>NC_134356.1:436990362-438204112 GCF_048569485.1 Anomaloglossus baeobatrachus | reverse complement strand
TCCTCCAATCTTAATTAAAGAGTTTCCCTCTTGCCCCTCCTTTCACCTTTCATTTGGTGTTCCTCATACCAAGCGTGACAGCCCTACTCCAAAAAAAGCATAAGTTACAGTCAGGGTCAGCTCTAATTTCTTTGGGCCCCACTCAATTATGGACTCCAGCAGTGGTATTGCAAGGTTAAGATTGTTTAACCACTTCACCCCTGGGTGATTTTCAGTTTTTCATTTAGTTTTTTCCTCCACTTCTTCCAAGAGCCATAACTTTTTTTAATTTTCCGTCAATATTGCCATACAAGCACTTATTTTGTTGCGGGACGAGTTATGCTTTTGAATGAAACCATTGGTTTTATCATATATTGTACTGGAAAATGGAAAAAAATCCAAGTGTGGAGAAATACTGTCGTGAAAAAGTGCAATAACACAATTGCTTAGGGTGGGGTTTATTCACCATGTTCACTATATGGTAAAACTGACATGACAGTATTATTGATGGGCGGATCCCGACTGTAAAAGTCCGGATCCGGATAGTTTGAATAGTACCCGAGTGCTGGGCCTGGGACCAGAATTCTCAGGGAATTCTGGCTAATGATCCAGCACTTGGGTAATAAAAAAAAATAAAGGAAAAATAAAGTAAAAAATAATAAAGCAAGCGCACTATACTTACTGAGTCTCAGGCACAGCTGTAACACTACCTCCTGGCCGTTTATTCACTTCTGGGGCCGCTCATTACCTTCATTACATATGCACTGCTTTCCCCGCCCATCGGCATCTGTGATTTGGTGCAGTCAGATGGACCCCCACCCTGAGTGACAGCGTGTCTGATGCTATCTGCTGGTTTATAGCGTACAGTAAAAATAAATAAATAATTAAAAAAATTGGCGCAGGGTACCCCCATATTATGATACTCAGCACAGATAAAGCATATGGCTACAGGCTGCAGCCCCCAGCCGTGCGCTTTTCTTGGCTGTGTATCAAAGCAAGATGAACCGCATGTGTGGTGCCCCTGAGTCTCCAGTTGCCACAGAGTATTGCGCCTTAGTTAAGGTGCGATATTCGCCTCGGGTAAGGAGGGGGTTAATCACCGGTGTTCCACATTCACACCTTACATAAAGCTTAGGAGCCTTCCCACAGGGGGGATGGCTCAGGGTAGGCAGGGGGGTTGCCATCATGAGGCATGGGACTTCCTCGGTCTCTGAAGCCAGCCACCTGGGGGGCGGATTCCAGTCAGTGTCAGTCAGTCTACCCGGGACACCAGTTCTGGGACACGACACCATCACCTCTTTCTTCTCTTCTCTTCACGGGGTCTGGGGCTTGGAGCGGAGTGCTCGGCCTAGGTTCCTCATGACTGGAAGGGCAACTCTGACAAAGGACTTTCTTCTTTCAAACACCGGTGACTGCTTCTAACGTATCCGAGGTCCACGGGGCACATCACAGCGAGTGACCAGTACTACCTGGGAGAGCGGCACAAAGAGTGAGTAAAAGACACCTGCAGCATCAGACTCAGACTCTTATTACCGGCGCCACCGCCCCACGTCTCGCACCAAAAGGCAATCACCATCACTACCTACTCCCCTCATCATCCTTCCCGGGGCCCGCTCCGCCTGTGGGGAGCGACACCATCTCTGCTGCTCTTACCATCTGCCCCGGAGAACAGCGACAGCAGCGGCAGCTAATCTCTGCCCGCGTACCATAGGTGGCATCACAACAATCTTCCTACTACAATCCCCATCATCCTCCTTCCTTATTGGTGTACACCTCAGGGCACGAAGCCGGACAGGGCACAGCAACATCCCAGACCACCACACCGGCCCAGTGACGAGTAACTCAGGTATGAGATCCTGCGTGTCTGTTTCCCTCTGTCCCGTGGGTGTTACACATTCGGCTTTTTTTTTTTTTTTTTTAAAAATTAAATAAATAACTAAAAAATAAATAAAGGATTTTTTGGTGTTTGTGTTTTACTTTCTTTACTTTACAGATTAGTAATGGGGGGTCTTATATACGCTTTCCATTACTAATCTAGGGCTTAGTGGCAGCTGTGAGCTATGATTAACCTCTTAATACCCCGATTGTCACCATGCCAGGGTGATCAGGAATAGCTGAGTAAAGTGCTGAGATTGTCGCATTTAATTGATGCAAGAATTCTGGGCAGCTGCAGGCTGCTACTTTTAGGCTGGAGGGCTCAATAACCATGGGTCTCTTCAGCTGAGAATACCAGCCACTAACTGTTGGATAAGAGTTCTATCGGTCTAACTGTAGCGCAAAAAGGACACTTGCTGGTATTATTTGTTGTACTTTAATGAGTATAAGCTCCTACTGATACAACGCGTTTCAGCAGAAATGCTTTCATCAGGTATGATACCGAGGGGGGGGCGCACAACCTGCAAAGGTGAGCAGTTCTTAATATTCAAATACCAATAGTTATTTACGGATGCTGCTCATAGTGCGCTTGTTTCCTTATTTATTTAAGCCACTAACTGTTGGCCTTTATCATGGCTGGGTATCAAAATTGGGGGGGATCTTACGCCAAATATTTTATTTATTTATTTATTTTTATACCACGATAGACGCACATAGTGTCTGTGATTGGAAACAGTCAGCTGACATGCTGTCACCCAGGGGGGTGGGGACGCATCTGACTGCAACCAATCACAGACGCCAGTGGGCAGGGAAAGCAGTGCATTTGCAATGAAGGTAATGAGCGGCCCCGAAAGTGAATGAACAGCCAGGAAGCAGTTACAGCCACGCCGGAGCCTCTGTAAGTATAGCCGGCTTGCTGCTATCCCCCTATCTCTTCTACCACCATTTGTAATCACTGTATTCTGGTCCCCGTAGAGTTATATGGGTATCGGCATCCGGCCAGATATGCGGTATCAATTCCGGGCTCGAACCAGATTTTTTTTCATCCGGTTAGGTCCGCTGGTCCCGGTTATCCCGGAGAGCCAAATAGTGTCAATATAAACAGGAGTTTATATTTGCATGTGAAGCCTAGAAGGGTTTCACATGCAAATTAGTCATGTGTAGTGGCTGAAGTGACACAGCAGTGCACTGCTGCGGCTGTGACTGAGTGACCAGTGAAGAGGGGGGCCCGGCTAGGACCCGAGGCTTAATAAAGCTAAGTAATTACCTTGGGTGCGGCTGGGCCTACCTCTTCAGCGGGCCCCATACACCGGTCATGGTTGCCTTGCCCTCCTTGCGGTCTCATGTCAATCAAACTCCCATAAACGTTTCTCATGCTTGCGGTCACATTGTCAGGAGTCAGCAATCTGCAGTCGGAGTGCTTTGTGTATTTTCAAAATCTGTTGAATATCACTTGACTATTTTAAGCTGTTCTCTGATTTTTCTTAGACTGTTTCTTGTTAAAGAAATATACATACTGATTTCATGTATCCGAATAGCTAAATTTATTAGACTTTCTTTTAAGGACTTACATCAAAGCCATCTTAGTGAAGAGTTGATTGAATACATCACAATGCTACTGCGTGCTTGCCGGAAATAAATTAAATGGCAGAGACGGGGGAAAAAGTCCAAGCAAACAGAATGGGGCGGAATAAGAAAGCAAGACCTGACCAACACAATGCACTAGTCAATGAAACAAGCAGTGCATTTTTGGAACTTGGATTAAAGATATTTCAGCAATCAAGTATGTCTGTGACCTAAAGGTATCATTGCTTTCAGCTTCCTAGCACCAGTGTGGCATTGGATGTACTTTATATAGCAAAATTCTGCTGGTTGGTTCCCTTTAAAGGGAATCTGTCACCAGGTTTTCTCCTTAAAAGGAATCTGTCACCAGGTTTTTGCTACCCCATCTGAGAGCACCATAATGTAGAGACAGAGACCCTGATTCCAGCAATGTGTCACTTACTGAGCTGTTTGCTGTCATTTTCATGAAATCAATGTTTTTCTCTGCTGCAGATCTAGCAGTTATATAGAGATCATGAATATGCTGGACTACCTGACAGCCGGAAAAGTAGTCCTCTGATGATAATCTACTGCTGATTAAACAGTGGTTTTATCAAAACTACACTAAGCAGCCCGGTAGGTGACACACTGCTGGAATCAGCATCTCTTCCCCTATGTTATGCTGACCTCAGATTATGGTGTAAAAACCTGGTGGCAGATTCCCTTTAAAGGTCTCAAAGAGCAGAAAGATCTGATACAGTTTGCCAGTTATTGATCAAAGAGGACATCCCAACTATTTGACACTTTCCCTGCTGCCTCGTTTTTGCTAGTAAAACTGTCCTAACACCCTTAGGCTGCTTTCACATCAGCGTTTTTTTGTGTGTAGGTAACATACCGCAAAGTGCAGTTGACCGGATCCTGTGCATTCCAAGTGCACTGCATGCAACCACAAGTCACCGGACATTATTTTACCAGATCCTTCTACTTCTTTTTATGGCTGCTGCAATAGATGCAGCGGGACACAGAATTTAATCGGCTGGCACTGGAGTCAGCTGATCGGGAGTCAGCTGAACTCCTGATCTCACAGCCCGCACACACTGCGATGGATGCAGGTTAACAGCAATAACTGCCTGCTGCCAATCATGTGTGAACGTGTGCGGGCTGTGTGGTCAGGAGTTCAGATAAGTTCAGATCAGATGACTCCAGTGTCGGCCGATTACTTGTTCTGTGTCCTGCTGCATCCATTGCAGCATGTGCGGGCTGTGAGGTCAGCTGAGTTTGGAAGGCACTGGAGTCCGCTTATCTGATTACTTGTTCTCCTGGCTATGAGGTCAGGAGTTCAGCTGAGTTCAGATCAGCTGACTCCAGTGTTGGACGATTACTTGTTCTGTGTCCTGCTGCATCCATCGCAGCATGTGCGGGCTGTGGTATTCAGCTGAGTTCGGGTGGCACTGCAGTCAGCTGATCTGAACTCAGCTGAACTCCTGACCTCATAGCTAGCAGAACAAGTAATCAGATCACCTGACTCCAGTCTCGGCCGAATACTTGTTCTGTGTCCCGCTGCATCCATCGCAGAGTGTGCGGGCTGGAGTTCAACTGAGTTCAGATCAGCTGACTTCAGTGCCGGCTGAACTCAGCTGACCTCACAGCCCGCACACACTGCGATGCAGTGGGACACAGAACAAGTATTAGGCTGACACTGGAGTCAGCTGATCTGATTACTTGTTCTGCTGGCTGTGTGGACAGGAGTAGTGATGAGTGAGCAGTAAAATGCTCGGGTGCTCGATGGGCGAAGCCCATGTCGATTTTTTTTTAAAATTCGTTAAAAAATAAAAAAAAAAAAAAACCCAAACACATAACCCTAACCCTAGGGTTAGGGTAAAAAAAAAATGTGTGGGCTCCCACTGCATTTTCTATTGCTAAGGGTAACCCAAGCAGCTACTGGCTGCTAACCCCCACTGTTTGGTGTTACCTTCACTGGCAATTGAAAATCCAGGGAAGCCCTTTTTTTTAAATTTTTTTTGCCTGCCCAAAAACTAAAAAAAAATGACGTGGGCTTTGCCATATTTTTGTATGCTAGCCAGGTACAGCAGGCAGGTACGGGCTGCCCCCAACCCCCAGCTGCTTATATGTACCCGGCTGGGAACCAAAAATATAGGGAAGCCCTTTTTTTAATTATTTAATGAATTTCATGAAATAATTAAAAAAAAACCGACGTGGGCTTCGTCCAATTTTTGTGTCCAGCCAGGTACAACTAGGCAGCTGGGGATTGGAATCGCAGGGTGGCCCAAGGTTTCTTGGCCCCCAGCTGCGAATTGCAGTCCACAGCTGCCCCAGAAAATGGCACTTTCATAGAAGTGCCATCTTCTGGCGCTGTGTCCAACTCTTCTAGCGGCCCTGGTGCCAGGTGGCACACTGGGTAATAAGCTTTGTTTTACCAGCTGGTTTAAAGCCTGGGATTCTTAATGTCAGGCCAAGTTTGAACCAGCCATTAAGAATCTCCAATAAAGGGTTAAAAAAGACACCACACAGAAAAAATACTTTATTAGAAATAAATACACAGACACACTTAGGGACTCCATGTTTATTATTCCCTCTCACCCCTCCACGATCCTGGTCTTCTGTCTTCTTTCTTCTGTCTTCTTCAATGCAGCTCTACTATATTAGAAAGCACGGGGGAGAAACAACTTTCTGGGCATGCTCAGTACAGACAACAGGATCCTGCCTATCAAAATGCAGTCACTTCCAGTAGAGCAGGATCCGGCGCTCATTGAACTGCATTGCAAATACCACCGCAATATCACGGATCAAGTGATATGCGGTATTTTGTCAAGTAGCGTTTTTGAAAAAAGATAAAATACCGCAAAACACCAGATCCAGTGTATGCAACACGCAACCATAAGTGACCGCATCTTGCTGTGATTCCAGTGCAAATGCATTGAAATGACAATGCATTTGTAAACGTTCCGGTTTTGCAGTAAAAAAATCGATTCTTGCCGCAGTTAAAAAAAACGCTGGCACTTAACTGTTTTTTGGCAGTCTCGTTAGTGGTGAAATCAACAATATTTGCAGCCACATGTTTAGGACATTTCACCAGGTGAAAAATGAGCAGATTTTGTTCTTATTTTATTCCTGCTGTTACCCAGAGTGTACTGTGTTTTATTTTTTTCTAAATCCTCAATAGTTACAGAGATATAAGCCTTTTAATTTATGGAGCATTTGTACGGTCTTTACTAAGGGGGGTTTGCCTTACTTATTTCTCTGGGACCATGTCATTAGGCTGCTCCGCATTATCATGGGTACAGGGAGACACTTCTGCCTCCAAACCAGGTGGAATTGTGCAATATGAATTATACTGCAAAGGGTTTAAAACTGTTCTTGCACAGGGGTCCTTTTCTGTCTGTGTCCGCTCCTGCTCTGTGAGAATTGTCCGACTTGGTAAAGACCATAAAACATCAGCACTAATAATAAAGGTCCATATCTCTAGGACCGTGTGGCTGATTTACAAAAGAAAAGAAATTGATTACTTCGGTAAAAAGCGGGAATAAAATAAAAGCACAAACTCAACACTTTTGACATGGTAATAGGCCTTCTTAACTTGTTCCATTTATTTCCTACCTGAAGAATAGAATAAGAAGCCCTACAGACAGAATTTCCACCTACACTAACGGCAATCAGGGCAGGTGAAACTAAGGCGGGCTTTGCACACTACGACATTGCAGGTGCAATGTCGGTGGGGTCAAATCGAAAGTGATGCCCATCCGGCGTCGCAGTCGATATCGTAGTGTGCAAATCCTTTTTGATACAATTAACGAGCGCAAAAGCGTCATTATCATATCATCGGTGTAGGGTCCGACATTTCCATAATGCCGGTGCAGCGACAGGTACGATGTTGTTCCTCGTTCCTGCGGCCGCACACATCGCTGTGTATGAAGCCGCAGGAGCGAGGAACATCTCCTACCTGCGTCCCAGATGCAATGCTGAAGGAAGGAGGTGGGCGGGATGTTTACATCCTGCTCATCTCCACCCCTACGCTGCTATTGGCCGCCTGCCGCGTGACGTCGCTGTGACGCCGCACAACCCGCCCCCTTAGGAAGGAGGCGGTTTGCCGGCCAGAGCGACATCGCAGGGCAGGTGAGTGCATGTGAAGCTGGCGTAGCGATAATGTTCGCTACACCAGCAATCACAAGATATCGCTGCTGCGACGGGGGTAGGGACTATCGCGCTCAACATCGCAGCATCGGCTTGCGATGTCGCAGCGTGCAAAGTACCCCTAAGGCTTTTGTGTGAAACACCGATGCAACTAAATTTCTGATAGTAGGTGCTGCAAATAAAAACAGGGGCACTGTTCTGCTCCAACAGGCACTTAGCTGCAGGAACAGTAAAAAAAACCCAAACTTGTAGCCTCACAAGTGCAGAGATCAGAATTCTTGACGTAGAGAAGAGCTGTAGATACTTGTGTCTACTCATATTTTAATTTCCTCAATGGCAACGTTGTTTTTGGATGCAGAATAGAACTTGGCTGCGTATGTTGCAATCAATGCATTATTGTCAGAACCCTACAAGAAACATACAGAGACAATGCTGCACTTGCAGAGCAGAGCCACCCTGTTAATGTACCAGAAATGCCCAGCAGATGGGGCCCAAATCATTTTTGAGGAGATACTCTGGGAAGAAGATCCAGCCAATATAAGAGTGTTGTGTAGTGGGGAGGTTTCAGAAAGTCCAATAGCTCATCATTTATAATGCATAATTCCACCTGCTTTGGAGATGGATATGGACACCCTTTGCTATTAGGCCCCTTTCCGGCTGCACAGGTTGCACAAATGGTATTTCCGCCTCTGGCAGTGAGGCTGTAGTAGAAAAGCCGGCAGTGTGGTCAAGAGAGAGAGATCCAGCCACCAAGTATGTACTGTTGCGTCTCACAAGCAGAGATAAAGTGAGGAGTGCATAGTGTATCTGCAAACCTAGGTCGTACTTTAGAGCAAGATTGCAAACCCTGAACCAGCACTATACTGAAGTTTTTTCAATCCCAACAAAAATTTGATTTGAATGCTGAGTGAGTCAACATTGGATAGTTGAAATACCTAATGTAAGAATTGAATTGCTTAACTCCACTGAATTGTTGTTAGCCCTGACACATCTTAAAGGGAACCTGTGAGCAAGATTTCACACCCAAAAGTATTTATTTGTGTATATCTTTCAAAGACATTGCCACCAAAACCTTCTAATGGGCATTTCTTTCCTCCAGCTCTATAACCCATCCAGCACCACCTCCTCCTGCTTGCCTGACACCTCATTTTCCTGAAGTCTTGCAGCATGGGGATATCAATCAAAAAGGTGGCAGCTCTGAGGGGGAATTAGAGCTGAAGTGACAAAGGCTTTAGATCTACAATAGCCCAACTAGCCTCATTTGCACATTGATTCAAATACTGATTTCTCAGTAACCGAGGAACGGACTGGCCATGTAAAGGTATTGCAGGACTTTTCTAGCTACATGCACATGAATAGTGTGGTGAGCAAAATCCTGCTGACAGATTCCCATTGAGCTTATATTCTAGTTCAACCACTAGAAGGAATACACCACACAAACGTCCAAGCAGCAATCTCCAGAATCAAGTCCAAAATTATTTCTCTTTCCATAGCTCACACCTCCATGCCAGGACCATGGAAGAGCAAGCTATCACTGGCAACTACTAAGATCTGAGGCACCTCGGGATTACAAGCAAAGAAAGACAAAATGAACTACTTAACCCTAGCAGCACCAGAACAAGAAAAGTGTGCACACCTAGCTCAATAGCAAAGAAGATACAACCAGTAGGCGTGCAACCACGCACTGCAAACTTCTGACTTGTGGAATAGCGTAGACCTCACTGTCGCGATACAGACAGTATCCCCGTTCCAAAAAGGGGATTGTGGGCCTTCAGGTCCAGGTTTATCTGGATATGAGGCATAAAAGGACTGGACCAGTCTAGTTGCATGAGCACAGATGCTGATACCCACCACATTCTCTCCACAAGTATTGAACAACCAGCTTGCAAAGCGGAAATCAATAATCTTGGCTACTTGGTATTCAAGATTCCCATCGACAATGACCAGAGGAGGAGGCAACGGTGTTGGTTCTGATGAAGCAATATGTTTTTTGAAAAGTGAACGGTGAAACACATTATGGATTTTAAAAGTAGGTAGAAGGCAAAATGCAACTGAGTTGATTACGCTGACAATCCTATAAGGACCAATGAACCTGGGCACCAGTTTCCAAGAAGATACCATTAAAGGGAAACAACCATCAGGATTTTAATAAATAAAGTAAAGCCAGTGCTATACTGGAGCTAAGATGGTGAATGTAAGCATACCTTTTGTTCAGAGATTGGATGTTTTATTTCAGAAATATGTGCAAGTAAAGTTCCAACAATGCACTCCTATTTGATTGATAGGTGCAACAGGAAGGGAATATGTGGGTTGGGTCTAGCTATCTATTCCTACCTGTCTGTCTGCCTGCACCAGGTTTAACGTCTATGACGGCGACAGGGGGTAGAAGGCAAGGCAGAAAGGGGTGGGAATAAATAGCAGAACCCAACCCACATATTCCATTCCTGTTTCACCTGTCAATCAAATTGCAGTGCATTGATGGAACTTTACTTGCACATATTTTTTAAAATAAACATCCAATCTCTGAACAAAAGGTATGCTTAGATTCAGCAACCTAGTGCCAGTATATAAGTGGCTTTACTTTATATATGAAAATCCTGATGGTTGGTTCCCTTTAAATGTAATGTTCTTAGGAGACAACCACACCAAAATATTAACACACAGCTCCAGACCAGCCAAGCATCTGATCAGCCACACTTTTATATTTGGAACTCATCACCCTCAAGTTATTAAAAAAAAAACCCACCATACAGAAGTTATAGATGAGGAAAACCGTTCCTCCCCAGGAAACCCTGAAGAATGATTTACATTAAAAGTACAAAATTATGGATGAAAATCATATGCCCTGAAGAACAGGGACTTGTCAGTGCATTTGTGATATCAGTTATTCACTGTGAACTCGGATAAGGGTAAATAAGAAAGCCAATCCTCCTGACTTTCGGAAACAGAACACCTCAGTTATGTCTCAAGATTCTGATTCACCCATTCAATCTGCCCCTTAGACTGTGAGTGATAGGCGGAAGAGAATGAGAGAGAAATCCTTAAATGTGCACAAAATGCCTTCCAGAACTTCTAAATAAATTGGGCCCCACGATCAGAAACAATATCAGAGTGGAGCCCATGAAGTTTCACAATCTAACACCTTTCTCTCACCATATAGGTGTCACACTGGGTGAGAGAGGACTCCCGGCAAGCGACGCAAAACAAAGTGAAAATCAGGGAAGCAATACCCTAGATGAGTCCATCCTTTCGTGCGCAGTCACATGGCTAGGCCCTCGCTGGCCCTTAACTCACCCTGACTAGTGTGAAGGCCAGCGAGACGCTAGTCTTTCCACTGCAATGAGACAACACGAGGAAGGTAAAACAAACCGAGTGGAAAAGACACAACTAAAAGCACTCTATGGCTTCTCCAGCAGGTAACTTCTCAGCTGCAACAGAAGGGAATATCTAAGCATCTCTAGAACCAGGCTCCTTCAAAGTGGACAGTATAGAATGAACTATAGCCTGCATAGGGAAGAGTGAGGAGTGGATATTTATAGCATGAGGGAGTGGCTGAAGCTGACACTACAACTACCTGTTAGATCACAACTTAGAGCCCAACACCATACAGAGTGATTGGCATTTGCTAAAGAGCACCAAGATTGGCAGATTCAACACTGATATCCAGGGGTTTTCACAGATGAGAGCAGGTTCACACTGAGAACATGTGACAGACATGACACAGTCCAGAGACGCTGTGGAGAACATTCTGCTGCCTGCAACATCCTCCAGCATGGCGGGTTTGGCAGTGGGTCAGTAATGGTGTGGGGAGGTATTGATCTGGAGGGCTGCACAGCCCTCCATGTGCTAGCCAGAGGTACCCTGACTGCCATTAGGTATCAAGATGAAATCCTCAGACCCATTGTAAGACTATATGCAGGTGCAGTGGGCTCTAGGTTCCTTCTGATGCATGACAATGCATTGCATTGCATTAAAGCCTCATGTGGCTGTAGTGTGTCAGCAGTTCTGGCATGATGAAGGCATTGATGCTGTGAACTGGTCTTCCCATTCCCCATACCTGAATTCTATTGAGCAAATCTGGGACATCATGTCTCGTTCCTTTCACCATTGCCACGTTGCACCACTGACTGTCCAGGAGTTGACTGATGCTTTAATCCAGGTCTGGGAGGAAATCCCTCAGGAGAACATCCACTGCCTCATCAGGAGTATTCCCAAGCGCTGCAGGGAGGCCACCCAACACATCACTGGGCCTCATTTCCTTTGCTTGAGGTATTTCCTCTGAAGTTGAATCAGCCTGTAATTTGATTTTACACTTTCATCTTGAGTATCATTCTAAATCCAGACCTCCTTGGATTTTACTTTTGATTTCCATTAATCATTTTTATGTTTTATTGCTCTCAACGTATTACACTATGTAATGAATAAAGATTTGCAACTGGAATATTTCATTCATTGAGATCTAGGATGTGGTATTTTAGTATTCCCTTTATTTTTTGGAGCAGTGTATATGGCTATGTGTGCACAGAGTGTTTTTTTGACTCTGAGTTTTTTGTGCGTTTTTGGCAGTGAAAAACACACAACGCAAAAAAAGCACCGGTAAAAAACGCATGCGTTTTTACCGCATTTCGATGCGTTTTGCTGCGTTTTTGATCACTGCGTTTTGCTGCGTTTTTCCAATGCATTGCATGGGTGTATTGCAATAAAACGCAGGAAAGAATTAACATGTCCAATGTTTTATTTTAGCTCAAAAACGCAGCTACAAAAAAAAAAAAAGTTGTGCGCGGACAACAAAAATGAAAAGTCATAGACTTTGCTGGGGAAGCAAAGTCATGCAGTTTTGAGCCCAAAAACGAACAAAAACACACCCGAAAAACGTGCAAAAATGCGGCGGAAAAGCGCTCAGTGCGCACATAGACTATGAGATAACTATAATTCTAACAAGTATGAGTCCATGGGCAATGTCTATCATGCTGATGAAAAATAAAGATGTGAAATTACAAATTACATGTGACTGAATACATGTACCTTTCAAGATGCCTATCTATTGCCATGGATATTATTATTTATCTATTTTTAGAGCATGATTGATTCCATGGTACTGAATATGAGATGAGGTTACACACAAAATACAAAAATAAATTACAATGAACAAACTAACAATGATAGAGCGGTACAGAAGGGAGAGGGCCCTACCCTTGGGGGCTTACAGGTTACAGAACTCCGTGGTTGTCCTCGAAAGAGCCAAGTTTTTCTTCACCCTAGACTTAGCTATTGGATGCTAGCAGGGTCTTGTGGCCAAGAAACAGAGTGACAAGAAGGTTTATATTAAACCCCAGGACTCCTTGACTTCCTCTGGATAGCATTTAGACTTTCCTATACCCACATCACAGAGACTCATTAAGTTATGTCTAGGAAAAATACATTTTGAGTGCCTATTGATCTGTTTATAACATTTAATAATAATAATAATCTTTATTTATATAGCGCCAACATATTCCACAGCGCTTTACAATTCAGGAGGATCGTATACAATCAAGTAACAGTTATGGAAAATACAATATTTAGAGGAAAAAAAAAAAAGACAACCCTGCTCGTGAGAGCTTACAGTCTACAATGAGATATGGGGGGGGGGGGAGGCAAGGTACAGGTGCTTATTTACAATGACAATCCAGCCATCTCAAGGAAATGGGGGATAGATAATGGTTTCCTGGACCAGTTGCCCAGAACCTTGAAATGCATTTGGGTGCCATGGAGTTTGACGTGGGGTTATGTTGTGAGAAGTTGTAGAGGGACTATGTGAATTTAGTTTGGCTAGGGAGTGTGATAGGCCACCCTAAAAAAGATGCATTTATAGGGTGTGTCTGAAGCTGAGTAAGTTGTGATTTGTCCTAACTTCTTGGGGTAGAGCGTTCCAGAGGGTTGGTGCAGTGGGAGGTTCGAATTAGTGTGGATGTTAGTCAAAAGTCATTTGCAGAGCGTAGAGAACGGGTGGGGTGATAGACAGAGAGGAGGCTGGAGATGTAGGGGGGTGCCACACTGTGGAGAGCTTTGTGGGTGAAAACAAGCAATTTGAATTGGATCCTATGATATATGGGCAGCCAGTGCAATGACTGGCACAGAGCAGAGGCATCCGGGTAGCGGTTAGCCAGATAGGTGACCCTGGCTGCTGCATTAAGGATGGACTGTAGAGGAGAAAGTCTAGTTAGGGGGAGACCAATTAATAGAGAGTTACAGTAGTCAAGGCGAGAGTGGATCAGGGACACAGTGAGGGTTTTTGTCGTTTCCATTGTGAGAAAGGGGCAGATTCTAGAGATCTTCTTGAGGTGAAAGCGGCAGGAGCGGGCAACAGATTGTATATGGGAGGTGAAGGAGAGATCAGTGTCAAGTATAACACCCAGACAGCGGGCCTGCTGCCTAGGATTTATTGTTGTGCCACACACAGAGAGGGAGATGTCAGGTTTAGAAAGGTTGGAAGACGGAGGAAAAAGAAGAAGTTCAGTTTCGGAAAGGTTAAGTTTCAGATAGAGAGCAGATATAATGCTGCAAACTGCAGTCAGGCAGTCACTTGTGTTCTGTAGTACAGCTGGGGTGAGCTCAGGGGATGAGGTGTATAGCTGTGTGTCATCAGCATAAAGATGGTACTGAAAGCCAAATCTGCTGATGATCATTCCAATTGGGGCAGTGTAGAGGGAGAAAAGAAGAGGGCCAAGGACTGAACCTTGAGGGACCCCAACAGTGAGAGGAAGAGGAGAAGATGTGGAGCCAGCAAATGATACACTGAATGAATGGCCAGAAAGATAGGAAGAGAACCAGGAAAGAACAGTGTCCTTTAGGCCGATAGAATGGAGCATAGAGAGAAGGAGATGGTGGTCAACAGTGTCGAAGGCGGCAGAGAGGTCAAGAAGGATAAGCAGAGAGTGGTCACCATTACATTTTGCTGTCAAAAGGTCATTGGTCACTTTAACAAGGGCAGTTTCTGTTGAGTGTAAAGGGCGGAAGCCAGACTGTAAAGGATCTAGAAGAGAGTGGGTGGAAAGGTAGCGGGTGAGGCGAGAGTAGACCAGGCGCTCCAAGAGTTTGGAGATGAAGGGGAGATTGGAGACTGGTCTGTAGTTGCTTGTGCAGGATGGATCAAGGGAGGGTTTTTTTTAATAATGGAGTAATGATAGAGTGTTTGAGGGAGGAAGGGAAGATACCAGAAGAGAGAGATAGATTGAAGATTTTAGTTAGGTGAGTGGTGACAACCGGAGAGAGGGACTGGAGTAGAGGTGAGGGGAAGGGATCAGTAGGGCAAGTGGTAGGATGAAAAGAGGATAGGAGCCTGGAGACTTCCTCCTCTGTGACTGGGTCAAATGTGGAAAGTGAGCTGGATGGGATATGGGGAGGGATGGGATTCATAACGGTGGCTGGGAGCTGATCTCTCAGCGGATGTTTTCTATTTTCTCTGTGAAATACGAGGCCAGGTCATCAGCATGAAGGTCTGTGATAGGAATCTGTACTTTTGGACTGAGGAGGGAGTGAAAGGTGTCAAAGAGCTTCTTTGGATTGTTGGCTAGTGAGGAGAAAAGGGTGGTGAAGGGAAGAGTTGTAGGTCCTTAACATGAACTTGTAGTGGATGAAGTTTTCTGGTGTGCGGGTTTTCCTCCATAGGCGTTCGGCACTCCTGGAGCATCGCTGGAGAAATAGAGTTTGGGATGTGAGCCAGGGCTGTTTCACTCTGTCATTGTAGTGCTTTACAGCCAGATCAGGACAGGAAAGTGAAGAGATAGGGGACAGTGGTGAGTGTAGAGATTCTGTAAGTGTCTGAGAGTCAATAGCCTGTAGGTTTCTCAAAGTATGATAGGTGGGAATGTGCTGGGGTGGGCGAGGGTTTGTGAGCTTGAAGGAGAGGATGTTGTGGTCAGAGAGGGGAAGAGGTGAGTTGTCAAAGTGAGAGATTGAGCAGAGGCTGATAAAAACCAGGTCAAGGGTGTTACCATCTTTATGTGTCTCAGAGGATGAGAGCTGTGAGAGGCCAAGGGAGGTGGTAAGAGATAGAAGCTGGGATGCAGATGGGGAAGGGGGGCTGTTCATGGGGATGTTAAAGTCTCCTAGGATAAGGGTTGGTAATTCTGAGGACATGAAGTGCAGTAGCCAGGCTGAAAAGTGGTCAAGGAACTGGGTGAGTGAGCCTGGGGGACGGTATATGACAGCTACTCTGAGGGAGAAGGGATGGAAGAGTCTGATGGTGTGGACCTCAAAGGATGGGAATGAGAGTGATGGAGCTGGGGGGATTACCTGGAAGGTGCATTGTGGGGATAGGAGTAAACCAACTCCACCACCATGTCTGTTTCCAGGTCTTGGTGAATGGGAAAAGTGTAAACCACCATGAGAGATGGCAGCAGGGGAAGTACTGTCAGAATCCTGAATCCAGTTTTCAGTGAAGGCTAGCAGGTTAAGAGAGTTATTGAGAAAGTAGTTGTGGATGTAAGGAAGCTTGTTACATATGGACCGTGGATTCCAGAGAACACAATTATAAGAGGGAAGTGAGGGTGTACAACTAATGTTAACAAGATTAGCAGGGTTTCTATGGGAGGTGGGGGAGGGGGTAAAGTTAGCATGGGGTGGACCGGGATTCTGAGAGATATCACCTGAAAGAAGTAGGAGTAGAAGGAGAAAGATCATATTGTTTTTGGACTTGTGGCATGGCTTTTTCTGCAAGACCCTGGAGCATAAAGGAGTGATGTTATTAAGGTAGGTGAAAAGAGCATGGGAGCTGTACATAGGAGAGGGGAGGAGAGAGGGACTGATGTGGATGAGTGGTGATGGAGGGGGGACAGGGCAGTGAAAGTGGACAGTAAAGGCACATAGGATGATAGAGATAGAAGTAATAGTCATGGTGGAAACAGAAGGTGTCAATGAGTAGTTTACCTGACTTCTGCCCTGACTAACTGCCATTGAAATAACTGCCCAGCACTTAGCAACGATGGCACTTTGCATAAGATGGCACGCATGCGGGCACCCCACACGCGTGCACCCCTTAAGAAAGCACCAGATATATGGGGAAAGCTAGAGGAATAGGTAAGGAGGATTGTGGGAGGTCAGCTTGTTAAAGGAAATTAACAAAAGGTAATCACACCAGGGAATAATTAGTGAATCAAAGGAAACAGAACATTTTACATCCAGCCTGATTACAGACTACACAGTGACACCTTCCACCATCAGATAACATTTTCAAAGAGGATAATAGTCATACATCAGTGAGTATCAAACTTAATGTAAAGGTGACATAGCAAAAGTTACAGCAAGCAGGATTATAGCTGTACCAGAAGAGAGGGTTCAGCAGAGATATATTGCAGGACACATGGAGATACAGCAAGCAGGATTATAGTTGTACCAGAAGAGAGGGTTCAGCAGAGATATATTGCATTTATATATACATATACATAGATATATTTACATTTATTATCTTCAGCATCTTTCACTCAGTACATCAAAAGTCAGTGATGCTAACAAGGCTAGCTCATCTGAACATGATGCTCAGCAAGTCTTTTTTATTCTAAGACAGCATGCCATAACTAAGGAACTGGTACAGGTAGTGGCGCAATGGTGTCTGCCCAACAATGTGACAGAACTCCAAACTTTGATGGGTCTAGTTGCATGCTACCACAATTTTATCATTATTTTATCAAGGTGGATAAAATGGTCATGGTAGTCTGCTAGTGCCGCCAAAAAGAGGGTCAATGCATGACGGAAGGATAGGAAACAGCTGGTACACTACTGACGTGTGCTACCTTTCTGGCTAGGACTGAGTGCACTAAGCCATTTGCCCTTTATGTGGATGGTTGCATAAAGAAATTAGGAGCCATGCTGTCTCAAGTGTAAGATGTCACTGTGCAAGGAATCATCTAGGCAAGCTGAACACTGTGCAATTAGGAGATTCCCAATAACTGTACTTTAGCTCATTCAAGTTGGAGGTGCTGCCTTGTTCATTGACAGAATTAATCTCATGGACATATAAAAATCTCACATGTGCACATGGATGCTGGTAAGTTAGGGGCTATGAAACAGTGCTGTAGAGCAAGGTTTCGTAAAAAGTAAAGTACCATTTGGGTCATTGTGATGAGAAGGTTGATGGCCTCTCCAGGAACCTTTTCGAAGGCCACGATTAACTATACTGTAGAAGTGGTGGAAGAGATTGAAACCCCTAATGTCATGTTGATAGATGATTGGTATTGCAAGTAGTGATGAGAGAACCTGTTCGATAAAGGCTCGCCAAACTCAGGTTCAGTACGAGCCTCAGCTTATTCATTCGGGATTGGCAAACACGATCTACTCCCCCAAAACTTGGATAGTGAGATTAGGTGTTTAATTCTAGGCAGTTTAGCTACATAGGACAGCAATAGGTTAGAATAGGGATGTGCACAGTAGGGATAGGTGTTGTGCCAGAAATCAGCACATTCAATCATAAGAAAAGGGATTTCAGGGACTTGCAGTGCGTTCAAAACAGTATCAAGTGAGGCCTCCAAATATGTGTTGCTGCCTGCTCCAAATTACATAGGCCAACACATTAATAGGTATTATCAGTGCAGTATCAGCACTGCATGTTGGCAATTGTAATTGTCTTTCAAAAAATAGTAATACACCGCTGTGGTCATTGCAGCCACGTAGTATTTGTGGTGTTGAAATAATTGTTACTGCAGTATTTACAGAGTGACTGCATCAGGGCAAATTTACTTGTGTTTTCAAAATTGTAAAAACACCGCTGTGGTGTACCCAGCCACGTATTCTTGTCGGTGTTCCAAAAATTGGTTACTCCCAATTTCCACAGTGAGTGGAGCAGGGCCAGCTTCATTGCCTTTTTATTAATAGTAATACACCGCTGTGGTCATTGCAGCCACTGAGTGTTGGTGGTGTTCAAACAATTGTTTTCAAAAGTTTAAAAACAACACTGTGGGTATAACCATGGATTATTGGTGGACCTAATGAAGTTTTTAGTGAAGCATCTACAGTAACTACAGTGTCTGCTGTAAATTACTTACTGAAATAGATTTAGAGGTATTGGTACTGTTGGCTGCTGAAAACTAGCTATTGAACAAGGTAAAATGGTGTTCTAACTATTCCATGTCTGTTCAAAATTAGGCGGTGAAACAGCATTGAAGGTAGTGGTACTTGTTTGTGTCTTCACAACATTGTCAACTCAGGCAGGTAATAAAAAAATACTCTTCTGAGCCACTTGTCTAACAGGTCTTGGCATAGGGTTGAGAGCCATCTTTTTGAAAGGGCAAGGGTAAATATACCATAATTGGTAAATCCCGACAAGGTGGTCGTGGAAGGGAAAATAAGAGGAGTGTTGGAGGTGTACATGTGGGAACTTCTGTTAGTCAAAAGTCTAGTGAGCAAACAGCGGCTCAGCCTGTTCAAGAGAAATGAGAACAACTTACATAACTGGACAGCCTAGAAATACCAGCAATTGGAGAAACAGACACTAGAGGGCCGTTCCTGTACCTCCTCTAGATATGGAACAATTGGCACCAATAATAGAGGAAATTATAATACATAACTTTTAATCATTACATCTTTAAAAATTGTGCAGTGACGCAATCATAAAAACATTGTGCAAACCAAGAAAACAACATTCAAGTCCAGAAAGGACCAACCATGAACGAACCTATGTCAAAAACACCACTCTTATTGAAGATGGTGTATAGAATTAATTATCGGAAAAGGTTCGAAAAATTCAATAATGTCACGTTAGTGTCATAATTATAACATGCATTGATCTGAATAATAGGGAAAAAAATCCCAGTCTTCTGAATTTAAAGCTAGGTGCGTTCTAGTGAGAACAGAAACCTCTATTGATAATGTATTGATACTATATATAAAGTTAGTGTTTCTTCAATGAAACAAGACATATGTCCATATATATTGTCCTAATTCTGTTGACCATAATCCATGAAACAAACCAAAATCACAGTGGTGTTATTTGGAACAAAAATATGGATATGGTCATAACGACAATATATATGACTTAATTTTGCCTAATGATAATTCATACAAATCAATGCTGTAGTACAGTGTGCAATCACACAATCGACAATAAAGGGTTGGTCTCACCCATATGTCCAGGTAAGTATTCGGATGGGGTCAGTGGCATGGATGGATCAGATGACTGTCCCGTAGCCAGGCGTGGAGCTCTTTCCCTGGAATAAACTAACTGACTCCTCAAACCCCTTTGACTCCACCCCTTACAAGGGCAGTACCAAACTGACTCTGAGTTAAATGGCCCTAATCAATCTTCACCAAAAAGCCTCCAGACGCGTTTCCTCCGCCAAGATTCATCAGGGGAGATGCTTTACTCAGGTATAGGGCTATTAATACAAGCAAGGAGACCCACACAGTTTGTGCCTCAGAGGTGCTACCCCGATTACACTTGTTTGTGGCTGCATCTGAAATCTCCAACCGGAAAACTGACTGTTGTGAACCACACATGGTCGAGTCTGCAGAGCTGTTCACACATTCTAACCCACGGGCATCTTCACAGGTCCGCTCCAAAGATTCCCATACTGAAGAGGAAGAAAGTACTGCAAAAGATCGCAAAAGATGACCCAACGTCTGTTATCTGCCAGACAACTACATCCATAACAGGCACATGCGGAACCAACATGCATTACTTTGGGAATCTCACTGCGCTAAAATGCTGAGTAATATGCCTGCCCAGCCACAGTCTGCCAAATCAACATTGTCTGCCACTTCTTCCTTCTCCTGCATCTCCGGCGAAAGTATTGTAACACAGGTCTCTGACCCCAGAATCTCTTCTTGTGTACCTGCTACAGTGGGGGTGAGTGAAGGTCTGTCAGGTTTTCCCGGAGTGACCGTGCCTGTTGTTGATTCATGTGAAACACCGAGCACACCACATAGATCTCAATCCAACATTACATCTCACTCCCATTCCACTGGTGGATGGTGTGCACCTTCCTCTACCCTCTCTCAGCACAGCAGCCAGCCCTCGATACCACAGCTTTGGTCACGTAAAAGAGCATTTCCTCCCACACATGCCAAAGCAAAGTGCTTAAACCTGACCATATCAAAACTGTTGGCCATGGAAATGCTGCCTTTCCATCTGGTGGATACAGAGGGTTTCAGAAACCTGATGGCCATTGCAGTCCCCCAGTAACAGTTACACAGTCGCCATTACTTCTCTACTTCTCCTTGCACTACAATATAATGTCACAGGCAATATTACTTTGTCTTTGAAAAACTCTGTGTCTCCCAGGGTGCATTTCACCACTGATACCTGGATGAGCAAGCATGGGCAGGGGCATTACATCTCGCTGACTGGGCACTGGGTTACTCTGGTGTCTGTGGAGGTAGGCAGGGAAGGGGCTGCTTCCCAAGTGTTGAAATCCCCAAGGCTTTTGGGACCAACTTCTGTCTCTCTTGCTTCCTCTTCTGCTTCCTCCACTTCCTTTAGGACCTCCACTTCCTCTAGGTCCTCCACCTGCACCCTCAACCTCTCCCTTAACGTAACAGGCATTGAGAGAGTGCAGAGAGAATCCCCCCACCTCTTTACAGCTTGGCCAGGGCACAAAGTAATCACGCAATGCTCAAATTAATCTGCATCGGAGAACGCAGTCACACAGCTGCAGAGTTGTGGAATGCTATCTGGGCAGAGTTTTATCAATGGCTGTCTCCACTGAACCTGAAGCTAGGGAAGACCATGTGTGAAAATGGTGCAAATCTGGTAGCGTCCCTACGCCTAGGCAACATCACACATGTGCCTTGCATGGCTCACATTCTGAACCTAGTTGTCCAGAAATTTCTAGCCCAGTATCCTGGGATGGATGCGCTGCTGCATATGGCACAGGCGGTGGGTGCTCACTACTGCCATTCGCAGTCCTCGGCTAATCGACTGGCAACGATACAATGCAGTTTTGGTATACCAGTTAACTGGTTGATATGTGATTTGCCAACATGCTGGAATTCTACTCTGCAAATGTTGCAGTGACTGTGCCAGCAGCAGCAAGGCCTGCTGCACTATGCCTTGAAACATAACTTTAACCAATGCTGTACGGATGTGGAGCAAATCACATTTTCAGAGTGGACACAGATCAAGGCCCTCTGCACTCTCCTTGACAGTTTTGAAATGGCTACAAAGATGGTTAGCGCTGACAATGCCGTCATCAGCATCCCTATTCTGCTCATCTACATCTTGGAACACACTTTTAATAGTCTGTGTGAGCCGGTTGTGGAGGTCCCAGAGGAAGAGGAGATGAGGAAGGGATAAACGTTTCTGGAAGGTCTGTACAGTCATCACCCAGGTGGCTGTCACGGGAGAGTAGAGTTCATGGACCGAGGCAGGGTGAAGGTAATAGACAAAGTGGTCATGACGGTGCAGGAGCCAAGGAACAAATGAAGGAGGAAGAGGTTATGGGCACAGAATACTGTATCCGGGATCGGCTGGAGCCCATCACAGCATAGCTCGTTACTCCAACGGCAGTGTGTTTTCAGAGGAGTAAAAGAACTTTAGATGCACCCTCTGTGTCACCCCATCATTGCTGGCGCTTGTATCTTCACGCCTCTTCGCCATAGGTGAATACTACCACCATCATCCTCCCTGGTGCCTGAGCTCTGCCTGTGGAGAGCTGTAACATCTGAGCTGCGTTATCATCCACCCCTGGAGAAGACCTCCCATAGCGGCGGCTAATACAGGTGGTATCACGAATAACAACTCCCATCATCCTCATCCCCATCTTTAGTGACACTACCGTGGTCATGAAACCGGGCCAGGCCGCTGTGACATCCCAAACTGACACCGCCGCGGTGACTAGTAACCCCCAGAGACTCCGTGGGAGCGTCACTACTATACTACTCTGCTGTGTGCCTGAAAGGTATTTGAATCTCGAGGCTCCGAGATGGGTGTCCAAGTTGGTTCTTGTCTGCAGTGTCATTGGTATGGGAGCATCAGCCCTACACCTGGCTGTCATTCCCTTCAATATTACCTTCCGTAGTTGCCAACATTGTGAAAAACGACTCTGTCGAGTCAAAAATTCAATAAATGTTACTACTGCATGCATGAACCGGTACATGTGCAAACAACATGCATTAGTGTGGTAATCTGACTGCATTAAAATGCAGACTACCATGCCTACTCAACCACCAGCCACCAAATCAACCATGTCTATTGCTTCTTCTTCCTCCTGTGATCAACACCTCATGAACCGACTAGTTGGGTGTCCCACTCAAAGTTGTCATTAATGAGGTTTCGCCCATAATTTAGAATTACCAAAAAGCTGTCATCTTTTCACAACATTCTTCATTAGTCGACAATAGCGCAATGCATGTCTTCACTGTTTATAAAGAGAAGTATATAAGGCACTCCCAAGCTGATTTGAAGAAAAATTTATTCATGTGCGTAACAAAAACGTTTTCGGTCCTATGTGCCATTGATGGCAGCCCCCAATACAGCAGTGGATTCCGCGTCTGACAGCCCACACAGCGTGTTCCCTCACACATGTGCTACTGAGGAAGGTCCACATAGGACCGAAAACGTTTTTGTTATGCACATGAATAAATTTTTCTTTAAATCATCTTGGGAGTGCCTTGTATACTTCTCACTGTTTGGCTTTGGAACCTGAAGTGCACCCCAATATCTCCTAGACGCATATATAGGAAGTGCCATTCTCTTCTTGCTTTCACTGTTTATAAAGGCAGACACTAGAAAATGGATCTCTAAATGTTGTGGAGAGGTTACTGCCAGTGTTCAGGCCTGCCACAGGCCCACTAATGCATATCTTGATTTAAAACAAAAAAATCCACAGCCTATGTGTTTATTGGACCATAAAACCTTGGTGTTTTAACCCCTTAACGACCGCCGATACGCCTTTTAATGGCGATAAATTAGGGTACTTCTTCCGATCCGCCACTTTTTAACGGCGGTCGGAAAAAAGGGTCTAGCGCCCCCCAGAGTCAGAAAATTTCCGGGGTCTCAGCTGCCGGGGGTAGCTGAGACCCTGGAGATCATGATTCTGGCCGTTTTTTCCGGTCCCCGCTCACGTGATCACCGGTAAACACCGTTTACCGATGATCACCTGGCAGTAAATGACCGCGCCGGTAAAAATCATTTATCTCCCATCTGGCATAAACAAACATGTCAGATGGGAGATAAATCTCATCCTCCTGTCCTCTCCGGTCCCCCGGTCCCGCCAAAGTGTCCCCCCACCCCCTTCCTCCCGAAAATCTAACATGGCGCCGCGCACACCGGCGCTCACAGCAGAGCGCCAGCCGCATTTACCCTGTTCCTCTGGTTCCTGTCGCATGTGCTATCACACATACGACAGAAAACTGCTCCCCAGGCCCTGCCAGGTCACCAACTATTACCACCCCGGTGTTCCCCGGTGTCCCCCGTACCTGTCAGCTCTGATCCCCCGCGGCCCCCTCCTCCTTCACAGTGCATGCCGGTCACACGTGCAGAGCGCAGCTGTGAGCTCAGCTTCCTGGTTTGCTTTCAGAGACGCCTGCTGCTGCTCGCACTCTGCAGCTGTGACCCGGGGAGGGTGGGTGCAAATTCTTTGCACCCACTTTCCTCAAATGGAGGGTCTACACTCCTAGAAAATGGGGGATACGTTCCCTGAACGTGCCCCCCATATTCTAGAAGGACCAGAATCGCCGCGGGACTTTCACAATGGATTACAGCAGGGACCCAATTTTTTTTTTCTTTTCAATAAATTGGTCAAAGAGGGAATGTTTTTGGGGAGTATTTTTTCAAATAAATTTTTTTTGTTGTCAATTTTTTTTTTATTACTGTCAATTAGTTATGTCTGGTATCAAAGAGACACGTGACATCACTAATTGCTGGGCTTGATGCCAGGTGACATTACACATCTGGTATCAACCCCATTTATTACCCCGTTTGCCACCGCACCAGGGCAACGGGATGAGTTGGGGCGAAGCGCCAGGATTGACACATCTAATGGATGCGCCACTTCTGGGGCGGCTGCGGCCTGCTATTTTTAGGCTGGGAAGAGTCCAATAATCATGGCTCTTCCCACCCTGAGAATACCAGATCCCAGCTGTCAGCTTCACCTTGGCTGGTGGTCTAATTTGGGGGGACCCTACGTTTGTTTTTTTTTTTTAAATTATTTATTTATAAATAATTAAAAAAAAAAAACAACAGCTTGGGGAGCCCTCCAAATTGATCACCAGCCAAGGTGAAGCTGTCAGCTGTGGTTTGCAGGCTACAGCTGTCTGCTTTACCCTAGCTGGCTATCAAAAATAGGGGGGACCCCATTACATTTATTTTAATTATTTTTTTTTCTTTTTGGCTAAATACAAGGCTAGGCACCCTTTAGTGCCAGATGAAAGGCACTAAAGGGCGCCAGCTTAGAATATGCAGGGGGTGGGACGTTATATATGTTTGACATCTATCCATTCATCCATTGTAGCATTTTACGCTGTGTGCCCACAATCAGGGTTTGCAGCATTTTGGGCGCAGAGTGTTTTCCCTGCATCCATAATGCTGCGTTGTGCAGTAGAAGCACAGTGGAAGGATTTTTAGAAATCCCATGCCCACTGGGCTTCTTTTCTCCCCAGCATAAACCAACCTGTGGTGCAGCTTCCCGAGCCTCAGCATGTCAATTTATGCTGCGGACATGAGTGTTCTCTGCAGGTAGAATAGAACTAAAGTCCACAGCAGCCTGAACCCAAATCGTGGGCATGGGCAGCTGCGTTCTCCCGTGGACAACACTCACATCTCTGCAGGAAGGCTGACACTGTGTACTAGACGCCGTGTCGCTGGATCATGGCCACATAGCCTAACAGAGAGAATATTGTTGCTACAGCAACATTTTTGTGAAGTACCTGTGGATTCAAAATGCTTACTATACTCCTGAATAAAATCCTTGAGGGGTCCAGTTTCCAAAATGGGGTCACTTGTGGGGGGTTTCTGATGTATAGTTACCCAAGAGGCCCTGCTAATGTGACATGGTGCGCGCAATTTATTTCAACTTTTCCAAAATTCAAATGGTGCTCCTTCCATTCCAAGCCCTCCCATTTTTCCAACAGAGTTTTTTGGCCACATATGGGGTATCCCTGCGCTCACAAGAAATTGGATAACAACCTGTGGGGTCCACGTTTTGTTGTTGCCTCTTGAAAAAGTAAGAAATGTGATGCTAAAGAAACATTTTTGTGAAAAAACTGAAAATTTTCAATAGGGCAACCTATGCTTATCAAATTCTGTGAAGTATTCGTGGATTCAAAATGCTCAATATACACCTAGATAAAAGCCTTGAGGTGTCTTGTTTCCAGAATGGGGTCACTTGTGGGGGACCTCCACTGTTTAGGCACTTTAGGGGCTTTCCAAATGCGACATAGTGTCCACTAATTATTCCAGCCAAATGTTCAGTCAAATGGCACTTTTTCCCTTCCGAGCCCTGCTGTGCACCCAAACAGTTGATTTCCACCACACATAAGGTATCGGCATACTCAAGAGAAATTGCACAATAAATTTTATGCTGCTTTTTTTCCTTTTACTCTTGTTAAAAAAAAATTATGTGGTTGAAGTAACAATTTTGTGGTAAAAATGTATTTTTTCAGCTCAACATTATAAACTTCTGTGAAGCACCTGGGGTTTCAGGGTACTCACTAAACATCTAGATAAATTCCTTTAGGAGTCTATTTTCCAGAATGGGGTCACTTGTGGGGGACCTCCACTGCTTAGGCACCTCAGGGGCTCTCCTAATGCAACATGGTGTCCGCTATTGATTCCAGCCAATTTTGCAGTCAAATTGCAATCCTTCCCTTCCAAGACCTGCCGTGTGCCCAAACAGTTGATTTCCACCACATATAAGATATCACCAAACTCAGGAGAAAGTGCACAATAAATTTCATGGTGATTTTTTTCCTGTTACCCTTGTGAAAAAAAAAGCTACCTGGTTGAAGTAACAATTTTGTGGTAAAATTTTATTTTTTATTTTCACAGCTCAACATAAACTTCTGTGAAGCACCTGGGGGTTCAGGGTACTCACTAAACATCTAGATAAATTCCTTGAGAGGCCTAGTTTCCAATATGGGGTCACTTGTGGTGTTTTTTTGCTGTTTATGTACCTTAGGGGTCCTCCAAATGCGACATGGTGCCCGCAATCTTTTTCAGCCAAATTTCCTTTCCAAAATTCAAATATTGCTCCTTTCGTTCCAAGCCCTCCCATTTGTCCATACAAAGGTTTCAGACCACATGTGAGGTATCACTGCGCTCATAAAAAAGTGGGTAACAAACATTTGGCTCACATTTTTGGAATTACCTCTTGAAAAAGTGAGAAAATTGATGCTAAAGCAACATTTTTGAGAAAAAAAATGACAATTTTCAATATGACAATGTAACGTTATCAAAATCTGTGAAGTACCTGTGGGTCCAAAATGCTCACTATACCCCTCGATAGAAGCCTTAAGGGGTCTAGTTTCCAAAATGGGGTCACTTGAGGGGGGTTCCTGCTGTTTAGGTACCTTAGGGGATCTGTAAATGTAACATGGTGCCCGCAATCTGTTTCAGCCAACTTTGCTTTCCAAAATTCAAATATTGCTCCTTTTGTTCCAAGCCCTCCCATTTGCCCAAACAAAGGTTTCTGACCACATGTGGGGTATCGGCGCGCTCATAAGAAAGTGGGAGAGGGGAGCCAGCACGATCTGAAAATGGCATGCATCATATAAAAAGTGCAAATTCACAGATTTATTCCAACTGTACTGTAATATAAATGAGATTTTTAGCAAATAATTGATCAATTCTTTGAGCCACCCCTGCCAACGTCACGGCAAATCTCAATAGGGGGGTCCTACTCTATATTCTGTATTTCATGTGCCATGCGGTCTCCTAGATAGTTTAAAGCAGAACCATAATGGAGCACACATACCTGTAACATGTATATATAACCGCTTCTATGTTGCAAAAGAGGCAATTGTGGATAGAGGCCAGCCCAGGTCCCAGCATGTGGAGCAAGCTCTACACATACCAGGACTATATCAGAACTGACCCTCCCAGTGCCAGACAGCAACCATTGATAAAGGCGGACCAGATCCAAGTATGGTGCTTAATTAGCAATGCCTGTGGAAAGGGTGAGGCAACTGAATGTGTACAGCTACCAACAGGAGGAATATATTGCAAACCAAGATCAGGCGTGCATAGCATGGTGGTGACCAGCCACCAGACATTTGTAGCATAACTACAACCAAACAGAGAGAGAGGGGAGCCAGCACGATCTGAAAATGGCATGCATCATATAAAAAGTACAAATTCACAGATTTATTCCAACTGTACTGTAATATAAATGAGATTTTTAGCAAATAATTGATCAATTCTTTGAGCCACCCCTGCCAACGTCACGGCAAATCTCAATAGGGGGGTCCTACTCTATATTCTGTATTTCATGTGCCATGCGGCCTCCTAGATAGTTTAAAGCAGAACCATAATGGAGCACACATACCTGTAACCTGTATATATAACCGCTTCTATGTTGCAAAAGAGGCAATTGTGGATAGAGGCCAGCCCAGGTCCCAGCATGTGGAGCAAGCTCTACACATACCAGGACTATATCAGAACTGACCCTCCCAGTGCCAGACAGCAACCATTGATAAAGGCGGACCAGATCCAAGTATGGTGCTTAATTAGCAATGCCTGTGGAAAGGGTGAGGCAACTGAATGTGTACAGCTTATTTATCAATGGTTGCTGTTTGGCACTGGGAGGATCAGTTCTGATATAGTCCTGGTATGTGTAGAGCTTGCTCCACATGCTGGGACCTGGGCTGGTCTCTATCCATAAGTGCCTTTTTTGCAACATAGAAGCGGCTATATACAGGTTGCAGGTATGTGTGCTCCATTATGGTTCTGCTTTTAACTTTATCTAGGAGGCCGCATGGCACATGAAATACAGAATGTAGAGTAGGACCCCCCTATTGAGATTTGCCGTGACGTTGGCAGGGGTGGCTCAAAAAATTGATCAATTATTTGCTAAAAATCTCATTTTTTTTTTTTTTTTTTTTTTTTTATTATAGTACAGTTGGAATAAATTTGTGAATTTTTCACTTTTTATATGATGCATGCCAATTCAGATCGTGCTGGTTCCCTTTTTTTTCTCTGTTTTGACCGTAGTTATGCTACAATTCTGGTGACTGACCAACACCATACCATGCACGCCTGATTTTGGTTTGCAATGTATTCCTCTTGTTGGTAGCTGTTCAGATTCAGCTACCTCACCCCTTTCCACAGGCAATGCTAATTAAGCACCATTCTTGGATCTGGTCCGCCTTTATCAATCGTTGCTGTTTGGCACTGGGAGGATCAGTTCTGATATAGTCCTGGTATGTGTAGAGCTTGCTCCACATGCTGGGACCTGGGCTGGTCTCTATCCATAAGTGCCTTTTTTGCAACATAGAAGCGGCTATATACAGGTTGCAGGTATGTGTGCTCCATTATGGTTCTGCTTTTAACTTTATCTAGGAGGCCGCATGGCACATGAAATACAGAATGTAGAGTAGGACCCCCCTATTGAGATTTGCCGTGACGTTGGCAGGGGTGGCTCAAAAAATTGATCAATTATTTGCTAAAAATCTCATTTTTTTATTATAGTACAGTTGGAATAAATTTGTGAATTTTTCACCTTTTATATGATGCATGCCAATTCAGATCGTGCTGGTTCCCTTTTTTTTCTCTGTTTTGACCGTAGTTATGCTACAATTCTGGTGACTGACCAACACCATACCATGCACGCCTGATTTTGGTTTGCAATGTATTCCTCCTGTTGGTAGCTGTTCAGATTCAGCTACCTCACCCCTTTCCACAGGCAATGCTAATTAAGCACCATTCTTGGATCTGGTCCGCCTTTATCAATGGTTGCTGTTTGGCACTGGGAGGATCAGTTCTGATATAGTCCTGGTATGTGTAGAGCTTGCTCCACATGCTGGGACCTGGGCTGGTCTCTATCCATAAGTGCCTTTTTTGCAACATAGAAGCGGCTATATACAGGTTGCAGGTATGTGTGCTCCATTATGGTTCTGCTTTTAACTTTATCTAGGAGGCCGCATGGCACATGAAATACAGAATGTAGAGTAGGACCCCCCTATTGAGATTTGCCGTGACGTTGGCAGGGGTGGCTCAAAAAATTGATCAATTATTTGCTAAAAATCTCATTTTTTTGATTATAGTACAGTTGGAATAAATTTGTGAATTTTTCACTTTTTATATGATGCATGCCAATTCAGATCGTGCTGGTTCCCTTTTTTTTTTCTCTGTTTTGACCGTAGTTATGCTACAATTCTGGTGACTGACCAACACCATACCATGCACGCCTGATTTTGGTTTGCAATGTATTCCTCCTGTTGGTAGCTGTTCAGATTCAGCTACCTCACCCCTTTCCACAGGCAATGCTAATTAAGCACCATTCTTGGATCTGGTCCGCCTTTATCAATGGTTGCTGTTTGGCACTGGGAGGATCAGTTCTGATATAGTCCTGGTATGTGTAGAGCTTGCTCCACATGCTGGGACCTGGGCTGGTCTCTATCCATAAGTGCCTTTTTTGCAACATAGAAGCGGCTATATACAGGTTGCAGGTATGTGTGCTCCATTATGGTTCTGCTTTTAACTTTATCTAGGAGGCCGCATGGCACATGAAATACAGAATGTAGAGTAGGACCCCCCTATTGAGATTTGCCGTGACGTTGGCAGGAGTGGCTCAAAAAATTGATCAATTATTTGCTAAAAATCTCATTTTTTTATTATAGTACAGTTGGAATAAATTTGTGAATTTTTCACTTTTTATATGATGCAAGCCAATTCAGATCGTGCTGGTTCCCTTTTTTTTCTCTGTTTTGACCGTAGTTATGCTACAATTCTGGTGACTGACCAACACCATACCATGCACGCCTGATTTTGGTTTGCTATGTATTCCTCCTGTTGGTAGCTGTTCAGATTCAGCTACCTCACCCCTTTCCACAGGCAATGCTAATTAACCCCTTCACGACCATGGACGGATCTTTCCGTCATGGATCGTGTCCCGGTAATCCCCGCCCCCTGCCGCGGGCAGGCGGCGTGGATCGGCACACATATCAGCTGTTTTCAACAGCTGACATGTGTGCCTACATGTTCCGAGTGGAATCGCATTCCACCCGGAACATTAACCCCTTAGATCTCGCTGCCAAAGTCTGGCAGCGAGATCTATATGCGCGCGGCCATCTTTTTTTCTTACCGCCGCCCCCTCCGGACGTCACGTGAGTGATCACGTGACGTTCGGTGGTTGCCATCGTAGCACAGGGTCATGTGATGACGCCTGGTGCTACGAAGTTTCACTTTCATTCTTCCTCGGCACGGAGCAGAGGAAGAAAGAAAGTGACTGAATCTGCTGATTACAGCGGTATAGCTGTGATCAGCAGATAGCGATCAGCAATCGGATTGCTGATCGCTATAGCCCCCTAGGGGGACTAGTAAAATAAAATAAAAAAAGTAAAAAAAAGTTTTAAAAAATTAAAAAAAAAAACAAAAAACCTAAAAGTTCAAATCACCCCCCTTTCCCCCCATTGAAAATTAAAGGGTTAAAAAATAAATAAATATACACATATTTGGTATCGCCGCGTTCAGAAATGCCCGATCTATCAAAATATAAAATCAATTAATCTGATTGGTAAACGGCGTAGTGGCAAAAAAATTCCAAACGCCAAAATTACGTTTTTTGGTCGCCGCAAGTTTTACGCAAAATGCAATAACAGGCGATCAAAACGTAGCATCTGCGCAAAAATGCTACCATTAGAAACATCAGCTCGAGACGCAAAAAATAAGCTGTCACTGAGCCATAGATCCCAAAAAATAAGAACGCTACGTGTTTTGGAAAATGGCGCAAAACGTGCGCCACTTTTATTGGACAAACTTGTGATTTTTTTTTAACCCCTTAGATACAAGTAAACCTATACATGTTTGGTGTCTACAAACTCGCACCGACCTCAGGTATCATACCCACACATCAGTTTTACCATATAGTGAACACCGTGAATAAAACATCCCAAAAACTATTGTGCCATCACACTTTTTTTGCAATTTTTCCACACTTGGAATTTTTTTGCTGCTTTCCAGTACACCATATGGTAAAACTTATGGTTTCATTTAAAAGTACAACTTGTCCCGCAAAAAACAAGCCCTCATATGGCAAGATTGACGGAAAAATAAAAAAGTTACGGCTCTCGGAAGAAGGGGAGCAAAAAACAAAAACGCAAAAACGGAAAGTGCCCCGGGGCTGAAGGGGTTAAGCACCATTCTTGGATCTGGTCCGCCTTTATCAATGGTTGCTGTTTGGCACTGGGAGGATCAGTTCTGATATAGTCCTGGTATGTGTAGATCTTGCTCCACATGCTGGGACCTGGGCTGGTCTCTATCCATAAGTGCCTTTTTTGCAACATAGAAGCGGCTATATACAGGTTGCAGGTATGTGTGCTCCATTATGGTTCTGCTTTTAACTTTATCTAGGAGGCCGCATGGCACATGAAATACAGAATGTAGAGTAGGACCCCCCTATTGAGATTTGCCGTGACGTTGGCAGGGGTGGCTCAAAAAATTGATCAATTATTTGCTAAAAATCTCATTTTTTTATTATAGTACAGTTGGAATAAATTTGTGAATTTTTCACTTTTTATATGATGCATGCCAATTCAGATCGTGCTGGTTCCCTTTTTTTTCTCTGTTTTGACCGTAGTTATGCTACAATTCTGGTGACTGACCAACACCATACCATGCACGCCTGATTTTGGTTTGCAATGTATTCCTCCTGTTGGTAGCTGTTCAGATTCAGCTACCTCACCCCTTTCCACAGGCAATGCTAATTAAGCACCATTCTTGGATCTGGTCCGCCTTTATCAATGGTTGCTGTTTGGCACTGGGAGGATCAGTTCTGATATAGTCCTGGTATGTGTAGAGCTTGCTCCACATGCTGGGACCTGGGCTGGTCTCTATCCATAAGTGCCTTTTTTGCAACATAGAAGCGGCTATATACAGGTTGCAGGTATGTGTGCTCCATTATGGTTCTGCTTTTAACTTTATCTAGGAGGCCGCATGGCACATGAAATACAGAATGTAGAGTAGGACCCCCCTATTGAGATTTGCCGTGACGTTGGCAGGGGTGGCTCAAAAAATTGATCAATTATTTGCTAAAAATCTCATTTTTTTATTATAGTACAGTTGGAATAAATTTGTGAATTTTTCACTTTTTATATGATGCATGCCAATTCAGATCGTGCTGGTTCCCTTTTTTTTCTCTGTTTTGACCGTAGTTATGCTACAATTCTGGTGACTGACCAACACCATACCATGCACGCCTGATTTTGGTTTGCAATGTATTCCTCTTGTTGGTAGCTGTTCAGATTCAGCTACCTCACCCCTTTCCACAGGCAATGCTAATTAAGCACCATTCTTGGATCTGGTCCGCCTTTATCAATGGTTGCTGTTTGGCACTGGGAGGATCAGTTCTGATATAGTCCTGGTATGTGTAGAGCTTGCTCCACATGCTGGGACCTGGGCTGGTCTCTATCCATAAGTGCCTTTTTTGCAACATAGAAGCGGCTATATACAGGTTGCAGGTATGTGTGCTCCATTATGGTTCTGCTTTTAACTTTATCTAGGAGGCCGCATGGCACATGAAATACAGAATGTAGAGTAGGACCCCCCTATTGAGATTGGCCGTGACGTTGGCAGGGGTGGCTCAAAAAATTGATCAATTATTTGCTAAAAATCTCATTTTTTTATTATAGTACAGTTGGAATAAATTTGTGAATTTTTCACTTTTTATATGATGCATGCCAATTCAGATCGTGCTGGTTCCCTTTTTTTTCTCTTTTTTTTCTTTTTTTTTTTTCTTTTTTTCTTTTTTTTTTCTCATAAGAAAGTGGGTAACAAAATGTGAGGTCCAATTTTTGGTGTTACCTCTTGAAAAAGTAAGAAAATTAGTGCTAAAGCAACATTTTTAGGTAAAATGTTAATTTTTTATTTTTTTTTCATTCCACATTACTTTAGTTCCTGTGAAGCACCTGAAGGGTTAATAAACTTCTTGGATGTGGTTTTGAGTACCTTGAGGGGTACAGGTTTTAGAATCGTGTCACTTTTGGGTATTTTCTGTCACCCAGGCCTCTCAAAGTTAGTTCAAATGGGATGTGGTCACTAAAAAAATGGTTTTGTAAATTTTGTTGAAAAAATGGGAAATTGCTGATGAACTTTGAACCCTTCTAACTTCCTAACCCCAAAAAATTTTGTTTCAAAAATTGCGCTGATCTAAAGTAGACAAGTGGGAAATGTTATTTATTAACTATTTTGTGTGACATAACTCTCTGGTTTATGGGCATACAAATTAAAAGTTTGAAAATTGCAAAATGTTTAATTTTTTTGTCAAATTTCAGATTTTTTCACAAATAAAATAAAAAAATATCATCCTACATTTACCTCTAACATGAAGCCCAATATGTCACGAAAAAACAATTTCAGAATCATCGGGATCCATTGAAGCGTTCCAGAGTTATAACCTTATAAAGTGACACTGGTCAAAATTGCAAAAAATGGCCTGGGCATTAAGTACAAAACTGGCTTCGTCCTTAAGGGGTTAAAGCCATATGGGTAGGGGAAAGTTGACGATATTAAACAGCTTTTTGTTTGGGAAGGCAGAGAGTAAAAGATGAGGGAGATTGAAAAATATTGTTGTTTTGTTCTGCAATACCCTGTAGCTAATTTGACAAAAAAACACATTAGTCATCAGCTATGGCATACCCACTTCTTTCACCACAGTGATCTTCTTCCCCTTAGGTGGTAGCCCTTGTTCTTCTTCCATAGCCTTATCCTCCCTTTCCAAATCTATTTGGAAGTTAATATGTCATCTGGTTTATCTAGCTTCTCCTCTCTTGGTACTTTGGTGACCGAGTATGATAAATGGCTGGCTCCACTCAACCTGGATCTAGGGAAGGCCATGTGCGAGGGTGCAAACTTTGTCGTGGCACTACAGCTGGGCATCTCAACGTCTGTGCGACATCACATATGCACTGCATGGATCAACCTAGTTGTACAGCAATTTCTAGGACAGGATTATGTGCTAGATGTGCTGCTGCAGAAGGTCCGATTGGTATGTGATCGTTTTTTGAAATTAAAATGCCGGCCCACAGCCTTTGCATGGACCGTAACTCCCGGATGTCCTATGGGGAGGGGGCAATTCCATATGGATAGGGGGCAGTTGTTTTTTATTAAAAAAAAAAGCTCCACAGCCTATGTATTTGTATGTTAGTAATAAGTGCTTTTAAATACATATTATTACACCAAGATAAACTGCATTCTATTTAAGTATTATCAAGGACTATATGGGCAAAAAATCGCAAGACTACACGGCAAGAGAAAGGAGAACAAAGCAATCAAAGAGCCCAATCATGCAAAAATAAGGTTGTATCAAAAATTGATTTTATTATCACACATATTTATTACAATGAATACAAGTGTTTTTTAAGTGTTTTTAGGGACAACTACAATGCATCATACTTTTTGATACAACCTTATTTTTGCATGATTGGCCTCTTTGATCGCTTTGTTCTCCTTTCTCTAGCCTATGTGTTTGGTGGACCGTAACTCCCTGCTGTTTGAAAGCCCTTTGGGGAGAGGGCAATTCCCTGTGGGGAGGAAGCAATTGATGGTACTGGACTGTTGTTTTTAAAGGAAGAGTAGAAAATGGGTCTCCTAATCTTGTGGAGAGGTTACTGCCAGCATTCTTTTTCCATACCCTTCTCCTCCCTTTCCAAATCTACTATAGAATGAATAGAATGAATATGTCATCAGGAATATCCAGCTGCTCCTTTCTCGGTACTTTGGTGAACGAGCTGGATAAATGGCTGGCTACACTGAACCTGTAGCTAGGGAATGCCAAGTGCGATCAGGCTGAAAAACTAGTGGCGGCACTACGGTCAAGTAACACAACATGTGGGCAACATCACATATGCACTGTATGGATCAACCTAGTTGTACAGCAATTTCGAGAACAGGATTATGTGCTAGATGTGCTACTGCAGAAGGCATGGTTGGTAGGTGATCCCTTTTTTAAATTAAAATACCAGCCCACAGCCTTTGCATGGACTGTATCTCCCGAGTGTTTTATAGACCTATGGGGAGGGGGCAATTCCCTATGGATAGGGGGCAGTTGATGATATTCAACAGCTTTTTATTTGGGTAGGCAGAGACTAAAATGGTGTGTCTACAAATGTTGTGGAGAGGTTACTGCCAGTGTTCAGGCCTGACACGGGTCCAATAATGCATGTCTTGATGTAATAACAAAAAAAACCAAAACATAAAAAATGACATACAGTCATTGTGTTTGGTGGACTGTAACTCACTGTTGTATTAAAGCCCTTTGGGGAGAGGACAATTCCCTACAGGGCTTTTGCAATAGATGGTACTGTACTGCTGTTTTTAAAGGCAGAGACTCCAAATTATATCTCCAAATGTTGTGGACAGGTTACTACCAGTGTTATTGGAAACAGAGGTCTATGCTTCTACTGGCAGGGGTATGGGAGCACCAGTCGTACACCTGTCTCTCATCTACCTCTATATTTCTCCTGTCTATAGCCTAGGAAGCTAATGGCTAGGCCAAAACAGTGGTGCTGCACTGTAATATGTATTTTTGCTGTTTTGGAAGCCTTTCAACCCCCCAAAAGGTGTGTTCTGTGCTTTATATTGGCCTCCCATTTAATCCTATGCGGTTTGATAAAGGTTTGAAGTTCAGTTTGGGCTCAGTTTGATAAAAGTTTGTGAATGCACCTCCTGTTCGGTTCGCTTATCTCTAATCACAAGTCTACTGTAGCTTACAGAATGCAACCATTGAAGAACAGAATCTACATTTGATCATCAGAGAGTAGATTGGATCACTAAAAAGTGGCACAATTGCCAGCGGAAAGACAAGCATGAAGAAGTTAAAAAGATGGCTTCCTTCAGGACATCAGCTAGGCTGTGTAGGGACAGAGAGCGTAATGTTGTCAGAAAGATTACTATTTCAACAATGGGATCATAGCATACTTCCTCACGGTTTGGTATACCAGCAGCCACAGATCTCCTATTCATAGGACAGCTTGGAGGCAATTTTAAAGAAGGTGGCGGCGAAGAGGACCATGTTGGGATTACTGCTAAAAAGTAAGGTTTCTTAGAGACTGTCAATATCCCCAGCAAAAGAGGAATTTAACCTAGGGTGGTTGAAAAGAACACTACAGGGAAAGGGCTGAAGACTGTGCCCTGCTAGAAAAAAAGGACTTGGTGAGAGTGTGTCCAATAGTGATGGCAAAGTTTAATAAAGCTATATGGGATACCAAGTGACCATCATGGAGAAGTGAGTGTTTGAAAGGCAATTCCCCTCCTTGGTATATGAAAGTCAAAGTTCGACCCTTTGGTACAAGAGAAATTAACCACCACTACATGTGTCACTTGGTGATGTCAGGCTTGTATGCCACTGCCTCACTGTGGAAACCTATGCCATGAAGAAGTTACTGCCAAAGAAGATTTTTAGCGGTTTGCCGCTGTGTTCTTGAGTCGCTTTGGTTCCATCCTCACCGTGGATAGAGGAATATTGACAAGGGAAAAAAAAATCTTAAACTGACATGTTGCAAAACTGGTCTACCACCCTCAAATTAAGTGAGCTCTTTAGAATTACTTATTTTTTCACAAATGTTTGTAAAGGCAGACTGCATAGCTAAGGATTGGATTTTATACATTAGAGGCAATGGGACTGAATGAAGAGCCTGAAGTCAAGTCAATGGTTAAGAAGTGTGTCCTAATACTTTTACCCATATAATATTTATTAAAGGATTATTTCCAATACAGTTCTTTTATGGCCAAGACAGGAATAACTCTTTCTACATCCAGGCCACCAGTTATAAAAAAAATTACTAATCAGAAATAGTGATACAGGAAATATGTGATTTAGCTTGTGTATAACAAGTATTTCATATTTTTATTTTTTACACTTTTAATAACCCCCTCAATGATGAATATACATAATTCTACACTTATGTTATGCCATCTTTTAGTCTAAAGAACCATGATGAAGTCCATTAGCACACCCTTTGTACCTTACAAATTTGTAATTTATGATATCACAGCTGGTGAATGTGGCTCACTCACCATAACTTAGAAAGTACAAAGAGTTAATGAAGTCACAACAGACATGCCCCCTTTAAGTCAGATTTTGTCTTACATGAAATTGACCTCTTAACCCATTGTTGATGCCAATCTCAGCAGGCATCTCTGAATCTGCTGAAAAACTCCCATAGATATAATAATGGGAGTGTCATATTATGCAGATTTATAGGAGTGTATGTCATTATTGCCAGGAGGGGCTTAGATTTATGACACCTTAATGTCTACATCTACCTCCCAAATGTCTCACACCCATATACCAGCTGAGACAGTCTATCAAACCAAATCTGCAGCTGTGACATATATTAACTGTTCCATTGCCTGAGGGACGATGCTCAGACCAATTGTTTGTAGTGTAATGATTAAACAACTTAACCATTGTATTTCTATACCAGTTAACATTATCTAAATTCCTTAGAGAAGTTAGAAGAGCATAATTCAGTATTTAATGTTAATAAAGATTAGCATTTATAATAAAATGTCTATCCTTTGAAGATAGTGGGAGTATATAAAGGTTTGGCTAGTACCTGTTTGTCAGCTATCTCAGTATTGTGGCTCATCTTGAATTGGGATAGTGAGATGTTTTATCTAAGGTATACCTAACACATCATGGTTATTTATAGTTTTGACAATGCGCTAATATGTAGTAAATTAATATGAATCCGCCCTTATAATTCCCAAGGTCAGAACTATTCTGTTACTTTTTATTTTATGGTATTCCAGAAAGCCAGGTTTTATGTACTACACAGGTGTGGGTCAAATATCAAAAGCATTAGTTAAGAAATATTACTATGAATGCATTGCTATAGGCAAACATCTAGTTTTCTTTCTATAAATGCAATAATACTTTCCGACAGGGAATAGTAAAACCACTCTAGCTGTTCATCCGATAGACCTTAGCACAGGAGCCGCAGCACCAACAAAATAATTTGTATTATTTCTTCATTGTAGAAATGTCCTTGTAAGGTGCTTATATTTCTAATGAAAATCTAACGTTTCTGAAGGGGGGCAGTGGAGAGGGCAGAAGGAGGGGCACCCACTCTCTTCTCCATCACGATGAAACACATGAGAGAATAAGACAGGACTCATTCAGACGTCTGGCTGGAATCAGATCGTCCGCTTAGACTGAACCATCCCAAGTTCCTTCATTTCTAACCTGTTTACGGCCAACATCTGCGTGGAACTTACACATACATCATGCCGAATTTTGCAGGAATTTGGAAAATGAAAAGCAGTGAGAATTTTGATGAACTTCTAAAAGCTCTTGGTAAGATTGGCAAATGGTTATATAATTTATCTGCATTCACGCCAGAATTTTTTATTATATAGTATTTTATATATCTGTACAACAATACTTGGCTTTCCCCTAGATAAATCTGGGTTTGAGCACAGAAAAGTGTCATATCACCAACTAATTTCTGAAAAGTATTTTCTTCATTCTTATTATACAATCATAAGTTTACATAATAAAGCACCAAATTAAGAATATCAGTCAATACTGAATCCATTTCATGGTTAATATTGTTTTACAAAATTATTTTTTTTTGTCTTTATTATTTCTATATACACATATATAAGAAGAGGTAAGACTGCAGGTAAATCTAGTGAGATGACTGTGAGATTAATTACTTTGCAGGAAAAAAAAGCAAATTGATCACTACCATATGTATTTATATAATATACACTGCAAATATATTTGTGAACTATGAAATTGGATTGAAAAGAAAAACAAGTAGATTCCATGGGATTTAACAATAAGATAATATCTACAGGTAGATTACATAATCAATAGATAGAACCACGAACAAAAACAAACTAGATTGTCTGGATGGACACTGGTTGTAACAATACATGATTATATGCTATCATGATGGAATTAGGAATCTCGCATAGTGAAATTATACCAGAACTCTAAGCAGTGATAATTATACAATTTATCAAATAATGTAAGAATTTAATCTTTCTCATTTATTTTAATTTTTAATTAAATGGCCAGGTTAATCAGTAATATATTTGAAAAAAAAAGAATGCATAAAACAATGGCTGAGAAATACAATGCAGTTGACAGTACTGATACATACACAAAAGATTACATGACCATAGAAATACAAAACAACCAAAATGATCTGGTATCAAATTATAGAGATATAATCTGAATATTTTTACATTTTATATCCTTCGACTTGGCCATTTGGGAGCAAATGATTCTGGTGACAGACTGGATCTTGTAAGACCTACTTATGACTGATGTAGGTATTGCTCAAGAGAATTAAGCCTGTGCCTCTGACTAAGCTCTTGTCAGATTGAGTGTATTTCATGCCCTGTCACTCTGGCAAGAACTTCAGGCAGAGATTTTTAAGATTACAAAGATATTCAAAATAAAAAATGTTTTCACTTGGCATACTGTGATATTTTCATAGTTCTATTCTTTTGGGAGGAAGTCTTTACTTTTGACCCAGATCCCCCCAACCCTCATTGTGTTTGAATGGCTCATCTTTAAGAAATAGACTACATGAAAAAAAACGTGTATCTTTATGCAAGTAATTTGAATGTAAAGTACAGCAAGCTGCGTTAATGTAAATCCTTCTAGGCAATGACATTCATAAGTTTCAGAATGATGGTTGATAAATGGCAGTAATTTCCAGATCGGCAATAAAAATGAGAATAATTCCTGATGCTTCACATATCATATAAGTATCACCATGTAATTAATGAATAAAGACTATTGAAAAATCTAAAGCACAATTCCACTCTGTTACAACCGGTGATATGTCTCTATCCTTTGAAATCAATCATTTTGGCAACACATAGATAATGATGGAACCAGAAAAGACTATAATTAATGATTATAATTAGTGATGAGTGAATAGTAACTATTCGGGATTAAACTATTTGTAACGAATACCAAAGTATTATTCCGGTATTCATAACGAATAACGTACGTAACGCAAGTCAACGGGCAACCCGAGCATTTTTGTGGAAGATATGCCAGAAAAATGCTCGGGTTCTCCACTAACTTGCATTAGGGTCATTATTCGTGATGAATGCCGGAATAGTATTTTGGTATTCATTACAAATATTTTGATCTCCAATAGTTACTATTCACTCATCACTAATTATAATCATTAATTATAGTCTTCTTTGGTTACAATATTAACAATCATTATTATGTACAGTTGAAACCAGAAGTTTACATATATTATCTAAAGGATACTTATGCATGTTCTTCTCACTATCTGACATGAAATCAGAATAAACCTTTCCTGTTTTAGGTCAGATAGGAATCAAAATTATTTATATTTGCCAAATGCCAGAATAATGAGAGAGAGAATATTTTAAGGCATTTTTATTACTTTCTGCAAAGTCAAAAGTTTACATACATTTCAATAGTATTTGGTGCCATTGCCCTTAAACTGTATGACTTGGGTCAAACGTTTTGGATATCCTTCCACAAGCTTCTCACAATAGTTAGAAGGAATTTGGGCCCATTCCTCCTAACACAACTGGTCTAACTGAGCCATTTTTGTAGATTGCCTTGCTCGCACCTGTCTTTTGAGCTTTGTCCATACATTTTCAATAGGATTGAGATCAGAGCTTTGTGATGTCCACTCCAAAGCATTGACTTTAGTATCCTTAAGCCACTTTGTTACCAATTTGGCAGTATGCTTTGGGTCATTGTCCATTTGAAAGACCCATTTCCGCCCAAGCTTTAAGTTCCTGGCTGATGTCCTGAAATGGTGCTTCAGTATTGTCATATAATCTTCTTTCCTCATGATGGCATCTATTTTGTGAAGTACACCATTCTCTCCTGCAGCAAAACAACCCCAGAACATGATGCTGCCACCCCCGTGTTTCATGGTTGGGATGGTGTTGTTGGGCTTCAAAGCTTTTCCCTTTTTCCTTGAAATGCAACGATGGTCATTATGGCCCCTTTTAATTTTGTCAGACCACAGGGCATGTTTCCAAAAATTAAGGTCTTTGTTCCTGTGTGCATTTGCAAACATAAATTTGGCTTTTTTTATGTCTCTTTTGGAGTAATGGCTTCTTCCTGGCAGAGTGGCCTTTTAGACCATATTGATACAGTACTCGTTTCACTGTGGATAATGACATAATCTTACCAGCTTCCACCAGTATTTTGACAAAGTCTCTTGCTTTTGTTCTTGGGTTGATATGCACATGTCTGACCAAAGCACGTCCATCTCGGGTATGCAGAACCCATCTCCTTCCTAAGCAGTATGATGTCTGGACATTCCCATCTTGTTTGTACTTGCGTATAATTGTTTGTACCAATGAACGAGGCAACTTCAGGTATCTGGAAATTGCACCTAAGGCCGGCGTCACACGGGACGATCTATCGTACGATTGCACGAGCGATCGTACTCGCCCCCATCGTTTGTGCGTCATGGGCAATTAGTTGCCCGTGGCGCACAAAGTCGTTTACCCCTGTCACACGTACTTACCTCCCGAATGACGTTGCTGTGGGCGGCGAACATCCTCTTCCTGAAGGGGGAGGGACGTTCGGTGTCACAGCGACGTCCCACAGTGGCCGGCCAATAGAAGCGGAGGGGAGAAGATGAGCGGGACGTAACATCCTGCCCACCTCCTTCCTTCCGCATTGCCGGCGGGATGCAGGTAAGCTGTGTTTGTCGTTCCAGGGGTGTCACACGGAGCGACGTGTGCTGCCTCGGGAACGATGAACAACCGGAGCACAGAAGGAGGACCGACATTTTGAAAATGAACGACATGTCAACGAGCAACGATAAGGTGAGTATGTTTGCTCATTCACAGTCGTTCGGAGGTGTCACACGGTACGACATCTCTAACGATGCTGGATGTGCGTCACGAATTCCGTGACCCCCGCCGACATATTGCACGATATATCGTACCATGTGACGCCGGCACAAGGATGAAACAGACTTGTGTAAGTCCACAATTTTCTTCCTAAATCTTGGCTGATTTCTTTTGACTTTCCAATGATGCTACATAAAGAAGCAGTGTGTTTCAGGTGTGCATTAAAATACATCCACAGGTGTGTTTCTAATTAACTTAGATATTACCAGTAAACCTATCAGAAGTTTTCAAAGACACAACATCATTATATGGGCTGTCCCAGATTGTTTAAAAGCATAGTACTCTTAGTATTTAAAGTTTTGACTTTGCAGAAAGTAATAAAAATGCCTTAAAACATTCACTCTTTCTCATTATTCTGGCATTTGTCAATTATAAATAATTTTGGTTCCTAATTGACCTAAAATGAGAAAAGTTTACTCTGATTTCATGTCACATAGTGAGAAAAACATGCATATGTGTCTTTTTAGATAGTGTAAGTAAACTTCTGGTTTCAAGTAGTAATAATAATAATAATAATCTTTATTTCTATAGCGCCATCATATTCCGCAGTGCTTTACAATTCAGGAGGCTCATATACATATACATATTATATACATAAACATATACAAACAAGTAACAATTATAGAAGATACAATATTTGAAGGGAAAAATGGCAACCCTGCTCGTGAGAGCTTACAATCTACAATGAGATGGGGGGAGGGGCAAGGTACAAGTGCTTATTTACAATGACAATCCAGCCATCTCATGGGGGATAGAGAATGGCTTCCTGGACCAGTTGGCCAGAGCCTTGAGATGCGTTTGGGTGCCATGGAGTTTGACGTGGGGTTATGTTCTGAGAAGTTGTAGAGGGATTAGGTGAAATTAGTTTGGCTAGGGAGTGTGATAGGCCGCCCTAAAAAGATGCGTTTCTAGTGTATATAGGGCCTAAAAGAAAGTCTTTTTACTATGTCAAGTGGTCAATGTCTATTTGTTACTTGAAAGGTTCAGAGATCCTAAACTCCAGCATAACATATAAGGCATACCTAGTCTGGCAAAGAATTACATCAGCATCTTAACATGCTTCACAGCTACTGGTATTGGGAAATAACTAGGAACATGCTGTCATGTAATTAATGCACCACCCCTCTAGTAAGAAAATAAAAAAAAAACATTTGTCCTAGATAGTTCTAAGAAGGCAAAACAAAGGTTCCAAAAAGAAAAAAGTTGTCATTTGTATTTATAATTTCTGTACCAAGCTGCACAATTTGGTGCCTATCAGCTAAAAATGTAATAAATAATTTTTACAAGTTTTCAGACAATTGTACCTTGGTCTATTAGATAAAGACTGAATGGAAACGTAATAATTGACTTCATAAATGTTCTGCATGTTATTACATGATTTTGACTGTATCATGTACTAAAAGGGAATCTGTCAGCAGGTTTTTGTTACATCATCTGACAGCAACATTATGTAGGCAACGAGTTTCTGAATCCAACGGTGTATCACATAGATTACTGGGTGCCTCCGTTCTGACATGATCAAAGAACTGAGTTTTAAGCATGTGGCTGAGCCAAGGTAGATGTCCCACCCACACTAAGCTCTCAATAGAGATTGTGCTTTACAGTGAGGGGGTCAGTCACAGCAGGGGGCGTGCAGGACTGCCCTGCACATGAGTTTTTAGTACATTGCGATGATAATCACAGAGTAATAATGCCATAACTTTAAGTAAACAATAGCTCACACACAGATAAGAGGCATACTTGCTTTTTTAACCCCTACATCATGCTGTCCTCAGCTTACATAGCAAAAACCTGCTGACAGATTGCCTTTAAGGGCCTAATTCATGGCCATTGTAGAGATCAATGTTGTGAATTCAATTATAATAATTGTTGCACATTGTAATCACTTACAGTGAGCAATCAATACTGATCAATATTACTACAATATACAGCTCTGGCAAAAATTAAGAGACCACTGCACAGTTTTATAAAAATCAGCTTCTCTACATGTGTGACAGTCATTCCATTCCAGTGTCAGTTGAATTCCAACCAGAGTACATTTCATTCTATTTAATGTGCTTCTGATAAGGTGATCACCTGAACTATATCTTATTTAACGAGGGAAAGAATAAAAAACACTGCTGTGGTCTTCACAATCCTCTTGCAATAGGAAAAGATGGATGGCAAAATAAGTGCTAGTAATATCCTAAAAGTAATAGGAATGAAAAAATAACTTTTAACCATGCCAAAGGAGTTGAAAAGAAAAGTGTTGAGTGAGGAAACGAAGGGCTCAATTCTGGCTTTACTTGCAGAGGGATACAGTGAGCGTCATGTTGCCTTCATCCTTAAAGTTTTTAAGACGGCAGTCCATTACAACAAGGTCAAGCAACAGACATTGGGGACAACAAAGCTACAGACCAGCAGATGGTGAAAACGACTCTGTCCGACACTGACCGGGATGACCGTCATCTTATTCGAATGACAGCAAACTACAGGATGACATCAAGTGACCTAAAAAAAATGGCAAATAGCAGCTGGGGTGAAGTGCACGGCAAGAACAGTTTGTAACAGGCTCCTAGAGGCAGGGCTCAAATCATGTAAAGCTAGAAAAAAAGCCTTTCATCAATGAGAAGCAAAGGAGAACCAGGTCGAAGTTTGCCAAAGAACAGAAGAGGATTGGAGTAAGGTAATCTTCTTTGATGAATCTAATTTCAGCTTTGCCCAACATCTAGTCATCTAAGGTTAGACGGAGACCTGGAGAGGCGTACAAGCCACAGTGTCTTGCACCCACTGTGGAATTTGGTGGAGGATCAGTGATGATCTCGGGATGCTTCAGCAAGGCTGGAATTGGGCAGATTAAACTTTGCGAAGGTCATATTAATCAACCCGCATACAAGGTTATCCTGGAAAAAACAGTTGCTTCCTTCTGCTCAAGCAATGTTCCCCAACTCTGAGGACTGGTTTTTCCAGCAGAAAAATGCACCATGCCACACAGCTAGGTCAATCAATGTGTGGATGAAGGACCACCACATCAAAACCCTGTCATGACCAGCCCAATCTCCAGACCTGAACCCCATTGAAAACCTTTGGAACGTAATCAAGAGGAAGATGGATAGTCACAAGCCATCAAAGAAAAACTGCTTACATTTTTGAGCTAGGAGTGGCAGGTGGTCACCCAAAAGCAGTGTGAAAGACTGGTGGAAAGCATGCCAAGACGCATGAAAAGCTGTGATTAAAAATCATGGTTATTCCACAAAATATTGATTTCTGAACTCTTCATGAGTTAAAACATTATTAGTATTGTTGTTTCTAAATGATTATGAACTTGTGTTCTTTGCATTATTTGAGTTCTGAAAAAATGCATTTTTTGTTATTTTAACCATTTCTCATTTTCAAAAAATAAATACAAAATTTATTGCTTGGAAATTCGGAGACATGTTGTCAGTAGTTTATAGAAGTTACAGAATAAAATAACAATTTACATTTTACTCAAAAATATACCTACAAAGAAAAAAAACCCAGAAAAACTGAACATTTTTCTCTTAACTTTTGCCAGAGCTGTATATATTTTCTATATTTTCTAACAATGTAATATTTCCAACAGTTAAGAATGTAATGGGAAAACTATGTGAAAATATTTGTGTTCTAAGGTGAGTGAAGGAGAATAGTTTAATACCCTTGCTATTGTATGATTATATAGGTGTGAACGCAATGCTCAGGAAGGTAGCAGTGGCTGCAGCTTCAAAGCCTCATGTAGAGATCCGTCAGAATGGAGACAAATTTTATATTAAAACATCCACCACAGTCAGAACCACAGAGATCCAATTTACAGTTGGAGAAGAATATGATGAGGAAACTGTGGATGGCAGAAAATGCAAGGTAGATTCTCATTGTCTCAAATATTGTACATGTACTAGGTTGATAAGTCCAATATTAAATCTATATTAGTAGAAAATGTTGATTGTTTACAGTAAAACTGACTAGTGATCTCCATGCATGAAGGGGGATCTAAATACATGGACTTAAAGGGGTTTGCTCATGAATAAAGTTAATTTTAAAGTTGATTTTAATCAATAGATCTTGGAATGATAATAATTTCCACAACTAAATGGGTTAAAAAAAAGTTCCTTTGCTGAGATAATCTTATATATGTGTCCCTGCTATGTACTGTGTAATGACTGTGTTTGACCTACAGAGGTATGGTCTGATCATACCACACCTCCTGAGCAGGGGAGGACACAAAAGAGTATAAAGACATTGCAGCATGGGATCATAGCTGATTCTTTTTGTAAGGTAAAACATTTACTTGCCTGTTTTTAAAAACTGTTTTACCTCAAGGAAAAAATAATTTGCAATCCCATGGTGTAATGTCTGTATTAGAGTTGAGCGATGTTCGAGGTTCGCCAATTTCATGTTCGAGTGATTTTGGGGGGTGTTCGAGAGGCTCGACGAACTCGAGCTTTTTGCTAAAAGCTCGACAGTTTGAGTTACATTCGAGAACGGTTCAAGCACCAAAAAGCCAAGCTAGTTACTAGCTGGCTTTTCACTGGAATAGTTGAGTCACTGTGAATCATGCTATTATCAAAATTCAGCGTATAGTGTGCGGGGGGGACGGGGTTTAGATCAGTGCTGCTGCTGAGTGCTGAAAGAATGACGATCACCATTTTTTTTTTTCCCCTAACCGTGCGTACAGTGGGGCGGGCCAGGCTGTCAGCAAATCACAGACTCACTGCACAGTGGATTTTTGCCAGACAAGCAAGGGCTTGTGTCATAAGCTGTGCATGTCACATGTCTTTGCTCTATAAGATCCGTCCATTTTCCCCGTCACCGCCATTACCTGTCTGCTGCGTGTGGGTGACAGTCACAGCTCCCGCTGCTACTGCTGTTGTGTGCGCTATAGAGATACAGTGCAATCTACACCACGCTTTAGAGATTAGGGACTACTGGTTATTTAAGCCCTTTTCAGGGCTGTGCAGGTCCGTGCAAACGCTGTGCTGGGCTTTGCTGTCCTGCTACCTACAGCACCCGTGCATTCTACCCACCTGCCCATTTTTTGCTAGGCTATTTTATTTCCCCAAAGAGCTGACACTTTTTGTGGCATCCTAAAACTGTCTGGAATACTAAGTTAGTGTTCCTTTGCTGTCCACTGACCCACTGCACCCGTGCATTCTACCTACCTGCCCATTTTTTGCCACACTATTTTATTTCCCCAAAGAGCTGACACTTTTTGTGGCATCCTAAAAGTTTCTGGAATACTAAGTTAGTGTTCCTTTGCTGTCCACTGACCCACAGCACCTGTGCATGCTACACACCTGTCCATTTTTGCTACGCAATTTTAATTGCAAACTGTGCTGCTACTGTTAGGGGCATACTAAAATTGACCGGGATACTCAGTGTTGGTTCTTCAGCTGTCAATAAAGCTAGACCACCTCTCCATTGTACACACCTGTACATTTTTAGCTACGTAATTCTAATTGCAAACTGTGCTGCCACTGTTAGAGGCATACTAAAATTGACCGGGATACTCAGTGTTGGTTCTTTAGCTGTCAATAAAGCTAGACCACCTCTGCATTGTACACACCTGTCAATTTTTAACTACGTAATTCTAATTGCAAACTGTGCTGCCACTGTTAAGGGCATACTAAAATTGACCGGGATACTCAGTGTTGGTTCTTCAGCTGTCAATAAAGCTAGACCACCTCTGCAATCTACACCACCTCTCCATTTTTGCTACCACATTTTAAGTGTCCAATCTTGTTGCTAACAAAATAAGTGGCAAAAGGACAGATGCTGGTGGAAAGGGGAACAGGCGTGTTGGAAAAGGAAAAAGTTTGTGTCCGTGGGGTAGGTGGGAAAGCTACATTAACATCTGCTGAAGAAAGGCCATCTTCCAGCAAAAGTAAGATGTCTACTACTTTCCGTGGCCAATCTGATGTGCTCCCTTTTTTACGGAACTGAACAACTCTAACAAAGGTAAATGATGCACCAAAAAAGAACATGCTTCAATGGATCGCAAGTGCTCCAACAAGTGGCCTCTCCTCCACCTCAACTTCAACATCCAAAAAACAGTAGTCCTCTGAGTTGTCACCCCAATCGCACTTGCTTTCTCCCAGCTCTCAAGTCTCCACCCGCCATGCAGAGTATGGTGTGACAGAGATGGCTGAGTCTGCAGAGCTGTTCAGTCACACTATAGCCTGGGAATCAGAGGTCTGCTCCCAAGCTACAGTGAGTACAGACCAGGAAATGGTCTGCAGTGATGCCCAGAAGCTTTGTGAGTCTGATTCAGGCCCTGATGACCAAGTTTCTGAGCATAATGTAGACCCTCATTCCCAAACTGTAACACCTGTTGATGGAGACAATGAGGAACATACTGATGACGATGAGATGCAGATATCTGATTGGGATGACAACTTAACTATTCAGTCAGGGCAGGAAGAGGTTAGGTCTGAGGGTGAGGGGAGTGCAAACACAACGCGTGATGATGAAGTTCTAGATCCCACTTACTGTCAACCCACAGTCAGGCACTTGAGGAGGTCAGCAGAGGCGGTGGAGGAGGATGCGACTGACGACGAAGTTACCTTGCGCCTTCCTGGACAGAGTCGGAGTACTGGAAGCACGTCAACAACTGCATCCTCAGCCACAACTCTGCCTCTGAGCACAAGTCGGGGTGGCTCTGCAGGTCGCATGGGCTCTAAGCCTTGCCTAGCCTGGTCCTTTTTTGACCTCGCAAAGGATCTCCCAAATCATGTGATATGTAAGATTTGTTGCCAATCTATAAGTAGAGGCCATAAGCTCACTAGTTTGACAACTTCTTCCATGAATCGTCACATGAATAACAAGCATAAGTCCCAGTGGGAAGCTCACTGTGCTACAATGCGGCTTAGCGGAGCGGGCCAACCACCGTCTGCCCCTTCAAGTGCATCCGCACGTTCTTCTTCCTCTATGACTGTGGGGACAGCTGTCACACATGTTTTTCCACGCACACCTTTCACCTCTTTAACCGCAATAGGCAGTTTGCTTGGCAGGTCGTCAGTTGTTTTGGAAGGGGAAACAAGTGCTCGTGTAGAGCTCTATCAGACATCAAGAGCACCAAGTTTGGATGAAGGCAACATCATGTCTCTGCCTGCACTTTCCTCACAGACCTGCAGTTTTCCAGGGACACGCTACTCAACACCGTCTCCATACAGCAGCCAGATCTCTGTCCCTCAGATGTGGACAAATAAAAGGCCATTTCCTCCGAGCCATGACAAAGCTAAGAGGTTGACTTTCACCCTCTGTAAGCTCTTGGCTGCCAAAATGCTGCCTTTCCGCCTGGTGGACACAGAGGATTTTCGAAACCTTATGTCAGTCGCAGTGCCCCAGTACCAGATGCCTAGTCACCACTACTTCTCCAAGAAAGGTGTGCCTGTACTACACCAGCATGTCGCACACAACACCACCGCTTCCTTGATAAAACTCTGTGTGTGACAGGGTGCATTTCACCACCGATACTTGGACCAGTAAGCATGGACAGGGGTGTTACATGTCGCTGACTGGGCACTGGGTAACTATGGTGAGAGATGGAGAAGGGTCTGTTGAACAAGTCTTGCCGTCCCCACGACTTGTGCGTCAATCCTCTTTATGTAGAAGTTCCTCCACTGCTTCTGCCTCCTCAACCTCGTCTGGGTCCTCCACCTCCGCCCCAAGCCTGCCTGGTCAGGCCACCCGCGTTGTAACTGCACACAATCCCGCACACCTCCTTACTATGCTGGCAGCAGAGCTCAATGGCATCAGGCGGTCTTTACGTTGAAATATCTGAGAAATAAGAGTCACACCGCTGAGGAGTTGTGGTCAGCTATGGGGTCCGAGTTTCGTAAATGGTTGTCTCCACTCAACCTGCAGCCTGGGAAGGCCGTGTGCGACAATGCTGCAAACCTGGGTGCGGCCCTTCGCCTAGGCAAGGTGACACACGTGCTTTGTATGGCTCACATGTTGAACCTTGTTGTCCAGCAATTTTTAACCCACTATCCCAGCCTATATGGGCTTCTGCACAGGGCACGGTCACTCTCTGCTCACTTCCGCCGTTCAACCGGCACAGCTGACTGACTTGCATCGCTCCAGAATTCTTTCGGCCTGCCGGTTCACCGCCTGAAATGCGATGTGGCGACACGCTGGAATTCGACTCTCCACATGTTGCAGCGACTGTGGCAGCACCGCCAAGCCCTGGTGCAATACGTTATGACGTATAGCCTGGGCCAACGAGATGCAGAGGTGGGGCAGATCACACTGCTGGAGTGGTCTCAGATCAAGGACCTATGCGCCCTTCTGCAGTTTCGACATGGCAACGAATATGTTTAGCGCTGACAATGCCATTATCAGCATGACAATTCAAGTCATTTACATGCTGGAGCACACGCTAAACACTATTCGGAGTCAGGGGGTGGGACAAGAGGAAGGGGAGGAAGTACAGGAGGATTCATATCAGCAAGGGATACCAACATCTACAAGGTCCAGACGTTCAGCATCACCAAGGCGGCAGGCATGGGATGGTGGGGGAGAGGAATTAACAAGGGCGCATGGTAGCAGCCAAAATGTTGAGGAAGGTGCAGGAGACCAAAAAGAAATGGAGGACGAACTGTCCATGGACATGGAAGACTCAGCAGATGAGGGAGACCTTGGTGAACTTTCGGTTAAATGAGGTTGGGGGGAGATGTCAGAGGAAGAAAGCACGGTTCTCACCTCACCGCCACAACCACAGCGAGGACTTGGTCCGCATGGATGCGCAAGACACATGCGCGCCTTCTTGCTGCACTATCTACAACATGACCCTCGGATTGTCCGTATTAGAAGTGATGATGACTACTGGGTTGCCACATTATTAGATCCCCGGTACAAGTCCAAATTTGGCAAAATAATTCCAGCCATAGAAAGGGTCGCACGTATGCAGGAGTATCAGCAGAAGCTGTTACTCAATCTTAGCTCGGCTTTTCCACCAAACACCAGTGGTGCATGGAGTGAGTCTGCCAGTTGTAACTTGGCAAGCATGGGACTGTCTCGTCATTATCAGTCAAACCGTACCAGCAACACCATATCTGGTGGTGTTAACAGCAATTTTATTGAATCGTTTCATAATTTTTTTAGACCATCCAATGCAAGGCCACAAGAGACAAGAAGTCTGACACATAGTCAACGGCTGGAGAGGATGATACAGGAGTATATCTAAATGAACATTGATGCCATGACATTGCAACTAGCTCATTTGCTTGCTCATTTTGGGCTTCAAATCTTGAAAAATGGCCTGAACTCGCCACTTACACCTTGGAGATCTTGTCATGTCCAGCAGCCAGAGTGGTCTCTGAACGTGTCTTCAGTGCTGCTGGGTGTGTGCTGACAGATAAGCGCACGTGTCTGTCCAGTGACAATGTGGACAGACTAACGTTCATCAAGATGAACAAGTCATGGATCAGCAAGGACTTTACTACCCCTGTGTCATCCTGGGGACAGTTAATGCTGGCGTATTTTTGACTGTGCTTGATGCAAATCTACCTGTCAACTTTGCAACTGGGGCACAAGTGATGCCACTGAAGTGGTGTCTGTGGGGCCCAATTTTTGGAAAAAGGGAGACTCTGCTTGGAGTCCCCTTGCTGTGTTTTTAAAAATGAACCAAGATGAACAAGTCATGGATCAGCAAGGACTGTAAACAACAGGGTTCAATTCCTCAGGGTACGCCGCAACTGTACTAATCCTACTACTTTCAGGAATGAAGCACAGGCACTTACTACACGTTTTCTTCAAAGAGGTTATCCACGCAAAGTGGTCTCCAAGGCTTTTCAGCATTCTGCCAACATTTCAAGGTCTGATACCTTTCGGGGCAAACAACGTAGTGAGCCCTGTACCATCAATCTTATAACCACATATAATAACCATTGGGATAAGATTTGGCGAATTTTGGAGAAAAATTGGAACATCCTGCTCAGTGAACCCAGGTTGGTTCCATTTATCAGTACTCGCCCCAAGCTCACCGCTAAACGGGCTAGAAATTTAAAAGATATTCTTTCCTCTAGCCATTTCCTAAGACCTACAATTCCCTTGGGTCGAGGGCACAGATTGGTTGGCTCTTTTCCCTGTGGAGTCTTTTTGACTGTGCTTGATGCAAATCTACCTGTCAAGTTTGCAACTGGGGCACAAGTGATGCCACTGAAGTGGTGTCTGTGGGGCCTAATTTTTGGAAAAAAGGGAGACTCTGCTTGGAGTCCCCTTGCTGTGTTTTACATGATTTTAGAAGGGCATGACATGCCTATATCTGTGTCTATTCCTCTTTTTCCTCGTCCAGCTGTTTTGTTTTAGCATGAGTATATGTCTTTGTCACTTTACCATGTGTTTGTAGTGTCTTAGGAGTTGTATGTCACCTTTTGGACACCTTTAAGGTGTTTTCTATGTGTTTGTGTTTGCCTCCCATTGTTTTCAATGGGGTTCGAGAGGTTCGTCGAACGATTCGTCGAGCCAAACTCGAACGTGGCCTCCGTTCGACGAACCGAACCGAACTCGAGCCTTTAGAGGCTCGCTCATCTTTAGTCTGTATACTCTAATTCGTTTCCTCCCCTGCCCAGGAGATGTGGTATAATCAGACCATGTCCCAGTACAGTCAGACATGGCCATTACACAGTACATAGCAGGGGCACATACGGTATATAAGATTATCTTGCAAATGAGAAAAATATTAAATACATCCAATTCTGGAAATTATTATTATTCCAAAATCTATTGATTAAAATCAACTTTGTTTGTTGGGACAACCCCATTGAGTAATAATATTTTAGATGGGGCTGTGAACTCAATTCTTCTTTGTCCTTGATAAAAGGAAAAAATGGTGTTCATTCAGATTTCCCATGATGTATAATGATGAACACTTTCAACTTCTTCTTCTACATACTAGTTACTGAGGGAAATGGCTAAAGACAGCAACACCATCTAATTCCCAAAACTTACCAGATCTTACCAGGCCAGTATTGCACTGCATTTTCAATTCTTTTTTTTTCAACATTAGATTACTGTACAATGATTGATTTAAAGATGACAAATGACTTTAACAAATGTAAATCACCAAATCAAGATTCAAACAGCAAACAAGTAAGCAATTCTGTAAAGTTTTTTGATAAGCTGTTTGTAATTTTGGGAATGTAGCTATAGGTATGAATGGATTAATAGGCCTAGTTAACCTTACAGGCTGAATGCTCAGGTGGTTGCAATACCCCACAGACAGAGGACTTTACTGTGACTACTGCTAAAAGCACCAAGTATTGTTCTAAATGTTGAATATTGAATCACTTGTCAATTATAGAGGTTAGTGAGAAAATTTGGGATACCTGCAACCACTCATTGTGTTGTATTCATTGGCAATCAGAAATTGCTGTTTAATTCTGGGCATAAAAGGAGATGTAGACATCACAATATGACTGCAAGATAATGAGGGACAGGGGGCTCCTATACTGTCCCTCACATTAGGGGACCCTAGACTATCACTAACCTCTGGATTACCTCTGATGGTGGAGATGCCAGAGTCCCGTGCTTTACTATTCTCCTGACCAGAACTAACCTGTCCCCCCTATTCCAAGGGAAGGAAAGAGCAGTAGTGTGATGGCAAGACAGATAAAGACAGACATGGTAAAATCAAAACTCAGACACACTGCAAACTCATAGGAACAAACAGTAAGAAACTAAGGAGAAAAGCAAGAGATGTAAGGTATCAACAAAAAAACAAGGGTTTATACTACATCCACTAACAGCCATAAAGTAATACAACTGCCAGTAAGTCTGGATCACAACACCTCTCCAGACCAGTATAGAGAAGCTATAGCTGGCATTAAAGGAAATGTCCTGCCAGCAGTTATAAGAGGGGAGTGTATATGACTGGCTCTCCCACAACATATGATCAAAGGAGACTAACATGCAGCCCAGCAGAGATTAACTCTTGCTAGAAATGCTTATGAACTACAAGTCTGTGGGTTGATGTCCAAGTCTGCCTACACTGATCACTGACATTAGAGAAGTTAGCAGGCAGAGTGCCAGAATCTGTAGTCTCCACAGATCCTGACACCGCCATGACTGTCGCTGATATTTTCAAATACCTCCTTGTGACAGTAGAGTTCTTGGATCACTATGTTAAAACAAATAAAGGGGTTTGTACGGGCATAGATATTTGATGACTATCTATAGGGTAGGTTATCAATAGCACATCAGTGAAGGTACAACACATGGTGCCTCCAATGAGCAGCTAACTTGTGCTTCAGTAATGACCATATGTATAAGTGTAGCTCTATTCAGCTCTATTCAAAGTATAGCAACCACTGACAGTTACTGCAGCACAGGTTCTATGTAATTTGTAGCTGTGCTGAAGTACTTAGCAGCAGGCGCTAGATTGTTAGTATATCTGTGCTTAGCAGCTCTCTACAGAGTATTTACATTAGGCAAAAAAACCTGGATCGGTGGGGGCACCGGGTGTCTGATCCTATCCACTAGCTTTTGATATTCTGTTCAAGAGATAGGTTATCAAATACTTGAGACACTGACAATCCCATTAAGTTCCACCCTTAAGGTACCATCACACATAACGAGATCGCTAGCGAGATCGCTGCTGAGTCACGGTTTCTGTGACGCAGTAGCGATCCCGTTAGCGATCTTGTTATGTGTGACACCTACCAGCGATCAGGCCCCTGCTGTGAGATCTCTAGTCGTTGCAGAATGGTCCAGGCCATTTTCTTCAAAGGCGATGTCCTGCTGGGCAGGACCCATCACTGTGTTTGACGCTATGTGACAGGGTCACAGTGACTGCTGAGATCGTTATACAGGTCGCTACTGCGACCTGTATTGTTCCTGCATCGCTGGTAAGATCTGACTGTGTGACATCTCACCAGCGACCTCCCAGCGACTTACCAGCGATCCCTATCAGGTCGCATCGTTTTCGTAATCGCTGGTAAGTCGTTGTGTGTGACTGGGCCTTTACAAAGATTTGGACAGAAAGATCATGCAAAGCAGTTGGCAGTAAATCTCACAAAATAATGAATGTCCTAAATTTCTCAACTGTTTTGGTCACATTGACAATGTGTTTATATCAGATTGCTAAGCCATTCATTGGCTGTAGTCTGTAGTGACTCTTAAGGGTGCTTTACATGCTGCGACATCGTTAGCGTTTGCTAGCGATGTCGAGCGTGATAGCACCCGCCCCCGTCGTTTGTGCGACATTTTGTGATCGCTGCCGTAGCGAACATTATCGCTACCGCAGCGTCACACGCACATACCTTATCAGCGACGTCGCTGTGACCGCCGAACAATCCCTCCTTCAAGGGGGAGGTGCGTTCAGCGTCATAGCGACATCACTGTGGCGTCACTAAGCATCCGCCCAATAGCAGAGGAAGGGCGGAGATGAGCGGCCAAAACATGCCGCCCACCTTCTTCCTTCCTCATTGCCGGTGGACAAAGGTAAGGAGATGTTCGTCGTTCCTGCGGTGTCACACATACCGATGTGTGATGCCGCAGGAGCGATGAACAACCCGCGGCATGCACCACCAACGATATTTGTAAAAGGAGCGACGTGTCAACGATCCCCAATTTTAGACATTTTTGCAATCGTTGCACGTCGCTCCTTGGTGTTACACGCTGCAATGTCGCTAACGGTGCCGGATGTGCGTCACTAACGACGTAACCCGACGATATATCGTTAGCGATATCACAGCGTGTAAAGCACCATTTAGGCTATGTCCGCACGCTGCAGTTTTGTCATGACCAAAATGCACCCTTTCGCCAAAAAAACGCATCTTGTGTAAAAATATATGCATCAAAAATTGCATGCGTTTTTTTGACAATGCGTATTTGATGCATTTTTTTTATCACCAATGGGTGAAAAACGCAAAAAGAATTGACATACTGCATTTTTGTGGTCACCACAAAAATGAAGCCCCCCCCCAAAAAAAAAAGCAACAAGTGCACTGCAAATCTGAAATCTCATAGACTTTGCTGAGGAAGGAAAAGCATGAAGTTTGTGGTCACTGAAAGGTCACCACAAACTGCACCAAAAACGTATAAAAAAAAATGCAGCATGTGCATGGCGCCTTACTGTAATGGGTCATTTAAGTGGATTTAAAGTGGCTAATAAAAGATGCAGCTATAGACAGCACTATGGTCCCTATCTGTAAGGCCCCTTTCACACGTCAGTGATTCTGGTACGTTTGTGCTTTTTTTTAAACGTACCAGAATCACTGACATACGCAGACCCATTATAATGAATGGGTCTGCTCACACGTAAGTGATTTTTCACTGCACGTGTCTCCGTGCGGCGTACCCGCGTGTGCGTGATTGCCGCACGGAGACATGTCCATTTTTTTCTGGCATCACTGATGTTCCACGGACCACGCAGTGGTGTGGTCCGTGAAACACGTGCCAGAAAAAAACGTGCTTTTAAAATAAAAATCATTTTTAGTCACCTGGCGTCCAGCGATGTCCTCTGCAGCCCGTTCTCCCTGCTGCTTCTGAGCCGGCTCATTATTGTCGCGCATATTCATTATGCGCGACACAGCCGACCCGGAAGCAGCTGCTGCGGCGGTCACCGCCGGCCGGATGCTGCACCGCGGGAGCGATGAGCACCATGGAGAGCGGGAGCGCGCACAGGTGAGTTGTTTTCTAAGTGCAATCACGGGCCACGGAGAACGGAGCCCGGATTGTACTTAGACAACCACGTGTGCCGTGACTCATGGCACACGCAGGGACATGTGCGTGTTTTACACGCCAGTGAAAAACGTCAGTGTTTTACACGCCAGTGAAAAACGTCAGTGTTTTTCACTGACGTGTGAAACGGGCCTTATGTATAGCCAGTAGAAATTAGTGAATCTGACAAATTTCGATTTGCCTAATAAGTCCCAAGTAGGCTGCCTGCCTAGTTGTTTCTGGCTCATTCCCTCCAGCTCCAGGCTTCTCTTCAGTTTTTAGCCTGTTTCACACTTCGGCACCTCCGGCGTTCACTAAACCTCATGCAATGTCATGACGTCACTCGAGAGTAAGTGAGCAACAGAGGTGCCGAAGATGCAAGAGGTAAGTATGATGTTTTGTTTGCTTTTTTTCATTCCCAACCCAGGCACTCTAAGAATTGAATATCAAAATTTCAGGTCTGGAAAATATTTTTTTGGGATAATCTAATATATAAAGCTGAGTGTATGTGTGTGTGTGTGTGTGTGTATGTATGTCCGCTAAAGGAATCCGCAATGTCGCATATACAATCACGAAATTTTGCACAGACGCCCCATGTGACTCAGGGAACGTCATAGACTATGTTTTGACAGGAAAATGTAACCCCGTGCGTTACAGTTACTCTCCAAAAAAAAGTCTCCATTAAACTGAATGGAGGTGGGAGCTAGAGACTATTAATAGCAACTGTCAGTCGTTGCTATAGGAACAAAATAAACTGTTAGTATAAGAAGCTTATGTGTGAGGTAAAAAGATGTCGGTGGGAAGACGGATAAAGAGAGAGACAGAAAGAGACACAGACAGACAGAGACAGATGGGCAGAGAGACAGACGGGCAAAGAGACAGATGGGCAAAGAGATATCCCTGGAAAGAGACAGACCTGGAAAGAGACAGACCTGGAAAGAGACAGCGATGGAAAGAGACAGACGGGCAACGAGACAGACCTGGAAAGAGACAGACGGGGGCAAAGAGACAGACGGGCAAAGAGACAGACCTGAAAAGAGACAGACCTGAAAAGAGACAGCCGGGCAAAGAGACAGATGGGCAAAGAGACAGCCCTAGAAAGAGACCGCACTGGAAACACAGCCCTGGAAAGAGACAGACGTGCAAAGAGACAGACGGGCAAAGAGACAGACCTGGAAAGAGACAGACGGGCAAATAGACAGACGGGCAAAGAGACAGATGGGGAAAGAGACAGACCTGGAAAGAAACAGACGGGGAAAGAGACAGATGGGGAAAGAGACAGATGGTGAAAGAGACAGATGGGGAATGAGACAGATGGGGAAAGAGACAGACGGGGAAAAAGACAGACGGGGAAAGAGACAGACGAGGAAACAGACAGCTGGGGAACAAGACTGGCAGACAGATGAGAGAGACAGACAGAGAAAGAGAGAGAAACAGAGATACAGACACAGAGATAGAGAGAGACAGACAGAGAGACTGATACAGACAGAGACAGACACACAGAGACAGACAGAAACTCGAAGAGAGACAGTTACTATCCCGGGCAACGCCCAGGTACTTCAGCTAGTAGCAGCATAAAAACTGCAGCTTTATATGAAGTTTTTATTTTCCATTGTATAGAGCTGCATATCTGAACCCATATGCATAATATGGATGTTTTGTGTCCACTAGTGCCACATTAATTTACAATTTCACCTCCGCTGAATTTTTCAGAAAGCTCTCTTGCATGTAACAATATGTTTGATTGTGAAAGCTGATTTTTTTACCATTGTAGACATCAAGTAACTGAATAAATATAGTATGTGGGATGCTATTTAAAATCCTGGCGCTTTGCAAATTTTCAGTGCATTTTGCTGGCATACAGAACCTGAACATCAGACCTTAGTGAACTTGTGGCTACACATAAGCATAAAGTTACTACCTTAAGTAATTCTTCTGATGTACTACCAGTGCAACACAGACATTTTTCATTGCATATGTCCCTCCGTGTTCCGTGATTCACTGCACACGTGGGTTGTCCATGTGCAATCTGTGATCCATGCTCCGTCATCCGTGATTGCACATGGAGATATACTCACCTGTCCCCGCTCCTGCTGTCCGTGGTGCTGAACTCTTCAGCTCTGCTGTGTTTCCGCCCCCGCTGCAGCTACTGCTGGGTTGGCTGTGGCTGCATACATGAATATGCATACCAGTAATTAGCCAGCTCTGAAGCAGCAGCATGCAGAGGCCAGAGAGAGCGTCGCTGGAGAAGGTGAGTGAAAAATGCTTTTCATTTTCAATGTCCATGTTTTTCTGGTACGTGTTTCACCATAGTGCGGTCCGTGGGACATCAGTAATGACAAAAAAAACGGACATGTCTCTGTGCGGCAATCATAGACACACGTGTACGCTGCACGGAGACACAGTAATGTGTGTGGAGACCCATTGATTATAATGGGTCTGCGTATGTCCATGATTCTGGTAAGTATAAAAACTAGAACATACGTACCTGAATCACTGACGTGTGAAAGAGGCCTTAATTAAAGGGAACTTGTGAAGTGAAAAAAAATCACTATTGTTAGTGCAGGGGGTGTGTTACAGCCACTGCTCTTGATACACCTAAGGCTCTGTGCCCACGTGTGCGTATTGCATGCAGTTACGCTGCGATCTGCACTGCAGTGTAACTGCATGCATCCTGCGTCCCCTGCACAATCTATGAAGATTGTGCATAATCTATGCCCACGTTGCGTTTTAGAATGCAGCGATTTGCATGCTGCCAAATCGCTGCATTCTAAAAAGCAACTTGTCACTACTTTTGTGCGCTTTGCATGCTGTCTCCATTCTATCTATAGGGAGAGACAGCATCCAGAGCGCACGAATTCTGCAGTCGACAAAGTTTCAGAACGGAGCTTTTCAGCTGCGCTCTGAAGCGGACATGCAGTGACAAAACGCTGTGGTGCAGAGCGCACACACGTGGGCACATAGTCTTAGAGTCACTAAACCCACGCCAGCGCCAGCTTGATGTCTGAAGCCCAAACACTGCATTTCTTTTCCTCTCGATAGCGAGGCTCAAAGTGACGATGCCGGGCAGGTTCAAAACGCTATCAACCTGCAGATTAACCCCACATCTGAAGGTTAATAGCATTTTTTCCAGATGACAGGTTCCCCTTAAACAACATTATATTTTTTGCCATAAAATGAACAACATAAAAATGCCAAAAAAATACAAATGTTATAGTGTCAAACATCTTTTATGCCTATTACTGTATACCATGTTTTAAATTGCTTTTAAAAAATTACCTCCTTTGGTAAGAAGACTCTTCATTTTAATTATCCAGATAGGTCCCATAAAAATAACCATAAAATAATGTATTATCCACTTAATTTATGACAGAAAGTAGTATAAGTGTGAACGCATTAATATAACACAGAGTGGTAGAGTGTGAGTGAATTAGCCACACATGGTGCAGCTGTCAATGGAAGAACATTAGTATAACAGATGATACACATAATGGGCTACCATGAGGTGTATATATCTTTGGCTGTCACATTGAATGTGAATTGGCTACATGATTACATCCCAGACATTACACAGTCCATGCAGTGTATATTAGATCTGACACAGGAAGGCATGACTTCTGATTTATATGACTGCTTCCCATCTGCCTCCTTGTGCCATCCAGGCGAAAACACGGGGTTGGATTTATTGGATCCTCAAGCCTGCAGGAAGGGCTCGACACTAATGATGCAATAGAGCAAGGTATCGATCAAGGCTCTTTAGTAATGAAATACTTTCTGCTAAGCTGTGGCTTACATTGAAGTTAATATGGTTAATTCTTGCTACTTAACCTATATAGCTTTGACTTTAGGCTGAGTTCATATGACCAGTAATCATCCGCTAGAACAGATCCAGCAACAGTCCTCTGGCAAAAAAGTTGTGCAGACACAACTTTTTTGTCCATTTTTAAATAACTGATTTCAGCTGGATCTGTTTTTATTAACATTGGAGTCTTCCAAGACCTCCATATGCACTGCACCAAAAGAAAACCAATACAAAATACTAATGCATTGGTATCATACCCCAGAGGTCTTGAATAGGCTCTTCCCCAACACACCGGACCAATGCTGGCGGTGTGCGAAGGATAGGGGGTCCCTCACCCACATTTTTTGGGACTGCGAAGTCCTTGCTCCGTTTTGGAGAGAGGTTGGGAGGTTTATCCGTGGAGTTCTGGGATATGAGGTCGCTCTGGACCCGTTCAATTATCTACTTAATGTTCCACCTGTGGGGGTTTCGAGGGACTCGGCCAGACTGCTCCTTCACATTTGGACCTCAGCGAAATGTCTAATATCGTCGCTTTGGAAAAAGACCCTTCCTCCTACTCTCCAGGATCTGGAGTTGAGAATTCAAGAGACAAAGCAGATGGAGTACCTCACCGCATGCATCAACAACCAACTGGAAAAATATCAAAAGATATGGTCGCCTTGGGATCTTTTTGTGAACAATCGTACTTAACCGCCAGAGAAAAAACAAAAGTGCACATGCCTCGATATGCCGATCAGACATATTATATGCAAAATGTGTCAAACCCCCCCCATGCTCTTCCCTATCCTATCTTTCCCTGAGTCTCCCCTGTCTAAAAGTCTAGTCAATTCTTGTTGAAAACTTTTGAAATGTAATTTTGCACTTTTATGTTCTAAAATGGAAAATCTTTGCAAATAAATAAACAGTTATAAAAAAAAAAAAACATTGGAGTCTTCCATTTTAAAATGATTCAGTAAGCAAAAACATAAATCCTTTACAAATCAAAGAAAAATGCATGGCCAAATAGGAATTCATTAATGGATCAGTTTTCCGTAGACTCTAATGTTAAAAAAACGGAACAGGGTCAAATCAGTTATTTAAATTGGACAAAAAAAGGTACATCTGCACAACGTTTTGGCAACGGATTGCTGCTGGATCCATTCTAACAGATGATTACTGGACATGTGAACGTAGCCTAATACTGTATAATATCAGAACTGGATACAGTATAATATCCACAAAGAAAATAATTGACACATTTTATAGAAAAAATATTTAACAAAATTAGCTAATGCTCTGAATATTAGTGAAGAAGTGGAACTGCAGACAGCAAAACTATGAACAGAACTAAGGCAATATAGAACAATTATAAGGACACCGCGCAGATTCTATTTATATGGTGTCGGCATCTGGGATGAAATAATAAAATATAATAAATTTAAATTGTAATATAGGCTTCCTTATTCTCTGTACTGAAAACCCAAAAGATTCTACGTTCAAAGTAATCAACAGGAGAAATTATATTTATTTTGTTCTTTAGACATGTTCTCTCCTTTTAGAAGGTTTTCTCTTACTGCTATCTACTGCATTTTGCAATTGTTGCATGGATTACAGGAATAGGTAATTAGCTACATATGAGGAGTATGTGGTGCTCTGACCCCATAAAATAATGGCAATCATAAGTAGGATCTCATTAAATATGGTGGACAGCCATGGCTGTATATGGTGTTCATGCTGCCCTAGGCACTTTAAGTTGTCACATCCCCTACTGGTAAGTCAGACCATATCATATGCTCAGATCATACTGTATATTCAGTCTGACTTACCAGTAGGGGGTGTGACAACGTAAAGTGCCTAGGTGAGCATGAACACCAAATACGGCCATGGCTGTCCACCATATTTAATCAGATCATATGTGCACACAACATCTTTTTCAGTCAGATCTGCTCCGTAACCCGCCTGAAAAAGCACTTAAACTCTAAAAAGACTGGATGTAAAAATGACTTGCTGATCATATATTCAGTCTTTTGAGCTTCTCTTAACCTCTTCAAGTTTCCAAAGATCCAAAGCGGTTGAATTAAGTGACCTAACCATTCCTCAGGTGACTTCCACTTGTAAGCTGCTCAGTAGTTTACTTAATACAATTTAATTAAAAACATTCTCCAAAAGATGTAAAAAAAAACATGACTGAAAAGAAATAAAGAAAGTAGCTATAACACAAAAGATGCCAGTGTGTCCTGGAGCGCCATCTGCCTGAAAACCCATGGAATTCGCAGTCATCTAAAAGACATTGTATGCACACACCCTGTACGTGGCCATGTCCTTTAGATAGTAGTTAAGCCCCCTCATACACATCAGACTAAAGTTGTCCAAATCCACCAATATCAATAGATTTGGTCCACAGTCTAATATGTATGGGTGCCTCTGATTGACGATATCCATGGAGATAAGGATCCAGTATGTCAGATTTATGACTGAAATGCATTATATTCTCTAAATGATAACCTTCTTCAGATATCTGGCAATGGCTCTCTTATAGAGAACACAGGAGTGCTCACGCTCGGCAATGTGAGCAGTCCTGTATATGGGAGAGTCTAGCAAGATAGCCGCCAGCCAATTAATCAGCTGTCTATATGTATGGGGGCTTTAGATAAACCCTTGTTCAGCTGACAAATATGGCTTTATTCAGATGACTGTATTATCAGCCTGGCACAATGAACCTAGAATGATAACGTATCATGTCTAAATGAAATATTACATCTATATTGATAAATCACCAGAACCACCATTAGTACAACCATTATCATCACATAGATACATCACAGATACACACACAGCAGATCGCAGATATACACAGCAGATCGCAGGCACGCACAGCCATCACAGATACACACAGCCGATCACAGATACACACAGCCGATCACAGATACACACAGCAGATCGCAGGCACGCACAGCCATCACAGATACACACATCCGAACGCAGGCACACACAGCCGATCACAGATACACACATCCGATCACAGGCACACACAGCCGATCACAGATACACACATCCGAACGCAGACACACACAGCCGATCGCAGAAAAACACAGCCGATCGCAGACACACACACACAGCCGATTGCAGACACACACACACATCACATCCAGCACTTACAGCAGCAGGGAATGAGAGCAAGTCACGTGTCTGGCCGCAGGTCCTGTTCGTCGCGCTGCACCGCACTGCCTCTCAGGATTCTCCCGGGGAGAAGAGATCGGTGTCACTGGATGAGGTGAGTGTGTATGCGATCCGATGTTTGTGTGTGTGTGTGTGTGTGTGTGATTTGTTGTTTGCGTGTGCGATCTGATTATGTGTGCGATCTGACTGTGTGTGCAATCCGATGTTTGTGTGTGAGATCTGATTGTGTGTGTGTGTGAGCTGATGTGTGTGGGTGTGTGATCACTGCAGGTCCTGCCGCTCAGTGTCGGGTGAGTGTAATTGCCGGGTGCCGCTGTGTATAATGAATAGTGATGAGCGAGCATGCTTGTAACTACTCGGTACTCGCACGAGTATCGCTGTACTCGGGCTGCTCGGCGGGGACCGAGTAATCTCGCGATACTCGTGGTCTTCATTTCTGCATGTTGGCGCTCTTTTGAGAGCCAGCCCTCATGCAGGGATTGGCTGGCAGACCACTGCAATGCCACAGCCCTGTTAGTTGTGGAATTGCAGTGATTGGCCGGCCTGCACAGCGTGACCGAGCCTTTATACCGGCCGGCGCGCTGTGCTCTGCTCACAGCTATCCAGACAGTCAGTGCAGGGAGAGTGTCGCTGATTCAGGGAAAGCTTTGCGGCCCTTTATAGCTTTTTCAGTTGCAGGGCTGCAAACAGTGTGACCAAAAGTCCTTCTCAGGACTATTCTAGTTGTATACAGGCAGGCCGGGTATAGCCAGGTCGGAGTAAAGTAGCAGAGTCCTTCTCAGGACTATTGTTGCTATATACAGGCAGGGTATAGCCAGGTCGGAATACAGGCTAGTGACTGTTACATGTCGTGGCTCTCTTGTTGCAAGGAATGAGGTGGTCCCTCATTCCTTGTCTGCCACGAGCCCTACTGCTCAGCAGCGCCAAAGGTCTGGGAGACGGCGCAGTCTGCTGGAGTTGCCTCCTCAGAGACACAGCAGAAGGGTGACACCTAGTGGTTCTCCCCTTGCAGGGAATGGAGCAGTCTCCCATCCCTTGCCTGCCACGAGCTCTCCTGCTCAGCATCACAGAGGCTCTGGGAGGTTGCGCAGTGTGCAAGGAATAGATGCTCAGGGAAGCAGCAAGACTTCCCATGTCTCTGCACATTGTGAAACCGAGGATCCCGCCTTTATGACCCAGAGGCAGGAAGATGAGCATGTGCTCCACGTGACGTCTTCTGATTCGCTCTCTGATATCACATGGCCCGATGACGAGGCTGGTGATGTGCTGAATCCTGACTGGCTGGGCCAGGACGTCACGAACCCTGATTGGGTCACGCCCGTCTCGCGCCCGCCCTTGGGTGGAGCTACACCTCCTTAAAAGCTCCCCCTGCCATCATGGCGGCGCGCGACTGTCCTTCTATGTTTGGATGTCTGGCAGCGTGCTGCCACGCCACTGTACAGACGTCATTGTATTTTGCAGGTCTCGCCCCTGCCTTGCTGCTCCGGCAGTATTCCGTTTAACAGGTTGTGTTCCTGTCCCAGGTGAGCTCCTTGAATCTCTGTCGGACTCACCTGGTTTCTGAAGCACACGTGCGTGGGCACCTCTGTGCTACCCTCGTGCCATATTCCTGTGACTCCCGCTGGCACACGTGCGTAGGCACCTCTGTGCGTCCCCGTGCAACAGGTACACCGAGTTGTGAGCCCCGTGCCATACAACCCTCACGGGTTAGGGCGGACAGGTGTACGCAGATCGTCTGTGACATTCCAGACGATCGCTAGCAGCAACCCGCTCACTCTTCTCCCACCATAGCAGCGGTCCCTTACACCGCACAGTGGACCTTGACCGGCGGAAGCTGTCCATATACCATCTTGGCACGCTTCCCCGGGTCCCCCTCGTAACAAGTGACCAGAAGAGTCCTTGTCAGGACTATTGTACCAGTATACAGGCAGGCAGGCAGGCAGGGTATATAGCCATTCCTAGTGGTGACCGTATACCAGCCTTCATCATATCTGGGGCTGGTGTACACAGTCTAAAACAGTCCAGATAGTTTCAGACTTCTCAGTAATTGTCGCTCCTAAAAACCAGTTAGGTTCTTATTGCGTCCGTGCTTGCATTTAAAAACAGCACGAGTGTGGCAGTCGGTGGCAGGGTACAGGTGCGCGTTTTGCACAAACTATTATATAACGCACAAGTCTAGTGTATAATACACGTCAGTCAGCAGTGTCTGATAGTGTCAGACTTCTCAGTAATTGTCGCTCCTAAAAACCAGTTAGGTTCTTATTGCGTCCGTGCTTGCATTTAAAAACAGCACGTGTGTGGCAGTCGGTGGCAGCGTACAGGTGCGCGTTTTGCACAAACTATTATATAACGCACAAGTCTAGTGTATAATACACGTCAGTCAGCAGTGTCTGATAGTGTCAGACTTCTCAGTAATTGTCGCTCCTAAAAACCAGTTAGGTTCTTATTGCGTCCGTGCTTGCATTTAAAAACAGCACGTGTGTGTCTGTCGGTGGCAGCGTACAGGTGCGCGTTTTGCACAAACTATTATATAACGCACAAGTCTAGTGTATAATACACGTCAGTCAGCAGTGTCTGATAGTGTCAGACTTCTCAGTAATTGTCGCTCCTAAAAACCAGTTAGGTTCTTATTGCGTCCGTGCTTGCATTTAAAAACAGCACGTGTGTGTCTGTCGGTGGCAGCGTACAGGTGCGCGTTTTGCACAAACTATTATATAACGCACAAGTCTAGTGTATAATACACGTCAGTCAGCAGTGTCTGATAGTGTCAGACTTCTCAGTAATTGTCGCTCCTAAAAACCAGTTAGGTTCTTATTGCGTCCGTGCTTGCATTTAAAAACAGCATGTGTGTGGCAGTCGGTGGCAGCGTCAGGCTCCATATTGTCCCTGGATAGAGACGTGCATGATGGCCTGTAAACATGAAGTGCCCATTGTAAGGAAGTGGGTCTATTGTAGTATAGCCCTTAGGCAGGGCAGCCAAAAATTTGGAGGCTCCACATTGTCCCTGGATAGAGATGTGCATGAGGGCCTCAAAACATTGTTCCCATTGCAAAGGAGCGGGTCTCCTGTCGTTGTAATGCCCATTCAGAAAGAATGGGCGAAAAAATTTACCACTGGGGGTATACCTGAAACAACGGCTTAACTATTGTAACGGTCACCATGATGGCGCATGAGGAGAAGGAGGAGCAGTCCAGCGATTAGCCAAAGTCCAGAAGTGTGTTACCATGGGTGAGTGGAGGTACATGGCAAATTCCCGTTACAAACTTTAAATTCCGCTGTAATTTGCTGTTGGTGTGTGTGGTGAAGTCTGGCCAAATCCAACCCTTGTTCATCTTGATCAGAGTCAGCCTGTCAGCATTTACAGTTGACAGGTGGGTGCGTTTATCTGTAATGATTCCACCTGCGGCACTAAAAACACGCTCTGACAAAACGCTAGCGGCAGGGCAGGCCAGGACTTCCAAGGCGTAGAGAGCCAATTCATGCCACGTGTCCAGCTTGGATACACATTAATTGTAAGGCACAGAGGAATGTCGGAGTACAGTTGTTTGATCTGCAAGGTACTCCTTGAGCATCTGGCCAAACTTAGGATTTCTTGTGGCACTACCCCTCACCTCAGGGGCTGTGGTATGTGAGGGGCTGAGAAAACTGTCCCACATCTTAAAGACTGTTCCCCTACCTCTGGCGGATTGGACTTGTGCCCCTCTCGGCTGTACGCCTTGGTTGTCCACTGATTCCTGACCTATGCCGCTAGCGTTTTGTGAGGGGAATGCTTTGCCTACTTCCGTGACTATGGCCTTCTGGAACTGCTGCATTTTGCCTGACCTCTCCGCCTCGGGAATAAGAGACATAAAGTTCTCCTTTTAGCGTGGGTCTAACAGTGTTACCAACCAGTAATGATTGTCGGCCAAGATGTTCTTAACGCGAGGGTCACGAGACAGGCAGCTTACCATAAAGTCAGCCATGTGTGCCAGACTCTTAACAGCCATCACTTCAGTATCCTGACCAACACGATGACTGAACATGCTGTCCTCCTCCTCCTCATCATCTACCCTGTCCTCTGGCCAGCCACGCTGAACCGAGGATATGACTGCATGTCATATCCTCAATTTGGCCAGAGAGTTGCTCCATGTCTTCATCCTCCTCCTCGTCATAGTCCTCCACTGCACGTTGTGATGAGACGAGGCTGGGCTGTGTGTTATCATCACCCACACCCACTACTGTTTCTTGCTCAAACTCATCGCGCTCCGCCTGCAATGCATCATGGTTGTTTTTTGAGCAGAGACCATTTTAGAAGGCAGAGAAGCGGTATGGTGACGCTAATAATGTCGTCATCGCCGCTCACCATCTTGGTGGAGTCCTCAAAGTTTTGGCGGATGGTGCATAGGTCGGACATCCATCTCCACTCCTCAGGTGTTATGTGTGGAGTTTGACCCATTTCCCGACGGCTTAGGTGATGCAGGTACTCAACAACTGCCCTCTTCTGCTCACATATCCTGACCAACTTGTGCAGAGTTGAATTCCAACGCGTGGGGACATCACACACCAGTCTGTGTGCCGGAAGATGCAAACGGCGTCTTAAGCCGGCAAGGCCGGCTGAAGCAGTAGGTGACTTTCGAAAATGTGCAGACAGGCGGCGAACTTTTACCAGCAGATCAGACAGCTCTGAGTATGACTTTAGAAACCGCTGAACCACGAGGTTGAGCACATGGGCCACGCATGGAACATGTGTCAGCTGGCCTCGCCTCAAAGCCGCCACCAGGTTCCGGCCATTGTCACACACGACCTTTCCTGGCTTTAGGTTCAGAGTTGTGAGCCAGTGATCTGCCTGCTGTTTCAGAGCTGTCCACACCTCTTCTGCATTGTGGGGTTTGTCACCTATGCAGATTAGCTTCAGCACTGCCTGTTGCCGCTTCGCCGAGGCAGTGCTGCAGTGCTTCTGTGTCGCCCTGGACAAGCCAGGGGCCACAGAGCACAACACTTAAACACCCCACACTCCCTGCAGGCATATCATAGTCAAAACACAAAATCCTTGTTGCCTTCCCCAGGGGCTGTTGTCCACACCAGGGTGTGGAGCCAGGCGGTTGGTCTCCACCCACCGAGGAGGAGGGAAAACACAGGCAGTGAGAGTTAAGCTAAGGAAGTGGAAGGAGGAAAGTAGTAGAGAGGAGAAAAGTGACAGCAAAGAGCCTGAAGTTGGTCCGGGTGTGTGGCCCGGACAGGACAGCAAGGTTGGCAGGATGTGGTGACCGTCTGCAGTGGAGGCCGATTGGAGTCTGCCGTAAGGACCGTGGACGGGTGGTGACCCGGCCGTACCGGACCGGTATACAAAGAGAAGCCAGCACCATTGGCAGAGGACTTTCGGATCCCGGCAAGGCTTGGTGTCGCCGTGAATTTGCCAAATCCGTTAGTGAAGGGAACCTCAGGGTTTCCAAACAGCCAAGTCCAGATAGAAGGCAACCGTACAACCGTGAAGGGGAGACACCGCCACCGCCAAGGACAACCGTCTCCCAGGGCCAGCGCCTGTGGGCAAAAGGGGCTCCTCCGGCCCATATCCAGGTCGGGGAGCGGGTTACCGTTGGGAAACCATCACTACCAACACTTAACTTAGGTGCAGGGAGAGACAGTCATCACTAACCTGCAGGGAGGAACAACCGCAGCCGTCCGAGTGACCCGTCCATCCAGCCACTTGTTTTACCGTGAACTGTGTCATCATCATTGGGCTGAGTGAGTACCTCCGTGCCGTGCGGCACAGCGCTGCCCCTGCGACCCTGCACCTCATCAGGCCCCGCAACCCGCCTGTCATCCATCTCTACCCCATCACCAGGCCCTGGGACAACCAACCCCCCTACCCACGGAGGGGAGAAATAACAACAAAGCTGCTCCCTGTCACAGGCTCCCGGGATCCCCGTCCAGAGCAGCGGTGGTGTCCACACAATCACCACAACCGTGGGTGGCGTCACGGACAATATCCCCAAAACCCAAACCACCCCTTTTCACTCACGGGCGAGTAGCGCCGCTCGAGTCCCCGGGATCCGGCCATCGCTCGAGCCAACGAGCAGCAGCCGTAGAGCAGCGTCAGCCGGACCCGAGCAGTGGGAGAGCGCACCGTCCCCTCCTCCGCCCGCGACACTTCCAGCTTGGGACTGGTGTGGAGGGTAAAGTGGATCAGGATGCGCAGGAGGAGGAGGAGGCTGAGGAGCATGACATTCCGGAGCTGTAGAGTGTGTGTGAAACCCTGACTGAGGTAGGGCCTGCAAAACTTGGTGTGTGAAGGACGTGTTCCGTCCCTCGCTCAGACTGGGTCCCAGCTTGCACAATATTAACCCAGTGTGACGTCAACGAGATGTAGCGGCCTTGCCCACATGCACTTGTCCACGTGTCTGTGGTTAGGTGGACTTTGGCTGAAACAGAGTTGTTCAGGGCACGTGTGATGTTTTGTGACACGTGGTTATGCAATGCGGGGACGGCACACCGGGAGAAATAGTGGCGGCTGTGGACCGAGTAATGTGGGACAGCTGCCACCATCAGGTCGCGGAATGCTTCTGTCTCAACCAGCCTAAAAGGCAACATTTCCAGCGCAAGCAGTCGCAAAATGTTAGCATTTAGAACTGTGGCATGTGGGGTGTTGGCAGTGTATTTGCGCCTGCGTTCAAAGGTTTGCTGAATGGATAACTGAACGCTGCGCTGGGACAAGGACGTGCTTGATGATGGTGTTCTTTCTGCGTAGGCAACTGCAGGTGCAGGAGTGGAGGAGGCTTGTTCGCAGGCAGCATGGACAGGGGATTGGCTCGCATGCACAACCAGCGAAGACGTAGCAGTGACATCAGCAAGCACTGCTCCTCGACTCTGTTGTACTTCCCACAAAGTCGGGTGCTTGGCTGACATGTGCCTGATCATGCTGGTGGTGGTCAGGCTGCTAGTTTTGGTACCCCTGCTGATGCTGGCATGGCAGGTGTTGCAAATGGCCTTTTTAGAATCATCTGGAGCCAACTTAAAAAACTGCCAGTGTCAGAGTTCCGGGTTTTCCAGTTTTCTTTTGAAAGAGCTTGCCCTTTGTTAACATGGAGTTTTCTGTTCTGTTGCCCTACTTCCTGTCCATCTGTTTAAAAGCCGCCCCTAAAGCTTAGTCCAGTGCCTGAGTATACTGCTTCCTGTGTGCTCCTGCCCTGCTGCTTTTGGTTCCTGATTGTTATTCGGATCCTCTTGGAAAACAACCGACACCGACTCTGGACTTCATCTGGTATCATCTAGCTGTGCCCGGACTCCGTTTGCCGTCTTTGGTCGGCACTTCTGCCCGGTTCCTTCCGTTTAATACCTCTCTGGACTCACATCACGTACGGACATTTTTGGACTTACCTATTGCCCTTTTGTGTCCCGGCTGCTGCGCATTTAGGGCTTCTGGGGTGATTGCCAGACAGTCCCTGTATAGGGGTTCGCTCTTGGTGGTCTCCCTGGGGGAGTCCGGTGCGCGGTCCCGGGAATTCCCTTTCGCTCCGTCCCTGGAAGGTATTTCCTGTATTTATGTTCTACTGTGTTTTTGTTCCGTTTATGTACATATTTGCTGGTTGCATATTATAAACGTCTTGCACCAAGAACTCGTCTCTGGTTGTCATTGCCCTAACGCAATCGAAATCCTCAATACATACAATAGTATTACAGCCAGACTCGGGAAGACCTAACATTTGTACAGGCACCTTGTGTCGTGTTGTTCCGGGGAACAGTTGCCTGACGTCTGCCTGGGGCCACCACTCTGCTTCTTACTGCCTGTTGGGATGCTACGCCTCCCTCCCCCGGTGCACTGCTGTCCTCGCTCTGCATATCCTCCTGCCAGGTTGGGTCAGTTACTGGATCATCCACCACGTCGTCTTCCTCTTCCGCACCCTGCTCCTCCTCCTGACTTCCTGACAATTGTGTCTCATCATCGTCCACCCCTTGTTGAGACATTGTTTGGGCATCTGTACATACAATCTCGTCATGGCCCACTTCAACAGGAGCTGGCGAGAGGCCAGAATTTGTGAATGGAAACGTGAACGAACAGCTCTTCCGAGTGTCCAAGTGTGGGATCAGTAATGTCCGTGGACGTGTACTCGGCCTGGTGGTAGGAAGGAGGATCAGGTTCTGAAATGTGCGGTGCAGTATCACAGCTACTGACACTTGACCGTGTGGAAGACAGAGTGTTTGTGGTGGTGCCAATCTGACTGGAAGCATTATCCGCTATCCAACTAACAACCTGTTGACACTGGTCTTGGTTCAAGAGCGGTGTACTGCTGCGGTCCCCAAGAATTTGGGACAGGACGTGCGAGCGACTAGATGTGGCCCTTTGTTGTGGCGAAATTAGAGCTTGCACACAACCTCGGTCTCTGCCTGCACCACCATCACGTCCACTTCCTTGTTCGTTGACAACGCCCTTGCGCATTTTGCAATGCTGTGCTGATGTGTATTCACTAGACTTGTGCGTTATATCCAAGTTTTTGCAAAACTCACACAAATGCAGCGGAAAGCTGCCACCAACAGGCACACACGTGCGGTTTTTAAATGCAAGCACGGAGGCACTAAGAACCTAACAGGTCTCTATCCAGGGACAACGTGGAGCCTCCCAATTTTTGGCTGCCCTGCCTAAGGGCTATACTACAATAGACCCACTTCCTTCCAATGGGCACTTCAGGTTTACAGGCCCTCATGCACGTCTCTATCCAGGGACAACGTGGAGCCTCCCAATTTTTGGCTGCCCTGCCTAAGGGCTATACTACAATAGACCCACTTCCTTACAATGGGCACTTCAGGTTTACAGGCCATCATGCACGTCTCTATCCAGGGACAATGTGGAGCCTCCCAATTTTTGGCTGCCCTGCCTAAGGGCTATACTATAATACACCCACTTCCTGACAATGGGCACTTCAGGTTTACAGGCCCTCATGCACGTCTCTATCCAGGGACAACGTGGAGCCTCCCAATTTTTGGCTGCCCTGCCTAAGGGCTATACTACAATAGACCCACTTCCTTCCAATGGGCACTTCAGGTTTACAGGCCATCATGCACGTCTCTATCCAGGGACAATGTGGAGCCTCCCAATTTTTGGCTGCCCTGCCTAAGGGCTATACTATAATACACCCACTTCCTGACAATGGGCACTTCAGGTTTACAGGCCATCATGCACGTCTCTATCCAGGGACAATGTGGAGCCTCCCAATTTTTGGCTGCCCTGCCTAAGGGCTATACTACAATAGACCCACTTCCTTACAATGGGCACTTCAGGTTTACAGGCCCTCATGCACGTCTGTATGCAGGGGCATTGGTGAACCTCACAATTTTGGACTGCCCTGGCAAAGGAAAATACTACAAAGACTCACTTCCTCAAAATGGGCACATTAGACTCAAGAGGCCTTCATGTACGTCTCTTCTCAGGGACATCTGAGTGCCACACAATGTTTTCACGTAAAATCTTTCATGTATTAATCTCAAAAAGTAACATACACCAGCTCTATCTCACTATTGGGTATGTGCCCTTAACATTTCTGCCATGAAAAATCATTTTGGGGTCATTTTGGAAGGTTTTCTGGTGAGTCCGTAAAAATGGCGTGAAACGCGGACAAAATTGTTCACAGCTGTGACTTTTGAGTGATAAATGCTTCAAGGGGTCTTCCCCATGCTGTTGCCATGTCATTTGAGCACTCTTCTGAGACTTTTGTGACATTTTTAGGGTTTCTACATGCTGCCGGGGGGTCATTTCACAAAAATACTCGGGTCTCCCATAGGATAACATTGGGCTCGTTGCTCGGGCCGAGTACACGAGTATCTTGGGAGGCTCGGCCCGAGCTTCGAGCACCCGAGCTTTTTAGTACTCGCTCATCACTAATAATGAAGTGTCCTGCATTATCTGTATCTTTTTTAGCTGCACGGACACTTCATTATTGATCCGGGACTAGGGCTTATTTTCGGGGAGGGCTTATATTTAAGCCTTTCTCCAAAAATGCTGAAAATCCCTGCTAGGGCTTATTTTAGGGGATGTCTTATTTTTGGAAAAACACGGTATCTATCTATCTTATATTCCATGTTATTATACTAACTAATATCATCTTTTGTATGACTGTGCAGGAATATTTATGACAACCAGACTCTAGTAAAGATCTACTATCCATTTATTTCCAGATCTGATGTGACTACACTAATAAGCATCATTTTTTTGTATGACTGTGCAGGAAAATATATAAGTGTACGGTTATATTTTGGGTGTAATTTTTATGGCAGCCAGATCCTGGTAATGACCTGTGACTACTTGCACTGACCTACTGTTTGGTGGTGGGTGCTTTCCTTGCGACTTACGGGTCGCAGGGATAGAATAGGGAGAGCAGACGTGGAGCGGGGGGTACCCAATACTTTATGGTACACCTCCGCTGGCAGGTAGGTGAAAGGGAGGGACAGAATATTCTTTCCCTATATTCCCTATAACTATAGGGCAACTACCTGGTAAAAAATCACAACGACTAAAGTTGTTTTACCCAGAGTGTAGAGACAATCAGCACTCCTTTTCACTAGTCGGCTCTACCATTTCTTCACACTCACCTCACGTTACCAGTCTACATTCTGGTTATTTAAAAATTATTATGCTTTTATGATAAAAAGTATTTTTAATATTGTACATGAATAAATATTAATTTTAGGAGTTTTTTCTTTGGTTTTCTGAGGGTAAAGTTGGTCAGGCGGAAGAGGTAGGTCTTCAGGTTCCTTTTGAAAGTTTCTACATTAGGCGAGAGTCTGATATATTGAGGTAGAGAGTTCCAGAATATGAGGGATACATGGCAGAAATCTTGTATGTGATAGTGGGAAGAGGAGATAAGAGGGGAGTAGAGAAGGAGGTTTTGTGAGGACAGGAAGTTGAGTGCAGGTAGGTACCAGGAGACTAAAGGTCCAGTCACACTAAGCAACTTACCAGCGATCCCAACAACGATAGGGATCGCTGGTAAGTTGCTAAGAGGTTGCTGGTGAGATGTCACACTGCGACGCTCCAGCGATCCCACCAGCAACCTGACCTGGCAGGGATCGCTGGAGCTCACCAGCAACCAGTGACCAGCCCCCAGCGCCGCGTGGAAGATGCTGCGCTTGGTAACTAAGGTAAATATCGGGTAACCAACCCGATATTTACCTTGGTTACCAGCGCACGCAGCTACACGTGCAGAGAGCAGGGAGCAGCGCACACTGAGCGCTGGCTCCCTGCTCTCCTAGTTACAGCACACATCGGGTTAATTACCCGATGTGTGCTGCAGCTACATGTGCACAGAGCAGGGAGCAGCGCACAATGCTTAGCGCTGGCTCCTTGCTCTCCTAGCTGCAGGACACATCGGGTTAATTAACCCGATGTGTCCTGCAGCTACATGTGCACAGAGCAGGAGCCGGCACTGACAGTGAGAGCGGCGGAGGCTGGTAACAAAGGTAAATATCGGGTAACCAAGGACAGGGCTTCTTGGTTACTCGATGTTTACATTGGTTACCAGCCTCCGCAGAAGCCGGCTCCTGCTGCCTGCACATTTAGTTGTTGCTGTCTCGCTGTCACACACAGCGATCTGTGCTTCACAGCGGGACAGCAACAACTAAAAAATGGCCCAGGACATTCAGCAACAACCAACGACCTCACAGCAGGGGCCAGGTTGTTGCTGGATGTCACACACAGCAACATCGCTAGCAACGTCACAAAAGTTGTTCGTTAGCAGCGATGTTGCTAGCGATGTTGCTTAGTGTGACGGGGCCTTAAGTCACAGAGGAATGGAGGAGACAGGTTGTGGATGCCTTTGTATGTCAATATTAGAGTTTTGAACTGGAGCCTTTGGGCAATGGGAAGCCAGTGCAGGGATTGGCAGAGTGGAGAGGCCGGGGATTAGATGGGGAAGAGGTGAATTAGTCGGGCAGCAGAGTTTATGATAGATTGGAGGAGTGCAAGAGTGTTAGAACGGAGGCCACAAAGCATGAGATTGTAGTAGTCGAGGCAAGAGACAATTAGGGCATGCACTAGTGTTTTTGCAGACTCTTGGTTAACGAATGTATGGACCCGGGAAATATTTTTGAGTTGGAGTCAGGAGGGGGTGGAAAGGGTTTGGATATGTGGTTTAACGGGAATCTGTCACCAGGGTTTTGCCACCTAATCTGAGAGCAGCATAATGTAGTGACAGAGATCCTGATTCCAGCGGTGTTTAACTTACTGGGCTGCTTAGAGTAGTTTTGATAAAATCATTATTTAATAAGCTGAAGATTAACATTATATGACTACTTGGCATGCTGTCAGGTAGTCCAGCATATTCTTGTGCTCTGTATAACTGCTAGATCTGCAGTAGAGAAAACTGTGATTTTATCAAAATGACAGCAAACAGCTCAGTAAGTGACACATCGCTGGATCAGGGTTTCTGTCTCTACATTATGCTGCTCTCAGATGAGGTAGCAAAACCTAGTGACAGATTCCTTTAAAAGCAAGGGTTACCCAAAGGCAGTGAGCTTGCAGGACTGGGGAGAGTGAGCAGTCATTGACTATGATGGATACGTCTGTTGTGGGGGGTTGAATGAGATGGGGGAAAGATGATGATTTCTGTTTTGTGCGTATTAAGTTTTAGAAATTGAGCAGAGAAAAAGGATGAAATGGCATACAGAATTGTGGGATTCTGGTTAGTACGGAGATGATATCGAGTCAGCGATGCCAAGAGATAATAAAATCTGTAGTATGAGGGAATAGTTCACTGTGCCGAAGACAGAAGACAGGTCCAGGAGGAGTAGGACAGTCACTTGGTTTTGGTTGTTAGTAGGTAATTTGTGACGTTAGTTAGGGCAGTTTCAGTTGAATGATGTGGTTGGACGCCAGATTGTAACTGATCAAAGAAAGAGCAGGAGGAGAGGTGGGAGGACAGTTCAAGATTGACATGCTGTTCAAGTAGTTTTGAGGAGTAGTAGAGAAGTGATATGGGGCGATAGCTAGACACAGAGGATGAGTCAAGGAAAGGCTTTTACGGATGCATGTGATCGAGGCATGTTTAAAGCATGAGGGGAATACACCAATTGTTAGTGATAAGTTGAAGAGATGGGTTAGGGTTGGGATGAAGACTGGTGAGGTTTGGGTTGGGATAAGGTCAAGTGCACAGGTGATAAGATGTGATCTGGACAGTAGAGAGAATAGTTTCTCTTCTATAATGGCGAAAAGCTGGTTTTGGAGGAAGCGGGCTAAGTATTTATGAGGAGGGGCTGTGGGGACTGAGGGGCAAAGCTTTCTCTGATGGTGTCAATCTTTTGGTTGTTGAAAAATGAGGCAAAGTCTTTGGCTGAGATGAGAGGAGAGGGAGGACGTTGCGGGAGATGGAGGAGAGAATTGAAGATATTGAATAGCTGTTTAGGGATGTGAGACAGGGAGGAAATGAGAGATGAAAATTAGTTTTTTTTTTGCAGCAGTGTATGTGGACTTGAAAGTGGTGACATACTGTTTGTACATTCGTTGAGATGTGGTCTCTTCCATCTCCACGCAGCAGTCCTGTAAGCCCGTCTCAGTTCTTTAGTCAGTGTGGTGTGCCAGGGTTACCTGTTGATTGTGCAAGTTTTTGTATGTGTTAGGGGGGTCATAAAGAAAAGTAGGGAGGAGGTTGTGGAATGGTCAGTTAGAAGTATACCAGATAAATGAATATAAGCAGCAGAGACAAGGAATATCAGAAGTTGGGAAAGTTGGGTAGTAGTGGAAGCATGCCTGTAGAAAGAGTAGACTTGATGCTTAGATGATGAATTGAGAGTGATGATGATAGATGACTAAGTGCCCCCTTTTGTTTTCTGAGCCCACCCCCCAGGCTCACTGTGTGCTAACTGCTCCCAGCTTCCAGTGAAATCTCCTCTTCAGCGGTGCTCTGCAGAGATGCCGGCAGCGAGATTAGATAAACTAGTCACACTGTCATGATGTCAGAAGCGAGAGCAATTTTCTCTTTCTCTGACACGGAGGACTGCAACCCAAAAAATTCCCAAACATGGATGAAACCCCGACAACAACATAAAGGCGAGGTTCCAGTAACCATGGAAGTAAAATTATTTATCCCCTTTACAACCCGTACTATACTCAAAAGACTGAATCCTAAACTTCAGATTGAACAAGCGAAATTCTGGGCAACCACTAGGTGAACAAAATAACAGTTCTTTTTTGATTATTTTGAGTACACTTTCCTCACATTGTGACAATGTACATTAGCCTAATCAGATTGTGACTAGACAGCTTTTTTGTAATATTTGGCATTTAGTGTTTTAAGGCACAGTCATTGGGCTATTGAAGACAAATTTTAATGTAAATCATTAAATTTTATATTTTAGTCACCCTGCTGCTTGGATAGAATTTTAGAGGTGACACCTCCTGAAGTGTCAAACCTGACACTTATTGCATTATTATCACCAATAACACCTGGCGTGTTTCCGGTTTTCATTTTTTGTTTTTTCCTTCCCTGCTTCCAAGAGCCATAAGGCTTTTTTATTTTTCTGTGAATATTGCCATATGTGGGATTGTTTTTTGAGGAACAAATTGTACTTTTGAATAACACCATTCATTCTGACCCATATGGCGCTGGAAAATGGGAAAAAAATTCCAAGTGCAGTGAAATTGGAAAAAAAGTGCATTGCACAATTGTGTTTTGGGTTTTTTATTTACCATGTTTACTATATGGTAAAAGTGACCTGGTAATATGATTCCCCAGGTAAGTACGAGTTTGTAGATACCAAACATGCATAGTTTTACTTTTGTCTAAGTGGTGGAAAAAAACCTGAAATTTGTCAAAAAAAGAACTGAACTTCTGTCACCATTTTCTAAGACCGGTAGCATTTTCATTTTTTGGATCTGGGGGTCAGTGCCAACTTATTTTTTGCGTCTTCAGCTGACGTTTTTTAATTATAAAGTATAAATATAGTTTTTCTGTAGATGCGATGTTTTGATTGCTTTTTATTGCATTTGAATGCAATGTTGCGGCAAACTAAAAGCAATTCTGGTGTTTTGATTTTTTTACTCACTACTATGAATATATATTTTGATAGATCAGGCATTTCTGAGCTCGGCGATACCAAATATGTGTATTTAAAAAAAAAGAATGAAAAAAAAATATTTTCAAATGCGCAAAAGATGGGTGATTTGAACTTTTAGGCGGGCTTTGCACGCTGTGACATCGGTAAAAATGTGTTACCGATGCTGCAGCGATAGTCCCGCCCCCGTCGCACGTTCGATATCTAGTGAAAGCTGCCGTAGCGATTATTATCGCTACGGCAGCTTTACACGCACATACCTGCCGTGCGACGTCCCTCTGGCCGGCGACCCACCTTCTTCCTTAGGGGGCGGGTTGTGCGGCGTCACAGTGACGTCACACGGCAGGCGGCCAATTGAAGCGGAGGGGCGGAGATGAGCAGGATGTAAACATCCCGCCCACCTCCGTCCTTCTCATTGCAGCCGGCGGCAGGTAAGGAGATGTTCCTCGCTCCTGCGGCTTCATACACAGCGATGTGTGCTGCCGCAGGAGTGAGGAACAACATCGTACCTGTCGCTGCACCGGCATTATGGAAATGTCGGAGGCTGCAGCGATGATACGATAACGACGCTTTTGCGCTCATTCATCGTATCAAAAAGGTTTTACACGTTGCGATATCGACTGCGGCGCCAGATGTGCGTCACTTTCGATTTGACCCCACCGACATCGCACGTGCAATGTCGCAACATGCAAAGCCGCCCTTAGGCTATGTGCGCAATAGAAAAAGGATTTTTCTCAAGAAATTTCTTACGAAATTTCTTTAGAGTGAAGGATTCGCGCACTTGCGTTAAAAAAACACGCACCAATAACGCACCAAAAAATGCATGCGTTTTTACCGCATGTTGGTGCGTTTTTGGTGCGTTTTGGTGCATTTTTTTGCAGGTTGGTCCCTGCGTTTTTTCATGCTTTAACAGCAATAAATAATATAGATAATAGATAGATAATCGATAGATAGAAAGATAGATAGGTAGATGGAGTAGACGGATAGATAGATAATGGAGAGATAGAAAGATGGATAGATAATCAATAGATAGAGGACAGATCATTCAATCAATAGATAGAGTCACTGTGAGGACACACTGCAGTTCTCGCGAGCGGTAATGTGTTCACATTACCGACCGTGAGAAATGACCTGTAGTTACCCCTGCAGCATCATTCACTGAACGATGCTGTATCTGTCAGACGCGGCTAGATGCAAGCGTCGTAGGACCTCTGTGGATTACGCCGGAGCTGTGGGTTGGGGGGGTAATAAAGTGGTGAAAGAAGGGGCTTTTTTGTTATTTTATTTAAAATAAAGGATTTTTCGGTGTTTGTATTTTTTCACTTTACTTACGGGTTAATCATGAAAGCTGTCTCATAGACGCTGCCATGATTAAGCTAGGACTTAGTGGCAGCGATGCACTGCCATTAACTCATTATTACCCTGATTGCCACCGCATCACGGAAATCTGGAAGAGCAAGTAACGCATCGGGACTGTCGCATAATGGATGCAACATTCTCGGGGCAGCGGCGGGCTGATATTCTTGGCTGCGGGAGGGGGCCGCATTTCCGGTGACTACCTCTTGAAGCTCATCAAGAGAATGCCAAGAGTGTGCAAAGCAGTAATCAAAGCAAAAGGTGGCTACTTTGAAGAACCTAGAATATAAGACATATTTTCAGTTGTTTCATACTTTTTTGTTAAGTATTTCATTCCACATGTCTTAATTCATAGTTTTGATGCTTTCGATGTGAATCTACAATTTTCAGAGTCATTAAAAAAAGAAAACTTTTTGAATGAGGTGTGTCCAAACGTTTGGTCTTTACTGTATGTATCTGAAAACAACCTGAATCAGTAACCTTTAAGAACTCCAGATAAACAAAAAAAGTCAAGAAGAGATGGCTTTCTAGAGCTGCATATGTAGCGCACCATGGGACAGGTGGTTAGCCTACTCGTTGCCGGGCCGTTTCGGGTCAGGTCAGGCGATATCATGGGTGTCCTTGCCCGGTTCAGTTGCCCCGAGGCTTACAGTAAATGGTGGTGGAAGCAGGGTATTTGGGAAAGTTTGTCGTGACGCCACCTGTGGTATGCGGCCAGGAGTAGCTGCCGCTGCAGGATTCCTCACCAGGGCAGGTGTTACAGCAGCCAGGATGGTGTCGCTCCTCATAGGTGGAGCGGGCCCCAGGTGGATGAAGAAAGGAGGTAGTATTAGCAGTTGGCACCTAAGCGCTGGACGGCAACGCCGGTAAGGACAAGCCAAAACAGTCTCTGCAGGTTCAAGGTGTAGTTTACTCACATCTTCAGTCGCCAGCCCAGTAGTACTGGTCACTGCCATGATGGGCTTTGATTAATCCCAGGCAAGCAAAGGGCCACCACTGGAATTTGAAGAGAGGAGAGTGTCCTATTTCTAGGGTGTCCCCCTCAGCAGTTAGGTACCCTGGCTGAGCTCCCGCTCCAAGCCCTGGGCCTTGTAAACTCCAAGCTTTCAAGAGATGTCTTGCCAGAACTATGGTCCAGACGGATCTGCTCTTGATGTGAGTATCTCATTTTTTTTTATTATAGTACAGTTGGAATAAATCTGTGAATTTTCACTTTTTATATGATGCATGCCAATTTCAGATCGTGCTGTCTCCTTTTTCTCTTTTTTCCTTGATGTGAGTATGTTGAGCCTATATCTACCCCCAGGTGGCTGTCTTCAGTGACCAGAGAAGTCCCTTGATCGTGATGGCCACTCCCCTGCCTACCCTGAGCCATCCCACCCTGTGAGAAGGCTCCAAAGCTGTATGTAGTGTGTTAATGTGGAACACCAGTGACCAACCCTCCCTTACCTGAGATAGATACCGCACCTTAATTGAGGTGCAGTACCCTGTGGCGACCAGAGCCTCAGGGGCACCACATTCCCCCATGACAAATGGCAGCACTTCCGGGCTGCAACAAAACACAATTAACACCGCAATTTTTATATGCATGTAGCAGGTTAACAAGAAAACATCCTTCCCTTTTTGGGAGGCAGCAATAAGTTCAAAACATTTCAAACATTTTCAACAATACCGGTCACAGGTTATCAAAACATTTCAAGTCAGAAAATATCACCAATGAGAAAACATTCTGCATATGAAAAACATTAACAATTATTCTTGCTTCGTTGCTGGTGTTTCCAGAGGGCCAGTTCAGTCCCCCTGGCTTGGCACGATCACTGGACATTCTCTGGCATAATATCCTGATTTACCGCATTGGCGGCAGATGGGCTGCCCATCAGCATCATAACGGTCAGTTGCTGGGGGCGGCGGGTTCTTCCCACGTTGCCACCAGGGGAGATCATCAGCACTGGAAGCCAGTTCAATGGTCACCGGTTGCTGAGTCCCGGTCTTGGTCTGCATTACCTTGATCAGAGTAGTCATGCCTTTGCTCAGTTCCAGGATCTGGAGCCACAGCTCGTTGATGGAATCTTTACCCAAGGTTTGCTCTTTGGCCTCTACCTCCACCGGGGTCGCTGGTATCATCCTGGGTTGTTGAAGTACAGCGTTGTCATGAGCTGGTTCACGCAGCACCCGGATGGCCCGATCTTTAAACTCTGCAAAGCTGATGTCAGAGTGCTGCATGGCCAAGATGTGGAGCTGGGTGCGAAGATTATCAGACAACAGTCCCTCAATAAACTGGTCGATTAACAGGCGGTTTTCATCCGCTCTCTCTCCCGGTTCCACCTGTTGCTTCTTGAAGATTAAGAGCATAATCCCGGATACTATCCTGTACCCTTTGCTTACATCCATAAAATCGCATTTTAATCTTAGATGCTATAGGAGTGTCGAAGGTTTCTTTGAGTTTAGTCAGGATATCTTTCAACACCATTTTATCGGTCTCCGGCCAGGACTTAACTTCAGGCCAAGCCGCTCCAGTTAGTTGGCCAATAAGGATGCTGGTCTTTTGGTCCTCCGTCATTAGATACATACGAAATAAACTGTAAAGTTTCTCCTTGAAATCGGTCAGAGTATAAGCCTCTCCCAAATACTGGGGTAGCCAAGCGGCTCCTGGGAGGTATGGCATGTAAAACAGTATCACTGGAGCCACTATTGGTGCTACAGCCTCAGCAGCAGGAGCAGCTTGCTTCTCCTCCTCAGATATACTTCCAGCAGCAGGATTCTCTCTTTTCGCGTGCTTATCTGGGCTCCTCCCACGCCTTTGCGCTCTTTTACGGGTTCCGCCCACGAAGCACGCCCCTTCTTTTCCCGCACGGATTGATAAATGGTGACTGTTCTTTTTGCAAATGAACGATTCAACGCCAAATTATCAGGTTTAACACAGTTCTGTAGGTGCACAGTACTCGGTTTGATGGGCACGATATCCTGTTCGTGACGCCAAATGTAGCACCCCACGGGGCATGTGGGTAATCTACTCGTTGCCGGGCCATTTCGGGTCAGGTCAGGCGATGTCACGGGTGGCCTTGACCGGTTCCGTTGCCCCGAGGCATACAGTAAATAATGGGGGAAGCACGGTATTTGGGAAAGTTTGTCATGATGCCACCTGTGGTATGCGGCCAGGAGTAGCTGCCGCTGCAGGATTCCTCACCGTGGCAGATGTTACAACAGCCGGGATGGTGTCGCTCCCCACAGACGGTGCGGGCCCCAGGTGGATGAAGAAAGGAGGGAGTAATGGCAGTTGGCGCCTAAGCGCTGGGCGGCGACGCCGGTAAGGATAAGCCAAAACAGTCTCTGCGGGTTCAAGGTGTAGTTTACTCACAGCTTCGGTCACCAGCCCAGTAGTACTGGTCACCGCCGTGATGGGTTCAAGTCAATCCCAGGCAAGCAAAGGGCCACCACCGGTGTTTGAAGAGAGAAGGAGAGAGAGTGTCCTATTTCTAGGGTGTCCCCCTCAGCAGTTAGGTACCCTGGCTGAGCTCCCACTCCAAGCCCCGGGCTCCCCAGGTGGCTGGCTTCAGTGACCGGGGAAGTCCCATGATTGTGATGGCCACTCCCTTGCCTACCCTGAGCCATCCCACCCTGTATGTAGGCTCCTAAGCTGTATGTAGTGTGTGAATGTGTGTGTATGTGGAACACCGGTGAACAAACCCCCATTACCTGAGATAGATACCGCACCTTAATTGAGGTACAGTACCGTGTGACGACCAGAGCCTCAGGGGCACCGCACATACACTCAGGAGAATATTATTTTGAGATTGCATATACAAAAGTTTTGATATGGACACAATTTTTGGTTTTCACAAAGTTTAATGTTTCAGTGTTTTTAGCTCTTTTCAAGACTTGTGAAATTAATCCTGACATGCTGGATATCAGCATCTTGGTCAAATCCTGACTGATAACAAACCATTCTTGTCTAATCAGGACTTGAATTTTATTATAATTTCTGTGCTTTTGTTTTTCTACCTGCTTTTTTTAGGATTGACCACAAGTTCTTAAAGGGATTGAGATCTTTAGAATTTCCTGTCTATTGAGTCACAGTTTAAAGGTTTTGTTCACTAAGCCACTTAGTTATAACTTTTGTCCTGTGACATGGTCTCTATGACAGTGGAAAAAGCAGTGCTCATCATCAAATTGCTCCTGGATAGAAAATAGAATAGATATAGATATAGATAATAGAATAGAAATGAGCGGACTCGTAGTTAAATGGGACCAGCGGGTCCCTGCTAAATTTAAAAAAAAACAAAACGGTTCTGGTCCAGAAACCAGTACCCATATAATTCTATGGAGACCAGAATCCAGCAATTAAAAATGTTGGTGGAAGGGATGGGGGATAGGAGTGTGTGCGTTGTACTCACCAAGGCTCTGTCATGGCGCCAAGCTGCTACCAGTTCACACATTCACTTCCAGCGCTGCGTGCATCTAGATCGTGCGCTAAAAATAAATGTAGATGCTAGAATGTATGGGTTCCTTCCAGGTATGACGCAATTTGTCACGTGATAGGCGTGTTCAAAATGCAGCCCGAAGTTTTCCAGATGGAATAAACATTCTTTTTCTAAGTCTACGTGGGCATGGAATTGTTTATAATCAGGAGTTTGGGGGTAAGAAACCTAGATGGTGGGGTGCAGCAGGGGTGAAGCCCCTTCTGTCATGATTATAGTGGCCAGTAAGAAACCTCACGGGCGCAGAGATCTGTCATCCTGAGCCTCCTCGTTCATGATTGAACATGTTTTCGGTCTCTCTACGCTCGGATGAGCCAGGACCATCGTGGGACCTCGTATGGATTACAGTCATGGCCAAAAGTTTTGAGAATGATACAAATATTAATTTTTACAAAGTCTACTGCTTAAGTTTTTCTAATGGCAATTTGCATATACTCCAGAATGTCATAAAGAGTGATCAGCTTAACAGCAATTACTTGCAAAGTCAATATTGGCTAAGAAAATGAACTTTAACCCCCAAAACACATTTCAACATCATTGCATTCCTGCCTTAATATGGGGCAGCTAACATTGTTTTAGTGATTGTTCCATTAACACAGGTGTGGGTGTTGATGAGGACAGGGCTGGCGATCAATCAGTCATGATTAAGTAAGAATGACACCACTGGACACTTTAAAAGGAGGCTGGTGCTTGGTATCATTGTTTCTCTTCAGTTAACCATGGTTATCTCTAAATAAACACGTGCAGCCATCATTGCTCTGCACAAAAATGGCCTAACAGGGAAGAGTATCGCAGCTACAAAGATTGCAGCTCAGTCAACAATCTATCACATCATCAAGAACTTCCATTGTTGCCAAAAAGGCTCCAGGGTGCCCAAGAAGGACCAGCAAATGCCAGGACCGTATCTTAAAACTGTTTCAGCTGCGGGATCGGACTACCAGCAGTGCCGAGCTAGCTCAGCAATGGCAGCAGGCTGGTGTGAGTGCTTCTGCACGCACTGTGAGGCGGAGACTGCTTGAGCAAGGCCTGGTTTCAAGGAGGGCAGCAAAGAAGCCACTTCTCTCCAGAAAAAACATCAGGGACCGACTGATATTCTGCAAAAGGTACAGGGAGTGGACTGCTGAGGACGGGGGTAAAGTCATTTTCTCAGATGAATCCCCTTTTCGATTGTTTGGGACATCTGGAAAACAGCTTATTAGGAGAAGAAGAGGTGAGCGCTACCACCAGTCTTGTCTCATGCCAACTGTTAAGCATCCTGAAACGATTCATGTGTGGGGTTGCTTCTCAGCCAAGGGAATCGGCTCACTCACAGTCTTGCCTAAAAACACAGCCATGAATAAAGAATGGTACCAGAATGTCCTCCAAAAGCAACTTCTCCCAACTGTCCAAGAGCAGTTTGGCGCCCAACAATGCCTTTTCCAGCATGATGGAGCACCTTGCCATAAAGCAAAGGTGATCACTAAATGGCTCATGGAACAAAACATAGAGATTTTGGGTCCATGGCCTGGAAACTCCCCAGATCTTAATCCCATTGAGAACTTGTGGGCAATCATCAAGAGACAGGTGGACAAACAAAAACCAACAAATTCTGGCAAAATGCAAGCATTGCTTATGCAAGAATGGACAGCTATCAGTCAAGATTTGATCCAGAAGTTGATTGAGAGCATGCCAGGGAGAATTGCAGAGGTCCTGAAGAAGGGTCAACACTGCAAATATTGACTTGCTGCATTAACTCATTCTAACTGTCAATATAACCTTTTGGTACTCATAATATGATTGCAATTATATTTCTGTATGTGATGTAAACATCAGACAAACACAATTAAAAACCAGAGGGCAACAGATCATGTGAAAATATAATTTTGGTGGCATTCTCAAAACTTTTGGCCATGACTGTACATTGGACCTGCAGGGGTGTTTTTTGGGTTAATAAAGTGGTGAAAGAGGGTGTTTTTATTCCAAATAAAGGATTTTTTCAGTGTTTGTGTATTTCTTTACTTATAAGATTAGTGATGGGGGGGTGTCTCATAGACCCCTTCCCATCAATAATTTTGGGCTTGATGACAGTTGTGTGCTGTTATTAACCCCTCTTTCCTCGATTTCCACCGCATCAGTGCAATCTGGAAGAGTAGGGTAAAGTGCCAAGCTTGTCACATCTAATGGATGCAACATCTCGGGCAGCTACAGGTTGCAATTTTTAGGCTGGTGGCCCAATAACCATAGGCCTCCCCAGTCTGAGAATACCTGTCCACAGCTGTTGGGTTTTATCATGGCTGGGTATCAAAATTGGGAGGAACCGCATGCCATTTTTTAAATTATTTATTTAAATAATTAAAATAAAAGCCGCATGCGGTTCCTCTTTTTTGATACACAGCCTAGATAAGCAGAGGGCTGGGAGCTGCACCCTGTAGCCATATGGTTTATCTGTGCTGGGTAACATAATATGGGGGGACCCTACGCCACTTGTATTATTTATATTTTTTTTTTATACCACGATAGTGACTCGCAGACAGTGCCTGTCATTGGTTGCAGGCAGACGCTGTCACACAGTCTGGGGGCACGTCTGACTGCAACCAATCACAGTCGCCAGGACCGCCAGTGGGTGGGGAAAGCAGTGCATATGCGATGAGCAATGATGAGCGACCCAGGAAGTGAGTGAATGAGAAGCCGTGGGAGCAGTGTACAGCTGATACGGAGCCTCGGTAAGTATGAAGCGCTCGGTTCATTCTTATTTTCTTTATTTTTCCTTTATTTTTTTAATTTCTCGAGTACCCTATCTGGATCAAACACCCAGAATCACAGGCCCGGGTCTGGTGCCCAGGTATTTTTGAAACCGCGTGGATCCGGACATTTACAGTCTGAGTCTGCTCATCATTGTTCCTGGATCATTAGGAGAAGTTGCTCTTGGAGGATGTTTAGATACTATTCTTAGTCTAAACTGTGAATGAGTCCACTGCCTTGGATGAAAAACAACCTCAAACATAAAAGGTCTCAGGATGCTTTACTGTTGGCATGACACAAGACACGTGGTAGTGCTCACTTTCTTCTGTTCCGGACAATTATACTTCCTGGTGTCTCAAACAGCAAAAAGCTGTAATAAACTCGAATCACTGATTAGGCAAGAATGGGATTTGGCCCAGAACCTGATATTCAGTATTTGGAAAGAAGCTGGCACTCTTAACATAGAGTATTGTGCTCGAGGAAAGGACCAAGTCCCCGTTTGTGGGGAGAAGACCTCAGCACCAATAAGATTAAAGGAGATTGAGCTGCTGCAATGTGAAAATTGTATTCCAGACAGGCACCACAGTAAAATACAAACAATCCAACATGTTGACCTCAGCGAGGTCTTTTTTAAGGATATCTGTTGTGCAAGAAATAATATTCAAACTATGTGCAATATATCCAATATATACAAAATATACAAAATGAAAACAATATCTAGAATGACACATGCATATATAAAAATTAAATTGTAGTGCCGAATCACATTGTGATGTTAGGTTACAAGACGGGCTTTGATCTGAAAGTATAAAAATATTAATCCAAAAATATAGAAATATTTAAGCTTGATATTACAATACGAATACGCTACAGGGGCGAAGGGGATGAACTAAAGATAGGGAGTGGGGAATGGATAGGCAGGGGAAGAGTGAGGAACATATATGACGAAATACAAGACAAAAATGGCTGCAACAGGTAAAGGAAGAAATGTTGAGACAAAGGTTGGAGAGATCATGAGGAGGGGACTTAGAGAATAGTGGATAGAGGGGGATGGAGATGGATAACAGAGGTCAGTAACCATGTAGAAGATATGTTAGCCGGAATATCACATTCAAGGATGGTGCTCATGAGGAATTAGGGTAAACAGGAAAGAGGGAAGAGAAAAAAAAAGGAGCAGGAGAGGGGGGTACAAAGTATTCTATGATAAATGATAAAGGCTAACCTGTGTGGATGGTGCCAAAGGTATAGGTGATGGAGGTGGAGGCGCCAGGTGGGGGACGGCAGCTTGTACTGGGAGATAACCTCGTTGAGGTTGAAATGTTGGATTGTTTGGATTTTAAACAAATACTCACAGACTAATGGCAGAAGATGTAAACTGCCCAGGCCAAAAAACGAATGCACTGCCAGGATGCAGCAAGACCTCCATTAAATGGAGACATCACAGGTGCAAAAGGAGCTTGATGGTAAAATTGCACACTTGTGGCTTGCATAGGTCACTGTTCACACATGCAGGTTCACAGTATCTGTTAAGCAGCCTATTCGTTACGCCCATCCATATAGATGCAAGCGGGCTGTGCCAGTACTATATATGTGTTCCATGCAGGGACAGTGATCTATAGTATTCAAGGCCTAACAAAAAGAGGCCTGGCTGCATCCTGTATAAAATGTTCTGTGCAAAAGAATAAATAAATATATGAGGTATTGGTAGGTAATATGGCCATAGTACGGAAGCCCACAATCCACGTCACGGATCCTCATTTTTGTGGGTCCCTACACTAATATATCATATATGTATATAAATAAAAAACAACAACAAAAAAGAGGAATTAAATCCTCCAAAAGCTAAGCAAATACTCACAGACTAATGGCAGAAGATGTAAACTGCTCAGGCCAAAAAACTAATGCACTGCCAGGATGCAGCAAGACCTCCATTAAATGGAGACATCACAGGTGCAAAAGGAGCTTGATGGTAAAATTGCACACTTGTGGCTTGCATAAGTCACTGTTCACACATGCAGATTGTTTGGATTTTACTGTGGTACTGGTCTAGAATAAAATTGCAGCAGCTCAATCTCTTTTAGTCTTATTGGTGCTGAGTAGAGTTGAGCGAGTACCTAACTATTCATACTCACTATGCTCATAACGAGTACTGTCTAATACTTGAATATTCATTCCGAATAGCATACGCAATGCAAGTCAATGGGGAATACTCGCAATGTAACAAGTAACCCGAATGCCGTACTATTCGTGTGAGTAGTGAATAGTGCGACATTTGGGTTACTCGTTAATTTGCGAGTATTCCCCATTGACTTGCATTGCACACGGAATGAATACGCAAGTATTAGACAGTACTCGTTATGAGTATAGCGAGTATGAATAGTTGGATACACGCTCAACTCTAGTGCTGAGGTCTTCTCTCCACAAACTGATATGAAGTATGTCAGAAGTCTTTAAAAATATACTATAGGTCAACGCTGTAAATATTGAGTGTTATGATTAAGTGACCGAGGAGGATCAGAAAAAGGACAATAACTTGGAAACCCAAAAAATAACCAGAGTGGCTGGAACCTTAACGGACTGCAGACCTAATACTGGCACACAACTAGAAGTAGCCATAGGGCGTGTCTACGATCACCTGGTCGTGTCGACAAAGCCGGAGAACTAAATATTCTTACAGAGAGAAATATTAGAAAAGGTAATATGCCTCGGAGCAGTCCCGAAAGATATAGATAGCCTCCCCACATGAAAAGACTATGGTGATTTAAGAAAACACAATATGTAGCTAGAGAACAGATTCCACAAAGATGAGGCCCAAACTATCTACATATCTACATAGAAAAGGATAGGAAAGAGTACTGACTGCAGCCCTAAAAACACTAGTAAATACCAGCACGCCTGATATGGAAAAATACTGAGACTACACAGGCTCTCCCCCACTATATCAGTACTCTGGTGTTAATGGGATCCAAGAAAAACACAGATATAGAGGAGGGACTGAATTTTACACCAAGCATGACAAAACACAATACACAGCAGAACATGGAGCAAGGTACCCAGATACTCCCAGCAGGGAATGATCCAATTTCACCAAGAACTTCACACAGGCAGAATAACAAGAAAGTGAAAACCATAAGCAGAGGTACAAAGGCCAACTTATCTAAGAGGAGTTCTGGTAGACACAGAGAAAAGGGCTGGTTTCAGAATGTCATTAGCACACATGAGATACATTGAGCACCGGCCACGAACAAGAGAACACTACTCAGCTATATAGGCCCAATCCGAATGGGCTGATTGCCATTCCTCATCAGCTGGCTGGTTCCCATTCAGCAAGTCAACACCACTACCAGCACTGACCACAAGAGGGAGCCCCAAACTGGAATCTAATTCAAATGTATTCACAACAGTACCTCCCCCTTGAGGAAAGGTCACTGGACCCTCACCAGAACCCCCGGGTTTGTCAAGATGGGCTTGATGAAAAGCACGGATCAAGCGATCAGTATGTATGTTGGAAGCAACCACTCAAGAATTATCCTCCTGACCATAACCTTTCCACTTGACCAGGTACTGGAGCTTCTGTCTGGTAATACGGGAATTCAAAATCTTCTCCACTACATATTCGAGATCCCCTTCGACCAGCACAGGATCAGAAGGTGCAGCCATGGACACTACTGGTTCAACATACTTTTTCAACAAAGACTTATGAAAGACATTGTGAAACTTGAAAATCTCTGGGAGAGCCAAACGGAAAGGAACAGGATTATTTATCTCCAAAATCTTATAAGGTCCAATAAACCTTGGCTTAAATTTCGGAGAAGAAACTTTCATAGGAACATGTCTGGAAGACAACCAGGGACTCACAGTCCTACGCCAGTTGGCAAACCGTCGGGCATTTTCCTGGGAGTGGGACAATTTATCCACCACTTGATCCCAAATTTGCTGCATTTTCTCAACTGCAGAATCAACAACCGGGCAGGCTGAAGAAGAAAACCGAAGATGAAACCTGAAATTGCATAAGAAAGGAGACATCAAAGTGGCCGAACTAGTTCTATTATTAAGAGCAAATTCGGCCTAAGACAAAAAAGAAACCCAGTCATCCTGATCAGCCGACACAACACATCTCAAATAGGTTTCCAAAGTCTGATTTGTTCTCCCAGTCTGTCCATTGGTCTGCGGATGAAACGCGGAGGAAAGGACATCTCAATTCCCAGCCTAGAACAAAAAGCTCTCCAAAATCTAGACACAAACTGGACTATCCTGTCGAACACAACGTTCTCAGGAATACCATTCAAACAAAACACCTGAAGAAGAAACAAAGGCACCAGCTCCGAAGCTGATGGCAACTTAGTCAGTGGCACCAAATGAATCATTTTGGAAAATCTATCACAGATTACCCAAATAACCATCATCCCCTCAGAAACAGGGAGATTGAAAATAAAATCCATTGAGATGTGAGTCCATAGTCTCTTAGGCACCGGCAATTGAAATAACAGTCCACTAGAACGAGAACAACAAGGCTTGGATCTTGAACAGATCCCACAGGATTGCACAAAACTCCTCACCTCATGAGATAGAGAAGGCCACCAAAAGGACCTACTCACCAAATCCCTAGTGCCAAAAATCCCAGGATGACCAGTCAACACAGAACAATGAATTTCAGACATCACTTTACTCCTTCATTGGTCAGGAACATACAAATTCCCCACAGGACATTTTTCAGGTTTGTTCTCCTAAAATTCCTCAAGAGCAAGTCTCAAATCAGGTGAAATCGCGGAGAGAATCACTCCCTCATGCAGGATGTTAGCAGGCTCGGTCACATCCAGAGAATCAGCAAAGAAACTCCTAGAAAGGGCATCCACCTTAACATTCTTAGTGCCCGGAATATAAGAGACCACAAAATTAAAAACAAGGCCCATCTAGCCTGCCTGGGATTCAACCTCCTGGCAGATTCCAGATAGATCAAATTCTTATGATCAGTGAGTACAACAATTTGATGTCTCACCCCCTCCAGCCAATGTCACCATTCTTCAAAGGCCCACTTCATAGCCAACAATTCCCGATTCCCCACATCATAATTTCTTTCTGGTGGTGAAAATTCTGGGAAAAGAAATCATAGGGTCTAATTTTAGAGGTCACAGGGTCTCTTTGAGACAAGACAGCCCCAGCTCCGATCTCTGACACATTGATCTCCACCTGAAATGGAATAGACATATCAGGTTGCCGCAAGACTGGAGCAGAAGTAAACCTCCTTTTAAGCTCCCGAAAAGCCAAGACTGCCTCTGGAGACCAATTCACAACATCAGCTCCCTTTTTGGTCAAATCAGTTAATGGCTTGACAATACTGGAAAAATTGCCAATGAATTTATGATAGAAATTAGCAAAACCCAAAAACTTCTGAAGGGCTTTCAAAGAAGTAGGCTGAACCCAATCATGAATGGCCTGGACCTTGACCGGATCCATCTCAATAGAAGATGGGAACAAAATAAACCCCAAAAAAGAGAGCTTTTGTACGCCAAAAAGACATTTCGATCCCTTGATATATATATAACGCATTGTCCCTGAGAACCTGAAACACTGTCTGAACCTGTTCAACATGAGAATCCCAGTTGTCAGAAAAAATCAAAATATCACCCAAATAGACAATCAAAAACTTGTCAAGTCCCGGAAAATATCGTTCATGAAAGATTGGAAAGACGGAAGGGGCATTAGTGAGCCCAAAGGGCATCACTAGATACACAAAATGCCTCAGGGGTATTAAATGCCATCTTCCATTCATCACCTGCTTAATGCGAATGAGATTATACGCTCCCCAAAGATCGAGCTTAGTAAACCAACTAGCACCCTTCACTCTGGAAAACAGGTCGGAAATCAGAGACAATGGATACTGATATTTAACAGTAATTCTATTAAGGAGACGATAGTCAATACAGGCCCACAATGAGTCATCCTCCTTGGCCACAAAGAAAAAAACGGCACCCAAAGGCGAAGAAGACGGTCTGATGTGACCCTTTTCCAAAGACTCCTTAATATAAGTCCACATAGCAACATGTTCAGGTACAGATAAATTGAAAAGCCGTCCTTAGGAAATTTACATCCAGCCACTAATTCAACAGCGCAATCATAGTCCCTATGCGGAGGCAAGGACGCAGCCTCGGTCTCATTAAATACATCCATGAAATCCATCAAATAGTCAGGGACCTCCTGTGTCTGAGATGAAATAGACAAAACAGGAGTATTACTAGGCACACATTGGCAGCCCCAACTAGTCACAGACAAGTATGTCCAATTCAGAACTGAATTATGGGTTTGCAACCAAGGGAATCCCAGTACCAAAATATCATGCAAATTATGCAAGACCAAACACCTACAAACCTCCTGATGGTCAGGTGCGACCCGCATCGTCACCTGAGTCCAAAACTGGGGCTTATTTTTAGCTAAAGGAGTAGCATCAATATCCCTCAAAGGGATATGAGCATGCAAAGGTACCATAGGGAAATCACAACGCTCAGCAAACCCAAAATCTATCAAACTCAGGGCAGCTACTGAATCAATAAAAGCCATAGCAGAAAATGACGACAGGGAACAGATCAAAGAAACCGACAAAAGAAACTTAGGCTGTATACTACCCAAAGTAAATGAACGGGCAAATCGTTTCATGTGCTTAGGGCAGACAGAAATAGTATGAGAGGCGTCTCCACAGAAGAAACATAGCTTATTACGCCATCTAAAACTCTGCCGTTCTACCCTAGAAAGGACCTTATCACACTGCATAGGCTCCGGAGACTGCTCTGAGAGCAACACCTCTGCTCGCATTGTTTTACGTTCACACAAAAGTCTATCAATCTGAATGGCCAATGACATAGAAGCATCAAGACCAGAGGGGACAGGAAAGCCCACCATAACATCCTTTACAGGCTCTGCCAACCCCTTCCGAAAGAGAGCCGCAAGGGCCACATCATTCCACTCAGTAAGGACCGCCCACTTACAAAACTTCTGACAATATATCTGCAGGTTCCAGACCCTGGATCAAAGCCAACAAAGTTTTCTCGGCTTGCTCAACAGCATTAGGTTCATCATACAACAACCCCAGAGACTGAAAAAAAAAAGTAACATCCCGCCCACCTCCTTCCTTCCTCATTGCCGGTGGATGCAGGTAAGGAGATGTTCGTTGTTCCTGCAGTGTCACGCATAGCGATGTGTGATGCCGCAGGAACGATGAACAACATCGTACCTGTGGCAGCAGCGATATTAAGGAAAGGAGCGACTTGTCAACGATCACCGTTTTTGAATGATTTTGCGATCGTTGCACGTTGCTCCTTGGTGTCACACTCTGCGATGTTGCAACCGGCACCGGATGTCCGTCACTAACAACGTGACCCCGACGATATATCGGTAGCGATGTCGTAGCATGTAAAGCACCCTTAAGATCTAGCCGCGGTCAATAATGAAGTGTCCATGCAGCGGTAAAAAAGTTAAAGAATCCTGCAGGACACTTCATTATTGACAGCGGACACCCCCAAAAGGACAGAAGAAAGACGATAGAAGAGCCCCCGATCATATTCCCCAGACACCGACCATGAGCAGGGGAGCGCATCAAGGTCCTGCGGCGGAACATACACATCAGATCACATATATACACACACACACACACACACAAACACTACAGATCGCATACACACACTCACCACATCCAGCGATATCGCTTGCTTCTTGGCGCCCGGAGGGACTTGCGACACTGTGCAGTGAGCTTCCAGGACCTGCAGGATATTCACATGGCCGGAAGCAAGTGGTATCTCCGGATGTTGTGAGTGTATGCGCGCGATTGTACAGCCATGTGCGATATCGTGAGTGTGTGTGAGTGTATGCGATGGGATGTGTGAGTGTATGCGATGGGATGTGTGAGTGTATGCTTTCTGATGTGTGAGTGTTGGCAAGAGGCAGAGGAGGATGGCGTGCAGCACAGCTGACTGGAACGCCCACCGGAGGTCACAGGGAGGAATTTTGTGAAATCTGATGTGTGTTTGCTATCTGATGTGTGTGCGTGTGTATGCTACCTGATGTGTGAGCGTGTGTTCTGATGTATGTGTCAGTGAGATGCAGGGGAGGACAGCATGCTGCACAGAGATCACAGGGAGGAATGATGTGGAATCTGATGTGTGTGTGTGTGTGTGTGTATGTGTGTGTCTATATGAGAGTATGCTATCTGATGTGTGTGTGTGTGTGAGTGTGTGATCTGAAGTATGTGCGTCGGCCAGATGCAGGGGAGGCATGCAGCATAACTTCTGGGAGAGCACAGGGAGATCTGAGAGCCACACAGACGTCCAGGGCTGGTAAGTATGACGATCCTGGGAAGAAGGGGTCTTCTTTTTGTGGGGGGTAAACCTACCTCCAACCATGTCTCCTCGAGAATAAGACACCCCCTGACAATAAGACCTAGTGCTTTTTTCGTAGCAAAAAAAAAAATATAAGACAGTGTCTTATTTTCGGGGAAACAGGGTAGTATTTACCTGGATTATGGCCCTTTGTTTTTTTTCCAGAATTTTCTTGTATCACTGAACACTAAGATAAATTATCATTTAAAAGTTAGTGAAAATTGCATGACAATATCTTTTAAGAGATGGAATGGCAGATGATATTTTAGTTGATTTTATGATTAATCCATTTTTATTGAGTTTTTTCAAATCAAAATAAACAACAATGTGGGAGGGGAAAAGAAAGGAAGAGTGAGAAAAGAGGAAAAAGGGGAGGGAAGAGACATAAAAAATAGGCCCTCTCAGGGTCCAGTAGTCAGATAATATCAATTACATTCGTTGGCATAAATACAAATCAATATCTTTTCATATACTCTAAAGAAACAACAGCTCCCTTTATAACAAGTTCCGAAAGGCCTTTGGTCAAATGACATTTTGCTTTCGGGTGCATATCAGATAACTATAATCTCAATTCGATTTTCCGTCCCCGTAGTTGTCTCATGATGAGACTATTTATATTGAATTGTTGCATATTAACTAGCATAGCATATGAAGAAGGAGAGGATAAGAAAAGCGGTGGGAAAAGGTAAGGGAAAGGAAGAAACAGCAACAATTGGGCCTCGCAGGGTCCAAGGTTCAAGTATAATTAATTACATTCTTTCACAGAGTTACAAATCAGAATCTTATCATTGTCTCTAAACCAATAACAACACCCTTTTTTAAAAGAAAAAATCTGAAACCCTTTGTACATATGACCTTTTGCTATCGGGTGCATTTCTAGTAATATTATTCTAACTTCCAATTTTCGGTCTGGGGAAGATCCTGGGTGTAGCGCAGCCATTGTATTTAACTTCATTACCATATTTCCCCGGTCTCTGCTGCCGCTCCTCATAGTAAAGAAGGAGATGAGAATAAGGTGAGAGAGGGAAATGAGCAGAAGAATGTGAAATAACCAAACCATTATTTATGGCTTAAATCCCTAAACATGACTAGGTCGAGACTTAGGAATATAAGGGTAGTAGGCAGGTGTTGAGACAGGGGGATAGGAAATGGAAGGCTCGGAGGGAGATAGGGTAGACAAGAGAGATGGGATGTGAAGAAAAGGAATAAGGAAATGTAATAGGACAAAGAGAAAGAAGAGAGAGAGAAAAAAAAAGGGGGTGGATAGAAGAGAGGAAGAAGGGGGGAAGGAAGGTTAAGGTTGGGGATAGTGGGGACACATCAAAGCCCTGAAACCCCCCTTACTGTATCAAAATCATTGAGAAATCCTGGGTTACTTTGAACAGAATGCAAGATTGCCAAGTCTGGACATAGATGTCATTAGTATCGTTGGCCATTGCAGAAAGTTCCTCCATGAGAGCAATATGTGAGAATTCCTTAAACCAATTCTCAGCAGGTGGCGTCTCCGTCCTTCGCCAGTATCTGGAAATTACTGATCTAGCTGCGATCAGGCAAAACCTGAGATCTCATTTTTGCACCCCAATGGAGCCTGGCAACATGGATAGAATTGCTACCTGGTGGGTGGGCTGTACCTGGATTTCTGTGATTTTAACATATGCCCTGAATACTGTGTCCCAGAAGGGTTTAATTTTGTCACATTCCCACCAGATATGGGACATTGTCCCCTTTTCCGTACCGCAACGCCAGCACCTGTCCGAAACCGAGGGGAATAGTTTATGAATTTTGGTTGGGGAAAGATACCACCGAGCCAGAATCTTGTAATTTTTCTCCTGAGCGTATCCTGCCACCGACATTTTATGGGTAAAGAGAAAGGCTTTTTATTTGTCCTCCTTCGAGAAAGTGGTTCCCAACTCCTTTTCCCATGCCCGGACATAGCCAGGGCCTGGGAGGTTAGTTTGCCAATTGAGGTAGCTATAGACCAAAGAAATCAAATGGGGGGGTGGTGATCCCCAGAGAAACAAACCCTCGAATGGAGTAGGCAACACCGGGAAGGAGCGCTGGCCCCCATCCTCCATCCCTCCAGAAAGGACTGTAACTGTCCATACTGCAACCATGAAAGTCTCTTAGGGGGATCCATTGCCTCCAACTCCTCCTGCATAGGGATATGTACACTGTGTAATAAAAGTACTACTCAAAGGTCAGAGTTTTTGTGCCATCGAAAAAACATCTCCATCTTGGTCGCCGGAGGAAACTTAGGATTGTTGAATATGGGGCTAAGCGGGCTAAAAGGTGTAGTCAACAAGTTTTTTACGCTCAATCTGTCCCACAGCGTCAATGTAGCCTTCATCAATATCCCTGCGGGCTTAATATGTATCTTTTCCCATCTTCCAATCCATGGAAGGTTTCTAAGGGGTATTGGAGAGGAGTTTTGCTCCAGACCCACCCACTGTTTTGTGTCTGCCTGGAAGTGCCAGTCAAACAATCTGACCATCACTGAAGCATGGTGGTAAAGTCGTAGATTTGGCAACCCCGCCCAAGCCTCCTGCTTGTGTCTAGCAAGGGTTAGAAATTTAATTCTGGGTTTTGCTTGTTTCCATATTTTAGTTGATTTTATGTGTTGCTTTTTCTTTATTACATTAAGACAGAAAGGAACAACTAAAGTATTTGCATAGAAATGCTAATAGTTTCTAAATGAATTGTAAAGAGCTTTTTTACATTCATATTTCAAATATTACTAATAATATTACTTTTGCTTTCTATATACCTATGCATAACATAAGCTAACTTTTTTCTGTTTAATAGAGTTTTCCTGTTTGGGAAAAGGAAAATAAGATCTACTGCAAGCAAACTCTGGTAGATGGGATGGGGCCCAAGACTTTCTGGACTCGAGAGCTCATAGGAGATGAATTGATACTGGTGAGACAATATAATAATCTATATATTTGGGTATTTCCTGAAAAGTCATAAAAAAAATAAAAACAGCTTAGAATTTCAAAAATTAAAAAAGACAGCAGACAGAAAAGAGACTATTGGGGAACAATGAAGGTCAGTATGATGTCTTTTTCTATTTTATAACATTCTAAAAAAAAATTATTAATGACTGGACAATCCCTTTACTTGCACCACAAGTTACCAGTAACGTAGAAGTTCTAAGAACATCTAGAAATGATAAATTCTGAAACCAAACATATACAGAAAAATTACATAAACATATTATTACACTATGAATAAACATTTATTTGGAGAGCACTTATAATTTGCTATACATTGCCTTGCGAAAGTATTCGACTCCCTTGAATTTTTCAACCTTTTCCCACATTTCAGGCTTCAAACACAAAAATAAAAATTTTAATGTTATGGTGAAGAATCAACAAGTGGGACACAATTGTGAAGTTGAACGAAATTTATTACTTATTTTAAACTTTTTAAAAAAATCAATAACTGAAAAGTGGGGCGTGCAATATTATTCATCCCCTTTACTTTCAGTGCAGCAAACTCACTCCAGAAGTTCATTGAGGGTCTCTGAATAATCCAATGTTGTCCTAAATGACCGTTGATGATAAATATAAGCCACCTGTGTGTAATCAAGTCTCCGTATAAATGTACGTGCTCTGTGATAGTCTCAGTGTTCTGTTTAAAGTGCAGATAGTGTAGCGCTCCTGAAACCATCAGAGTGCTACAAGGTTCTGCATCCCCACAAGGATGCAGGGCCTACCCCCTTAGAGACCCAGAACCCCAGTGCCGGTACCAACAAAAACCCAGGTAATCCCAGTTTTCCCCAACAATTCCCCATACAATGGTACCCAGCTAGGGTGGGACCAATGGATGCCCGACTAGAGGTGGAGCCAATCCAGTACACTAGTTCACCAGGTGGGAGGGGCAGACTGTGGAGAGTAGACAGAACAGCAAAGACAGAGGAAGTAGAGAGGAGGGAGTCTGCAGTGAAAGGGTGGCAGTGAGACAGTTGAAAGAGGAGACGGTCTGTGGTGGGTTAATGGTGACCTGGTACCCAGGAGAGGTGGAGTACTCCTGGAACTACGCACCGACAGGGTACAGGACCCTAAGACAGGAAAGAGCTTCAAGCCGACCTGTTAACACCTGCACAGCAAGGGGACCATCAAGGACCTTGCTGACCCTAAAGAATCCGAAGACTCAGTAGCAACGGGAGAAACGGGGACAGGACCAGAGACTCCAACCCCACAGGGTTCACGCTACCGTCAGGCGGACAGAAGTGGACAAACCACAGAATGGGGACCCCTAGTTGTTTCATACCACGGGGACCCACTTACCAGAGACAGGTGCAGGGGAATAAGGTACTAGAGAACCAAACTGGCACTGGGAAGAAGGGGACCTGGAGGCGAAACCAACTGGCCTCGGGCAACTAGTCAACATCTACCAGCAGTTAGTAAACCAGTTGCACTGAACACCTGTGTGGACTACCTTCTTCCGACGCCCACTGCACCATACACCCTCTGGGGCAAAACCCTACTTGCGGAGAGTCTACCATTCTAGCTGCCAATACCACCAGCCCCAGTAGAGACATTCTGCAGCGCCGGCTCCCTACACTTAGCCGCAACACCGCAAGTGGCGTCATATGTGAACATTATCTTATTCTCCCCTGTTAATATCCTCATTACAAAAAGGTCCCAGGGCAAGGAACTGGGTAACAGCCACCACCGTGACTTCCCCAAAAACCAAAAGCATTTTGTAGGTAAAGCACTGGGGATCTTATTCAAAATATATTTGAATATGTGGATTTACAGTAAAATTCGCTTATAAATCCTCCCAAAAAACTATGTGAATAAGCCCTAAAGAGGAAGAGGTGGTGGCTCTCTACAATAGATCGTTGTTTTTTTTGCTTACGGATTAATGATGTAGAACTCCCATTAACTACAGTGGGGTACAATCCTGCAGAAACAGCCACTTGATTCACATACTTCTTTCTGGAGTGGCAAATGGGTTAAGAGACCACATTCTCCTGATGTTTGTGATATCCAGAGATGTATTCACGGTGCACCACTAGTATGTGCCAGATCCTGCTCCTCATCTGCTTGCACTATTCTTCTGAGTGAGGTTGCTCACATCTAGATAACCTGTCAAACAAGCATTTTTCATTCAGAATGGCATCGCGGGCTGCATGTGCCCCCTGGACAGCAGATTGTGCACCTCTATTCTACTAAAACTGTTCCTACTTTGGTAGACTTGGCCAAGGCATATTTAATCAAGAAATAAATGGCATGTTAATCTACATTTTTCAGCGGGCCTCTTTCCCTGGTATTATTTGCATATTTGATGAGATTAATTTTAAGAGAAAGAAGGCCAAAATATGTGTTAACATATTTTCTGATAAAAGAGTTTACTTTATTCTACTAATGAGTCTATGTAGAAGTGACAGAGTAAAAAGTGCTATATCTGGCACCCATTGTTGTGTATGACAGAGGAATCATTAAATGACATCGTACACAGGCTGCATTGACACTCAGCGATACTAATGCACCTCATTAGTATATACTGATGAGCTGGCCAGACACAGAGGTCAATAAGAACATCATATTAACACAAGAAGGTCTTTGTTTCCTGACCAAATTCTCATTAACATTATCCATATACAAAGAGGTCATTGTGCTTTAGCTCATTAAATCCCTAGTGCGCAAAACTGTTTTCCTCCTAAAATTGCCATTATTAACTTTTTTGACCTAATTATAAAATTCACTTTCACATCTTTCACCCATAACCAGACCTGACTCACTTGCACTTCTGCCAAAGGTCACCCAGCTTTCTGTCCTCATAAAAGACTTCTAGGATTAAGTAAATTGTCAATGTGAGAAGGGAACATTACACTTTTTCTCCACAACCTTCACTCATTTCCTCCAGATCACACTTATAGAGGACCAGGAAGCTGACATACAGAGAGAACGTTTTGGCAGCATTTGAGGTCCTTCTCTAATAAAAGCAGTGGTTCTTCACTTTCACTTCTTAAAACAGATCCATGGCGGCATAATAACTAGGGCAGCATATTCTACTAAATATCTGCTTTAACTATGAAGAACCACTATCTTGCCAAGATAGAGAAAAAAAAAGCCATGGTGATCTCTAGCTCTATGGTTTGCTCAGTAACCCATATCCAAGATTGTGACATGGATAGAGATTTATACAAACTGAGTGATATTATTGGTTTGGTCTTAATGGGAAGCTTTTCCCTCCAGAAACACTCTCTACCTGCAGCTTAACTGACAGCCTGGTCTACAGCACATGTGTGCAGAGCATGCTGTCAATCAAGGTTCAGGGGAGTGATATCAGCATCCTCACTGTGCAGTGAATGGTGGCAATAAGGCCACGTACACTGTGTGCAGAATTATTAGGCAAGTTGTATTTTAGAGGATTTCTTTTATTATTGATCAACAACTATGTTCTCAATCAACTCAAAAGACTCATAAATATCAAAGCTTAATATTTTTGGAAGTTGGAGTGGTTTTTTTTTATATTTGGCTATCTTAGGAGGATATCTGTTTGTACAGGTAACTATTACTGGGCAGAATTATTAGGCAACTTAGTAAAAACCAAACATATTCCCATCTCACTTGTTTATTTTCACCAGGTAAACCAATATAACTGCACAGAATTTAGAAATAAACATTTCTGACATGCAAAAACAAAACCGAATAAAATTAGTGACCAATATAGCCACCTTTCTTTATGATGACACTTAACAGCCTACCATCCATAGATTCTGTCAGTTGCTTGATCTGTTTACGATCAACATTGGGTGCAGCAGCCACCCCAGCCTCCCAGACACTGTTACAAGAGGTGTACTGTTTTCCCTCCCTGTAGATCTCACATTTTATGAGGGACCACAGGTTCTCTATGAGGTTCAGATCAGGTGAACAAGGGAGCCATGTCATTATTTTTTCATCTTTTAGACCTTTACTGGCCAGCCCCGCTGTGGAGTAGTTGGATGCATGTGATGGAGCATTGTCCTGCATCAAAATCATGTTTTTCTTGAACGATACTGACTTCTTCCTGTACCACTGCTTGAAGAAGTTGCCTTCCAGAAACTGCACTAGGTCTGGGAGTTGAGCTTTACTCCATCCTCAACCCGAAAAGGTCCCACAAGTTCATCTTTGATGATACCAGCCCATACTAGTACCCCACCTCCACTTTGCTGGCGTCTGAGTTGGAATGGAGCTCTCTGCCCTTTACTGATCCAGCCTCTGGCCCATCCATCTGGCCCATCAAGAGTCACTCTCATTTCATCAGTCCATAAAACCTTTGAAAAATCAGTGTTAAGATATTTTTTGGCCCAGTTTTGATGTTTTAGCTTATGTTTTTTGTTCAAAGGTGGTCATTTTTCAGCCTTCCTTAACTTGGCCATGTCCCTGAGTATGGCACACCTTGTGCTTTTTGATACTCCAGTAATGTTGCAGCTCTGAAATATGGCCAAACTGGTGGCAAATTGCATCTTGGCAGCTTCACGCTTGATTTTCCTCAATTCATGGGCAGTTATTTTGCGCCTTTTTTGCCCAACACGCTTCTTGCGAACCTGTTGGCTATTTGCCATGAAACGTTTGATTGTTCGGTGATCACGCTTCAAAAGTTTGGCAATTTAAAGACTACTGCATCCCTCTGCAAGACATCTCACAATTTTTGACTTTTCAAGGCCCGTCAAATCTCTCTTCTGATCCATTTTGCCAAAGGAAAGGAAGTTGCCTAATAATTAAGCACACCTTATATAGGGTGTTGATGTCATTACACCACACCCTTCCTCATTATAGAGATGCACATCACCTGATTTCCTTAATTGGTAGTTGCCTCTCAAGCCTATACAGCTTGGAGTAGGACAACATGTATAAAAAGTATCATATGATCAAAATACTCATTTGCCTAATAATTCTGCACACAGTGTACACACGTTGAGTATTTGGTGAGTTTTTTTTCTTCAGAATTTGTAAGTCAAAACCAGAAATGGGTAAAAAATAAAGAAGGGGTACACGTGTTTCTATTATACTTTTCCTCTTGTTCCAGTTCTGGATTTGGCTTACAAATATGTCATGATGACTAAGGAGATAGCAGGAAACCAGGGCTCCTAAGCTGACCCTCGGGCTAGAGGTCGTAGCTATCCTTAGTCTCAGGGATACCCTTAAGAGTGAGAATGCTTGAGTCTCCTTCCTGGCCCTACTCCTGAGCAGCCCTGATCTAGTAACTCCTATGGCAACAAGTGTAGTATACAGTCAAGAAGGAATAAGTCCAGTGGATGGAGGGTGTAAAATATTATACCATACACTTAGAGCTACATTACAATCCCCAAAGATGAGTATCCAGTTGACAATGCACAAAAGGATGCTGCTGTACCTCTGAGGAAAAAAATACTACAGTACAGACAAAAAACACACACATATAATAAAATTATTTGGTCCCACTTGTCGAGTGGCATCCCTTTAAGTACAGAGTAAGATATGGAACAGTGTCACCCAATATGCTGTCCTTAGGTTCTGTTCTCCTCTGTCCTGCTGCCAGACTCTTTACATGTTAAAGCTTGGGGGGTATAATGTCCCTGTCAGGTTACTAAATCCCTATCTCATCCCAAAGCTCCCATCCTTATAAGGACAGTCCACATCTGTATTCCTTCAGAACTGTCCTTATAGGGGCCCCAAGAGTGGGATGTAGCTCTAAGGCGGGCTTTGCACACTACGACATCGCAGGTGCGATGTCGGTGTGGGTCAAATTGAAAATGACGTACTTCTGGCATCGCATGCGACATCGTAGTTTGTAAAGGCTCGATGATACGATTAAAGAGCGCAAAAGCGTCGTAATCGTATAATCGGTGCAGCGTCGGCGTAATCCATGATTACGCTGACGCGACGGTCCCATGTTGTTCCTCGCTCCTGCGGCAGCACACATCGCTGTGTGTGAAGCCGCAGGAGCGAGGAACATCTCCTACCGGCGTCACTGTGGCTTCAGTAGGATATGCGGAAGGAAGAAGGTGGGCGGGATGTTTACATCCCGCTCATCTCCACCCCTTGGCTCCTATTGGCCGCCTGCCGTGTGACGTCGCAGTGACGCCATACGACCCGCCTCCGGCCAGAGCGACGGTCGCAGGACGGGTGAGTACATGTGAAGCTGCCGTAGCGATAATGTTCGCTACGGCAGTTATCACAAGGATATCGCAGCTGCGACGGGGGCGGGGACTATCGCACTCGGCATCGCAGCATCGGCTTGCGATGTCGTAGTGTGCAAAGTGCCCCTAAGGCGGGCTTTGCACGTTGCGACATCACAAGCCGATGCTGCGATGTCGCACGCGATAGTCCCCGCCCCCGTCGCAGGTACAATATCTTGTGAAAGCTGGAGTAGCGAAAATTATCGCTACGCCGGCTTCACATGCACACACCTGCCCTGCGACCGTTGCTCTGGCCGGCGACCCACCTCCTTATTAAGGGGGCGGGTCGTGCGGTGTCACTGCGACGTCACACGGCAGGCGGCCAATAGGAGCGGAGGGGCAGAGATGAGCAGGATGTAAACATCCCGCCCACCTCCTTCCTTCCGCATAACCTACGGAAGCCGCGGTGACGCCGGTAGGAGATGTTCCTCGCTCCTGCGACTTCACACACAGCCGTGTGTGCTGCCGTAGGAGCGAGGAACAACATCGGACCGTCGCGTCAGCGTAATTATGGATTACGCCGACGCTGCACCGATGATACGATTACGACGCTTTTGCGCTCGTTAATCGTATCATCTAGGCTTTACACACTGCGATGTCGCATGCGATGCCGGATGTGCGTCACTTTCAATTTGACCCCACCGACATCGCACCTGCGATGTCGTAGTGTGCAAAGCCCGCCTAAGTGTATAGTATAATATCTTATACCCTCCATCCACTTGATACTTGAGGGACTTAGTCCCTCGTGACTGTATACTACACTTGTTTCCTTTTGTGTGCATTTGAATTTCACAATGTTAGGGGTTTTATTTAAATTAAATAAAAAGTATATTTTAAACTCACTTTTTGCTACTTCCACGATGAGTATGTGGCGCATTTTTGATCTTACAGATTTTCTGCACCATTTCTGCACTAAGTAGTTCAATTAGATTACTTGTGTTTTTGTAACATTTTTTGAGCAGCAGTTTTTATATCCTTTTAATGTGTCATGTTTTAAGTAAAGCTGCTTTGTTTTGGAAACTTCCTATTACTTTGTTTTGGTAAAACTTTGCTAATAATGTCATGTGCGAATATCTTGCATGTTTAGTGTGCTTCCTGTGTTGAGACACAATAAAACGTGTACAGTTTGCGTTTTTAACTGCAGATTTTCCTCATTTCATTCAAGTCTATGGAGAAAATCCAAAAATAAAACATATTTGCTGGTAGAGAAATTGCCATGTTGCTCTATCGAAGCAACCTGGGCTTCCATAACACCTCAGCAGTAACACAGGCTGATCGCCTCCATGCCACACCGCATTGATGTAGTAATTCATGCAAAAAGAGCCCAGACCAACTACTGAGTGCATTTACTGTACATACTTTTCAGTAGGCGCCAACATCTCTGAGTTTAAAATTATTTTTTCAGTTGGTCTTATATAATATTCTAATTTTCTGAGATAATGACTTCTGAGTTTTCATTGGCTGTAAGCCATAATAATCAACATTAACAGAAATAAACACTTGAAATAGATCACTCTGTTTGTAATGACTTTATATATGTGTTTCCCTTATTGTATTGAATTACTGAAATCAATTAACTCTTTTTGATGATATTCTAATTTCTTGAGATGCATGTATATATATACACATACTCAGTGGGTACGGAAAGTATTCAGACCCCTTTAAATTTTTCAATCTTTGTTTCACTGAAGCCATTTGGTAAATTCAAAAAAGTTCATTTTTTCTCATTAATGCACACTCTGCACCCCATCTTGACAGAAAAAAACCCTGAAATGTAGAAAATATATTAAACACGAAAAACTGAAATGTCACATGGTCATAAGTATTCAGACCCTTTGCTCAGTATTGAGTAAGTTTTTCACACTTGAATTTGGGGATCCTCTGCCATTCTTCCTTGCAGATCCTCTTCAGTTTTGTCAGGTTGGATGGTGAACGTTGATGTACAGCCATTTTCAGGTCTCTCCAGAGGTGCACAGTTGGGTTTAGATCAGCGCTCTGGCTGGGCCAGTCAAGAATGGTCACAGAGTTGTTCTGAAGCCACTCCTTTGCTATTTTAGCTGTGTCCTTAGGGTCATTGTCTTGTTGGAAAGTAAATCTTCGGCCAAGCCTGAGGTCCAGAGCACTCCGGAAGAGGTTTTCTTACAGGATATTTCTGTACTTGGCCAAATTCATCTTTCTTTCAATTGCAACCAGTCGTCCTGTCCCTGCAGCAGAAAAACACCCCCATAGCATAATGCTGCTACCACCATGTTTCACTGTTGGGATTGTATTGCGCAGGTGATGAACAGTGCCTGCTTTTCTCCACACATACTGCTTAGAATTATCACTAAAACATTTTATCTTCGTCTCATTAGACCAGAGAATCTTATTTATCATAGTCTGAAGTGAAGTCCTTCATGTGTTTGTTTGCAAACTCTATGAGGGCTTTCATATGTCTTGCACTGAGGAGAGGCTTTCGTCAGGTAAGTCTGCCATAAAGGCTTGACTGGTGAAGGGCTGCAGTGATAGTTGACTTTGTGGAACTTTCTCCCATCTCCCTACTGCATTTCTGAAGCTCAACCACAGTGATCTTGGGAGTCTACTTTACCCCTGTCACCAAGGCTCTTTTCCCATGATTGCTCAGTTTGATTGGACAGCCAAGTCTAGGAAGAGTTCTGGTGGTTCCAAACTTCTTCCATTTAAGGATTGTGGAGGCCACTTTGCTCTTAGGAACCCTGAGTACTGTAGAAAATCTTTTGTAACCTTGGCCAGATCTGTGCCTTGCCACAAATCTGTCTCTGAGCTCCTTGGGCAGTTCTTTTCACCTCCTGATTCTCATTTGGTCTAACATGCACTGTGAGCGCTGTGAGGTCTTATATAGACAGGTGTGTGCCTTTCCAAATCAAGCCTATCAGTTTAATTAAACACAGCTGGACTTTCAATAAAGGAGTAGAACCATTTCAAGGAGGAGCACAAGGATATGGACAGCATGTAACTTAAATATGAGTGTCTGAGCAAAGAGTCTGAATACCTATGACCATGTGATATTTCTACATTTCTGGGATTTTTTTCTGTCAAGATGGGGTGCACAGTGTACATTAATGAGAAAAAAAATTAACTTTTTTGAATTTACCAAATGGCTGCAATGAAACAGAGTGCAAAATTTAAAGGGGTCTGAATACTTTCCGTACCCACTATATATATATATATATATATATATATATATATATATATATATATATATATATATACAGCACAGAGAAAAAGTTTGGACACTCCTCATTCAAAGAGTTTTCTTTATTTTGATGACTCTGAGAATTGTAAATTCACATTGAAGGCATCAAAACTATGAACTAACACATGTGGAATGAAATACTTAACAAAAAATTGTGAAACAACTGAAAATATGTCTTATATTCTGCGCTCTTCAAAGTAGCCACCTTTTGCTTTGATTACTGCTTTGCACACTCTTAGCATTCTCTTGATGAGCTTCAAGAGGTAGTCACCGGAAATGGTCTTCCAACAGTCTTGAAGGCGTTTCCAGAGTTGCTTAGCACTTGTTGGCCCTTTTGCCTTAACTCTGCGCTCCAGCTCACCCCAAACCATCTTGGGTCTGGTGACTGTGGAGGCCAGGTCATCTGGCGTAGCACCCCATGACTCTCCTTCTTAGTCAAATAGCCCTTACACAGCCTGGAGGTGTGTTTGGGGTCATTGTCCTGTTGAAAAATAAATCATGGTCCAACTAAACGCGAATTGGATGGAATAGCATGCCGCTGTAAGATGCTGTGGTAGCCATGCTGGTTCAGTATGCCTTCAATTTTGAATAAATCCTCAACAGGGTCACCAGCAAAGCAGCCACACACCATCACACCTCCTCCACCATGCTTCAAGGTGGGAACCAGGCATGTAGAGTCCATCAGTTCACCTTTTCTGCGTCGCACAAAGACACGGTGGTTGGATACAAAGATCTCAAATTTGGACTCATCAGACCAAAGCACAGATTTCCACTGGTCTAATGTCCATTCCTTGTGTTCTTTAGCCCAATCAAGTCTCTTCTGCTTGTTGCCTGTCCTTAGCAGTGGTTTCCTTGCAGCTATTTTAACATGAAGGCTTGCTGCACAAAGTCTCCTCTTAACAGTTGTTCTAGAGATGTGTCTGCTGCTAGAACTCTGTGTGGCATTGACCTGGTCTCTAATCTGAGCTGCTGTTAACCTGCGATTTCTGAGGCTGGTGACTCGGATAAGCCTATCCTCCACAGCAGAGATGACGCTTGGTCTTCCTTTCCTCTGGCGGTCCTCATGTGAGCCAGATTCTTTGTAGCGTTTGATGGTTTTTGCCTTTGCACTTGGGGACACCTTCAAAGTTTTCGCAATTTTTCAGACTGACTGACCTTCATTTCTTCAAGTAATGATGGCCACTCGTTTTTCTTTGCTTAGCTGCTTTTTCTTGCCATAATACAAATTCTAACAATCTATTCAATAGGACTATCAGCTGTGTATCCACCAGAGTTCTGCACAACACAACTGATGGTCCCAACCCCATTTATAAGGCAAGAAATCCCACTTATTAAACTTGACAGGGCAAACCTGTGAAGTGAAAACCATTTTCGGTGACTACCTCTTGAAGCTAATCAAGAGAATGCCAAGAGTGGGCAAAGCAGTAATCAAAGCAAAAGGTGGCTACTTTGAAGAACCTAAAATATAAGACATTTTCAGTTGTTTCACAATTCTTTTGTTAAGTATTTCATTCCACATGTGATTATTCATAGTTTTGATGCTTTCAATGTGAATCTACAATTTTCCGAGTCATGAAAATAAAGAAAACTCTTTGAATGAGGTGTGCCCAAACTTTTGGTCTGTACTGTGTATATATATATATATATATATATATATACATATATATATTGTGAGGTAGCAGCGTTGTTTGGGCAAAAACGTGAGGCAGTGAGGCAGCAGCGTGTTCACACCAACATTCTATTTATTGTTGCAGCATAAATAGATCCAATTTCCCACTGTCAAAGTCTCTTCCGGATCACAGCCGGTGCATATAGACAAATTCTTTGCATCAAAAAGTCTTGTTACCTTAGGACCTTGTTAACAGCAGGGATCTGTGTAAGGTTCTCCTAGGCTCACACTCTTGGCCTGTGTTCACTCCACACAGAGCCAGCCCAGCTCACACAGCATGTGTTAGCTTCACCAAGCCTGGCTCTCAACTGAGACACACCCTGCTGTGCTCTGCATGATTTAAACGAAAATGCCGGACATGAGGATTGCTACAAAACCTGGACTGGGAGGAGGGATCTGTCTCCCTGTTACCCTTTGTGCTATACTCCCAGTAATAGCTATAGCAAACTCAGAGGGTTTCCAGACACATTCTGGGGGACACATAGCGGTCTTCAAATATTACCCCTGTCACTGCCTCACATATCCCCCCCTCAGTTCAAACGGGCGGGGTTGAACTTTTGCCAACATACAGGGACCTCTGGACAGGGCATCCGCATTGCCCTGCAACCTACCAGCCTGGTGTTCCACAGAAAAGTGAAAGTTCTGCAAGGAGAGAAACCACCTGGTGACTCTAGCATTTCTCTCCTTAGCATTCCTCATCCAGACCAAAGGGGAGTGGTCTGTCACCAGGCGAAAGTGTCGCCCCAGCAGGTAGTAGCGGAGGGATTCCAGAGCCCATTTTATGGCCAGGCACTTCTTCTCCACTATGCTATAGTTCTTCTCTGCCGGGGTGAGTTTTCTACTCAAATAGGTGACCGGGTGCTCCTCTCCATCTACCTCCTGGGACAGAACTGCACCCAGACCCACCTCAGAGGCATCTGCCTGTACTATAAACTCCTTTTGAAAGTCAGGGTTGACAAGGACAGGCTGACCACATATGACTACCTTTAGCACCTGAAAGGCTTCCTCTGCTTGTGTATTCCAGTGGACCATGACCGACTTCTTCCCTTTTAAAAGATCGGACAAAGGCGCCGACCTTCCAGCAAAATTGGGTATGAATCGTCGGTAATACCCCATTATACCCAGAAAGGCTCTTACCTGTTTTGTGGTAAGGGGACGAGGCCAGTTTTGAATGGCTTCGATTTTGTTTACTTGTGGCTTGATAACCCCTTGGCCTATCACATACCCCAAGTAACGGGCTTCTTTGAGACCCATAGCACATTTGCTTGGATTCGCCGTCAGACCAGCAGCTCTGAGCGAATCCACTACCGCTTGTACCTGAGATAAGTGGGTGCTCCAGTCACTGCTATAGATGATGATGTCATCCAAATATGCGGAGGCATATGGTTGATGGGGTTCTAACACTATGTCCATTAATCTCTGAAACGTGGCCGGAGCCCCATGTAAACCAAATGGCAAGACGACATAGTGATAGAGCCCCCCTGGTGTGACAAAAGCGGTCTTTTCTTTTGCCGCCTCTGTCAGCGGCACCTGCCAGTAACCTTTAGTGAGATCGAGAGTCGTGAAGTACTGGGCCCGTCCCAGTCTCTCTATCAGCTCGTCGACCCTGGGCATGGGATACATATCAAATTTCGAAACCTCATTTAACTTTCGGAAGTCATTACAGAATCTTAAAAAACCGTCTGGTTTCGGGATCAGTACAATGGGACTGGCCCATTCGCTCGTGGATTTTTCAATAACCCCTAGTTGGAGCATCTTTTTTACCTCCTCCGCAATGGCTTGCCTCTGGTACCCGGTATGGCCTCAGGCGTACCCTTACTTGAGGCTCGATGACAATATCATGGTGGATTACGGTTGTTCGGCCTGGTAGGCTTGAGAACACATCCGTATTCCGCTGCACTAACCTCCGAGACTCCCGTCTCTGCTGTTTTGAGAGAGAATCCCCTATCCTCACTCCCAATTCATCATCAGGGGACTCCTCCTTTGTTGTTGTCAAGGCACCTGAAAAGGTTAGGTCCAACGTTACGTCAGCCACCATACATTCCCTGTCTTTCCATGCCTTCAGCAGGTTTACATGGTAGATTTGCTCTGGTTTTCTTCTACCTGGCTGATACACCTTATAGTTTACTTCCCCCACTTTCTCCCGGATCTCATAGGGACCTTGCCATTTGGCTAAGAACTTACTTTTTGCAGTAGGTATCAGGACTAAGACACGATCTCCCGGTTTAAAAGACCTGATGGAGGCCTTTCTATTATACTGAGTACTTTGGGCTGCCTGAGCATCCAGCAAATGCTCTTTAACAATGGGCATTATTGCCGTGATACGATCCTGCATACCCATAACGTATTCCACTGTGCTTTTGTGAGGGGTGGGCTCCTGTTCCCAAGTTTCCTTAACTATATCCAGCAGTCCACGCGGATGTCTGCCATACAGTAACTCAAATGGCGAGAACCCGGTGGAAGATTGTGGGACCTCGCGGATAGCGAACATTAAATAGGGCAATAACATGTCCCAATCTTTCCCCTCTTTGGAGACCACCTTTTTCAACATAGCCTTAAGAGTTTTATTAAAACGTTCCACTAGACCATCAGTCTGGGGATGGTACACTGACGTGCGTAGCTGCTTGATCTGGAGGAGTTTGCACAGTTCCTTTGTAATTTTAGACATAAAGGGAGTGCCCTGATCGGTCAGGATTTCTTTGGGTAACCCCACGGGACAGAACATAGCAAACAACTCCCGAGCAATAAGCCTCGCCGAGGTGTGACGTAGTGGAATGGCCTCCGGATAACGTGTCGCGTAATCCATCACTACCAGGATGTGCTGGTGACCACGGGCTGATTTTACAATGGGTCCGATCAGATCCATAGCAATCCGCTCAAAAGGCACCTCTATAATGGGTAAAGGTATCAGAGGACTACGGAAACGGTGCGTTGGTGCGGTCAACTGACAAACTGGGCAGGACTCACAGAACCTCTTAATTTCTGCGCCGACCCCTGGCCAGTAAAACCGCTGAAACATGCGTTCCCGCGTTTTCTCTTCACCTAGGTGCCCACTCATTAGGTGGTTATGAGCCAATTCCAAGGTCTGACGGCGGTACGGCTGAGGGACCACCAACTGTTCCACTATTTCCCCCCGGATTGTATCAACCCGATAGAGCAACTCTCGCTTTAGAGCCATGTAGGGAGTTTCCAGCCTGGCACCAGGCCGCTGGGGCACCCCATCAATTACCTGTATATTTCCACGTCCAGGAGCCAATGTGGGGTCCCGGAGCTGCGCTGTTCCGAAATTATCTGGAGACACGTTCAACTCCGGGATTGCCTCGGGTGGCTCAACCTCTCCTACCATTACCTCTAGGGGAAACCTGGCAGGGTTACACTCTGTCCCTATACTGGTGACCCCTACGGCAGGTATCCCTGAGTCGGGATCGTCCGGCTCAGGGCCTGGTTCAATCATACACCTCGGAGGGCTAGGTCGCCTCCCACATAATGTCCAGAACAGGGGCAAGTCTCTTCCCAAAATAACAGCATATGGAAGTCTTTTCATCACCCCCACTTCATGTTGAACCTCTCCACACGAGGTAGCAATGGTGACCCTTTCCATAGGGTATTCACGTAGGTCTCCATGAATACAAAGTACCCCTACTTTATGTCCCGTAGGGTTTTCCCCGGAGACCAAGGAGGCATGTACAAGAGTCACTACACTTCCTGAGTCCAACAAAGCCTCTGCTGTATAGCCATTAACACGTACTTTGCATAGATGGGGCTCCTCCCCCATAGTAACAGTGCTTACGGTACAAACAGTATGGGCATACATGGATACCCGGCGAGCGTACCGGCAGTCCATGGGTTCTGATGTGAGTGGGCACTGTGCCATCACATGCCCGAGCTGATGGCACCACCAGCACATAACAGCAGAGGTGTCCCTGTTTCGGGTGTCTGACTTTGGGGAACCGGGACTACGGCTGACCTTAGTCTGGGGTTTACTCTCTGCTAGGGCTGAAGACGGGGGAGCACCCGAGGAGGGACGGGAGTCTTTTACCAACTGTGAAGGGGACGTATCCCTACGGAGTGCCCGCCGTGAAGCAGAGTCCCGGACCAACTCCTGGGTAGTTGTGTAGCGTTCCACCAAATTCACTAGCTGGTCTAGGGTACCGGGGTCCCCCTGTCCCACCCACCGTTGAATGGGGGCTGGCAAAATCCGCACAAACCGTTCAATCACCACCCGCTCAATCATCTGTCCGGGGTTCAAGGTCTCCGGCTGCAGCCATTTTTTTACAAGGTCCAGTAAGACATGGGCCTGTGAGCGTGCAGGTTTTCCCTCCTCAAAGGACCACTGATTCACTCGTTGGGCCCGGAGATAAGCGTTAACCCCCATTCGTGCAAGGATCTCACCTTTCAGTGTGCCATAGTCCTTGGCATCCTCCATGCTGAGATCCAGGTAGGCTTTTTGGGGTTCACCTACCAAGAACGGGGCCACGACATCAGTCCAAAGGTCGATAGACAATTTCTCTCGCTCAGCGGTCCTCTCAAACACGGAGAGAAAGGCTTCTGGGTCATCCTCTGCACTCATCTTCGTAAGTGCCGCCCTTACTCTGTCCTGGGCCACAGGAAGGACTGGATGACCTGGAGTTACCGCTGGGAGCGCTTCTTGCAGAGCAGAAAGCTGCTTAATAAACAAGCTGTTTGTCTCCTGTTGCTGAATTAACGCCCGCTGGTGCTGAGCATTAGCCTGTTGCTGTTGTGCACTGGTTTGTGCAAAAACCTGCTGTAGTTGAGCAGTAGACTGGGCCAGCTGCTTTACAAGATCCTCCATAGTGGCTGCTGAGGTAAACTGTAACTTTGCAGGCTTGATCATAAACATGTGAAAACTGGGTTGTTGCCCCTAGCAACCAGGCTGCAACGCCTGTAAGCTTCGTGGACCCGCCGATCCACCGCAAACAGTCAGTAAAAAAAAAATTATTTTTTTTTCCGGGTAAGTACCTCTTAGGCCATTGCACTTAGCAACCAGGCTGCCATGCCCGCATTCTCCACCATAATGTGAGGTAGCAGCGTGTTTGGGCAAAAACGTGAGGCAGTGAGGCAGCAGCGTGTTCACACCAACAGTCTATTTATTGTTGCAGCATAAATAGATCCAATTTCCCACTGTCAAAGTCTCTTCCGGATCACAGCCGGTGCATATAGACAAATTCTTTGCATCAAAAAGTCTTGTTACCTTAGGACCCCGTTAACCGCAGGGATCTGTGTAAGGTTCTCCTAGGCTCACACTCTTGGCCTGTGTTCACTCCACACAGAGCCAGCCCAGCTCACACAGCATGTGTTAGCTTCACCAAGCCTGGCTCTCAACTGAGACACACCCTGCTGTGCTCTGCATGATTTAAACGAAAATGCCGACACATTCTGGGGGACACATAGCGGTCTTCAAATATTACCCCTGTCACTGCCTCACAATATATATATATATAAATATATATATAGATATATATATATATATATATATATATACTGTGGTGAAAAATGTATTTAGTTAGCCACCAATTGTGCAAGTTTGCACAACAGGCCGTAATAGGTGAAGCAACCCTGTGATAACTTGTCAATGGTGATGTCGTATATACCCTTACCCGCTTTCCCTTACAACGGCCTGGACTCTTATCCCAGCTGTTTGTGAGATGATACCAAGATAATGAATGAATGAACTTTTTTTGGGAGGAGAGGAAGTGGGGGTTGGTGGGGTAGGGGCCAGGAATGGGTTATGTCATGTCATGTGGGGCCTGCCATGCCAGAGGATGCTTGTTCACATCATCTCTATCCCCATCTGGGGATGTGTCCTGTGGTTTGGTGGGGGACGAGGTTGAGTGGTCTGTTTAGACAAATTGTGAGGGGATAGTTGGGGGATACGGATGTCGTCCTGATTGATATTCCCTACATTTCATGTGGTGCAGGTTAAGTTTCTCTAATATGCTTGTGTAATCAACCACATTCCCAATCTCAGAAAAAAGTGAAGTTCATAGCACTTCTGGTGGTGTGCGCAGTTCGGAAAACACCACAGTGCATTTCGAATTTAGAGTTATTGTTGCCCTAGGATATTTTTCTTTGTTGTGTATTTCTTGTTCTTTTTTTAACACCTTTCTTCTTTTAGGAGTCACAGACAGACTCTGCATGCTGTTTAACCCTTCCACAAGTATCAAGTATCTGGTAACAGGTAGTAACCAAAACTAACAGGGACTCCTATGATTGTCATTTCCTGGAATGTAAAGGGTCTATGATCCCCGAACAAAAGGTCTAAGATACTGAGGCACCTTAAACGATTCTCCCCAGACATTATCCTACTTCAGGAGACTCACTTAAGGGAAGAGGATTTTTTCAGGCTTAATAGATTCTGGGTGGGGATAGTAGTGGGATCGGCAGCACAGGGTAGACATGCAGGGGTAGTGATTTTGTTCCAACGCAACTTAGTTTTTAAATTATTGTCTCAGGAGTGTTGCGACCAGGGGAGATGGGTACGGGTCACTATAGATCATGGAGGAGAAACCTATTCTATATATAACATTTATGGCCCTAACGGTTCAAATTCTTTTTTGAAGATATAGAGAGAAAAATTGTCCTGGATAATTCTCCCTTGATAATTACTGGAGGTGACTTTAATACGGTACATAGGATAGAGGAAGATAGAAGGAGTCAGGGTAGGACCCCCCAGAGAGAGGAGAACGCACTCACCTCTCTACTTAATCAGACTGGGCTGAGGGATGCCTGGCGCTGGCTGCATCCTGATGCTAGAGAATTTACTCACTTTTCCCATGTCCACCAGTCCTGGTTGAGAATTGACTACCTCCTGACCTCTGAGAGTCTATTAACCCCTTCACGACCGCGGGCAGTAAAGTTATGTCCTATTTTAACGTGACTTAACGACCAGGGACATAACTTTACTGCCTAAAGTTCATTTGATTGCCGTGGCCATAGCAACGGCTTTCAAATGATGTCCCCTGCTGTTTCTTACATCAGGGGACCTTTGCTTGACCCCAGGGGGGTGGCATCGCCACCCCCCATAGACGATCAATGTGATTGGCTGTTCAAATCTGAACCGCCAACCACATTGTTCGCACCGATTTCGGCAAAAAATAATGCCAGAATTAGTGCGATACTATGAGATCCTGCTATGAGATGCTGTAGCAGCTACAGTAGATCATAGATGGATCTCAAACATGTCGCCCCCAGCCCCTGCAGCACTGATTGGAGCGATCGTGCTATGACGCGCAGTCGCTCCAATCAGTGTGCAGTGGGGCGGTCTGATCTGGTGATCTGATCCCTCCCCAGGCCTGTGCTGGTCTGGGAAGCCCTCTCCCAACATGTCTGCAGCGTGCACTGGCTGGCACTTGTGGTACCACGCCACTGCTGCTGTCGCCGCTGATGTCACCGCTTCTGCTCCTGCTCCACGTGAGTATTCCGCTCCCCTTGCAGCCCGTGCGCACTCACGCGATGGCCCCTGCGCACTCCCGCCATGGCCCCTGTGCGCTCCCGTGATGACCCCTGCCCGTGCCCCCCACCATCTGCCCCCTCACGCCCCGATCTGCCCCCCGACATCCCGATCTGCTCCCCCTGCGATCTGCCTGCCTCCTCTGTCATCTCTATTCTGCTTCTTTCCTTCTTTGCTTCTCCGGTATCCTCCTCTGCTCTCCCGCCCCCCCCCTGCTCTCCCCCTCCCCTCGACGTCCTCTTACCTGCCTTCACCGGGTCGTCTGAGGTCTTCACTGGCCCGATCATATCTGCCTCCATCGCTGGGTCCTTATTCCTGGGTCTTCTGCTGATCTGTCCAATGTCCTGCCTGCTGCTCCTGTACAGCTGTCTATCTCGCTTGCCTTCTGTTCCTCCTGCAGTTTTTCTGGTCAGTGATCCTCCTGCTAATCCTCTGGGTACTGTGAGTATAACTTTTTTTTCCTGTATCCTGTCCATTTTTACACCTCATCTGTCCGTGCGTCCCACAGAGCACTGATCAGGGATGCAGATAACGGATCTGCATCCGTGGTCAATTTTTGGCGTGACTTTTTTTTCCCGTATCCCCAACAAGTTTTGTATCGCATCCCTCCATGCGTCCCGCCGAGCGCTGATCAGGGATGCAGATAACAGATCAGCATCCCTGCTCAATTTTTGGCGTGACTTTTTTTTTTTCAGATCCCCGACGCTTTTTGTATCGCATCTGTCCGTGCATCCCGCCGAGCGCTGATCAGGGATGCACATAACGGATCGGCATCCCTGCTCAATTTTTGGCGTGACTTTTTTCCGTATGCGCAACGCTTTTTGTATCACATCTGTCTGTGTGTCCCGCCGAGCGCTGATCAGGGATGCACATAACGGATCTGCATTCGTGGTCAATTTTTGGCGTGACTTTTTTCCATATCAGCGACGCTTTTTGTATCACATCCGTCCGTGCGTCCCGCTGAGGGCTGATCAGGGATGCACATAACGAATCGGCATTCCTGCTCAATTTTTGGCGTAACTTTTTTTTCCGTATCCCTGACGCTTTTTATATCTCATCCGAACGTGCGTCCTGCAGCGGCCAATCAGTGCACTGCGTCTGTGCGTTTGAAAAGTCAAATGGCGTTCCTTCTCTTCTGAGCCCCGCCATGCGCCCAAACAATTTATTTCCACCACATATGAGGTATCTGCGTACTCAGGAAAAATTGCACAATATGTTTTATGGTGCATTTTTTCCTGATACCGTTGTAAAAAAAAAAGCTACCTGGTTGATGCAAAAATTTTGTGGTAAAAAAAATAAAAAAAATTTCACGGTTCAACGTTATCAACTTCTGTGGAGCCCCTGGGGGTGCAAGGGGTTTACCAAACATCTAGATAAATTCCTTGAGGGGTCTAGTTTCCAAAATGGGGTCACTTGTGGGGGACCTCCACTGTTTAGGCACCATAGGGGGTCTCCAAACGTGACATGGCGTCCGCTAATGATTCCAACCAATTTTGCTGTCAAATGGTGCGCCTTCTCTTCTGAGCCCCGCCATGCGCCCAAACAATTACTTTCCACCACATATGAGGTATCTCCGTACTCAGGAGAAATTGCACAATACATTTTATAGTACATTTTTCCTGATACCCTTGTGAAAAAATAAGCTACCTGGTTCAAGTAACAGTTTTATGGTGAAAAAAAAAATTGTATTCATGGCTCAACATTATCAACTTCTGTGGAGCCCCTTGGGGCTCGCTAAACATCTAGATAAATTCCTTGAGGGGTCTAGTTTCCAAAATTGGATCACTTGTGGGGGAGCTCCATTGTTTAGGCACCTCAGGGGGTCTCCAAATGCAACATTACGTCAGCTAATGATTCCAACCAATTTTGCTGTCAAATGGTGCTCCTTCTCTCCTGAGCCCCGCCATGCGCCCAAACAATTACTTTTCACCACATATGAAGTATCGTCGCACTCAGGAAAAAATGCACTATAAATTTCATGGTGCATTTTTTCCTGATACCCTTGCGAAAAAAAAGCTACCTAGTTGAAGCAACAGTTTAGTGATAAAATTTTTTCTTTTCACGGCTCAACGTTATAAACTTCTGTGAAGCCCCCAGGTGTTCAAAGTGCACACCAAACATCTAGAAAAATTATTTGAGGGCTCTAGTTTCCAAAATGAGGTCACTTTTGGGGGAGCTCCATTGTTTAGGTACCTCATGGGGTCTTCAAACCCGACATGGCGTCCGCTAATGAGTGCAGCTTATTTTGCACTCAAAAATTCAAATAGCGCTCTTTGCCTTCCGAGCCCTGCCATATGCCCAAACATTTGATTTCCATTACATATGGAGTATCTGCGTACTCAGTAGAAAATGAACAGTACATTTTATAGTGCATTTTTTCCTGATACCCTTGTGGAAAAAAAAGCTACCTAGTTGAAGCAACAGTTTTGTGGTAAAAAATGTTTTTTTTCTTTTCACGGCTCAACGTTATAAACTTCTGTGATGCCCCCAGGGGTTCAAAGTGCTCACCAAACATTTAAAAAAAATATTTGAGGGCTCTAGTTTTGAAAATGTGGTAACTTGTGGGGGAGCTCCATTGTTTAGGCACCTCAGGGGGTCTTCAAACCCGACATGGCATCTGCTAATGAGTGCAGCTAATTTTGCATTCAAAAATTCAAATGGTGCTCCTTCCCTTTCGACCTCTGCCGTGCGCCAAACAATTGATTTTCACATCATATGGGGTATCAGCGTACTCAGGAGAAAATGCACAATAAATTGTAGGGTGCACTTTCTCTTTTCTCCCTTGTGAAAATGAAAATTTTATGGCTAAAGTAACATTTTTGTGTTAAAAAGTAAAATTTTCATTTTTTCCTTCCACATTGCTTTGGTTGCTGTGAAGCACTTAAAGGGTTAATAAACTTCTTGGATGTGGTTTTGAGCAGTGTGAGGGGTGCAATTTTTAGAATGGGGTCACTTTTGGGTATTTTCTGTCGCCTAGGCCTCTCAAAGTCACCTCAAATGTGATGTGGTACCTAAAAAAAATTCTTTTGTAAATTTTGTTGGAAAAATGAGAAATTCCTGATGAACTCTGACCCCTTCTAACTTTTTAGCGATAAAAAAATTTGTTTCGAAAATTGCGCTGATGTAAAGTAGACATGTGGGAAATGTTATTTAGTAACTATTTTGTGTGACATATCTCTCAGATTTATGGGCATACATTTTCAAAGTTTGAAAATTGCAAAACTTTCAAAATTTTCGCAAAATTTCCTAAATTTTCATAAGTAAACGCAAAAAATATCGGCCTAAATTTACCACTGACATGAAGTACAATATGTCACGAAAAAACAATCTCAGAATCGCCAGGATCCGTTGAAGCGTTCCAGAGTTATAACCTGTCAAAGTGACACTGGTCAGAATTGCAAAAAATGGCAAGGTCATTAGTAGAGTTGAGCGCGGTTCGTGGTTCGTGGTTCTCCAGTTCGCGGCTCGAGTGATTTTGGGGCATGTTCTAGATCGAACTAGAACTCGAGCTTTTTGCAAAAGCTCGATAGTTCTAGAAACGTTCGAGAACGGTTCTAGCAGCCAAAAAACAGCTAAATCCTAGCTTGGTTTCTGCTGTAATAGTGTAAGTCACTCTGTGAATCAAACTATTATCACATTTCAGTGTATAGTGTGCGTGAACAGCGCCTTCAGATCACTGCTGTTTTATAATGGCGATCGCCATTTTTTTTTTTTTTTTTCTTGTCTTCCTTCCCTAAGCGCGCGCGTCTTGTGGGGCGGGCCAGCATGTCAGCCAATCACAGACACACACACACCTAAGTGGACTTTGAGCCAGAGAAGCAACGGCATGTGTGATAGGATCTGCATGTCACATGTCCCTGCATTATAAAACCGGACATTTTCTTCACGAACGCCATTATCTGCCTTCTGCGTCTTTGGTGTCAGACATCAGTGTCGCAGCTCCGTCCTCCTGAGTCCTATAGCCGATACAGCTGTATGCGCTGCATACACAGCGTTAGACAGCTTAGGGAGAGCACATTCTAGCAGTCCTTTTAAGGGCTCAAAGCGGCAGGGTCAGAGAGCCATAAGTGACAGGTCCTGCAAACAGCAACAGCGTCTGTGTAGCCAAGGTCAGGGATTTCCTCCCTGCATTTCACCATTAGGAGGGAATAGAAAGGCAGGCTTCCATTCCTCTACCCAGAGCACCACAATCCTGCCACTGTACCCTCTTGTCCTCTGCACACTCCAACTCATTCTAAGTAAGCCATTATACTAGCAAACATTCAGTGTACCTAGTGGCATCCTATACGTGGCTATTGGACTTTGCTATAGTCCCACTAGTGCAAAGACATTTGCAGAGCACGTCTGCCTGCATTGCACACTACAACTTTTTTAAACTAAGCAATTTTACTAGCAAACACTCAGTGTACCTAGTGGCATCCTATACGTGGCTATTGGACTTTGCTATAGTCCCACTAGTGCAAAGACATTAGCAGAGCACATCTGCCTGCATTGCACACTCCAAGTTTTTTAAACTAAGCAATTTTACTAGCAAACACTCAGTGTACCTAGTGGCATCCTATACGTGGCTATTGGACTTTGCTATAGTCCCACTAGTGCAAAGACATTTGCAGAGCACGTCTGCCTGCATTGCACACTACAACTTTTTTAAACTAAGCAATTTTACTAGCAAACACTCAGTGTACCTAGTGGCATCCTATACGTGGCTATTGGACTTTGCTATAGTCCCACTAGTGCCAAGACATTTGCAGAGCGCATCTGCCTGCGTTGCACACTCCAACTAATTATAACTAAGCCATTATACTTGCACACACTAAGTGTTTTTTAGTGGCATCCTATACGTGGCTATTGGACTTTGCTATAGTCCTACTAGTGCCAAGACATTTGCAGAGCGCATCTGCCTGCGTTGCACACTCCAACTAATTATAACTAAGCCATTATACTAGCACACACTCAGTGAACCTAGTGGCATCCTATACGTGGATATTGGACTTTGCTATAGTCCCACTAGTGCCAAGACATTTGCAGCACGTCTGCCTGCGTTGCACACTCCAACTAATTATAACTAAGCCATTATACTAGCACACACTCAGTGTACCTAGTGGCATCCTATACGTGGCTATTGGACTTTGCTATAGTCCCACTAGTGCCAAGACATTTGCAGCACGTCTGCCTGCGTTGCACACTCCAACTAATTATAACTCAGCCATTATACTAGCACACACTCAGTGTACCTAGTGGCATCCTATACGTGGCTATTGGACTTTGCTATAGTCCCACTAGTGCCAAGACATTTGCAGCACGTCTGCCTGCGTTGCACACTCCAACTAATTATAACTAAGCCATTATACTAGCACACACTCAGTGTACCTAGTGGCATCCTATACGTGGCTATTGGACTTTGCTATAGTCCCACTAGTGCCAAGACATTTGCAGCACGTCTGCCTGCGTTGCACACTCCAACTAATTATAACTAAGCCATTATACTAGCACACACTCAGTGTACCTAGTGGCATCCTATACGTGGCTATTGGACTTTGCTATAGTCCCACTAGTGCCAAGACATTTGCAGCACGTCTGCCTGCGTTGCACACTCCAACTAATTATAACTAAGCCATTATACTAGCACACACTCAGTGTACCTAGTGGCATCCTATACGTGGCTATTGGACTTTGCTATAGTCCCACTAGTGCAAAGACATTTGCAGAGCACGTCTGCCTGCATTGCACACTACAACTTTTTTAAACTAAGCAATTTTACTAGCAAACACTCAGTGTACCTAGTGGCATCCTATACGTGGCTATTGGACTTTGCTATAGTCCCACTAGTGCCAAGACATTTGCAGAGCGCATCTGCCTGCGTTGCACACTCCAACGAATTATAACTAAGCCATTATACTAGCACACACTCAGTGTACCTAGTGGCATCCTATACGTGGCTATTGGACTTTGCTATAGTCCCACTAGTGCAAAGACATTAGCAGAGCACATCTGCCTGCATTGCACACTCCAAGTTTTTTAAACTAAGCAATTTTACTAGCAAACACTCAGTGTACCTAGTGGCATCCTATACGTGGCTATTGGACTTTGCTATAGTCCCACTAGTGCAAAGACATTTGCAGAGCACGTCTGCCTGCATTGCACACTACAACTTTTTTAAACTAAGCAATTTTACTAGCAAACACTCAGTGTACCTAGTGGCATCCTATACGTGGCTATTGGACTTTGCTATAGTCCCACTAGTGCCAAGACATTTGCAGAGCGCATCTGCCTGCGTTGCACACTCCAACTAATTATAACTAAGCCATTATACTTGCACACACTAAGTGTTTTTTAGTGGCATCCTATACGTGGCTATTGGACTTTGCTATAGTCCTACTAGTGCCAAGACATTTGCAGAGCGCATCTGCCTGCGTTGCACACTCCAACTAATTATAACTAAGCCATTATACTAGCACACACTCAGTGTACCTAGTGGCATCCTATACGTGGATATTGGACTTTGCTATAGTCCCACTAGTGCCAAGACATTTGCAGCACGTCTGCCTGCGTTGCACACTCCAACTAATTATAACTAAGCCATTATACTAGCACACACTCAGTGTACCTAGTGGCATCCTATACGTGGCTATTGGACTTTGCTATAGTCCCACTAGTGCCAAGACATTTGCAGCACGTCTGCCTGCGTTGCACACTCCAACTAATTATAACTAAGCCATTATACTAGCACACACTCAGTGTACCTAGTGGCATCCTATACGTGGCTATTGGACTTTGCTATAGTCCCACTAGTGCCAAGACATTTGCAGCACGTCTGCCTGCGTTGCACACTCCAACTAATTATAACTAAGCCATTATACTAGCACACACTCAGTGTACCTAGTGGCATCCTATACGTGGCTATTGGACTTTGCTATAGTCCCACTAGTGCCAAGACATTTGCAGCACGTCTGCCTGCGTTGCACACTCCAACTAATTATAACTAAGCCATTATACTAGCACACACTCAGTGTACCTAGTGGCATCCTATACGTGGCTATTGGACTTTGCTATAGTCCCACTAGTGCCAAGACATTTGCAGCACGTCTGCCTGCGTTGCACACTCCAACTAATTATAACTAAGCCATTATACTAGCACACACTCAGTGTACCTAGTGGCATCCTATACGTGGCTATTGGACTTTGCTATAGTCCCACTAGTGCCAAGACATTTGCAGCACGTCTGCCTGCGTTGCACACTCCAACTAATTATAACTAAGCCATTATACTAGCACACACTCAGTGTACCTAGTGGCATCCTATACGTGGCTATTGGACTTTGCTATAGTCCCACTAGTGCCAAGACATTTGCAGCACGTCTGCCTGCGTTGCACACTCCAACTAATTATAACTAAGCCATTATACTAGCACACACTCAGTGTACCTAGTGGCATCCTATACGTGGCTATTGGACTTTGCTATAGTCCCACTAGTGCCAAGACATTTGCAGCACGTCTGCCTGCGTTGCACACTCCAACTAATTATAACTAAGTCATTATACTAGCACACACTCAGTGTACCTAGTGGCATCCTATACGTGGCTATTGGACTTTGCTATAGTCCCACTAGTGCAAAGACATTTGCAGAGCACGTCTGCCTGCATTGCACACTACAACTTTTTTAAACTAAGCAATTTTACTAGCAAACACTCAGTGTACCTAGTGGCATCCTATACGTGGCTATTGGACTTTGCTATAGTCCCACTAGTGCCAAGACATTTGCAGAGCGCATCTGCCTGCGTTGCACACTCCAACGAATTATAACTAAGCCATTATACTAGCACACACTCAGTGTACCTAGTGGCATCCTATACGTGGCTATTGGACTTTGCTATAGTCCCACTAGTGCAAAGACATTAGCAGAGCACATCTGCCTGCATTGCACACTCCAAGTTTTTTAAACTAAGCAATTTTACTAGCAAACACTCAGTGTACCTAGTGGCATCCTATACGTGGCTATTGGACTTTGCTATAGTCCCACTAGTGCAAAGACATTTGCAGAGCACGTCTGCCTGCATTGCACACTACAACTTTTTTAAACTAAGCAATTTTACTAGCAAACACTCAGTGTACCTAGTGGCATCCTATACGTGGCTATTGGACTTTGCTATAGTCCCACTAGTGCCAAGACATTTGCAGAGCGCATCTGCCTGCGTTGCACACTCCAACTAATTATAACTAAGCCATTATACTTGCACACACTAAGTGTTTTTTAGTGGCATCCTATACGTGGCTATTGGACTTTGCTATAGTCCTACTAGTGCCAAGACATTTGCAGAGCGCATCTGCCTGCGTTGCACACTCCAACTAATTATAACTAAGCCATTATACTAGCACACACTCAGTGAACCTAGTGGCATCCTATACGTGGATATTGGACTTTGCTATAGTCCCACTAGTGCCAAGACATTTGCAGCACGTCTGCCTGCGTTGCACACTCCAACTAATTATAACTAAGCCATTATACTAGCACACACTCAGTGTACCTAGTGGCATCCTATACGTGGCTATTGGACTTTGCTATAGTCCCACTAGTGCCAAGACATTTGCAGCACGTCTGCCTGCGTTGCACACTCCAACTAATTATAACTAAGCCATTATACTAGCACACACTCAGTGTACCTAGTGGCATCCTATACGTGGCTATTGGACTTTGCTATAGTCCCACTAGTGCCAAGACATTTGCAGCACGTCTGCCTGCGTTGCACACTCCAACTAATTATAACTAAGCCATTATACTAGCACACACTCAGTGTACCTAGTGGCATCCTATACGTGGCTATTGGACTTTGCTATAGTCCCACTAGTGCCAAGACATTTGCAGCACGTCTGCCTGCGTTGCACACTCCAACTAATTATAACTAAGCCATTATACTAGCACACACTCAGTGTACCTAGTGGCATCCTATACGTGGCTATTGGACTTTGCTATAGTCCCACTAGTGCCAAGACATTTGCAGCACGTCTGCCTGCGTTGCACACTCCAACTAATTATAACTAAGCCATTATACTAGCACACACTCAGTGTACCTAGTGGCATCCTATACGTGGCTATTGGACTTTGCTATAGTCCCACTAGTGCCAAGACATTTGCAGCACGTCTGCCTGCGTTGCACACTCCAACTAATTATAACTAAGCCATTATACTAGCACACACTCAGTGTACCTAGTGGCATCCTATACGTGGCTATTGGACTTTGCTATAGTCCCACTAGTGCCAAGACATTTGCAGCACGTCTGCCTGCGTTGCACACTCCAACTAATTATAACTAAGCCATTATACTAGCACACACTCAGTGTACCTAGTGGCATCCTATACGTGGCTATTGGACTTTGCTATAGTCCCACTAGTGCCAAGACATTTGCAGCACGTCTGCCTGCGTTGCACACTCCAACTAATTATAACTAAGCCATTATACTAGCACACACTCAGTGTACCTAGTGGCATCCTATACGTGGCTATTGGACTTTGCTATAGTCCCACTAGTGCCAAGACATTTGCAGCACGTCTGCCTGCGTTGCACACTCCAACTAATTATAACTAAGCCATTATACTAGCACACACTCAGTGTACCTAGTGGCATCCTATACGTGGCTATTGGACTTTGCTATAGTCCTACTAGTGCCAAGACATTTGCAGAGCGCATCTGCCTGCGTTGCACACTCCAACTAATTATAACTAAGCCATTATACTAGCACACACTCAGTGAACCTAGTGGCATCCTATACGTGGCTATTGGACTTTGCTATAGTCCCACTAGTGCCAAGACATTTGCAGCACGTCTGCCTGCGTTGCACACTCCAACGAATTATAACTAAGTTACATTGTCAGGGATATTTATTCTTTATTATTCTGCTGTTAATAAAGCTAGACCACCACTGCAATCTTCACCACCTCTCAATTTTTACTACCACATTTTCAGTCCACAATCTTGTCGCAATCAACATGAGTGGCAAAATGACAGATGCTGGTGGAAAGGGGAAGAGGCGTGGTGGAAAAGGCAAAAAAGGTTTTGTCAGTGGGGAAGGTGCCAAAGCTCCATTATCATCTGCTGAAGATAGACCATCTACTAGCAAAAGTAAGATGTCTACTACTTATTGTGGACAATCCGATGTGCTCCCTTTTTTACGGACACGAACAAGAGGAACAAAGGTAGATGATGGGCAAAAAAGGAAAATGCTTGAATGGATCTCAAGTGGTCCAACAAGTGCCCTCTCAGCCACTTCAAGTACCGCATCCAAAAAACACCATTCCTCTGAGTTGTCATCCCAATCACACTTGATTTCTCCCAGCTCTGAAGTCTCCATCAGCCCTGCACAGTATGGTGGAACTGAGATGGCTGAGTCTGCAGAGCTGTTCAGTCACACTATAGCCTGGGAATCAGAGGTCTGCTCCCAAGCTACAGTGAGTACAGAACAGGAAATGGTCTGCAGTGATGCCCAGAACCTTTGTGACTCAGATTCAGGCCGTGAGGACCAAGTTTCTGAGCATAATGTTGACCCTTTGTCACAAACTGTAACACCTGTGGTTATAGACAATGAGGAACATACTGATGAAGATGAGACGCAGATACCCGATTGGGATGACAACTTAAATATTCGGTCAGGGCAAGAAGAGGCTCGGTCTGAGGGGGAGGGGAGTGCGAACACAACAATTGATGATGACGTTCTAGATCCCACCTACTGTCAACCCCCAGTCAGGCACTCGAGGAGGTCAACAGAGGCGGTGGAGGAGGATGCAACCGACGACGAAGTTACCTTGCGCCTTCCTGGACAGAGTCGGAGCACTGGTAGCACGTCTACAACTGCATCCTCAGCCACCACTCTGCCTATGAGCATTATTCGGGGTGGATCAACAGGTCGCATGGCCTCTAAGCCTTGCCTAGCCTGGGCCTTTTTTCACATCGAAAAAGATTGCCCAACTCATGTGATATGTAACATTTGTCATGATTCTGTTAGTAGAGGTCAAAACCTCAGCAGTTTGACAACTTCTTCCATGAATCGTCACATGAATAAATATCATAAGTCCCGGTGGGAAGCTCACCGTGCTGCAATGCCGGCTAGCGGAGCGAACCATCCACCGCCCGCCCCTTCCAGTGCATCCGCGCGCTCTTCATCTTCTAGGACTGTGGGGACAGCTGTCACACCTGTTTTTCCACGCAAAACTTCCACCACTGTAACCGCAACAGGCAGTTTGCTTGTAAGGTCGTCAGTTGGTTTGGAAGGGGAAACAAGTGAGTGTGTACAGCTCTCTCAGACATCGATAGCACCAACGTTGGATGAAGGCAACATCATGTCTCCGCCTGCACTTTCCTCACAAACCTGCATTTTTCCAGGGACACCCTACTCAACACCGTCTACACACAGCAGCCAGATCTCTGTCCCTCAGATGTGGTCAAATAAAAGGCCACTTCCTCCGACCCATGACAAAGCTAAGAGGTTGACTCTATCCCTCTGTAAGCTGTTGGCTACCGAAATGCTGCCTTTCCGCCTAGTGGACACACAGGATTTTAGAGACCTTATGTCTGTCGCTGTGCCCCAGTACCAGATGCCTAGTCGCCACTACTTCTCTAAGAAAGGTGTGCCCGCGCTACACCAGCATGTCGCACACAACATCACCGCTTCCTTGAGAAACTCTGTGTGTGAACGGGTGCATTTCACCACCGATACTTGGACCAGTAAGCATGGACAGGGACGTTACATGTCGCTGACTGGGCACTGGGTAACTATGGTGATAGATGGTGAAGGGTCTGCTGCACAAGTCTTGCCGTCCCCACGACTTGTGTGTCAATCCTCTGTCTGTCCAAGTTCCGCCACAGCTTCTGCATCCTCCACCTCATCTGGGTCCTCCACCTCCGCCCCAAGCCTGCCTGGTCAGGCCACCAGCGTTCTCACTGCGCAGAAGGAATCACGCACGCCTCATTACTATGCTGGCAGCCGAGCGCAACGGCATCAGGCGGTCTTTAGCTTGACATGTCTTGGTAATAAGAGTCACACAGCTGAGGAGTTGTGGTCAGCTCTGCGGTCCGAGTTTAATAAATGGTTGTCTCCACTCAACCTGCAGCCTGGTAAGGCCGTGTGCGACAATGCTGCAAACCTGGGTGCGGCCCTTCGCCTGGGCAAGGTGACACACGTACCTTGTATGGCTCACGTGTTGAACCTTGTCGTGCAGCAATTTTTAACACACTATCCCGGCCTAGATGGCCTTCTGAACAGGGCACGAAAACTGTCTGCTCACTTCCGGCGTTCAAGCGCCGCAGCTGAGCGACTTGCATCGCTACAGAAGTCTTTCGGCCTGCCGGTTCATCGCCTGAAATGCGATGTGGCGACACGCTGGAATTCAACTCTCCACATGTTACAGCGACTGTGGCAGCACCGCAGAGCCCTGGTGCAATACGTCATGACGTATAGCCTGGGCCAACGAGATGCAGAGGTGGGGCAGATCACCCTGATGGAGTGGTCTCAGATCAAGGACCTATGCACCCTTCTGCACAGTTTCGACATGGCGACGAATATGTTTAGCTCTGACAATGCCATTATCAGCATGACGATTCCAGTCATTTACATGCTGGAGCACACGCTAAACACTATTCGGAGTCAGGGGGTGGGACAACATGAAGGGGAGGAACTACAGGAGGATTCATATGTGCAAGGGACAACAACATCACCAAGGTCCAGACGTTCATCATCACCAACGCAGCAGGCATGGGACCATGGGGAACAGGGATCGACAAGGGCGCATAGTAGCAGGCGAAATGTTGAGCAAGGTGCAGGAGAACATGAAGAAATGGAGGACGAACTGTCCATGGACATGGAAGACTCAGCGGATGAGGGAGACCTTGGTCAAATTTCAGTTGAAAGAGGTTGGGGGGAGATGTCAGAGGAAGAAAGAACGGGTAGCACCTCTATGCCACAAACACAGCGTGGACTTGGTCCGCATGGCTGCGCAAGACACATGAGTGCCTTTTTGTTGCACTACCTCCAACATGACAGTCGTATTGTCAAAATTAGAAGTGATGATGACTACTGGATTGCCACACTATTAGATCCCCGGTACAAGTCCAAATTTTGTGACATAATTCCAGCCATAGAAAGGGACGCACGTATGCAGGAGTATCAGCAGAAGCTGTTACTCAATCTTAGCTCGGCTTTTCCACCAAACAACCGTGCAGGTGCAGGGAGGGAATCTCCCAGTTGTAACTTGACAAACATGGGACGGTCTCGTCATCTTCACCAGTCTACCCGTACCAGTAGGACCGTATCTGGTGCCGGTAACAGCAATTTTATGGAATCTTTTCATAATTTTTTTAGACCCTCTTTTGCAAGGCCACCAGAGACAACAAGTCTGACACATACTCAACGGCTGGAGAGGATGATACAGGAGTATCTCCAAATGAACATCGATGCCATGACTGTGCAACTGGAGCCTTGCTCCTTTTGGGCTTCAAACATAGAAAAATGGCCAGAGCTCTCCAGTTACGCCTTGGAGATTTTGTCGTGTCCAGCTGCCAGCGTTGTCTCTGAACGTGTATTCAGTGCTGCTGGGTGTGTGCTGACAGATAAGCGCACGCGTCTGTCCAGTGACAATGTGGACAGACTGACGTTCATCAAAATGAACAAGTCATGGATCCAGAAGGAATTTACTACCCCTGTGTCATCCTGGGGAGAGTAAATGCTTGTGGATTTGGAATGTGCTTGATGCAAATCAAAACATCCTGTTTGCAACTAGGGCCCAAGTGCTGCCACTGATGGGGTGGGTGTCTGTGTGGCCCAATTTTTGGAAAAAAGGGAGACTCCGCTTGGAGTAACCCTTGCTTACATTGTTTTTAAAAGAAGCCAAGATGAACAAGTCATGGGTCAGCAAAGACTTTGCTACCTACCCCGGTGTCATCCTGGGGACGGTTAATTATGGGGTATTTTTGAATGTGATTGATGCAAATGTAGCTGTGAAGTGTACAACTAGGGCCCAAGTGCTGCCACTGATGGGGTGGGTGTCTGTGTGGCCCAATTTTTGGAAAAAAAGGGAGACTCCGCTTGGAGTAACCCTTGCTTGATGTGTTTTTAAAAGAAGCCAAGATGAACAGAGCTGGGATCAGGAAAGACTTTGCTACCTACCCCGGTGTCATCCTGGGGACGGATAAGAATGGCGTATTTTTGAATGTGCTTGATGCAAATCAAAACATCCTGTTTGCAACTAGGGCCCAAGTGCTGCCACTGATGGGGTGGGTGTCTGTGTGGCCCAATTTTTGGAAAAAAAGGGAGACTCCGCTTGGAGTAACCCTTGCTTGATGTGTTTTTAAAAGAAGCCAAGATGAACAGAGCTGGGATCAGGAAAGACTTTGCTACCTACCCCGGTGTCATCCTGGGGACGGATAAGAATGGCGTATTTTTGAATGTGCTTGATGCAAATCAAAACATCCTGTTTGCAACTAGGGCCCAAGTGCTGCCACTGATGGGGTGGGTGTCTGTGTGGCCCAATTTTTGGAAAAAAAGGGAGACTCCGCTTGGAGTAACCCTTGCTTGATGTGTTTTTAAAAGAAGCCAAGATGAACAGAGCTGGGATCAGCAAAGACTTTGCTACCTACCCCGGTGTCATCCTGGGGACGGATAAGAATGGCGTATTTTTGAATGTGCTTGATGCAAATCAAAACATCCTGTTTGCAACTAGGGCCCAAGTGCTGCCACTGATGGGGTGGGTGTCTGTGTGGCCCAATTTTTGGAAAAAAAGGGAGACTCCGCTTGGAGTAACCCTTGCTTGATGTGTTTTTAAAAGAAGCCAAGATGAACAGAGCTGGGATCAGCAAAGACTTTGCTACCTACCCCGGTGTCATCCTGGGGACGGATAAGAATGGCGTATTTTTGAATGTGCTTGATGCAAATCAAAACATCCTGTTTGCAACTAGGGCCCAAGTGCTGCCACTGATGGGGTGGGTGTCTGTGTGGCCCAATTTTTGGAAAAAAGGGAGACTCCGCTTGGAGTAACCCTTGCTTGATGTGTTTTTAAAAGAAGCCAAGATGAACAGAGCTGGGATCAGGAAATACTTTGCTACCTACCCCGGTGTCATCCTGGGGACGGATAAGAATGGCGTATTTTTGAATGTGCTTGATGCAAATCAAAACATCCTGTTTGCAACTAGGGCCCAAGTGCTGCCACTGATGGGGTGGGTGTCTGTGTGGCCCAATTTTTGGAAAAAAAGGGAGACTCCGCTTGGAGTAACCCTTGCTTGATGTGTTTTTAAAAGAAGCCAAGATGAACAGAGCTGGGATCAGCAAAGACTTTGCTACCTACCCCGGTGTCATCCTGGGGACGGATAAGAATGGCGTATTTTTGAATGTGCTTGATGCAAATCAAAACATCCTGTTTGCAACTAGGGCCCAAGTGCTGCCACTGATGGGGTGGGTGTCTGTGTGGCCCAATTTTTGGAAAAAAAGGGAGACTCCGCTTGGAGTAACCCTTGCTTGATGTGTTTTTAAAAGAAGCCAAGATGAACAGAGCTGGGATCAGCAAAGACTTTGCTACCTACCCCGGTGTCATCCTGGGGACGGATAAGAATGGCGTATTTTTGAATGTGCTTGATGCAAATCAAAACATCCTGTTTGCAACTAGGGCCCAAGTGCTGCCACTGATGGGGTGGGTGTCTGTGTGGCCCAATTTTTGGAAAAAAGGGAGACTCCGCTTGGAGTAACCCTTGCTTGATGTGTTTTTAAAAGAAGCCAAGATGAACAGAGCTGGGATCAGGAAATACTTTGCTACCTACCCCGGTGTCATCCTGGGGACGGATAAGAATGGCGTATTTTTGAATGTGCTTGATGCAAATCAAAACATCCTGTTTGCAACTAGGGCCCAAGTGCTGCCACTGATGGGGTGGGTGTCTGTGTGGCCCAATTTTTGGAAAAAAAGGGAGACTCCGCTTGGAGTAACCCTTGCTTGATGTGTTTTTAAAAGAAGCCAAGATGAACAGAGCTGGGATCAGCAAAGACTTTGCTACCTACCCCGGTGTCATCCTGGGGACGGATAAGAATGGCGTATTTTTGAATGTGCTTGATGCAAATCAAAACATCCTGTTTGCAACTAGGGCCCAAGTGCTGCCACTGATGGGGTGGGTGTCTGTGTGGCCCAATTTTTGGAAAAAAAGGGAGACTCCGCTTGGAGTAACCCTTGCTTACACAGTTTTTAAAAATGATCTAAGATGAACAGAGCTGGGATCAGGAAAGACTTTGCTACCTACCCCGGTGTCATCCTGGGGATGGTTAAGTATGGCGTATTTTTGAATGTGCTTGATGCAAATGTAGCTGTGAAGTGTACAACTGGGGCACAACTGCTGCCACTGAAGGGGTGGGTGTGTGTGTGGCCCAATTTTTGGAAAAAATGGAGACTCCGCTTGGAGTCACCTTGCGGTGTTTTACATGATTTTAGAAGGGCGTGCCATGCCTATATCTGTGTGTCCTCCTCTTTTTCCTTGTCCAGCTGTTTTGTTTTCGCATGAGTATATGTCCTTGTCACTTTCCAATGTGTTTGAGTTGTTTGTCACCTTTAGGACACCTTTGAGGGTGTTTTCTAGGTGTTTTTCTGTGTTTGTGATTGCCTGCCATTGTTTCCTATGCAGTTCGAGTTCGGTTCGTCGAACGTTCGACGAACCGAACTCGAACGGGAGGTCCGTTCGGCGAACCAACCTCGAGCCGAACCGCGACCGGTTCGCTCATCTCTAGTCATTAGGGTGTTTTAGTGGCCGGGGTGAAGGGGTTAAACAGGTTGAAGTCGGTCGAAATTTTTGATTTGGTTATATCAGATCATGCCCCAGTGGGTATGGAACTGACGGACAGGGTGGTCAGGGGAACAGACTTTATATGGAGGTTTCCAGCCTTCCTGACAAAGGACGAGGGATTCAATGACAAATTGCGCTGCTGGTGGGATGAGTTTGTATCTGACAACAGATAACACATACCGTATATGCCGGCGTATAAGACGACTGGGCGTATAAGACGACCCCCAACTTCTGCCCTAAAAATATAGAATTTGGGATATACTCACTGTATAAGACTACCCCGCTCCCAAATGAAAAAAAGTCTGCTTTGATTGCAACATGTTAATTTTAATTCCGCGAGAGCCGTACAATATGTTTTTAAAGGGCCATTGACAGATCAATCGCTCCAATGTTCACTTAGTACAGCAAGGAATGCTCCTCCCTGCTGTATAAAGCCACAACTGGACTGAAACAATGGTACTACACTCTGCTACAAACAGACACACACAACTCTGCTACAAACAGACAAACACACACAACTCTGCTACAAACAGACAAACACACACAACTCTGCTACAAACAGACAAACACACACAACTCTGCTACATGCAGACAAACACACACAACTCTGCTACATACAGACAAACACATACAACTCTGCTACATACAGACAAACACATACAACTCTGCTACATACAGACAAACACATACAACTCTGCTACATACAGACAAACACATACAGCTCTGCTACATACAGACAAATACACACAACTCTGCTACATACAGACAAACACATACAACTCTGCTACATACAGACAAACACATACAACTCTGCTACATACAGACAAACACATACAACTCTGCTACATACAGACAAACACATACAACTCTGCTACATACAGACAAACACGTACAACTCTGCTACATACAGACAAACACGTACAACTCTGCTACATACAGACAAACACATACAACTCTGCTACATACAGACAAATACACACAACTCTGCTGCTCTGTGGGGCCTGCACCCGCGGCTCGGCGGGTACAGCACCCGCGGCATCGGCGGGGGGGGGGGGGATTGGCAGGGCATACATCTGGGGGGTTAGAAGCAGCTCACTGGGGCCCATAATGGGCACAAGTCCCCCTGTGTTAGATATCTCCCCCATAGTGCTGCCCATGGCCCCTATAGATCGCACAAGTCCCCCTGTGTCAGATATGGCCCCTAGGCTGCTGCCCAAAGTAAAATAAAACCCTCTTTCCTTATCTCCTGTCTGCTCCGTGCTTCTGTTCTTCCACTTCCTGGTTGTCAGTGCGGTCATGTGATCGGCACAGCAGCCTGAGATCTCTGCCTGCCTGATCACAGTGGAAGCAGGGACACGGGGAGAAACGCTGCAGGGGTAAGTAAAGCTTTTTTATTTTAGAATGAGCAGCAGCCTGGGGGCCAAATCTAATACATGGGGGACATGTGCGATCACACTGGGACGCAGGCTCATAGAATATGCACCGCTGCCCCAGCCCCTCACTGCGTGCGATTTCAGCACCATTGGAGATGGACAGCGGCTGTGCATATTATATGAGCGGGTGCAGGAGATCAAAGGATGCAGGCCGCAGCGTTCCCCTGTGCTCCAGAGCTGCTTCCACCACCTCCCCTGGACGCTGCAGTGTACATACACACCCCCCCCCCCCCGTATATCCGGCGTATAAGACGACCCCCCACTGTAGCCATTATTTTAAGGGGGTAAAAAGTCGTCTTATACGCCAGTATATACGGTAGATCAAACTGCTCTGTTTTGGAACACGGCAAAGATGGTGCTGAGAGGCAGAATTTTAATGTACATCTCTTCCCTTAAGAAAATAGTGAAGGAGGGGTATTCTGAATCGAGTGCAAAACTCAGACATGCTTACACAGAGTTACTGCAGAACCCCTCAACTCAAAGCAGAGAACATTGGAAACTGAGCAAACAAGTTTGAGACGTGGATAGACAGGAGGGAACAGGTGTATAGATCTAGGCAAGAGGTCGAATTACTTAGATACGGCAACAAAGCGGGTAAGCTTCTGGCGAAATTGGCAAAGGGACGTTTACAAGTATCACCCATAGTCAGAATAAAAGATGGACAAGGAAAGGTAACCTCTGATCCCAAAAAAATAAATTCCACTCTACAAAACTTTTATAAAGATCTATACAAACTCTCACACACAAATATGACAAAGGGTAGAGCTGAGTTTAGGTTTAGGGAGAGATAAGCTCCAAAACTTATCTCTCCCTAAACTCACGCAAGAGCAACAGGATGTAATTAATGCAGACATAACTGAAGAAGAGGTGAAGCAAACTATAAGTCATCTTCAAAATGGAAAGGCACCTGGTCGTGATGGGTATAGTGGGGAATTTTACAAACTACTCAAGGAACAGGTTTCACTGGTATTGACTACTTACTACAACAACATTTTGACAACAGGAGATATTCCAGGTAGATCCAAGGAGACGTATATCAAAGTAATTCCAAAGACCCCTTGGAGGCTGGTTCCTATAGACCTATTTCACTTATTGACTTAGACCAAAAGATTATATCCAAAATAATGTCTGACCGCTTAGCAATGGTGCTTCCCCAACTGATGAAGCCAGCTCAGGTGGGATTTGTTAAGGGAAGAGCTGCAGTTAAAAACCTAAGAAAAGTCTTGACTGTGCTGGACGAGGTAGGATGACAGCAGCATTTAGGAGACAGATATGTAAATATCGCGTAACAAAGGAAAGGGCTTCCCTTGGTTGCCCGATATTTACCTTGGTTACAGCTTTTACCGCAGGCTGCCAGAAGCTGTCTCCCTGCTCGCTTCAGTTCATCGCTCTCTCGCTGTCACACACAGCGATGTGTGCTTCACAGCGGGAGAGCGACGAGCAAAAAATGAAGCAGGACATTCAGCAACGAGCGGCGACCTCACAGCAGGGGCCAGGTCGTTGCTGGATCTCACACACAGTGACAGCGACGGGACGTCGCTGCTATGTCACAGAAAATGGTGACTTAGCAGCAACGTCGTTGTCGCAGGCGCTGTGTGTGACACCACCTTAACTCTTGATGCAGAGAAAGCATTTGATAACGTTAGTTTGGAGTGGCTGGGGGCGACGTTGGACTCGTTCAATTTAAAAGGCAAATTAAGAACATTTTTGGATGGGGTCTACAATAGTCCTACAGCTAGAGTACACACACCAGGATTCCTCTCTGATTCTTTTCACTTGCACAAGGGGACCAGACAAGGATGTCCAATGTCACCATTGCTGTTTAACCTGGCCATGGAACCCTTTGCTAGATTCATGGAGGAGTCAGATCTATTTGACGGAATCAGAGTAGGCAAAGATAAAGTTAAGATTACTCTATTTGCAGATGACGTCATACATTTTTTGTCAAGACCATTAGAGCAGCTGAGGAGGATCTTTGACTTTATTCAGAAATTTAGTGAGTATTCGGGGTACAGGATTAACATCAACAAAAGTGAACTTCTAGAATTAGGAGACAAAATACCTTAGGAGCAATGGGTCAAGCTAGGTCTGGACCTTCGTGTCTCAAAGTCATACATAACGTATTTGGGGAAAAAGATAGGGAGGAGACCAGATCAACTCTATTCACTTAACTACACCCCCCTTATAGGTAAAATATTGGGGGAACTACAACGGTGGCATCACTTACCAATATCTCTTTTGGGTAGATGTCACCTGGTTAAAATGGTTAGCTTTGCCAGGTTCCTATACCCCTTGCAAACCCTGCCCTTGATTTTAAAACATTAAAACATTTAGACAGAAACAGACTGAAGAAGGCCTTTACACATTTTATTTGGACAGGTAAAAGACCCAGAATTGCACTAGAAAAACTGGTGCTACTGAGAAGTGAAGGCGGAGCTAATTTTCCAAATATACGTGCTTATAATATCGCTTTATTTAGACATGTAGTGGACTGGATACACGACACTAGTTGCTACTCAAACACCCATCTAGAACGACAGTTAGCCGCCCCTTGGGATCTGACCGCTCTTATCCACACTAGACAAGCTAAACTGCCACAGATAGTGAGATCCTCCTTTTTACTAAGGGACACCATAGTATGTTGGAAGGTAGTGAGGAAGGCCTTTCAGCTTCCCTTTCTGGTTTCCAAACATATGCCAATATTTGGTCACCCCGAGTTCCCCCAGGTAGCTGAAATTAAAGGGAACCTGTCACCTACAATATGCGTTCTGACCTATCAGCAGACGCATATGTGCCCTAATTACACCTCCCTACCCATCCCTGTGCTGTAAAATTGTATAATATGAAAGTAATAAAAAACGTTTTATTACCTTCATATTTCGTATGTAAATAGCAGGGAATGTGGTCACAGGGGCGGCGCCTTGCCCTATGGACGTCTGCATATTTCCGTGGTATCACGCCCCTCTAGGTGTGATACCATGGAGCGACAGACCCATCGCTCATTCTATCCTGCGCGCATTGCAGCAGGCTTCTCTTCCGGGTTCTCCTTGTCAGTTTCAGACGCGATGCGCAGTGCGCATCTGAAGCCGGCGATTGAACACCCGGAAACGAAGCCTGCTGCAATGCACACAGGATAGAATGAGCGATGGGGATGTCGCTTTATGGTATCACGCCCACAGGGGCGTGATACCACGGAAATATGCAGACGTCCATAGGGCAAGGCGCCGCCTTTGTGATCACATTCCCTGCTATTTACATACGAAATATGAAGGTAATAAAACGTTTTTTATTACTTTCATATTATACAATTTTACAACACAGGGATTTGTAGGTAGGTGTAATTAGGGCACACATGCGTCTGCTGATAGGTCAGAACGCATATTCTAGGTGACAGGTTCCCTTTAAGAGGGTCATTGATCAGAGCTGTGATCAGTTGCAGACAGCGGGGTCCATTATGTACCGGGATTAAAAACGGTGGATATCTCCACAAGAAATTATGGACCAATTCAAGATACACGGGAAACATTTCATGCAGGTCCTGCAGCTTCATTCTTTTTGTCAGTCCAGACTCAGAAAGTTGGAGAGGGAATCTGTCTCTCATGCCTTAGATCAGAGGTTCCCAACTCCAGACCTCAAGGCACACCAACAGTGCATGTTTTCAGGATTTCTTTAGCATTGCATGGGTGTTGGATTCAGCACCTTTACAGGTGATTAAATTATCACCTGTGCAATACTAAGAAAATCCTGAAAACATGCACTGTTGGTGTGCCTTGAGGACTGGAGTTGGGAACCTCTGCCTTAGATGACAGTATAGGCCCGCGCACCCAAATGGCGAGTATCACCTCATTGTACAGATCCATGAGGCACAAATTTGTTAAATTAAAACAGAGCAAAATGTTCAGAACATGGGAGAGGTGGACAGGAGATGAGGAGATAGCGAAGACAATATTTCAAGGGTGGGAACGGGTGAGAAAATCCATCTTGTGTGAGAGATAGAGGGAGACTTATTTCAAGCTCATTCACACAGCGCTGTATGGCTTTAACATCCCGCCTTCCCATAGCTGCCCTGGCCAGATTACAGCGTGTCCTGAGTGTGGGGTGCCCTTTGAGAATCTGTGGCATGGGGTGTGGGAGTGCACAGAAGTAACAACATATTGGAAGCGAGTAAGGGACCAGATTCAAGCATGTTGGGGAACGAAACTTCCACAAACACCACAGGCTCTGCTCTTCCACCAATTACGCCCCCCCGAATCTGAATCTCAGAGTATGGTAGACAAAGTAAAGATTCCTAGAAACATCCACACATTTTCAGTGGTGGCTCTTCGGGCTTTGTTTAGTGAGTGGCTTAAACCAAACACTCCATCAATGGGAGCAATAATATCTCAAATGAAACATCTATTGGGACTGGAACTGATAGAAGCAGAAAGGAGTAAAGAAAAGTCAGCAGGAAAAGTTTTTCCACTGTGGATAAAATATGAATTGGTTTTCATTATAGTCCCCAGGAAATCCTGAAAATAATTAGCCCTTTCCGCTATACAGAATGGTATTGTCTGGAAGACCTGGGAGGGTCGTTGGGGGTTTTGGGACCATCATAGACACTTAGCATGTACCATATGGAGATGGTAGTCGACACCATAGCAAGAACAATATTGTGGAAGGGTTCACACTCACATTCTTATTCTTTGTTTGTGATACTACATTTTATTTTTTCTTCCTTTGCAAGGTTTACAGTTGCATTGATGAACAAATCAATCACGTGTATGCTGATATTTACTATCTGACCATGAAACCGACTGTTTAATTTTTTTTATGTTTAAAAATTTGAATAAAAAAGATGTTTTAAAAAAAAATCTCACAATACATGGCCCTATTCATTCTTTCATGTAAACGGATCAGTCATCCTGGTCCCTTTGCAGAGAAACAGCGCCAAAGCATTATGTTGCCAGCCCCATGCTTCACAGTAGGTATGGTGTTCTTTGGATGTAACTCAGCATTCTGTCTCCTCCAAACACGATGAGTTGTATTTCTACTAAACAGTTCTACTTTGGTTTCATCAGACCATATGACATTCTCCCAATACTCTTCTGGATATTACAAATGCTCTCTAATAAACTTCAGACGGGCCCGGACATGTACTGGCTTAAACAGTGGAACATGTCACTGCAGGATCTGAGTCCCTGGCGGCGTAGTGTGTTACTGATGGTAGATTTTGTTATGGTGGTCCTAGCTCTATGCAGGTCATTCACTAGGTCCCACCGTGTGGTTCTGGTATTTTTGCTCACCGTTCTTGTAATCATTTTGACCCCACAGGGTAAGACCTTGTGTGGAGCCTCAGATCAAGGGAGATTATCATGGTCTTGTATGTCTTCCATTTTTTTATTATTGCTCCCACAGTTGATTTAATCACACCTAGCTGCTTGCTTATTGCAGATGCAGTCTTCCCAGCTTGGTGCAGGGCTATGATTTTGTGTCTGGTGTCATTTGACAGCTCTTTGGTCTTCACCATAGTGGAGTTTGGAATGATACTGTTTGAGGTTGTGGACAGGTGTCTTTTATACTGATAAGTTCAAACAGGTGCCATTACTACAGGTAATGAGTGGAGGACAGAAGAGCCTCTTAAAGAAGAAATTACAGGTCTGTGAGAGACAGAAATCTTGCAAATTTTTAGATGAATAAATACTTATTTTCCACCATAATTTGCAAAAAATATCTTGCCAAATCAGACAAGGTGATTTTATGGATTTGTTTTCTCATTTTGTCCCTCATAGTTGTTGTCTACCTATGATGTCAATTACACGCCTCTCATCTTTTTAAGTGGGAGAACTTGCACAATTGGTGACTGACTAAATACTTTTTTTACCCACTGTATATATTTATTTATTTTTCATTTAGAAAATTATGTTTGTTATTAATGTTATACATTGACTCTTTGGCAATTATGAATCTAACTGAACTGTTCCCTTTTACAGGTCTTTGGCGCTGATGATGTAGTTTGCACAAGGATATACGTGAGAGCTTGAATCGCAAATTTATTTTGGCTCTCAAAACCTTCCTGTGTCCTTCAGCAACAAAAGGATCATTTTCTTACCACTCATAACCCGTTGTACATATTAAGGTTTTCAATTGTGTTATCATCCACTAGTAAAATCAGATTGCGTTCTTACTAAATGCAGTTATCAATAGATGGTATGAATCTCCAAAGATGTAAAGGTGATCATAGCATTCTGGACTGGTGCTATCTTATTCTGTAGATCCTGCCAAGCACTTCTGCTTTACTACTATGTTTTACCAGGAAACATGACGTAATAGTGATTCCACTTCTACTCAATTCTAGATTAGCTTTAGAGAGAACTGACACTTATAGAAAACCCCATGGTTTGATATATTTTACTTTTATGTGCTATTTTATACTCACTAGGCACTTGAATATCTATAGAGAAACAATTGACCTACACCATACATCACTAATGCACAAGGTAAAAAAAAATAAGCATACATTTCATAATATATAGCACCTTGAAGAAATGGAACAAGGATTAAAACTACAGTACCAGTTTTAAAATATAGCCATTTAAAATGGTGAAAAATGCCTTAATGACGTATGTCTATGTGACCAAACTTAAAGTTGTCAGACAGTATTCAGGAAATGTACCAAGGGATTCACCATGTGAAGCCACAGCATTGCTTCTAACCTGGTGAAGCTGTGGGCTTAGAAGTTCATTCATTATTGGCATGTTTTGTTTTGTTTTTTTTTTTGTTTTTTTAACAATGTCTATGTGCCTGTATCCACAGTGTTTGAATAGATTTGATGACCATTTTTATTAGATACACATATTTTCATATGATTAGATTCTTTTTATATTGATTAGTTAATTTTGATAATACAGTGTTTGCAAGTTGTCTTTGTTGTGTAAAATTCTTGCCTTTGTTCACAAGAAGTAATTCTGAGCCACAATGTAGGCCGCAGAATGAATATACAGGAATCACATATACTACTTATTTTACATTTAGGACCAGCTATGTAAGATTGGTTTCAGCTTGAAATGCTCAGTTCTAGGTTTCCACTCGTGAAAAAAAATGTTTATTATAGTCTATAGAGCATTTAAGTAAAGCTAAGTTCTGACCAGCATTTGGAGTTCCCTCAAAGAAGTTTTCAAAAAATGTAGTAAAGTGGCCCCTTATCACATAGCCCATCCTATGGGCTGCAGTCTGATGAAACACAATGCCTGAGACCTGTGTTTCAACTGACAAGAGCTGTATTCTAAATTCTTCAACCCATTGAGCTGCCAGAGAAGTGTGTAATAGGAGAAGACATATCCTCAGATGACTAAGTACATTGAAAAAAAAAATTGTTTAAAAGAACTCAAGTCCTCAGTGGTTGATACCTTTTAATGGCTAACTGAAAAGATGGTAATAATTGCAAGCTTTAGAGACTACTCAGGTCTCTTCATCAGGCATGGTATAACACAAAATCTGAAGAGTCACATATTTATACACCACAGAACATAGAATGGGGCAGTAAAAATAAAAAAAAAAAAAGTACATTGAAGGATGGAGAAAAAAATCCTTTGTGCTCATTCAGCCATGAGGAAAAGACCCATCTTTTCTAGTGTCACAAATTTCTCCGATAGCAACTTGAGAATGTGTGCTTACAATATAGTTCCTGTCATTGGGACACAGATTTCAGAAGATGTGATTCTTCAGACTACAGCCCATCCTAACACATGACTTGGACGAGCTATAGTTGTATTTATGTGATAGTGCCATTTTATTACATTCTTGGAGAACACCTTTCAATTTACAGAAAAAAAAACTCATGAAGTCAACAAATCCATCGCATGACAAAGAAATGGTGCCAGATGTACACAAAATGGGGTCATTATAATTTCTGTTAGGGCATCTGTCATTATAACAGAAAAAATACTGAAATATGCTGCACTGTTTCCTCCAAATGCATGTGTAAACCTAGCCTAAGATAGATGTGTCTAACTACCAAAAGTGTTTTAGAAAAGTCACATGAAAAATGTAGTTGTTTGTAGCTTCTACACAGCTTGAAGTATCAGGCCCCAAGTATGTAATCATCAAGCTCCTATGACAACCTTTCCACTTCTGTGCCCAGAACAAGTAGTCTTGTCACTGGCACATTTTGTCAACTGGTTGTCAAACTGCTGTGACAGCCAAAGACAGAGATATCTCGAATCCTGGCTGTTAAACTCCTTAGATTCTGTAGTCAATAGTATCCACAGCGTCTAATCGGTTAGACAGAGTCAAGCAGCTCACTTTGTCACACCATTGCCTTCTCCCGCTGATATGATCCACTTAACCATCCATAACAATATTCACATCTCTCATTTGGATAGGCCAGTTTTATGTGAATACTGTACATTTGTGGATATGGTAGTTTGGTTTCAAACAATGTCTGCAAGAGAAAATAGAACTTACCATAAATCAGACATGGAGTGCTTTCATTGAGACAGAGGAGCATGGATTATGTAGATGTCGTCAGTCCTATAACTTCATGCAGTTTTTTAAGTATTAGCAGAGCCATGACAGTCACGATGAATCAGTTTTAAAACAGATCTCAGTAAATCTAAACAGATCCTATCGACTTATAAGTTGTCCTCAAACATCTTTTCTTTTTTTTTTCAAGAATAGTCCTGCAGATTATTTTTTGCAATCAATAACTTCTGTAGGGACATATTTTTAATTTCATGTGTACTAAAGGGCATTTATATAATGCTTTTGGTAAAATAAAATATAGAATTCAAGAGGCAAACACTCAGGTATGTTTATTGTACATATAACAGCATTAGTATTCATCTGTTTTATTAAATAAAGTAATTTCTCCTTTCGCTACATGAAAGTTTAAAGTAAATTTATTTGTAGGTTGCAATTTCTAAAATATCACATTTTGGTATAAATTTACTGAACACATTGCCCTAAATAGAAATAAATATTGACATTTTGAAAAGGTATTGAATTGTTGTGGAAGATGCCATTGGATGTTATCAAAAGGAATGATGCATTTACTTTTCTGTAAAGATTACATTATAGTCTGCTTAACAATAAACATTAAAGAGGACATTTCACCAGTTTGAGCATGAAAATCTGGTCACATCATTGAATAGTGGCTGCAGAGATGAGCAAACCGTAGTTTTTATTTTTTAATTTCTCCTCCCCAGTGTGAAGATATTAGCTCATAATATTTAGGTTATAATTTATATTAAGTTCTAGAGGGTGTTGGAATACAATTTTTTCTGTGGGCGTTTACTTCTTTCCTTGTATGACATTGACCAATCATAAGCAAACTGCAATACACAGGGGAAAAAAGAGAACACTCCCACAATAGCTTAGAACAGGTTTACTCCTCCTGTGTGACACGTCATGACAGAGAGCCCTGTTCTATTCTTTGCAATTACAGGTACCTGGAGTGGAGTAGAAATTACTAATACCTTTCAGCTTTTATCTCACAGCAGTTCATATAGGGGAAGGGGCAGTACATCAGTTTTGGGCTTTGTGTCACTAGAAACAGTTTTCCAGTAGCAGTTCTCCTCTCATTGTGCTGTCAGCTCTACCCCTTGCCCCCACGATGACTACACTGAGATGAAAGCTGCAAGGTGCTCACATTCTCTGCTCTACTCTCAGCATTTTGTAGTTACTCTGCCGTGAGACCTGTGAGGAAAACAGACTGATGTTGCGTGTCTCACACTTTTTTTGGTGGCATGTTCTATTTTTTTTTTTTTTTTGCTGTATATTGCTGCCTGCTTTTAATTGGTGAACATCATGCAGGGGAAGAAGTACATGCAGCAAATGAAAAATCTCATCTCTGGTAAAGCCCTTTGTACTTTACTCAGCCACTAGCCTATCAATTTTAAAATTTAACATGCTCAAACTGGTGAATGTTCCTCTTTAAGGTAGTTTCTCGCGGATTGTCTACATGCTGAGTATAACAAACAGAAGAGACTCTTATTCAGAAACAGTGTTTAAAATAGTCTGCACATGTGAACCTAGGCTGCATTTCATAAGGACACAGTCTGTATTTAATCCATTACTACTGAAGGCGATCACTCCTTCAATGCCCTTACCTTCTGCAATGTTTTCGTATTGTGTACTGTGCCTTTGATCAGTGTCCCATTATGTGTCATCTATTGTTACTTTGTGATTTATTAAAGATATTTCAATAAAAAAGCGTACTATGCTATTTGTCATAACAAAAACAAGTCATCTTGTAGAAATATTTGGTTCAGTTTGCTTGGCTCATAGCTTCACTAGATCACTCACGAAAGGATGATGACTACTTTTGTCACCGAAGAGGGCACTGCTTGCTCAATTAACAAAGAGGGGTATCACTAAAGTGATTGAACCTTAAAGAAACTTTATTTCCTACATCGGTGACCAAAATTGTGGAAACATTTTCTTTTAAAGAGTATTTTTTATCCTGTTTGGCTCATAACACAAGTTTTTTTCATACCACCATAAAATTATATAGCACTGGAAATATACTTCCATTTAGAATGTAAAGCAATCAATTTTACGAAAGAATTAGAATTATATAAATAAATATGCTATACTTCTTAAAGTAGTGGACAACTCCTTCTCAATGCCTTCTTTCCAGTGTGTCTCAATGCTATTAATCTCATGCATACGCAGTGTTTAATCAACCAGTCTTTCCAGTGTGTCTCAATCGTATTCATATCATTCGTCTTAGGCCCTGTGCCCACGGGAGCTTGCTTTTGCGGATTTTGCCGCAGAAAACCTGCGGATTTATCTGGATTTTCCAGATAAATCCGCAGGTTTCAGCATGTACAGACACTCCCCATGTTATCCTATGGGACATGGGGAGTGCTGTGTCCACGTTGCGGAATGTGCGGTTGCGGAATATTCTATGGATATCCTGCAGCCGCACATAACTGCATGTCAATTATTCCTGCGGCATTACCTGCGGAAATCCCCTGCTTGGTCCCATACTTACCTGCCTTGATAGCAGACACCCGGTCATTTTCCCTCGGTGCACAGGAGCAGGAAGGAGGAGGTGGGCGGGGCTTGCTCGAGCTCCGGTCATGTGACAGCCAGAGCTAGTTCAGGCCCGCCCACCTTCTCCTTCACAGTGTAAACATGGCCGGAGACTGAGAAGTGCTGCGTGATGGAGGTATGAACGCCTCGATCACTCAGCACTTGTTCTGCATTGAGGATGCAGTGCCGAAGCCATGGTACTGTATCCTCAATGGAGAATGCCCGCACCATATCCGCAGGACATTCCGCAAATAAACCGCAGCATGGAAACAGACAAAGTTGTGCTGCGGTTTTCTGGGAGATCCTGCGGAATGTCCTGCGGACATAACCGCAGGACACTTTCCCCCATGGGCACATAGCCTTAGGGTGCTTGTTTCTTTTTGTACAAAGGTCATCTCACTAATTCAAGGATTTTATGAACCATGTTTGCTTACATGTTGCTTGCCTGTCTTTCCATCTTATTGCCTTCTGCTATCTTAAGGAAAAATTGATGAGTTAACGGGTTTAATTAGACATGGATCTAAGCACAAACCTCCATATATACAGTTGTGCTCAATTGTTTACATACCCCGGCAGATTTTTTGCTTTCTTGGCCTTTTTTCAGAGAATATGAATTATAACACAAAATCTTTTTTTCACTCACGGTTAGTGATTGGGTGAAGCCATTTATTGTCAAACTACTATGATTTCTCTTTTTAAATCATAATGACAACCAAAAACATTCAAATGACCCTGATTAAAAGTTCACATACCCCAGTTCTTAATACCGTGTATTGACCCCTCTAACATTAATGACAGATTGAAGTCTTTTGTGGTAGTTATGGATGAGGCTCTTTATTTTCTCAGATGGTAAAGCTGCACATTTTTCTTGGCAAAAAGCTTCCAGTTCCTCTAAATTCCTGGGCTTTCTTGCATGAACTGCACGCTTGAGTTCTCCCCAGAGTGGCTCAATGATATTGAGGTCAGGAGACTGAGATGGCCACTCCAGAACCTTCGCTTTGTTCTGCTGTAGCCAGTGACAGAATGAATGACCGACTTGGTCTTGTGTTTTTGATTATCGTCATGGTGAAACATCTAAGTACATCCCATGCGCAGCTTCTGGGCTGATGAGTGCAAATATGCCTCCAATACTTGCTGATAAAGTGCTGCATTCATCTTCCCTTCAACTTTAACCAAGTTTCCTGTGCCTTTATAGCTCACACATCTCCACATCATCAGCAATCCACCTCCATGCTTTACAGTAGGAATGGTGTTCCTTTCATCAGATGCCTTGTTGACACGTCTCCAAATGTAACATTTACGGTTGTGGCCAGAAAATTACATTTTGGTCTCATCACTCCAAATTACCTTGTTCCAGAAGTTTAGAGGCTTGTCTCTGTGCTGTTTGGCGTATTGTAGGCGAGATACTTTCTGCCATTTGTGCAGTAATGGCTTTTTTCTGGCGACTCGACTATGCAGATCACTTTTCTTCAAGTGCCTCCTTATTGTGCATCTTGAAACAGCCACACCGCTAGTTTTCAGTGAGTCCTGTATTCCAGCTGATGTTATTTGTGGGTTTTTCTTTGCATTCCAAACAATTTTCCTGGCACTTGTGGCTAAACCTTTTGTTGGTCTATCTGACCGTGGTTTGGTTTTTACAGAGCCCCTGATTTTCCATTTGTTAATCACCGTTTGAACACTACTTTGGCATTATCAGTTCCTTGGATATCTTTTTGTATCCCTTTCCTGTTTTATACAGTTTAACTATCTTTTCCCATAGATTCATTTACAATTCTTTTGCTTTCTCCATGACTCACAATCCAGAAACATCAGTGGCTGGATGAAAGATGCAAAAGTGTATCTCAATCCCAGAAACCAGGAACTCAGCTTTTGTACACACACACACACACACACACACACACACACACACACATTATAAGTAAACAGGTCACAAGTGACGATGTTACCTTTATTAGCCATTCAAACCCATTTGTGTCAACTTCTGTGCAAGTTATCAAGCCAAAATCAATCACCAGGATATGTGATCTTTTGATCAGGGTCATTTGGATGTTTTTGGTTGTCATTATGATTTAAAAAGAGAAAACACAGTAGTTTGACAATATATTGCTTCACCTAACAACTAGCTTTGAGTGTAAAAAAAAATTTGTGGTATCATTTATATTCTCTGACAAAAAGGCCAAGAAAGCAGAAAGCAGAAAACCTGCTGGGGTATGTAAACTTTTGAGCACAATTGTAGTTAGACACAGCTAAGGGGAAGGCACGTGTGCAGGAGGGCACTTGTGAAGATTTTATCGAAATGCCAGAATTTTCTAAGTTCCCTGCAGTTACAAGTGCCAGATTTTTATAAGTGCCCTGCAGTTACACATGGCAGTTAGACAAGGCAGGAGACAAGTAAATCATGCAAGACAATCAAACAAACTTGCTCCAAGTTCAGTTGTGCTGCAAAATGTTTTCACCCTATGTATTTGTATAATTTATGTGCTAGCTGTCTCAATCCCTCATATCTACCGACCCTTCACACACTCTGTGCACTCCATCTATATAAGTCCCTCTCTCCTCTCTACTATCTAAGGCTTTCATGCTCTTTTTACATTGTTATGGCACAAAAACCCATTCATTCCAACCATACAACACAAGAGACGCTCTCACAAATCACTTAACCATCTTCTCATGCTATTCTCTTGCTCCTAGTCGCAGGAGATATCTCCCCTAACTCAAGCCCTTTATATATTAATAATTTTAACTCCTTCCCTGCTACTTTTAGAACCTCCTCAAATCTCAATAATCTTACTTGCCTTCTGTCTCTCCTGTAGCATGATCTCTCCTACATCCATGACTTTTTCCTCTCAAATTTCCTTAAACTCCAAGCTCTTACTGAGAAATGGATCCAGCAGTGGGACACCATCGCTACTGCTTCTCTCTCGTATAGTGGCCTACAATTTTCACATACCGCCAGACCTGAAAGCAGAACAGGTGGATGTGTTGATCTGTTGCTTTCAACAAATTGTGCTTTTCAGGTCATCCCTCCTGTACCGTCACTAATCTTCCCTTCTTTTGAGGTCCACACTGTCAGACTTTACAGGCCCATCTCAATGCAAGTGGCGGGTGTATATTGCCATCCAGGCTCCACCCGTCAGTTCCATGTTCACTTTGCCACTTGGCTCCCACAATTTCTAGGCTATGACATTGCCTCTCTCATCAGGGGGACTTTAACATCCCTATTGATGATCCCCTCCTGCCACTCATATTTTAACATTCTCTCTTCGACTTTCACAACTTACTGATTTTCCTACACATGAAGACGGGAATACAATGGACCCAGTTTTCTCCAGACTCTGCTCAGTGCATGATTTTACTAACTCCTCTATCCCACTCTCTGACAACCTTCTTTCATTCTCTGTAAAGAACTGTCAACCTCCTATTTACCACACTTAACCCCTTAAGGACAAAGCCAGTTTTGTACAGAATGCCCAGGCCATTTTTTGCAATTCTGACCAGTGTCCATTTATTAGGTTGTAACTCTGGAACGCTTTAACGGATCCCAGTGATTCTGAAATTGTTTTTTCGTGACATATTGTACTTCATGATAGTTATAAATTTAGAACGATATTTTTTGCTTTTATTTGTGAAATAAAACGTAAATTTGATGAAAATTTTGAAAATGTTGCAATTTTGAAACTTTTAATTTTTATGCCCTTAAACCAGAGAGTTATGTCACACAAAATAGTTAATATATAACATTTCCCACATCTCTACTTTACATTAGCGCAATTTCTGAAACAATTTTTTTTGGGGTTAGGAAGTTAGAAGGGTTCAAAGTTCATCAGCAATTTCCCATTTTTTCAACAAAATTCACAAAACCATTTTTTTAGGGACCACATCACATTTGAAGTGATTTTGAGAGGCTGAAGTGACAGAAAATACTCAAAAATGACACCATTCTAAAAACTGCACCCCTCAAAGTACTCAAAACCACATTCAAGAAGTTTATTAACCCTTCATTTGCCTCACCAGAACAAAAGCAATGTGGAATGAAAAAAAAAATAAATAAAAAAAAAATATATATATATGTATATATATATATATTTTACCTAAAAATGTTGCTCTTGCGCCAATTCATACACTTTTTGAAGAAGTAACATAACAAAATGGAACTCAAAATTTGTTACCCAATTTCTTGTGAGCGCGCTGATACCCCACATGTGGTCAGAAACCTCTGTTTAGACAAATGGGAGGGCTCAGAACAGAAGGAGCAATATTTGAATTTTGGAAAGCAAATTTGGCTGAAAAAGATTGCGGGCACCATGTTGAATTTGTAGGGCCCCTAAGGTACCTAAACAGCAAAAACATCCCACAAGTGACCGCATTTTGGAAACTAGACCCCTCAAGAAATTTATCTAGATGTTAGGTGAGAACTTTGAACCCCCGGGGACTTCAGAGAATTGTATAACGTTGAGCTGTGAAAATAAAAAAAATACATTTTTACCACAAAATTGTTACTTCAACTAAGTAGCTTTTTTTTTTTTACAAGGGTAATTGGAAAAAATGCACCAAAAATGTATTGTGCAAATTCTGCAGAGTATGCCAGTACCTCATATGTGCTGGAAATCAAATGTTTGGGTGCACGTCAGGGCTCGGATGGGAAGGAGCGCCATTTGACTGTAAAATTGGCTGGAATCATTAGCGGGCGCCATGTCACGTTGGGAGAGCTCCTGAGGTGCCTAAACAGTGGAGCTCCCCCACAAGTGACGCCATTCTGGAAACTAGACCTCTCAATGATTTTAGTCAGTGGTATAGTGAGCATTTTAAACCCACACGTACTTCACAGATTTTGATAACCTAAGTTCGTCATATTGAAAATTTTAATTTTTTTCACAAAAATCTTGCTTTAGCACCAAATTTATCACTTTTTCAAGAGGAAATATCAAAAAGTGGACCCCACAGTTTGTTATCCAATTTCTTATGAGTGCAGGGATACCCCACATGTGGACAAAAACCTCTGTTTGGACAAACAGGAGGGTTTGGAATGGACGGAGCCCATTTGAATTTTGGTAAAGCTAAAATAGATTGCGGGCACCATGTTGCATTTTCAGGGCCCCTAGGGTACCTATACAGCAGAAACCCTCCATAAGTGACCCTAATTTGGAAACTAGACCCCTCAAGGGTTTTATTCAGGGGTATATTGAGCATTTTGAACCCCAAGGGGCATCACAAAAATGTTGCTCTAGCAGCAAATTTCTCACTTTTAGGCTATGTGCCCACAATCCGGCAACACTGAGTCTGTGGAGATGTGAGTGATGTCCACAGCCACGGTTCAGGTTCAGGCTGCTGCTGACTTTATCTCTATTCTCTTCACAGAGAACTCTCGGCTCCGCAGCATAAATTGACATTTTGCAGCACCATATGTCAGTTTATGCTGTGGAGAAAATAAGCACCATGAGCAGTAGATTTCTAAAAATCCTCCCACTGCACTTCTACTGTACAACGCAGCGTTATGGATGCAGCGAAAACTCAGAGACCAAAATTATTCAAACCCTAATCGCAGGCACGCAACCCAAAAAGCTAGGGTGGATGGATGGACAGACAGATGTCAAACACATATATAATGTCCCACCCCCCTACATATTCTAAGCTGGTACCCTTTAGTGACTTTCATGTGGCACTAAAGGGTGCCTAGAGTTGTATTCAGCCAAAAAATAAATAATTAAAAAAAAATAAAAACGTGGGGTTCCCCCATTTTTGATAGCCAGCACGGGTAAAGCAGACGGCTGCAGCCTGCAAACCACAGCTGGCAGCTTCACCTTAGTTGAGGATCCAATTTGGAGGGTCCCCAGGCTCTTTTTTATAATTATTTATAAATAAATAATAAAAAAAAATATGTGGTCCTCCCCGAATTGGATCACCAGCTAAGGTAAAGCAGACAGCTATGGTCTGGTATTCTTAGGGTAGGAAGGTCTATAGTTATTGGCTCTTTCCAGCCTAAAAATAGCAGGCCACAGCCACCCAGAATTGGCGCATCCATTAGATGTGCCAATCCTGGTGCTTTTCCCCAGCTCATCCCGTTGCTCTGGTGCGGTGGCAAACGGGGTAATATATGGGGTTGATACCAGCTGTGTAATGTCACCTGGCATCAAGCCCTGGGGTTAGTGATGTCACGGTATCTATCAGATACCTGACATCACACCCAGTCAATAATATAAAAAAAAAGACAACAAAAAAAATTTATTTGAAAAAACACTCCCCAACACATTCCCTCTTTTACCAATTTATTGAAGAAAAAAAAAATAATAAGTAAATAAATCTGGTCCGCCGTAATCCATTTTGGAGGTCCCATGACGACTCTGTGTTCCAGGATATGGGGATAACTCAGGGAACGTATCCACCATTTTCTGGAAGTGCAGGCACTCTATGTGAGGAGTGTGAGTGCAGTGATACTGCACTCACGCTCCCCAGCACGCTCCCCGGGTCATAGTTTCATAGTTTTTAAGGTTGAAGGGAGACTCTAAGTCTATCTAGTTCAACCCGTAGCCTAACATGTTGATCCAGAGGAAGGCAAAAAAAACCCAATGTGTCAAATAAGCTCCAATGGGGAAAAAAATTCCTTCCTGACTCCACATACGGCAATCAGACTAGTTCCCTGGATCAACACCCTGTCATAAAATCTAATATACATAACTGGTAATATTATACTTTTCAAGAAATGCGTTCAGGCTCTGCTTAAATTTTACTAGTGAATCCCTCATTACAACATCATACGGCAGAGAGCTCCATAGTCTCACTGCTCGTACAGTAAAGAATCCTCATCTGTGATTATGATTAAACATTCTTTCCTCAAGACGTAGCGGATGCCCCCGTGTTCCAGTCGCAGGCCTAGGTGTAAAGAGATCTTTGGAAAGGTCTCTGTACTGTCCCCTCATATATTTATACATTGTGATTAGATCCCCCTAAGCCTTCGTTTTTCCTAACTAACTAACCCCAAGTTTAATAACCTGTCTTGGTATTGCAGCCCCCCCCATTCCTCTAATAATCTTGGTCGCTCTTCTATCTACCTGTAAGATTATGCTATTTATAACCTTCTATACTTTTGCTAACAAGAAATGCATCCATTCCTCTCTTAAATTCATTCAGTGAGTTGGCCATCACCACTTCCTCAGGAAGAGAGTTCCAGAGCCTCACTGCTCTTACCGTGAAGAACCCTCTTCTATGCTGCTGTAGGAATTTTCTTTCCTCCAATCGAAAAGAATGCCCCCTTGTTCTTGTCATAGTCCTTGGTACAAACAGATCATGGGAGAGATCTCTATATGGCCCTCTGATATATTTGTACATATTTATTAGGTCTCCCCTAAGTCTTCTCTTTTCTAGAGTAAATAGACCTAATTTTGATAACCTTTCTGTGTATTGTAATGCACCCATTCCATTTATTATTTTAGTAGCCCGCCTCTGAACCCTTTCAAGTTCAGTAATGTCTTTCTTCAGCACCGGCGCCCAAAATTGCACACAATACTCCAAGTGTGGTCTGACTAGTGATTTGTACAGAGGGAGAATGATGTTTTCATCTCGTGCCCCCAGACCTCTTCTAATGCATCCCATCACCCTATTTGCTTTGGTGGCTGCTGCCTGACACTGGGCACTCCAATTTAGATTCTTATTCACTAAGATGCCTAAGTCTTTTTCCATGTCTGATTTCCCCAGCAGTTTCCCATTTAGTAAGTAATCGTAGCATCTGTTTCTCCTTCCCATGTGCATAACCTTACACTTATCTGTGTTAAACCTCATTTGCCATTTTTCAGCCCAATTCTCCAATTTACTCAAATCCATCTGTAGTTGCAAACTGTCCTCCTTTGTGTTAACTACCTTACATAGTTTTGTATCATCTGCAAATACTGATATTTTACTCTGTAAACCATCCACCAGATCATTAATAAATATATTAAATAGTAGGGGGCCCAATACAGACCCCTGTGGCACCCCACTAGTAACCCTGGCCCAATCTGAGTATGCACCATTAATAACCACTCTTTGTTTTCTACCACTAAGCCAGCTACCTACCCATCTACACACATTTTCCCCGAGCCCAAGCTTTCTCATTTTACTTAGCAGTCTTTTATGTGGGACAGTGTCAAATGCTTTACCGAAGTCGAGATAAATGACATCCAATGATTCTCCTCGGTCCATGTGAGAGCTTACATCCTCATAGAAGCTGATCAGGTTAGTTTGACAGGAGCGATCCTTCATAAATCCATGTTGATATGGAGTTAAACAGTTATTAACATTGAGACATTCCATAATAGTATCCCTTAAAAACCCTTCAAACATTTTACCCACAACAGATGTTAAGCTTACCGGCCTATAGTTTCCAGGTTCCCTTTTGCACCCTTTTTTGAATATTGGTACCACATTTGCTAGCCGCCAATCCAGTGGAACAGACCCAGTTTCTATAGAGTCTTTAAATAAAAGGAATAGAGGCCTGTCTATCACATTACTTAACTCCCTTAATACCCGAGGGTGAATGCCATCAGGGCCTGGTGATTTGTCAATTTTAATGTTACTAAGTCGGTTCTGCACTTCTTCCTGGGTTAGGCAGGTCATACTTAATGGGGCATTTACATGATCACTCTGCATTACCCCTGGCATATGCTTTTCCTGTGTGAACACAGTTGAGAAAAAAGTATTTAAAACATTTGCTTTTCCCACATCGCTTTCTATGATTTTACCCTCATTATTCTTTAAAGGGCCAACACCATCAATTTTAATCTTTTTTCTGTTTATATAATTAAAGAATAGTTTGGGATTTGCTTTGCTTTCCTTAGCAATGAGTCTCTCAGTTTCTACTTTTGCTAAATATATTTGTTTTTTACACATTTTATTTTTTTCTCTATATATTTTTAATGCTTCCTCACTGCCTTCTTGTTTTAGCTTTTTAAATGCCTTTTTCTTATTATTCATTGCCCCTTTTACATCCTTATTTAGCCACATTGGTTTTCTCCTGTTCCTAGCCCTCTTATTTCTGTATGGTATGGCTAGCTCGCAGTGGGTGTTTAATACCGATTTAAAAATGTCCCACTTATTTTCTGTGCTCCCATTTTTGAGGACATTGTCCCAATCAATTTGGCGAAGGTCTTCTCTAAGCTGATCAAACTTTGCTTTCCTGAAATTCAGCGTTTTTGTAACCCCCCTCCAAGGCACCTTACTGAAGGACAAGTGGAATTGTATTATATTGTGGTCACTATTCCCTAGGTGCCCATCCACTCGTACGTCTGTTATTCTATCTGGCCTGTTGCTTAAAATTAAGTCCAGAAGGGCTGCCCCTCTAGTTGGGCCCGGCACAAGTTGGGACAGATAATTATCCTTAGTTACTGACAGAAACCGGTTTCCTTTCTGAGATACGCAGGTTTCAGTTTCCCAGTCTATATCGGGGTAATTGAAGTCCCCCATAATAATCACCTCATTGTGATTTGCTGCTTTGTCTATTTGTTTCAATAATACATTTTCAGTGGTTTCTGTTATATTTGGTGGCTTATAACAAACCCCTATGAGGATTTTATTAGTTTTCCCTCCTTGTAGCTCCACCCATAGAGACTCCACCTCTTCATTTCCCTCTTGAATATCTTCTCTTAGTCTGGGCTTTAAACTGGACTTTATATATAGACAGACTCCACCCCCTCTCCTTTTTTTACGATCCCTCCTAAACAATTCATATCCTTGCAGGTTAGCCGCCCAGTCATAACTATCATCTAACCATGTCTCAGTTATTCCTACTATGTCGTATTTCTCCTCATACATTACCAGCTCCAGTTCCTCCATCTTATTGGTCAGGCTTCTTGCATTGGTCAGCATGCAGGAAAGAAGTTTTGCTCCCCTTTTCTTAGCTTCCTTCTGATTACCCTGCCTTGGGTCCTCTTTACGGCATCTAGTATCCTTGATTAGTTTGTCCTTCTGTTGCATGTTCTTGTCTGCTGTTTTTTCTCCCATCCCCTCTTCTTCTAGTTTAAAGCCCTCCTGATGAGTGTGGCAAGCCTTCTGGCGAACGTGTGTTTCCCAGGTTTTGTGAGGTGTATCCCGTCTCTTGCGAGAAGTCCATCGTAGAGGTAATTCACTCCATGGTTCAAGAATCCAAATCCTTGCTGCCTGCACCACCGTCGTAGCCAGTTGTTCAAATCTAGTATCCTATTCCATCTTCTGACACCATGGCCATCGACTGGGAGGATTGATGAGAAAACAACCTGTACGTTCCGTTCCTTAATTTTCTTCCCCAGAATTTCAAAGTCTTCACAAATAGTTGGTAGATCATTTCTTGCCGTGTCGTTTGTTCCTACATGTATCAATAGGAACGGGTATTCGTCCTTGGATCCGAGGATAGTTGGTATCCTGTTGGCCACATCCTTGATTTTTGCTCCCGGTAGGCAGCATACTTCTCGTGCGGTTATGTCCGGCCTGCAGATAGTTGCCTCCGTGCCTCTTAGTAGTGAGTCGCCCATAACTACCACTCTTCTTTTCTTTCTGGATGCACTGCATTTTGCTCCTGAGTGTTTTTGAGTGTCTTTTGTTTCTGCTTTTGTTGACAAAGTAACTTCTTTTGATGATACTGTGTCTTCTCCTGTAGAGACGGTATCATCCTGAGCTGTGCCATTTTCGTTCTCCAGCATGAGGGCTTCATATTGGTTGCTAAGCTGTGTGGGTGGTGCCGACCACTTGATCCGCTGGCTTCTTTTGGTCACATGTGTCCACTTTTCAGCCTCTGTATGTGTTCTGAAGCTTTTCTCACTATCCATATCCTGAATTGTTGCTTCTGCCTCGTCCAAGAAGTCCTCATGTTCTTTAATTAGCTTCAAAGTTGCTATTCTTTCTTCCAGTCCCTGCACCTTTTCCTCTAAGAGGGCAACAAGTTTGCACTTTTGACAGGTGAAGTTGGATTTTTTGTGCGGCAGATCCGTAAACATGTAGCATGTGTTGCAGGTGACCATGTGGATTTTCTTCTCTTCCATAATGCTGATGTAGCGTATGACAGGCGAAAGTCGCGAGCCGTCAGGCGCGCAGTTTTGCGATGTCCTCAAACAGCGAGACCCGGCAAGTCCCAGCAATCGATCAGCTTACGGCGACTCTTCTCTTCTTAAACAGCTACAGTTATCACCACTATGAGATTGTGTTAAAACTATGCCACACTTATCTTCAGTCGCCTCCCTTTACTTCAGTACCTCGCACTCTCAGCACCTCGCTTGCTCTGGCTGGTTTATATAGTTCTACAAGGACTACTAGAAGCTGCTAGAAGCTTCTAGAAACAGGTGTGGCTAATACTACTGACTAAATCACTAGACACACTTTTTTTTTTTTTTTTTTTGCTTTTTCACAGTACCCCAGACAAACATAGACAACAAATCCCTAATGAAATTAAACAGTTACAGTTATCACCACTATGAGATTGTGTTAAAACTATGCCACACTTATCTTCAGTCGCCTCCCTTTACTTTAGTACCTCGCACTCTCAGCACCTCGCTTGCTCTGGCTGGTTTATATAGTTCTACAAGGACTACTAGAAGCTGCTAGAAGCTTCTAGAAACAGGTGTGGCTAATACTACTGACTAAATCACTAGACACACTTTTTTTTTTTTTTTTTTTTGCTTTTTCACAGTACCCCAGACAAACACAGATAACAAATCCCTAATGAAATTAAACAGTTACAGTTATCACCACTATGAGATTGTGTTAAAACTATGCCACACTTATCTTCAGTCGCCTCCCTTTACTTCAGTACCTCGCACTCTCAGCACCTCGCTTGCTCTGGCTGGTTTATATAGTTCTACAAGGACTACTAGAAGCTGCTAGAAGCTTCTAGAAACAGGTGTGGCTAATACTACTGACTAAATCACTAGACACACTTTTTTTTTTTTTTTGCTTTTTCACAGTACCCCAGACAAACACAGACAACAAATCCCTAAAGAAATTAAACAGTTACAGTTATCACCACTATGAGATTGTGTTAAAACTATGCCACACTTATCTTCAGTCGCCTCCCTTTACTTCAGTACCTCGCACTCTCAGCACCTCGCTTGCTCTGGCTGGTTTATATAGTTCTACAAGGACTACTAGAAGCTGCTAGAAGCTTCTAGAAACAGGTGTGGCTAATACTACTGACTAAATCACTAGACACACTTTTTTTTTTTTTTTGCTTTTTCACAGTACCCCAGACAAACACAGACAACAAATCCCTAATGAAATTAAACAGTTACAGTTATCACCACTATGAGATTGTGTTAAAACTATGCCACACTTATCTTCAGTCGCCTCCCTTTACTTCAGTACCTCGCATCACATCACAGCAGTGTGAACCTGCAGCAAGCTGTGTCCCTGCGTGCAGAGAGTCATCTGACAGGCGTTCTGCGCATGCAACAAGCATTTTGCTGAAGACAAAGAGGAGGTGTGCGGGGGACCAACACTGCAAGAGGTAACGAGGGAGACCGGGGGAGGCAGCCTGACAGGGGGTGACCTGGGAGGACCTTTCTGTGCCATCTGCCATGTCAGATGGCACAGAAATCAAAGAAGAAGGATGAATGTGGCGGGACACGACTCGTGCGGCGACGGCCATTTTAGATCGTCAAAAGGGGGATGGGGACAAGGGACGAGGACCGGGGGGGATGAAGAGATTATGACCACACTGGAGACCGGGGTAGGACATTCATCTCCCATCTCACATGTTTAATCATGCCAGATGAGAGAAGAATCATTTTACTTTCACGTCGTCGCTGTTACACGGTTTGTAATGGCAATCACGTGAATGGGGACCGGAAAAAACGACCCTCATCGTGATCTCCAGGGTCTCAGCTACCCCCGGTAGCTGAAATCCCGGAGATTTTCCGACTCTGGGGGGCGTATACCCTTTTTCCCGACCACCGTTAAAAAGCGGCGGATCGAAAGAAGTACCCTTAATTACCGCCGTTAAAAGGCGTATCGGCTGTCGTTAAGGGGTTAAAGGAATATACATGCCATTAATATTTAGAAATTTATGACGAATTAGTAGTTATCATTGGCCCCAATCTCCTCCCTCTCACGTCGTATACTCTGAAACATTATAATGAAACACTGTACAATGCCCTGAATGAAGCTGGACCTCCTACAAACAGAGCAACTCAGCTCAGATGACAGCAGCCCTGGCACACGCTACAAATACGTTTTCTCCCGTGGTATTCCAGGTGCGCTGAACATCTGTGGAGAAAATCTAATCTGGCCGAAGATTGCATCCATTAAACGTTTATGCTTAAAACATACATCTCTGCCCTTTACCTCTTCAAACAAGCTTACTTCAACACCCTCATCACCTCACTAGCCAACAATCCTAAACGACTCTTTGACACTTTTCATTCCCTAAGTCCAAGACTGCAGGCCCCAACCACCAACTTCAGCGCGGAAGATCTGGCCACTTTTTTTTAAAGAAATATTGACTATATTCAACGGAAAATTTTCTCCCTGCCTCAAAATATCATGCATTCTCTTCCCTCCTGCAATTTATCTAGCTAATTTTCTGTTTATGAACAAAAGAAGAATTTTCCAAGCTTCTTGCATCTTCTCACTTTACTAAGTGCACCAATGACCCTATTCCCTCATATCCCCTTCAATCCCATTCCCGAGCTGTCACAACTCACCTAACTAAAATATGTAACCTCTCTCACTCTCATCCAGTATCTATCCCTCCTCGTTCAAACATGCTATCATAGACCCACTATTAAAAAAAATCCCTGGACCAAAACTGCGCTGTGAATTACAAACATGTCTCAAATCTCCCTTTCATCTCTAAACTTCTGGAATGCTTGGACCAGTCCTGTTTAATCTGCTATCTCTCAGATAATGCTCTTCGTGACCCTTCACAATCAGGTTTTCGCTCATTACACTCTACTGAAACTGCTCTTACTAAAGTCTCTAATGATCTAGTAACAGCTAAATCTAATGGTCACTACTCCCTGCTCGTTATCCTGGATCTCTCTGTTGCATTCAACACTGTGGATAACCAGCTGCACTTCACCAAACTCTGCTATATCTAGTTCACCGAACACTGTTCTCTTTTGGTTCTCCGCCTTGTGGAGTGTGTTAATGACTACCTTCTGGACATCTATCAAGTCATCAGTCTTCCTCATGATTGTGTAGCCTACTGAACCAGAGTAAGGGACCATTTTAAATGCTTAGGAAGCCTTTGCAGGTGTTTTCTGGTAATTATTGTAACTTTCTCAGATAATGACTTTTGGGTTTTCTATGGCTATAAGCCATAATCATCAACATTAACAGAAATAAAGACTTGAAATAGATCACTCTGTTTGTAATGTGTCATGATTTACTCCTGGCTCAGCTACAGCTGAGCCTTTTTTTTAGCTTCACTTCTGATACAGGTCACGTTAGGGGTTACTCCTTCCTGCCTCGTTCTGGAGGTCAGGCTACTTTATTAGGGCACTGTTTCTCTGGGACTATGCCAGTGATATTTCTGGCTCTGCTGTGTTCCGCTCGTGAGTGACCTGTTGTTTGCCCTGCCCCCCATCCTGACCTCCGTATTCACCTGACCTGTTGTTAACCTCCTATGTTCTCTGTTTCCATCTTGTCATTGTCTCTCCCGTTGTCTCCCTTCAGCTCCCTGCTTGTCTGTCGCCCTGTTTGTTCCTTACCTGTTTACCTTGATTCTGTTCTTGTCTTCCCACTCTCCCTCGCGTCTGAGTTCTGATTTCCCGGCTACTGACTGCTTGCTTCCTTCTGACTACGTTTAAACTTTGCCCCTGTGTATTTACAAGACCTCATGTTATGACACGGCTTTCTGACGATTCTACTGCCATCTAGACCTATATGACCTTTTGAATATCTACTAATATATGAATCTTCCATAAGGATTGCTCGTATTTGTACCTCTTTCTACTACATGATGATAATAGAAGGTGGTGGGAGAGTCTCACAGTATACACACTCTGAATCAGAGAGCTAGATTTAACTCTTTCATTGGTTCAGATTTCCTGTCTATATCCCATTGATGTCTCAGTTGGATATACTTCTTTTAGGCCTTGTTGAGATTTGCTGGTCAAATATTATGCTGTAGAGCAGTGCTCCCCAGCTCCAGTCCTCAAGAGTCACTAACAGTGCATGTTTTAAGGACTTACTTAGTATTACACAGGTAATAATTTAATCACTTGTACAGGTGATGATGATTTCAACACCTGCATAAGGGCGCTTTTCCATCTGCGATTTCCTGGTGCGAGTGCGATCCGATAAAATATTGGATTGCACTCGCAACAGTGTTAAACAATGAGACAGTTTCCTCTGTCCCGTTTTTTCTCCACACAAATCGGGCTCTCGGTGCAATCGCAGCATGCTGCGATTTGCACAAAGTCTTGTCTCACGTGTATGTAAAATCGCACTGCACTTGCATGTTATGCGACTGCAGTGCGGTGCACGCAGAGACAGACAGCGGAGGAGATGGGAGAAAGTGCTCCCTCCCTCTTCTCCGCTCCTGAACCTCGGCTGACACCACGGCAGAGGGTCATTAGCATATCGCTTCCAAGCGGTACACAAGTGGAAAAGAACCCTAATGCTAAGTAAATCCTGAAAATATGGCCTGTTGGTGGCTCTTGAGGACTGGAGTTGGGGAACACTGTTGTAGAGAAAGAGACTCTCTTAGAATACTATATTCACAATGTTACAGAAATTCACCTGCTTTTCAGACTATATTGCTTTTACTATGGTTCAATACATTTTATTGAATTCAAAATACAAGAGAGCGAACATCACATAGAAGTGTCATGAAAAACATTGATATAGAAAAGTATGCCCAGAGGTAAGTCTAGAAACAATCACATTACACATATGAACCGGAGCTACAGGAATACAAAATTGGCAGCGAATAATAGGTTCATGAACTTTTTATTGTATACTGCAGTTTACTTTCCTGCATTTATATTTACCCTGCAGCATACACAATACATTGTATTTTATACAATTTTACAGTAATTTTACAACATAGCCATTTTCAGATTTAATTATGCCATAAATGGCTGGTTGGTGCTATTCCAAGTTTGAGATCAGTACAAATGAGAAAAAAAAAGATAAGCGCTCACTCCAGGTCAATGTGATCTAAAAGAACTAGAACATTTTTGGTTTGTGATGAAATTTTTTGAGATCTGTTTATTTTGCGTGGTGAGCTGATGTTTTTATTGATTCCAATTTTGGGTAAATAAATACAATGTTTTGCTCACTTTTTATTTCATTTTTTCAGAATGGTGAGGTGAACAAAAAACGGCGCCACCGCACACTCCCGCTGTCATGTCTCGACGGAGGTGCTGTCCTCTTCACTTGTCCAGAGGTGCCATGCATCCCGTCCCTACCCTGGGGCCTACCGCGGCCTCTTCCTGCTTCCAGGCCACACGCAGGCCTATGGGTAATGCCCAAAGGGTGCGCGTGCGCTTTCTTAAAGGGTCGGCGTCCTATTATCCCGGAAGTTGTCCCTGAGATCTGTAATCTCCCTGAAGGTATTTAAGCCACTCCTACCTTAGGGAAGGTGCCTGAGCAACATTGCCTATCAGTAGTGCATTGCTAGTTCTCAGGTCCCATACCCGTTACTGCATCTTGTGTTCTAGTACCAGTTACCTGTCCCTGCTATCTGTGTCTCTTCCTATAGTCTGCTACCACTTCCTCCGTGCTGCCACTTCTGAGCTACCATCACCTCCGTGCTGCCACTTCTGAGCTACCATCACCTCTGTGCTGTCACGTCTGAGCTACCATCTATCTCCTCCTTGCTGCCACGTCTGAGCTACCATCACCTCCATGCTGCCAAGCCTGAGTTACCATCACCTCAACGCTGCCACGTATGAGCTACCATCACCTTCATGCTGCCATGTCTGAGCTACCATCACCTCCTTACTGGACTTCAGAATCCCACTGGTCCTGGCAGTTGTGCACTTTGGCCACCTGGGGCTGCGACTGACAATCCCTGTATTGGGGTTAGCTCAAGGTTAGCTCCTCCAGGGGAGTCCGGTGTGTGGCCCAGTTGTTCCACTCACGAACATTTGCCGCTCTGCAGTGACTGTAATAGGCTACTTCTGCCATGAGGTAGGATAAGCAACTCACTTCTAGCTACGGTCTGAGGTGTCTTTTCTGGGAATTTCTCCAGTTCCCTGCTTTCTGCATTTAATTATTTTCATGTCTTTCAGGTGCAAATATAATTGAAGGCATGAGAGCAGGTGTAATATGCAGCGGCAAGGCAAGATGAGGTTACCTCATCACACTACTAATGTCACTATTGCACCGTAGAGGCAGCAAAGGCATATGCTATGTTAAATGCTCTGTAGTTCAGCTAAAGACACAATGGAGGACAGTGTGCAGATAGGGACAGTGTGAAGGGAAACAGTGGAGAGGGGACAGCGTGAAATGGGGATGATGTGGAGGTATTACTTCATAAGGAGGCGGACAGCATGGTGGTTATAGTTCAAAAGGGGGATGGTGTGGAGATTATAGGTTATAAAGTGGAAAAGCACAACAGTTATAGCTTGTAAAGGTGGATAGTCTTGCAGCTATAGTTTTGTAAAGGGAGACAGTTTGTTACATGTAGTTTGTATGATATTAAAGCTGGTATGTGCACAGAAATTGACAGCAACACCTAAATGGTTAACAGCAACGTTCGGAGCTTCAGTTGCTTCTATAAGGCCTAAAACACACGGCATGAAAATCGGTGCGAGTGGAATGCGATAAAACATCGCATTCCACTCGGACCAATATTAGCCTATGTGTCAACACCCACGAGCGATTATTTTCTCAGCCCTAATTGGACCGAGAAAACAATCGCAGCATGCTGCGACTGTAATGCGATCCAGGTTTCTCTCGCACCCATTCAAGTCTATGGGTCGAGTGAAAATTGCACTGCACTCGTGGTACACCGGTGTACTGCGAGTGCAGGGCGAGAATGGCAATAGCTGGCTATGAAGGAGAGAGGGAGATAAATCCCTCCCTCTCCTCCGCTGTGCTGGCCCACCCCTCCTCAGCACTGGTCCGCCACTCCTGAGTGCCAGCCTGCCCCCCGCAGCTGAGGTCCGATCGCATGATCGGACTTCAGTCACAGTGACACTCGCATGACACTCGGCTCCTGCTGTGCTGCCAGCGTGAGCCGAGTGTTATGCGAGGATCGCAGTAGATCCCCATGTGGCCCTGGCCTAACAGTCACATGCTGGTTGGCATCCATCGCATGTGGAGTGACCTCAGCTCTTGAACACACACCACACCACACTCACCAACCCAATCAACTGATCTTTTGTGTTGCAGGCCCCGTTGGTGCCATTTTGGCTCACGTGTGCCAAACATTCAGCTACAAGTGAAAAGGTTTTGGTACCGTGTTAGCCAGTTGAAAAATTATTGAATGTTCTCAGTGAGAGGAACAAAATTATAATCTTGTGATACCTTTTAATGGCTAACTAAAATAAAATAAAGTGATGTTACAAAGTGAAGCTCTTGTTTAGATTCGGTCCAGAAAATTAAGATGTCATCGATGAAACGGAAATAGGCCAATGGTTTGAGGTTGGTTGCAGGATGCTAAAAAGTCATTTTCCAGTTTAACCATGAAAAGGTTGGCATACTGTGGTGCCATTTTGCTTCCCATACCAGTTCCTGTGCGTTGTAAGTATAGCTCCTCGCCAAAAGAGAAAAAGTTGTGTGTGAGGATGAATTTGGTGAGTCTTAATACAGAGTCAGGAGGGATCCCATTAGCTACAAGAAACATTTGGCAGGCAGTTAGTCCATCTTCATGTGGGATGTTAGAGTAAAAGGATTCCATATCCATGGTAGCTAAGATGGTACTCTCGGGTAGGGGACCTATTGTAGATAGCTTTTTCAAAAGGTCAGTGGTGTCCTGTATATAGCTGGCTGTGTTTCTCACCAGTGGCTTAAGGAAATTTTCTACCCACCCAGAGAGTTTTTCAGTGAGCGTTCCCACCCCTGAGATGATTGGCCTCCCTGGGTTACCTGATTTATGAATCTTGGGTAGCATATAGAAAACTCCCATCCTTGGATTCTCAGGTATTAGGTCCCGAAGGTTTGTGAAGTCTGTACCCAGACATCTGATGACTATTTTCAACTCCCTCGTATATATTAAGGTTCGGTTATCATCCAGTCTGGTGTAGTACTGTATATCCGTCAGTTGTCTGTTTGCTTCTTTAATGTAGTCCGTTTATTCAGAACTATGGCACCCCCTTTATCTGCTGGCTTAATAGTGATCTCCTTGTTTTTCTTCAGGCTGTGAATTGCCCTTCTCTCCTGTACACTGATATTAGATGTTTCTTCTGCTTTTTTGTCCAATATTGTTGACTGTATCGAATATCTAAATGAGTCAATATACTGGTCCAAAATGGTGTTGCGGCGAGGAGGAGGTGTCCAGTCAGACGTTTTCTTGTTCTCTGTTTTGATTTGTGTTTGGCTGTTTAGAAGCTTCAAGTTTTCTTTAGCATCAAATAATTCCTTCAGTCTCAGTCTCCTAAAGTATTGTTCCATGTCACTACAAAGCTCTGTTTTGTCTAGAGGTTTTGTAGGACAAAATGTGAGACCTCTGGAAAGCACACTGAGTTCTAGATTAGTGGGTTTGTGGGATGACAAATTAATAACACAGCTGACTGTACCTGTATCCCTCTGGCAGTTTCGCTCCATGCTGCTGTGTTTAGGAGGAACTTGGCTGGTGCTTGAGAAAAATTCTGCTTTCAGCCGAAGTCTGTGGAGTTTCTTTTTCTTGCTGGCTATTAGGTATGACTGCAGTGTTGTATAATCTGCATCTTCTCCTATGTGTTTCCAGTTACTGTACTCCTTAAGGTTTGTATTTCCAAGGTTTCTTGTAGCTAATGGGATCCCTCCTGACTCTGTATTAGGACTCACCAAATTCATCCTCACACACAACTTTTTCTCTTTTGGCGAGGAGCTATACTTACAACGCACAAAAACTGCTATGGGAAGCAAAATGGCACCACAGTATGCCAACCTTTTTATGGCTAAACTGGAAAATGACTTTTTAGCATCCTGCAACCTCAAACCATTGGCCTGTTTCAGTTTCATCGATGACATCTTAATTATCCGAATCTGAACAAGAGCTTCGCTTTGTAACATCACTTTATTTTATTTTAGTTAGCCATTAAAAGGTTTCACAAGATTATAATTTTGTTCCTCTCACTGAGAACATTCAATAAACATTCAGCTGTATCAGAGATTGTGATTTGTCCTATAGTTTGAGCAAGTAGAGGTCACGTTAATAGGTTGGAGAGAAGGAGGCGTAGCCTCACTGCTCCCTGAACCAGGCTTACCCAGAGGGGTGTGACTAAGTGCCCACCGAGCCTTCACCAGAGTCTCTGATTTTGCGGTTGGACTTTGCTGACGATAGGCACCTGGTACCACTCCAGGGCAATCCCTGGTTATCGTGCTCCACCAAGAGGCTGAACGGCGCACAGTGAGAGAGATGGGGTGGTAACTACTGCCTCTAGTAAACCACAGGAAGGATAGCTGTCACTAACCAAACTGACAGCTCAGCACAGCACTGGTTTCATAGGGCAGCAAAACTGTCACTCACTGTGTCCAAGACACATCAAGAGGAGGAATTGTGACAAGGCACCACTTCACAGTTGTTCTATTTACCGCTGGAGTGACAGCACCATTCCAGTGGTGAAATAAAAAAATGCTGGAATAGTACTTTAAATGCACCAGTAATACGCTTGTCTGAAAAATCTCAGAATTTGAAAATTTCTATGTACTAATTTGTTTCCTGATATAGAAATTACATAAAGTGCAGTCGTCATTTTCCATACCGGATTTCTCAATAATTGTTTTGTCAGTTATTTGATAGTTTGTGTTGTTGAGTTGAAATGCAATCATAATAAGATGGGTACATTTTTAGGGAAAAATAAACTGAAAAAAGGTGAAGATTTGATACTATGAGTAGTTGGAGATATACTACAATTATTATATTGTTACCTAACCGACAGGAAATGGACGGAAGAGTTGGGACACTTACATATTACACCTGCACAATTATGACATCATATCCTAGATTCATAGACATTAATATGGAGTTAAAGAGAATCTGTCATCAGGATCAGGCATGATAAAATAAAGGCACTGTAGAAATCCGCAGCCTGGTTATTCTTTAATCACCATTAGAAGGAAGGTTTGGTTCAGTGAGCTATTCATGCATAGTGGTGGCACTGTGGGTAGGGTTTTCATCTCTGCCATGCCACGGATCCTCAGCTGCCTCTGCTTAAAGTATCCTCATTCCATCTAAAATTCTGCACCATACTTAGCTTAGCATACCAGATTGATCTGGTTGGAGGCTTATAATTCCAGTGTTCCTGCAGCAGGGATGCTGACATACGTACCCCTGTGGCCAGCCTGCGCCCTCTCCAGCCTCTCCACAACTGTCTACATGTGCTCCTACTGCCTTCTGCTCCCTGGGCCTGCATACACTACACAGGTCCCCTAGATAGAGTGAGCTCAGGGAGCACGCAGCCGAACATTCCATGTTCTTAAAAGGCCAGCGCCCTTATATCTTATGCATATGGCTGAGAGGTACTATGTATTTAAGGCACTCTATGATTAGGGGAAGTGCCTGCAACGGGATCAGTTAGCGTCTTCCTAGCTCGCCAGTTGTCAGATCCCTGTATCAGCTACTTTTACCCTCTTCCTCTTTTTCCTGTCCCTGTGTCTGATTTCCCATACCTGACTGCACCTGCCTGCCCCAGACACTCTGTCCATACCTGATCTCATCCCTGCCCTGGGAGTCAGCTGCCACAGTCCCGGAAACTGCCCTAGGAGTGGAACCTGGTGTCTACCCATAGCCAAACCCATCCTCACCATCTGAGGTTTTGGCATATACCTGGTAGGCGGGTCCCCCTGTGGTCCAGTTTGTCCACTCCTGCTGGCCGCCTCAACACTGGCGAGCACTACAGTTGGTACAGGCCATGGACTCCGCCATCCTTTAGCGCTGTACTAGCAGAAGTCTCAGGTGCAGGAATAGCAGGAGCAGATTATTTTGTTTTTTTTCGATCCTTGAATGCCCATTTGAACAACCTGGGAATGACTCATTTGCATCTGTCCAGCCTGCAGCTCCAGTACCGACAGCATCTATGCCTCATCTGTCAGATCCACCTCGTTTCGACAATCAATCAGTGCAATGTGCACTTTAGCACTTTAAATTGTTGGTCCACCAGTTTTCATCGGCATGAGTGGCATTCCTAATGTAGCACCTCAATGGGGAGGCTCTCACTTGGGTCAACCCCCTGTGGAAGAGAAGAGACCTGGTTACCTCGGACATCTCAGACTTCCTGGAGGCCTTCTGGAAAGTTTTTGATGAGCCGGGTCTTGTCACCTATACTGCATCCTCTCTTCTGCTTTTCTGCAGCTGTGTCAAGGTATTAAGAGTGTCGGACAGCATGCGGTTCAATTCCGCACCCTTTCCTCTGAATTGAATAATCAGGAGCTGTTGGCTACCTTTTGGGAAGCTTTGTCAGGGAGGATTAAGGATGAAGTGGCAGGTCATGATATTCCTGCTACGTTGGATGACCGGATTTCCTTGGATATTCAGGTCGACATCAGGTTCCAAGAGTAATCTATGGAGGTGACACGTAATAGGGGACCTATATATCTGACTCCATCCTTTCAGAGGCTGCTGGAGTACCAGTTTCCAGTTGTCACTCCAGAAACAATAAAGGTGGACTATATAAGGATGTCTAATCAACATCGAGCCAACGGTCTGTGTTTCTACTGCGGAGGTGCGGAACACTTCATCCATGTATGTCCCGTGAGGCTGGGACATTCTTGCCTGGGTCAGTAGGGGCAGCCACCTTGGCGAGAACAAATCCTCGTTGACTATGTCTGTGCCAGTATGGTTTTTCGGATATCAATTCTCTGAGATGCCCCACCTTGGATTCTGGTTTTGCTGGTAACTTCATTCATCAAGCTGTTGTGGATTGGTACCAGATGCCATCCAATGCCTCCAGAATCCCTTGACGGTGACCTCTTTCGATGGAAGCACTCTGGAATGAATCCATACACTTTGTGTCTGAACCTGTTGTAGTGGGAAGTTGTGTTGTAGTATGTTGCAGCTCCCAGTTATAGGTGGGAGCTTCGCTTTTGGATAGGATGTCTTTCTTGGTGCTTCCGAACTTGTCCTTTCCACTTCTCTTGGGTCTGCCTTGACTCTGTACCCACAAGCTTGTTCTGGACTGGAAATCTGGAGAGGTGCTCCATTGGGTCAGAATTGCTATAAGAGGTGTCTGGTCCCTGAAGCCTCGGTGATAACTTCTCTAGAAGCCGGTTCCACCTACCATTCAGGGGCCAGGAAGAAGCCTACCAAGCAACAGCCATCTAGCCTACCCCGTCCGGTATCCACTCACACAAACATACAGTCATTGGGTTGCCCTCCCCAATGGAGACTGGGCCAGGGTCGGATCACAGTAAGGGGTCACTAAAGTGGTGGGTTTACAGGATGCCACCGCACCAGGGACTCCCCGATCCACTGGAGCCGGGGACTCAGGGTCAGGGTGAAGAAACCACCAGGGGGAGTTAGGAGCACACAGTGGGAAGAGCAGGTTGAGCTAGTGAGAGTAGTGAACCAGCCAGTGGCAGCGGCTGGGGGCAACAGCTCAGAACACACAACACAACTACAACAAGGAGAGAACAGCTCCAGACACAAAGCCGAGCGGACGTGCCGCGAGCAGCTCTGTGGGCAAGGGCGTTCAACACGGTCGCTGGGGAGAAGCAGGCGGCTGCTTCCAAAGGACCAGCGTTGTCGGGATACAAAATCCTAGGGCAGATATACTTCACGTTATCTACCAACTCTGCAAGGGTCACGGGGAACGGCTAGAACAGTCACCGGACCCGTCCCACCTATTCTGCAGCAAATAGCATATAAGATCCGGGGTTGAGGACCGGCCCCATAACGAAACCGCGCTATCAGCATACAGAACGGGACACTTTACTGACGCTGGGATCCACAAGTGCTTCACTCCACAGAGGTCCGATACTTAGCGCATCAAAGGAGGAAAGGGCTCACGGGCTGACACACACACCGGACTTGACCTTTCACGGATCCAGGATCGGCTGGAGACCATCGTGGCGAAGACTGCTGCTCTGGGGCAACGCTTAAACTACCTGTGAGTAAAAAAGACCTGGAACTGCAGCACCTGTCTCTGCCTCTCCTTTACCGAGGCCGTCGCCCAGCGCCTCGGCGCCACCGGGGACTACCACCACCCCCGTGCGACCTTCATCATCCTCCCTGGGGTAATCCTGCTCTGCCTGTGGGTATCGAAACCATCCCGGCTGCGACCTTCACCATCAGACCCGGAGAGCAGCACCCGCAGCAGCGGCTCCCATCCTGGCCGCGTACCACAGGTGGCGTCATGATCATCTATTAGTTTTTCCTAACTGTCACTATTATTATTATTATTATTTATTTATAGAGCACCATTAATTCCATGGTGCTGTACATGAGAAGGGGGTTACCTACAAAATACATATACAAGTTACAGTAGACAGACTAGAACAGAGGGAGGAGGGCCCTACACTTGCGGGCTTACATTCTATAGGATTATGGGGAGGAGACAGTAGGTGGGGTGTAGATTGGGCGGAAGCTCCGCACGGTGGTCGGGCGGCAGCTCCGCACGGTGGTCGGGCGGCAGTGAGTTCAATGTAGATTGTAGGCATTTCTGAACAGGTGGGTTTTCAGGTTCCATTTGAAGTTTGCAAGGTTAGGTGTTATGGTTGCTGTGGCACTGGAGACTATGTTCGGATTTCTTGCTACTGCACATGTGCGAGCACTGGAGACTATGTTTGGATTTTTTGCTATTGCACATGTGCAAGCACTGGAGACTAAGTCCTATCTTGGAGCCATTGCACATGTGCGGGTGACATCATCGCTGACACGAGGTCACGTCTCTGACACCTTCTATGCCGATTGGCTCTGGTGTCCTCCATCTTGGATGAGGCACAGAGTCTATATAAAACCCTGACGCACGCCGCCCGGCACTCAGTCCTCTTGGTTCATGCATGAGAGTAGACGCTCTGTGCACGTCCCTCTAGGCATCTCTCGGTCTATGCTAGGTGAGCGCTACCGGCAGGGTAGCGTTCTTATACCTTACAGCAGGGGCGGGGAACCTCCGGCCCGTGGGGACTTTTTATGCGGCCCCCGGGCACATTCCCGTGGACCGCTGTACTCTGGCGGCAGCCGCGCTTTTCCCGGCTGCTGGCCCTTTAAATCCCACTGCCTGATGACCTGAGGGTAGATGCTAGAATGTATGGGCTCTATCCAGATCCTGACTTTCAGGACCTGACTGCAGCCCATACATTCTAGGCTTAACCCCGGCCTGTGCTAGTGTGCTCTGGTGGGTGGGGTAAGCAGCACGCTGCGATAATGTCAATGCTGCAGCAGATTACCGGCCTCCGGACCTGTGCTGTGCGTGTGACTCCTCCCCCACTCCAGTACTGTGAGTGCTCAACCCCCGCTCAGTGCTGTGTACCCCCTTGCTGCCACCCAGTGCTCTGTCCGTGCTGCCACCCAGTGCTCTGTCCGTGCCGCCACCCAGTGCGCTGTCCGTGCCGCCACCCAGTGCTCTGTCCGTGCCGCCACCCAGTGCTCTGTCCGTGCCGCCACCCAGTGCTCTGTCCGTGTCGCCACCCAGTGCTCTGTCCGTGCCGCCACCAAGTGCTCTGCCCGTGCCACCACCCAGTGCTCTGCCCGTGCCGCCACCCAGTGCTCTGCCCGTGCCGCCACCCAGTGCTCTGCCCGTGCCGCCACCCAGTGCTCTGCCCGTACCGCCACCCAGTACTCTGCCCGTGCCGCCACCCAGTGCTCTGCCTGTGCCGCCACCCAGTGCTCTGCCTGTGCTGCCACCCAGTGCTCTGCCTGTGAAGCCACCCAGTGCTCTGCCCGTGCTACCACCCAGTGCTCTGTCTGTGCTGCCACCCAGTGCTGTCTGTGCTGCCACCCAGTGCTCTGTCTGTGCTGCCACCCAGTGCTCTGTCTGTGCCTCCACCCAGTGCTCTGTCGGTGCCGCCACCCAGTGCTCTGTCGGTGCCGCCACCCAGTGCTCTGTCGGTGCCGCCACCCAGGGCTCTGCCTGTGCTGCCACCCAGTGCTCTGTCTGTGCTGCCACCCAGTGCTCTGTCTGTGCTGCCACCCAGTGCTCTGTCCGTGCTGCCACCCAGTGCTCTGTCCGTGCTGCCACCCAGTGCTCTGTCTGTGCTGCCACCCAGTGCTCTCTGTGCTGCCACCTAGTGTTGTACTTGTCCCCAGTCATGTCTGTGCCACCGCCAGGGCTGTCCATGCCCCCTAGTGATGTATATGCCCCAGCCCCTACTGTGATGTATACGCCCCAGCCCCTCCTGTGATGTATATACGCTCCAGCCCCTCCTGTGATGTGTACTCCCATTGTCTCCTGTAATTTATGCGACCCAGCGTCTCCTGTGATGTGTATGCCCCCAGCATCTCCATACCGAGACAAACCTGGAACAGCAGCTGTGAGAACCAAGATGATCAATATCACGGAACATCACAGCCGCACCAAAGAGAAGCAGCTCCTGCCACCACAGCAGGGGTGTAGGGGTGAGTTAATTAATCGTTTGACCAAATATAACAGGGTAGTTTTCAAGTTGATAATTTTGTGCGGCCCCCAAAGGTTAGTAGGAAATTCCAAATGGCCCCCGGCAGTAAAAAGGTTCCCCACCCCTGCCTTACAGCTTCGGCTGCGGTCCGTATCCTTACCTCTTAGTGGAGCGGACATAGGCAGGTGCCTGAGGCACATGGTCCGGCTGGGCCTTGTGATTCTACTCGTAGGTGGACGTTGCCGCTAGGGTAACGTTCCTTATACTGCGTCTGGCAGTTGTTCGTATCCTCGCACACTAGGGGAGCGAACATAGGTAGGAGCTTTGTGCGGCTTATGCTGCTGACCGTCTCTTTTGCACCATTAGTGGAGCGAACCTAGGCAGGTGCCATATCTAGTGGTTCGTGTCCTCGCACACTAGTGGAGCGAACGCAGGTAGGAGCTTTGTGCGGCTTACGCTGCTGTCCGTCTCCTGGCACCACTAGAGGAACGGACCTAGGTAGGTGCCATTTCACACTCACTGCTTTTGTCTCTGTGACCATTAACAGAGACCATACCACACACCCTCCAAGTAAGGGAGGAATTGCTTTATTTTCTAATTATATTCCTCTGTGAGTTTAACAGAGGTATTGCACTCTGCACTGTGCTATTACTATTTACAGTGGCACACTTATATACCCCTTATCCTCTGCCATAGTCTGCAGCAGAGTCTTTGCACGGTGGACCCTGACTGTCTGATATTCCTTTTGGTTTTATTATGAGACAGCCCCCCGTAACATTAGGACTGAGCCAAGGGTCTGGCAGTTATGGCAGAATATCAGCAGTTACACCGTTACATACAAGTACTTGAGTCGCGGCTCAAGACTATTGAGGATAAACCTCAGACCATGGTGACATCTGTACATGATCCTCGACTTGCTCTGCCAAACAGGTATTCTGGCGATGCCAGATCATGTCGTGGTTTCATTAGTCAGTGTCAGATACACCTAGAGGTCAACTCTTCTCGCTTCTCTACGGAGAGGTCCAGAGTAGGCTTTATCATATCCTTACTTCAGGACAAAGCCTTAGAATGGGTGACTCCCCTATGGGAGCGCTCTGATGTGGTTACTCTGAGACATCAAGACTTTCTTGAAGCTCTTAAAGCGGTATTCATGGGTCCACAGGTTACCCATGATGCGGCCCTGAGACTGTTAGATCTATCTCAGGGTTCGTTATCCACTAGTTCTTATGCCATTGCTTTTAGAACTCTGGTGGCAGAACTACATTGGCCAGAAAAGGTGTTGATTCCTATCTTCTGGAGAGGGTTGGGAGGCTATGTCAAGTATGCCCTTGCTACTCGTGAGGTCCCTGCTTCTCTGGAGCACTTAATCACTGTAGCAACAAGGATCGACGTACACCATAAGGAACGTAGACTCAAGGTCTCTTCCTCACGCCCTAAGCATCGGGCTATTCCAGTTGTTGAGGGTCCACTACCATCTTCCTCAGCATCTGAAACATCTCCCACTCCTATGGAGTTAGGTCATACGTCCTCCAGACTACGCAGGTCTGGTCCTCCTATATGTTTCGTATGTCATCAGGCTGGGCACTATGCCAACAAGTGTCCTAGCTGTCAGGGAAACTCCCAGGCCTAGTAACCATTAGAGGGGGGTTACTAGAGACGTCTTCTGCACCCTCTAAGTGTAGTATCCCAGGTCAGCTCTCATTCTCTGAGAATATATGGCCTATTATGGCTTTTGTGGATTCCGGAGCTGACGGGACTTTTGTGTCCTCAGGATTTGTAAAGAGACACAATATTCCCTCTATCATGTTAGAGGCGCCTATTCCTGTCCGTGTTGTTAATGGGACTATGTTGTCTGACTCCATTACATTGAGGACAGTTCCCTTGCGCCTTTCCCTGTCTCAGGGTCACATGGAGGAGATTTCTTTTCTTGTTTTGCCTGAGGGTATAGACGACGTTCTTCTGGGTCTCCCATGGCTTCGGACCCATGCTCCTCTAATTGGATGGGTGTCCGACAGCATTATTAGTTGGGGTTCGAAATGTCAGTCCCGATGTCTTCCATTACCACCTAAGGTCGTTGCGGTTGCATCAACTGATCTCTCTCCCATACCTACACCCTATTTGGATTTCGCTGACGTGTTCTCCAAACAGGGTGCTGAGGTCCTTCCACCCCATAGGCCGTATGACTGCGCCATAGACCTTATCCCAGGTTCGGTTCCCCCTAAGGGCAGGGTTTTCCCCCTGTCAATACCTGAGTCGGAGGCCATGTCGACCTATATAAGAGAGAGTTTAGAGAAGGGGTTCATTCGTAAGTCTGTCTCTCCCGCGGGAGCTGGGTTTTTCTTTGTTCGGAAGAAAGAGGCTGATTTGCGTCCCTGCATAGATTACAGGGGTCTCAACGCAATCACAATAAAGAACAAATACCCGTTACCTTTAATTTCGGAGCTCTTTGACAGACTGAGGGGAGCTCAGGTTTTTACGAAGTTGGATCTGCGGGGTGCGTAAAACTTGGTACGAATTCGAGAGGGTGATGAATGGAAGACCGCTTTTAACACCCGAGACGGTCACTATGAATACCTCGTCATGCCTTTTGGTTTATGTAATGCACCCGCAGTATTTCAGGACTTCGTAAACGATGTGTTCAGGGATTTACTGTTATCCTCCGTCGTGGTGTATCTGGACGACATCCTGATTTTTTTCTCCTGATCTGGAGACTCATTGTCAGGATGTCGTTCGTGTCCTTTCCCGTTTAAGGGAGCACTCATTGTTTGCTAAACTCGAAAAGTGTGTATTCGAGCAGTCATCCTTGCCTTTTTTGGGTTACATTATCTCACAAGAGGGTCTGGCTATGAATCCTGCGAAGCTCTCTGCTGTCCTGGAATGGTCCGAACCTCATTCCTTGAAGGCGGTGCAACGCTTCTTAGGATTCATAAATTATTACCGGCAGTTCATACCCCATTTCTCCACTTTGGTGGCCCCTTTGGTGGCCTTGACTAAGAAAGGTGCTAATCCAAAAGTCTGGTCTACTGAGACATCCCAGGCTTTTGAGGCAGTAAAAAGACACTTTTCAACTGCTCCCGTTCTTCAAAGACCCGATGAGAATAAGCCCTTCCTCTTGGAGGTTGATGCCTCTTCAGTGGGTGCTGGTGCGGTCTTGTATCAAAAGAACGGTGTAGGTAGAAAAAGGCCATGTTTCTTCTTTGCTAAAACCTTTTCACCGGCAGAGAGAAACTATACCATTGGGGATAGGGAACTGCTCGCCCTGAGATTAGCCTTGGAGGAGTGGCGTCACTTGCTAGAAGGAGCGAAACATCCTTTCCAGGTCTATACAGACCATAAGAATCTGACGTACTTACAAACCGCTTAGCGTCTGAATCCTCGCCAAGCCCGCTGGTCCTTGTTTTTCTCCCGCTTTCACTTCTCCATCAACTATCTGTCTGGGAGTAAGAATAACAAGGCAGATGCCCTGTCTCGCTCTATGGTTTCTACCCAGGAAGAGATTGACTTACCTCGTCTTATCCTTCCCTCCAGGGTTTTTCATACGCTCTCCCCTGTGACGTTAGACCAAATCCCACCGGGCAAGACCTTTGTTCCGCCTGATCGACAGAATGATAAACTGTCGTGGGCCCACACCTCAAAGGTGGGTGGGCATTTTGGTATTAGACGGACACGAGACTTACTCGAGAGGTGGTATTGGTGGCCACACTAAGGGGTACTTTGCACGCTGCGACATCGCAGGCCGATGCTGCGATGCCGAGCGCGATAGTACCCGCCCCCGTTGCAGCAGCGATTTCCTTGTGATAGCTGCCGTAGCGAACATTATCGCTACGGCAGCTTCACATGGACTCACCTGTCCTGCGACCGTCGCTCTGGCCGGCGACCCGCCTCCTTGTTAAGGGGGCGGGTCGTGCGGCGTCATAGCGACGTCACACGCCAGGCGGCCAATCGGAGCGGAGGGGCGGAGATGAGTGGGATGTAAACATCCCGCCCATCTCCTTCCTTCCGCATATCCTACGGAAGCCGCAGTGACGCCGGTAGGAGATGTTCCTCGCTCCTGCGGCTTCACACACAGCGATGTGTGCTGCCGCAGGAGCGAGGAACGACATCGGACTGTCGCGTCAGCGTAATAATGGATTACGCCGACGCTGCACCGATGATACGATTACGACGCTTTTGCGCTCATTAATCGTATCATCGAGCCTTTACACACTACGATGTCGCATGCGATGCCGGAAGTGCGTCATTTTCAATTTGACCCCACCGACATCGCACCTGCGATGTCGTAGTGTGCAAAGCCCGCCTTAGCCAGCCACGTCAAGAGATATGTCGGTTCTTGCTACTCGTGTGCTCGCAACCGTCCGTTACGGCAGAGACCGGCTGCGCTCTTGCATCCTTTACCAGTGCCAGATAGACCATGGGAGGTGGTAGGCATGGACTTTGTGGGTGATCTTCCGTGTTCACAGGGACATAAATTTGTGTGGGTCATTACGGACCATTTCTCTCGGATGGTTCATCTCGTACCGTTATCGAGAATCCCATCTTCCAGGGTACTAGCCAAACTATTCCTCAAGCATGTCTTTAGGCTACACGGGATGCCAGATCGTATCATTTGTAATAGAGGCCCGCAATTTGCTTCCCGTTTCTGGCGAGATCTTTGTAGCCTTCTGCAAATTGAGTTGAATCTCTCTTCGGCATACCATCCGGAGACCAATAGTTTGGTTGAGCGTACCAATCAATCCATGATTATATACCTTCGACACTTTGTTGCTGAGAACCACGATAACTGGTCCTCCCTCCTACCCTGGGCAGAATTTGCCCTTAACAATTCGCTGGCTGAGGCCACTGGGCAGACACCGTTCGTACTCAATAATGAGCAACACCCTAGGGTACCGATACCGTTTCCCGCTGCTGCACCTCCTCCTCTTGTGGCCGACTGGGCACCTAATGCCAGAGAGGTTTGGGATCGGACTCAAGAGTCGATCCAAGCAGCTAAGGACCGTATGAAGACGGTGTCCGATCGGTTTCGTCGCCCGGCTCCTGTCTTTTCTCCAGGGGACTTTGTGTGGCTCTCTGCAAAACACGTGAAACTTAGAGTGAGCTCTGTCAAATTTGCTCCTCGCTTCCTAGGTCCTTATGAGGTTCTTCGACAGGTAAATCCTGTAGTCTACCAATTGAAGTTACCCGTCCATCTTAGGATCCATGACAAATTCCATGTTTCACTGCTAAAGCCGGCTATTTTACCTCACGCTCGTGAAGTGCACTCTCCTGCCTCTGATTCCTCTCGCTCTAGCTATGAGGTACGAGCCATAGTTGGTTCTAAGATGGTTAGAGGGCGCAGGTTCTTCTTGATAGATTGGGAGGGCTATGGCCCGGAACATCGCTCTTGGGAGCCTGAGGAGGTGGTCCATGCTCCCGACTTAGTTGCCGATTACCTGCGTCGCCGGGAGGGGGGCCTTTGAGGGGGAGGTACTGTTACTGTTGTTGTGGCACTGGAGACTATGTTCGGATTTCTTGCTACTGCACATGTGCGAGCACTGAAGACTATGTTTGGATTTCTTGCTACTGCACATGTGCAAGCGCTGGAGACTAAGTCCTATCTAGGAGCCATTGCACATGTGCGGGTGACATCATCGCTGACACGAGGTCACATGTCTGACACCTTCTATGCCGATTGGTCACTGGTCATGTGCTTGTGACGCCTTGCTCGGTGATAGGCCAGCGTGACGTCATTGCTGTCATTCTGGCAGCGGATTGGCTCTGGTGTCCTCCATCTTGGATGAGGCACAGAGTCTATATAAGACCCTGACGCACGCCGCCCGGAGCTCAGTCCTCTTGGTTCATGCATGAGAGTAGACGCTCTGTGCACGTTCCTCTAGGCATCTCTCTGTCTATGCTAGGTGAGCGCTACCGGCAGGGTAGCGTTCTTATACCTTACAGCTTCGCTTGCGGTCCGTATCCTTACCTCTTAGTGGATCGGACATAGGCAGGTGCCTGAGGCACATGGTTCGGCTGGCCTTGTGATTCTACTCGTAGGTGGACGTTGCCGCTAGGGTAACGTTCCTTATACTGCGTCTGGCAGTTGTTCGTATCCTCACACACTAGGGGAGTGAACATAGGTAGGAGCTTTGTGCGGCTGATGCTGCTGTCCGTCTCTTTTGCACCACTAGTGGAGCGGACCTAGGCAGGTGCCATATCTAGTGGTTCGTGTCCTCGCACACTAGTGGAGCGAACGCAGGTAGGAGCTTTGTGCGGCTTACGCTGCTGTCCGTCTCCTGGCACCGCTAGAGGAACGGACCTAGGTAGGTGCCATTTCAAACTCACTGCTTTTGTCTCTGTGACCATTAACAGAGACCATACCACACACCCACCAAGTAAGGGAGGAATTGCTTTATTTTCTAATTATATTCCTCTGCGAGTTTAACAGAGGTATTGCACTCTGCACTGTGCTATTACTATTTACAGTGGCACACTTATATACCCCCTTATCCTCTGCCATAGTCTGCAGCAGAGTCTTTGCACGGTGGACCCTGACTGTCTGATATTCCTTTGGGTTTTATTATCAGACAGCCCCCGTAACAGTAGGGGATAGTCTGACGTGTTGAGGAGCAGCGAGTTCCAGGAGACTGGGGATGCTCGGAGAAGTCTTGGAGTTGGTTGCGTGAAGAGCGAATGAGAGAGGAGGAGAGAAGGAGGTCTTGGGAGGACCGGAGGTGACGTGTTGGAGTGTAGTGGGAGATTAGTTCAGAGATGTAGGAGGGAGACAGATTATGCACAGTTTTGTAGGTCAGTGTTAGTAGTTTGAATTGGATACGGTGGAAGATTGGGAGCCAGTGGAGGGACATGCAGAGAGGAGAAGCGGGGTGGTATTGAGGAGAGAGGTGCATAAGTTGGGCAGCAGAATTAAGGATGGACTGGAGAGGGGCGAGTGTGTTGGCAGGAGGCCACAGAGGAGGATGTTAAAGTAGTCGAGGGCGGGAGATTATGAGGGCATGCACTAGCATTTTTGTAGATTGCGAATTGAGGAAAGAGCGGATTCTGGAAATATTTTTGAGTTGAAGACGGCAGGAGGTGGTGAGGGATTGGATGTGTGTATTGAAGGACAAGGCAGAGTCAAAGGTCACTCCGAGGCAGCGAACTTTGGGTACTGGCGAGAGCATGGTGTTATTTATTGTGATAGATCAGGTGGAGAGGTGAGACGGAGGAAAGATGATTAGTTCAGTTTTGGCTACTTTGAGCTTTAGGAAGCGAGAGGAGAAGAAGGAGGATATAGCAGATAGACATTTCGAGATTTTGGACAGCAGAGATGTGGCATCTGGGCCAGAGAGGTAGATCTGGGTGTCGTCGGCATATAGGTGGTATTGAAGCCATGGGACTTTATGAGTTGTCCATGCCAAATGTGTAGACAGAAAAAAGTAAGGGTCCTAGGACAGAGCCTTGAGGGACGGCCAACAGAGAGATGGCGGGATGAAGAGGTTGTGTGAGAGTGGGAGACACTGAAAGTGCGATTGGAAAGGTATGAAGAGATCCAAGAGAGGGCAAGATCTCTGACACCAAGGGAAACCCACCTACCCCCCCATCCTCCATCCTGCCTCCCTACCACTCTTCAACCCTCCATTCTGTACGTCTCGGGGCAACGGAACCGGGCCAGGCCACCTGTGATGACGCAAAGGATCTGCACCCTCGACCGGAAACGAGTAGGTTAAAACACCTGCCCCGTGGGGTGCTAGACCCTCACACGCCTAATCCCTTAATCTACTTACCCCATATAGTGAGAAGACTGGTGAGTACACTAGACCGTCACCACTAGAGTAATGATACATAGAGGAAGGAGGACAGATGGGGACAGAGACAAAAAGATATACAATGAAATTCACGGCTGCAGCTAGACATCAATGCTGCAGATGACATAGCTTCAAAGAGTATCACTGCAAAAGCTCCAGCAGCGGATCACCATCAGCTCTAGAGAACCAAACTGGCTGCACCTGAGGAGAATTAACCAAGAACTGATAGGGCACGTGCCCACGATCTGTGTTTGCAGCATTTTGGATGTAGCGTCTTTTCGCTCTGTTCAAAACGCTGCATTGTACAGTACAAGCATAGTGGACGGGACTTTTAGAAATCCCGTGCCACTGTGCTTGTTTTATCCGCAGCAAACACTGACCTGCGGTGCGGCTTTCCAAGCCGCAGCATGTCAATTGTTTGCTGCGGATTCGCATGCGTCCTCTGTAGGGAGAACACAAGTGAGAGACCATAGCGCACTGAAACCTGATCGTGGGTACGAGCAGTTGCTGTCTCCTGCATTCTCCTGCGGAGGAGACTCGCAGCCCCGCAGGTCAGGACCCGCTGCATCCAGGACGCAGTGAGTCCTGATCGTGGGCACATACCCTTAGCAAGGAAAATGACATTAACATTCGTTGCACCAAAAGAAGCCAATCAATTTTAAAATCTAGAATCTCCCAATGCAATGCGAGACTCTGGTCCAAAACCTGTCACAAGTCTCCTAATGATGGGAGATACTCATGACTAGAGATGACCAATGTTCGAATCGAACCGTTCGCCAATTTCAAATTCGAGTGGTTTTGGGCGGTGTTCGACGAACTCGAACGATTTGCTTCACGTTCGACCGTTCGAGTTACCGGTCGATAACAGGTTGATCACCAAAAGCGTGGCTTTTCACATTAAGGCTATGTGCACACGTTGCGTACCTGCATGCGTCCTGCGTCCCCAGCACAATCCCTCTCTTTCCTACTCATCGATCACTGACGCGGCGCTGCACGGCTGTCACAAAGCTCTGGTGGCTTTTCCTCTTTTGAAAATGGCTGCCGCTCATTATTCAATCTGGTATTCCCTGCTTTCCCCGCCCACCGGCACCCATGATTGGTTGCAGTCCGACACGCCCCCACGCTGAGAGACAGCTGTCTCACTGCAATCAATCACAGCCGCTGGCGGGCGGGTCTATATCGTGCAGTAAAATAAATAATTTAAAGAAAACCTGCGGTCCCCCCTAATTTTGATACCAGCCAAGATAAAGCCACACAGCTGGAGGCTGGTATTGTCAGGATGGGGAGCGCCACGTTATGGGGAGCCCACCACCCTAACAATATCAGCCAGCAGCTGCCCGGAATTGCCGCATCCTTTAGATGCGACAGTCCCGGGACTCTACCCGGCTCATCCCGAATTGCCCTGGTGCGGTGGCAATCGAGGTAATAAGGTTAGGTTAATCATGACAGACGTCTACCCGAGATAGCTTCCATGATTAACCTGTAAGTGAAAGTAAATAAACACACACAACGAAAAATCCATTATTTGGAATAAAAGACAAAAAATCCTCATTTACTACTTTATTAATCTCCAAACACCTCCAGATCTGAAGTAATCCACACAACGCTTTCAGTTCTGCTACATCAAGCTGACAGGGAGCGCCATAGAACACGAGCGCTCTGTGTCAGCTCCACGCAGCAACTGAAGTGGGCCGCGCTGTCACCGGAGACTTGACTCAGGTATTGCCTGCGTGTCTCTCTCTTCTCTCTCTTGTCTCTCTCTCCTCTCTCTCCTCTTCTCTCTTCTATCTCTCTCCTCTCTCTCTTCTCTCTCTTCTCTCTCCTCTCTCTCTCTTCTCTCTCCTCTCTCACTCCTCTCTTTCTTCTCTCTCCTCTCTTCTCTCTCTTCTCCCTCCTCTCTCTCGTCTCTCTATCTCTTCTCTCTCCTCTCTCGTTCTCCTCTCTTCTCTCTCTCTCCTCTCTCTTCTCTTTCTCTCTCCCTCTCCTCTCTCTTCTCTCTTCTCTCTCTCTCTCTCTCTCACTCATCTCACTCCTCTCTCTCTCTCACTCTCACTCATCTCTCTCTCTCGCTGTCTGTTTCTCTACTGCAATACAGAGGTCAAGATTACCAAATCTTCCTATGCTTTTCATTACAGGCAGTGGCTTAATGGGTAGAGCTGCTGCCTAAGGAGAATTAGTTCACGAGTTCGAGTCCCGGCTGTCCCGGTAAAGAATTTAATTTATTTATAATTTTAAATTATAATTATTATTTATAATTATAATTTAATTATGCACTGAGAGGAGGAGCCAGAAATCAGCTGTGAGCCGCGGGACACACCTCTAAAATCGGAGCAGTTCACGGAATGAGGCTGCATTGCTCTCTCCTCTCTTTCTTCTCTCTCCTCTCTCTCTTTCCTCTGTCTCTCCTCTCTCTCTCTCTCCCCTCTCTCTTCTCTCTCTCCTCTCTCTCTCTCCTATCTCTCTTCTCTCTCTCCTCTCTCTCTTCTCTCTCTCCTCTCTTTCTCCTTATCCTCTCTCACTTCTCTCTCTCTTCTCTCTCACTTCTCTCATCTCACTCTCTCACTCATCTCTCTCATCTTTGTAGCTGAATAATCTACTTCTGGTTTCTCTACTGCAATACAGAGGTCAAGATTACCAAATCTTCCTATGCTTTTCATTACAGGCAGTGGCTGCTGCCTAAAGAGAATTAGTTCACGAGTTTGAGTCCCGGCCGTCCCGGTAAAGAATTTAATTTACTTATAAGTTTAAATTATAATTATTATTTATTTATAATTATAATTTAATTTAATTATGCACTGAGGGGAGGAGCCGGAGATCAGCTGTGAGCCGTGGGACACACCTCTAAAATCGAAGCAGTTCACGGAATGAGGCTGCATTGCTCTCTCCTTTCTCTCTTCTCTCTCTCTCTCTTCTCTCTCTCCTCTCTCTCTCCTATCTCTCTCTCTTCTCTCTCCTCTCGCTCTCCTCTCTCTCCTCTCTCGTCTCTCTCCTCTCTCCCTCTCTCTCTTCTCTCCTCTCTCCTCTCTTTCTCTTTCCTCTCTCTTCTCTCCTCTCTCTCTCTTCTCTCTCTCAGACCTGGCGATGATCAGCTGATGCGGTCCCCTGACGGAATCAGCTGACACTATAAGTCGAGCGGTGAGGCCGGCTTTTTACCACCCAGCCGGCTAAACTATCAGCTGATGCTGGCGGCCAGGAGTCTGCACAGAAGTATGTAGTTTTTTGGGGTTTTTTTGCACTGATGCATCAGCTGATTGTATAAAAGCCGTTTATACAATCAGCTGCTGTGTCATGTAATTCAGGCCCTTGAACCTGACACATCATCTGATCGCTTTGCCTTCCAGCAAACCGATCAGATGATATTGGATCCGGATTGGACGGCGCGGGACCCTTGACCCAGGATTACTGCGGAGGGGGTTCTTTATTTCAATAAAGATGGAGTCACTAATTGTGTTGTGTTTTATTTCTAATAAAATATTTTTCTGTGTGTTGTGTTTTTTTATCTATACTAGAAATTCATGGTGGCCATGTCTAATATTGGCGTGACACCATGAATTTCGGGCTTAGGGCCAGTTGATAATATACAGCTAGCCCTAACCCCATTATTACCCAGCGAGCCACCCGTCACCAGGTCAGCTGGAAGAGTTGGATACAGCGCCAGAAGATGGCGCTTCTATGAAAGCGCCATTTTCTGGGGCGAATGCGGACTGCAATTTGCTGCAGGGGAGCCCAGAAAGCTTGTGCACCCTGCGCTGCATATTCCAATCCCCAGCTGCCTAGTTGTACCTGGCTGGACACAAAAATTGGGCGAAGCCCACGTCATTTGTTTTTTAATTATTTCATGAAATTCGTGAAATAATAAAAAAAAAGGGCTTCCCTATATTTTTGGTTTCCTGCCCGGTACAAATAGGCAGCCGGGGGTTGGGGACAGCCCGTAGCTGCCCGCTGTACCTGGCTAGCATACAAAAATATGGCGAAGCCCACGTATTTTTTTGGGGGGAAAAAACTTTTGCATAGTCCTGGATGGAGTATGCTGAGCTTTGTAGTTCTGCAGCTGCTGTCTGTCTGTATGGAGGAGAGCAGACTGCAGCTGCACAGCTACAAGGCTTAGCATCCTCCATTTAGGACTGTATGCTGGAGGGAGAGGCAGGGGAAGCAGAACTGCAAGACTCAGCATGCTCCATTCACTAGTGTATGCAGGAGAGCAGACAGCAGCTGCAGAACTACAAGGCTCAGCATACTCCATCCAGGACTGTATGTAGGAGATTTTTGCCCACTAAAAAAATGACGTGGGCTTCGCCATATTTTTGTATGCTAGCCAGGTACAGCAGGAATTGCAGTCCGCAGCCGCCCCAGAAAATGGCGCTTTCATAGAAGCGCCATCATCTGGCACTGTATCCAACTCTTCCAGCAGCCCTGATGCCGGGTGGCTTGCTGGGTAATAAAGGGTTAATACTAGCTTTGTTTTACTAGCTAGTATTAAGCTAGAAATTCTTAATGTCAGGCAAGTTTGACCCGGCCATTAAGAATCTCCAATAAAGGGTTAAAAAAAGACACCACACAGAGAAAAAATACTTTAATAGAAATAAATACACAAACACACTTAGAGACTCCATGTTTATTACTCCCTCTCACCCCTCCACGATCCTGGTCTTCTCTCTTCTTTCTCCTTCAACGCATTCAGCTCTGCTACATCAGACAGCACTGCATGGGAGGAAGATGCTGCTGCTCCGTGCAGAGGCTTGGGGTTGTAAGCGGTGACGTCACCACTGCCACTGTTGCAATAGTAATCTGACAGGCGGGTTACTATAGCAACGGTGATCTCACCTGATTCCCGGTGCCGCTATTCACCGGCTGTGGCATCCAGTCCCTGCATGTGGGCTGACTCTGTAAAGAGCGCCGACATGCAGGAACGGGGAGCCAAGCATGTGCCCAAGCATCTCGCCAGTACACGGAGATGCTCAAACGAGCACCGCGTACCGGAGAGATACACTGACAGGACCTAGCATGACGTCATAGCCATGTGACCAGTCTGTAGCCAATGAGATAATAGACATGTGACTGGTCACATGCTATGACGACATCACGGAAGGTCCTATCATCAGTTCTGGTTACTGGTAGGTCGCAGCAATGATCGGAAGAAAAAGCGGCAGGAGACAGAGTTTGCAGGACACATCGCGGGGACCTGTAAGTATGATGGCAATGTTTATTAACTCTATGTGTACATGTATAATGTGTTGGTATGTGTTTGTGTTTGCCTGCCATTGTTTTCAATGGGGTTCGAAGGTGTTCGTCGAACATTCGCCGAACAAACCCGCCGTTCGACGAACCGAAACGAACTCGAACACTAGGGGGTGGCTCATCTCTACTCATGACAGAACCCTCTTTGTACGAAGGGCTTCAGGATCCTCAAGACCAGACTTGTCCAGATAACACATACAGAAGGAACTCCCTGACCAATTTGCATTCACTTCTGTTGTCACCTGACCTCCAAGGTTACCGATAGCACAAACTGGTGGTAATTGTAATAACGAAAGCTCCTGAGAAACAACACATCTCCAGAGCAATGACCTGTGGAAAACGTTATGGATATTAAGTACCAGGGGTAGCTCCAGTCGAAAGGCCGCAGGTTAATAACGCTTGCTACTCAATACTGACAGATAAACCTAGAGCCTAGAGCCCCAGATAAACTCCTCCAGTTGATCCTATTAGTGGACACTCATATGTAGTCATTCACACACTCGTGTGGACCTGAATGTTTTTTACCAGTCATGCGAATGTTAGAAAAAGGTAATCTTGAAGGACCAATAACTAAAGAGGCTCCCTGTGATTTCCAAACCTTACCTCAAAAATAGCACACTCAGTGGAAATGATCACCCCCGTTAAACCACCTCTCCTGGAGGGGACAACGATGCCTACTATTAACCTGTAGAGAGAGCAAGATATCGCCCCTTCTCTCTGGCAGAACTTTTGCCATCTCTCCCTAGAAAGAAGAAGTAACGGAGGAAATGTACACATCCCGGTCGTCTCCCTCCACATGACCTGGGGATGCGACTTTTTAGATGGTGATACATGTTTGGGGATTGATGGACAAACCCCAATATAATTACACTGAAAACCACAATAATAGCATGCCCCGTCCCACGACAACTGCAAGCGACCTAGTATGAGGGTATACGCCCCCCAACTACATGGGTTTGTCAATATGAACCTGTAGACATTCTACCTAGGGAGAACAACAGAGGGCAGGATAACCGTACATCTCTCCCTGAGTCTTCTATCAACCCTGATAGCAAGGGCCATGGTGGCCTCCAATGACTCCGGAGTAGAATATTGAACCAGTGACCTAAGCCTACCTTACAGACTCTGATAGAAATTACTCCTAAGCGCAAGATCATTCCATTGGGTGTCAGTGGCCCATCTCATGAACTGCAAACAATAATCCTCAGCTGGCAGCACCCCCCCCTGGAGCCTACGGAGTTTACACTCCACAAAGGAGACGCCATCAGTGTCACCATAAACTGGGCCAAAGCCAAAAAATACTTGTCCACTGACCGTAAAGACAGTGAGGAGCTCTATTTTTGCTTCATCGACTACAGCAAACTGTGACTGTGTTGATGACCAGAAACTTTGAAATACCATGAAGAATATGGATGTACCAAACCATCTGATCAGCTTCATCAGGAACGTTTACATCGACCAATAGGCAACAGTTTGAATGAAAAATGACGACACAGAATGGTTCAAAGTGGAGAGAGGCATCGGACAAGGCTGCATTCTGTCACCATTTCTCTTCAATTTACATGTAAAAGCTATTTTCAGGAAGGCTGGACTTGATGAAAGAAGAGAAGGAATCAAAATTGCTGAACGAATCATCAACTGTCTTAAGACAATATATCAAGCATAGATGGAATGAAGAATTTATTATGGAATGTCAAGATTTAAAGCTCACACATGGGACTCCTATTCAATACAAAGAAGACAAAGATATTTACTACTGCCAGGTATGACCGGGACACATTTGAGATAGATGGCAACGAACTGGAAGTTGTAAAGGACTTCAACCTACTTGGATCAATGATCATTCAAGATGCAGCAATAACACTGAACGCCAATAGGAGAATAGCTATGGGTAAATCAACAATGAAGTCACTGGACATGGTCCTCAAATCAAGGAACATTTCACTGTGACAAAGACATGGCTCGTACATAGCCTGGCCTTTTCTGTAGTCATATATGAAGGTGAAACCTGGATTATAAAGAAAAAGGACAGAAGAAAAATCAACACCTTTGAAATGTGGTGCTCGAGAAGGATGTTATCAATACCATGTATGGCCAAAAGAACAAACAAATCAATTTTGGAACAAATCAAGCCACGCATTTCACTCAAAGCAAAGATCACCAATCTATGACTTGCCTATTTTTGACACATCATACGAAGAGAGCAATCAGTGGAGAAGGACATCATGGTCGGAAAAATAGAGGCAACAAGGTAAAGAGAAAGACCAGCAATTCGATGGCTTGATACTATCAAGATAACGGTGGAGAAGACTGTTAATAGAAAGAAAGAAGCTCAATGACAAGCCAAGATCTAAATTTGTGATGCGTTGACAACAGTGGCATTTTACTGAAGTCTACAACCAGTTTTGCTAAGAATGGCACAGTTGTGGAATTTTAAACAGCATGAAGATATTGACAAGGGGATGTGACAGAGATGAATACTTTACCCACAGTCCTGCCCCAGGGCTGTGGAGTCGGAGTTGTGGAGTCGGAGTTAGTGTCTATTTTGATGGAGTCAGAGTTGAAGTTGGTATAAAATGGACCGACACCGACTCCTAAAATATATAATAAATTGGGAACAGCGGCATAATGCATTATATAATGAATATTTTTTCATAAGAATTTGAGAAAGTTATAAAATGTCCTATAAATGTCTGTTCTATTCCTGATCAAAGAATCTAGGTTTTTACTTGAGATGTATCTGTGCTGTACTTCAGCTACATGATATAAGCATTGATGTAATAAATTTACTGTAGTATAATGGTATCAAACATGTCATGTACAGTTGAGAAGAAGTTTATATACACTATCTAAAAAGACACATCTGCATGTGCTCCTCACTATCTGACATGAAAGCAGAATAAATATTTCCCATTTTAGATCAATTATAATTACCAAAATTCTTTACATTTGCCAAATGCCAGAATAATGAGAGAGAGAATATTTTAAGGCATTTCTATTCCTTTCAGCAAAGTCAAAAGTTTATGCACACTTGGAGTACTATGCCTTTAAACAATATGGAATAGCCCATATGATAATGTCATGTCTTTAGAACCTTCTGATAGGTTTATTGGCAACGTCTGAGTTAATTAGAGACACACCTCTGTGTTACATCTCGTGGCTCTCCTGAGGCAAGGACTGAGGCAGTCTCCCATTCCTTGCCTGCCACAAGCACTCCTGCTCAGCAGCGCCGAAGGTCTGCCAGACTGCGCAGTGTGCAGGAGATACCTTCTCAGAGAGGCAGCAGAAGGGTGACACCTAGTGGTTCTCCTGTTACAAGGAGTGAAGCGGTCTCCCATTCCTGGCCTGCCGCAGACTCTCCTGCTCAGCGGCCCCGAAGGTCTGCGAGGCTGCGCAATGTGCAGACTGCTCAGGGAAACAGTGAGATTCCCGTTATCTCTGCACATTGTGAGACCGAGGATCCCGCCTCTATTTCCCAGAGGCAGGAGGGTGAGCATGTGCAATGCGTGGTGGGTCCTGATTCGCTCACTGACGTCACACGGCTTGATGACAAGGCTGGTGACGTGGTGAATCCTGACTGGCCAGGCTGGGACGTCGTGGACCCTGATTGGGTCAAGTCCGTCATCTCCGCCTCGCGCCCGCCCTCGGGTGGAGCTGCACCTCCTTAAAAGCTCCCCCTGCCATCATGGCGGCGCGCGACCGTCCTTCTATGTTTGGATGTCTGGCAGCGTGCTGCCACGCCACTGCTCAGGCATTACTGTCTCTTGTGGGCTTGGCCCTTGCTGCTCCGGCAGTACCTCGTTTGCAGGCCGTGTTCCTGCCTTGCTGCTCCGGCAGTACCCCCGTCAACATGCCGTGTTCCTGTCCCAGGTGAGCTCCTCAAGTCTCCATTGGACTCACCTGGTTATTGAAAGCACACGTGCGTGGTAACCTCTGTGCTACCCTCGTGCCATATTCTCGTGACTTCCACTGGCACACGTGCGTGGGCACCTCTGTGCTTCCCCGTGCAACAGGTACACCGAGCCGTGAGATCTGTGCCATACAACCCTCAGGGGTTAGGGCAGATCGGTGTACATAGATCGTCTGTGACATTCCAGACGATCGCTAGCAGCAACCCGCTCACTCTTCACCCACCATAGCGGCGGTCCCTTACACCGCACAGTGGACCTTGACCGGCGGAAGCAGTCCATTTCCCATCTTGGCACGCTTCCCCGGGTCCCCCTCGTAACATTACGGTCGCGCCAAAGGTCTGGCTATGGCTGAAGAGCAGCAGCAGTTGCTGCGTTATGTGCAGCAGTTGGAGTCACGATTGGCAGCAGTGGAGCAGTCTTCCTCCGATAAGACTACTCTGACGACAGTCGCCACCCAGGCGGCTACCCAGGCTGTGCTATTGGGCGGAAGGTCTCCTCGCTTCCAGAGCGCTTTAGCGGCAACAGCTCTGAGTGCCGTGGGTTTATAAACCAGGTTACCACCTACTTAGAGCTGTCCGCGACTCTTTACGCTACCGAGAAGGCGAAGGTAGCCTTCGTCCAGTCCCTGCTCACAGGGAGAGCGCTGAAGTGGTCCACGCCGTTGTGGGAGCGCGGAGATCGTGTGGTGAATAACTTAGCAGCTTATCTTGGGGCCATGAGAATGGTGTTCCTTGGGCCTCAAGTTACCCACGATTCCGCGCTGCGCCTCCTACGACTTCGGCAAGGGTCTGCTTCAGTCGGGGACTTTGCTGTACACTTTAGGACACTGGCCGCAGAGCTGGACTGGCCGGATAAGGTCCTTGTCCCTGTGTTTTGGGAGGGCCTGGCAGGGTTTGTCAAAGACGCACTGGCCACACGTGAGGTGCCTGCCACTTTAGAGTCCTTGATTCAGGTTGCCTCTCGCATAGACATCCGCCAGGCGGAGCGAAGGCTCGAGGTCTCTTCAGCACCCACGTCTTCTCGGCCTAAAAAGCGTCTGACTCCCGTCTTCCATCAGACAGGTCCCCCAGCCAGTCCTGTAGGCGACTCCGTGGAGTCAATGGAAGTGTCCAAGGTGGTCTCCTCTGCCCCAGGTTCTCGGTCTTGTGTCATCTGCTTTTCCTGTGGGCAGAGGGGACACATAGCTACCCTATGTCCCAAACCGTCGGGAAAAGACAGCGTCTAGTTTCTATCAGAGGGGGGACTCTAGACGCTACTTCTCCCTCTAGGTTGACTATCAGCGCCCAGTTGCAGTTCGGCACTACTCTCTTCTCTGCCCTGGCTTGCTTGGACTCAGGCGCTGAAGGCAATTTCATCTCGACCTCCCTGGCAACCCGATACTCAGTTCCCCTGGTTCTGTTGCCCAAGCCACTCAGGGTCCGGGTAGTCGACGGGTCCATACTACTCGATCCTATCACCCAGATCACCATCCCTCTCAGGATGGATGTACCACCGGGACACCATGAGCAGGTGTCCTTCCTGGTGCTTCCAGGGGGGACGGATGAGATCCTACTGGGTCTTCCCTGGTTGAGACAGCATGCTCCTATACTCAACTGGGCAACAGGGGAGATCTCATCCTGGGCAGGATCCTGTAGAGAGCACCTCGTGACTACCGAACCACCCGCTACCATTAGGTCGGTTGGGTCCTCAGGGAATACTGAGGGGCCGGGTTTACCGACACCTTATGAGGCCTACAGGGATGTCTTTTCCAAAAGGGCCGCAGATACTCTTCCTCCCCACCGGCCATATGATTGCCGAATAGACCTGAAGCCAGGCTCCGAGCCCCCTAGGGGCAGAGTGTATCCACTCTCTGCTCCAGAGACGGAGGCTATGTCCAAATATATTCAGGACAGCCTGGCGAAGGGGTTCATTCGCAAGTCTATTTCACCGGCTGGTGCAGGGTTCTTTTTTGTGCAGAAGAAGGAAGGGGATCTGCGCCCCTGTATCGATTACAGGGGATTAAATGCAATCACAATCAAGAACAAATACCCTTTGCCCCTCATTACTGAGCTATTTGATCGATTCCGCGGGGCAAAGGTCTTCACAAAGCTGGATCTACGCGGGGCGTATAATCTAGTGCGAGTCCGAAAGGGCGATGAGTGGAAGACCGCCTTTAACACCAGGGACGGTCACTACGAGTATCTAGTAATGCCCTTCGGACTCTGCAATGCCCCCGCCGTATTTCAAGACTTTGTGAATGACATTTTCCGGGATTTGTATCTTTCCGTGGTTGCATACCTGGATGACATTCTTATCTTCTCCTCCGATCTTACCACCCATCGGAGGGATGTCATCCGAGTACTTAAGAGGCTCCGCACCCATTCGTTATATGCTAAGCTGGAAAAGTGCGTTTTTGAACAGGAATCCTTGCCGTTCCTGGGGTACATAGTGTCCAGTCAGGGGTTAGCAATGGATCCGGGGAAGTTGGAGACAGTGATGAACTGGCCTGAGCCCCGCTCGCTGAAGGCGATCCAGCGATTCTTGGGGTTTATCAATTATTATCGCCAGTTCATTCCCAACTTCTCGACGGTGGCAGCACCCATCATTGCCCTTACCCGCAAGGGCGCTAATCCCAAAGCATGGACACGGGAAACGGTAGAGGCATTTCACACTCTCAAAACTCACTTCTCCAGAGCTCCCATCCTTCATCGTCCAGACATCTCCAAACCCTTCCTACTGGAGGTAGACGCCTCTTCGGTCGGTGCAGGTGCAGTCCTGTACCAGAAAAACGAACGAGGAAGGAAACATCCGTGTTTCTTTTTCTCCAAGACCTTTTCTCCGGCCGAGAGGAACTACTCCATAGGGGATAGGGAGTTACTGGCGATGAAACTAGCATTCCAGGAATGGCGGCATCTCCTGGAGGGTGCGAAGCATCCATTTGAGGTTTTTTCTGACCACAAAAACCTCACATACCTCCAGACAGCACAACGCCTGAACCCAAGGCAGGCCCGTTGGTCTTTATTCTTCTCCCGGTTCCGCTTTATTATCCGCCACCTGGCCGGTGAGAAGAACGTACGGGCCGATGCCTTGTCACGTTGTATGGTTGTGTTGGAGGAGGACGAGGAGGAGCCTCGTCTTATACTACCCCCGGACAGCTTGAGGATGGTCACTCCCACTTCTTTGGACCAGGTGCCACCTGGCAAAACCCTCGTTCCCCCTGAACTACGGAACGAGGTGCTATCGTGGGCCCATGCCTCCAAGGTCGGGGGTCACTTCGGGGTCAAAAGGACCAGAGACCTGGTGACCAGGCATTATTGGTGGCCGAGACTACCCCAGGACATACAGGAATATGTGGGAGCCTGTATGTCGTGTGCTCGGAATAAGCCGTCCCGGCAGAGACCGGCAGGTCTTCTTCACCCACTGCCAGTGCCGGATCGTCCCTGGGAAGTGGTAGGGATGGACTTCCTGGGAGATCTGCCCAAGTCAGCAGGGCACAGGGTCGTATGGGTCATCACGGACCACTTCTCTAAAATGGTCCACTTGGTGCCTCTCCCACGACTCCCGACGTCACGTGCTCTCGCCACCTTGTTCATTCGGCATGTATTTAGGTTGCATGGCATGCCTGACAAGGTGGTGAGCGACCGGGGTCCCCAGTTCGCGTCTCGCTTCTGGAGAGAGCTCTGTAAGCTCCTGCAGATAGAGCTGAACATCTCCTCCGCATACCATCCCGAGACCAATGGACTAGTGGAGAGGACTAATCAGACCTTGGTAACTTACCTCCGCCATTTTATATCCGCGCACCACGACAACTGGGCTAACCTCCTTCCTTGGGCCGAATTTGCCATTAACAATTCGGTCCATGAATCCTCTGGCCAGACTCCGTTTCTACTCAATAACGGACAACATCCCAGAATCCCGGTTCCGATGCCCATTACGTCACCCGATACTAGAGTGGAGGATTGGGCGACCAAGGCCCGGGAGATCTGGGATGACACCCAAGAGGCTCTTAAAAGGGCCAAAGACCGGATGGTGACAACGGCTGATGTTCGCCGCCGCCCTGCACCATCCTTCGCCCCTGGTGACCTAGTATGGCTGTCCTCTAAGAATGTTAACCTACGGGTACAGGCAGCCAAATTCGCCCCTAGGTATCTGGGTCCGTTTAAAGTACTACAGCAGGTAAACCCAGTGGCATATCGACTCCAGCTCCCTCCATGCTGGGCTATAGCCAACACCTTTCACGTGTCCCTCCTGAAACCCGTACGACTTAATAAATTCTCGGGGTCCCTGCCGGCTCAAACCGACTCCCCGTCCGACGACCCTGAGGTGGCAAAACTTGTGGAGACAAAAGTCATACAGGGCAAGAGGTACTACCTCGTGGAGTGGGCCGGCCGTGGTCCGGAGCATAGATCCTGGGAGTTGGAGGATCATATCCGCGCCCCGGGTTTGATAGCGGCTTTCGAGCACGGACAGGGGGGGACTAGACGGGGGGGTAATGTTACATCTCGTGGCTCTCCTGAGGCAAGGACTGAGGCAGTCTCCCATTCCTTGCCTGCCACGAGCACTCCTGCTCAGCAGCGCCGAAGGTCTGCCAGACTGCGCAGTGTGCAGGAGATACCTTCTCAGAGAGGCAGCAGAAGGGTGACACCTAGTGGTTCTCCTGTTACAAGGAGTGAAGCGGTCTCCCATTCCTGGCCTGCCGCAGACTCTCCTGCTCAGCGGCCCCGAAGGTCTGCGAGGCTGCGCAATGTGCAGAGGTTTACTGCTCAGGGAAGCAGTGAGATTCCCGTTATCTCTGCACATTGTGAGACCGAGGATCCCGCCTCTATTTCCCAGAGGCAGGAGGGTGAGCATGTGCAATGCGTGGTGGGTCCTGATTCGCCCACTCACGTCACACGGCTTGATGACGAGGCTGGTGACGTGGTGAATCCTGACTGGCCAGGCTGGGACGTCGTGGATCCTGATTGGGTCAAGTCCGTCATCTCCGCCTCGCGCCCGCCCTTGGCTGGAGCGACACCTCCTTAAAAGCTCCTCCTGCCATCATGGCGGCGCGCGACCATCCTTCTATGTTTGGATGTCTGGCAGCGTGCTGCCACGCCACTGCTCAGGCATTATCGTCTTCCGTGGGCTTGGCCCTTGCTGCTTAGGCAGCACCTGGTTTGCAGGCCGTGTCCCTGCCTTGCTGCTCTGGCAGTAGCTCCTTCGACAGGCCGTGTTCCTGTTCCAGGTGAGCTCCTCGAGTCTCCACCGGACTCACCTGGTTATTGAAAGCACACGTGCGTGGGCACCTCTGTGCTACCCTCGTGCCATATTCTTGTGACTTCCACTGGCACACGTGCGTGGGCACCTCTGTGCTTCCCCGTGCAACAGGTACACCGAGCCGTGTGATCCCTGCCATACAACCCTCTCGGGTTAGGGCAGACCGGTGTACATAGATCGTCTGTGACATTCCAGACGATCGCTAGCAGCAACCCGCTCACTCTTCACCCACCATAGCAGCGGTCCCTTACACCGCACAGTGGACCTTGACCGGCGGAAGCTGTCCATTCCCCATCTTGGCACGCTTCCCCGGGTCCCCCTCGTAACATTACGGTCGCGCCAAAGGTCTGGCTATGGCTGAAGAGCAGCAGCAGTTGCTGCGTTATGTGCAGCAGTTGGAATCACGATTGGCAGCAGTGGAGCAGTCTTCCTCCGACAAGACTACTCTGACGACAGTCGCCACCCAGGCGGCTACCCAGGCTGTGCTATTGGGCGGAAGGTCTCCTCGCCTTGCGCTTCCAGAGCGCTTTAGCGGGGACAGCTCCGAGTGCCGTGGCTTTATAAACCAGGTCACCACCTACTTAGAGCTGTCCGCCACTCTTTACGCTACCGAGAAGGCGAAGGTAGCCTTCGTCCAGTCCCTGCTCACAGGGAGAGCGCTGAAGTGGTCCACGCCGTTGTGGGAGCGCGGAGATCGGGTGGTGAATAACTTAGCAGCTTATCTTGGGGCCATGAGAATGGTGTTCCTCGGGCCTCAAGTCACCCACGACTCCGCGCTGCGCCTCCTACGACTTCGGCAAGGGTCCGCTTCAGTCGGGGACTTTGCCGTACACTTTAGGACACTTGCCGCAGAGCTGGACTGGCCGGATAAGGTCCTTGTCCCTGTGTTCTGGGAGGGCCTGGCAGGGTTCGTCAAAGACGCACTGGCCACGCGTGAGGTGCCTGCTACTTTAGAGTCCTTGATTGTGGTTGCCTCTCGCATAGACATCCGCCAGGTGGAGCGGAGGCTCGAGGTCTCTTCAGCACCCACGTCCTCACGGCCTAAAAAGCGTCTGGCTCCCGTCTTCCACCAGACAGGTCTCCCAGCCAGCTCTGTAGGCGACTCCGTGGAGTCAATGGAGGTGTCCAAAGCGGTCTCCTCTACCCCAGGTTCTCGGTCTGGTGTCATCTGCTTTTCCTGTGGGCAGAGGGGACACATAGCTACCCGATGTCCCAAACCGTCGGGAAAAAACAGCGTCTAGTTTCCATCAGAGGGGGGTTCCTAGACGCTGCTTCTCCCTCTAGGTTGACTATCAGCGCCCAGTTGCGGTTTGGCACTACTCTCTTCTCTGCTCTGGCCTGCCTGGACTCAGGCGCTGATGGCAATTTCATTTCGACCTCCCTGGCAACCCGATACTCAGTTCCCCTGGTTCTCTTGCCCAAGCCACTCAGGGTTCGGGTAGTCAACGGGTCCCTACTAGTCGATTCCATCACCCAGATCACCATCCCTCTCAGGATGGAAGTACCACCAGGACACCATGAGCAGGTGTCCTTCCTGGTGCTTCCAGGGGGGACGGATGAGAGCCTACTGGGCCTCCCCTGGTTGAGACAGCATGCTCCTATACTCAACTGGGAAACAGGGGAGATCTCATCATGGGCAGGATCCTGTAGGGAGCACCTCGTGACTACCGAACCACCCGCTACCATTAGGTCGGTTGGGTCCTCAGGGAATACAGGGGAGCCAGGTTTACCGACACCTTATGAGGCCTACAGGGACGTCTTCTCCAAGAGGGCCGCAGATACCCTTCCTCCCCACCGGCCATACGATTGCCGAATAGACCTGAAGCCAGGCTCCGAGCCCCCTAGGGGCAGAGTGTATGAGAGACAGAGGCTATGTCCAAATATATTCAGGACAGCCTGGCAAAAGGGTTCATTCGCAAGTCTATTTCACCGGCCGGTGCGGGGTTCTTCTTCGTGCAAAAGAAGGAAGGGGATCTACGCCCCTGTATCGATTACAGGGGATTAAATGCAATCACGATCAAAAACAAATACCCTCTGCCCCTCATTACGGAGTTATTTGATCGATTCCGCGGGGCAAAAATCTTCACGAAGCTGGATCTACGCGGGGCGTATAATCTAGTGCGAGTCCGAGAGGGCGATGAGTGGAAGACCGCCTTCAACACCAGGGACGGTCACTACGAGTATCTTGTAATGCCCTTCGGACTCTGCAATGCCCCCGCCGTATTTCAAGACTTTGTGAATGATGTTTTCCGGGATTTGTATCTTTCCGTGGTTGCATACCTGGATGATATCCTTATCTTCTCCCCCGATCTTGCCACCCATCGGAGGGATGTCATCCGAGTACTTAAGAGGCTCCGCACCCATTCGTTATATGCTAAGCTAGAAAAGTGCGTTTTTGAACGTGAATACTTGCCGTTCCTGGGGTATATCGTGTCCCGTCAGGGATTAGCAATGGATCCGGGGAAGTTGGAGACAGTGATGAAATGGCCTGAGCCCCGCTCGCTGAAAGCGATCCAGCGATTCTTGGGGTTTATCAATTATTATCGCCAGTTCATTCCCAACTTCTCGACGGTGGCAGCACCCATCATTGCCCTTACCCGCAAGGGCGCTAATCCCAAAGCATGGACACGGGAAACGGTAGAGGCGTTTCACACTCTCAAAACTTACTTCTCCAGAGCTCCCATCCTTCATCGTCCAGACATCTCCAAACCCTTCCTACTAGAGGTAGACGCCTCTTCGGTCGGTGCTGGTGCAGTCCTGTACCAGAAAGACAAACGAGGAAGGAAGCATCCATGTTTCTTTTTCTCCAAAACCTTTTCTCCGGCCGAGAGGAACTACTCCATAGGGGATAGGGAGTTACTGGCGATGAAACTAGCATTCCAGGAATGGCGGCATCTCCTGGAGGGTGCGATGCATCCATTTGAAGTATTTTCCGACCATAAAAATCTCACATACCCTCCAGACAGCACAACGCCTGAACCCAAGGCAGGCCCGTTGGTCCTTGTTCTTCTCCCGGTTCCGCTTTATTATCCGCTACCTGGCCGGTGAGAAAAACGTACGGGCATATGCCTTGTCACGTTGTATGGTTGTGTTGGAGGAGGACGAGGAGGAGCCTCGTCTTATACTACCCCCGGACAGCTTGAGGATGGTCACTCCCACTTCCTTGGACCAGGTGCCACCTGGCAAGACCCTCGTTCCCCCTGAATTACGGAATGTGGTGCTATCGTGGGCCCATGCCTCCAAGGTCGGGGGTCACTTTGGGGTCAAAAGGACCAGAGACCTTGTGACCAGGCACTATTGGTGGCCGAGACTACCCCAGGACATACAGGAGTATGTGGGAGCCTGTATGTCGTGTGCACGGAATAAGCCGTCCCGGCAGAGACCGGCAGGTCTTCTTCACCCACTGCCAGTGCCGGATCGTCCCTGGGAAGTGGTGGGAATGGACTTCCTGGGAGATCTGCCCAAGTCAGCAGGCCACAAGGTCGTATGGGTCATCACGGATCACTTCTCTAAAATGGTCCACTTGGTGCCTCTCCCACGACTCCCGACGTCACGTGCTCTCGCCACCTTATTCATTAGGCATGTATTCAGGCTGCATGGCATGCCTGACAAGGTGGTGAGCGACCGGGGTCCCCAGTTCGCGTCTCGCTTCTGGAGAGAGCTCTGTAAGCTCCTGCAGATAGAGCTGAACATCTCCTCCGCATACCATCCCGAAACCAATGGACTGGTGGAGAGGACCAATCAGACCTTGGTAACTTACCATTTTATCTCCGCGCACCACGACAACTGGGCTAACCTCCTTCCTTGGGCCGAATTTGCCATTAATAATTCGGTCCATGAATCCTCTGGCCAGACTCCGTTCCTGCTCAATAACGGACAACATCCCAGAATCCCGGTTCCGATGCCCATTACGTCACCCGATCCTAGAGTGGAGGATTGGGCGACCGAGGCCCGGGAGATCTGGGATAACACCCAAGAGGCCCTTAAGAGGGCTAAAGACCGGATGGTGACAACAGCTGATGTGCGCCGCCGCCCGGCACCATCCTTCGCCCCTGGTGACCTAGTGTGGCTGTCCTCTAAGAATGTTAACCTACGGGTACAGGCAGCCAAGTTCGCCCCTAGGTACCTGGGTCCGTTTAAAGTACTAGAGCAGGTAAACCCTGTGGCATACCAACTCCAGCTCCCTCCACGCTGGGCTATAGCCAACACCTTTCACGTGTCCCTCCTGAAACCCGTACGACTTGATAAGTTCTCGGGGTCCCTGACGCCTCAAACCGACTCTCCGTCCGCCGACCCTGAGGTGGCGAAGCTTGTGGAGACAAAAGTCATACGGGGCAGGAGGTACTACCTCGTGGAGTGGGTCGGCCGTGGTCCGGAGCATAGATCCTGGGAATTGGAGGATCATATCCACGCCCCGGGTTTGATAGCGGCCTTCGAGCACGGGCAGGGGGGGGGGCCTAGACAGGGGGGGTAATGTTACACCTCGTGGCTCTCCTGTGGCAAGGAATGAGGCAGTCTCCTTGCCTGCCACGAGCGCTCCTGCTCAGCAGCGCCGAAGGTCTGCCAGACTGCGCAGAGTGCAGGAGAAACCTCCTCAGAGAGGCAGCACAAGGGTGACACCTAGTGGTACTCCTGTTGCAAGAAATGAGGCAGTCTCCCATTCCTTGCCTGCCGTGGCTCCTCCTGCACAGCAGCCCCGAAGGTCTGTGAGGTTGCGCAATGTGCAGAGGTTTGCTGCTCAGGGAAGCAGTGAGACTCCCGTTATCTCTACACATTGTGAGACCGAGGATCCCGCCTCTATTTCCCAGAGGCAGGAGGGTGAGCATGTGCAATGCTTGGTGGGTCCTGATTCGCCCACTCACGTCACACGGCTTGATGACGAGGCTGGTGACGTGGTGAATCCTGACTGGCCAGGCTGGGACGTCGTGGATCCTGATTGGGTCAAGTCCGTCATCTCCGCCTCGCGCCCGCCCTTGGCTGGAGCGACACCTCCTTAAAAGCTCCTCCTGCCATCATGGCGGCGCGCGACCGTCCTTCTATGTTTGGATGTCTGGCAGCGTGCTGCCACGCCACTGCTCAGGCATTATCGTCTTCCGTGGGCTTGGCCCTTGCTGCTTAGGCAGCACCTGGTTTGCAGGCCGTGTCCCTGCCTTGCTGCTCCGGCAGTAGCTCCTTCGACAGGCCGTGTTCCTGTTCCAGGTGAGCTCCTCGAGTCTCCACCGAACTCACCTGGTTATTGAAAGCACACGTGCGTGGGCACCTCTGTGCTACCCTCGTGCCATATTCTTGTGACTTCCACTGGCACACGTGCGTGGGCACCTCTGTGCTTCCCCGTGCAACAGGTACACCGAGCCGTGTGATCCCTGCCATACAACCCTCACGGGTTAGGGCAGACCGGTGTACATAGATCGTCTGTGACATTCCAGACGATCGCTAGCAGCAACCCGCTCACTCTTCACCCACCATAGCAGCGGTCCCTTACACCGCACAGTGGACCTTGACCGGCGGAAGCTGTCCATTCCCCATCTTGGCACGCTTCCCCGGGTCCCCCTCGTAACACCTCTGGATGTATTTTGATGCACACCTGATATACACTGCTTCTTTGTGTAGCATCATCGGAAAGTCAAAGGAAATAAGCCAAGATCTCAGGAAGAGAATTATGGATTGGCACAAGTCTGGGTCATCCTTGAGTGCCATTTCCAGATACCTGAAGGTGCATCATTCATTCATACAAACAATTATACGCAAGTACAAACAAGATGGGAATTTTAAGCCATCATACTTATACCGCTCAAAAAGTAGATGGGTTCTGTGTACCAAAGATGAACATGCTTTGGTCAGACATATGCATATCAACCCAAGAACAAAAGCAAAAGACCTTGTGAAGATGCTGGCAGAAGCTGGTAAGACTGTGTCATTATTCACAGTGAAACGAGTACTTTATCAACATGGGCTGAAAGACAACTCTGCCAGGAAGAAGCCATTACTCAAAAAGAAACATAAAAAAGCCAGATTAATGTTTGCAAATGCACACAGGAACAAATACCTTAATTTTTGGAGACATGTCCTGTGGTCTGACGAAACTAAAATTGAACTGTTTGGCCATAATGATCATCGTTACAGTTGTAGGAAAAAGGGAAAGGCTTTGAAGCCTAAGAAGACCATCCCAACTGTGAAACATGGGGATGGCAGTATCATGTTGTGGGGTTGTTTGCTGCAGGAGGGACTGGTGCACTTCACAAAATAGATCGCATCTTGAGGAAAGAAGATTATGCGGCAATAATGAAGCAACATCTCAAGACATCAGCCAGGAACTTAAAGTTTGCGCGGAAATGTGTATTCAAATGGACAATGACCTGAAGCATACTGCCAAACTGGTTAGAGTGGCTTAAAGATAAGAAAGTCAATGTTTTGGAGTGGCCACCACAAAGCCCTGATCTCAATCCTATTGAAAATTTATGGGCAAATCTGATAAGGCAGATGCAAGCAAGGCGACCTACAAACATGGCTCAGTTACACCAGGTCTGTCAGGAGTAATAGGCCCAAATTCCTACTAACTATTGTGAGAAGCTTGTGGAAGAAGATCCAAAACGTTTGACCCAAATCATACAGTTTAAGGACAATAGTAGAAAATGCTAATGAAATGTATGTAAACTTTTGACTTTGCAGAAAATAATAAAAATGCCTTAAAACATTATCTCTCTCATTATTCTGGCATTTGGCAAATCTAAATAATTTTGGTTCTTAATTGACCTAAAACAGGAAAGGAATATCATGATATGTGACTTTATAGAGTGCAGAGGGAAACTTCTGGTTTCAACTGTATGAGGAAGTCGGAGTTGGAATTAAGGCCGTTTTACACGCTGCGATCTCGTTGGGGTCACAGAATTTGTGACACACATCCGGTCGCTTTAGCGATGTCATTGCGTGTGACACCTATGAGCGATTTTAAATCGTCGCAAAAATGGTCAAAATCGCTCATCGGTGACATGCCCCCCTATTCTCGAATATCTCTGCTGCTCGGTGTACGAAGTTGTTCGTCGCTCCTGCGGCAGCACACATCGCTATGTGTGACACCGCAGGAACGAGGAACCTCACCTTACCTGCGGCTGGCCGCAATGAGGAAGGAAGGAGGTGGGCGGGATGTTACGTCCCACTCATCTCCGCCCCTCCGCTTCTATTGGGTGGCGGTTCGGTGACGCTGCTGTGATGACGCTGTGACGCTGAATGAACCGCCCCCTTAGAAAGGAGGCGGTTCGCCAGTCACAGCAACATCGCAGAGCAGGTATGTGCGTGTGACGCTGCCGTAGCGATAATGTTCGCTACGGCAGCGATCACACAATATCGCATGTACGATGGGGGCGGGTGCTTTAGCGCTCGACATCGCTAGCAATTGCTAGCGATGTCGTAGCGTGTAAAGCGGCCTTTGGAGTCGGAATCAGGAAATTGAGGAGTCGGAGTTGGAAGTTTGGCTTACCGATACTCCAGAGCCCTGCCTGCCCCACAGTCCCACTCCGGTTCATGAACAGCTTGTGATGGTGGAATATGGTGGGTTGTATATCATGTTGTGTAGGTTTGTATTTTAGGTGTGGTTCACTGTTCATTCTCTGTATTGCATGTGTGTACATTGTATTGACTGTAGGTAATCACCACCTATAGTGTTCCTGTCCCCAGGTCTGGGGGAGGGGGGACTGGGATCCACCTAAACTCTCTGCTTACCTGAAGAATTGAGCAGTCTGTTTGAGAACTTCAAGAGAAGCAGGACGAGTTATCCTCTGGGGCAGTAGCTGCGACTCACGAGAGAAACCTGGACATTTATGCGCTTACTGGACTATATTCTTGTTTCTGGACTATTGTTACCCTCTGTATGGTGGATTATGTTATGGACCATTTGATTTGGTTGGAATAAATGATCTTTGGATTGTTAAATCATCTCCCACTCTATTGACTGTGTGATATGGGAGAAGGACCCCGTCACAACTGGTGCCAGCAGTGGGATCAACAGAGCAAAGCCCAATGGAGATCCACCCACAGAGTGAGTTCCGAAGCTGGACTGCATCCAGTCTACAGGAGAGAGCCAGAGATCTGGGCTTGAACTACCAGGGACTTAGTAAAGAAGCCTTAATTGACCTACTGGTGGGTGCGAGCCAGTCCACCTCCTCCCAGATGTCTAATGGACAAACACTGGAGATGGGTATCCCTGCCCCCAAAAGCCAGTGGCTGGTTTGGTTCAAAAAAGAGATGGCAGCTCTTGGCCCAGGTGTATCTCAGGAGTATAAGGAGGAGGCTGCTCATCGAGCACAGAGGAGACAAGAAGCAATGGAGTCCAACAAAGGGAGTAATGTGAGTTGGAGTATAAACCCAGCGATCCGGGAGCCTGTACGGATCATCCGGGAGGACTTCAAGCCATTTGATGAGGCTTCCGGAGATGTGGAGGGGTTCTTCAAGGAGTTTGAGTGTGAAGGCCTAGGCTATGAATCGTTTCTCCAGTATGATATTATATTATAATAAGAGTAATCTGTATTTTGAATGTTTTATGTATTGCTTTCTACATATACCAGACTGAAATGTTGCAAAGATTGTATATGTAAACAAACTATGCTTAGGGCTAAGTAATCAGTTTGTAGTCTCATAATTAGGTAAACTGACATCCTTCAATAGAACAGGTTCTTTGAAAACCGGTTAGACTCATGAATAAGCAATATTCTTGAGTAGAATCTCGTCTGTTCCCAGATACACCTGAATGACTTAAAGGAATGCTGTTTTACAAGACTGTCCAAAAAGCTGTATAAAATGTTATATTTTTGAATACACGGGCAGAAGACCTCCACTTCTCCCAAATAGAGACACGTTTCACTGTGTGGTCATTTTCCTGATTCATATACATCTGCGCAGTTCTGATTTGAAATCCTACTCCGTGTTCCTGAAAGAGACCCGGAGGTCTCCCCCAACATTAGCAGCAGTGTGCCGTGATGGAGGTGCACCACTCTGGCTGGATGCGTTTGTTAGTGGGACTCCTGAACGGAAGCCTGGCATGCACCACGGGGATCGTTTAGGATGCATGCCCATAAGATGTCCCAGGCATGTCGGAGATGGCTGGAAACGGAAAATGCCTTCACTGTGGAGGACGTTATGCAGGAATTTCTTATAGAACAATTTCTTTACAAGTGTCCCTCAGAAATAAGGGAATGGGTCAGAGAGCGCACGTCGTGCACCTTGGATAGAGCTGCAGCCCTGGCTGATGAGGCCCTTACTATCTGACCGCAATGTAGGAGGCTTCTGGACAATAAGCCACAGCCTGCTCCTGCTCCCTGGCCCTCTCCAGTAATATCTGCCCCTCCATGCAGCTGCAGGCCGATGACAATAACGGCTCACAATTTTGGGCCCCAACAGTTCCGACCACACCCTGGGAGAATTACAGAGAGATGCTATGGGTGCGGGAAAACTGGGCGCCTGCAATCCAGTTGTCTCGCAAGATCTCGGAGGGACTCCCACGCACCTCTACTTCATCCGGTGGATTTTGTGCATTCCATCCCGCCTGAGGAAGAGGTACCACCACCTCCACCGGAGTGTACCGCTGACTCCTGCACCATAGATGCCCCTGCTGAAGTTTATGGGCTCCGGCCTTTGTCACCAGGTTCTCCTAGTTCCTTCTCCAGAATGCACATTGGAAGGAGTACGACGCAGCGGAGATGTTATCGATGTGGGCAGCATGGGCATTTGCAAAACACTTGCCCTGCTGGTCAATTGAGGAATGACCTTCCACCACATCGATCTATTCATTCTCTACAGCCAAATACAAGGGGGGGGGGGAAAGAGTTCTCATCCCTTCAAGTTGACTTACCTAATGACTCAGACACTCGTGGTCGACCACTAGGGGTTTATGGGGTGCAAGCCACAGCCAGAGTTCTTCTCACCATCAAAGTAAGCACTTACAGGAGGTTGAGCTGGATGGATAGAGAGTCATTGGATTTTGTGACTCTGGGGCATTTCTCACAATAGATGAACCCCAGGTGGTTCGTCCAGAAGCGATACCTAATGGACCAGGGATTGTTATTGAATTGACTGGAGGACAAAAGAGGAATATCCCGAAGGCGACTGTAGATCTGGACTTTGGCGTCAAGCAATGTGTGGTTGGGGTGAGGAGCTGCCTGCCTCCAGATATTTCCTAGGAAATAATGTGGGAGATCTACAATGCCGATTTGTGGGTGCAGGAAACACAGTTTGAGTGAAGAAGAACACAAAGGGAAAGTTGTCCTTACAATCCTACTGCTGTACAAGGGACTATCCACAGCTGGGCAACATGGACTTAAGTGAGGTGGCCAGAGGTCTGTGTAGACCTCATGGCATACTCACTTATTAAGAAGGAGGGAGAGGTTGTGATGATGGAATATGGGGGGTGGTATATCATGTTGTGTAGGTTTGTATTTTAGGCGTGGTTCACTGTCCATTCTCTGTATTGTTGTATTGTCTGTAGGTAATCACCCCTTGTAGTGTTCCTGTCCCTAAATCTGGGGGAGGGGGACCTGGGATCCACCTAAACTCTCTGCTTCCCTGAAGAATTGGGCAGTCTGTTTGAGAACTTCAAGAGAAGCAGGACATGTCATCCTCTGGGGCAGTAGCTGCGGCTCTCCAGAGAGACCTGAACATTTATGCGCTTACTGGACTATATTCTTGTTTCTGGACTATTTTTACCCTATGTATGGTGGATTATGTTATGGCCTATTTGATTTCCTTGGAATAAATGATCATTGGATTGTTCAATCATCTCTTGCTCTGTTGATTGTGTGATATGGGAGAAGGACCCCGTCACACAGCTCATTGCATCAAAACTTCTAATGGTGATTAAAGAATAACCAGGCTGCGGATTTCTACAGTGAAGGTACCAGTTAAATCCTTTATGCCCATAACTTAAGTTTGTCATGTCTTATCCTGATGAGAGGTTCTCTTGAATTTCCTTTGCAGCTATAACAGTTTCCACTCTTCTTAGGCTTTCCTCAAGATTTTAAAGATTAAAGAGCATTCATGAGGTCAGACACTGATATTGATGATGATGAATGAGAGGGCCTTGCTCAAAATCTTAGTACTAGTACATGCCAAAAATGTTCAGTGGGGTTGATGTTAGCACTTCTGCCAGCCAGTGAAGTTCTTTCACACTAAACTCACTCAACCATACTTTTCAGATCATGTACAGGGGCACAATCCTGCTCGAACACAGAAGGGTCTTCTACAAACTGTTTTCACAAAGTTGGAAGCAAACAACTGTCCAAGTGTCTTCTTGTACTCAAGCATTAAGATTTCCCTTCACTAGAATTAAAAGTTTCTAGATCAACCCATGAAAAACAACCCCATATCATCATCCCTCCTTCACCAAATTTTACAGTTAGCGCAATACAGTCAGGTAGATAATATGCTCCTGGCGTTTCCCAAACGCAGATCCATCCTTTCAGACTTCCACATAGAGAAGTGTAATTCGGCAGTCCACACAATTCCACATCCTGAGTCCAGTGGTGGCATAAGTTACACCTCTCCATCTCATGCTTGGCATTGTGCTTACTGAAGTAAAACTTGCATGCAGCTGCTCGGCCATATAAAATCATGCCACGGAAAAGTTTCTGTGGACAATTTACTGCCTGAGGAGTTCTACAGGTATTGCGTAAGGAGAGCATTAGCGACTTTTATGCAGTAAGCACTTCAGCACTCAGTGACACCACTCTTTAGCTTTAGGTCATATGCCGCTTCATATCTGGGTGGCTGTAGTTTCTAAATTTACAGTTGATCATGAAATATTTAGAAAGTAGAAATTTCAGAAACTGACTGACTTATTACAACACTTGCATCGTATTACAGTACTATGCTCAAATCCATTGCGATGTCTGGAAGGAGTCATTCCTTAACAAATGTTAGTAGAAGCAGACTGGAAGGCTATGAGCTGGTTATTTTAAATCTGAGGCAATGGGGCTGAATGAAAAACCTGAATTTAATGATTAAAAGGGGTGTCCCAATATATTTGTCCACACAGTGTATATTATTGGAATTTATTGACCACTAGTCCCACCATGTGGCAGTTTTTCATAATTGCAAGTATAATTAAAAAATTGGAAACAACTTGTCAGGATGTGTTCACATGCTTGGGAATTGCATGTTTCAAATCTGTATTGTATTACAAGATCTATTTTGGAAAAATGGGACCCGCGTATGCAGCAGATCACATAAGTACTATATCTATTATATAATGACAGCAGATCACACAAGTATCTCTATTGTCATATTATGACAAGTTTCTGTGTACAATGAATAACCAGCTACTTATGTCTGAAGCAGACTTTTTGTGGAGCAATTATTTAATCCATGTGGAAAGCTTTTGAACAGGATTTTGGAAACCCATTAACATGCATGGGTTGTGACGTATTGTGAAATTTGATCCAGATTTCAGTACAGAAACAAAGCTGAAATTCTGCTGCTGCAGTAAGTAATTTAAACCCTTAATAACCGCCGATACGCCTTTTAAAAGTGGTCGCTTAATGTATTTATTCCTCAGCGTCGCTTTTTAATGGCACCGAAGAAAAAGTAAACAGAGCGGCTCCACATGTGAAATTCCAGTCGGTGACAGGTGTACATCACAGCTGACAGGCAGGAGAGAAGAAAAGGAATAGATCCAGCACTAAAAATGTATACATAAAATAAATAAACTTTTATTCCATTACTGTTAAAAGGAAATCAAAAAAGGCACTACATATTAATAAACTGCAGGCATAGAAACACCAGATGCATTTCAGACAAACAATTTAAAAAAAACGTCCTTACTTATACAGTACTGACCAAAAGTTTGGACACACCTTCTCATCTCTAGAACAACTGTCAACTATTAAGAGGAGACTGTGCAGCAGGCCTTCATGGTAAAATAGCTGCTAGGAAACCACTGGTAAGGACAGGCAACAAGCAGAAGTGACTTGTTTGGGCTAAAGAACACATGGAATGGACATTAGACCAAAAATTAGCATTTTTTCATTGTACTGACACACAAAAATCATTAAAAAGAGATCAAAAAGTTGAGGAAATGAAAACACTAAACTGTCCCACACAAAACAAGCCCTAAAATGGCTCATTCGGAAAAAAAATAATAAAGTGACAGCTCTCAGAATATGGCGATGCAAAAACAAATAATTTTTTGACAAATATTGTTTTCTAGTCTGTAAAACTAGCAAAGCACAAAGTTATATATATCTGGTATCGCTGTAACCGTACTTTCCCAAAGAATAAATGTTTTTTTACCGCACGGTGAACTGTGCAAAGAAAAATATATCTGTATAAAAAAAAAATCAATAAGTGAATTGTTGTTTTTTGTTCGTTCTTCATCTGAAAAATGTGAATAAAAACCTATCAAAAAATGTTATGTTGGGGACGTGGCCTGGACATGGCGCCGGCAAGACACACACTGTAGGAGTTCCTCAGCAACGGCTGCAAACACCACCACCCACCAGCTATTAAGAGCGAACACCAGGGTCAGATGAGAGGGAAAGCGGGTCTCCGGTCACAGACGCCTGCCAGAGGGACTCCCAGCCACGGGGGGCAAGGTATCGTGCCATACCTGACTGAGGCCCAGCGTCCTCCCAGGCCTGTAATGGCGACCGGGACGCGTGCTGCTACGACCCGGCTGTCACAGCCTGAGTGTTCTCCTGCTTCCCCCGCCCGCTCTGCACAGCAACCCGGAGAGGGGCTGCGGACTGACCCGGCATCGCAGGCTCCTGGATGGATGGCTCCTGGAGGAAGCACTGGAGACCGGCCTGTGGTGACTGATGGGGGAGGGGTGAGCAGTGGGAAGTTGGCTGCAGGGCACGCTTCTCCCCCTGGGGCTTCACAGAGCAGAGGATCTCCTGCCTCTCTTCCTGACTGCTCCAACTCACCAGGTACCCCGCGGTCGTCCCCTGCCCCACAGCACTCAAATACCCCAGCAGCTGGCTCAGGAGAGGCTGTGGCGCAGGGCTTGCTCACCCTCCCCTGCCATGGAGGGGAGAACACAGCTACTCCCTTGCAACACTATGGGGAAGACCAAGGCTCAGAAATGTCAGCTTTAAGGCTTCAAATCAATGCTATGCCAACCAAAATGGATATGGAGGGATACATTGCCCGCCTAGAGGCTGTTTGTAAAACTGAAATTCGCTCCTTGAAGGAGGATATGTCATCACTGACTAACTCCGTGCGGGCCCTTGAATCATCCACCCAGGATTTATACTCTCAGCAAAGCTCACAACAGCAGCTTATAGATCAGCAGGCTCAACAGATCCACCTCTTGTTTGACATGATTGAAGATGCTGAAAACCGCAACAGGCAAAATAATGTGCGCATTCGTGGTTTGCCAGAGTCAGTCGGGCCTCAGGATCTGACCTCTACACTGCAGAGGATGTTTAACTCCTTGCTGGAACGTTCCCTTGAAACACGCATTGAGATGGACAGAGCACACCGTGCACTGGGGCCTAGAAACCCGGACCCGGAGAGGCCAAGGGACATTATTTGCAGGGTACACTTCTTCCAGGTCAAGGAGAATATTATGAGAAAAGCAAGAGATAAAGGTACCCTGGATTTTAAAGGAACTCCCATACAATTTCTGGCGGATCTTTCCCGATCAACACTTTCAAAAAGGAGAGCCCTGAGACCCCTACTGGAGGTTCTACGTAACAACAATATTGCTTATTCCTGGGGCTATCCTTTTCAACTACAAGTCAGGAAAGGTCCCAACCTGATCTTGAGGTCTCCGGCTGACCTGCCAGATTTCCTTTCGGCTCTGGATCTCCCTGGGATAAAATTGCTGGACTGGCCGTATACTACACCTCCACCCCAGAGAGTGGTCCGTCGTGGAGGTTCCTTCCCACCTGATCAACACTGTATTCAGCGACAAAGATCCCAGAAGTCGCCGAGAACCTCATCGGTGGAGACGTGAACTCTCGGGACTACTGGGTTATAAGTGTAGTTTGAAGGAGGAATGAAGGCTGTTATGGCCTACTCTGATGCCTAGCCAATATTGCCCTATGTCCGTCTGGTTGTTTTTTTGTTTTTTTTATTCTTTCCCCCATCCCTCCTCTCCTCTCCCCCCTCCCCTGGGCATCACTAATTCTAATAATGTTGGGATTCTCTGCCTCCCCTCCCGGCATGCTCCAATGCTGAGTTGGGGCACCTGAACCCCCATGGGTATGTATGCCTCTCCTAAAGGCCTCACGAGTTGTAAGTTAGAGACGGGAGTTTATCTTTCTTGCTACATTCCTCACTTTGTTGCTGTGATTAATTACATTGAACTTGAGCTGTTAGCTGTTATATGTGTTACTTCCATTTTGGTCGGGTGACTGACCATCTGTGGTTTCCTTTTCTTCTACCCCTTTTCGGTATTAACTAGTTAGGTGGTGTAGCAGCCGTCCTTCAGGCGACTTAGTTTTCAGTCACCTCCCATATTAGGGTGTGTTCCTAGAACACTGGTTACGAGTATTTTCTCAGTTTAAATTGCCTTCTGAGCTAGGACTCAGGAGGCTAAGTAAAGACAAGTTTTGATATTAGTCTTTATTATTCTGGTTTCTTTTTCCGTTTTACTACTTTCCCTGCTCTCTTTTCTTTAATCTCAGTTTCTTTCTTCTCCCTCCCCATCTCCCTACTCTTCCCTTGGGTGCCCAGAAGATAGGGCTTCTAAGATGGCGAACCTCAACTTATGCTCGTTAAATGTTAGAGGATTTAATGTACCAGAGAAGAGATCCAAGATCCTCTATAACATGCATAAAAAAAGAATCCATATTTTATTGCTTCAGGAGACTCATTTTAAAACGGACCACACTCCCGCATTTAAGCATAGGTATTATAATTCCTGGTTTCATAGTACCAATTCAGTTGCAAAATCCAAGGGAGTTAGCATCGCTCTACATAGATCTCTCCCAGCTCAGGTCTTATCAGTTAAGTCCGACCCAGAGGGGCGATTTATTTTTATCAAACTTAAGATCTGTACCAAGTTATTTACCATTGCCAATCTCTATCTCCCCAACCAGGACCCGGCCAGGACTTGCCAAAAATACCTGAACACCCTCTCTGAATTCGCTGAAGGCTCCTTGATTCTTGGAGGAGATTTCAATCTTATCTTTGATCGGGCTGTTGACTCCTCCTCGGGTAGGTCCTCTGTTCCTGCAGTGAAACTGCGGGGTCTTAGGAGTAAATTACTGGACTTGAGGCTTATCGACATCTGGCGTACCCTACACCCTAAAACACGGGACTACACTTTCTATTCTCCTGTCCATGATATGTACAGTAGAATAGACTTTTTTTTCATTAGTCAACACCTACTCTCACATGACCCGGCCTGTACTATAGACTCTATGGTGTGGTCCGATCATGCTTCGGTGTCACTTTCTCTCCTTTTGACAGACTTGCGCCCCGGGGAGTGGGTATGGTCATTGAACCCGCACTTATTAAAAGATCAGACATGTCAGTCAGCCATCAGGAAGACCATCACGGACTTCTTCGAATTTCATGCCAATGACCCAACACCCTTACCACTTCAATGGGAGGCCCTGAAGGGGATGATCCGGGGGGCCTTTATTCAACAGGGAACCAGACTCAAGAGGGATAGAGATTGAGAAATAGACAGATTACTGACTTCCATTCAACACCTAGAACAGACCCATAAACGGACTCATGACCCTCAGATTTTAACAGACTTGCTCAAGGCTAGACTAGATCTGGGGTCCCTCTTGGATGCAGCGTCTGCCCGTCACCGAGACAGAGGTAGGAGATTTATGTACGAATTCTCTAACAAGCCAGGCAGAGCTCTGGCTAGGTTTCTTAATCCTCGCCTGCCCTCTACATTTATCCCCACCATTAAATCACCATCTGGCCATTCAGTACATAAACCTCATGAAATTGCAGATGTATTCCGAGACTATTATGACGGGTTATACAACCTAGATGACCCAGTGGCGGACATGTCCCCAACAAATTTCCAAGCGAAAGTGGACGACTATGTCGATGGTACACCTCTCCCCCCACTGAACCATGTGGACTCTCTCATGCTAGATGACCCTTTTAGCGAACAGGAGGTCACTGAGGTTATTAGGGGTCTAGCCAATGGTAGGAGTCCTGTCCGGATGGCTTCCTGGCCAATTTCTATAAGCAATTCGTCTTGGAACTGACGCCCTTCCTGACCAGGACCTTTAACGCTATATCCTCAGCTTGCCCCTTTGCCGCGAAAACCCTTGCGGCTACCATAACGGTGATTCCCAAGCCTGGGAAGGACCCATCGCTATGCTCCAACTACCGCCCTATCTCTCTTATAGGGGTAGATGTCAAGATCTTCGCCAAACTAATAGCTAACCGGTTGTCCCCGCTGTTGCCTGCCTCAATCCATACTGACCAAACAGGGTTTGTCCGGGGTAGAGAGGCGCGCGATAACACTATTAAAACTCTACTTTTGACCTCCCACATGTACAGACAAGGTACTCCAGCCTGCCTCCTATCGATCGATGCCGAGAAGGCATTCAATCGTCTTAACTGGACCTTCCTACACTCATCCCTAAGACAGCTGGGAATCGGTCAAACTATGTTGGAGAGAATTTTTGCCCTGTATCATAAGCCCTCGGCACGAGTTCGAGCCAATAATACTCTATCTTCTCCCCTGCAAATATCTAATGGCACTAGACAGGGGTGCCCTTTTTCACCCCTTCTATATGTGATAGCCATGGAGCATTTGGCTATATCCCTTCGAAACTCCCCCGATATAAAGGGCTTTGATATAGGTCAGAAATATTATAAACTTGCCTTATACGCTGATGACCTCCTTCTATATCTAACAAACGCGGAAATCGCCTTTCCAATTCTCATCCAGGAATTTCAACGCTTTGGCATAGTTTCTAACTTCAAAGTAAACTACTCAAAGACAGAGGCCCTTAATATTACTCTTCCTACCACACAAGTCAATAGACTAAAATCCGCCTCCCCATTTAAGTGGGAGACCCAATCTATCAAGTATCTGGGGATATTTGTTTCGGCCAATCCAGATGAGTTGTTTATGGCTAATTACTCCCCACTGCTTACTAGAACTCTTGCAGATCTTAATAGATATAACCGGGGCCGACTTTCCTGGTTTGGCCGGATCAATGCCCTCAAGATGGACATACTCCCGAGGTTCCTTTATTTATTCCAAACAGTCCCGGAAAAAGTTGCTAAACAGTATTTTAGACAGCTCCAGAGGGCGTGTAGCAGATTTGTCTGGGGGACGGGGAGACCTCGGATTCGATACGCCACACTGGTGAGACCCAAATCCAGGGGAGGCGCTGGTTTACCTGACTTCGAAAAGTACTACCAGAGTGTCCTCCTCACGAGGGTCTTAGATTGGAGATTTAACTATCTCACTAAACAATGGGTGGGCGTTGAGTCCCATCTCTCCCCATTCCCTCTGGCACAGCTTCTATGGGCCCCCCTTCAACAGAGACCGGCGGTCTCGGGGTTTCAACCTCTGACTCAGGCGCTCATGCTTCTCTGGGACAGACATCTGGAGACGTTAAACTTATCCCACAGACCAGGGAGTATGAGCCCACTTTTTAATAATTTAGACTTTCCCCCTGCGTTGAAGAGATCTACCTTCTTGTGTTGGGACTCCGCAGACGGAGTTACACTAGAACAGGTTGCTAGGAGACTATCTGAAACGGCGTCTTTTGAGGCTTTGCAGGAGTCATGCCCGGAGAGGAGATTATCCTGGCTGGAATATACTCAATTGACCACATTTCTAAAAAAGAAATTCCCGGGAAACGCTCTATTATCCAAACCTACACACTTTGAGACCCTAATTTCATTAAAAGCCGTGCCACAGCATGCCATCGCATTGATCTACAACCTCTTATGTACAGCCCAGTATAAAGGCACCCCTACGTATTTGGAAGCCTGGCAAAGAGAGCTCCAGATCACGTTGTCGGCACAAGATCATCTCAAAATCTTTACACTCTCTCATAAAATGTCCATTTCTTGTAGTGCACAGGAGAAAAATTTTAAAATTCTTACACGCTGGTACAGATGCCGTGACGTACTGCATAAGATCTTCCCCACAGTACCAGATACCTGCTGGAGATGCGGAGTCGAAATTGGTACTATGAAACATATATGGTGGGATTGTTCCTTGATAAGGTCATTCTGGGATTCAATTTTTGAAGTGTACTTTCAACTGTCGGGTATTCGAGTAATCCCCACTCCTCAAATAGCCTTACTGTCCCTAATTCCTGGATCTCTCTCTGTGACCAAAAGAGGTATCCTGCGCTTTTTTCTCATCGCTGCTCGTATGATTATTCCAAGACATTGGAAGACAACTACCACCCCCTCTATGAGGGAATTTTTAGAGGAGATAAATAGATTGGAGCGTATGGAATCCCTGATGGCAGATGATAGTGACAAATGGGATGCACATGCTGGCACGTGGACTTCCTGGCTCATTTTCCGAGAGACGCCGGAATATTCGTCTTGGCTCAGATAAGGGGCTCTACTTTGGTCCTTTCTCCCTCAGGTTCCTTTAACTGATATATGTAATCTTTAAGAGGATTCGTATATTTGTGCGTATGAGCTCTCTGGACGCCCGATTTACTCCTATCTATCTATCTATATCTCCCCCCCCCCTCTCATACCCTTTTCTCTTTCCTATACCTCTCTCTTTCTGACCTTCACTCAGTCTTTATAGTTAAAATAGTTTTCATAATACTGTTTTGAGATGTCTTATAATATTCTGTGAGGCACCTGTGGGTTCAAAATTCTCATCACATCCCTAGATGAATTCCTTAGCAGTGACGTTACCAATATGAGAACACTTGTGGCGTTTCTGCTGATCTGGCACCTCAGGGGCTCGGCTAATGGAGGTCAATTGAAACAGAATCCACATTCTAAATACCAAGTCGCACTGCTTTCTATCCAATCCCTTCCGTGTACTTAAATAGTAGTGCACAACCACATATGAGGTATTGTCACATTCGATAAAAAGTGCATAACAATTTGTCATGTCCTTTCTTTTCTGTTACCCTTTGTGTTAATTAAAATTTTGAGGCTAAAGTTAATTTTTGGCGGAAAAACCCTTTATTTTTTGTTTTCACATCCCAATCTACTAAAATTCTGTGTACTTTGTGGGTTAAAAAAACTCACAACACAAATAGATAAATTCATTATAGGGTTTAGTTTGCCAAATGGGGTCACATGTGGGTGTCTGCATTTTTTTCACCTATGGGGCTCTACAAATGCAACATGTTGTCCAAATTAGTGCTGTTCAAAATGCTCAATACACCCCTATATAAATTCCTTGAGGTCTAGTTTTCAAAATGGGATCACTTATGGGGGGTTTCTGCTGTTTAGGTATCTTAGGGGCCCTGCAAATGCGACATGGTGCTCGCAATCTATTTTAGCCAAATTTGCTTCATAAATTCAAATATTACTCCTTCCATTCCGAGCCCTCCCATTTGTCCAAATAGACCTTTTTCATTACATGTGGGGTATCCTCGTGCTCATTAGAAAGTGGGAAGCAAACTGTGAGGTCCACCTTTTGGTGTTTCCTCTTGACAAAGTGAGAAATTTGGTACTGAAGCTACAATTTTGGGGGAAAAAAAATAACATTTGTAATATGACAACTTAATGTTATCAAATTCCGTGCAGTACCTGTCGGTTCAAAATACTCTCAATACCTCCAGATAAAATTCTTGAGGGGTCTAGTTTTCAAAATTGGGTCAACTTTGGGGGGGGGGGGGGTTCTGCATTATAGGTGCCCTAGGGCCCTGCAAATGCGACAGGGTGCCCGCAATCTATTTCAGCCAAATTTGCTTTCCAAAATTCAAATATTCCTACTTCTGTTATGACCAGGGTTGTGGAGTCGGAGTCGGTGTTCATTTTGGTGGAGTCGGTATAAAATGCACCGACTCCGACTCCTAAAATATATAATAAATTGGGTACAGTAGTTCAATGCAGAATGTGCAGAATATTTTTTCATAGGAATTTAGAATAGTTATGAAATGTCCTATAAATGGCTGTTCTATTCCTGATCTAAGGCTGCATTCACACACAGCGTTTTTGCTGCATTTTTTGAGGATACGTTTTTCAGCTGCAAAAGCAGATCAGCTTTTTAAAAAAACGCATCACCTGAAAGGTTTTTGAGCTCATAGGTAATGTTTTCAATAGCAAAAGCAGATTAGAAAAATAACGAACAATGCTTCAAACATGATAAGTACAATTAAACTGATGAATGAGAGTAATGAACAACAGCAAGAAGAAAATTTAGGATTCAGTATGTGTGAGATGGAGCCACAGCGCTGTTCATGTAACTGAGGAACAAACAGATGTAACAACAGAAAGACAGCAAAATGATACTTTAGGATTAGATGATCTTGTTGAAGCTGCTTCAAAACACTTTCATATTCATCCCATGCACTGTGTTGTGCACACGCTGCAGCTGGCAATAAGAGATAGTCTGCAAGAAATCTGTGGAGAGAAAAGCGCATATAGGGTCTTACCCCAGTATATAAGGGGTGGGAGGAGGGTGAAACTACTCACCAGATGTCGTTGTGAGAGTCACAACAACTATATTCGCATGTAGCATCTGATCCAAGGCTGCAGCCACCCAAATGGCAGAAAACAGAGAGCAAAACATCAAATCTCTGATTGTTTTGATGTTTGATGTTTTGTCTTTCCTGACGGTCCTGAGGAAGGGGGCAGTGGCTCCAGAAACGTGTAGACCTGGATGAAATAAAGATGCATTAATCTAAACATCTGTTCCTGTGATCCTTTGGCGCAGTATCAAACACCCTTCTCTTTTGCTCTCTAATAAGAGAGAGTCTGCAAGAGGGACATGCTGGAAATCTGATTGGAAAAGTGAGGATATTGGTTATTGCCGCCAGGATCCCTAAAATTGATTTAATCTTGAAGAGACGTGCTGGGAAAGAGGCAATTATCGATCAAGCCACTCGGTGGGGCAGCACTTATTTAATGATTGAGCGATTGCTTGAACAAAAACCATTTCTTATAGATATGGCGAACCCTCAGGTAACCCTAAATGAAGGTCAATGGACACAGGTAGCTGAATTGAAGGAATTGCTTAATCATCCATTTACCGTGACTAAAAAATTACAAGCTGAGGATTTAACTCCTGGCATTTTCATAAGGGAGTGGAAGAACTTGCTATTTTGCCTGTTCCAAAGAGGATGTTTAATCGCAGATGGCATCTCTGCTTCAATGAAATAGAAAGACACACAGCTATTGGAAAATAAAATTCTTCTGGCAGCTGTTTATGTGGACCCAAGTAATCGTATACTGCTTGATGGTCAACAGCTTACTAAAGGAAAAAAAGCTCTGACTGATGTAGCAGTTAGGATGAGTGGCTTAAAGGACTGCCAGGTGCAAGAGGAATTGGGTCCTGACAGTGCTACTACTGTCATATCTTCATCCTCATCAGATGAGGAGTTTAACTTTGACAAGTATTTGGATGACATGGAGCAGGCAAAGCGTTGCCGCAAGGAAAAAGGAAAAATATTTTACTCCGTCTCCTATAGCAAGCAGATTGACCATATTTCAGCAAAATTTTTCACTTGCTCTCAAAGAAATAGAAAAATTCAACAGTTCAAAACTAACTGTGCATGAGGCAATTCCTGTATACCTGGAAATTGTTAGAGATGTTGCCCATGTGGTTACGGCTTTGCCTCCAACCCAAGTTAGTGTAGAGAGGTTGTTCTCTAGCCTTAAAATTATTAGGTCAGATTAGAGGTCATCTATGAAGGAGGATCTGATGGAGGCAATTCTATTTCTTACAACAAATTCATAGACTGCACAAATGTTGTTTAGTATGTTTTTGTTGAAAACTGTTTTTTGCCACTTACATAGTTTATTACACATTATATATATACACACACACGGTACAGACCAAAAGTTTGGACACACCTTCTCATCTCTAGAACAACTGTTAAGAGGAGACTTTGTGCAGCAAGCCTTCATGGTAAAATAGCTGCTAGGAAACCACTGCCAAGGACAGGCAACAAGCAGAAGAGACTTGTTTGGGCTAAAGAACACAAGGAATGGACATTAGACCAGTGGAAATCTGTGCTTTGGTCTGATGAGTCCAAATTTCAGATCTTTGGATCCAACCACCATGTCTTTGTAGAAAAGGTGAACAGATGGACTCTACATGACTGGTTCCCACCGTGAAGCATGGAGGAGGAGGTGTGATGGTGTGGGGGTGCTTTGCTGGTGACTCTGTTGGGGATTTATTCAAAATTGAAGTTATACAGAACCAGCATGGCTACCACAGCATCTTGCAGCGGCGTGCTATTCCATCGGTTTTCGTTTAGTTGAACCATTATTTATTTTTCAACAGGACAATGACCCCAAACACACCTCTAGGCTGTGTAAGGGCTATTTGACAAGTAGGAGAGTGATGGGGTGCTACGCCAGATGACCTGACCTTCACAGTCACCAGAGCTGAACCCAATCGAGATGGTTTGGGGTGAGCTGGACCGCAGAGTGAAGGCAAAAGGGCCAACAAGTGCTAAGCATCTCTGGGAACTCTTTCAAGACTGTTGGAAAACCATTTCCGGTGATTACCTCTTGACGCTCATCAAGAGAATGCCAAGAGCGTGCAAAGTAGTAATGAAAGCAAAAGGTGGCTACTTTGAAGAACCTAGAATATAAGACATATCTTCAGTTGTTTCACACTTTTTTAAGTATTTCATTCCACATGTTTTAATTCAGAGCTTTGATGCTTCAATGTGAATCTACAATTTTCAGAGTTCTGAAAATAAAGAAAACTCTTTGAATGAGGTGTGTCCAAACATTTGGTCTGTACTGTATATATATATATATATATATATATATATATATATACACAGTGGAACCTCGCTTAACGAGTAACCCACGTAACAAGAATTTCGCTTAACAAGTAAAGCTTTCTGTAAATTTGTAACCCGGTTTACGAGAAAGCTTTGCTGTGCGAGCAAAATCCTCACCTCAGACACTTCCGGTTCCGTACATCCACCGCGCTCTGACCCGCACTTGCAGTCCACACAAACACACACAAGCACACACAAACACACACAAGCACGCACAAACACACACAAACACACACGCACGCACACACATACAGTAATATGCTCACCTTACCTTCCGTTCCACCGTCGGTCTAAGGGTTCTTGTAGTTCCCAGGTACATTGCGACGTCCTCGCGGCGAACTGCAAGTACCATGAGGCCGGCGGTGGAACGGAAGGTAAGGTGAGCATATAATATGTGTACCTTCCGTTTCATCGCCGGCCTCCTGGGTCCTGTAGTTCGCCGCTCCGCTCCACTCCAGGCTGTGCATCGGCATCCATAGCGACGAAGCACGAACGTCCTGGTTCCTGTCACCGCTACTCAAAGGCAGCGCGCTGGCCAATCAATGGCAAGCGGCTCTGCCTTTGACGTCAGCGCTCTGGCAGGAAGTTCCTCCCTCGTCGTTATGGTAACCCGATACACGGCCCGCACCGGAGAACAGGAAGTCCCAGGAGACCGGCGATGGAACGGAAGGTAAGGTGAGCATATAATATGTGCATTTGCGTGCGTGCTTGTGTGAGTTTGTGTGTGTTTGTATGTGTTTGTGTGCGTTTGTGCATGTGTGGAATGACAGAATAGTGGACCAAGATGGGACATTTAACTAGTTGTGGAACGAATTGTCTGCATTGCAATGTTTTCCTATGGGAAATCTTGCTCTGCTGAACGAGTAACCTGGTTAACAAGCATAGTCCCAGAACGGATTGTTCTTGTTAAGCAAGGTTCCACTGTATATGTATATATATATATATATATATATATATATATACAGTGCCTACAAGTAGTATTCAACCCCCTGCAGATTTAGCAGGTTTACACATTCGGAATTAACTTGGCATTGTGACATTTGGACTGTAGATCAGCCTGGAAGTGTGAAATGCACTGCAGCAAAAAAGAATGTTATTTCTTTTTTTTTTTTTTTTAAATTGTGAAAAGTTTATTCAGAGGGTCATTTATTATTCAACCCCTCAAACCACCAGAATTCTGTTTGGTTCCCCTAAAGTATTAAGAAGTATTTCAGGCACAAAGAACAATGAGCTTCACATGTTTGGATTAATCTCTTTTTCCAGCCTTTTCTGACTAATTAAGACCCTCCCCAAACTTGTGAACAGCACTCATACTTGGTCAACATGGGAAAGACAAAGGAGCATTCCAAGGCCATCAGAGACAAGATCGTGGAGGGTCACAAGGCTGGCAAGGGGTACAAAACCCTTTCCAAGGAGTTGGGCCTACCTGTCTCCACTGTTGGTAGCATCATCCGGAAGTGGAAGGCTTATGGAACTACTGTTAGCCTTCCACGGCCTGGACAGCCTTTGAAAGTTTCCACCCGTGCCGAGGCCAGGCTTGTCCGAAGAGTCAAGGCTAACCCAAGGACAACAAGGAAGGAGCTCCGAGAAGATCTCATGGCAGTGGGGACATTGGTTTCAGTCAATACCATAAGTAACGTACTCCACCGCAATGGTCTCCGTTCCAGACGAGCCCGTAAGGTACCTTTACTTTAAAAGCGTCATGTCAAGGCTAGTCTACAGTTTGCTCATGATCACTTGGAGGACTCTGAGACAGACTGGTTCAAGGTTCTCTGGTCTGATGAGACCAAGATCGAGATCTTTGGTGCCAACTACACACGTGACGTTTGGAGACTGGATGGCACTGCATACGACCCCAAGAATACCATCCCTACAGTCAAGCATGGTGGTGGCAGCATCATGCTGTGGGGCTGTTTCTCAGCCAAGGGGCCTGGCCATCTGGTCCGCATCCATGGGAAGATGGATAGCACGGCCTACCTGGAGATTTTGGCCAAGAACCTCCGCTCCTCCATCAAGGATCTTAAGATGGGTCGTCATTTCATCTTACAACAAGACAACGACCCAAAGCACACAGCCAAGAAAACCAAGGCCTGGTTCAAGAGGGAAAAAATCAAGGTGTTGCAGTGGCCTAGTCAGTCTCCTGACCTTAACCCAATTGAAAACTTGTGGAAGGTGCTCAAGATTAAAGTCCACATGAGGCACCCAAAGAACCTAGATAACTTGGAGAAGATCTGCATGGAGGAGTGGGCCAAGATAACTCCAGAGACCTGTGCCGGCCTGATCAGGTCTTATAAAAGACGATTATTAGCTGTAATTGCAAACAAGGGTTATTCCACAAAATATTAAACCTAGGGGTTGAATAATAATTGACCCACACTTTTATGTTGAAAATTCATTAAAATGTAACTGAGCAACATAACTTGTTGGTTTGTAAGATTTATGCATCTGTTAATAAATCCTGCTCTTGTTTGAAGTTTGCAGGCTCTAACTTATTTGCATCTTATCAAACCTGCTAAATCTGCAGGGGGTTGAATACTACTTGTAGGCACTGTATATATATATACATATATATATATATATATATATATATATATATATATATATATATATATATATATATATATATAAATACATATATATATATATATGTAATCTATATTACAGTGTATTGCATATTTACAATTTATTACAGTTTTTTGTGTTCTAAAGTTGTATTCCAATAAATATATTTTTTTCTATCTAAATATCCTGATTATTGTATCATAAAAATGATTAAATGTCTGATGTTCACATTGTACTACAATATATTTTTCACTTAAATATAAGCAATATATGTGGGAGTCGGAGTCTGAGTCAGTGCAAGGCAAATTGAGGAGTCGGAGTTGCAGGTTTGGCTTACCGAATCCACAGCCCTGATTATGGTCCCATTCCGTTTGTCCGAACAGAATTTTTTTTGACCACATGAGAGGTATCACTGTGCTCATAAGAGAATGGGTAACAAATTGTGGGGTCCATTATTTGGTGTTACCTTTTATAAACGTGCAAAATGTGGTGATAAAGCAACATTTAAAAAAAAAATGAAAATTTTCAATATGATGACTTAATGTTATCAAATTCTGTGAAGTACCTGTGGGTTCAAAATGATAACTATACCCCTGGATAAAATCCTTGAGAGGTCTAATTTCCAAAATGGAACTTGTGGGGGGTTCTGTTTTGGTACCATAGGGGGCCTGCAAATGTAAGTGTTCCAAAATTCAAATGGTGCCCTTTCCCTTATGAGCCTGGCCATTTGTCCAAACAGAGGTTTCTAACCACATGTGGTGTAACAGTGCACTCAGAAGAAACTGGTTAACAAATTTTAGGGTTCACTTTGTTGTGCTATTTCTTGTAAAAGTGAATACATTTGGGTTAAGGCAACATTTTTAGGTAAAATGTAGTTTTGTTTTTTTTTCATTGCACCTTGCATTAATTCCTGTGAAGTGCCTGAAGTGTTAATAAATTCTTGAATGTGATTTTGAGCAGTTTGAGGGGTGCCGTTTTTAGAACGGTGTCACTTTTGGGCATTTTCTGTCACCCAGGCCTCTCAATGTTTCTTCAAATGTGATGTGGTCCCTAAAAAGATGGTTTTGTAAATTTTGTTGGAAAAATGAGAATTTGCTGATGAACTTCCAGCTTTCTAACAAAATAATGATGTTTAAAAAATTGCGCTGATGTAAAGTAGACATGTGGGAAATGTTATTTAGTAACTCTTTTATGTAACATAACTTTAAGGGCATAAAAATTCAAAGTTTGAAAACTGCAATATTTTCTACATTTTCACCAAATTTAGGTTTTTTTCACAAATAAATGCAAAATATAGAATGTTAAATTTACCACTATCGTGAAGTACAATATGTCACAAAAAAATATTCTCTGAATCACCAGGATCCATTGAAGCGTTCCAGAGTTATAACCTCATAAAGTGACACTGGTCAGAATTCTAAAAATTGGCCTGGTCATTAAGGTCCAAATCGGCTCCATCACTAAGGGGTTAAATATACATGTTAATCTATTTTCTCTATGCATCACACTACCATCCGCTATTTATTTATTAGTCTATGTATGTACGTATACCTTTCCATCTTATATTTACAGCCAATGTGGTGGCTTGACTCAGATAACAATGTTTTTATATTGTGCCAAGTCTGTTTTTTCATCTCATACATTCCCCTCTTTTCTCTGTTTAAAAAGATTTACTATGTATATCACTATGAATTGATGTACCAATAAACAATTTTTACATAAACCATTGGAGAAGAGTCTCTTTTTTCTGTTGGATCTATAGAGATAGATAACAGATATAAAACGACAGACTTATAAACAGAGTGACAGAGCGACAGACATACAATAAAATTGAACCCAGTGTAGCTTATTGGACAGCTTTTTATGATGATTGAATGAATGAATTAATGATAAAAAACAACATGGGGTCCCCCCAACTTTTGTAACTAGCAATGATAAAGCAGACAGCTGATATTATCAGGTTGGGAAGGTCCATGGTTATTTGGCCCCTCTATGCCTAAAAATACCAGCTCGCAACACCCGCTTCAGAAGTGGCGCATCACATTAGATGATCCAATTCTGGCGATTCACCTTAGCTCTTCTCAACTGCCCTTGTGTGTTGGCAATTGGGGTTGATGTCAGCTGTGTAGTGTCAGATTGGATCAAGATCTAGTGTTAGTAATCCATCTTCACCATTACTAACCCAGAAAGAAAAAAGAAAATAAGTACAAGAAACCCCCACACACAAAAATACGTTATTTAAATAAAAACTCCCCAACTTGATTCCGTCATAGTCTCTGGACTACGTCACTGCTCATCAGAGTGATGAGGTTCCTGACATCACAACTTATCAGAGGCACCCGGTCTATCAGAGCGCAATGTGAGCCAGGAGTGGCTGCTGCTCAAAGTCGTAGACGGCCTCCATAGCTTTTGATCTACTTAAAGGGAACCTGTCATGAGAAATGTCCCCTAAAACCTCACAGATTCCCCCTCTGCAGCTCCTGGGCTGCATTCTATAAAGGTCCCTGTTATGATTGTGGCCACTTTCTGACCTAAAAAAAGTGTTTATAAAGTTGTACCTTTTTTGCTTCTGATTCTGTAAATACGTCCCGGGGGCGGGCTGCCTGATGGCCGTTATTCTGCCCCCTGGTCCTGTATGCCGCCCCCCTCGCTGATTACAATAATGCTGGACGCCGCCCCCTGCTACATCCATCGCCGCGCATGCCCAGTGCCCATCTGTCGGGGATGAGCACTGTGCCTAGCGTCACCGCTGGTGACGTGCACGCAGGGTTAAGATTATGGGCGGTGCTGTGATGTTTATTCCTAAGCAACCGCCCATAATCGCGGGGCCGCGCTTGCCCCCTCGGCCTGCTTCGTTCTGCGCAAGCGCGCTGCTGCTGACCCTCACGTCACCTCCTTCCCATCTTGCCCCGAGGCAGGAAATAGATGGGAGGAGCGGTGACTACACCGATCAGGAGGAGACGCGGAGATCAGATTACCAGCAGCGCGCTTGCGCAGAACGAAGCAGGCCGATAAACATCACAGCACCGCCCATAATCTTAACCCTGCGTGCACGTCACCAGCGGTGACGCTAGGCACAGTGCTCATCCCCGACAGATGGGCACTGGGCATGCGCGGCGATGGATGTAGCAGGGGGCGGCGTCCAGCATTATTGTAATCAGCGAGGGGGGCGGCATACAGGACCAGGGGGCAGAATAACGGCCATCAGGCAGCCCGCCCCCGGGACGTATTTACAGAATCAGAAGCAAAAAAGGTACAACTTTATAAACACTTTTTTTAGGTCAGAAAGTGGCCACAATCATAACAGGGACCTTTATAGAATGCAGCCCAGGAGCTGCAGAGGGGGAATCTGTGAGGTTTTAGGGGACATTTCTCATGACAGGTTCCCTTTAATGTGGGAAACTGGACCACGTCAGAACTGGGAATTTTGCTTTGAGATAAATTGCTCAGTGAGGGACAGTCTCTTGTTTCTATTTTTCTCTCTTTGTTTTTCAGGTTTCCATTTGTGCACTACGTCAGACCTGCATGGTTTTTATTTTTTTTTAATTAATTGGTGAACCAGAAAAAATGTTGGGGATTGTTTAATTAAATAAAGTACTTTTGTGTGTATGTTGTTTTTTCTTTTTACTTACTGAGTTAGTAATGGGGGTGTCTGATAGATATATATCCATTACTAAAACCAAGGCTTGATGCCAGCTGACATCTACCCCAATTGCCACTGCACCAGAACTATCGGGAAGAGCTGAGGCAAAATGAGAGAATTGGCACATTTAATGGAGGTGCCAATTCTGGGGCTGCTGTGGGCTGGTATTTTTAGGTAGGGAAGGGCCCATTAACCATGGACCTTCCCAGCCTGATAATATCAGTCTACAGCTGTCTGCTCTACTTTTAGTGGTTATCAAAATAGGGGCGACCCCATGTTGGTTTTTTCATTTATTATTTATTTATACACAAAAAGCAGCCCAATACGCTCTACAGGGTGCAATTGTATTATATGTCGAGTGTTTGTGCAATTATATGTCTATGTAATAGTTTGGGGGTCAAATGCTGCTGACTGATTGCCACTAAAAATACCTCCAAATCAAAAAAATCTTTAATAACAAGTAAATTGCAAATTTGCTAGTTTTTGCAAGCACTTTTCAATTTTACCTTTTTAAGATAATAAGACAATTTCTTTATTGTGGTCCCCCTCTCCTTGAGCTGGATATTTCATTTATGGAGTTTCCCTTGGCAGGGTGTCCATGCAGTCGGGCTCCAGTCCTTTTCTGCTCCCATCTCTTGACATTACCTGAGTTTATAATATTAGAGAATTAGGGATTGGGGTACACATTGTCACCGTGCAATGGTTTTACACTTTTTTTTTAATCAAAAACTGTGTATTAAATACCCTATGTTATTTACATGTATTATTACTTTTTAGTTATTTCTTACAGCAGGGTAGATGCTTATTTTGCCTCTAGCTTAGGTTTTGTCTGTGAAATGGCCACGGTGTGAAAATGTTCTATGCAGTGTGTGTATACCAACTAATATTCTGGCTCATGTCTTTAGTTTTGAATAGTCACTCTGTGACGGTCGATGAGTGAAGCAGTAGAGGGGACAGACATGGATGTCACACCCTGGTGTTGTCCGCACCTTCAACTCTACTATGGCAAGATACCTGTTTACTAACTCGTGCCACCTATCCTTGGTGTTCTTCACACTGATAACGCTACTAGATAAGCTCCACTCCGTACTGCTCACCCTGATCTACAGCTTAGCAAATGCACCTCACCTGGTGAGCTCATAACAGCCATCATATATGGACTGTGCGCCACATAGATCAGCATCTTTATGTACCAGTGCACCAATGCATTGGTGTTCCACACCGTACTCTGTAGTGGTTACATGACTTAACAACGCAAGTGTACACACTCGTTATGGTTTCCCACAGTAAATATGGAGTGCTATGTATGCTTGTTACATCACACGTGTGTCACGCACAGGGTGGGAGAAGTCCGACTACACAGTGTGACATGTGATCTGACCTACGGACGTCTGACACATTAGAAAAACACCACGTACAAAGGGGGACACTTTAACAACGGTGGGCCCTGATGCTAGGGAGAGGGAAGATGGGACACCACCAGCACTCACCTGCAGCTGTAGCCTGCACACTCCGCAGCAAGCCCTATACGGGTTCTTTCACCCCATTACCGAGCAGGATACCTAATGCCCACGTAAAGCCCTGTACCCACCCTAACCAGGGAGATGGCCAGCAAGGAACACTAGTCCCACCAATGCACTAATACAATATGAAAAGAAGGAAGACAAACAAGGAGAAAAAGGATACAAACACCAACTCCATGGCTGCAGCCAGACTCCAAGGCAGCACACAGACGGGCTCAGGTCAGAACCCCAGCAGCTCCTTCCACCTAGGTGGCCAGGACGTAATGGATTCTATCAACATCAAAGGTTGATGGGTATTGCCACTATTTGAAGGTGATGGGTGTGATCACAAAGCAGCTGCACCTGACATGGACTGCTAGAAAGCTGCTAAACTGACATTAAACCTTAATACACCAAAGAAAAGAAAAGCACGTTTAATCATAAGAGTCTCAGAGCACTGAGAGATTCCGGACCTGAACATGTCCCAAGTCTCTACATACAGAGACTGCTGTAACAACGTTCTTAATTATGCGGTTTTGTCTTATTACATCAACATTGACATAATTGAAATGGGTGTTATGAAGCTGTGCCTGTGCATGTGTAATTCTGCAATCCACCATACTACTGTTGTAAACAGACACAACATCCTCTGCGATACACTCGTACACCATATGCAAACCATGGAGCTGGTCATGTCTGGCTTTATTATATTGGTGATAACAAGGAGCACGTTTATTAAAAGGATTCTGGCAACCCAAAATGACTTTTTTTACTTGTTTGCACTAAATCCTTCTCTCCATTTGTGCCTTTTTGAAGCCTTATTCATCATTTGTGACTTTTAAAAAAGCTGCAAAATTTGTCACTTATGTACTCCAGTCTGCCCCTAAAGTTTAGTGATTTGGTGATTTTATTTACACCGTAAATTTTTGTTAGCAATTCTTTATGAAGTTTTGCAAAACATAGAAAGGAGCCAGAAGAGGTCGAAAAAATGGAAAACAAGTAGGTGGAAAGGTGCACTGAACTCCTCAGGCACAACAATGATGCACCAAGTACCTAAATAGCATATAGGAATAAAGGACACATTTTGACAAACAGAGCAATGGATTTGTACACGAAAGGTATAACTTTGTATTAGAGCGATGTCCCCATATAGCAGGAGCTTAGCTTTGAACAATCATTTTGCACTGACAAACTTCCTTTAAATTAATATGCTCATTGAATTGTCATAGATCACTATGTAAGAATAATTCAGAAATCATTAGTATTCTTGAAGAGGTCACATGCAGTGGCAGAACATGTAGGGATTTCACTCCCATGCTCTCTTTTTTATGCCCTCGGTCACAATTGCCTGATTTCTTTATCTACTTATATTTTCCATGTTGTCCTTCTTTTAGCCTTAGGGTACCTTCACACTTTAGCGATGCAGCAGCGATCCGACCAGCGTTCTAACCTGGTCAGGATCGCTGCTGCATCGCTACATGGTCGCTGGTGAGCTGTCAAACAGGCAGATCTCACCAGCGACCAGTGACCAGCCCCCAGCCAGCAGCGACGTGCAAGCGACGCTGCGCTTGCACGGAGCCGGCGTCTGGAAGCTGCGGACACTGGTAACTAAGGTAAACATCGGGTATGGTTACCCGATGTTTACCTTAGTTACCAGCTCACACCGCTTAACTTAGCGTGTGCAGGGAGCAGGAGCCGGCACTGGCAGCGTGAGAGCTGCGGAGGCTGGTAACGAAGGTAAATATCGGGTAACCACCTTGGTTACCCGATGTTTACCTTAGTTACAGCTTACCGCAGGCTGTCAGACGCCGTCTCCTGCTCCCTGCACATTCAGGATTGTTGCTCTCTTGCTGTCACACACAGCGATGTGTGCTTATCAGCGGGAGAGCAACAATAAAAAAACGAACCAGGGCTGTGTGTAACGAGCAGCGATCTCGTTACACACAGCGAGATCGCTAATGAGGTCACAAAAAACGTGACTCAGCAGCGATCTCGCTGTGTGTGAAGTACCCCTTAAGGCCACGTCACACTAAGCAACATCGCTGCTAAGGAACAACTTTTGTGACGTAGCAGCGATGTTGCTAGCGATGTCGCTGTGTGTGACATCCAGCAACAACCTGGCCCCTGCTGTGAGGTCGCTGGTTGTTGCTGAATGTCCTGGGCCATTTTTTAGTTGTTGCTCTCCTGCTGTGAAGCACACATCGCTGTGTGTGAGAGCGACAGAGCAACAACTAAATGTGCAGTGAGCAGGGAGCCGGCTTCTGCGGACGCTGGTAACCACGGTAAACATCGGGTAACCAAGAAGCCCTTCCCTTGGTTACCCGATATTTACCTTCGTTACCAGCCTCCGCCGCTCTCAGCTGTCAGTGCCGGCTCCCTGCTCTCTGCACGCGTAGCCACAGTACACATTGGGTAATTAAGCGTTGGGATCGCTGGTAAGTTGTTTAGTGTGACTGGGCCTTTAGGACCAGTATAGTATATTTGCAAATTAAATCTGCTAATAAATATAGTTTTGGATGGGTAAAGATTGGTCATTATTACTTATCATGGTATCCAGCCCCATGTAATCTGTATTGTGTGGTTTATTTTGCTTGTTTTTCCCAGCTTGATTTTGTAACCTGATGTTTAACACTTTGGAGAAATGGCTGAACCACAGATTACACCACAAAATCAATGTAAGTTACGCTGAGCTGTTAATGAAGCTAGAATAAAGGACAGAATGATCCGGCTACTGTACTATATGTCACCCCCATACTATAATCCCAGGAGTAGGACATTAGTGACATTCCCTCATGAAGGCCTCTTCATGGTTTGCTCACGTGGTCTGCATATGGAGACTAGAAGCAAGAATGAAGCACAGGATACTGGACTGGAAGTTTATCCTCTTCAGTGAGGAATCCCACTTTAGTCTTGAACACAATAGATGAAGATTGATCTGGAGACCACGTGGTCAACGCATAAAGAGGCCTTTATTGAGGGCACATCACATCGGTCCTACTCGTAGGATTATGATGTGGGGTGCCATAATGTATGGCATTGTGACCCCTTTGGCTTTCATTCGATGTACACTAACAGCTCAGTGTTACATTGATTTGGCCATGGAACCAGTGGTACGATCCAGCCAACTTCATTGGGGGCAAGACTGGGTGGCACGGTGGCTCAGTGGTTAGCACTACAGTCTTGCAGCGCTGGGGTCCTGGGTTCAATTCCCACCAAGGACAACATCTGCAAGGAGTTTGTATGTTCTCCCTGTGTTTGCGTGGGTTTCCTCTGGGTTCTCTGGTTTCCTCCCACACTCCAAAAAAACCCAACATACTGATAGGGACTCTAGATTGGGAGCCCCAATGGGGACAGTATGACCAATGTATGTAAAGCGCTGTGGAATTAATAGCGCTATATAAATGAATACAATTATTATTATTAAACCATGCAGCCCGCTCACACTGCAAGCTCCTTGCATATGTAAATGGCTGGGCTGGGACTGCAGCATGACCACACTATAAGATATTACCATATTCTTGAAAGTGTAGAGGGTTTTTTTTAAGAAGTAAATTGCTGTTACTTGTTTTTACAAGAACTTTGCAATTTTACCCATTGACGAATTTGAGACAACTCCTTTAATTTTGTACATAACGGTGATTACTGTGGTTTTGTAAGGAAGTAATAAAAGTGTCGTTGTATTCAAGACTCTCTGGATGATGGGACACTTTGTTTTCTTTCGCAGTAAGTACACCAGCCTCCTCAGTTCTAAGGGATTGGTTATTAATGATCATGTATGCAATTTATATTATGAAAACTGGTGCTAGCTCTGCTGTAGTGTAACTGTAATGACTGTTATTTTTTCTTTGGAATACGCTATATAAGCTTGTCATTGCCTCTGTGATGGTTAATTGCCCGCCTGTTGGGCATACATCGCAGTCCTTTTGGCCTATGTCTGGGTGGCATGCTTCAGCACACATTGTTTTTGTCCTTATAGTAAAGTGGCCCTGACAGGATTTTCCTTAACTTGCAAACAGGGTATATTGTGGGGTTCCATCTTTATGGGGGGCACTGTGGGGGGCACAGGTCAGGATATCACCCCTTGTACGCCCCTAATGGAAGCATTCCACTTATCCAGCCATTTACAATATGAAGAAGGTCCTGTATTTTTTTCCAAGACAACTTTGCAAAAAAATGTTTGTAAAATATGAAAACAAAACATGAATAAGAAATATTCAAAGTAACAAAAGGGCAGATACCAAGATGGAGCCCCTTGCGCCGTGCTCTGAAGCAGGCAGATAAGGCAGTGATGTGCCCAGCGCCTCCAGCACCTGGCACCGTGGCCCATTTAGCTGGGCAGATGGGGCAATGACAGGGGGCTATCACATTACCCGCCTCTCCCTAGGGAGCTGTTCCCTGTGCCCCATTGCACGAGTCACCCAAGAGAGCACAGCTTGTGTTGTTTGTCAGCGCCGTTTTAAATAAAGTTTCTTGTTGAAGAGAAGCTTTAGCTCTACTTTTTACCAATAAAGTTGCGTGAAGAAAAAAAAACCACAGCAAATTTGACGTCATCGGGCAGCTGGCTCCGGTGGAGTCAATATGGCGACTGCAGGCTCGGGAGGTGACGGGGAGACATCCTCGGATCTCTCGGCGGGACGGCACAAGGTGAGCGCGTGTTCTGTGGGACTTGTAGTCGCCCGTCTCGTCTATGTCGCGATGTTACGGTGTCTGCGTGTCGTGATGGGCTGTGCATTCCTGGTGTTTCCTGCGAGCTCCTGTGCGGCTCGGGGGTCGCTTCCCTCCAGTCCTGCGAGTGTAGGCCCGTCCTGTGGTGTAGCACAATGCCCGCCGTGTTATCACGTCCATGGGGCTTATGGCTAGTGGTCTGTTATATGCTCCGTCCTGCTCTCCTGTATGACTGGTATTTACTGCACTAAACCCCCAAATAAAGGGAGGGCTTCCCAGCACCCCTTCCTCCCCATATGTAGATGTAAGCCCCTTCTATGGAGCCCCTCCTGGTGATGTCTAGTGCCATGAGTCCCCCATGGTGTTTGGCGTTGTCACTATGGACATAGTGGTTTTTTTTTTATATATAATATAATTTATATTACTGACTGGTGCATCAATCAGCTTTTATATTAGGACTCTGTAACATCCATCTTTACACTGTGGCTCACATTGTGGTCGGGACCCCCACTATGACATGCATCTTGACACCAGAGTGGGCTGTCATTGTGCTCATAGCACTGGAAGTAGCCCAGCCCCTGAGATGAGTCACTGATGAAGGGGCAGAGGCTATACCAGTGACCGCATCCTCTGCCCCCTGATGATGCTTTGTTTCAGGGAGAGAGCAGAGGCTATACCGGTAACTGCATTCTCTGCTCCCTGATGATGCTTTGTTTCAGGGAGAGAGCAGAGGCTAAAACAGTGACCGCAGTCTCTGCCCCCTGACGATGCTTTGTTTCAGGGAGAGAGCAGAGGCTAAAACAGTGACCGCAGTCTCTGCCCCCTGACGATGCTTTGTTTCAGAGAGGGAGCCGAGGCTATACCAGTGACTGCATTCTCTGCCCCCTGACGATGCTTTGTTTCAGGGAGAGAGCAGAGGCTATACCAGTGACCGCATCCTCTGCCCCCTGATGATGCTTTGTTTCAGGGAGGGAACAGAGGGTATATCTGGTCACTGGCACAGCCCCTGCTCCCTCCCTGAAACAAAGCGTCATTAGGGGGTAGACCCTGATGACGCTTTGTTTCAGAGAGTGAGCAGGGGCTGTTCCAGTGCCTGCAGCCTCTGTCCCTCATGATGCTTTGAGTATCCCAGCGTGCACTGGGATTCTCAAACAAACTGCCATTAGACAAAATGTAGGCAAAAAAACATAGGAAAGCAGTTAGTGTGGTTAGGGAATTTTTAATGCAGGTATATTAGAAAATAGTTCAAGTTATAGCACTAAATAGGGATTTAGAATGAAAATTACTTTGGCCTTCAGAACACCCCTTTAAAGTATAATAGAAAATAAATGATGCTATTAAATAGGCATTCAGGAGAGATGTCCAGTGTTCAATGAGCCTCTGGGATCGTGTAGGGTGTGTTCACATGATGCATATTTCTATGGATTTACGTGTGGAGATTCTGCAGCTTATTACCATACCAGCTAAATGGATGAAATTTCAACAAATCCCACCTAAACATTGCAGAAAATTTCAGCTCAGAAACTACGTTATTTTAACCCGAATTTTATTGCAATAGGTTTGTGTGCAGTAAATCTGAATATAACACACAGGGATTTGTTGGGGATATGCTGCGGAAATATTTTCTGTTTGTGAACATACCCTTAGACATCATGTTGCTAAGTGTGCTGATTCTTCTCTGACTACTAATGGATAATTATGAAGAGTTCTCTTTTAGCGCTGTTCATGATAAGTCTCGTGAGGAAGAGGTAGTCGTGATCGTCCGACAGTCCAAACATATCACTTATCCCTGACTAGGAAATACTCATGAGCAATCATGAGTATAAGGGTCCCGTGTCGCCTTGCTCGATTTAAACGGGTTGTCCACTACTTTTACCTAGATGGCCTATCCTTAAATGCTCAGTCATGGAGCTGCCACGTATTCTGGTAGCGGTCGGGTAATGCACATCCGCATCCTATTGATTTGAATGGGAGGCAAATGTGCAGTGCGCGGCTGCTATTAGAAGACTGGGCAGCTCTGGAACTGAGCATTTCCGGCAACCTGCTGCCACCGCCGGCATCAAGAACAGCTGATCAGTGGGGTGCCTGGTGTCAGACCCCATCCAATCAGACATCGATGATCCATCGTAAGGATAGGCCATCAGTTCTTAAAGTCCACGGGATTGATGGTGATGGCTGAGTACAATGGTTGCCTCTCTCAACCAGTCCTGTAAACTTTGAAAGGATCAGCAGCTTTCATGCTTTCTCATTACTCCTATCAGAGGTCACAATTCTCCTTCACGGTCACTTGTTGATCATCTATCTGATGAATAAGTGATTACTTGTAAGGACCATAATGCTCCTTTAAGCTTTCCAGTATGTTCTGTTTAGCAGACCACTTGGAAAGAACCTTGGGCTTCAAATAATTGTGTATTCCTTTTTTATTCCATCACTCTTCTGTCTTGGCTAAATGGCATTCTGGACTGTCAGCCTTGGAGAGTAAAGGCCACTTTACATGCTACAATATATCTTACGATGTGTCGGCGGGGTCACGTCGTAAGTGACCCATATCCGGCATCGTAAGTATGATTGTAACATGTAACAGCTACGTGCGATTGCTATTTAACGGTAAAACGTTCATCGCACGCTCGTCGTTCATTTCCTAAAAATTGAACGTCAGGTTGTTTATCGTACCCGGGGTAGCGCACATCGCTATGTGTGACATCCCGGGAACGATGAACAGATCTTACCTGCGTCCTGCGGCTCCCGGCTGGTAATGCGGAAGGAAGGAGGTGGGCGGGATGTTTATGTCACGCTCAGCTCCGCCCCTCCGCTTCTATTGGCCGGCTGCCGCGTGACGATGTGACGCCGAACGTCCCTCCCACTCCAGGAAGTGGATGTTCACCGCCCACAGCGAGGTCGTATGGACGGGTAAGTACGTGTGACGGGGGTTATTCATTTGTGCGACACATTCAACAAATTGAACGTGCCACACATACTATGGGGGCGGGAACGATTGCATACGAATCGTATGCTGGATCGTATGGTGTAAAGCAGGCTTAATACGTATTGGCTGCCATTGTTCTAATCAGTGTGAATGCTATTTACATAGAGCGATGCACTGTCCAGAGCAATGATGTATTTTTTTTTCTTTTTGTGTAACACAAGATAATTTCCCCCAATGAATGCGCATTCATGGTGTGATCGACAGCCTGTTTACACAACAAGATAATCACAAAACCAGTGGGTTTTTTTTAACACTCATTCACAATTATCTTGCAGTGTAAATGCTCCTTTTAGGTTCCCAATTGTTTTTCAGAATTGACCACCTAATTTCTACACTGACTTAAGGCCCAGTCACACACACAACGACTTACCAGCGATCCCAAAAACGATGCGACCTGATGGGGATCGCAGGTAAGTCGCTGGGAGGTCGCTGGTGAGATGTCACACAGTCAGATCTTACCAGCGATGCAGGAACAATACAGGTCGCAGTAGTGACCTGTATAACGATCTCAGCAGTCACTGTGGCCCTGTCACACAGTGTCACACAGCGATGTGTCCTGCCCAGCAAGACATCACCTTTGAAGAAAATGACCTGGACCATTCAGTAACGACTAGAGATCTCACAGCAGCGGCCTGATTGCTGGTAGGTGTCACACATAACGAGATCGCTAACGGGATCGCTACTGCGGCACAGAAACCGTGACTCAGCTGCGATCTCGCTAGCGATCTTGTTATGTGTGACTGTACCTTTTTAGAACAGTCTGTACAGTAAGGGGATAAGCATCCACAGTAGAGAGCAGTTATACAAATGCTTAATCAACCCACAGTAATCCCTCATTAGCCACTGACACATACCCATGCACGCTCGTCTCTGCAGGGCATGCATGTGTACTTAGTAGAAGGAAAGAGTAGCCATTGGTACTAGTGCCAGCTCATATGAGTACCAAAGGGTCGGGCAGTGGAAATACAACTTTCTGATCATTATCTTCTTCCACATCTTATGTCGGGGGAGAGTTGATAGTCACTGGCTTTGCCTCATATACATCTGTGTATGGCAGCTTTACTATGAGACCACAGGCCCATAAGAGGGGTATCTACTATTAGAAGTCAGTCTTATGGAAAGAATGCAGTGCTGTAAATTAGCACCGTGAATACAGCCCCCACTGCAGTAATTTACAAGAAATGGATATTGTTAACTCTGCATATCTTTCAAATCATTGTTAGAATAACGATACGCTATCCTGCTTTTTTTTTCTTCTAATGAAGACATGTAAACAATTGACCAGTCCTATGTAAAGCTAACAGTTAAGGTACATAAGGCTTAAATAATAATAAGTGTAATTTGTACCTTCATGTAGGGCAAAGGACCGAGAGTCCAGCACAAGGAAGACATGAGAGCATAAGAAAAGTGCGCATAAAGACCTTGTGACTAAAAATATCATTTCATTAAAATTTAACATAGTAACATTGGACATTGTTGGCCTACAGAGCTGCAAGTCTAATTTTATGTGAAATTTGAATACTTTTCTAATAAAATGATATTTTATTCTCAAGGTCTGTATGTGCATTTTTCTAAATGCTGTAAGGCCTTGTGCGCACACTGCATTTTTACCCGCGTTTTTTTTTCTTTTCGTTTTTGCTGTAGAGATTTCTTGAGAAAATGGTTGTAACCTTTCTGCAGACATTCCCCAGCCAAACTTATGGGACAAAATAGCTGTGCGCACACTGCGTGTTTTTCTCAACATTCTTTCTGCAGATTTCTTGAGAAAAAGAACGAGCATGTCACTTCTTTTCTGCAGGAACCTGCGTTTTTTGCCATAGGTAATGGTAAAAAACCGCAGGGACCAACCTGCAGAAAAAACGCGTAAAAACGCATGCTGTTTTCAATGCGTTATTGGTGTGGTTTTTGAACGCAAGTGTGCTAATCTTTCAGACTCTCAAAATTCTTGAGAAATATCTTTTTTCTAGTGTGAACAGAGCCTTATATAAACAATTGAGTAAATGGACTTCATTTTTTATGTTGTTTTCTCAGGGTGGAGCCTGGCACGGTCAAGTAGATAAGAAGAGGATGACTTCAGCGAATGTTAAAGGTAGACCGTTCACCAGTTCATTAACGTGAGTCATAAGATATAACTACTTGATAATCTAAATAAACAATGCTTCTCATTTCCTATCGGTTCACAGAGAATCCCTTCAAGTACTTGGTGGAAACTCTTGACTGCAGTCCAGATAAGAATTTTTTCAATATTTCTAAATTGGAGGGCTTGGAGTATGGTAAGTAGTGGTCTGCCAGATTACGACACAGGTTTTACTTTATTGTTCCAAGGGTGACATGCTTTCTGTTAAATCATGGCATGTGGCTGCAATTGTGATTTATGTGCATTTTTTTCGGTACTAGATTTTAAAAACATTTTATGCAACAACTATTCGGTTATTTTGCTTAATCGTGGTGTAAATTTTACAATTCAGAATAATAATAATAATTTTATTCATGTATATAGCGCTGTTAATTCCGCAGCGCTTTACATACATTGACAATATTGTCCCCATTGGGGCTCACAATCTAGAGTCCCTATCTGTATGTCTTTGGAGTGTGGGAGGAAACCGGAGTACCCGGAGGAAACCCACGCAAACACGGGGAGAACATACAAACTGCTTGCAGATGGTGTCCTTGGTGGGATTTGAACCCAGGACCCCAGCGTTGCAAAACTGCAGTGCTAACCACTGAGCCACTGTGCCGCCCTGAATGCATTAAATACTAAAAAGAAACTGGTGTATTTACTCAGAAAATTGATCTCAGAATGGCTGTGTAATACGTTATGAAAGTTTTTGACTGTCCACATCGCCTGATCAGCAGCTTCTCAGAGTCCATCCTGTTTCTGATGGAAATGAATGAAAATTTGCGGTGTGGTGCGCAATCAAAAATGATAGGCAGTGACAATGAGGCTGAGGAAAATAATTTATTAGTAATAAGCAAAATGACAGTGGGAATAACGGACTCTACGCGTTACGGGGACGAACTGACCCCTTCCTCAGGTGTCTGTACAATGAATGAAAAGACCCTCATAAAATGTCATAAAAGCATTGTAAAATATATAAACGTAAAAAAAAAATACATGTATGAACTCATAATTATATGATGTGAATATGAGAGGGAATTAGTGAGGCTATTAAATTGGATATACTACTGTACCCCAGATGGTGGGCGCATTCTGCATCGGCATCCTGTTTCTGAGATCTTGCACTGCTCAGTATAAATTGCAGCTGTCAGTCAACCTGATGAAGGACAGACTGAACAAACTTGGACTCCTGAGATATTTCATTCTTTTAGCGGGGCTCATAAAATGCTCATCTTAATATCAGGATTATACAGCCACTCTGACTTGTATTTTCAAAGTAAGGCTATGTGCGCACGTTGCGTACTAGCCCTGCAGAAATTTCTGCAGCGATCTGAAGAGCACACGTGCGCTTCAAATCGCTGCAGAAAATGTCCGTAGAGAAAAAAGAAAAAAAAAAGCCGATTCCATGCGCTCTGACTGCAGCTCCTGCCATAGACAGAGCAGGAGCTGCCGGCAAAGCGCACAGAAGAAGTGACATGTCACGTCTTAGAACGCGCGCTTCGGGCAGCAGCCGAAGCGCTGCGCTCTAAGACGCCACGTGCGCACGGCCCCTGCACAATCTCCATAGACTGTGCAGGGGACGCAGGACGCATGCAGTTACGCTGCGCTACAAAGCGCAGCGTAACTGCATGTAATTACGCTACGTGCGCACATAGCCTAAATACACAATTTTCATCAGGTCTATTTAAAGGGCTGTTCTCTGTATTTTAGCTGCCTACTTGCGGGCGGAAGGTGCACTTCTGAAATATGATAGTTTGGACAAGCGGCACCGTTGATTTCAATTATGCGGTCTATGATGCCCCTGCAGTTTCGGAGGAGTGCAGGGTATCTAATACTAGCAAGCACAAGCTCCTTGCCTAAGAGAACGGCCACTCTCATAGGCTGGAGAGGCAGTCAGTTACTTAGGCAATGGATTGGATTCAGGTCTGGACTTTGACTTGGCCATTCTAACACCTGGATACGTTTTATTTGTGAACCATTCCATTGTAGATTTTGCTTTATGTTTGGGATCATTGTCTTGTTTGAAGACAAATCTCCGTCCCAGTCTCAGGTCTTTTGTAGACTCCAACATGTTTTCTTCAAGAATGGTCCTGTATTTGGCTCCATCCATCTTCCCATCAATTTTAACCATCTTCCCTATCTCTGCTGAAGAAAAGCAGGCCCAAACCATGATGCTGCCACCACCATGTTTGACAGTAGGGATGGTGTGTTCAGGGTGAGGAGCTGTGGTGCTTTTACGCCAAACATATCGTTTGGCATTGTGCCCAAGAAGTTCGATTTTGGTTTCATCTGACCAGAGCACCTTCTTCCACATGTTTGGTGTGTCTCCCAGGTGGCTTGTGGCAAACTTTAAACAACACTTTTTATGGATATATTTGAGAAATGGCTTTCTTCTTGCCACTCTTCCATAAAGGTCAGATTTGTGCAGTGTACGACTGATTGTTGTCCTATGGACAGACTCTCCCACTTCAGCTGTAGATCTCTGTGCAGTTCCTCCAGAGTGATAATGGGCCTCTTGGCAGCATCTCTGATCAGTCTTCTCCTTGTTTGACATGACATTTTTGATGGACGTCCGGGTCTTGGTAGATTTGCAGGGGTATGATACTCCTACCATTTCAATATGATCGCTTGCACAGTGCTTCTTGGGATGTTTAAAGTTTTTTAAATCTTTTTTCAACCAAGTCTGGCTTTAAACTTCTTCACAACAGTATCACTGACCTGCCTGTTGTGTTCCTTGGTCTTCATGATGCTATCTGTGCTTTAAACAGAACACTGAGACTATCACAGAGCAGGTGCATTTATACAGAGACTTTATTACACACAGGAGGCTTATATTTATCATCATCAGTCATTTAGGACAATATTGGGTCATTCAGAGATCCTCAATGAACTTCTGGAGTGAGTTTGCTGCACTGAAAGTAAAGGGGATGAATAATATTGCACGCCCCAATTTTCAGTTTATTCTTTCTTACAAAAGTTTAAAATAAGTAAATTTCGTTCAACTTCACAATTGTCCCACTTGTTGATTATTCACCATAAAGTTTAATTTTTTATCTTTGAAGCCTGAAATGTGGGAAAAGGATGAAAAATTCAAGGGGGCCAAATACTTTCGCAAGGCACTGTATGTAGATACATAGCGGAGTTGAACTATGTATCATTTCAAACACTTGCAGATCTCCTCTCAGTGCTGTCAGCTCTCGCCCTCCCACCGCAATGACTACTTTGAGATGAGATCAGTATTTTAATGGAACATACCTGTGCTCTGCTGTAACTCCATACAGCAGCCACAGAGATTACTGAGGAAAGGAGGGTGTAGAACTTTTTTTTTTTTTTTTTTTTAACGTGTGTTGTTGCCAGCTTATGATTGGTCAACCTCATGCAGGAGAATATGTACAATTTCCCTGAGACAAAACTCTGGTAACTCCCAGTTGATCTGTAACCTAAATTATAGCTAAGCAGTGAGGAGGGATTAAACGATTAAAAATGTTTTACTTTTCTGTACATCCTCTGTTCCATGATGGCCACTTTAACATGGTAAAACTGGTGAAAGGTTCTCTCTAACTTGTTGAGAAATCTCTATTAAAAATGTTGGTGGTTTTGTGAAATCTCGTGACAGAGTTACTTTCACCCCATTACGACAGCCTTACGTTTTAAAATGGCAGCTAAAAAGGGTACTTATTCCTTTCTGCCGTTTTAAAACGGCGGTCAGAAAAAGCTAAATGGCGCCCCCCAGCGTCAGAAAATCTCCGGGGTTTCAGCTACCGGGGGTAGCTGAGACCCTGGAGATCATGATTCGTGCCTGTTTTTCCGGTCCCCAGTCACGTGATCACCGGTATACACTGTATACCGATGATCACGTTACAGTAAATGACCGTGGCGGTAAAAAATGATTTATCTGGCATGAACAAACATGTCAGATAAGAGATAAATCTCCTCCCCGGTCCCCCTCCGGTCCCTCTGTGTCGACAAAGTGCCCCCTTTCCCCAACCCCCTCCCGAAAATCCAAGATGGCCGCTCGCACATTAGCGCGCCGGCCGCATTTACTTTCTTCCTCTGCTTTCTGTCGCATGTGCTATGACACATGCGACAAAAAACTGCTCCCCGGGTCCTGCCAGGTCACCTGCTATATTCCTGCGGTGACCCCCGTACCCTGTGCAACCCTGATCGCCCGCGGCCCCCTCCTCCTTCACAGCAGACGCTGGTCACATGTGCAGAGCGCGGCTGTCAGCTTAGCTTCCTGCTTTGCTATCACAGACGCTGGCTGCTGCTAGCACTCTGCAGCTGTGACCCGGGGAGGGTGGGTGCCGTGTCATTGCACCCACACTCCTCACATGGAGGGTCTGCACGCCTAGAAAATGGGGGATACGTTCCCTGAGCGTGCCCCTCCCCCCATATTCTAGAAGGTCCAGAATCATCATGGGACTTACAAAATAAATTACAGCGGTCCCGATTTTTTTTTTTTTTTTTGTTTTTTTTTAATAAATTGGTGAAAGAGGGAATGTTTTAAAGAGTGTTGTCAATTTTTTTTTTTTTTTTATTACTGTCAATTAGTTATGTCTGGTATCAGACGCCGTGACATAACTAACTGCTGGGCTTGTTGCCAGGTGACATCACACATCTGGTATCAACCCCATTTATTACCCCGTTTGCCACCGCACCAGGGCAACGGGATGAGTTGGGGCGAAGCGCCAGGATTGGCGCATCTAATAGATGCGCCACTTCTGGGGCTGCTACGGCCTGCTATTTTTAGGCTCGGAAGAGTCCAACAACCATGGCTCTTCCCACCATGAGAATACCAGACCCCAGCTGTCAGCTTCACCTTGGCTGGCGATCTAATTTGGGGGGACCCCACTTTTTTTTTTTTTTAATTATTTATAAATAAACAGCTTGGGGGCCATCCAAATTGATCACCAGCCAAGGGGAAGCTGTCAGCTGTGGTTTGCAGGCTACAGCTGTCTGCTTTAACCTAGCTGGCTATTAAAAATAGGGGGGACCCCACGTTTATTTTAATTATTTTTTTGGGTGGGGGGGCCTAAATACAAGGCTAGGCATCCTTTAGTGCCACAAGAAAGGCCCTAAAGGGCGCCAGCTTAGAATATGCAGGGGGGTGGGACGTTATATATGTTTGACATCTATCCATTCATCCATTGTAGCATTTTAGGTTGTGTGCCCACAATCAGGATTTGCAGCGTTTTGGGCGCAGAGTGTTTTTCCAGCACCCATGACAGCACCACGAGAGAGGGGATCCGCCCTTCAAGGACAGGAAACCTCCAGGATTAAAAGGGGGCAGCACCTCTCCCCACATCAGTTGGTTTCCTGTCCTTGAACAGGGAGCCTCCAGGAAGGATTCAGGATGGTCCTGGTGGGCCGAAGATAGAGATTCCAGCCCTGGCCGGCTGGCTCTGGCAGGGCACGGGTCCTGTTGCGGCCGGCCGAGGTGCTGTGGAAACGCAGCAGCAGACCCACGGGGGTCCGACCTGCGAGCAGAACACCCTCCTCCAGTGCCGCCGTGGCAGGCCCAGGGGGGCTGATATCGGGCGGCGAGGCATGGAAGTGGTGTGGAGCCTACGGGGACCAGGCAAGGGCCGGTCGGCCGCAGTGCTGTGGCTCTGCAGCAGACCAACGGGGGTACTGTCTGAGCGCGGGTAGCCCCCCCTCCCTAGTAGAGTCGGCCTGGGAACGGGCGGCGAGGAGCAGGTAAGCTGCAATTACTTGCGGCAGCGTCCTCGCGACTGCAGACTGTGAAAAGCATCCCAGCCCTGACCAGTCGATACTGGCAGCTGCACGAGTCCTGCCACGGCTGGTTGAGCTGCTGAGGGAATAGCCACAGCAGACCCATGGGGGCCGTGCATGTGAGCGTCGCTATCCTCCTGCTTTAGGACTCCCCACGGGAGGAGGATTGGTGGTGGTCCTGCCGGATATCAGGGATTAGGACACACCACAACAGCCCACGGGGGTTTTGTCTGTGGTTAGTGATGCCGAAACGCGACAGCAGTGTGTGGCGACCACCATCTTACCCGGTAAGTCCGTTGGACATGGGGTAACGGGTACGATCCAGCGTGGCTGTCAGGATCTGTATTTCTTTGTCGCTCTATTGGGAGACCCAGACAATTGGGTGTATAGGCTATGCCTCCGGAGGCCGCACAAAGTATTACACTAAAAGTGTAAAGCCCCTCCCCTTCTGCCTATACACCCCCCGTGCTCCCACGGGCTCCTCAGTTTTTTGCTTTGTGTGAAGGAGGCAGACATGCACGCACAGCTCCAGAGAGTGGTCAGCAGCAGCTGCTGACCATGTCGGATGGAAGAAAAGTGGGCCCATATAGGGCCCCCAGCATGCTCCCTTCTCACCCCACTCTTGTCGGCGGTGTTGTAAGGTTGAGGTATCCATTGCGGGTACGGAGGCTGGAGCCCACATGCTGTTTTCCTTCCCCATCCCCCTCAGGGCTCTGGTGGAAGTGGGATCCTATCGGTCTCCAGGCACTGAGACCGTGCTTCATCCACAACTCCTGTGGAGCCTGCTGGATAGGAGCCGGGTATCGTTCAGGGACATGGCCCTGCTACTTGGAGGTACTCTGTATCCCGGTGGGGACCGCGCACAGCAACACTCCAGCTTTGCTGGGTGTGCTAGTGCACCGGGGACCGCGGCGCTGACCGGGTTAATATGTGCCATTACACACTCAGCGTTGCTGAGTGTGTTTATGTATAGGGACTGCCGCACTGACCGCCGCTGCCATGGAAACACTGCGGCGCGGCTGGGACTTGTAGTGCGCCGGGGACTTCCACGCCGGCCGCGCTTTTACGGCGGCCGTGTTTATTACTAGAGTCCCCGGCTTTTTGCGGCCTAGTTTCCTTTCCTCCCACCCCCAGCCCTGACAGGCAGGGGAAGGGCGGGACGCTGCTCAGAACGAGCAGCACTGAGGGCTGGAGCATGCTTTGCATACTCCACCCCCCTCACTGTGCACAGTGCGGGCACCAGTTCCCGCACTTTCTGGGTCACGCCCACGGCTCCCTCGTCTCCTCAGGACGCATTCCTGTCAGCTCCTCGGACACTGCAGAGGGGGACAAAGTCTGGGAGACCCAGGCAGGGACTCTGGTGGCCTCACAACCGCTTTAAGCGGGTGGTAAGCAGCACCTGTGGTGCTAGCCCCATTGTGCAGTAGTGTAACATTATATTTTTTTTTTTTTTAAACTGTATAGTGCACAGTTGATTTCTGGCTATATACCCTATTGTGTTGCTCAGGGAAGATAATAGCATGGCGCCCACGAAAGGCAGGGGTGCCAAAACACAGGCTTATTATGTTGCCTGCGCCGCATGTACGACCCCGCTACCGACAGGTTCCACTGACCCTCATTGTGTGCACTGTTCGGCCCCTGTGGCACTTACTCAGCCAGAGCCTCTGCTAGGGGGGGCCCAGGGGGAGCCACCTGCTAACTGTTCAGGTGACAGGGACGGAGTTTGCAAAACTCTCTGAGACTATGGCTAAGATACTAGAAGCCTTGCAGTCCAGGCCGGTATCTCAGCACAGGGACTCTGTTGAATCTTTGTTCCCTGGCCCACCTCAGCTGGACCAACAATGTCCTCCCGGGGTATCTCATGGATCCCAAGCTGAGGGTTCTGACACAGACCCCAGCCCCAGACCGACTAAGCGAGCTCGCTTAGATTTTCCCTCGACATCATCATATTGTGCAGGGTCTGAGGGGGGAAGCTCTGGTTGATGATGCGGAGACAGCTGATCAGGATTCTGATCCTGAGGCCGCTCTCAATCTTGATACTCCGGATGGGGACGCCATAGTGAACGACCTTATTGCGTCCATCAATCGTATGTTGGATATTTCTCCCTCAGCTCCTCCGGTGGAGGAGTCAGCTTCTCAGCAGGAGAAATTCCGTTTCAGGTTTCCCAAGCGTACAACGAGTATGTTTCTGGACCACTCTGATTTCAGAGAGGCAGTCCAGAATCACCATGCTTGTCCAGATAAGCGTTTTTCTAAGCGCCTTAAGGATACACGTTATCCCTTTCCCCCTGACGTGGTCAAAAGTTGGGCTCAGTGTCCCAAAGTGGATCCTCCAATCTCCAGACTGGCAGCTAGATCCATACTTGCAGTGGAAGATGGGGCTTCACTCAAAGATGCCACTGACAGGCAGATGGAGCTCTGGTTGAAATCCATCTATGAAGCTATCGGCGCTTCTTTTGCCCCAGCATTCGCAGCCGTATGGGCGCTACAAGCTATCTCAGCAGGTAAAGCGCAAATTGACGCAGCCACACGCACGTCCGCGCCACAGGTGGCGTCCATAACCACTCAGACGTCGGCATTTGCGTCTTACGCTATTAATGCTGTCCTGGACTCTGCGAGCCGTACGGCGGTTGCAGCCGCCAATTCGGTGGTACTCCGCAGGGCCTTGTGGCTACGGGAATGGAAGGCAGATTCTGTTTCCAAAAAGCGCTTAACCAGTTTGCCAATTTCTGGCGACCGATTGTTTGGCGAGCGTTTGGATGAAATCATCAAACAATCCAAGGGAAAGGATACATCCTTACCCCAGCCCAAACCGAACATACCCCAACAGAGGAAGGGGCAGTCGAGGTTTCGGTCCTTTCGGGGCGCGGGCAGGTCCCAATTCTCCTCGTCCAAAAGGCCTCAGAAAGATCAAAGGAACTCTGATGCATGGCGGTCTAAGTCACGTCCTAAAAAGACAACCGGAGGTGCCGCTACCAAAGCGGCTTCCTCATGACTTTCGGCATCCTCACTCCGCATCCTCGGTCGGTGGCAGGCTCTCCCGCTTTTGCGACACCTGGCTGCCACGGGTAAAAGACCGTTGGGTGAGAGACATTCGGTCTCACGGTTACAAGATAGAGTTCACCTCTCGTCCCCCGACTCGATTCTTCAGGTCATCCCCGCCTCCCGAGCGACCCAAGGCTCTTCTGCAGGCGCTGGGCATTCTGAAGGCAGAAGGAGTGGTGGTCCCTGTTCCTCTTCAGCAACAGGGCCACGGTTTTTACTCCAACTTGTTTGTGGTCCCAAAGAAGGACGGGTCTTTCCGACCTGTCCTGGACCTGAAACTTCTCAACAAACACGTAAAGACCAGGCGGTTCCGGATGGAATCCCTCCGCTCCGTCATCGCCTCAATGTCCCAGGGAGATTTCCTTGCATCGATCGATATCAAAGATGCTTATCTCCACGTACCGATTGCTCCAGAGCACCAGCGCTTCTTGCGCTTCGCCATAGGAAACGAACACCTGCAGTTCGTGGCACTGCCGTTCGGCCTGGCAACAGCCCCACGGGTTTTCACCAAGGTTATGGCTACTGTAGTAGCGGTCCTCCACTCTCAGGGTCACTCGGTGATCCCGTACTTGGACGATCTGTTGATCAAGGCACCCTCTCTAGAGGCATGCCAACACAGCCTCGACGCTACCCTGGAGACTCTCCAGAGTTTCGGGTGGATCATCAATTTTCCAAAGTCAAATCTGACACCGGCCCAATCGCTGACATACCTTGGCATGGAGTTTCATACCCTCTCAGCGATAGTGAAGCTTCCGCTGATCAAGCAGCGGTCACTACAGACAGGGGTACAATCTCTCCTTCAAGGTCGGTCACACACCTTGAGGCGCCTCATGCACTTCCTGGGGAAGATGGTGGCAGCAATGGAGGCAGTTCCTTTTGCGCAGTTTCACCTGCGTCCTCTTCAATGGGACATCCTACGCAAATGGGACAGGAAGCCGACGTCCCTCGACAGGAACGTCTCCCTCTCGCAGGCGACCAAAGCTTCCCTTCGGTGGTGGCTTCTTCCCACTTCATTATCGAAAGGGAAATCCTTCCTACCCCCATCCTGGGAGGTGGTCACGACGGACGCGAGTCTGTCAGGGTGGGGAGCGGTTTTTCTCCACCACAGGGCTCAGGGTACGTGGACCCAGCAAGAGTCCTTGCTTCAGATCAATGTTCTGGAAATACGGGCAGTGTATCTTGCCCTGAAAGCGTTCCAGCAGTGGCTGGAAGGCAAGCAGATCAGAATTCAGTCGGACAATTCCACAGCGGTGGCATACATCAACCACCAAGGCGGCACACGCAGTCGGCAAGCCTTCCAGGAAGTCCGGCGGATTTTGATGTGGGTGGAAGCCACGGCCTCCACCATCTCTGCAGTTCACATTCCAGGCGTGGAAAACTGGGAAGCAGATTATCTCAGTCGCCAGGGCATGGACGCAGGGGAATGGTCCCTTCACCCGGACGTGTTTCAGGAGATCTGTTGCCGCTGGGGGTGCCGGACGTCGACCTCATGGCGTCCCGGCACAACAACAAGGTACCGGCGTTCATGGCACGGTCTCAAGATCCCAGAGCTCTGGCGGCAGACGCCTTAGTTCAGGATTGGTCGCAGTTTCAGCTCCCTTATGTGTTTCCTCCGCTGGCACTGTTGCCCAGAGTGTTACGCAAGATCAGGGCCGACTGCCGCCGCGTCATCCTCGTCGCTCCAGACTGGCCGAGGCGGTCGTGGTACCCGGATCTGTGGCATCTCACGGTCGGCCAACCGTGGGCACTACCAGACCGACCAGACTTGCTATCTCAAGGGCCGTTTTTCCATCTGAATTCTGCGGCCCTCAACCTGACTGTGTGGCCATTGAGTCCTGGATCCTAGCGTCTTCAGGGTTATCTCAAGACGTCATTGCCACTATGAGACAAGCTAGGAAACCAACGTCCGCCAAGATCTACCACAGGACGTGGAAAATTTTCCTGTCGTGGTGCTCTGCTCAGGGTATTTCTCCCTGGCCTTTTGCCTTGCCCACTTTTCTGTCCTTCCTTCAATCTGGACTGGAAAAGGGTTTGTCGCTCGGCTCCCTTAAGGGACAAGTCTCAGCGCTCTCTGTGTTTTTCCAGAAGCGCCTAGCCAGACTTCCACAGGTACGCACGTTCCTGCAGGGGGTTTGTCACATCGTCCCTCCTTACAAGCGGCCGTTAGAACCCTGGGATCTGAACAGGGTGCTGATGGTTCTTCAGAAACCACCATTCGAGCCAATGAGGGATATTTCTCTCTCACGCCTTTCGCAGAAAGTGGTTTTTCTAGTAGCAGTCACTTCACTTCGGAGAGTGTCTGAGCTAGCAGCGCTGTCATGCAAAACCCCTTTCCTGGTGTTTCACCAGGACAAGGTGGTTCTGCGTCCGGTTCCGGAATTTCTCCCTAAGGTGGTATCCCCCTTTCATCTCAATCAGGATATCTCCTTACCTTCCTTTTGTCCTCATCCAGTTCACCAATGTGAAAAGGATTTGCACTTGTTAGATCTGGTGAGAGCACTCAGACTCTACATTTCTCGTACGGCGCCCCTGCGCCGCTCGGATGCACTCTTTGTCCTTGTCGCTGGCCAGCGTAAAGGGTCACAGGCTTCCAAATCAACCCTGGCTCGGTGGATCAAGGAGCCAATTATCGAAGTTTACCGTTCGGCTGGGCTTCCGGTTCCCTCAGGGCTGAAGGCCCATTCTACCAGAGCCGTGGGCGTGTCCTGGGCTTTGAGGCACCAGGCTACGGCTCAGCAGGTGTGTCAGGCGGCTACCTGGTCGAGCCTGCACACTTTCACGAAACACTATCAGGTGCATACCTATGCTTCGGCGGATGCCAGCCTAGGTAGACGAGTCCTTCAGGCGGCGGTTGCCCACCTGTAGGAAGAGGCCGTTTTACGGCTCTCTTACGAGGTATTATTTTACCCACCCAGGGACTGCTTTTGGACGTCCCAATTGTCTGGGTCTCCCAATAGAGCGACAAAGAAGAAGGGAATTTGTTTACTTACCGTAAATTCCTTTTCTTCTAGCTCTAATTGGGAGACCCAGCACCCGCCCCTGTTTTTTTGTGTACACATGTTGTTCATGTTGAATGGTTTCAGTTCTCCGATATTCCTTCGGATTGAAGTTACTTTAAACCAGTTTATAATTCTTTTTCCTCCTTCTTGCTTTTGCACCAAAACTGAGGAGCCCGTGGGAGCACGGGGGGTGTATAGGCAGAAAGGGAGGGGCTTAACACTTTTAAGTGTAATACTTTGTGCGGCCTCCGGAGGCATAGCCTATACACCCAATTGTCTGGGTCTCCCAATTAGAGCTAGAAGAAAAGGAATTTACGGTAAGTAAACAAAATTCCCTTCTTTCGCGGCGGTGGCATGTAGTGTGGCGCCATCTTGTGAATGGACGGCCACCACACAGGTGATCATCTGCACATGCGCAAGAAGGATGACGCGCTTCTGACATTTCCCGGAAGTGCCGTGACTATGGGTGCCCGGAGAGTGTTTACACCACAGCAACCATGGAGCAGATCGGTATGCTCCGGCTTAGCCCTCCAGCAGAATAGATGAGGAGCAGCAGCAGCCTCCGCTGTTACCACCACAGCCATAGGCTGTCACTCAGAAGAGGCAGTGTTCTGATTCAGGTGAGATACGCTTGGGAAGGAGGGACACCCGGTCCAGCCAGCAGAGTCTGAAATCCAATAGACCAGACTTCTGGAAAGCCTTCAGAGGGACTTGTCTGATTACATCACTCCTCCTTCCAACCCTGTTCCACCTCTTTTTTTTGCATCTGAGTGTTAAGTGCTCTTCGTGAAAGTTCCCTTTGTACAGAGGTCCTTTTATCTGGTTCCTTCAGGTTCAGGACAGACCCAGAAATGCACCTATAAAAACTAGAGACAGGGAATGCGCTCTCTGTAAACGGGAGCTGTCTAGTACCTGGTCTAAAGAGCTTGGCCAGAGCTGTGTTCAACAGACTCAGATTAAGCCCGAAGTTTACCTCGGTCCTGAGGTCCATGATTAGGGCTGTGGTCAGGGATTCACTAGGATCCCTATCAACTTGAGTCATAGCCTTACGAAATGCAGACCTGTTTCCGGTTTCTGGGGACTCAAACGGTTCCCAGGGGGGAGGACAAATCTTCAGAATCCGTTTCCCTTCTAGGTCACAGCAACTTAGGGGGTCATCAATGCTTCCGATCGAAAATTCGGGGCAGCCAGTAGAAACAGTCAGGTCCACTATGGACACTCATGCTGAAAAAGCCCCCCCACCCCCCCCAAAAAAAAAGTCTAGAAACCTTCAGCTAGGGTTCTATGATCAGCCATTGCAGCTACCTGCACAACAAGGCCCCTGGCGGTATAGTCTGACCAACTTAGGGATCAGCTTAAAGAAGAAGAGATTATTGTATCTTCATCTCCTTTTCTTACGTGGGGTAGCAGCGTTCCTTACAGACACATCTGCAGTCTCACCCAGGCTGTCTGCTAAATCCGCAGCCTTATCTGGCGCAGCCAGAAGGGTCCTCTGGCTGAAGTGCTGGCTGGGGGATATCCAGACAAGATCAAGACTTTGCAGTGGCTACTGTGGCTGCGTTGCTACTGCTGGTATTAATAACAGGTGCCTGGGTGGCGCAACAATGAAATGGTGTGTTCACCCCTGTGACTTTTCCTATCCAATGACCAGGGGAATTTCTGTTCGGCCCAGTCCTGGATGATATTTTAGGAGCAGCAGGCGACAGAAGGGTTCTGTACACGTCAAGTCCAGCCTTCAGTAGACCTTTGGGAAAGAAATTTTGGCTGAAAAACCTAAAGATCAGCCTTGTTGGTCTGACTGAAGGAAATCAAGGGAAGCGCCACATTTATGTTTAAGAGACCCTTTAAGGATACGCAGAGGGTCCCCCAAGTGGCTCTTCCCCCTGGGTCCGGGGAGGAAACTTTCTCATTTTTTTCTTCTGTCCTAAGTGAGGATATCCTCAAACCAATGGACCCGAACCCTTTTTGTACTCTAGCCTCAGATTCCGTTCCAAAGGTTCGCACAATAATAAACCTGAAAACCCTCAATACTTAGAGAGCTTCAAATGGAGTCAGTGATATCCACAGTGAAACATTGAATTCCTGGTGTCACATGGCAGTGGTAGATCTGAAGAATGTAGTTTCTCATGTCCTGATATGCGTCAGGGTTCAGAAATTCCCCAGGGTAGCCCTGTATATGGAAGGGAAGATTAGACAATTCCAGTATCCAGCTCTTGCGTTGGTCTGGGGATGGTCTTTACAAGAATATCTCAAGTGACAGCTCTTCTAAGGAGATTAAAGGGTTCGAAGATCCCGTATCTAGATGGTTATCGGCAGGTCTGCCCGACATTGTACCGAACTTCGGCAGGAGGGTGTTTAGATTCAAAATCTCAAGACTGCCGACTTCTAGAGTCTGAACTAGAGAATCTCCAGGTGCAAGTGGCACAGGCAACAAAAGTGCCGAGAACTCCTCAGAGACACAATGTCCCTTTTTAGGCTCCTTTACATTCAGCATCTTGGTGGTGCTTTTGGTCCAGGTACAAGCCGGAGTCCTTCAGTTGAACATTCTGAAGTATCAGGCGATTCTCGGAGGTTATCCGGACAAGTGTGTTACTCTCCGGCCCAAACAGGCAGACCTGGCCAACGACGCAACAGCGATCCGGACCTGCAGAACGACCTAGCTAGTCATTGGGGACGTTGTAAAGCAGCTTTTTGAAAGGGAAGTCGCTAACACAGTCGCTGTAAAGTCCCCTTTCCACACTGAAACTTTCTAGCGATCATGCTGCACAGCGGGAAACAAAGGACCAAAGAATGGTCCTGAACGATTTGTAGCGATCAGCAACTTCACGGCACGGGCCCGGTCGCTGATGTGTTTCGCAGACTGCAATGTCACGGGGGAGGTCGCTATTGCGTCACAAAACCGGTGACGTTGCAGCGATATCGTTTGCGATGTTGCAGTGTGTAAAGCCACCTTAACTGGTCATTGTACGTAATCCTCTAACATTCAAGCGATAGTAGCATGTCTCTATCACGGGGTTCTCTGTCCTGATCAGTGATGGCAATAGTAAGCAGAGCATTATTTATAATCCGAAGAGAACTGTACGGCAGTGGACGCCCTGCTAATCACATGGAACTTCCACCTTGCTTATGCTTTTCCTCTTTCCAGCAGTTCTGATGATAATACGGGAGGAGAGGGCAGAAGCGATCCTGGGCGGCATATAACAGCGTGGCTTCACATGGTCACTTCTAAGTAACGGAGAGTTTGCTCCTGGCCTGATCACTACTCTTATGCAATGCAAGAAACCAAAAATTAAGGCTAAACTCTACAGCAGAACTGAGATAAACTTCTTGTCATCCATAGGGGCAAATCTAGATGACCCAGCGCCAATTGCGTTAGTCTTGGAGTTCCTCCAGAAGAGGTCTAAACTGAGTCTTATCGATTAACCCGCTAACTGTTCGCGTGTGGGCCCTAGCTGCCCTGCATAATTATGACCTAGCGGGAGATCACTGGATTCCCAATTCACTCCAGTGATAGTCCTGAGTGTGGTCTGTCCTTTCCATCATGGGATCTTATTCTCATCCTCAGCATTGACCAAGCCATATTTGAACCCTTAGAGTCCATATATCTTAAGGATCTATTCTCGGAAGTTTAACAGCAGCACGTAGGGTTAGTGACATCCAAGCCCTATCTTAGTTCCTTCCTTTACTCAGGTTCTTGAGAATAGAGTGGTCCTGGGACCACCTAACCCAGCTTCCTTCTCGATGGTAGTTTCAAGCTTCATAGGTCTCCAGAGATTATTCTTCCGACCTGTATGGTAATCTGAAAGATCAGGGGAGGAAGGGTGGCATTGCCTCAATGTTAGACGTGGCCTTCTAGCATATCTCTCAGTCACCAGTACCTGGAGAAGGGACTAGTCCCTGTTGTTCTGTTTGGGGTAATAGGAAGGGGCTCTAAGCCTCCAGATCTACCTTGGCCGGGTGGATCATAGAAGCCATTTCTGTCGTACACCAGTGGTAGGGAGATGTCTGAAAGCTCACTTCCCAATAGCAATGACATCTTCCTAGGCGGAAAGATCAGAAGTTAACATCGTGCAGTTCTGTGGTGACCACGTGGTCTTCACTTTCCACTTCTATAAGCACTATAGATGGATTTATAATTTACTGGCCTCACCTTTTGGGAGAAGGGTTCTGCAAGCTTTGGTCCCTCCCTAGGTTTCCTGTCTATGTAATTCTCTCGTGGTGCTGTCATGGGTGCTGGAAAAATACGTAATTACTTACCGGTAATGTGTTTTTTCTGAACCCATGACAGCACCCTTACATTCTCTCCCTGCGCGTGGATGTGTTAGTAGTTCTTGGGTTTTTCACTTCTCTCCGCATGGCTGTATGTTGGTGGTAGTTTTGTGTTATAACAATGTTCCTTTTCCGGAGGTCCTTTCATGCTCTGTAACCAACTGATGTGGGGAGAGGTGCCGCCCCCTTTTAATCATGGAGGTTTCCTGTCCTTGAAGGGCGTATCCCCTCTCTCGTGGTGCTGTCATGGGTTCAGAAAAAACACATTACCGGTAAGTAATTACGTATTTTCCCTGCGTCCATAGCGCTGTGTTGTGCAGTAGAAGCACAGTGGAAGGATTTTTAGAAATCCCATGCCCACTGTGCTTTTTTTTTTTTTTTTTTTCTCCGCAGCATAAACTGACCTGTGGTGCAGCTTCCCGAGCCTCAGCATGTCAATTTATGTTGTGGAGACAAGAGTGTTCTCTGCAGGTAGAATAGAGCAAAAGTCCACAGCAGCCTGAACCTAAATTGTGGGCATGGGTAGCTGCATTCTCCCGTGGACAACACTCACATCTCTGCAGGAAGGCCGACACTGTGTACTAGACGCCGTGTTGCTGGATCATGGCCACATAGCCTATAAGTGAGAAATTTGTAGCAACATTTTTGTGAAGTACTTGTGGATTCAAAATGCTTACTATACTCCTGAATAAAATCCTTGAGGGGGCCAGTTTCCAAAATTGGGTCACTTGTGGGGGGTTTCTGCTGTATAGGTACCCAAGGGGCCTTGCAAATGTGACATGGTGCTCGCAATTTATTTCAACTTTTCGAAAATTCAAATGGTGCTCCTTCCATTCCAAGCCCTCCTATTTATCCAAACAGAGTTTTTCTTTATCGTTCCTATGGGAGACCCAGACATTGGGTGTATAGCTTCTGCCTCCGGAGGACACACAAAGTACTACACTAAAAAGTGTAGCTCCTCCCTCTGAGCCTATACACCCCGTGGAGAACGAGATCTAGCCAGTTCATTGCTTTGTGTTCAGGAGGCATACATCCACACATGCATTCTCATCTGATTTTTCATTTTTGGAAAGAGTTTGAAGAAAAGCGGGTCCAAGCCTGGACCCCCGGCATGTCCTTTCTTACCCCACTGTGTCGGCGGTGTTGTTAAGGTTGATTCCAAGGCTGGAGCCTTACATGCCGCGCTCCTTCACCATCCCTCGGGCTCTGGCTTGAAGTGGGAGCCAGCACTGTCCTCCATGCTTTGCAGGAGACCGGTCTCCATCCGCAGCCCTTCAGGATCCTGCTGGACGGAGCACTCATCCCCAGGGACTTGGAACCCTGCGTCTCAGCAAGCTAAGTACCTGAGACGTTTATATTCTGGGGGTCCCTGTACTTTATTATGGTGGGAGAGTGTGCTGTGTAACTTTTCTGACATTTCCGGCCGGTTCTTTGGCTGCCGCCTGAGAACCGCGCCGATGGTGCCTGCTCGCCGGCCGCATTGCTCAAATTTAGGCCCCGGCTTCGCTGGAGGCCCACTTTCGATTTCACTGCCCTTGCATGCCAATCATGCAGAGGGACAGTGCGGCTCCGCCCAGCGGCCGTTCGGCACAGGGGAGGGACACTCCTCTATGAGTACTTGTCCCCTCCCCTGTAAATCTCCTTGGCCCTCCAGATCCCGCTCTCAGAGCAGGTCCCGCCCCCTCTCCTCGCTCCGGCGCCATTTTATCAGCGTTTTTCTCTGGATAAGAGCTGGCTGCAGCATCCCTGCTAAGCTGCTTGGGGGTCCGGGCTGTGGGATCTGGAGGGCACACAAACTGTCTGGTAAGCCACAACCTTGGTTGTGGACCTTCTATATATACTCTCTGGGGGTCATTCTGGCTCAGAGCCCCCACTCCAGCAGCATGTCTCACACAAGGAGCAAGGCTGCAAGGCTGTACTCGGTATGCACTGCATGTAAGCTCGTGCTGCCTGAACCGAGCACATATCCACATTGTGATGCCTGCTCTAACCTCACAATGCCTCAGCCTGGAATCGCACCCACAGTGGTCCCTCCGGCTGCTCCGGCTCCAGTGGCTGAACCCCCGGCTTGGGTAGAATCCTTCTCTAGGTCAATCTCCCAGTCTTTTGCCGACTCCATGGGACAGCTGTCCCGGGCCTTGCTGAACATGCATCAGCCCCCTTCTCAGGGCGCCTTTGCTGCTAGTGCTCTCTCAGCGGAGCTCACAGAGGATTCTTCATCTGGTCCCAGACCCCGTCCTCCTAAGAGGAGACGTAGGGCTCCCTCCCCTTCCTCATCTCGCGGCTCTGCTTCAGAAGCTGACTCGCCGGACGAGGAGGATGCCTTTACAGGGGGCTCGGAGGCTACCTCCATGTGCCCCATTGATCTGTCCGAAAGTGACTCAGATGTTAGTGATTTGATTGCGTCCATTAATTCGGTACTGGACCTCAGTCCGCCAATATCAGAGGAGTAACCCTCTCTGGCAGAAAAGCACCAGTTTACCTTGCCTAAGAGGACAAAGAGTGTGTTCTTTAATCACTCCAGTTTTCAGGCCGCTGTGACCAAGCCTAGGGCCTGTCCTGACAAACGCTTCCCAAAGCGTGGTTCTGATGACCGTTTTCCTTTTCCACCTGAGGTGGTCAAGGAGTGGGCTCATTCACCAAAGGTAGACCCTCCGGTGTCTAGACTCTGAGCCCGGACTGTTGTATCAGTGGCTGATGGCACCTCTCTTAAGGATTCCACTGACCGCCAGGTTGACCTTCTGGCCAAATCTGTATATGAGGCAGCAGGGGCCTCGTTCTCCCCATCTTTTGCAGCAGTGTGGGCTCTCAAAGCCATCTCTGCTTCTCTAGAGGAGATGCATTCCCTCACCAGGGATTCTATCCCCGAAATGGTTGCCTTAACTTCCCAAGCTTCCGCTTTTTCATCCTATGCCATGTCTGCCATGCTGGAGGCTGCTCACCGCACTGCGGTGGCTTCGGCTAATTCCCTCGCTATCCGCAGGATCTTGTGGCTTCGAGAGTGGAAGGCAGACGCTTCTTCAAAGAAGTACCTTGCTGGGCTCCCTTTTGCTGGGTCCAGGCTCTTCGGTGAACAACTGAATGAAATTATTAAGGAAGCTACTGGCGGGAAGAGTACTTCCATGCCACAAACTAAAACCAGGAAACCTGTCCAGGGCAGGAACCAGTCGAGGTTTCGTTCCTTTCGTTCCTCCAACTGGTCGTCCTCTAAGCCCTCGGCCTCGTCCACTAACTCAGCCAAGGACCAAAAATCCACCTGGCGCACAAAGGCGCGTCCACAGAAGACCGCAGGAGCTGCTGCCACTAAGGCAGCCTCCTCTTGACTATCTGTCCGCGCCAGCAACGTCCTTAGTCGGTGGCAGGCTCTCCCACTTTGGCGACGCTTGGTTTCAACACGTCTCCGATCAGTGGGTGCGGGATGTCATCTCCCACGGCTACAGGATAGAATTCTCTTCCAGCCCGCCAAACAGATTTTTTTCTGTCAACTCCCCCCTGTTCCAAGGCCACCGCCTTCGCTCAGGCCGTGGCATCCTTGCAGGCCAACGGAGTAATTGTACCGGTTCCCGCCCGGGAACGGTTCAGAGGTTTCTACTCAAACCTCTTTCTAGTCCCCAAAAAAGACGGTTCCTTCCGGCCCATCCTGGATCTCAAGCTTCTCAACAAGCATGTTCAGGTGCGGCATTTTCGCATGGAATCTCTGCGGTCAGTCATTGCCTCAATGACCCAAGGGGATTTCCTGGCATCCATCGACATCAGAGATGCCTATCTGCACGTGCCAATTGCAGCTTCTCACCAGCGTTGGCTACGTTTTGCAGTCGGAGAGGAACATTTCCAATTTGTGGCTCTCCCCTTCGGGTTAGCCATGGCCCCTCGGGTATTCACCAAGGTCATGGCAGCAGTGATTGCGGTTCTGCACCTCCAGGGGTTGGCAGTGATTCCTTACCTGGACGACCTTCTAGTCAAGGCTTCATCCAGGGCAGACTGTCAGTGGAGTGTCTCGCTCACTCTCGCCACTCTAGCCCAATTCGGGTGGCTGGTCAATCTTCCCAAATCCACTCTGACTCCGACCCAGAAGCTCACGTAACTAGGGATGCAGTTCGAGACTCTGCCGGCACTTGTAAAGTTGCCCTTGATCAAACAGCAGTCCCTCCAGTTAGCGGTGCGCTCTCTACTGAGACCCCGCCGTTATTCCATCAGGCACCTGATGCAGGTGCTGGGTCAGATGGTGGCGTCAATGGAGGCTGTTCCCTTTGCCCAGTTCCATCTGCATCCTCTGCAGCTGGACATTCTCCGCTGTTGGGACAAGCGAACTTCCTCCTTACACAGGTTAGTGGCTGTCGCCACAGACCAGGAGCTCTCTTCAGTGGTGGCTTCGGCCCCTCTCTCTGTCTCAGGGACGCTCCTTCCTGGCTCCGTCCTGGGTGATCCTCTCTACGGATGCCAGTCTATCCGGCTGGGGAGCGGTATGTCTCCACCACCAAGCTCAGGGCACTTGGACTCCGTCCGAGTCAGCCCTCTCGATCAATGTGCTGGAAACCAGAGCCGTGCTCCTGGCTCTCCTAGCTTTTCACCACCTATTGGCGGGCAAACACATCTGAGTCCAGTCAGACAACGCGACAGCGGTTGCCTACATCAATCACCAGGGCGGGACACGCAGCCGCCTGGCAATGTTGGAGGTACAATGCATCCTTCAATGGACGGAGGACTCCAAGTCCACCATATCCGCTGTCCACATCCCAGGCGTGGAAAACTGGGAGGCAGATTATCTCAGCCGTCAAACCGTGGACAGTGGCAAGTGGTCCCTGCATCCGGCAGTGTTTCAGTCAATCTGCCGCAAGTGGGGCACTCCGGACGTGGACCTAATGGCATCCCGTCACAACAACAAGGTTCCGGTTTACGTGGCTCGCTTCCACGATCCTCAGGCCTTCGCAGCGGACGCTCTGGTTCAAGACTGGTCCCAGTTTCGTCTGTCCTACGTGTTTCCCCCTCTAGCTCTCTTGCCCAGAGTTCTGCGCAAGATCAGAATGGAGGGCCGTCGAGTCATCCTCATTGCTACGGACAGGCCCAGGCGAGCTTGGTACCCAGACCTGCTCCATCTGTCCGTAGAGGTGCTGTGGCATCTTCCGGACCGTCCAAACCTTCTCTCACAACGTCCGTTTTTCCGCCAGAATTCTGCGGCTCTCAGATTGACGGCGTGGCTCTTGAGTCCTGGATCTTGACGGCTTCTGGTATTCCTCCTGAAGTCATTTCCACTATGACTCGGGCCCGGAAGTCTTCCTCGGCCAAGATCTATCACAGGACTTGGAAAATTTTCCTGTCTTGGTGTCGTTCTTCCGGCCATGCTCCTTGGCCTTTTTCCTTACCGACCCATCTGTCCTTTCTACAGTCCGGTCTGCAGCTAGGACTGTCCCTCAATTCTCTCAAGGGGCAAGTCTCGGCTCTCTGTGCTGTTCCAGCGGCGTATCGCCCGGCTGGCTCAGATCCGCACCTTCATGCAGGGCGCGTCTCACATCATTCTGCCTTACCGGCGGCCCTTGGATCCCTGGGACCTCAATTTGGTCCTCACGGCCTTGCAGAAACCCCCCTTTGAGCCTCTTAGGGAGGTTTCCTTGTCTCGTCTTTCACAGAAAGTAGTCTTTCTAGTGGCCATAACTTCCCTCAGGAGAGTCTCTGATTTGGCTGCGCTCTCTTCGGAGTCACCTTTTTTGATTTTCCATCAAGACAAGGTGGTTCTCCGTCCGACTCCGGATTTTCTTCCTAAGGTGGTTTCTCCTTTCCACCTTAACCAAGACATTACCCTGCCTTCCTTTTGTCCGGCTCCTGTTCATCGCTTTGAAAAAGCGTTGCATACTCTGGATCTGGTGCGGGCGCTCCGGATCCATGTGTCTCGCACCGCTGCTCTTAGGCGGTGCACCTCTCTTTTTGTGCTAACCACAGGTCGGCGTAAGGGCCTCTCTGCTTCTAAGCTGACCTTAGCCCGTTGGATTAGGTCGACCATTTCCGATGCCTACCAGGGTTCACGGGTGCCTCCCCCGCCGGGGATCAAGGCACACTCGACCAGAGCTGTCGGTGCCTCTTGGGCTTTCAGGCACCAGACTACGGCTCAACAAGTCTGTCAGGCTGCCACTTGGACTAGCCTGCATACCTTTTCAAAGCACTACCAAGTGCATGCTCATGCTTCGGCAGATGCGAGCTTGGGCAGACGCATCCTTCAGGCGGCTGTCGCCCACTTGTGAAGTTAGGCTCTGCCTACTTCTCAGTTTTTCTGTTTATTCCCACCCATGGACTGCTTTGAGACGTCCCAATGTCTGGGTCTCCCATAGGAACGATAAAAAAAAAAAGAGAATTTTGTTACTTACCGTAAATTCTTTTTCTTATAGTTCCGTATTGGGAGACCCAGCACCCTCCCTGTTGCCTGTTGGCAGTTTCTTGTTCCGCGTGTTACCACCGGCTGTTGTCGTGGACAGAGTCTCCGGTTGTTCCGGTTCTTGCTCTGTTTTTTACTTGTGGGTGGCTATTCTCCTTCAGCTTTTGCACTAAACTGGCTAGATCTCGTTCTCCAGGGGGTGTATAGGCTCAGAGGGAGGAGCTACACTTTTTAGTGTAGTACTTTGTGTGTCCTCCAGAGGCAGAAGCTATACACCCAATGTCTGGGTCTCCCAATACGGAACTATAAGAAAGAATTTACGGTAAGTAAACAAAATTCTCTTTTTTGGCCACATGTGGGATATCCCTGCGCTCATAAGAAATGTGATAACAACCTGTGGGGTCCACTTTTTGTTGTTGCCTTTTTGAAAAAGTGAGAAATATGATGCTAAAGTAACATTTGTGAAAAAAATGAGAATTTTTCAATATGGTGACCTAAGCTTATCAAATTCTGTGAAGTACTCGTGGATTCAAAATGCTCACTATACACCTAGATAAAAGCCTTGAGGTGTCTTGTTTCCAGAATGGGGTCACTTGTGGGGGACCTCCACTGTTTAGGCACTTTAGGGGCTTTCCAAATGCGACATAGTGTCCGCTAATGATTCCAGCCAATTGTGCTGTCAAATGGCGCTCCTTCCCTTCCGAGCCCTGCCGTGCATCCAAACAGTTGATTTCCACCACACATAAGGTATCAGCATACTCAGGAGAAATTGCACAATAAATTTTATGCTGGTTTTTTTTTTTTTTTGCCTTGCCTTTTACTCTTGTAAAAAAAAAAAAAAAAAAAAAGATACGTGGCTGAAGTAACAATTTCGTGGTAAAATTTTATTTTTTTATTTTCATGGCTCAACGTTATAAAATTCTGGAGAAGCACCTGTGGGTTCAAGGTACTCACCAAACATCTATATAAATTCCTTGAGGGGCTTAGTTTCCAAAATGGGGTCACTTGTGGAGGGTTTCTGCTGTTTATGTACCCTAGGGGCCCTCCAAATGCGACATGGTGCCTACAATCTTTTTCAGCCAAATTTCCTTTCCAAAATTCAAATATTGCTTCTTCCGTTCCAAGCTCTACCATTTGCATGTACAGAGGTTTCCCGCCACATGTGGGGTATCACCGCGCTCATAAGAAAGTGGGGATCAAACTGTGGGGTCCAATATTTTGTGTTACCTCTTGAAAAAGTGAGAATTAGTGCTAAAGCAACATTTTTGTTAAAAAAAAAATGAAAAATGTCAATATGACAACCTAATGTTATCAAATTCTGTGAAGTATGTTAGTCCAAAATGCTCACTATACCCCTAGATAGAAGCCTTAAGAGGTCTAGTTTCCAAAATGGGGTCACTTGAGGGGGGTTCCTGCTGTTTAGGTACCTTAGGCGACCTGTGAATGCAACATGGTGCCAGCAAACGGTTTTAGCCAAATTTGCTTTCCAAAATTCAAATGTTGCTCCTTTCGTTCCAAGCTCTACCATTTGCCCGTACACAGGTTTCCCGCCACATGTGGGGTATCACCGCGCTCATAAGAAAGTGGGTAACAAAGTGTGAGGTCCAATTTTTGGTGTTACCTCTTGAAAAAGTAAGAAAATTGGTGCTAAAGCAAAGTTTTTAGGTAAAATGTTACTTTTTTTGCATTCCACATTGCTTTAGTTCCTGTGAGGCACCTGAAGGGTTAATAAACTTCTTTGATGTTGATAAAGCCTTAATTTAGGTTGATGCCATTAATGATAAGCATCTATCCCTTTGACACCTGTATTCCAAATTGATAATTAAAGACCTTTATCGCATGCGATATCTATATCTACACAAACCAAAGACAGCCAGTCATGATAGATGTAGAATTCTGATTTTATTTGGGGAAGTGAGGGGTATAATATTCAAAGACCCTTGGCTGAGGGCCAGGGGTGCCTACTATAATCCTATTGGTTAACTTGCAAAAACAGCTTACATCGAGTAATATATATATATGTATGCATTTCATAATCTTATATTAAGCTAACTCAGCATGTATTAAAATAAAAGTATGTCTTTATGATAAAGTGGAAAGTCCCATGTCTGAAATTGCCAGACATGGGTGTGTTTAGATAGATCAAGCTAAATCAAGCGCCATTTTTGTTAGTCCAGCATTTTCTTGATTATATTCAATATGCATTAAATCCCATCCATAGCAATGTGACTTTGAGTACTTTCAGGGGTGCAGTTTTTAGAATGGGGTCACTTTTGGGTATTTTCTGTCACCTAGGCCTCTCAAAGTCACTTCAAATGTGATGTGGTCCCTTAAAAAAAAAGATTTTGTAAATTTTGTTGAAAAAATATGAAATTGCTGATGAACTTTGAACCCTTCTAACTTCCTAACCCCAAAAAAAATTGTTTCAAAAATTGCACTGATGTAAAGCAGACAAGTGGGAAATGTTATTTTTAACTATTTTGTGTGACATAACTCTCTCTGGTTTATGGGCATAAAAATTAAGTTTGAAAATTGCGAAATTTTAAAATTTTTTTTTTGTCAATTTTTTTTTTTTCACAAATAAAAGCAAAAAATATCGGCCTAAATTTACCTCTAACAGGAAGTACAACATGTCACGAAAAAACATTGTCAGAATCACCGGGATCCATTGAAGCGTTCCAGAGTTATAACCTTATAAAGTGACACTGGTCAAAATTACAAAAAATGGCCTGGGCATTCAGTACAAAACTGGCTTCGTCCTTAAGGGGTTAAGTCCACACGAGCATTTAGCATCCAATGCGAGCGCATCGCATGCGTTATATTAATGAACCCTCCCCCCCGCCTCACTCTGCTGCGAGCGTGGTCCGAGTGTCATTATATTGTGTTGCTATCGGATCATAGCTGTGGAGGAGAGGGAGGGACCAATCTCCCCATCTCTTACATTATCAGCTGATGCAATTCTCGCACTGCACTCTGACACCAGAGTGCAGTGCAATGTTTCATTCACACCCATAGACTTGTATGGGTGCGAGTGAAAACTGATCGGATTCTACCCTCAGCATGCTGCAACTGTTCTCTGTCTGATTAGGGCTGAGAAAAAAATTGCACATGGGACCAGCCCCATAGAGTTACATTGGTCCAAGTGGAATTTTCTTTTTTTATTTATTTTATCGCATTCTGCTTGGACTGTTTTTAACTCGTCTCTCGCCATGTGTCCTAGGTCTAATGGATCTGTGTCCTAGGTCTAATGGATCACAAACAACGTTTTCCTTCAACAATTGTTGCATGGTAAATTTAGCATTTCATGGGCAAATAAATAATGCAATTGTGCTCCAGATGTGCCAGATTAGGAGCCACGAGAACAGCTGAACCGCAGGGGTGCCGGGTATCTGACCACAGCCGATCAGACATTGATGACCTAACCCAAGGACTGGCCATTAGTGTAAAAGTAGTGGCCAACCTCTTTAACGGTGGCTTAGCAGTCCGATCTTGGAGGAGGGGGTGGGGTGGACAGATCAGAGTGAGGGAACTCTGCCAATGATATCTAAATGATTGACCTTTTATGACAGCCTACTTAATAATTCACTAACATATCTTTTATTGCAGATGCCTTGCCTTTTTGCATCCGGGTAGTGCTTGAAGCTGTGATACGGAATTGTGATGGTGTGTTGGTAAAACAAGATGATGCCAAGAAAGTTTTGAAGTGGAAAACTAACTGTGAATGCCAAGAGATTCCCTTCCTTCCAGCCCGTGTTATCCTGCAAGATTTCACGTGAGCGTTGTTTGATGTTATTTTTCTCACAAAACAAAAGCAGGCAAGAAATGTACTGACACCTTATAGGTAACGTGGAGTGTCACTGTCCTCTCAGAATATATCGTGCATATAGCGAGGAGACGTATTAAAATAGAACGTTTAATGTATATTCGGATAGAGAATTAATCCTACAAAGGCCTATTAGAGGATAAAAAAATGGTTAAAAGTACGTACCAGCATTCCCGGAAGAGGCTGATTCTCATAGTAACATATTGGGGCTATCATTTGCAGCATGATCAAAACAATGTGCCTAAAAGTTGCTCATGAAAAACAGAATTTGATGATAAATGGTTTGATCTCCCCCATATTCAGGAATAGATCTGTGATGTCCAGGATCATGTATATGATCTGAAGGATTAATGGTGTATACATTGCCTAAACCTTCCTATTGTTCCCCATGTGTGCTTCCTCGCTTACAAGTGCAGGATCCAACTGTAGAACTCTCACCAATGTTATTTAGTACCCCAAATAGCTTCCCTATGAGTTTTTTCCTCTATTATGAGGATTCACAAGGGGATGTTCTGGAAGGGGGCTTTAAAGAGATCAAGGGAACCAAAATCCTCAAAAAAAACAGCAACAGACCTGTCGATGTCGAATATTGCACTGCCCGGTGAAAGTGAGGTCTGCTGTAGTTTTCAACCACCTAAAGGGTATGTGCATTTGAGCAAAATGGCATAAAAAATTGTGGGGTCCATTTTATCCTATTACCACTTATCAAAATGACGACAAATTTGGTGCTAAATTAATATTTTAATAGAAAATATAAAAAAAACAAAAAAAACCCCTATTTTAATTAGGTCCTGCGATGGGGTAAGGCCGGTTTCACACATCCGGCTTTTCGCCGGTTTGTTGGATCCGGCGCTCTCCCGTACAGACAATACAGTACAGTGACAGCGCTGTAACTTCCGGGTCACATGACAGCATGTGACCGGCGCTTGTTGCGCTGTCACTGTACTGTAGTCACTGTACGGGAGAGCGCCGGATCCAGCAAACCGGCGAAAAGCCGGATGTGTGAAACCGGCCTAACCAGTTCTGTGAAAGCATTTTGAATAATGTGAAAAGTGCAGTTTTTTACAATAGTATTACTTTTGAGGGTTTTCCAATATGTTAGGCCCCTGAAAGTAAAGTCACTTGAAACCTGAATAAGTCTGTAAAATTAATAAAAAAAAACAAAACAAAACAATTGTAACTTTCCATGAAAAATTGGTGCTAAATTGAAACATTTTGAACAAAAGAAAGACGTTTAAAAATGTTCACTGTCATAAAATAGACATATGGGAAATAGTTGTTTTTAACCCCTTAACGACCGCGGGCCGTAAAATTACGTCCTAAATGACATAATCTTACTGCCCGCGGTCCTCCGGCGGCAGCATGCCGCGATCGGCACACATCTCAGCTGATTTTCACAGCTGAGATGTGTGCCTGCTAGGCACGAGCAGAATCGTTATCTGCTCGTGCCGATTAACCCCTTTATATGGCGCTGTCAATACATGACAGCGCCATTATAAGCGCAATCGCGGTAAAGTTTTACTTACCGCCGAAACCGGAAGTCACGTGACGCGATCACGTGACTCCCGATAGTTGTCATGGTAGTACAGGGTCATGTGATGACTCCTGTACTACACATGAATTGGTTTCACTTTCGCTGTGCCCGGGGCACAGCAAAAGAGAGAGACAGCGTATCTGCTGTTTACAGCCTTCCAGCTGTGATCAGCAGATACTGCAGAGCGATCGGAATGCTGATCGCAATAGCCCCCTAGGGGGACTAGTAAAATAAAAAAAAAGTAAAAAAATAAGTTTTAAAAAATTAAAAAAAAACAAGAAAACCTAAAAGTCCAAATCACCCCCCATTCGCCCCATTGAAAATTAAAGGGTTAAAAAAATAAAAAATATACACACATTTGGTATCGCCGCGTTCAGAAACGCCCGATCTATCAAAATATAAAATCAATTAATCTGATCAGTAAACGGCGTAGCGGCAAAAAAATTCCAAACGCCAAAATGACGTTTTTTTGTCGCCACAACTTTTGCGCAAAATGCAATAAGAAACGATCAAAACGTAGCATCTGCGCAAAAATGGTACCGTTAAAAACGTCAGCTCGAGACGCAAAAAATAAGCCGTCATTGAGCCTAAGATCCCGAAAAATGAGAACGCTACGGGTCACGGAATATGGCGTAAAACGTGCGCCACTTTTTTCGGACAAACTTCCGATTTTTTTTTAACCCCTTATATAAAAGTAAACCTATACATGTTTGGTGTCTACGAACTCGCACTGACCTGAGGCATCACACCCACACATCAGTTTTACCATATAGTGAACACAGTGAATAAAATATCTCAAAAACCATAGTGCTATCGCACTTTTTTTGCAATTTTTCAGCATTTGGAATTTTTTTGCCATTTTCTAGTACACAATATGATAAAACTGATGGTTTCATTTAAAAGTACAGCTCGTTCCGCAAAAAATGAGCCCTCACATGACCATATTGACTGAAAAATAAAAAAGTTACGTCTCTCAGAAAAAGAATGGCGAAAAAAAAAAACGGAAAGCGAAAAATCGGCCGGTCGTGAAAGGGTTAAGGCCTCGTTCACACATCCGTTTTTCACATGAGTGCTATGTTTTTTTTCATGGATAGCGCTTGTACCCATCATAGTGTGTGGCAGTTCACAAAAAGAAACTAATGTGGAAAAAAACAAACTGAAATTTATTCAGTTACTTATTGTTGGAAAACCTGTAAAATAGTGTGTATAATTGGCACCATCCTAATCGGAGCTGACCCCCAGACTGCACAGTGATTGTTGTCTGAAAATATAAAAATATGTAAAAATATATAAATATACTGTATATATTCATTTCTGATATATTTGTGTAAAGGGAGTACACCCCTCACATTTTTCTATTTTATGTTTTCATGGGACAACACTGAAAATATGACACTTTGATATACAGTAATGTAAAGTAGTCAGTGCACAGGTTGTATAACAGTGTAAATTTGGTGTGTCCTAAATAACTCAACACACAAGCATTAATGTCTGAACTGCTGTATATCTATGTACAAAGATGAGGGGTGTACTCTTGGGATATATAGTGCGTATGTATGTGTATATATGTACAGTTAGGTCCAGAAATATTTGGACAGTGACACAATTTTCGCGAGTTGGGCTCTGCATGCCACCACATTGGATTTGAAATGAAACCTCTACAACAGAATTCAAGTGCAGATTGTAACGTTTAATTTGAAGGTTTGAACAAAAATATCTGATAGAAATTGTAGGAATTGTACACATTTCTTTACAAACACTCCACATTTTAGGAGGTCAAAAGTAATTGGACAAATAAACCAAACCCAAACAAAATATTTTTTTTTTCAATATTTTGTTGCGAATCCTTTGGAGGCAATCACTGCCCTAAGTCTGGAACCCATGGACATCACCAAACGCTGGGTTTCCTCCTTAATGCTTTGCCAGGCCTTTACAGCCGCAGCCTTCAGGTCTTGCTTGTTTGTGGGTCTTTCCGTCTTAAGTCTGGATTTGAGCAAGTGAAATGCATGCTCAATTGGGTTAAGATCTGGTGATTGACTTGGCCATTGCAGAATGTTCCACTTTTTTGCACTCATGAACTCCTGGGTAGCTTTGGCTGTATGCTTGGGGTCATTGTCCATCTGTACTATGAAGCGCCGTCCGATCAACTTTGCGGCATTTGGCTGAATCTGGGCTGAAAGTATATCCCGGTACACTTCAGAATTCATCCGGCTACTCTTGTCTGCTGTTATGTCATCAATAAACACAAGTGACCCAGTGCCATTGAAAGCCATGCATGCCCATGCCATCACGTTGCCTCCACCATGTTTTACAGAGGATGTGGTGTGCCTTGGATCATGTGCCGTTCCCTTTCTTCTCCAAACTTTTTTCTTCCCATCATTCTGGTACAGGTTGATCTTTGTCTCATCTGTCCATAGAATACTTTTCCAGAACTGAGCTGGCTTCATGAGGTGTTTTTCAGCAAATTTAACTCTGGCCTGTCTATTTTTGGAATTGATGAATGGTTTGCATCTAGATGTGAACCCTTTGTATTTACTTTCATGGAGTCTTCTCTTTACTGTTGACTTAGAGACAGATACACCTACTTCACTGAGAGTGTTCTGGACTTCAGTTGATGTTGTGAACGGGTTCTTCTTCACCAAAGAAAGTATGCGACGATCATCCACCACTGTTCTCATCCGTGGACGCCCAGGCCTTTTTGAGTTCCCAAGCTCACCAGTCAATTCCTTTTTTCTCAGAATGTACCCGACTGTTGATTTTGCTACTCCAAGCATGTCTGCGATCTCTCTGATGGATTTTTTTCTTTTTTTTCAGCCTCAGGATGTTCTGCTTCACCTCAATTGAGAGTTCCTGAGGGTATGTGCGCACGTTGCTTTTTACCTGCTTTTTACCTGCTTTTTTGCTGCTTTTTCTTCTGCGCTGTTTAATGCCAAAATGGGTGTGTTCTTCTATTCAAGCAAAGTCTATGGGAATTTGGGTTTCTTGTTCACACTATGTTGTTCAAAATGCTGCCTTTTTGTGGCAGAACTTTGGTCAAAAACTCAGCTTTGCAGTGCAAAACCCAAATGGCAAAAACAATTGACATGTTGCTTCTTTGAAAAGCTGAGTTTTTGACCAAAGTTCTGCCACAAAAAGGCAGCATTTTGAACAACATAGTGTGAACAAGAAACCCAAATTCCCATAGACTTTGCTTGAATAGAAGAACACATCCATTTTGGCATTAAACAGCGCAGAAGAAAAAGCAGCAAAAAAGCAGGTAAAAAGCAACGTGCGCACATACCCTTAGACCGCATGTTGTATGGTCACAGCAACAGCTTCCAAATGCAAATCCACACACCTGTAATCAACCCCAGACCTTTTAACTACTTCATTGATTACAGGTTAACGAGGGAGACGCCTTCAGAGTTAATTGCAGCCCTTAGAGTCCCTTGTCCAATTACTTTTGGTCCCTTGAAAAAGAGGAGGCTATGCATTACAGAGCTATGATTCCTAAACCCTTTCTCCGATTTGGATATGAAAACTCTCATATTGCAGCTGGGAGTGTGCACTTTCAGCCCATATTATATATATAATTGTATTTCTCAACATGTTTTTGTAAACTGCTAAAATAACAAAACTTGTGTCACTGTCCAAATATTTCTGGACCTAACTGTATATGTGTATAATATATATATTTATTACATGTTCTATCACTATCAGGGTTTTGTCTTAGGCTATGTGCGCACGTCTGCGTTCTAGCTTGGCAAATACATTTTTTAATGCAGAATGGATGCGTTCTGAATGCTTGCTCTGCCATAGACAGTGGGAAAAGCTTCCAAAACGCACAAAAGTGACGTTGCTTTTTAGAATGCATTTGGCATGCAAAACGCAACGTGCTCATGGAATTTGCTTAATTCTCATAGACTTTGCTGGGAACGCAGAACGCATGTTTCTTTGTCGCTCCATTGGGAGACCCAGACAATTGGGGTGTATAGCTTCTGCCTCCGGAGGCCACACAAAGTATCACACTCAAAAGTGTAAAGCCCCTCCCCTTCTGCCTATACACCCCCCGTGCATCACGGGTTCCTCAGTTTTTATGCTTTGTGCGAAGGAGGCTGACATCCACGCATAGCTCCACATCTTAGTCAGCAGCAGCTGCTGACTATGTCGGATGGAAGAAAAGAGGGCCCATAACAGGGCCCCCAGCATGCTCCCTTCTCACCCCACTCTTGTCGGCGGTGTTGTTAAGGTTGAGGTATCCATTGCGGGTACGGAGGCTGGAGCCCACATGCTGTTTTCCTTCCCCATCCCTTTAGGGCTCTGGGTGAAGTGGGATCCTAATCGGTCTCCAGGCACTGAGACCGTGCTCCATCCACACCCCCTGGGGACTCTGCTGGACAAGGAGCCGAGTATCGTCAGGGACAAGGCCCTGCTACTTTAAGGTACTCTGTGTCCCCGTGGGGACCGCGCACAGAAACGCTGCAGCATTGCCGGGTGTGTTAGTGCGCCGGGGACCGCAGCGCTGACCGCGCTTGTGCCATCACACACTGCAGCGTGGCTGGGTGTGTTAGTTTACTGGGGACTACCGCGCTGACCGCGCGCTGCCATTTCACACTGCAGCGCGGCTGGGAGTGTTAGTGCGCCGGGGACTACCGCGCCGACCGCGCTTATACGCCGGCCGCGCTTATAACTTTAGTCCCCGGCTTTTGCGGCCTAGTCTCACTTTTTTCCCGCCCCCAGGCCTGCCAGTCAGGGGAAGGGCGGGACGCTGCACAGGACGTCAGCGCTGAGGGCTGGAACATGCTTTGCATACTCCACCCCCCTCACTGTGCACAGTGGGGCACCAGATTCCCGCACTTTCTAGGGCACGCCCACGGCCCCCTCCTCTCCTCAGGACTCCGGCAGCCATTCCTGTCAGCTCTTCTGACGCTGGAGAGGGGAGACAAGCTCTGGGAGACCCAGGCAGGGATTCTGGTGATCACACAACCGCTTTGAGCGGGCGGTAAGCAGCACCTGAGGTGCTGGCCCCACTAGTGCAGAAGTGTACATATAGATTTATATGCTTATAGGCTATACTTTACACTGTATGGTCGCACGGTTCATTTTTGGCTATATACCCTCCTGGATTGCTCAGAGGAGACAACAGCATGTCGTCCGCAAAAAGCAAGGGTGCCAAAGCACAGGCTTACTATGCTGCCTGCGCCGCATGTACGGCTATACTACCGGCAGGTTCCACCGACCCTCATTGTGTGCAATGCTCGGCCCCTGTGGCACTTTCTCAGCCGGAGCCTCTGCTAAGGGTGGCCCAGGGGGAACCACCTGCTAACACTGTCCAGGTGACGGGGACGGAGTTTGCAGTTTACTGATAGACTTTCTGAGACTATGGCTAAGATACTAGAAGCCTTGCAGTCCAGACCGGTATCTCAGACCATGGGCACTGTTGAATCATTGCACCCTGGTCCCCCTCAGTTGGAACAACAATGTGCTCCCGGGGTGTCTCATAGATCCCAGGGTGAGGTCTCTGACACGGACCGCAGCCCCAGACCGCCTAAGCGAGCTCGCTGGGAAATTCCCTCGACATCATCACATTGTTCAGGGTCTCAGCGGGAGGACTCTCTGTATGATGAAGCGGAGGTAGCTGATCAGGATTCTGATCCTGAGGCCGCTCTCAACCTAGATACTCCTGATGGGGACGCCATAGTGAATGATCTTATCGCGTCCATCAATCAAATGTTGGATATTTCTCCCTCAGCTCCTCCAGTGGAGGAGTCAGCTTCTCAGCAGGAGAAATTCCGTTTCAGGTTTCCCAAGCGTACAACGAGTATGTTTCTGGACCACTCTGACTTCAGGGAGGCAGTCCAGAAACACCGAGCTTGTCCAGATAAGCGTTTTTCCAAGCGCCTTAAGGATACACGTTATCCCTTCCCCCCCCTGACGTGGTCAAGGGCTGGGCTCAGTGTCCCAAGGTGGATCCTCCAATCTCCAGACTGGCGGCTAGATCCATAGTTGCAGTGGAAGATGGGGCTTCACTCAAAGATGCCACTGACAGACAGATGGAGCTCTGGTTGAAATCCATCTATGAAGCTATCGGCGCCTCTTTTGCTCCAGCATTCGCAGCCGTATGGGCACTCCAAGCTATCTCAGCGGGTCAAGCGCAAATTGACGCAGTCACACGTACGTCTGCGCCGCAAGTGGCGTCCTTAACCTCTCAGACGTCGGCATTTGCGTCCTACGCTATTAATGCTGTCCTGGACTCTGCGAGCCGTACGGCGGTTGCATCCGCCAATTCGGTGGCAATACGCAGGGCCTTGTGGCTACGGGAATGGAAGGCAGATTCTGCTTCCAAAAAGTGCTTAACCAGTTTGCCATTTTCTGGCGACCGCTTGTTTGGTGAGCGATTGGATGAAATCATCAAACAATCCAAGGCAAAGGATACATCCTTACCCCAGGCCAAACCAAACATACCCCAACAGAGGAGGGGACAGTCGAGGTTTCGGTCCTTTCGGGGCGCGGGCAGGTCCCAATTCTCCTCGTCCAAAAGGCCTCAGAAGGATCAGAGGAACTCCGATCCATGGCGGTCTAAGTCACGCCCTAAAAAGACCGCCGGAGGTGCCGCTACCAAGGCGGCTTCCTCATGACTTACGGCCTCCTCACATCGCATCCTCGGTCGGTGGCAGGCTCTCCCGCTTTTCCGACACCTGGCTGCCACAGGTAAAAGACCGTTGGGTGAGAGACATTCTGTCTCACGGTTACAGGATAGAGTTCAACTCTCGTCCTCCGACTCGATTTTTCAAAACATCTCCGCCTCCCGAGCGAGCCGATGCTCTTCTGCAGGCGCTGGGCACTCTGAAGGCAGAAGGAGTGGTGGTCCCTGTTCCTCTTCAGCAACAGGGTCACGGTTTTTACTCCAACCTGTTTGTGGTTCCAAAGAAGGACGGGTCTTTCCGTCCTGTCCTGGACCTAAAACTGCTCAACAAACACGTAAAGACCAGGCGGTTCCGGATGGAATCCCTCCGCTCCGTCATCGCCTCAATGTCCCAAGGAGATTTCCTTGCATCGATCGATATCAAGGATGCTTATCTCCACGTACCGATTGCTCCAGAGCATCAGCGCTTCCTGCGCTTCGCCATAGGACACGAACACCTTCAGTTTGTGGCACTGCCGTTCGGCCTGGCGACAGCCCCACGGGTTTTCACCAAGGTCATGGCTACAGTAGTAGCGGTCCTCCACTCTCAGGGTCACTCGGTGATCCCTTACTTAGACGACCTGCTGGTCAAGGCACCCTCTCAAGAGGCATGCCAACACAGCCTCAACGCTACTCTGGAGACTCTCCAGAGTTTCGGGTGGATCATCAATTTTCCAAAGTCAAACCTGACACCGGCCCAATCGCTGACATATCTTGGCATGGAGTTTCATACCCTCTCAGCGATGGTGATGCTTCCGCTGAACAAACAGCGGTCACTGCAGACAGGGTTGCAATCTCTCCTTCAAGGTCAGTCACACCCCTTGAGGCGCCTCATGCACTTCCTAGGGAAGATGGTGACAGCAATGGAGGCAGTCCCTTTCGCGCAGTTTCACCTGCGTCCTCTTCAATGGGACATCCTACGCAAATGGGACAGGAAGTCGACGTCCCTCGACAGGAACGTCTCCCTCTCTCAGGCAGCCAAAGCTTCCCTTCGGTGGTGGTTTCTTCCCACTTCATTATCGAAGGGGAAATCCTTCCTACCCCCATCCTGGGCGGTGGTCACGACGGACGCGAGTCTGTCAGGGTGGGGAGCAGTCTTTCTCCACCACAGGGCTCAGGGTACGTGGACTCAGCAAGAGTCCTCCCTTCAGATCAATGTTCTGGAGATCAGGGCAGTGTATCTTGCCCTAAAAGCGTTCCAGCAGTGGCTGGAAGGCAAGCAGATCCGAATTCAGTCGGACAACTCCACAGCGGTGGCTTACATCAACCACCAAGGCGGAACACGCAGTCGGCAAGCCTTCCAGGAAGTCCGGCGGATTTTGATGTGGGTGGAAGCCACGGCCTCCACCATATCCGCAGTTCACATCCCGGGCGTAGAAAACTGGGAAGCAGACTTTCTCAGTCGCCAGGGCATGGACGCAGGGGAATGGTCCCTTCACCCGGACGTGTTTCAGGAGATCTGTTGCCGCTGGGGGATGCCGGACGTCGACCTAATGGCGTCCCGGCACAACAACAAGGTCCCGGCATTCATGGCACGGTCTCAAGATCACAGAGCTCTGGCGGCAGACGCCTTAGTTCAGGATTGGTCGCAGTTTCAACTCCCTTATGTGTTTCCACCTCTGGCACTGTTGCCCAGAGTGTTACGCAAGATCAGGTCAGACTGCCGCCGCGCCATTCTCGTCGCTCCAGACTGGCCGAGGAGGTCGTGGTACCCGGATCTGTGGCATCTCACGGTGGGCCAACCGTGGGCGCTACCAGACCGACCAGACTTGCTGTCTCAAGGGCCGTTTTTCCATCTGAATTCTGCGGCCCTCAACCTGACTGTGTAGCCATTGAGTCCTGGATCCTAGCGTCTTCAGGGTTATCTCAAGAGGTCATTGCCACTATGAGACAGGCCAGGAAACCAACGTCTGCCAAGATCTACTACAGGACGTGGAAGATATTCTTATCTTGGTGCTCTGATCAGGGGTTTTCTCCCTGGCCATTTGCCTTGCCCACTTTTCTTTCCTTTCTTCAATCAGGATTGGAAAAAGGTTTGTCGCTCGGCTCCCTTAAGGGACAAGTCTCAGCGCTCTCTGTGTTCTTTCAGAAGCGTCTTGCCAGGCTTTCTCAGGTACGCACGTTCCTGCAGGGGGTTTGTCACATTGTCCCTCCTTACAGGCGGCCGTTAGAACCCTGGGATCTGAACAGGGTTCTGATAGCCCTTCAGAAGCCACCTTTCGAGCCTTTGAAGGATATTTCTCTTTCTCGCCTTTCGCAGAAGGTGGTCTTCCTAGTAGCAGTCACATCACTTCGGAGAGTGTCTGAGCTAGCAGCGCTGTCATGCAAGGCTCCTTTCCTGGTGTTCCACCAGGACAAGGTGGTGCTGCGCCCGGTTCCGGAATTTCTTCCTAAGGTGGTATCCCCCTTTCATCTCAATCAGGATATCTCCTTACCTTCTTTTTGTCCTCATCCAGTTCATCAATGTGAAAGGGATTTGCATTTGTTAGATCTGGTGAGAGCGCTCAGAATCTACATTTCCCGTATGGCGCCCCTGCGCCGCTCGGAGGCACTCTTTGTCCTTGTCGCTGGTCAGCGTAAGGGGTCACAGGCTTCCAAATCCACCCTGGCTCGGTGGATCAAGGAACCAATTCTCGAAGCCTACCGTTCTTCTGGACTTCCGGTTCCCTCAGGGCTGAAGGCCCATTCTACCAGAGCCGTGGGTGCGTCCTGGGCTTTGCGGCACCAGGCTACGGCTCAGCAGGTGTGCCAAGCGGCTACCTGGTCGAGCCTGCACACTTTCACGAAACACTATCAGGTGCATACCTATGCTTCGGCGGATGCCAGCCTAGGTAGACGAGTCCTTCAGGCGGCGGTTGTCCACCTGTAGGAACGGGCCGTTTTACGGCTCTATTACGAGGTATTATTTTACCCACCCAGGGACAGCTTTTGGACGTCCCAATTGTCTGGGTCTCCCAATGGAGCGACAAAGAAGGGAATTTTGTTTACTTACCGTAAATTCCTTTTCTTCTAGCTCCAATTGGGAGACCCAGCACCCGCCCTGTTCCCTTCGGGCTGTTGTTTTTTCGTGTACACATGTTGTTCATGTTGAATGGTTTCAGTTCTCCGAAATTTCTTCGGATTGAAGTTACTTTGAACCAATTTATTAGCTTTCCTCCTTCTTGCTTTTGCACTAAAACTGAGGAACCCGTGATGCACGGGGGGTGTATACGCAGAAGGGGAGGGGCTTTACACTTTTGAGTGTGATACTTTGTGTGGCCTCCGGAGGCAGAAGCTATACACCCCAATTGTCTGGGTCTCCCAATTGGAGCTAGAAGAAAAGGAATTTACGGTAAGTAAACAAAATTCCCTTCATTTACGCTACAGTTTAAAACGCTGCGTAAACGCATTAGAAAACACAACGTGCGCACATGGCCTTAGGTCTCATTCAAACGTTTGCAATTTTTCACATACCTAAAAAAGCAGTGTGTCATAAGTGATTTTTATCTGATTTTTCATCACTTTGGTCAGTGTACAAAAAATTAAAAATCGTGGATGTGTGAAGACCCCCATAAGAGTATAATGGATTCATGTTCTATCCGTGAAAAACACATGTGAAAACAGACACCTGAATGAGGCCTTAAAAAAGAACTACCGTATATGCCGGCGTATAAGACGACCCCCAACTTCTGCCCTAAAAATATAGAATTTGGGATATACTCACTGTATAAGACTACCCCGCTCCCAAATGAAAAAAAGTCTGCTTTGATTGCAACATGTTAATTTTTAATTCCGCGAGAGCCGTACAATATGTTTTTAAAGGGCCATTGACAGATCAATCGCTCCAATGTTCGCTTAGTACAGCAAGGAATGCTCCTCCCTGCTGTATAAAGCCACAACTGGACTGAAACAGTGGTACTACACTCTGCTACAAACAGACACACACAACTCTGCTACATACAGACAAACACACACACACAACTCTGCTACATACAGACAAACATACAACTCTGCTACATACAGACAAACACACACAACTCTGCTACATACAGACAAACACACACAACTCTGCTGCTCTGTGGGGCCTGCACCCGCGGCATCGGCGGGGGGGGGATTGGCAGGGCATACATCTGGGGGGTTAGAAGCAGCTCACCGGGGCCCATAATGGGGAGGGCATTTACCCGATTAGGTCACGGTGGAGAGGGGGCCCACACAGCGCCGGACAGAAGCTCGCCTCCTTCATCTGTGGGACTGAGAAGGCGGTAGCTCCGCCCACAGATGAAATTCAAAACAGGATGTCTGCGCGCCTTAAAGTGACGGCGCCGCAGATTGCTGCCGAGGACTGCGGTCCCCGGAACTCGGCCGGGGGCAGCAGAACTATAAAGGCGAGTGGGCCCCGGCCAAGGGACAGGAGAACTGACGAGGCCGAGTGGGCCCCCCCGACTCTCCAGGGCCCCGGCATTTGCCCATAGACAGGTAGGAGCCCTGTCTGCGAGCCAGATACGGCCATCAAAAGAGCCATATCTGGCTCGCGAGCCATAGGTTCCCGACCCCTGCTGTATGATATATACCGTATTTTTCGCTTTATAAGACGCACCTGATTATAAGACGCACCCCCAAATTTGGTGAAGGAAAAGAGAATTTTTTTTTTTAATGTTAAATGGGGTCCATCTTTTAATGCCAGTGTCCCTCTAACAAATCATATAGGGTATATGTCCCTCATAGCCCCCCATCCTAAAATTAGCCCCCTTAATCTGGATATGGCCCCCTTATATTGAATATAGCCCCCTTGTGATGGCACACGTTCCCCTGTGCTGCCTATGGTCCCCTATGGATTGCACACGTTCCCGTGTTAGATAACGCCCCCATGCTGCTGCCCGTGGCCCCTATAGATCGCACAAGTCCCCCTGTGTTATATATCGCCCCCATAGTGCTGCCCATGGCCCCTATAGATCGCACAAGTCCCCCTGTGTTAGATATCTCCCCCATAGTGCTGCCCATGGTCCCTATAGATCGCACAAGTCCCCCTGTGTTAGATATCTCCCCCATAGTGCTGCCCATGGCTCTTATATAGATCGCACAAGTCCCCCTGTGTTAGATATCTCCCCCATAGTGCTGCCCATGGTCCCTATAGATCGCACAAGTCCCCCTGTGTTAGATATCTCCCCCATAGTGCTGCCCATGGTCCCTATAGATCGCACAAGTCCCCCTGTGTTAGATATCGCCCCCATAGTGCTGCCCATGGCCCCTATATAGATCGCACAAGTCCCCCTGTGTCAGATATGGCCCCTAGGCTGCTGCCCAAGGTAAAATAAAACCCTCTTTCCTTACCTCCTCCAGCGCTGAGCTCCCTCCTGTCTGGCTCCGTGCTTCTGTTCTTCCACTTCCTGGTTCTCAGTGCGGTCATGTGATCGGCACAGCAGGCTGAGCTCTCTGCCTGCCTGATCACAGTGGAAGCAGGGACACGGGGAGAAACGCTGCAGGGGTAAGTAAAGCTTTTTTATTTTAGAATGAGCAGCAGCCTGGGGGCCAAATCTAACACAGGGGTGGGCATGTGCGATCACACTGGGACGCAGGCTCATATAATATGCACCGCTGCCCCAGCCCCTCACTGCGTGCGATTTCAGCACCATTGGAGATGGACAGCGGCTGTGCATATTATATGAGCGGGTGCAGGAGATCAAAGGCTGCAGCACGCAGCGTTCCCCTGTGCTCCAGAGCTGCTGCCCCCACCTCCCCTGGACGCTGCAGTGTACATATATATATACACCCCCCCCCCCCCCGTATATCCGGCGTATAAGACGACCCCCCACTGTAGCCATTATTTTAAGGGGGTAAAAAGTCGTCTTATACGCCAGTATATACGGTACTGAAAGTGTTGGAGTACTTCGCTGTGCAATGGTCAGGCCGGCATTTAATTATGAAATATTGCTCTCGTCAATGCCACATACATTTATGCCAAGGATACTATTATAGTGGGCCTGTCACCAGGCCAAAAGTGGGCATTTTTTGGTTTTAATTTATTCCCACTGCTCACCTGAGTATTTTACTTTAAATTTAATAGGTTTAATAGATACAACCCTCTTTATTAAGTGCTAATTTTTATGATTTTGAAAAGGTGTAGCTCACTGGGCAACTATGCAGATCAGCCTAAAGACACTCCCCAGAGGATCCTGTGACCGCAGCCCCCTTGGTAAAGACCACAAAAATCAGCACTACATCTAAAGGGGGTGGTGCGCCAACATTCTCTGAGGGGCATGTCTTTAGGGTTTTCTGCATTATTGCCATGAGCACTGCCCTGCTAAAGGCCTTAAAAGTTTAGCAAAATAATAAAACCCATACCTCTAGAACTGAATGACCGATTTAAAAGAAAAAGCAAACCTTCACTTAAGCTGTAGGAATAAAATAGCAAGAATCTGGCCACGTTCGCCCTGCTGAAAGGGCCTCTTTTTTTTTTTTTTTTTTTAACTTACATGAAAGAATTGTAATGCTTTAGATTTTTCTCATTAACCCTTCTGTGTTTTTCTGTTTCTTCATTACAGTGGCATTCCTGCGATGGTTGACTTTGCTGCAATGAGAGATGCAGTAAAGAAATTCGACCGAGATCCAAAACTGGTGAATCCAGTCTGTCCAACAGACCTCATAGCCGATCATTCTCTACAGCTGGATTTTACTAAATGGTAATTTGCATTTAATTTCAATATACTGTATATACAGAACATGCTCAATCTACGTCTGTAGACCACATTTTTGCTGCTTCACCACTGTGGCAAATAATTGACGGTCACAGTCACATGCTGTAGTCGCAACAGGAATTTAGAAACCAAGTAAGTTTTGCTATTAGGAAACAATTTTTATAAATCTGTATTTCCCTTTATAGGAACTATAAAAAAAAAAAAGCTATACCTTTCCCTTTTAAAGGGAATCAATCACCAGGTTTTTGCTACCTCATCTGAGAGCAGCATAATGTAGAGACTGAAACCCTGATTCCAGCTATGTCACTTACTGAGCCATTTGCTGTCATTTTTGATAAAAGCTATGTTTTCTCTGCTGCAGATTTAGCAGTTAGACAGTGCTCCTAAATGGCTGGACTACTTGGTAGCACACCTAGTAGTCCTCTGAGGGCTGCTTCTCACTTGCGAGTTTCTCGCAGTAGAGCAATACGAGAAAATCTCACATTGGAATAGGACACATGTTAGTGAATGATTCAGCTCTCATCTGCGATTTTTTTCTCAGTCCAAATCGGACTGAGAAAAAAAATCGCAACATGCTGCTTTTTTGCGAGTTTCTACTGCGAGTCTCTCCAATGCAAGTCTATGGGTGCGTGTAGAAAATCGGATGTCACGGGACGGCACTCACACCATCCTAGTGACATCCGATTTTCTAAATGAATTTCTCGCATGTTTCCTAAAACACTGGAAACGAGTGATGTCTCACTATGTCTGTCAATCTCTATTCTCTGTCAGTCGGTCTCTCCCTCTCGCTCTCTATTCTCTCGGTCGGTCTGTCGGTCACTATCTCTGTCCCTCTCTCTCTGTCCATGTCGGTCTCTCCCCCCTTCCCCCCCACCCACCCTCTCTCATACTCACCGATCACCAGCGCGGCGCTGCACGGCGTTCACACTGCTCCGGCGGCTTCTCTTTTGAAAAAGCCGGCCGCTCATTAAACAATCTCGTATTCCCTGCTTTCCCCGCCCACCGGCACCTATGATTGGTTGCAGTGAGACACGCCCCCACGCTGAGTGACAGCTGTCTCACTGCAACCAATCACAGCAGCCGGTGGGCGTGTCTATACTGTGCAGTAAAATAAATAAGTAATTAAAAAAACGGCGTGCGGTCCCCCCCAATTTTAATACCAGCCAGATAAAGCCATACGGCTGAAGGCTGGTATTAGGATGGGGAGCTCCACGTTATGGGGAGCCCCCCAGCCTAACAATATCAGCCAGCAGCCGCCCAGAATTGCCGCATACATTATATGCGACAGTTCTGGGACTGTACCCGGCTCTTCCCGATTTGCCCTGGTGCGTTGGCAATCGGGGTAATAAGGAGTTATTGGCAGCCCATAGCTGCCACTAAATCCTAGATTAATCATTGCAGGCGTCTGAGACACCCCCAATGATTAACCTGTAAATTAAAGTTAATAAACACACACAGTGAAAAAATCCTTTCTTTATCGTTCCTTTGGGAGACCCAGACCATGGGTGTTTAGCTTCTGCCTCCGGAGGACACACAAAGTACTACACTTAAAAGTGTAGCTCCTCCCTCTGAGCTTATACACCCCCTGGTAGCCAATCCTAGCCAGTTTATTGCTTTGTGTCAGGAGGCATACATCCACACATGCATTCTCATCTGATTTGTTTGACTTTTGGAAAGAGTTTGAAGAAAAGCGGGTCCATGTCTGGACTCCCGGCATGTCCCTTCTCACCCCACTGTGTCGGTGGTGTTGTTAAGGTTGATTTACAAGGCTGCAGCCTTACATGCCGTGCTCCTTCACCATCCCTTCTGGGCTCTGGCTTGAAGTGGGAGCCAGCACGGTCTCCATGCCTGGCAGGAGTCCGGTCTCCATCCACAACCCCTTGAGGATTCTGTTGGACCGGAGCACTCATCCCCAGGGACATGACCCTGCGTCTCAGCAGCTAAGTACCTGAGACGTTTATGTTGGGGGTCCCGGTTCTTTATTGTAAGGGGAGAGTATGCTGTATGTGATTGTTTTAACTTTTCCGGCGGGTTCTCTAGCTTTTGCCTGAGAACCGCGCCGATGGTGCCTGCTTGTCGGCCTCGCCGCTTAAATTTAGGCCCCGACTTCGCCGGAGGCCTAGTTTCATTTTCCTGCCCTCGCATGTTACTCATGCAGAGGGACAGGTTCGGCTCCTCCCGGCGGCCGTTCTACACAGGGGAGGGACACTCCCCACTGCTGGGGCGTCCCTCCTTCCCTGCAGGTCCCTATAGCCCTCCAGTTCCCGCTCTTTTATAGGAACGCCCTCTTCTCAGGCAAAGTTCACTCTGCTCTGGGAGATCCTGCATTCTGCATCTCTGCTGAGGTGCTGCGACTGGGGGACCGGGCTTCGGGATCTGGAGGGCACACAACACCGCGCTCAGCGGTCTGGTAAGCCACAGCCGGTCTCCGGTTGTGGACCTCTGTATATTCTCCCTGGGGTTCATTCTCTGCAAAGCCCCCACTCCAGCAGCATGTCTCACACAAGGAGCAAGGCTCCAAAGCTTTATTCTGCATGTACTGCATGTAAGCTACTGCTGCCTGAGCCAAGCATTTATCCACACTGTGATGGTTGCTCTAACTTGGCGGTGCCACAGCCTGGAGTCTCACCCCCAGTGGTCTCTCAGGCTGCTGCTGCACCTGTGACTGAACCCCCGGCCTGGGTAGAGTCCTTTTCTAGGTCCATATCCCAGTCATTTGCTGAGTCCATGGGACTTTTGTCCAGGACGTTGATTAATATGCATCAGCCCCCTCACAGGGTGCCTCTAATACTCTTGACAGAGGACTCCTATCCTCTGACCTCCGTCCATCGGAGCTCACGGAGGATTCATCATCTGATCCCAGACCCCGTCCTTCTAAGAGAAGGCGCAGGGTTTCCTCCGGTGTAATTGACAGCAAAAAGTGAATGGGACTCAGCACCAATACGAGTGAATAAAAATCTTCATGCTTTATTTGAAATATTTTAAAAATAGAAAAAGGGTCACAGATCATCCAAAACCGCCATGCGGCTTGCCGTGCGGCTTGAGCTGACTCTCAAGATGAGGAGGATGCCCTCACTGGGGGCTCGGAGGCTATGTATCCCTTCGATTTCTCTGAGGGTGACTCAGATCTTAGTGATTTGATTGCTTCTATTAATTCTGTGCTGGATCTCAATCCGCCAGTGTCAGAGGAGCAACTCTCTTTGGCAGAAAAAGATCAGTTTACCTCGCCTAAGAGAGTGAAGAGTGTGTTCTTTAACCACTCCAGTTTTCAGACCGCTGTGACCAAACCCAGGGCCTGCCCTGACAAACTCTTTCCAAAGCGTGGTTCTGATGACCGGTTTCCATTTCCACCTGAGGTGGTCAAGGAGTGGTCTCACTCCCCAAAGGTAGACCCTCCGGTGTCTAGGCTCTCGGCCCGGACCGTTGTGTCGGTGGCTGACTGCACCTCACTTAAGGATTCCACTGACCGTCAGATTGACCTTCTGGCCAAATCTGTGTATGAAGCTGCGGGGGCCGCGTTTTCCCCGACTTTTGCAGCAGTGTGGGCTCTCAAAGCCATCTCTGCTTCTCTAGAGGAGATGCATTCCCTCACCAAGGAATCTATGCCTGAGATGGTTACCTTAACTGCTCAGGCTTCAGCTTTTTCATCCTATGCCATGTCTGCCATGCTAGAGGCTGCTCACCGCACTGCGGTGGCTTCAGCTAATTCTCTTGTTATCCGCAGGATTTTGTGGCTTCGAGAGTGGAAGGCAGATGCTTCTTCCAAGAAGTTTCTTGCTGGGCTCCCTTTTGCTGGTTCACGGCTGTTTGGTGAACAGCTGGATGAAATCATTAAAGAAGCTACTGGCGGGAAGAGTACTTCCATGCCACAAACCAAGACCAGGAAAGCCGCCCAGGGTAGGAATCAATCGAGGTTTCGTTCCTTTCGTTCCTCCAACTGGTCATCCTCTAAGCCTTCCGCCTCGTCCGCTAACTCAGCCAAGGATCATAAATCCAACTGGCGCCCAAAAGCGCATCCGCAGAAAACCGCAGGAGGTTCTGCCACTAAGGCAGCTTCCTCATGACTCTCGGCCCGCTCCAGCCACGTCCTTAGTCGGTGGCAGGCTCTCCCACTTTGGCGACGCTTGGTTAAAGCAAGTCTCCGATCAGTGGGTGAGAGACATCATATCTCACGGCTACAGGATAGAATTCTCTACCAGCCCTCCAAACAGATTTTTTCTTTCAACTCCCACCCCCCCCCCCCCCCCGCTCCAAGGCCGCCGCCTTCTCGCAGGCCGTGGCGTCCTTGCAGGCAAACGGAGTGATTGGCCCAGTTCCCGCTCAGGAACGGTTCAGAGGTTTTTACTCAAATCTCTTCCTAGTTCCAAAAAAGGACGGTACCTTCCGGCCCATCCTGGATCTCAAGCTTCTCAACAAGCATGTCCGGGTGTGGCATTTTCACATGGAGTCTCTGCGATCAGTCATTGCCTCTATGACCCAAGGGGAGTTCCTGGCGTCCATCGACATCAGAGATGCCTATCTACATGTGCCAATCGCAGTGTCACATCAGCGTTGGTTACGTTTTGCGATAGGAGAGGATCATTTCCAATTCGTGGCTCTCCCCTTCGGGTTAGCCACGGCCCCTCGGGTATTCACCAAGGTCATGGCGGCAGTGATTGCGGTCCTGCACCTCCAGGGGTTAGCAGTGCTTCCTTATCTGGACGACCTTCTGGTCAAGGGTACATCCAGCGCAGACTTTCAGCGGAGTGTTTCGCTCACTCTCGCCACCCTAGCCCAATTCGGGTGGATTAATATCATAAAGAAGAGAAGTTTTGGCAGCACCCTACGGTGTCAAGAAATCTATTTTATTTTTCTTTTTTGCAAACAGGTGATACAAACATGAGGGAGCAGGGGGAGCGGAGCACAAGGACGACGGTACCGTTTCGCACCTCTAGGGGTGCTTTCACGGGTCCACACAGAGCAACGTGAGTGTTAACCACTTAAATAGGGTAATTTTTTAACTCAACGTGTTACTTGTTAAAAACAAATTAAAAACATTCACTGAATAACAAACACTCTTAAAGCTGATGTTAGGACATAATCACAGTATGACTCAAATAGATATTATTCAGTAAAGACATCGTATTAGGACTAATAATTCAATAGTCACTTCAAAAACATGATATATAATCATTGTCGTATCAGAAATCTCATTTCAAACACTAGTTTTATAAATATATTAATCTTGATTTTTAGTGACCAAAAAAAGTATGTCGAACTATTATATCATATGACTACTGTATATATCTTATATACTTGATCAAGACAGAAAAATCTGAAAAGAGAGGACAGATGTATAATATAGGGAAAAAAAAAAAATTCTCCTATAAAAAAATGGCTAAATCATTCTTATCGTTGAACCCAATGGGTCCCATTGCCTTACTTTCTATAATCCATCGGGCCTCTCTTCTCAGCAAATATTTGTGCATATCCCCCCCTGCTGGGGAGGGTGTAATTTTTTCCAAACCTGCAAATTGTAAAAGTCTATGATTACCATTATGTGTGTTACGCATATGAGTGATGAGGCGTGTGGCTCCAATGCCAGTACTGATAGAGTGTGAATGTTTCCCGGAATCTGATAAAAAGGGGTCTAATTGTCTTGCCTATGTAGAAAAACCCACATGGGCAAAAGATGACGTACACTACCCACTTAGTGCGACAAGTAACTAGTCCTTCTATTTTATACCATTTATCACCTACTTTGATGTTTTGTAGTTCCCTATGGGGGCTGCCCTTTCTAGCCTAGAAAGTCCTTTGGCTCAATTCCATGTAGAACCTGTCTTGTGGGTGCTTGAAGTGCAGATCAGCTGCTGTATCCTCACATTGGACTTTGGCTGAAAAAAACACCTGGTATCTACAACATGGGGGTGTGGCTATGGGCACCCCCATAGCATGTACATTAGCCAATTTATTTTTGGCCAGATTTGAGGACGACATGATCTATACTGATGCCAACAGTTTTTTGTGCCACATCAAGTATTTTTTTCGCTATGTGGATGACATCCTGATCATTTGGGATGGCACACAGAAACAATGAGGTTTTTGTGACGTCCCTAAATGAAACAAATAAATATAATATGTATTTTACCAGCGTGTTTGGGGGTTCCAACTTAGAATTCCTGGATATTAAAATCTCGGTTCAAAATAACAACATAGAGACAGAGCTATATAGAAAATCAATAGCAGTAAACACACTCTTGCGGCATGATAGTGCCCACCCCGATCACATAAAAAGATCAATACCATATTCCCAATCTTTAAGAGTCAAAAGGCTGAACAGTAGCAAAGAACGTTTTTTGGAACAAGCAAATGAGCTAAGCACTAGACTAAGAGAAAGGGGATACCCGCAAAAAAACATTTGTAAAGCCCTAGAAAAATCTTTACAAAAACACAATAAAAATATTCATACTCCTAAAAAAACGGACATAGAAAAAAATGAACGGTTTAGATTCAATTTCAAATTTGGTTCCATGGACCAGAGAATAAAATCAGTGATTAATAAACACTCGCACATTATTGAAAATGATAAAGATTTACAGGAGATAGCAGCTAGAAAACCGCAAATTACTTATCGTAGGTCCAAAAATATAGGAGATTTACTCATAAAGAGACGATTTATCCAACAAAAAACCTGGCTAGAAAGGGCAGCCCCCATAGGGAACTACAAATGCGGGAATTGCTCCTTTTGTGATCAACATCTCACAGGGAAAAACATCAAAGTAGGTGATAAATGGTATAAAATAGAAGGACTAGTTACTTGTCGCACTAAGTGGGTAGTGTACGTCATCTTTTGCCCATGTGGGTTTTTCTACATAGGCAAGACAATTAGACCCCTTTTTATCAGATTCCGGGAACATTCACACTCGATCAGTACTGGCATTGGAGCCACACGCCTCATCACTCATATGCGTAACACACATAATGGTAATCATAGACTTTTACAATTTGCAGGTTTGGAAAAAATTACACCCTCCCCAGCAGGGGGGGATATGCACAAATATTTGCTGAGAAGAGAGGCCCGATGGATTATAGAAAGTAAGGCAATGGGACCCATTGGGTTCAACGATAAGAATGATTTAGCCATTTTTTTTTATAGAAATTTTTTTTTTTTTCCCCTATATTATACATCTGTCCTCTCTTTTCAGATTTTTCTGTCTTGATCAAGTATATAAGATATATACAGTAGTCATATGATATAATAATTTAATGGTTTTTAATGGTTTCTCTCACATTTGACGTGATCTAACAGTCAAATGTGAGAGAACGGTCCTTGTCCGGTCCCTCTCTGTCCCCCCCGGTACCTGGGTCTCGTTACCGAGTTCCCACGGCATTCCCCCGGCCCCCCTCCTTCTCGTGTCCGTGTAAAATGGCGGGCGCATGCGCAGTTCGACCGCCAAAGTCTGCCTCCTTCCACCTAGCAACGTCAGGAATTTATTTCATTGGTTCCTGACATTTGATCACTGTGTTAGACCCTATCACAGTGATCAAATACCCCAAATATTTTGGAAATGGCAGCATTTGGGTCTGCCTCCCTCTTCTCTCCCTTGTAGTTGATCTGGGAGAGAAGAGAGAGAGAGACTACATTTGCTGCCGTTTCTGTCAGAAAAAAAAACACCAATTTTTTATTATAAATCACTCATCCTCATCCCCAATATCCTCACCCAAAATATCCCCCCCCCCCAAATATCCTCATCACCTCCGTCAGAATCCCTCCTTAGTTAGAATTTTTATTTTAGATTTTTTTTTTCTTATATCAGGGTTAGATCAGGGTTAGATCAGGGTTAGATCAGGGTTAGGATCAGGGTTAGGATCAGGGTTAGGGTTAAAAAAATCTAAAAAAATTTTTTCAAAAAATTAAAAAAAAAAAAATAATTTGTAGTATTTTTTTTTCTTTTTTTTGCTAGACAGTGAAAAATACCGTAATGGCGCGGAGAACATTTACCTCCGAGCTGGCATACATGCTTCTTGCCTCCGGCAGTTCAGGCTCGGATACAGAGTCTGCCTCTGAAATAGAGCGATTTTCGGATAGTGACGACTCGGCTTCCCGCTCGGGATCCGACAGCCCGATGGTAGCGGAGTCGGTCGTCACTGCTGAAACGTCAGAGGCAGGTCCAAGTAGTGCCCTTCCCCGGCCACTATGGTATCCTGACCCGTCCTTCTCCCCTCAAATTCCTCCATTTGTAGCAACCCCCGGTATAAATGTAAATGTCACAAATTTTACCCCATTAGATTTTTTCCAAATTTATGTTACCCCAGAAGTCCTCCAATTATTTGTCCACCAAACCAATTTATATGCCCGTCAACATATATCCCAACATCCTACCTCCATCCATTCCCGCTCCTGGATCCCCACAAATGTCCCCGAACTTAAAAAATTTTTGGGCATTACTTTTAACATGGGGTTAGTGAAAAAACCTACACTCCGCTCGTACTGGGCAACAAAAACAGTGCACAGCACCCCTGTGTTTGCAGCCATCATGACCCGATCCCGATATGAGACCCTTTTGCGATTCCTGCACTTTAACGATAATTCCCAAGCCCTCCAAAGAAATGACCCAAACTATGACCGACTTTATAAATTGAGACCCCTAATATCCCTTCTAAAAACTACCTTCCTAAATTCGTATACCCCTGACAAAAATGTTTCTATAGACGAGTCCCTTATGAGCTATAAGGGCCGTCTGTCTTTCCGCCAATTTTTCCCCTCCAAGCGTGCCAAATATGGTATAAAATTATACAAAATGTGCGAAAGCACAACCGGTTACACGTGTACCTTTCTCATTTACGAAGGGAGGGATCGCCAAATCAACCCCCCAAACTGCCCCCAGGCAATTGGCATCCCTGGCAAAATTGTTTGGGAGCTAATGACCCCCTTCCTTGAGAAAGGCTATCACGTGTATACCGATAATTACTATACCAGTGTCCCCCTTTCTAAATCCCTCCACGCTGCAAACACAGGGGCCTGTGGAACAATCAGAAAAAACAGAGTTGGTCTACCGTCACAGTTGGTGTCTAAACGTGTGGAGAAGGGTGCGTCTTCCTCAATGGCAAGTGACCATCTTCTTGCCATAAAATGGAGAGACCGCAAGGACATTTTCATGCTCACCACATTGCATGCGGACACCACTGTGACGGTCAGGGACAGGGGCGCCACCAGGGACAAACAGAAGCCGCTCTGTGTCGCAGACTACAATAAGTTCATGGGAGGTGTAGATTTGTCTGACCAGGTGCTTCAGCCTTATCTAGTGAAGCGGAAAACCAGGACCTGGTATAAAAAGGTAGCAATCTATCTCCTACAGGTTGCTACCTATAATAGCTTCATCCTCTATAAAAAATCTCAAGGACCGCTCTCTTTCCTCCAATACCAGGAGAAAATTATTGAGAGCCTCTTCTTTGACTTGGAGGCACAGGAGGAAGCCTTCGAGTCAGAGGATGTCCGGAGACTTTCTGAGCGTCATTTCATTCGCCCCATCCCTTCCACTCCCACCCAAAGGTATCCCCAAAAAAGATGCCGTGTTTGTAGAAAGCACGGCACAAGGAGTGATTCCCGGTACTACTGCCCCATGTGCCCCTCCCAACCAGGCCTTTGCATCTCCCCCTGTTTTGAAACCTAACACACATCCACTTCCATCATTATTGCCGTAGTGCAGTATTCCTAAATATAATTTCTTTGTGATACTTGTAAGCGTGCTAGTGCTTGTAGATTAGCTAAATTCAACAAGTGATAAAAATAGAAGAAAAAAACAGAAGTTGTGCACTGCACTGCTTACCACTCTGTGGAAAATGCTGCAAGAAAGTCCTTTGGCTCAATTCCATGTAGAACCTGTCTTGTGGGTGCTTGAAGTGCAGATCAGCTGCTGTATCCTCACATTGGACTTTGGCTGAAAAAAACACCTGGTATCTACAACATGGGGGTGTGGCTATGGGCACCCCCATAGCATGTACATTAGCCAATTTATTTTTGGCCAGATTTGAGGACGACATGATCTATACTGATGCCAACAGTTTTTTGTGCCACATCAAGTATTTTTTTCGCTATGTGGATGACATCCTGATCATTTGGGATGGCACACAGAAACAATTTGAGTTTTTTGTGACGTCCCTAAATGAAACAAATAAATATAATATGTATTTTACCAGCGTGTTTGGGGGTTCCAACTTAGAATTCCTGGATATTAAAATCTCGGTTCAAAATAACCTAGAGACAGAGCTATATAGAAAATCAATAGCAGTGAACACTCTCTTGCGGCATGATAGTGCCCACCCCGATCACATAAAAAGATCAATACCATATTCCCAATTTTTAAGAGTCAAAAGGCTGAACAGTAGCAAAGAACGTTTTTTGGAACAAGCAAATGAGCTAAGCACTAGACTAAGAGAAAGGGGATACCTGCAGAAAAACATTTCTAAAGCCCTAGAAAAATCTTTACAAAAACACAATAAAAATATTCATACTCCTAAAAAAACGGACATAGAAAAAAATGAACGGTTTAGATTCAATTTCAAATTTGGTTCCATGGACCAGAGAATAAAATCAGTGATTAATAAACACTCGCACATTATTGAAAATGATAAAGATTTACAGGAGATAGCAGCTAGAAAACCGCAAATTACTTATCGTAGGTCCAAAAATATAGGAGATTTACTCATAAAGAGACGATTTATCCAACAAAAAACCTGGCTAGAAAGGGCAGCCCCCATAGGGAACTACAAATGCGGGAATTGCTCCTTTTGTGATCAACATCTCACAGGGAAAAACATCAAAGTAGGTGATAAATGGTATAAAATAGAAGGACTAGTTACTTGTCGCACTAAGTGGGTAGTGTACGTCATCTTTTGCCCATGTGGGTTTTTCTACATAGGCAAGACAATTAGACCCCTTTTTATCAGATTCCGGGAACATTCACACTCGATCAGTACTGGCATTGGAGCCACACGCCTCATCACTCATATGCGTAACACACATAATGGTAATCATAGACTTTTACAATTTGCAGGTTTGGAAAAAATTACACCCTCCCCAGCAGGGGGGGATATGCACAAATATTTGCTGAGAAGAGAGGCCCGATGGATTATAGAAAGTAAGGCAATGGGACCCATTGGGTTCAACGATAAGAATGATTTAGCCATTTTTTTTATAGAATTTTTTTTTTTTTCCCCCTATATTATACATCTGTCCTCTCTTTTCAGATTTTTCTGTCTTGATCAAGTATATAAGATATATATACAGTAGTCATATGATATAATAGTTCGACATACTTTTTTTGGTCACTAAAAATCAAGATTAATATATTTATAAAACTAGTGTTTGAAATGAGATTTCTGATACGACAATGATTATATATCATGTTTTTGAAGTGACTATTGAATTATTAGTCCTAATACGATGTCTTTACTGAATAATATCTATTTGAGTCATACTGTGATTATGTCCTAACATCAGCTTTAAGAGTGTTTGTTATTCAGTGAATGTTTTTAATTTGTTTTTAACAAGTAACACGTTGAGTTAAAAAATTACCCTATTTAAGTGGTTAACACTCACGTTGCTCTGTGTGGACCCGTGAAAGCACCCCTAGAGGTGCGAAACGGTACCGTCGTCCTTGTGCTCCGCTCCCCCTGCTCCCTCATGTTTGTATCACCTGTTTGCAAAAAAGAAAAATAAAATAGATTTCTTGACACCGTAAAGTGCTGCCAAAACTTCTCTTCTTTATGATATTAGTACTTGCTCTGGCTTCTTGGCATATAGCACCACGGCAGTTCAGGACTTCCACTTGCCGTCAGCTGGTTTTTTCAGCCAAAGTCCAATGTGAGGATACAGCAGCTGATCTGCACTTCAAGCACCCACAAGACAGGTTCTACATGGAATTGAGCCAAAGGACTTTCTTGCAGCATTTTCCACAGAGTGGTAAGCAGTGCAGTGCACAACTTCTGTTTTTTTCTTCTATTTTTATCACTTGTTCAATTCGGGTGGATTGTCAATCTTCCCAAATCCACTCTGACTCCGACCCAGAGTCTCACGTACCTAGGGATGCAGTTCGAGACTTTGCCGGCACTTGTGAAGTTGCCCTTAGACAAACAGCTGTCACTCCGGTTGGCGGTGCGCTCTCTCCTGAGGCCCCGCCGTTATACCCTCAGGCGTCTGATGCAGGTGCTGGGTCAAATGGTGGTCTCCATGGAGGCGGTTCCCTTTGTCCAGTTCCATCTGCGTCCTCTGCAGCTGGATATTCTCCGCTGTTGGGACAAGCGGCTTTCATCCTTACAGAGGTTAGTGGCTCTGTCACCACGGACCAGGAGCTCTCTTCAGTGGTGGCTTCGACCCCTCTCCCTGTCCCAAGGGCGCTCCTTCCTGACTCCGTCCTGGGTGATTCTCACCACGGATGCCAGCCTATCCAGCTGGGGAGCGGTACATCTCCACCACAGAGCACAGGGCACTTGGACTCCGTCCGAGTCAGCCCTTTCAATCAATGTGCTGGAAACCAGAGCTGTGCTTCTAGCTCTCCTAGCCTTTCACCACCTGTTGGCGGGCAGGCACATTCGAGTCCAGTCAGACAACGCGACAGCGGTTGCCTACATCAGTCACCAAGGCGGGACACGCAGCCGCCTGGCAATGTTGTTGGAGGTCCAATGCATTCTTCAATGGGCGGAGGACTCAAAGTCCACCATATCCGCAGTCCACATCCCTGGCGTAGAAAACTGGGAGGCAGATTATCTCAGCCGTCAATCCGTGGACGGTGGCGAGTGGTCCCTGCACCCGGCAGTGTTTCAGTCAATCTGCCGCAAGTGGGGCACTCCGGACGTGGACCTAATGGCATCCCGTCACAACAACAAGGTTCCGGTTTACGTGGCTCGCTCCCACGATCCTCAGGCCTTCGCCGCGGACGCTCTGGTTCAAGACTGGTCCCAGTTTCGTCTGTCCTACGTGTTTCCCCCTCTAGCTCTCTTGCCCAGAATCCTGCGCGAGATCAGAATGGAGGGCCGTCGAGTCATCCTCATTGCACCGGACTGGCCCAGGCGAGCTTGGTATCCGGACCTGCTCCAACTGTCTGTGGAGATGCCGTGGCATCTTCCGGACCGTCCAGACCTGCTCTCGCAAGGTCCGTTTTTCCCCCCGAATTCTGCGGCACTCAAATTGACGGCGTGGCTCTTGAGTCCTGGATTTTGACGGCTTCTGGTATTCCTCCTGAAGTCATCTCCACTATGACTCGGGCCCGTAAGTGTTCCTCCGTCAAGATCTATCACAGGACTTGGAAAATTTTCCTGTCCTGGTGTCGCTCTTCTGGCCAATCTCCTTGGCCATTCTCGTTGCCGACCCTTCTGTCTTTTTTTACAGTCCGGTCTGCAGCTAGGACTGTCCCTCAACTCTCTCAAGGGACAAGTCTCAGCTCTATCATTGCTGTTCCAGCGGCGTCTCGCCCGGCTGGCTCAGGTCCGCACCTTCATGCAAGGTGCGTCTCACATCATTCCGCCTTATCGGCGGCCCTTGGATCCCTGGGACCTTAACTTGGTCCTCACGGTATTGCAGAAACCCCCTTTCGAGCCCCTTAGGGAGGTTTCTTTGTATCGTCTTTCCCAAAAGGTGGCCTTTCTAGTTGCCATAACTTCTCTCAGGAGAGTCTCTGATTTGGCTGCGCTCTCCTCGGAGTCACCTTTTTTGGTTTTTCACCAAAACAAGGTAGTTCTCCGTCCGACCCCGGACTTTCTTCCTAAGGTGGTCTCTCCCTTCCACCTTAACCAGGATATTTCCTTGCCTTCCTTCTGTCCGGCCCCTGTTCATCGCTTTGAGAAAGCGCTGCATACTCTAGATCTGGTGCGTGCTCTCCGGATCTATGTGTCTCGCACCGCTGCGCTTAGGCGGTGCACCTCTCTTTTTGTGCTAACCACAGGGCGGCGCAAGGGTCTCTCTGCTTCTAAGCCGACCTTGGCCCGTTGGATTAGATCGACCATTTCGGACGCCTACCAGAGTACTCAGGTGCCTCCCCCGCCGGGGATCAAAGCACACTCGACCAGAGCTGTCGGTGCCTCTTGGGCTTTTAGGCACCAGGCTACGGCTCAACAAGTCTGTCAGGCTGCCACTTGGACTAGCCTGCATACCTTTTCGAAGCACTACCAAGTGCATGCTCATGCTTCAGCAGATGCGAGCTTGGGCAGACGCATCCTTCAGGCGGCTGTCGCCCACTTGTGAAGTTAGGCTCCACCTACTTCTTAGTTTTTTCTGTTTATTCCCACCCAGGGACAGCTTTGGAACGTCCCATGGTCTGGGTCTCCCAAAGGAACGATAAAGAAAAAGAGCATTTTGTTACTTACCATAAATTCTTTTTCTTAGGCTGTGTGCACACGATGCGTTTTTTACCGCGGAAACGCTGCGTTTTGAACCGCAGCGTTTCAGTGGCAAATTGCATGCGTTCAGCTTTCCCAGCAAAGTGTATGGGAAAGCTGAAAAATCAGTGCACATGCTGCGTTTCTTTCCGCAGCGTTTTGGATGCCAAAAATCGGTGCGGAAAGAAAAGCAGCATGTCACTTCTTTTGTGCGTTGTGGCTGCGTTCTCTCCCCCATTGAAATCAATGATGTGGGGTCAGAACGCAGCCACAACGCATGGACCTGCTTTTTTGTTGCGGTCCGCGGCCTTTGTCGGCACCCCAGAACGCAGGCATTTACCTGGAAGTGAGGTCAAGAGGCTTCCTGTTGACCTCACTTCCTGGCAAAGCCCCCGGTGTCGCCAAAGTGCCCGCCCCGACCCCCGACCCCCCTCCCGAAAATCCAACATGGCCGCGCGCACAGTAGCGCACCGGCCGCCCTGCTCCTATGATTTCTGTCGCATGTGCAATAACACATGCGACAGAAAACTGTTCCCCAGGCCCTGCCCGTTCACCCCAATTCCCCCCGGTGTCATACATACCTGTCCGGTCGCAGCGCTGATCCCCCGCGGCCCCCTCCTCCTTCACAGCAGACGCTGGCCGGTCACATGAGCAGAGCAGCTGACAGCCAGCACTGTGTTCAGAGAGCTGTGCTGGCTGCTCGCACTCTGCAGCTGTGACCCGGGGAGAGTGGGTGCAGATTTTTGCACCCACTCTCCTCAAATGGAAGGTCTGCCCTCCTAGAAAATGGGGGATACGTTTCCTGAACGTGCCCCCATATTCTAGAAGGTCCAGAGGCGACGTGGGACATCCATATGGATTTCTGCGGACCCATTTTTTTTTATTAAATTGGAGAACAAGGGAATGATTTGGGGAGTGTTTTTTCTAATAAAAATTTTTTGTTGTCTTTTTTTGCTTTTGTTTACTGTCAATTAGTTATGTCTGGTATCTGATAGACGCCGTGACATCACTAATTGCTGGGCTTGATGCCAGGTGACATTACACATCTGGTATCAACCCCATTTATTACCCCGTTAGCCAACGCACCAGGGCGCGGGATGAGTTGGGGCGAAGCGCCAGGATTGGCGCATCTAATGGATGCGCCACTTCTGGGGCGGCTGCGGCCTGCTATTTTTAGGCTGGGAAGAGTCCAATAACCATGGCTCTTCCCACCCTGAGAATACCAGACCCCAGCTGTCAGCTTCACCTTGGCTGGTGATCTAATTTGGGGGGACCCCACGTTATTTTTTTTTTTATTCTTTATTTAAAAATAAAAAAAAAAAAGCCTGGGGAGCCCTCCAAATTGATCACCAGCCAAGATGAAGCTGCCAGCTGTGGTTTGCAGGCTACAGCTGTCTGCTTTACCCTGACTGGCTATCAAAAATAGGGGGGACCCCACGCCATTTTTTTCATTTTTTTTTTTTTTTTTTTATTGGATAAATACTAAGCTAGGCACCCTTTAGTGCCACATGAAAGGTACTAAAGGTGCCAGCTTAGAATATGCAGGCGGGGGTAGGACGTTCTATATATTTGACATCCCTTCATCCATTGACGCTTTTTAGGCTGTGTGTCCACAATCAGGGTTTGCAGCGTTATGGGCGCTGAGTGTTTTCCCTGCGTCCATAACGCTGCGTTGTGCAGTAGAAGCACAGTGGAAGGATTTTTGGAGATCCCATGCCCACTGTGCTTCTTTTCTCCGCAGCATAAACTGACCGGTAGCGTGGCTTCCCGAGCCTCCGCATGTCAATTTATGCTGCGGAGACGAGAGTGTTCTCTGCAGGTAGCATAGAGCTCCACAGCAGCCTGAACCCAAATCGTGGGCATGGGCAGCTGCAGGAAGGCTGACCCTGTGTACTAGACGCCGTGTCGCTGGATCATGGCCACATAGCCTTAGGCCCCTTTCACACGTCAGTGATTCTGGGACGTTTGTGCTTTTTTTTAAACGTACCAGAATCACTGACATACGCAGACCCATTATAATGAATGGGTCTGCTCACACATCAGTGATTTTTCACTGCACGTGTCTCCATGCGGCGTACCCGCGTGTGCGTGATTGCCGCACGGAGACATGTCCATTTTTTTCTGGCATCACTGATGTCCCACGGACCACGCAGTGGTGTGATCCGTGAAACACGTGCCAGAAAAAAACGTGCTTTTAAAATAAAAAACATTTTAACTCACCCGGCGTCCAGCGATGTCCTCTGCAGCCCGTTCTCCCTGCTGCTTCTGAGCCGGCTCATTATTGTCGCGCATATTCATGATGCACGACACAGCCGACCCGGAAGCAGCTGCTGCGGGGGTCAGCGCCGGCCGGATGCTGCACCGCGGGAGCGATCAGCACCATGGAGAGCGGGAGCGGGTGCAGGTGAGTTAATCTCTAAGTGCAATCACGGGCCACGGAGAACGGAGCCCGGATTGCACTTAGACAACCCACGTGTGCCGTGATTCACGGCACACGGAGGGACATGTGCGTGTTTTACACGCCAGTGAAAAACGTCAGTGTTTTTCACTGACATGTGAAGCGGGCCTAAAAGTGAGAATATTGTTGCTACAGCAACATTTTGGGTGAAGTAGCTGTGGATTCAAAATGCTTAATACTCCTGAATAAAATCCTTGATGGGTGCAGATTCCAAAATGGGGTCACTTGTGGGGGTTTTCTGACGTATAGGTACCTAAGGGGCTTGGTGCGCGAAGTTTATTTCAACTTTTCCAAAATTCAAATGGTGCTCCTTCCATTCCAAGCCCTCCCATTTATCCAAACAGAATGTGGAGAAGGAAATGACATCACAGGTTTTTTTTTCCAAAGGTCTGTGTTCAACCAACTTTATTATCACTGACAAGTCTTAAAAAACGCACCTAGAAAAACGCATGAAAAACGCATGAAAAACGCATGCGTTTTCGATGCGTTGTTTCTCAAAAAGCATTGTTTACAATTCTCCCCTCTGCCAGAGGGTGCGTTTTTTTCCGCGCGGAAAAAAAAGCAACGTGTGCACATACCCTTATAGTTCCGTATTGTGAGACCCAGCTCCCTCCCTGTTGCCTGTTGGCAATTTTCTTGTTCCGTGTGTTATCACCGGCTGTTGTCGTGGACAGAGTCTCCGGTTGTTCCGGTTCTTACTCTGTTCTACTTGTGGGTGGCTATTCTCCTTCAGCTTTTGCACTAAACTGGCTAGGACTGGCTACCAGGGGGTGTATAAGCTCAGAGGGAGGAGCTACACTTTTTAGTGTAGTACTTTGTGTGTCCTCCGGAGGCAGAAGCTAAACACCCATGGTCTGGATCTCCCAATACGGAACTATAAGAAAAAGAATTTACGGTGAGTAACAAAATTCTCTTTTTATTTGAAATAATAAAACCATAACAAAGACCCTCATTCACCACTTTATTAAGTATGCAAACAACCCATCCTTGTCCGACGTAATCCACGGAGGTCCCGCATCGCTTCCAGCTCTGCTACATGAAGGTGACAGGAGATGCAGAAGATACCGCCGCTCCTGTCACCTCCACGCAGCAACTGAGGTGAGAAGTGCGATCAGCTAATGTCAGTCAGGTAACTCGTGGCCACCACTGGATCCTCCAACAGTGACAGCAAGTCGCCTGAGTGACAGCAATGAAGTCACAGGTGAGTTGCGGTCACGAGGGGAGGGATCCAGCAGGCCGCAGGTAACCTGAGTGACAGCAGCGCTAATCATGCTGCTCAATTCAGTCACTCAGGGGATTAGCGGTCACCGGTGAGTCCTTCACGGGTGACCGCTAATCAGGACGCGACACTGACAGAGCCGCGGCATGACAATGAAGTTGGGTGAAGTTCACCCAAGTTCATTCTGATCGTGCAGCTCTCTGTCTGCTGTCAGTGGCCATTCAGCTCTGCTACATGGCTGTCTGTGGCTGCTGTCATCTGCCATTCAGCTCTGCTACATGGCTGTCTGTGGCTGCTGTCAGCGGCCATGTAGCAGAGCTGAATGGCAGATGACAGCTGCTGAGAAAAAAAGGATCACACACGCATTGCACACGCACTGCAATCATGAGAAAAATCTCAGGATCGCAGTGCAGTTGCATTGCACTCTGACCTAACGTGAACTAAAATCAGCCGAGTTTTTTTCAGCCAACTCGGACCGATTTTACTCGCATAGATGTGTTTCCAGCCTAATGATGATCTATTGCTGATTAATCAGTGATTTTATCAAAAACTACACTAAGCAGGCCAGTAAGTGATATCACTGGAATCGGGATCTCTGCACCTACATTATGGTGGCAAAAATCTGGTGACCATTTCCCTTTATTAACCATTGTCTGCATAACTGCAGAGGGCTGAAATGAGGCATAGGAATATATCCAGTTCTGTTCCTGAATATTAATGAGCGTTTTTCTTTTTAATAGCTACTTGTGTTGACTAAGGAATAACAATTCTGGAGCACATTTTCTTAGACCTCTGTGTTGTTCCTTCTTCTGTTGTTTTTTTTTTTTTTTTTTTTTTTTCGTTCTATTTCGCTTTTCTGAATAAATATCGATGATTCTATTAAGGGGCTTGTCAAGGATTAGAAAAACATGGTTGCTTTCTTCCAAAAACAGTGCACGCCTGCTGTGTATAGTATTGCAGCTCAGCTCCTGTGAAGTGTATGCTGAGTTGCAATACCAGACGCTACCTTTTACCTAAGTGTGGTAATATTTGGGGGGGGGGGAGAATCTGCAATGTTTTTCCAGCCTTGGCCTACCCCTTTTAGGTATGTGAAATATCTAATTATTCTCATGCCTCTCTCTGTCAGCAGTGCAGCACAGACCGTTTCTATCACATCCTCAATCGATTCACACCGATCAGCGTCCAAGATCTCTCCAGCCAAATCAGCAGGGGCTAAGCCCTACTGTAGGGGGCAAAGTAGCTGCAAGGGAGCCTGTGATTCAGGGACGTCAAGCAGGAGCTCTCGTGAGCAGATTGAGAACACCCCAATGTTGTGTCCTTTCCATTTACAGCCTATACCAGAGTAAGACCCTTTTTATATACTAGGTAGCAGTTTTTAATTAGTAGCCCCCTGTACTCCACAGAGACCACCCTTACATTTGTCCTTTTGTACTGTCTCCCTTTACAGACCAGAAGCTGCACTGAAAAGTCTCGAGATAGAATTTAACCGGAATAAAGAAAGGCTTCAATTTTTTAAGGTAATGTTTAAAAAAAAAAAAAAAAAAAAAAAATGGCTGCTTCTATCCTGAGGCTGTGTTCTCATGGCGGCAAGACTGGCACATCTGTAAAGCCCAGAGCAGCGCCCTTGGTTGTCCGAAACTGGGTTTAGATCACCACAGCATCATTCTTAGTAAAAAATTGTGGGGGACGCAGGTGTAGCTGACAGCAATATGGAAAGTATTATTCACGTGTAATATAAGTATATAGAATCTATACCTCTCAAGTTGAGACTTTACACAGCACATCCATAGAACCCCAATTAATAAAATATCAGGAAGAAGCATGCTTTTTTTTTTCTTTTTTTTTTTTGTTTTTTTTTATGCATTGTAAACATGAGCGTTTCTAAACCTTGCTCTAATAATCTGTACCCTTAGGATAATTAATGCAAAATGTTAGGGCCTACCTATGTAATGTGGACAAGCCCCCCTAACTGATGTAAGATTGGCTAATGTGTATAGCCGTCAGTTTAACATGGAAGGTGCCAGATGACGCGATGGACTGTTGGCAATGATAAAGGACAAACCTCTGTATACATTTGCCAACATTTAACAATCTACTTTGGAGGTTGTACCAGTGATCAGAGAGAGCGCCGTTGCTTGTTTCTTTATGGGAGGGTTTCCACACCAGTCCCAACCAGTAGACCCCATGTTGCCATAGTAACATATTGATCATGTTGCGCAGGGGGGTGTTCAGTTGCATCATTTAAATGTCTCTGTCAGAGATTGACATCAGCATTTAGAGAGATTCAGCACAAAATGACTGTTCAAACCAAGTGCAGGCGCCTGATGTATCATGGCGAGGCCAAACATTTACATGCACCTTCCCACCTGCTTGTTTTCCCATCTACCAGCACCATTCACTGGCTGTATGAAGCAAGAGATATCAATCAGAAGGGAGGTGGAGATGGAGGGGAAAACAAGTGGGAAGGTGCATGCAAAGGATTAGCCTCACCCTAAAGCACCATGCGCCTGTACTTGGTTTGGACAGTCAATCTCTGCCGACAGTCCCTTTTTAAGTGATAAAAATGCAGTGATCATAGCACACTCTAGTCTCTGTAGTTACGGCAGCGGCTGGCTGTGTAATAGTCGCCGGCATCTGCTTGGTATAAAGCCGGCTCTGCTCGTGAGTAACTTATGAAAATAATGTACGTCGTTATGGAGTTAAAGGAAACCGGACAGGGAACATTAAACACTCACATATAAGCATTTAAGCCATAATTAAATGAACCTATAATAACAAAAGCTATACTCTATGTAGAGTACTTTTAGGTCAAATGAGACTTCTAAAACTTTTTTTTTTCAATAATTTGTTAATGGACATGTCTGCTGCTATGATTAAGTGTTTTTTTTTATCAATAAGTTGAAAAGTTAAATGCTTATTTTTCAGTGGTGTTCCAAGGCTTTCAAGAATGTCACCGTGATTCCTCCAGAAACTGGAATTGTTCATCAGGTGAATTTAGAGTACCTGTCCAGATTAGTTATGGAGGATAAAGGCTTCTTATATCCAGACAGTGTCCTTGGTACAGATTCTCACACGACTATGGTGAATGGTCTTGGAATCTTAGGTTTAGGTGAGTTATATTTGATAAATACTTTCTTAACCCCTACACAACGAATAACGAACATAACAGGTCATGAGCAATCATGGTGTAATGTGTCTGTCATGGATTAAAACTGTCACTATGTGAAAACACCAAGTGTGGCAGATCCGTGCCGTCAAAGACCGCTATCCAGCATGGCCAGAGATGCGGGGGCCCATTTCAGTTGTTCCCACGATCTCTGATCACTGTAATTGGTTAGTCGTGCAGTAGGCGCTGAAATATCAGCGCTTCCCAACACCATCACTACCACAGCTCGGCTTAGCGGACAGCCGCACTCCTGCAGCAAGAGCCAGGGCCAGTGCGTTTGCAAGCACTGGCTTATTAACCTTTTTATGTATAGCCATTGAGAGTGATCGCAACACTTCAAAAGTTGTGAGTTAGGGGGCTTCCTCTCCCGCCCCCATTAGCACCCATGCGATAAAAACACAGGGAGCTAATGGTTGTTATGGCACCCTGAGGTCAAACAATGACCTGGTGTGCCAGGTGGAGTCTAGAAACCACTGTTTCTTGATCGTGTACTTATCTTCATCTGCAATACATCAGAAGGACAGTGCAAAAAAGATCCATGTATTACTTATTTGGTTTATGGGCATAAAAATTCAAAGTTTAAAAATTGTGAACTTTTCACATTTTGCCAAATTTTTGATATTTTTATAAATCATATCGTTCAAAATTTACCAGTAACATAAAATACAATGTATCACAGAAAAAAAAACTATCTCAGAATCACTGGGAAATGTTGAAGCGTTCCAGCGTTATTACCTCCATATAGTGACAGTGGTCAAATTTGGAAAATGAGACTGTCATTAATGTACAAAGTTACTCTGTCCTTAAGGGGTTAAATGATGGCTTATAAATACAGTGGAACCTTGGTTTACAAGATCAATATGTTCTGGGAGTGTGCTTGTAAACCAAGTTACTCGTCCCATAGGAAATAATGGAAGCTCAGACAATTCGTTCCACAACTTGTGCAATTTCCCATCCTGGTTCCCTATTATGCTATTAAACACACACACACACACACATACATACATACATACATACATACATACATACATACATACATACATACATACATACATACATACATACATACATACATACACACACACACACACACACACACACACACACACACACACACACACACACACATACACATACATACATACATACATACATACATACATACATACATACATACATACATACATACATACATACATACATACATACATACATACACACATACATACATACACACACACACACACACATACACACACACATACACACACACATACACACACACATACACACATACATACATACATACATACATTATGCTCACCTTACCTTCCGATCCCTCGCTGGCCTCATTGTTCTTGTAGTCAGCAGATATATGTATCTGGTAACCATCGCGACGATGCAGGAGCTTCCACTGTCCACGTCATACGCATGAGCCTCTTGCCTCTGATTGCTCAGCATGCTGCCTTTGTCAAGCGCTGACAGCGGAACGTCCGGCATCAGTTGCGATGGTTACCCGATATACATACTGTACCTGTGGACTACAAGAACCAGGAGGCCGGCGAGGAATCGGAAGGTAAAATGAGCATAATATGTGTGTGTTTGTGCGGACTGCAAAAGCGGATTAGAGCGCGGTGAAAGTACGGAACCGGAAGTGTGTGCGGTGAGTATTTGCTCGTACAGCAAAGATTGCTCTTAAACTGAGTTACAAATTTACAGCAAGCTTTGCTCGTATAGCGAAATACTCGCACACCAAGTTACACGTAAACCGAGGTTCCACTGTAAAATTAAAGCAATATAAACAATCACATCTTTTAAGACGCCCAAGATTTTTTGGGGCTATTAGTTCGATAGCATATCTTATATAAAGTATTTCGAAGTCCAGCCTAGTGTTGGCAGTGTTGTATATTGGGGGATGTTTGCACCGTTACTGGTCCTGTACAACTGCACAATGGTCGTAAGGTGCACGTTACACTTTTACTGCACTCACACTTCCTATGAAGACTTCGATCTCTACCTAGAAGATTTGTATGTAATGGAGATCTTAGAAGATATATGATGTAAAAAAAAAAAGACAACAATCAGCTGTGGAATATTTTAAATTGTCATTTAGTTTCTGTTCTGTTTAACAGTAACTCTTGTGTGTGCATTATTAATTTACTGTCTAATGTATATACTGTAATAAATAAATATGGAGCTATACGACCTGTATCCCCAATATTCCCTTAAGGTGTCGGGGGAATAGAATCGGAAGCCGCTATGCTGGGCATACCCATCACGTTAACCATCCCAGAAATCATTGGATGTGAGGTGACTGGCTCGGTACCTGAGCTTTCCACGTCCATAGATGTCGTTTTAAGTATCACTAAGGTGAGACTATAAGATCAGAACATTTCCCCTAACTAGTTTCGACTACTGTGCTATTAATCTGGATAATGTATGCAAAGTGTTTTATGCTCTAGATGAAGGTTTGTATTTATTTTTCTTTGTCGCTCCATTGGGAGACCCAGACAATTGGGTGTATAGCTTCTGCCTCCGGAGGCCACACAAAGTATTACACTTAAAAGTGTAAACCCCTCCCCTCTGCCTATACACCCCCCGTGCATCACGGGCTCCTCAGTTTTTATGCTTTGTGTTGAAGGAGGCACACTTCCACGCAAGCTCCACAATTTAGTCAGCAGCAGCTGCTGACTATATCGGATGGAAGAAAAGAGGGCCCATAAGGGCTCCCGGCATGCTCCCTTCTCACCCCACTCTGGTCGGCGGTGCTGTTAAGGTTGAGGTACCCATTGCGGGTACAAAGGCTGGAGCCACATGCTGTTTTCCTTCCCCATCCCTTAGGGGCTCTGGGTGAAGTGGGATCCTAACCGGTCACCAGGCACTGGGACCGTGCTCCCTCCGCAGCCCCTGGGGGAATCTGCTGGGCAGGAGACCGGGTATCGTCAGGGACAGGCCCTGCTCCTATGAGGTACTCTGTGTCCCCTTGGGGACGGCGCATAGAGCGCCTGTGTAATGGCCACTGCAGCAGCTGCTGGGTGTGTTTGTGCGCCGGGACTACCGCGCTGACCGCGCTTGTTTGCCGGCCGCGCTTATAACTTTAGTCCCCGGCTTTTGCGGCCTAGTACCGCATATTCCCGCCCCCGGGCCTGCCAGTCAGGGGTAAGGGCGGGACGCTGCACTGGACGTCAGCGCTGAGGGCTGGAGCATACTTAGTATCCTCCTCCCCCCTCACTGAGCACCGTGGGGCACCAGATTCCCGCACTTTCTGAGGCACGCCCACGGCTCCCTCCTCCTCTCAGAACGCTGGCAGCCATTCCTATCAGCACGTCTGACGCTGGAGAACTTCAGAGGGGAGACTACACCGAGCTCCACAGCTCTGGGAGGCCCAGGCAGGGAATCTGGTGGTCAAACAACCGCTGAGGGCGGTCGGTAAGCCGCACCTGTTACTAGGTGCTGGCCCCCCTGGGTGCCGAAGTGTATTTTATATGCTTATATTGTATACATTTACTCTGTACGGCTGCACTATTTGCTTTTGGCTATATACCCTCTCTGATTACGCTAGGAGGAGACAACAGCATGTCGTCCGCAAAAAGCAAGGGTGCCAAGGCACAGGCTTACTTTGCAACCTGTACCTCATGTGCGGCTATGCTACCTGCAGGTTCCACCTACCCTCATTGTGTGCAATGCTCGGCCCCTGTGACACTCACTCAGCCGGAGTCTCAGCCACTGGTGGGACTCTCGGCCCAGGTGGAACCGCCGGCTCCCACTGTCCAGGTGACAGGGACAGAGTTTGCAGTTTTCGCTGACAAACTTTGAGTCTATGGATAGATGGTCTGCTAAGATACTAGAAGCTTTGCAGTCCAGACCGGTAACACAGGCCCCGGGCACTGTTGAATCATTGCTCCCACCCCCCCCTCGGTCGGCACAGCAGAGTGCTCCTGGGTCGACTCATAGGTCCCACGGTGAGGACTCCGACACGGACCGCAGTCCCAGACCGACTAAGCGGGCTCGCTGGGAGCTTCCCTCGACCTCATCACACTGTTCGGGGTCTCAGCATGAGGACTCTCTGGAGGATGAAGCGGAGGTGGCAGATCAGGGCTCTGACCCTGACGCCGCTCTCAACCTTGATACGCCTGAAGGGGACGCCATAGCGTCCATCAATCAGGTGTTAGAACTTTCTCCCCCAGCTCCTCCGATTGAGGAGTCAGCTTCTCAGCAGTAGAAATTCCGTTTTAGGTTTCCCAAACGTACACGAAGTGCGTTCCTTGATCACTCAGACTTCAGAGATACAGTCCAGAAACACCGCGCTTTTCCGGATAAGCGCTTTACTAAGCGCCTTAATGACACAGGTTATCCCTTCCCCCCCCTGACGTAGTCAAGGGTTGGGCTCAGTGTCCCAAGGTGGATCCTCCAGTCTCTAGACTGGCGGCCAGATCCATAGTTGCAGTGGCAGATGGTGCATCACTCAAGGATGCCACTGACAGGCAGATAGAGCTCCTGATGGAATCCATCTATGAGGCTATCGGCGCGTCCTTTGCTCCGGCATTTGCAGCCGTATGGGCACTCCAAGCTATCTCAGCTTGTCAGTCTGAGATTAATGCAGTCACACGTGCCGCTACTCCGCAGGTTGTATCCTTAACCTCTCAGGCGTCGGCGTTTGCGTCCTACGCCATGAATGCTGTACTGGACTCTGCGAGCCGTACAGCGGTAGCATCCGCCAATTCAGTGGCAGTCCGCAGGGCCATGTGGCTGCGTGAATGGAAGGCAGACTCTGCTTCCAAAAAGTTTTTAACCGGTTTGCCATTTTCTGGCGACCGCCTGTTTGGCGAGCAATTGGATGAAATCATTAAACAATCCAAGGGAAAGGACTCATCCTTACCCCAATCCAAACCAAACAGACCTCAACAACGGAAGGTACAATCGAGGTTTCGGTCCTTTCGGCCCTCAGCCAGGTCTCAATTCTCCTCGTCCAACAGGACACAGAAGGGTCAGAGGAACTCTGCTTCATGGCGGTCTAAGTCACGTCCTAAAAAGACCGCCGGAGGAACCGCTCCCAAAGCGGCCTCCTCATGACTTTCGGCCTCCCCAAACCGCATCCTCGGTCGGTGGCAGGCTCTCCCGCTTTTGCGACGCCTGGTTGCCACATGTCCAAGACCGATGGGTGAGAGACATTCTGTCTCACGGGTACAGGATAGAGTTCAGTTCTCGTCCTCCGACTCGTTTCTTCAGAACATCTCCGCCCCCCGAGCGAGCCGATGCTCTTCTTCAGGCAGTGAGCACTCTGAAGGCGGAAGGAGTGGTTATCCCTGTTCTCCTTCAGCAATGGGGTCACGGTTTTTACTCCAACTTGTTTGTGGTGCCAAAAAAGGACGGATCTTTCCGTCCCGTTCTGGACCTCAAACTTCTCAACAGACACGTGAAAACCAGGCGGTTCCGGATGGAATCTCTCCGCTCCGTCATCGCCTCGATGTCCCAAGGAGACTTCCTAGCATCAATCGACATCAGGGATGCTTATCTCCACGTGCCGATTGCACCAGAGCATCAGCGCTTCCTGCGTTTCGCCATCGGGGACGAACACCTTCAGTTCGTGGCACTGCCTTTCGGCCTGGCAACAGCCCCACGGGTCTTCACCAAGGTCATGGCAACAGTGGTAGCAGTCCTACACTCTCAGGGACACTCAGTGATCCCTTACTTGGACGATCTTCTTGTCAAGGCCCCCTCTTGGGTGGCATGCCAACACAGCCTGAACATTGCTCTGGAGACTCTCCAGAGGTTCGGGTGGATCATCAATTTCCCAAAGTCAAAACTGACACCGACCCAATCGCTGACATATCTTGGGATGGAGTTTCATACTCTCCCAGCGATAGTGAAACTTCCGCTGGACAAACAGCGTTCACTACGGACAGGGGTGCAATCTCTCCTTCGAGCCCAGTCGCACCCCTTGAGGCGCCTCATGCACTTCCTAGGGAAGATGGTGGCAGCAATGGAGGCAGTTCCATTTGCGCAGTTTCATCTGCGTCCACTTCAAGGGGACATTCTCCGCAAATGGGACAGGAAGTCGACGTCCCTCGACAGGAACGTCTCCCTTTCTCGGGCAGCCAAGGCCTCCCTTCAGTGGTGGCTTCTTCCCACTTCTTTGTCGAAGGGGAAATCATTCCTGCCCCCATCCTGGGCTGTGGTCACGACGGACGCGAGTCTGTCAGGGTGGGGAGCGGTCTTCCTCCACCACAGGGCTCAGGGTACCTGGACTCGGCCAGAGTCCTCCCTTCAGATCAATGTTCTGGAGATAAGGGCAGTGTATCTAGCCCTAAAGGCCTTCCAGCCGTGGCTGGAAGGCAGGCAGATCCGAATTCAGTCGGACAACTCCACGGCGGTGGCATACATCAACCACCAAGGCGGCACACGCAGTCGGCAAGCCTTCCAGGAAGTTCGGCGGATTCTGCTGTGGGTGGAAGCCACAGCATCCACCATCTCCGCAGTTCACATCCCGGGCGTAGAAAACTGGGAAGCAGACTTTCTCAGTCGCCATGGACATGGACGCAGGGGAATGGTCTCTTCACCCGGACGTGTTTCAAGAGATCTGTTGCCGCTGGGGGAAGCCGGACGTCGACCTAATGGCGTCCCGGCACAACAACAAGGTCTCGACATTCATGGCACGGTCTCAAGATCCCAAAGCTCTGGCGGCAGACGCATTAGTTCAGGATTGGTCGCAGTTTCGACTGCCTTATGTGTTTCCTCCTCTGGCACTGCTGCCCAGAGTTACGCAAGATCAGGTCCGACTGCCGCCGCGCCATCCTCATCGCCCCAGACTGGCCGAGGAGGTCGTGGTACCCGGATCTGTGGCATCTCACGGTGGGTCAACCGTGGGCACTACCAGACCGACCAGACTTGCTGTCTCAAGGGCCTTTTTTCCATCTGAATTCTGCAGCCCTCAACCTGACTGTGTGGCCATTGAGTCCTGGATCCTAGCGTCCTCAGGGTTATCTCAAGAGGTCATTGCCACTATGAGACAGGCCAGGAAACCAACGTCAGCCAAAATCTACCACAGGACGTGGAGGATCTTCTTATCCTGGTGCTCTGATCAGGGTTTTACTCCCTGGCCATTTGCCTTGCCCACTTTTCTGTCCTTCCTTCAATCCGGAATGGAAAAGGGTTTGTCTCTCGGCTCTCTTAAGGGACAAGTCTCGGCGCTCTGTGTTTTTTCAAAAGCGTCTAGCCAGGCTCCCGCAGGTACGCGCGTTCCTGCAGGGGGTTTGCCACATAGTCCCTCCTTACAAGCGTCCGCTAGAACCCTGGGATCTGAACAGGGTGCTAACGGCTCTTCAAAAACCACCTTTCGAGCCAATGAGAGATATTTCTCTTTCACGCCTCTCGCAGAAGGTGGTCTTCCTAGTGGCAGTCACATCACTTCGGAGAGTGTCTGAGCTAGCTGCACTGTCATGCAAAGCCCCCTTCCTGGTGTTTCACCAGGACAAGGTGGTTCTGCGTCCGGTTCCGGACTTTCTCCCTAAGGTGGTATCCCCTTTTCATCTCAATCAGGATATCTCCTTACCTTCTTTTTGCCCTCATCCAGTTCACCAATGTGAAAAGGATTTGCACTTGTTAGATCTTGTGAGAGCACTCAGACTCTACATTTCTCGTACGGCGCCCCTGCGCCGCTCGGATGCGCTCTTTGTCCTTGTCGCTGGCCAGCGTAAAGGGTCGCAGGCTTCCAAGTCAACCTTGGCTCGGTGGATCAAGGAACCAATTCTTGAAGCCTACCGTTCTTCTGGGCTTCCGGTTCCTTCAGGGCTCAAAGCCCATTCTACCAGAGCTGTGGGTGCGTCCTGGGCATTGCGGCACCAGGCTACGGCTCAGCAGGTGTGTCAGGCGGCTACCTGGTCGAGTCTGCACACTTTCACGAAACACTATCAGGTGCATACCTACGCTTCGGCAGATGCCAGCCTAGGTAGGCGAGTCCTTCAGGCGGCGGTTGCCCACCTGTAGGAAGGGGCCGTGTTACGGCTCTATTACCGAGGTATTCTTTTACCCACCCAGGGACTGCTTTTGGACGTCCCAATTGTCTGGGTCTCCCAATGGAGCGACAAAGAAGAGAAGGGAATTTTGTTTACTTACCGTAAATTCCTTTTCTTCTAGCTCCAATTGGGAGACCCAGACAGTGGGTGTATAGCTACTGCCTCTGGAGGCCGCACAAAGAACTACACTTAAAAGTGTAAGGCCCCTCCCCTTCTGGCTATACACCCTCCCGTAGGAGTACGGATTCCTCAGTTTTAGTACCAAAGCAAGAAGGAGGAAAGCCAATAACAGTTTCAAAAACAAATTCAATCCGATAACAAGATCGGAGAACTTAAGAAACAACATGAACAACATGTGCACCCGAAAAACGAAACCCTAAGAACAAATAGGGCGGGTGCTGGGTCTCCCAATTGGAGCTAGAAGAAAAGGAATTTACGGTAAGTAAACAAAATTCCCTTCTTCTTTTTCGCTCCTAATTGGGAGACCCAGACAGTGGGACGTCCAAAAGCAGTCCCTGGGTGGGTAAAAAGATACCACATGAACGGGCTGTGAGACAGCCTCTTTCTACAGGTGGGCCACCGCCGCCTGAAGGACCTGTCTACCTAGGCTGGCATCTGCCGAAGCGTAGGTATGCACTTGATAGTGTTTGGTAAACGTGTGCAGACTCGACCAGGTAGCCGCCTGGCACACTTGCTGAGCCGTAGCCTGATGCCGCAATGCCCAGGACGCACCCACGGCTCTGGTAGAATGGGCCTTCAGTCCAGATGGAATCGGAAGCCCAGCAGAACGGTATGTGTGAAGAATTGGTTCCTTGATCCCCCGCGCCAGGGTGGATTTGGAAGCTTGCGATCCCTTATGCTGACCAGCGACTAGGACAAAGAGCGCATCAGAACGGCGTAGAGACGCCGTGCGAGAAATGTAAATCCTGAGTGCTCTCACCAGGTCCAACAGATGTAAACCCTTTTCAAATTGGTGAACTGGATGCGGACACAAAGATGGCAAAGTGATATCCTGATTGAGATGAAAGGAAGAAACCACCTTGGGAGAAAACTCTGGAATTGGACGCAGTACTACCTTGTCTTGGTGAAACACCAGGAAGGGAGATTTGCAAGATAACGCCGCTAGCTCGGACACTCTTCGAAGAGACGTGACCGCCACAAGAAAAACTACCTTTTGTGAAAGCCGAGAAAGGGGAACCTCTTTCAAAGGCTCGAAAGGCGGCTTCTGGAGAGCAATGAGAACCTTGTTCAGATCCCAGGGTTCCAATGGCCGTCTGTAAGGAGGAACGATATGACAAACTCCTTGGAGAAACGTGCGTACTTTAGAAAGCCGTGCCAAGCGCTTCTGAAAGAATACGGATAGCGCGGAGACTTGACCCTTAAGCGAGCTAAGCGACAAACCTTTTTCCAACCCAGACTGCAGGAAGGAAAGAAAAATTGGCAATGCAAATGGCCAGGGAGAAAACCCTTGAGCCAAGCACCACGCTAAGAATATCTTCCACGTCCTGTGATAGATCTTAGCTGAGGATGGTTTTCTAGCCTGTCTCATTGTGGCAACAACTTCATGAGATAAACCTGAGGCCGCTAGGATCCAGGACTCAATGGCCACACAGTCAGGTTCAGGGCCGCAGAATTCAGATGGAAAAACGGCCCTTGAGACAGCAAGTCTGGTCGGTCTGGTAGTGCCCACGGTTGGCCCACCGTGAGATGTCACAGATCCGGGTACCACGACCTTCTTGGCCAATCTGGAGCGACGAGTATGGCTCGATGGCAGTCGGACTTGATTTTCCGGAGAACTCTGGGTAACAATGCTAGAGGTGGGAACACATAGGGGAGTCGGAATTGCGACCAATCCTGAACCAAGGCGTCTGCCGCCAGCGCTCGGTGATCGTGAGACCGTGCCATGAAAACTGGGACCTTGTTGTTGTGCCGTGACGCCATCAGATCGACGTCCGGCGTCCCCCAGCGGCAACAGATCTGCTGAAACACGTCCGGGTGAAGGGACCATTCTCCTGCGTCCATGCCCTGGCGACTGAGAAAGTCTGCTTCCCAGTTTTCCACGCCTGGGATGTGAACTGCGGATATGGTGGACGCTCTGCTTTCCACCCACGTCAAAATCCGCTGGACTTCTTGAAAAGCTTGGCGACTGCGTGTTCCCCCTTGGTGGTTGATGTACGCCACCGCCGTGGAATTGTCCGACTGAATCCGAATCTGCTTGCCTTCCAGCCATTGTTGGAAGGCTCGCAGGGCAAGATAGATTGCTCTGATTTCCAGAACATTGATCTGCAGGGTGAACTCTTCCTGAGTCCACGTCCCCTGAGCCTTGTGGTGGAGAAACACCGCTCCCCACCCTGATAGGCTCGCATCCGTCGTGACCACTGCCCAGGACGGGGGAAGGAACGACTTTTCCTGTGACAATGAGGTGGCTAGGAAATGCATGAGGCGCCTCAGTGAGTGCGACTGGCTCTGAAGGAGAGATTGCACTCCAGTCCGTAGCGAGCACTGCTTGTCCAGTGGAAGCCTCACTATCGCTGAGAGAGTATGAAACTCCATGCCAAGATAAGTCAGAGATTGGGTCGGGGTAAGATGAGACTTTGGAAAGTTGATAATCCACCCGAAACTCTGGAGAGTGTCTAGTGCCACCTTCAGACTGTGTTGGCATGCCTCTTGAGAGGGTGCCTTTATAAGCAGGTCGTCTAGATACGGGATGACCGAGTGACCCTGCGAGTGCAGAACAGCTACTACTGCTGCCATGACTTTGGTGAAGACCCGGGGGGCTGTTGCCAGACCGAAAGGTAACGCTACGAACTGTAGGTGTTCGTCGTGTATGACGAAGCGTAGGAAACGCTGATGCTCTGGTGCAATCGGCACGTGGAGATACGCATCTTTGATATCTATTGATGCTAGAAAATCTCCTTGAGACATTGAGGCTATGACGGAGCGTAGGGATTCCATCCGGAACCTCCTGACTTTTACGTGTCTGTTGAGCAACTTTAGATCCAGGACGGGTCGATACGATCCGTCCTTTTTTGGGACCACAAACAGATTGGAGTAAAAACCGTGACCTTGTTCCTGAAGAGGGACGGAGGTCACCACTCCTTCCGCCTTTAGAGCGGCCACCGCCTGCAACAGAGCATCGGCTCGGTCTGGTGGTGGAGAAGTTCTGAAGAAACGAGTTGGCGGACGAGAACTGAACTCTATCCTGTACCCGTGAGACAGAATATCCCTCACCCAACGGTCTTTGACGCGTGACAGCCAAATGTCGCCAAAGTGGGAAGCCTCCCACCGACCGCGGGTGTGGGAATCGGAGACCGCAAGTCAGGAGGACGCCGTTGGCAACGGTTCCTCCGGCTGTCCTTTTTGGGCGTGACTGAGACCTCCAAGAATCTGAGCGTCTCTGGTCTTTTTGAGTCTTTTTTGACGAGGCGAATTGGGACCTGCCCGGTCCTCGAAAGGACCGATAACCAGACTGACCCTTCCTGTGTTGGGGTTTGTTTTGTCTGTGTTGCGGTAAGGATGAGTCCTTACCCTTGGAGTGTTTGATGATTTCATCCAAACGCTCTCCAAACAATCGGTCACGAGAAAAAGGCAAATTGGTTAAGCACTTCTTGGAATGAGAATCTGCTTTCCAATGTCTCAACCACAGGACCCTACGCAAAACAACGGAGTTGGCTGACGCCACTGCCGTGCGGCTTGTAGCGTCAAGAACAGCATTAATCGCGTACGACGCGAATGCCGCCATTTGCGAGGTCAATGGTGCTACCTGCGGGGCAAATGCACGTGTGACTGAGTCGACTCGCGCAAGCCCGGCTGAGATAGCTTGGAGTGCCCATACGGCCGCAAAAGAAGGCGCTAATGACGCTCCAATCGCTTCATAGATGGATTTCAGCCAGAGCTCCATCTGCCTGTCAGTGGCATCTTTAAGTGCCGCTCCATCTTCAACTGCAACCAAGGATCTAGCTGCAAGCCTGGAAATTGGAGGATGCACTTTTGGACACTGGGTCCAACCCTTGACCACCTCAGGGGGAAAAGGGTAGCGTGTATCTTTAAGCAGTTTAGGAAAACGCCTTTCAGGATAAGCGTGGGGTTTCTGGATTGCGTCTCAAAGTCAGCGTGGTCCAGAAAAGTGCTTAATGTACGCTTAGGGTATCTGAAATGGATTCTCTCGTGCTGCGAAGCTGACTCCTCTACAAGAGGAGCTGGTGGGGAAATATTTAACATCTTATTGATGTTAAATATAAGATCATTAACTATGGCGTCACCATCTGGTGTATCTAGATTGAGAGCGGTCCCAGGATCAGAATCCTGATCAGTTACGTCCGCCTCATCACCCATAGATTCATCTCGCTGGGATCCTGACCATTGAGATGAATGTGAAGGCCCGTCATAGCGAGCCCGCTTAGGCTGCCCGGGGCCATCGTCCGAGTCAGAGTCTTCACCCTGAGGTGTATATGCCCGTCCCGGAGCTTGGAGGTAATTCAGCTGAGGGGGACCAGGGGGCAATGATTGCACAGTGTCCGTGGCCTGAAGTACAGGCCTAGCTCGCAATGTGTCAAGAATTTGTGACATAGTGAGAGACATTCTGTCAGCAAAAGCTGCAAACTCAGTTCCTGTCACCTGGACAGCATTCACAGGTGGTACACCCTGGGTCACGTCCAGCAGAGGTCCCGACTGTGCAAGCGCCGCAGGGGTGCCTTGGCACCCTTGCGTTTTACGGACGACATGCTGCTGGCTCTCTGCAATGTGAGAGAGTCTATAGCCAAAGGGCGACCAGCGCTATGTAATACCAAGTATTTGTAGAAACAAAATACTAAGAATACTAATAATACTACTGGCACAAGAGGGGGTGAGCCCTGAGGGCTGCTTACCGCCCGCTGAATAGCGGGTAAGAGGCGCAGAATTCCTTGTCTGGGTCTCCCCGGCTCCCCTCTGCAGCTCAGCGTGTCAGCAGGAATGGCTGCCGGCGTCTGTGGAGAGGGGCGGTCCGTGGGAGTTTCCAAACAAAAGTGCGGGAAACAGTGTCCCCTCTGTGCCGATTGTGAGGGCTGGAGTATGTAAAAACGACTCCAGCCCTCGGCGCTGATGCACTGGCCAGCGTCCCGCCCCTCTCCTGACTGGCAGGTCTGGGGGCGGGAACGAACGGAAGCAGGCCGCAAAAGCCGGGGACTCGAGTTATCAGCGCGGCCGCCGTAAAAGCGCGGGCCGCGCTGAAGTCCCCGGCGCACCACAAGTGCCAGCCGCGCCGCAGTCCCAGCGGCCGGCGCGACCGATTCCCAGAAGTGGCCAGCGTCCCGCCCCTCTCCTGACTGGCAGGTCTGGGGGCGGGAACGAACGGAAGCAGGCCGCAAAAGCCGGGGACTCGAGTTATCAGCGCGGCCGCCGTAAAAGCGCGGGCCGCGCTGAAGTCCCCGGCGCACCACAAGTGCCAGCCGCGCCGCAGTCCCAGCGGCCGGCGCGACCGATTCCCAGAGGTGTGCCTGCTTCAGCGAAGCTGAATGAGGCCATGGCACAAGCGCCGTAGCGCTGATGTCCCCCGGCGCACTACAACACCCAGCATGCTGCGGTGTGAGCGCCAAATGCACGGGGACACAGAGTACCTTGAGGAAGCAGGGCCATGTCCCTGATGTACTCCGCTCCATCCAGCATCTTCTCCAGGGGCTGTAGATGGAGCACGGTCTCAGTGCCTGGAGACCAGTAAATCCCACTTCACCCAGAGCCCTGTAAAAAGGGATGGGGAAGGAATCCGCATGTGGGCTCCTGCCGCCGTACCCGCAATGGGTACCTCAACCTTACAAACACCTCCGACATACAGTGGGGTGAGAAGGGAGCATGCTGGGAGCCCTGTATGGGCCCTCTTTTCTTCCATCCGACATAGTCAGCAGCTGCTGCTGACTAAAAACAATGGAGCTATCCGTGCGTGTCTGACCTCCTGCGCACAAAGCTAAAACTGAGGAATCCGTACTCCTACGGGAGGGTGTATAGCCAGAAGGGGAGGGGCCTTACACTTTTAAGTGTAGTTCTTTGTGCGGCCTCCAGAGGCAGTAGCTATACACCCACTGTCTGGGTCTCCCAATTAGGAGCGAAAAAGAAAGGGAATTTTATTTTCTTACCGTAAATTCCTTTTCTTCTAGCTCCAATTGGGAGACCCAGCACCCGCCCCTGTTCCCTTCGGGCTGTTGTTCTTTTGTGTACACATGTTGTTCATGTTGAACTGTTCTGGGTTCATGGTTTTCAGTTCTCCGAACATCCTTCGGATTGAATTTACCTTAGACCAATTTATAAGTTTCCTCCTTACTGCTTTTGCACCAAAACTGAGGAGCCCGTGATGCACGGGGGGGTGTATAGGCAGAGGGGAGGGGTTTACACTTTTAGCGTAATACTTTGTGTGGCCTCCGGAGGCAGAAGCTATACACCCAATTGTCTGGGTCTCCCAATTGGAGCTAGAAGAAAAGGAATTTACGGTAAGTAAACAAAATTCCCTTCTTTTTGTTTTTTTAAATTCAATTATGCTTTTTTTTGTTAAAAGGAGAGCTCTACTTTTTGTACCTTTCCCCAACTCTTTATTGTATGAAACCTATTTGCCGATTAACAAACACAAAAATCTGCTGCAGAAAGGCAAAAACTTGATCACAGTCCCAGACTTGCAAAGGTGCTTAACCCAATATGGTGGTCTGTTGTGAAATGTCACAGGTGACTTAAGATTTTAACAAAATTTACATTGTAGAATTAAAGGGAATCTGTCACCAGGTTTTTTTTCTATCTAATCTGTGAACAGCTTAACATAAGGGCAGAGATCCTGATTCCAGTGATGTCACTTACTGGGCTGCTTAGTGTAGTTTTGATTAAATCACTGACTAATCAATGGTAGATTATCATTAGAGGACTACTTGGCCTGCGTCAGGTAGTCCAGCATATTCATGAGCTCTGTATAACTGCTAGAGCTGCAGCAGAGAAAATAGTGACTTTATCAAAATGACAGCAAATGGCTCAGTAAGTGACACAATGCTGGAATCAGGGTCTCTGTATTATGCTGATTTCAGATTGGGTAGAAAAAACCTGGTGACTGCCTTTAGTTCAGTGTTTAAAGTTACCCTTAAATATTTCTTCTAAAGTAATTCAGAGGAAAACGCTTTATTTTTTTTTCCCTGCAGCACTTAAGACAAGCTGATTTAGCTGGGAGATTTGTGGAATTCTTTGGAGAAGGTTTGTCTCAGCTTTCAGTTGTCGACCGTACCACAATAGCCAACATGTGCCCAGAGTATGGTGCCACCGTGGCCTTCTTTCCAGTGGACCAAGTCACCCTTAGCCACCTGAAACAAACCGGTAAGCCCCCTGACAGTTATGTATGGTGCTGTGTAATATAGCATAATGGCGCTACCGAAAGTAATTATTACGAATATTATTGGTCTCGGGCCTTTAATATGAGAGTCCTGAAAAACCCATTCAAATCCGCATGTGTATTACTGCTGCTAGGAAAAGCAATTGTGTAATTAATAGAAAAAAAGTTTCTAGTAGAAAATGCATTGCAGTGGACAGTACGTCAACCCATAACCTAAATTTGTTGCAGGACATCCTAAAAAGTTCACAATCAGGGAAATAGTTGTGCAATGCTGGTTACAAGGCTTTGGTCATGCCAAAGTGTAGTATTTTGATAAAAGGTTGATTTTTTTTTTTGTTTTATGGCGGGGTGTGTGTTGTGGTTTTATGGGGGGGGGAGGGTTGGTCAAGATTACAAAGAGAAACTTTAAAACAAAACATCCTATTGTGTCCTGTTACATTCTATTCTACGGAAAACAGGGTTTGTTTTCAAAGATAAAGCGTGAGCAGCCTCTCACAACACTATGTGCGCACTTTGTGTTTTTACCTGCGTTTCCGCTGCGTTTTGAACTGCAGCGTTTTCATGCCAAAAGGCATGTTTTGATTTTCATGCAAAGTCTATGGGAAATTTGGATTTCTTGTCCGCACTTTGCTGTTCAAAACGCTGGATTTAATTTGCATAATTTTGGGCAAAAACTCAGCGTTTAAAGAAGCAGCATGTCAATTGTTTTTGCCATTTTTTTTCAGCGTTTTGATAACATTGAAGCCAATGAGAAGTTGCAAAAAGCAAGAAATATCAAAATTCTAGTGTTTTACATGCTTTTTTGATGCAGAAAACATGCTTTTTGAACAAATTAAATGTATGCGTTTTTGACAAAAAATTAATGGCATGATATGTCCCTTTATAGACACACACATAGTCCGACAATTAAATATATGAAAATAATGTAATTTTATGCATAAATATTGGCATAGTTATCAATTTACTGTAATAAAAAGCCATTTTTCATATGATTTAAATATTGATATCATTTTTATTCCTTTTTTCCTTTTTTTTATTTTTGTTTTATAGTGTTTAACCTCATAACGACGGCCGTACGACTTAAAGCGGCGGCAAAACAGGGTACTTATTCTGTTCCGCCGCTTTAAAGCGGCGGCCCGAAAAAGCCCTGTAGCGCCCCCCAGCGACCGAAAATCTCGGGGGTTTCAGCTACCGGGGGTAGCTGAGACCCCCCAGATTATGAATCGGGGTGTTTTTTTTTGGACCCCGACCATGTGATCGCCAGTATACACCGTATACCGACGAACACATGAAAAAAAAAAGAAATGGCCGGTAAAACTGATTTCTTTTTCATCTGACATGATCAAACATGTCAGATGAGAAAGAAATCTAAACCCCTAGTGCCCCCAAAGCCCCCGGTACCGGAGAGTCCCCCCACCCCCACCCCTACCCCCACCGGACATCCAAAATGGCGCCGAAGCGCACAGAAAACTGCCGCCGGCGCCGGCTCTGCAGTCATTTCCCTCCGATCTGAAATGATCAAACATTTCAGATCGGAGGGAAATGTCCTCCCCCTGACCCCTCCTCCGGTACACCGGAGATCTCTGGTCCCCGGAGCCCCCTCCGGTCTCCAGAGCCGCCTCCCCCCTCCGTAGCGTGGAAGATGGCGGCGCCGCGCGGCCGCATTCATTCTGCTCTTTCTGCCGCATGTGACACGTCACATGCTACAGAAAGGTGCCCCCAAGTCCCCAGGTCCCGCTAGGTCACCCCCCGTCACCCCCCCCCCCCCAGCTCCAGCCCCCGGTCATACGTTACCTGTCTGGTGATCGTCCCGCGATCACGCCGCCTCCTTCTTCAATGCTGGCAGCGCATGCGCAGACAGCGGCTGTCAGCTGGATCCCTGGGACGCTGACGTCGCTGCTGCACAGGCTCTCCACTGTGGACCGGGGGAGAGTGAGTGCAGTAATCAGCAGTCTCTCCATGTGAGGAGTGTGGTCCTCACATGGAGAGACTGCTGTTCCAGAAAATGGGGGGTACGTTCTGTGAGCGTGCCCCTCATATTCTGGAATGAGGTTACTGCAGGTCACTCTGCCCTAAGTTGGACCGGGGCAGTGTGAGTGCAGTAATTCTCAGATTACTGCACCCACACTGCTCATGGAGAGCTTGCTCTTCCAGAAAATGGGGGATACGTTCCCTGAACGTGCCCCCCATATTCTAGAAGATCCAGAGTCGGCGTGGGACGTCCAAAATGGATTACAGCGACCGGAATTTCTTTATTTTCAATAAATTGGAAAAGAGGAATGTTTCGGGGAGTGTTTTTTTTCAAATTTTTTTTTTTGTCTTTATTTTTTTCTATTACTTACTGGGTTAGTGATGTCGGGTATCTGTTCAGATGCCGTGACATCACTAACCCCAGGGCTTGATGCCAGGTGACATTACAGCTGGTATCAACCCCATATATTACCCCGTCTGCCACCGCACCAGGGCGCGGGATGAGCTGGGGCGAAGCGCCAGGATTGGCGCCTCTAATGGATGCGCCACTTCTGGGGCGGCTGCGGCCTGCTATTTTTAGGCTGGGAAGAGTCCAATAACCATGGCTCTTCCCCCCCCTGAGAATACCAGACCCCAGCTGTCCGCTTCACCTTGGCTGGTGATCTAATTTGGGGGGGACCCCACGTTTTTTTTTTTTTTTAAAAAAACGCCTGGGGAGCCCTCCAAATTGATCACCAGACAAGGTGAAGCTGTCAGCTGTGGTTTGCAGGCTACAGCTGTCTGCTTTACCCTAGCTGGCTATCAAAAATAGGGGGGACCCCACGTCGTTTATTTTAATTATTAATTTTTTTGGGGGCTAAATACAAGGCTAGGCACCCTTTAGTGCCACATGAAAGGCACTAAAGGGCGCCAGCTTAGAATATGCAGGGGGTGGGACGTTATATATGTTTGACATGTATCCATTCATCCATTGTAGCATTTTAGGCTGTGCGCCCATAATCGGGATTTGCAGCGTTTTGGGCGCAGAGTGTGTCCATAGTGTGTCCCTGTGTCCATAGCGCTGCATTGTGCAGTAGAAGCACAGTGGAAGGATTTTTAGAAATCCCATGCCCAATGTGCTTGCCCAATGTGCTTCTTTTCTCCGCAGCATAAACCGACCTGTGGCGCAGCTTCCCGAGCCTCAGCATGTCAATTTATGCTGCGGCGACAAGAGTGTTCTCTGCAGGTAGCATAGAGCTCCACAGCGGCCTGAACCCAAATCGTGGGCATGGGCAGCTGCGTTCTCCCGTGGACAACACTCACATCTCTGCAGGAGGCTGACACTGTGTACTAGACGCCGTGTCGCTGGATCATGGCCACATAGCCTAAAAGTGAGACATTTGTTGTTACAGCAACATTTTTGTGAAGTACCTGTGGATTCAAAATGCTTACTATACTCCTGAATAAAATCCAGTTTCCAAAATGGGGTCACTTGTGGGGGGTTTCTAATGTATAGGTACCCAAGGGGCCCTGCAAATGTGACATGGTGCCCGCAATTTATTTCAACTTTTCCAGAATTCAAATGGTGCTCCTTCCATTCCAAGCCCTCCCATTTATCCAAACAGAGGTTTTTGGCCACATGTGGGGTATCCCTGTGCTCATAAGACAATGGATAACAACCTGTGGGGTCCACGTTTTGTTGTTGCCTCTTGAAAAAGTGAGAAATTTGATGCTGAAGCAACATTTTTGTGAAAAAAATGAAAATTTTCAATATGGCAACCTAAGCTTATCAAATTCTATGAAGTATTCGTGGATTCAAACTGCTCACTATACACCTAGATAAAAGCCTTGAGGTGTCTTGTTTCCAGAATGGAGTCACTTGTGGGGGACCGCCACTGTTTAGGCACCTCAGGGGCTCTCCAAATGCAACCTGGCGTCCGCTATTGATTCCAGCCAATTTTGCAGTCAAATGGCACTCCTTCCCTTCCGAGCCCTGCTGTGCGCCCAAACAGTTGATTTCCACCACATATAAGGTATCGCCAAACTCAGGAGAAATTGCACAATAAATGTTATGCTGAATTTTTTCCTTTTACTCTTGTAAAAAAAAAAGCTACCTGGTTGAAATAACAATTTTGTGGTAAAATTTTTATTTTTTTTTTTTTCATGGCTCAACGTTATAAAATTCTGTGAAGCACCTGGGGGGTTCAGGGTACTCACCAAACATCTAGATAAATTCCTTGAGGGGCCTAGTTTCCAAAATGGGGTCACTTGTGCGGGGTTTCTGCTGTTTAGGTACCTTAGGGGTCCTCCAAATGTGACATGGTGCCCGCAATCTTTTTCAGCCAAATTTCCTTTCCAAAATTCAAATATTGCTCCTTTCGTTCCAAGCCCTCCCATTTGTCCAAACAAAGGTTTCAGACCACATGTGAGGTATCACCGCGCTCATAAAAAAGTGGTTAACAAACTTTGAGGTCAAATTTTTGGAATTACCTGTTGAAAAAGTGAGAAAATTGATGCTAAAGCAACATTTTTGAGAAAATTATTAAAATTTTCAATATGACAACGTAACGTTAACAAAATCTGTGAAGTACCTGTGGATCAAAAATGCTCACTATACCCCTAGATAGAAGCCTTGAGGGGTCTAGTTTCTAAAATGGTGTCACTTGTGAGGGGTTTCTTCTGTTTAGGTACCTTAGCGGACCTGTAAATGCAACATGGTGCCCACAATCTATTTCAGCCAAATTTGCTTTCCAAAATTCAAATATTGCTCCTTCTGTTCCGAGCCCTCCCATTTGTCCAAACAGAGGTTTCTGACCACATATGGGGTATCGGCGCACTCATAATAAAGTGGGGAACAAGTTTTGGGGTCCATTTTGTTGTGCTATTTCTTCTAAAAGTGAATAAATTTGGGTTAGAGCAACATTTTTAGGTAAAATTTAATTTTTGCTTTTTTTCATTCCACATTGCTTTTGTTCATGTGAAGCACCTGAAGGGTTAATAAACTTCTTGAATGTGGTTTTGAGTACTTTGGGGGGTGCAGTTTTTAGAATGGTGTCACTTTTGGGTATTTTCTGTCATCTAGGCCTATTGAAGTCACTTCAAATGTGATGTAGTCCCTAAAAAAATGGTTTTGTAAATTTTGATGTAAAAATGAGAAATCGCTGATAAACTTTGAACCCCTCTAACTTCCTAACAAAAAAAAATTTTGTTTCCAAAATTGTGCTGATGTAAAGTAGACATGTGGGAAATGTTATTTATTAACTATTTTGTGTCACAGAAATCTCTGGTTTAACGATATAAAAATTCAAAAGTTGAAAATTGCTAAATTTTCAAAATTTTTGCCAAAATTCATTTTTTTTCATAAATAAACGCAAAAATTATTGTCCTAAATTTGGTACTAACATGAAGTCCAATATGTGACGAAAAAAACAATCTCAGAATCACCGGGATCCGTTGAAGCGTTCCAGAGTTATAACCTCATGAAGTGACACTGGTCAGAATTGCAAAATTTGGTCTGGTCATTAAGGTGAAAATTAGCTCCGTCACTAAAGGGTTAAATTTTATTTAGCAGTGTATTTGTAGTCAAAATGCATCTGTTTTTAAGCAGTGGAAAAGCATGTAAAACGCAGTAAAAAAACGCAAGCGTATTTATAGCGTTTTTGTGGTCAAAACCAAATTTGACAGACAATTTCTGCCAGAGAATGCGTTTAGAACTACAAGTAACGGTACTTTCACGCTTGCGTTCAGCGGAGTCCGTCACTATGGAGAATGGCGCAGTCCATTAACGCACTGCGCTATATTCCATAGACTTGTATGGATGACGCACTGTAACGCAAGTGTCAGCGTTGCATCCGCCGGACGACGCCATGTCGTTATTTTGACGCTGCGCCGGGCGGAAGGAACGCAGCATGTAACTTTTTTTGAGCAGCGGAATCCTTTGGATTTCACTGCGCATGCTCTCTCTGGCTCCCTCCACCTGTAACCAGGGTACACATCGGGTAACCAAGGAACCCTGGTTACGTGTGCCGGGAGCCAGACACTTCCCCGCTCGGCTCCGCCCCCTCCCGCACTCCGTATGTATACACACACACACACACACACACACACACACACACACACACACGCACTCACCTGTCCCCCAGCGATGCAGTCCCCGCGGCACTGACGTCCTCAGCCATGGCCTCGCACAGCTCCACCCACTTCGCCCTCCGATCCCGCCCCCTGCACACATTGTCGGCGACCGAACGATCAGCTGATCACCCGGCGGCCGGCTACTGTGAGCGATCGGCTGATCGTTCACAATAGTCTGCCGACGGTAAAACTGTAAAAAACCCAAAACGGATTGTGTTGTTTTGCAGCATCCGTTGTGCCACTATATGCAACACATTCGTTGCATCCGTCACACAACGCAATGCAACGGATACCGTTCAACGCAATTGTGAAAGTAGCCTTACTCAACGCAAAGTGCGCACATAGGCTTAATCTTACCTGCACAGTGTAGCATGCCTTTACTTGATCTGATTTCTTCTCCCCTTTTCTTCCACATGGTAGGTGTTGATCCACACAGAATAAAAATATTTGAAGCCTATTTGAAAGCCGTAAAGTTGCTTAGAGAAGAAAATAGTACAATAACACAAAGATATTCTAAGGTAATATGTGGTGTAGAAATGCATAGCGGCATAATGTGTGCACGATATGCTGTATTTGTCCAGGGCACGCCCCCTGAAGAAGCGGACCTGTGTCCGTGAAACTGTCGTAGAGGCTGGAGCCTGATTGCTCTCGGCACTTTCAACCCACATGGGTAATAGCAGAGCAAATCACTGATGCTGAGTGTCTGTCACTACTCGCTCGTATATTGTGCACTTCACTTCTGAGCTGTGGGCAGTGGCAGACGGAACCTATTTGCGCTTGGCACTTTGTAAACCCACATGGGGACTAGTGTTATAATAGTGGTAGAATAGCATTGTTTGCTCATTTGCTTTCATGTTTTTTATTCATTGCACATAACCCTGTAATAACTGGTGCTCTGTATAGATGGGATGTTTCAGTCTAATGTAATATGGAATGGTGTGCAGAGCAGTCTTGTGTACAAGACTGAGGTATAAGACCTGCACACTAGTGTAATTGCAGATTGAAACCTGAGGGGAGGTGCTTTAATTACCATTGTTTGTGCCATTGCTGAAGGCTCCTATATTATCCTTGTATCCGTGTATTTTACCACTGAATGAATAATTGTTAATCCTTCTCTGTTTTAATGTATGCACTTTATACTTTAATAAAAATTAGTTTGATTGCACTTAGCAAGATATAAATTGGTGTAATGAATGTTTCGTTTCGAATTTAATGTATTTGTCCAGGGCAGCATATTTTTAAGCCCAATAATATGTCAGATTAAAAATTCTGCTGTTTTTGTCTAAATTCTTTTTGAAAGAATAAGCCTGGCTCGTTTGAGGAGGGCTGGCCCAGTTTTCCCCTTCGTCCTTGCAATTAATTCATTGCAGTCGCTGTACACGGTGGCTACCTTCAATTAACAGCAATGGGCTTTTTTATGAAGACATCAGGCTTGTAAGAACATGGTGTATTCATGGTGTTACAGAAGCATCATGATAAAGTGTGTGTGTGTGTGTGTGTGTGTGTGTGTGTGTGTGTGTGTGTGTGTGTGTGTGTGTGTGTGTGTGTGTATATATAGATAGAGAATTTATTACTGGAACTTTGGATTCTTGGCTTACGAGCATAATTGGTTCCAAAGGTGTGCTCTTAAACCAAGTTGCTCTTATATCAAAGCAAATATTCCCATAGGAAATAATTGAAACACAAACAATTCATTCCACAACCCAAAAATATTTATTGTATTTATACAAACTTATTACAGTAATACAAAATGTACTGTACATTATGATACAGTAAAAAGCATGTAAAACAAATTTAAACTGCACATTAGCTTACAATAAAATTGTTGGTTTGTGAGGTATTGTATAAGCAATGTGCTGTATTGGTTAGCAGAAAGTACAATACTGTATCCACAAATGCAAATTGATAGACCTGCTGTATAGTATATACTGTACTGTACAATGGTATACTGTGTACAGTACATATGTACAGAGTTACCTCCAGAGCGGGTCAGAGCGCGGTGACAGCACAGAACCAGACTTATGCACGGTGGGAATTTGCTCTTATTGCAAAGCATTGCTCTTAAACAAAGTTACAAATTTGTAAAAAGCTTTGCTTGTCTTGCAAAACGCTCTCAAACCAAGTTACTCTTAAACCAAGGTTCCACTGTTATATAATATATTTATTCAGTCAGATAAAGAATTGCTAATGTTGATTACAGGAATTTTATAAATTTATTTTTTTTACTTTGTTTATTTTATTATTTTTTAGGTTTTAGAAATCAATTTAAACACCATTGTACCATATGTGAGTGGGCCTAAGAGACCACAAGACCGAGTATCTGTAACTGATATGAAGAAGGATTTTGAAGCATGCTTAAGTGAAAAGGTGCGTAAATAACTCCACCACTAAGGCTGGAGAGAGAGAGGCTGTGGCTGCAGTTACATTTCCGGTTGTACATCCTGTCAGGTGTATTTAGAAGAATAGACTAATTATTGTGCAAAATGGATCTGTTAAGTGATGTAAACTGAAGCAGAATGGCCCTCTGATTATTATGGGGTCTTTTGGGTTACATTTTGTGTCCGCTATAAAATGGAAGAAGGTTCTGCATGCTGTACTAGTTTCTGTCCAAAAACTGGTAGAAAACCCTGCAAAGAGAATCTGTCACCATATTTTTGCCACTTAATCTGAGAACCGCATAATATTGAGACAAGAGACCTTGACTTCAGCGATGTGTCACTTACCGTATTTTTCGCTTTATAAGACGCACCTGATTATAAGATGCACCCCCAAATTTGGTGAAGGAAAAGAGAATATATATTTTTTTAATGTTAAATGGGGTCCATCTTATAATGCCAGTATCCATCTAACAAATCATATAGGGTATATGTCCCTCATAGCCCCCCCATCCTAAAATTAGCCCCCCTTAATCTGGATATGGCCCCCTTATATTGAATATAGCCCCTTTGTGCTGGGACACGTCCTCCTGTGCTGCCCATGGCCCCTATAGATGGCACATCTCCCCTGTGTTTGATATGGCCCCCATACAGCTGCCCATGGCCCCTATAGATGGCACATCTCCCCTGTGTTTGATATGGCCCCCATACTGCTGCCCATGCCCACTATAGATGGCACATCTCCCCTCTGTTAGATATGCCCCCATGCTGCTGCCCATAATAAAATAAAACACTCTTTCCTTACCTTCTCAGCGCTGTGCCTCCTCGTGTCTTCCTCCTCACAGTTGAGCTCCGGCTTCCTTACTTCCTGGTTCTTGCTGCCGGTCATGTGATCGGCACGGCAGAGTGATATCATCTCTGCGTGCCTGATCACAGACAGCAGCAGCAGGAGACCAGAGATCAGCGCTGGAGGTAAGTAAAGCTTTTTTTTGTCGCTCCATTGGGAGACCCAGATAATTGGGTGTATAGGCTATGCCTCCGGAGGCCGCACAAAGTATTACACTAAAAGTGTAAAGCCCCTCCCCTTCTGCCTATACACCCCCCGTGCTCCCACGGGCTCCTCAGTTTTTTGCTTTGTGCGAAGGAGGCAGACATGCACGCATAAGCTCCACAGCTTAGTCAGCAGCAGCTGCTGACCATGTCGGATGGAAGAAAAGAGGGCCCTTAACAGGGCCCCCAGCATGCTCCCTTCTCACCCCACTCTGGTCGGCAGTGTTGTTAAGGTTGAGGTATCCATTGCGGGTACGGAGGCTGGAGCCCACATGCTGTTTTCCTTCCCCATCCCCCTTAGGGCTCTGGGTGAAGTGGGATCCTAATCGGTCTCAAGGCACTGAGTCCGTGCTCCATCCACAGCTCCTGAGGACTCTGCTGGATAGGAGCCGAGTATCGTTCAGGGACATGGCCCTGCTACTTTGAGGTACTCTGTGTCCCCGTGGGGACCGCGCACAGCAACACTCCAGCATTGCTGGGTGTGCTAGTGCACCGGGGACCGCGGCGCTGACCGCGTTTGTGCCATTACACACTGCAGCGTCGCTGAGTGTTAGTGTATGGGGACTACCGCGCTGACCGCCGCTACCATTGTTATTACTGTGGCGCGGCTGGGACTGTTAGTGCGCCGGGGACTTCCGCGCCGACCGCGCTTATACGGCGGCCGCGCTTATAACTCGAGTCCCCGGCTTTTGCGGCCTAGTCTCTTTTTCTTCCCGCCCCCAGGCCTGCCATTCAGGGGAAGGGCGGGACACTGTGCAGGACGGCAGCACTGAGGGCTGGAGCATGCTTTGCATACTCCACTCCCCTCACTGTGCACAGTGGGGCACCAGTTCCCGCACTTTCTGGGTCACGCCCACGGCTCCCTCCTCTCCTCAGGACGCCGGCAGCCATTCCTGTCAGCTACTCTGACGCTGCAGAGGGGGGACAAGCTCTGGGTGACCCAGGCAGGGATTCTGGTGGCCACACAACCGCTTTAAGCGGCCGGTAAGCAGCACCTGAGGTGCTGGCCCCACTTGTGCAGAAGTGTAATTATAGGTTATATGTTTATAGGCTATTCTTTACACTGTATGGTGCACGGTTTAGTTCTGGCTATATACCCTATTGTGTTGCTCAGGGGAGACAACAGCATGGCGCCCACAAGAAGCAGGGGTGCCAAAACACAGGCTTACTATGCTGCCTGCGCCGCATGTACGACCTCGCTACCGGCAGGTTCCACTGACCCTCATTGTGTGCACTGCTCGGCCCCTGTGGCACTTACTCAGCCGGAGCCTCTGCTAAGGGGGGCCCAGGGGGAACCACCTGCTAACAATGTCCAGGTGACCGGAACGGAGTTTACAGTTTTTACTGAAAGACTTTCTGAGACTATGGCTAAGATTCTAGAAGCTTTGCAGTCCAGACCGGTATCTCAGACCATGGGCACTGTGGAATCATTGCCCCCTGGTTCCCCTCAGTTGGGACAACAATGTTCCCCCGGGGTGTCTCATAGATCCCGGGGTGAGGTCTCTGACACGGACCGCAGCCCCAGACCGCCTAAGCGAGCTCGCTGGGAAATCCCCTCGACCTCATCACATTGTTCAGGGTCTCAGAGGGAGGACTCTCTGTATGATGACCCGGAGGTAGCTGATCAGGATTCTGATCCTGAGGCCGCTCTCAACCTTGATACTCCTGATGGTGACGCCATAGTGAATGATCTTATCGCGTCCATAAATCAAATGTTGGATATTTCTCCCTCGGCTCCTCCAGTGGAGGAGTCAGCCTCTCAGCAGGAGAAATTCCGTTTCAGGTTCCCCAATTGTACAACGAGTATGTTTCTGGACCACTCCGACTTCAGAGAAGCAGTCCAGAAACACCGAGTTTGTCCAGATAAGCGTTTTTCCAAGCGCCTTAAGGATACACGTTATCCCTTCCCCCCCTGACGTGGTCAAGGGCTGGACTCAGTGTCCCAAGGTGGATCCTCCAATCTCCAGACTGGCGGCTAGATCCATAGTTGCAGTTGAAGATGGGGCTTCGCTCAAGGATGCCACTGACAGACAGATGGAGCTCTGGTTGAAATCCATCTATGAAGCTATCGGCGCGTCTTTTGCTCCAGCATTCGCAGCCGTATGGGCACTCCAAGCTATTTCAGCGGGTCAGGCGCAAATTGACGCATTCACACGTACGTCTGCGCCGCAAGTGGCGTCCATAACCTCTCAGACGTCGGCATTTGCGTCCTACGCTATTAATGCTGTCCTGGACTCTGCGAGCCGTACGGCGGTTGCAGCCGAGAATTCGGTGGCAATACGCAGGGCCTTGTGGCTATGGGAATGGAAGGCAGATTCGGCTTCCAAAAAGTGCTTAACCGGTTTGCCAATTTCTGGCGACTGTTTGTTTGGTGAGAGGCTGGATGAAATCATCAAACAGTCCAAGGGAAAGGAAACATCCTTACCCCAGGCCAAACCAAAATTACCCCAACAGAGGAGGGGACAGTCGAGGTTTCGGTCCTTTCGGGGTGCGGGCAGGTCCCAATTCTCCTCGTCCAAAAGGCCTCAGAAGGATCAGAGGAACTCCGATCCATGGCGGTCTAAGTCACGCCCTAAAAAGACCGCCGGAGGTGCCGCTACCAAGGCGGCTTCCTCATGACTTACGGCCTCCTCACATCGCATCCTCGGTCGGTGGCAGGCTCTCCCGCTTTTCCGACACCTGGCTGCCACAGGTAAAAGACCGTTGGGTGAGAGACATTCTGTCTCACGGTTACAGGATAGAGTTCAACTCTCGTCCTCCGACTCGATTTTTCAAAACATCTCCGCCTCCCGAGCGAGCCGATGCTCTTCTGCAGGCGCTGGGCACTCTGAAGGCAGAAGGAGTGGTGGTCCCTGTTCCTCTTCAGCAACAGGGTCACGGTTTTTACTCCAACCTGTTTGTGGTTCCAAAGAAGGACGGGTCTTTCCGTCCTGTCCTGGACCTAAAACTGCTCAACAAACACGTAAAGACCAGGCGGTTCCGGATGGAATCCCTCCGCTCCGTCATCGCCTCAATGTCCCAAGGAGATTTCCTTGCATCGATCGATATCAAGGATGCTTATCTCCACGTACCGGTTGCTCCAGAGCATCAGCGCTTCCTGCGCTTCGCCACAGGAGACGAACACCTTCAGTTCGTGGCACTGCCGTTCGGCCTGGCGACAGCCCCACGGGTTTTCACCAAGGTCATGGCTGCAGTAGTTGCGGTCCTCCACTCTCAGGGTCACTCGGTGATCCCTTACTTAGACGACCTGCTGGTCAAGGCTCCCTCTCAAGAGGCATGCCAGCACAGCCTCACCGCTACTCTGGAGACTCTCCAGAGTTTCGGATGGATCATCAATTTTCCAAAGTCAAATCTTACACCGGCCCAATCGCTGACATATCTTGGCATGGAGTTTCATACCCTCTCAGCGATAGTGAAGCTTCCGCTGAACAAGCAGCGTTCACTACAGACGGGGGTGCAATCTCTCCTTCAAGGTCAGTCACACCCCTTGAGGCGCCTCATGCACTTCTTGGGGAAGATGGTGGCAGCAATGGAGGCAGTTCCTTTCGCGCAGTTTCACCTGCGTCCTCTTCAGTGGGACATCCTACGCAAATGGGACAGGAAGCCGACGTCCCTCGACAGGAACGTCTCCCTCTCTCAGGCAACCAAAGCTTCCCTTCGGTGGTGGCTTCTTCCCACTTCATTATCGAAGGGGAAATCCTTCCTACCCCCATCCTGGGCGGTGGTCACGACGGACGCGAGTCTGTCAGGGTGGGGAGCAGTCTTTCTCCACCACAGGGCTCAGGGTACGTGGACCCAGCAAGAGTCCTCCCTTCAGATCAATGTTCTGGAGATCAGGGCAGTGTACCTTGCCCTGAAAGCGTTCCAGCAGTGGCTGGAAGGCAAGCAGATCCGAATTCAGTCGGACAACTCCACAGCGGTGGCTTACATCAACCACCAAGGAGGAACACGCAGTCGGCTAGCCTTCCAGGAAGTCCGGCGGATTTTGATGTGGGTGGAAGCCACGGCCTCCACCATCTCCGCAGTTCACATCCCAGGCGTGGAAAACTGGGAAGCAGATTTTCTCAGTCGCCAGGGCATGGACGCAGGGGAATGGTCCCTTCACCCGGACGTGTTTCAGGAGATCTGTCGCCGCTGGGGGATGCCGGACGTCTACCTAATGGCGTCCCGGCACAACAACAAGGTCACGGCATTCATGGCACGTTCTCACGATCACAGAGCTCTGGCGGCAGATGCCTTAGTTCAAAATTGGTCGCAGTTTCAACTCCCTTATGTGTTTCCTCCGCTGGCACTGTTGCCCAGAGTGTTACGCAAGATCAGGGCCGAATGCCGCCGCGCCATCCTCGTCGCTCCAGACTGGCCGAGGAGGTCGTGGTACCCGGATCTGTGGCATCTCACGGTCGGCCAACCGTGGGCACTACCAGACCGGCCAGACTTGCTGTCTCAAGGGCCGTTTTTCCATCTGAATTCTGCGGCCCTCAACCTGACTGTGTGGCCATTGAGTCCTGGATCTTAGCGTCTTCAGGATTATCCCAGGAGGTCATTGCCACTATGAGACAGGCTAGGAAACCAACGTCCGCCAAGATCTACCACAGGACGTGGAAAATATTCCTGTCGTGGTGCTCTGCTCGGGATTTTTCTCCCTGGCCATTTGCCTTGCCCACTTTCCTGTCCTTTCTTCAGTCCGGATTGGAAAAGGGTTTGTCACTCGGCTCCCTTAAGGGACAAGTCTCTGCGCTCTCTGTGTTTTTTCAGAAGCGCCTGGCCAGACTTCCACAGGTACGCACGTTCCTGCAGGGGGTTTGTCACATCGTTCCTCCTTACAAACGTCCGTTGGAACCCTGGGATCTGAACAGGGTGCTGATGGTTCTTCAGAAACCACCGTTCGAGCCAATGAGGGATATTTCTCTCGCACGCCTTTCGCAGAAAGTGGTTTTCCTAGTAGCAGTCACTTCACTTCGGAGGGTGTCTGAGCTGGCAGCTCTGTCATGCAAAGCCCCCTTCCTGGTGTTTCACCAGGACAAGGTGGTTCTGCGTCCGGTTCCGGAATTTCTCCCTAAGGTGGTATCCCCCTTTCATCTCAATCAGGATATCTCCTTACCCTCTTTTTGTCCTCATCCAGTTCACCAATATGAAAAGGATTTGCACTTGTTAGATCTGGTGAGAGCACTCAGATTCTACATTTCTCGTACGGCGCCCCTGCGCCGCTCGGATGCACTCTTTGTCCTTGTCGCTGGCCAGCGTAAAGGGTCACAGGCTTCCAAATCAACCCTGGCTCGTTGGATCAAGGAACCAATTCTCGAAGCTTACCGTTCTGCTGGGCTTCCGGTTCCCTCAGGGCTGAAGGCCCATTCTACCAGAGTCGTGGGTGCGTCCTGGGCTTTGAGGCACCAGGCTACGGCTCAGCAGGTGTGTCAGGCGGCTACCTGGTCGAGCCTGCACACTTTCACGAAACACTATCAGGTGCATACCTATGCTACGGCAGATGCCAGCCTAGGTAGGCGAGTCCTTCAGGCGGCGGTGGCCCACCTGTAGGACGGAGCCGTTACGGCTCTATTATGAGGTATTATTTACCCACCCAGGGACTGCTTTTGGACGTCCCAATTGTCTGGGTCTCCCAATGGAGCGACAAAGAAGAAGGGAATTTTGTTTACTTACCGTAAATTCCTTTTCTTCTAGCTCCAATTGGGAGACCCAGCACCCGCCCCTGTTTTTTTGTGTACACATGTTGTTCATGTTGAATGGTTTCAGTTCTCCGATATTCCTTCGGATTGAATTTACTTTAAACCAGTTTATAATTTTTTTCCTCCTTCTTGCTTTTGCACCAAAACTGAGGAGCCCGTGGGAGCACGGGGGGTGTATAGGCAGAAGGGGAGGGGCTTTACACTTTTAGTGTAATACTTTGTGCGGCCTCCGGAGGCATAGCCTATACACCCAATTGTCTGGGTCTCCCAATTGGAGCTAGAAGAAAAGGAATTTACGGTAAGTAAACAAAATTCCCTTCTTTATTTTACTATGGGCAGCAGCACGGGGGCCATATCTAACACAGGGGGGGGGGGATCATGTGAGATCAAAGGTAAGCACAGGCAGATATAATATGCCCCGCTGCCCCAGCCCCTCAGCGTGATGCAATTTCAGCACCACACTGATGGACCGCGGCTGTGCATATTATAAGAGCGGGAGCAGGAGATCTAAGGCCGGTTTCACACATCCGGCTTTTTGCCGTTTTGCCGGATGCGGCGCTCTCCCGTACAGTTAATACAGTACAATGACAGCACTGTAACTTCCTGGTCACATGCGCCGGTCACATGACAGCATGTGACCGGCGCTTGTTGCGCTGTCATTGTACTGTATTAACTGTACGGGAGAGCGCCGCATCCGGCAAAACTGCAAAAAGCCGGATGTGTGAAACCGGCCTAACGCTGCCGCTCCCAGCTTTCCCTGCCCCCAGCAGTGCTCCAGAGCGGACCCTGCAGTGTGTGTGTGTGTGTGTGTGTGTGTGTGTGTGTGTGTGTGTGTGTGTGTGTGTGTGTGTGTGTGTGTGTGTGTGTGTGTATATTAGTGCCTACAAGTAGTATTCAACCCCCTGCAGGTTTACACATTCGGAATTAACTTGGCATTGTGACATTTGGACTGTAGATCAGCCTGGATGTGTGAAATGCACTGCAGCAACAAAGAATGTTATTTCTTTTTTTATTTTTTTTTTTAAATTGTGAAAAGTTTATTCAGAGGGTCATTTATTATTCAACCCCTCAAACCACAAGAATTCTGTTTGGTTCCCCTAAAGTATTAAGAAGTATTTCAGGCACAAAGAACAATGAGATTCACATGTTTGGATTAATTATCTCTTTTTGTCGCTCCATTGGGAGACCCAGACAATTGGGTGTATAGGCTATGCCTCCGGAGGCCGCACAAAGTATTACACTAAAAGTGTTAAGCCCCTCCCCTTCTGCCTATACACCCCCCGTGCTCCCACGGGCTCCTCAGTTTTTTGCTTTGTGCGAAGGAGGTCAGACACGCACGCACAGCTCCACAGATTGGTCAGCAGCAGCTGCTGACCATGTCGGATGGAAGAAAAGTGGGCCCATATAGAGCCCCCAGCATGCTCCCTTCTCACCCCACTCTTGTCGGTGGTGTTGTAAGGTTGAGGTATCCATTGCGGGTACGGAGGCTGGAGCCCACATGCTGTTTTTCCTTCCCCATCCCCCTTAGGGCTCTGGTGGAAGTGGGATCCTATCGGTCTCCAGGCACTGAGACCGCGCTTCATCCACAACTCCTGTGGAGCCTGCTGGATAGGAGCCGGGTATCGTTAAGGGACATGGCCCTGCTACTTGGAGGTACTCTGTATCCCGGTGGGGACCGCGCACAGCAACACTCCAGCTTTGCTGGGTGTGCTAGTGCACCGGGGACCACGGCGCTGACCGGGTTAATATGTGCCATTACACACTCAGCGTTGCTGAGTGTGTTTATGTATAGGGACTGCCGCACTGACCGCCGCGGCCATGGAAACACTGCGGCGCGGCTGGGACTTGTAGTGCGCCGGGGACTTTCACGCCGGCCGCGCTTTTATGGCGGCCGCGTTTATTACTAGAGTCCCCGGCTTTTTGCGGCCTAGTTTCCTTTCCTCCCGCCCACAGCCCTGACAGGCAGGGGAAGGGCGGGACGCTGCACAGAACGAGCAGCACTGAGGGCTGGAGCATGCTTTGCATACTCCACCCCCCTCACTGTGCACAGTGCGGGCACCAGTTCCCGCACTTTCTGGGTCACGCCCACGGCTCCCTCCTCTCCTCAGGACGCCGGCAGCCATTCCTGTCAGCTCCTCGGACGCAGCAGAGGGGGACAAAGTCTGGGAGACCCAGGCAGGGACTCTGGTGGCCTCACAACCGCTTTAGGCGGGTGGTAAGCAGCACCTGTGGTGCTAGCCCCATTGTGCAGTAGTGTAACATTATATGTTTATGGTATATATGTTTTACACTGTATGGTGCACAGTTGATTTCTGGCTATATACCCTATTGTGTTACTCAGGGAAGATAATAGCATGGCGCCCACGAAAGGCAGGGGTGCCAAAACACAGGCTTATTATGTTGCCTGCGCCGCATGTACGACCCCGCTACCGGCAGGTTCCACTGACCCTCATTGTGTGCACTGTTCGGCCCCTGTGGCACTTACTCAGCCGGAGCCTCTGCTAAGAGGGGCCCAGGGGGAGCCACCTGCTAACACTGTTCAGGTGACGGGGACGGAGTTTGCAAAACTCTCTGAGACTATGGCTAAGATACTAGAAGCCTTGCAGTCCAGGCCGGTATCTCAGCACAGGGACTCTGTTGAATCTTTGTTCCCTGGCCCACCTCAGCTGGACCAACAATGTCCTCCCGGGGTATCTCATGGATCCCAGGCTGAGGGTTCTGACACAGACCCCAGCCCCAGACCGACTAAGCGAGCTCGCTTAGATTTTCCCTCGACATCATCATATTGTGCAGGGTCTCAGAGGGGGGAATCTCTGGTTGATGATGCGGAGACAGCTGATCAGGATTCTGATCCTGAGGCCGCTCTCAATCTTGATACTCCGGACGGGGACGCCATAGTGAACGACCTTATTGCGTCCATCAATCGTATGTTGGATATTTCTCCCTCAGCTCCTCCGGTGGAGGAGTCAGCTTCTCAGCAGGAGAAATTCCGTTTCAGGTTTCCCAAGCGTACACCGAGTATGTTTCTGGACCACTCTGATTTCAGAGAGGCAGTCCAGAATCACCATGCTTGTCCAGATAAGCGTTTTTCTAAGCGCCTTAAGGATACACGTTATCCTTTTCCCCCTGACGTGGTCAAAAGTTGGGCTCAGTGTCCCAAAGTGGATCCTCCAATCTCCAGACTGGCAGCTAGATCCATACTTGCAGTGGAAGATGGGGCTTCACTCAAAGATGCCACTGACAGGCAGATGGAGCTCTGGTTGAAATCCATCTATGAAGCTATCGGCGCTTCTTTTGCCCCAGCGTTCGCAGCCGTATGGGCGCTACAAGCTATCTCAGCAGGTCAAGCGCAAATTGACGCAGCCACACGCACGTCCGCGCCACAGGTGGCGTCCATAACCACTCAGACGTCGGCATTTGCGTCTTACGCTATTAATGCTGTCCTGGACTCTGCGAGCCGTACGGCGGTTGCAGCCGCCAATTCGGTGGTAATCCGCAGGGCCTTGTGGCTACGGGAATGGAAGGCAGATTCTGTTTCCAAAAAGCGCTTAACCAGTTTGCCAATTTCTGGCGACCGATTGTTTGGCGAGCGTTTGGATGAAATCATCAAACAATCCAAGGGAAAGGATACATCCTTACCCCAGCCCAAACCGAACATACCCCAACAGAGGAAGGGGCAGTCGAGGTTTCGGTCCTTTCGGGGCGCGGGCAGGTCCCAATTCTCCTCGTCCAAAAGGCCTCAGAAAGATCAAAGGAACTCTGACGCATGGCGGTCTAAGTCACGTCCTAAAAAGGCCACCGGAGGTGCCGCTACCAAAGCGGCTTCCTCATGACTTTCGGCCTCCTCACTCCGCATCTTCGGTCGGTGGCAGGCTCTCCCGCTTTTGCGACGCCTGGCTGCCACGGGTAAAAGACCGTTGGGTGAGAGACATTCTGTCTCACGGTTACAAGATAGAGTTCACCTCTCGTCCCCCGACTCGATTCTTCAGGTCATCCCCGCCTCCCGAGCGAGCCGAGGCTCTTCTGCAGGCGCTGGGCACTCTGAAGGCAGAAGGAGTGGTGGTCCCTGTTCCTCTTCAGCAACAGGGCCACGGTTTTTACTCCAACTTGTTTGTGGTCCCAAAGAAGGACGGGTCTTTCCGTCCTGTCCTGGACCTGAAACTTCTCAACAAACACGTAAAGACCAGGCGGTTCCGGATGGAATCCCTCCGCTCCGTCATCGCCTCAATGTCCCAGGGAGATTTCCTTGCATCGATCGATATCAAAGATGCTTATCTCCACGTACCGATTGCTCCAGAGCACCAGCGCTTCTTGCGCTTCGCCATAGAAAACGAACACCTGCAGTTCGTGGCACTGCCGTTCGGCCTGGCAACAGCCCCACGGGTTTTCACCAAGGTTATGGCTACTGTAGTAGCGGTCCTCCACTCTCAGGGTCACTCGGTGATCCCTTACTTGGACGATCTCCTGATCAAGGCACCCTCTCAAGAGGCATGCCAACACAGCCTCGACGCTACCCTGGAGACTCTCCAGAGTTTCGGGTGGATCATCAATTTTCCAAAGTCAAATCTGACACCGGCCCAATCGCTCACATACCTTGGCATGGAGTTTCATACCCTCTCAGCGATAGTGAAGCTTCCGCTGATCAAGCAGCGGTCACTACAGACAGGGGTACAATCTCTCCTTCAAGGCCAGTCACACCCCTTGAGGCGCCTCATGCACTTCCTGGGGAAGATGGTGGCAGCAATGGAGGCAGTTCCTTTCGCGCAGTTTCACCTGCGTCCTCTTCAGTGGGACATCCTACGCAAATGGGACAGGAAGCCGACGTCCCTCGACAGGAACGTCTCCCTCTCTCAGGCGACCAAAGCTTCCCTTCGGTGGTGGCTTCTTCCCACTTCATTATCAAAGGGGAAATCCTTCCTACCCCCATCCTGGGAGGTGGTCACGACGGACGCGAGTCTGTCAGGGTGGGGAGCGGTTTTTCTCCACCACAGGGCTCAGGGTACGTGGACCCAGCAAGAGTCCTCGCTTCAGATCAATGTTCTGGAAATACGGGCAGTGTATCTTGCCCTGAAAGCGTTCCAGCAGTGGCTGGAAGGCAAGCAGATCAGAATTCAGTCGGACAATTCCACAGCGGTGGCATACATCAACCACCAAGGCGGCACACGCAGTCGGCAAGCCTTCCAGGAAGTCCGGCGGATTTTGATGTGGGTGGAAGCCACGGCCTCCACCATCTCTGCAGTTCACATTCCAGGCGTGGAAAACTGGGAAGCAGATTATCTCAGTCGCCAGGGCATGGACGCAGGGGAATGGTCCCTTCACCCGGACGTGTTTCAGGAGATCTGTTGCCGCTGGGGGGTGCCGGACGTCGACCTCATGGCGTCCCGGCACAACAACAAGGTACCGACGTTCATGGCACGGTCTCAAGATCCCAGAGCTCTGGCGGCAGACGCCTTAGTTCAGGATTGGTCGCAGTTTCAGCTCACTTATGTGTTTCCTCCGCTGGCACTGTTGCCCAGAGTGTTACGCAAGATCAGGGCCGACTGCCGCCGCGTCATCCTCGTCGCTCCAGACTGGCCGAGGCGGTCGTGGTACCCGGATCTGTGGCATCTCACGGTCGGCCAACCGTGGGCACTACCAGACCGACCAGACTTGCTATCTCAAGGGCCGTTTTTCCATCTGAATTCTGCAGCCCTCAACCTAACTGTGTGGCCATTGAGTCCTGGATCCTAGCGTCTTCAGGGTTATCTCAAGACGTCATTGCCACTATGAGACAGGCTAGGAAACCAACGTCCGCCAAGATCTACCACAGGACGTGGAAAATTTTCCTGTCGTGGTGCTCTGCTCAGGGTTTTTCTCCCTGGCCTTTTGCCTTGCCCACTTTTCTGTCCTTCCTTCAATCTGGACTGGAAAAGGGTTTGTCGCTCGGCTCCCTTAAGGGACAAGTCTCAGCGCTCTCTGTGTTTTTCCAGAAGCGCCTAGCCAGACTTCCACAGGTACGCACGTTCCTGCAGGGGGTTTGTCACATCGTTCCTCCTTACAAGCGGCCGTTAGAACCCTGGGATCTGAACAGGGTGCTGATAGTTCTTCAGAAACCACCATTCGAGCCAATGAGAGATATTTCTCTCTCACGCCTTTCGCAGAAAGTGGTTTTTCTAGTAGCAGTCACTTCACTTCGGAGAGTGTCTGAGCTAGCAGCGCTGTCATGCAAAGCCCCTTTCCTGGTTTTTCACCAGGACAAGGTGGTTCTGCGTCCGGTTCCGGAATTTCTCCCTAAGGTGGTATCCCCCTTTCATCTCAATCAGGATATCTCCTTACCTTCTTTTTGTCCTCATCCAGTTCACCAATGTGAAAAGGATTTGCACTTGTTAGATCTGGTGAGAGCACTCAGACTCTACATTTCTCGTACGGCGCCCCTGCGCCGCTCGGATGCACTCTTTGTCCTTGTCGCTGGCCAGCGTAAAGGGTCACAGGCTTCCAAATCAACCTTGGCTCGGTGGATCAAGGAGCCAATTCTCGAAGCCTACCGTTCGGCTGGGCTTCCGGTTCCCTCAGGGCTGAAGGCCCATTCTACCAGAGCCGTGGGCGCGTCCTGGGCTTTGAGGCACCAGGCTACGGCTCAGCAGGTGTGTCAGGCGGCTACCTGGTCGACCCTGCACACTTTCACGAAACACTATTAGGTGCATACCTATGCTTCGGCGGATGCCAGCCTAGGTAGACGAGTCCTTCAGGCGGCGGTTGCCCACCTGTAGGAAGAGGCCGTTTTACGGCTCTCTTACGAGGTATTATTTTACCCACCCAGGGACTGCTTTTGGACGTCCAAATTGTCTGGGTCTCCCAATGGAGCGACAAAGAAGGGAATTTTGTTTACTTACCGTAAATTCCTTTTCTTCTAGCTCCAATTGGGAGACCCAGCGCCCGCCCCTGTTTTTTTGTGTACACATGTTGTTCATGTTGAATGGTTTCAGTTCTCCGATATTCCTTCGGATTGAAGTTACTTTAAACCAGTTTATAATTCTTTTTCCTCCTTCTTGCTTTTGCACCAAAACTGAGGAGCCCGTGGGAGCACGGGGGGTGTATAGGCAGAAGGGGAGGGGCTTAACACTTTTAGTGTAATACTTTGTGCGGCCTCCAGAGGCATAGCCTATACACCCAATTGTCTGGGTCTCCCAATTGGAGCTAGAAGAAAAGGAATTTACGGTAAGTAAACAAAATTCCCTTCTTTTCCAGCCTTTTCTGACTAATTAAGACCCTCCCCAAACTTGTGAACAGCACTCATACTTGGTCAACATGGGAAAGACAAAAGAGCATTCCAAGGCCATCAGAGACAAGATCGTGGAGGGTCACAAGGCTGGCAAGGGGTACAAAACCCTTTCCAAGGAGTTGGGCCTACCTGTCTCCACTGTTGGGAGCATCATCCGGAAGTGGAAGGCTTATGGAACTACTGTTAGCCTTCCACGTCCTGGACAGCCTTTGAAAGTTTCCACCCGTGCCGAGGCCAGGCTTGTCCGAAGAGTTAAGGCTAACCCAAGAACAACAAGGAAGGAGCTCTGGGAAGATCTCATGGCAGTGGGGACATTGGTTTCAGTCAATACCATAAGTAACATACTCCACCGCAATGGTCTCCGTTCCAGACGAGCCCGTAAGGTACCTTTACTTTCAAAGCGTCATGTCAAGGCTCATCTACAGTTTTGCTCATGATCACTTGGAGGACTCCGAGACAGACTGGTTCAAGGTTCTCTGGTCTGATGAGACCAAGATCGAGATCTTTGGTGCCAACCACACACGGAGACTGGATGGCACTGCATACGACCCCAAGAATACCATCCCTACAGTCAAGCATGGTGGTGGCAGCATCATGCTGTGGGGCTGTTTCTCAGCCAAGGGGCCTGGAAATCTGGTCCGCATCCATGGGAAGATGGATAGCACAGCCTACCTGGAGATTTTGGCCAAGAACCTCCGCTCCTCCATCAAGGATCTTAAGATGGGTCGTCATTTCATCTTCCAACAAGACAACGACCCAAAGCACACAGCCAAGAAAACCAAGGCCTGGTTCAAGAGGGAAAAAAATCAAGGTGTTGCAGTGGCCTAGTCAGTCTCCTGACCTTAACCCAATTGAAAACTTGTGGAAGGTGCTCAAGATTAAAGTCCACATGAGACACCCAAAGAACCTAGATAACTTTGAGAAGATCTGCATGGAGGAGTGGGCCAAGATAACTCCAGAGACCTGTGCCGGCCTGATCAGGTCTTATAAAAGACGATTATTAGCTGTAATTGCAAACAAGGGTTATTCCACAAAATATTAAACCTAGGGGTTGAATAATAATTGACCCACACTTTTATGTTGAAAATTTATTAAAATTTAACTGAGCAACATAACTTGTTGGTTTGTAAGATTTATGCATCTGTTAATAAATCCTGCTCTTGTTTGAAGCTTGCAGGCTCTAACTTATTTGCATCTTATCAAACCTGCTAAATCTGCAGGGGGTTGAATACTACTTGTAGGCACTGTATGTATATATGTATAATATATATATATATATATATATATATATATATATATATATATATATATATATATATATATATATATATATATATATATATATAAACACCCCCCCCGTATATTCGGTTTATATACGGTACTTGGCTGCTTAGTGTAGTTTTCATAAAATCATTGTTTCTTTTAGCAGGAGATTTTCATTAGAAGACTAGTAAACCTGTTGCCATATAGTCCTCCATATTCATAATCTGTTTAACTCCACCACTCATAGTTACATAGGTCCATCTTAATCAACCTTCCTCTACCAATTACTGTATTTCTTTATCGTTCCTTTGGGAGACCCAGACCATGGGTGTTTAGCTTCTGCCTCCGGAGGACACACAAAGTACTACACTTAAAAGTGTAGCTCCTCCCTCTGAGCTTATACACCCCCTGGTAGCCAGTCCTAGCCAGTTTATTGCTTTGTGTCAGGAGGCATACATCCACACATGCATTCTCATCTGATTTGTTTGACTTTTGGAAAGAGTTTGAAGAAAAGCGGGTCCATGTCTGGACTCCCGGCATGTCCCTTCTCACCCCACTGTGTCGGCAGTGTTGTTAAGGTTGATTTACAAGGCTGCAGCCTTACATGCCACGCTCCTTCACCATCCCTTCTGGGCTCTGGCTTGAAGTGGGAGCCAGCACGGTCTCCATGCCTGGCAGGAGACCGGTCTCCATCCACAGCCCCTTGAGGATTCTGTTGGACCGGAGCACTCATCCCCAGGGGCATGGCCCTGCGTCTCAGCAGCTAAGTACCTGAGACGTTTATGTTGGGGGTCCCGGTTCTTTATTGTAAGGGGAGAGTATGCCGTATGTGATTGTTTTAACTTTTCCGGCGGGTTCTCTAGCTTTTGCCTGAGAACCGCGCCGATGGTGCCTGCTTGTCGGCCTCGCCGCTTAAATTTAGGCCCCGGCTTCGCCGGAGGCCTAGTTTCATTTTCCTGCCCTCGCATGTCACTCATGCAGAGGGACAGGTTCGGCTCCTCCCGGCGGCCGTTCTACACAGGGGAGGGACACTCCCCACTGCTGGGGCGTCCCTCCTTCCCTGCAGTTCTCTATAGCCCTCCAGTTCCCGCTCTTTTATAGGAACGCCCCCTAGTCCCGCCCCCTCTTTTCTCTCCGGCGGCCATTTCTCAGGCAGAGTTCACTCTGCTCTGGGACATCCTGCATTCTGCATCTCTGCTGAAGTGCTGCGACTGGGGGACCGGGCTTTGGGATCTGGAGGACACACAACACCGCGCTCAGCGGTCTGGTAAGCCACAGCCGGTCTCCGGTTGTGGACCTCTGTATATTCTCCCTGGGGTTCATTCTCTGCAAAGCCCCCACTCCAGCAGCATGTCTCACACAAGGAGCAAGGCTCCAAAGCTTTATTCTGCATGCACTGCATGTAAGCTCCTGCTGCCTGAACCGAGCATTTATCCACACTGTGATGGTTGATCTAACTTGGCGGTGCCACAGCCTGGAGTCTCACCCCCAGTGGTCTCTCAGGCTGCTGCTGCACCTGTGACTGAACCCCCGGCCTGGGTAGAGTCCTTTTCTAGGTCCATATCCCAGTCATTTGCTGAGTCCTTGGGACTTTTGTCCAGGACTTTGATGAATATGCATCAGCCTCCCTCACAGGGTGCCTCTAATACTCTTGACAGAGGAATCCTATCCTCTGACCTCCGTCCATCGGAGCTCACGGAGGATTCATCATCTGATCCCAGACCCCGTCCTTCTAAGAGAAGGCGCAGGGTTTCCTCCCCCTCCCCATCCCACGGCTCTGTCTCAAGAGCTGACTCTCAAGATGAGGAGGATGCCCTCACTGGGAGCTCGGAAGCTATGTATCCCATCGATTTCTCTGAGGGTGACTCAGATCTTAGTGATTTGATTTCTTCTATTAATTCTGTGCTGGATCTCAATCCGCCAGTGTCAGAGGAGCAACTCTCTTTGGCAGAAAAAGATCAGTTTACCTCGCCTAAGAGAGTGAAGTGTGTTCTTTAACCACTCCAGTTTTCAGACCGCTGTGACCAAACCCAGGGCCTGCCCTGACAAACGCTTTCCAAAGCGTGGTTCTGATGACCGGTTTCCATTTCCACCTGAGGTGGTCAAGGAGTGGTCTCACTCCCCAAAGGTAGACCCTCCGGTGTCTAGGCTCTCAGCCCGGACCGTTGTGTCGGTGGCTGACGGCACCTCACTTAAGGATTCCACTGACCGTCAGATTGACCTTCTGGCCAAATCTGTGTATGAAGCTGCGGGGTCCGCGTTTTCCCCGACTTTTGCAGCAGTGTGGGCTCTCAAAGCCATCTCTGCTTCTCTAGAGGAGATGCATTCCCTCACCAAGGAATCTATGCCTGAGATGGTTACCTTAACTGCTCAGGCTTCAGCTTTTTCATCTTATGCCATGTCTGCCATGCTAGAGGCTGCTCACCGCACTGCGGTGGCTTCAGCTAATTCTCTTGTTATCCGCAGGATTTTGTGGCTTCGAGAGTGGAAGGCAGATGCTTCTTCCAAGAAGTTTCTTGCTGGACTCCCTTTTGCTGGTTCACGGCTGTTTGGTGAACAGCTGGATGAAATCATTAAAGAAGCTACTGGCGGGAAGAGTACTTCCATGCCACAAACCAAGACCAGGAAAGCCGCCCAGGGTAGGAATCAATCGAGGTTTTGTTCCTTTCGTTCCTCCAACTGGTCATCCTCCAAGCCTTCCGCCTCGTCCGCTAACTCAGCCAAGGATCAGAAATCCAACTGGCGCCCAAAAGCGTGTCCGCAGAAGACCGCAGGAGGTTCTGCCACTAAGGCAGCTTCCTCATGACTCTCGGCCCGCTCCAGCCACGTCCTTAGTCGGTGGCAGGCTCTCTCACTTTGGCGACGCTTGGTTAAAGCAAGTCTCCGATCAGTGGGTGAGAGACATCATATCTCACGGCTACAGGATAGAATTCTCTTCCAGCCCTCCAAACAGATTTTTTTTTCTCAACTCCCCCCTGCTCCAAGGCCGCCGCCTTCTCGCAGGCCGTGGCGTCCTTGCAGGCAAACGGAGTGATTGTCCCAGTTCCCGCTCAGGAACGGTTCAGAGGTTTTTACTCAAATCTCTTCCTAGTTCCAAAAAAGGACGGTACCTTCCGGCCCATCCTGGATCTCAAGCTTCTCAACAAGCATGTCCGGGTGCGGCATTTTCGCATGGAGTCTCTGCGATCAGTCATTGCCTCTATGACCCAGGGGGAGTTCCTGGCGTCCATCGACATCAGAGATGCCTATCTACATGTGCCAATCGCAGTGTCACATCAGCGTTGGTTACGTTTTGCGATAGGAGAGGATCATTTCCAATTCGTGGCTCTCCCCTTCGGGTTAGCCACGGCCCCTCGGGTATTCACCAAGGTCACGGCGGCAGTGATTGCGGTCCTGCACCTCCAGGGGTTAGCAGTGCTTCCTTATCTGGACGACCTTCTGGTCAAGGGTCCATCCAGCGCAGACTGTCAGCGGAGTGTTTCGCTCACTCTCGCCACCCTAGCCCAATTCGGGTGGATTGTCAATCTTCCCAAATCCACTCTGACTCCGACCCAGAGTCTCACGTACCTAGGGATGCAGTTCGAGACTTTGCCGGCACTTGTGAAGTTGCCCTTAATCAAACAGCAGTCTCTCCGGCTAGCGGTGCGCTCTCTCCTGAGGCCCCGCTGTTATTCCCTCAGGCGCCTGATGCAGGTGCTGGGTCAAATGGTGGCTTCCATGGAGGCGGTTCCCTTTGCCCAGTTCAATCTACGTCCTCTGCAGCTGGACATTCTCCGCTGTTGGGACAAGCGGCTTTCATCCTTACAGAGGTTAGTGGCTCTGTCGCCACGGACCAGGAGCTCTCTTCAGTGGTGGCTTCGACCCCTCTCCCTGTCCCAAGGGCGCTCCTTCCTGACTCCGTCCTGGGTGATTCTCACCACGGATGCCAGCCTATCCGGCTGGGGAGCGGTACATCTCCACCACAGAGCACAGGGCACTTGGACTCCGTCCGAGTCAGCCCTTTCAATCAATGTGCTGGAAACCAGAGCTGTGCTTCTAGCTCTCCTAGCCTTTCACCACCTGTTGGCGGGCAGGCACATTCGAGTCCAGTCAGACAACGCGACAGCGGTTGCCTACATCAATCACCAAGGCGGGACATGCAGCCGCCTGGCAATGTTGGAGGTCCAATGCATTCTTCAATGGGCGGAGGACTCCAAGTCCACCATATCCGCAGTCCACATCCCTGGCGTAGAAAACTGGGAGGCAGATTATCTCAGCCGTCAATCCTTGGACGGTGGCGAGTGGTCCCTGCACCCGGCAGTGTTTCAGTCAATCTGCCGCAAGTGGGGCACTCCGGACGTGGACCTAATGGCATCCCGACACAACAACAAGGTTCCGGTTTACGTGGCTCGCTCCCACGATCCTCAGTCTTCGCCGCGGACGCTCTGGTTCAAGACTGGTCCCAGTTTCGTCTGTCCTACGTGTTTCCCCCTCTAGCTCTCTTGCCCAGAGTCCTGCGCAATATCAGAATGGAGGGCCATCGAGTCATCCTCATTGCACCGGACTGGCCCAGGCGAGCTTGGTATCCGGACCTGCTCCAACTGTCCGTGGAGATGCCGTGGCATCTTCCGGACCGTCCAGACCTGCTCTCGCAAGGTCCGTTTTTCCGCCCGAATTCTGCGGCACTCAAATTGACGGCGTGGCTCTTGAGTCCTGGATTTTGACGGCTTCTGGTATTCCTCCTGAAGTCCTCTCCACTATGACTCGGGCCCGTAAGTCTTCCTCCGTCAAGATCTATCACAGGACTTGGAAAATTTTCCTGTCCTGGTGTCGCTCTTCCGGCCATTCTCCTTGGCCATTCTCGTTGCCGACCCTGCTTTCTTTTTTACAGTCCGGTCTGCAGCTAGGACTGTCCCTCAACTCTCTCAAGGGACAAGTCTCAGCTCTATCAGTGCTGTTCCAGCGGCGTCTCGCCCGGCTGGCTCAGGTCCGCACCTTCATGCAAGGTGCGTCTCACATCATTCCGCCTTATCGGCGGCCCTTGGATCCCTGGGACCTTAACTTGGTCCTCACGGTATTGCAGAAACCCCCTTTCGAGCCCCTTAGGGAGGTTTCTTTGTATCGTCTTTCTCAAAAGGTGGCCTTTCTAGTTGCAATAACTTCTCTCAGGAGAGTCTCTGATTTGGCTGCGCTCTCCTCGGAGTCACCTTTTTTGGTTTTTCACCAAGACAAGGTAGTTCTCCGTCCGACCCCGGACTTTCTTCCTAAGGTGGTCTCTCCCTTCCACCTTAACCAGGATATTTCCTTGCCTTCCTTCTGTCCGGCCCCTGTTCATCGCTTTGAGAAAGCGCTGCATACTCTAGATCTGGTGCGTGCTCTCCGGATTTATGTGTCTCGCACCGCTGCGCTTAGGCGGTGCACCTCTCTTTTTGTGCTAACCACAGGGCGGCGCAAGGGTCTCTCTGCTTCTAAGCCGACCTTGGATTAGATCGACCATTTCGGACGCCTACCAGAGTACTCAGGTGCCTCCCCCGCCGGGGATCAAAGCACACTCGACCAGAGCTGTCGGTGCCTCTTGGGCTTTTAGGCACCAGGCTACGGCTCAACAAGTCTGTCAGGCTGCCACTTGGACTAGCCTGCATACCTTTTTGAAGCACTACCAAGTGCATGCTCATGCTTCGGCAGATGCGAGCTTGGGCAGACGCATCCTTCAGGCGGCTGTCGCCCACTTGTGAAGTTAGGCTCCGCCTACTTCTTAGTTTTTTCTGTTAATTCCCACCCAGGGACAACTTTGGAACGTCCCATGGTCTGGGTCTCCCAAAGGAACGATAAAAGAGAATTTTGTTACTTACCGTAAATTTTTTCTTATAGTTCCGTATTGGGAGACCCAGCACCCTCCCTGTTGCCTGTTGGCAATTTTCTTGTTCCGTGTGTTATCACCGACTGTTGTCGTGGACAGAGTCTCCGGTTGTTCCGGTTCTTACTTGGTTTTACTTGTGGGTGGCTATTCTCCTTCAGCTTTTGCACTAAACTGGCTAGGACTGGCTACCAGGGGGTGTATAAGCTCAGAGGGAGGAGCTACACTTTTTAGTGTAGTACTTTGTGTGTCCTCCGGAGGCAGAAGCTAAACACCCATGGTCTGGGTCTCCCAATACGGAACTATAAGAAAAAGAATTTACGGTAAGTAACACAATTCTCTTTTTTTCGGTTTTATAAGATGCGTCGGATTAGAAGATGCACCCCAAATTCAGAGGAAAAAAAGTGGGGAAAAAAATGGGGTCCTTTTTATAATCCGGTGGTTGAGCAGGATCATAGGAGGCAGGGGTGGTGGGTGTCCCAGAAACTGTAGGTTGTGCTGGGGCTGCAGTGGAGGCTGGGGATCGGGCAGCTGTGCCGGGGCTTGGGCTGCGGCAGCTGTGGGCAGTGAGGGCTTCAAAAAAATGGCGCTCGCAGTCAGCACAGATTTGAGCTCTCGGCTCAATGGCAAGCTGAGATCTCATCTGCGCAAGTGCCACCTCCGGGCTCCATTTTCCTAATGTCCACTGCTGGGAGATCAATGGGCCGGAGTCAGCGCGTGTGCAGATGAGCGCTTGAACCAAGAGCTAAATCTGCACATGCGACGACTCCAGGTGGCATTATTTGATGTCCTCACCACCCACCTCGCAGTGCCAGTCCAGCCACTAAAGACTCAGCATCAGCCGCCGGAGACCCCACACAGCCGCACCAGAACCCGCACCGCAGATCCCGCAAAGCCATATCAGCACCAGCCCAGCCACCGAGCCACAGCATTCCCCCGGCCTCTTGCGACCCCCCTCTCCACCACAGTGGTAAGCTACATTCAGGTTATAAGACGCACCCCTCACTTTCCTTCGATATTTTTCAAAGGAAAAGTGCATCCTGTAATCCGAAAAACACGGTATACATTTTGTCATTAATAACCAACAATGTTGTGTGTACTGAGGAAATCATCCAGCCCTTCTTTGGCAGCGTTATACAATGTATAAGGGGAGAAAGCTGTCAATCAGTGGTGTGAGTGGGGTTATACAGAGCTCAGCATTCAGAGAACTGCTAAATCTGCAGCAGATAAAATACTGATTTATCAAAATGACAGCAGACAGCCCAGTATGTGACACATTGCTGTAATCGGGGTCTCTGCCCTTACATCATGCTGCTCTCAGAGGGGGTAGCAAAAACCTGGTGACAGATTCTCTTTAAAATCACTGGGGGCTGGTACATTTGTGTGCATCATATTTTTTGAACGTTTTGCACATGAATTTTGTTAATGTTCTTCCAAAAGGAACAGACGAACAGAATGCGCACATGGAAATGTGAACATAGCCTAAAACGGTTATCAAGTTTTTTTAGATAGCACATTTCATTCAGTACTTTAAAAAGTGTAACTTTTATAAAAACATTTTGTTTATTTGATATACATATATATCTACAAGAGACCCAAGACTCTTGCACATGTATAGCCTCTAGGGAAGCTCAAAATGAAAGACAAAAACTAATGATAGTTGGGACTCTAATAATAGTCCTATATGGTTTTGGACCTATTCTGAAAGACAAGACTGACAATATCTCCTCCGCACTCGAGCTAGAAGGCATGAGGATGGGATTACACCTGTAGCAGGGTCCGATGATAAAATGATACATTTGCTCTGGGGCATTTTGCACACTGACCCAGATCTAAAGGATGTTATTCCACCCACTCCCTCTATTACTTTCAGTAGGGGTCGTTCTGTGAAGGATCTCCAGGTACTAGGGGCATTGTCATGGTCCTAAAAGATGGAGATAATGTAAATATTGCAGAATACCACTTTTGCTAACCGTAAAACACACTATACAAAGACCAAAATTCCTACTATAAAATGCTAGAAGGCCTGCAATGCAGTGCTCCTTCCGGCATGTGCACTGGATCATGGTGGATGTGACGTATTGCATCCTTCCCAGTGCTGCGTTCTACCTGGAGCGCATAGACGTCTGTCAGTGGCACGAAAACGTATGACCTGATGTCCTTTAGGCGTTAGCGTGGAGGGTGCAATACTAATATTTGGATAATTTTCTTGATAGAATTGTTTGGGGTTTTTTTCATGAAGGGAACTGTAGGTGTGTTTTTTGTTTTTTGGGGTTTTTTTCCCCCGTTAAGGTGAACTTTTTAAAGGGAATCTGTCACGTCATTTTTCTGTATTAAACTGCCCCCAACGTCTTGTTAGTGCTGCAATGTGCGTTACTAACATTCTGTTCTCAAACACCGGGTCCCAGTATTCATCTAAAAAAAAAAAAGAAAACACTTTTTATCTTTAGGTGAAGGCATCACAGACCTTCTTTCAGTCATTGGGGTGGTGCTTTGTTTCGTTTGTCATGGTCACTGCAATCTCCAAGTAAATCCTGTTCTTCGCACTGACAATCAGCGCCCCAGGCTGGATGTACGTCCTCATAATAATTAAAACCTAAAAATAGACATACAAAAGTCAGAAAAATTTAAAATACTAAAGGTATAAGTGATAACAAAACACTTTTGTGTGAGTAGTACAAAGCAATGCAGTTACCTTAAGTGCAATTAAGGTAAAGCTAAAATATCAAGGTCTGTGTAAGCTAAAACCCTTTAAAATACATACAGGTAAATCCAGGATCGTGATCTGTCATGAGTTCACGTAATGCCCAGTGCGTGGCGGTATTTTCATTAATACTGAGCCTTGCACCTTTTCTATACAGGTCTTAACATATATGTCCTTAATAATAAAAAAAAAACACTCTTGTAATTCAGTAAAACGAAGTCCTAGGAGTAGAGTTGATCGGACGGCCAATAATCCGGTACCGGCGGATCACTGCCAGATTTAAAAAAAAAAAAAAAAAAAGTCCGATCCGCTCCGGAATCCGGTGCCCATAAAAGTCAATGGGGACCAGAATCCGGAAGTTAAAAACGTTTGTGGAGGGGCTAGGAGCGAGCGCAACATACTCACCGAGGCGCTCTCATGGCGGCACACTCCTTCCGGGTCACGCTGTTACCTTCCGGAGCCGACAATTCAGTATTCATTGTTTTCCCCTCCCACCAGCACGTGTTGGTTGCAGCTAGACACGCCCCCACCCTGAGTATTAGCTAACTGCAACCAATCACAGGCGCCAGGACAGCCGGTGGGCGGGGAAAGCAGTAGTGTCTGTCGGTCAGTTCACGGTGGTAAACACTCGGCAGCACAGGTATAGCGCGTGGCTGCAGCTCCAGCTGTCGTGCTGTATCTGTGCTGTTTTATGTATACAGTGCCCAGAGTCACACGTGCGAGGCTTTGCCGGGTGCTGCCATAGCAGACTCGCGTGAGCCCCTCGCATGTGTCATTCCGGTGAAGGTAAAACCAAAAAAAAAAAGACGTGCGGTTCCCCCTATTTTCATCCCCAGCCAAGATGATGCCGGCTGGGGGCTGGTATTCCAGCCCGCAGCCGCCCGGTAGTGCCACATCTATTAGATGTGACCATACCAGTGTGCGATACTGGCTCTTCCTGCAGGCGTGATGCAGTGCCAGTTGGGGTAATAGCAGGGGTTAATAACAGCACACAGCTGCTACTAAACCCTAGCTTTGTGTGATGGCACAAGCGTCTATCAGATACCTGCATCACACAAACCTGTAAGTGACAGTAAATAAACACAGACAGAGAAAAATCCTTTTTTCCCCAGACGCCTCATTGGGGGACACAGGACCATGGGTTGTTATGCTGCCTATCCATCGGAGGACACGAAGTAAGTAGATGCAAAAGCATAGCTCCTCCTCTGCAGTATACACCCCCTGGCCAGGCCAGGCAACCTCAGTTTTAGCTTCGTGTCTGTAAGAGGCACATCTTTCAAGGTTTTGTTATTTTTTGAGGGCGACTGTTTCCTTTTGGGACCGATCTCCCAATACCATCAACGGGCGGGAACGCGGAGTGCTGCCTCCACGTACCCCCTCCTGCGACGCTGGATCCTGGGCTTCCTTTTACTGGACCACTGGTCCCACAGACACCGATTTTCCAGAGCCCAGGGCAGAGGCACAATTCCTCAGTCCCTCTTTGCAGGCTCTGAGTTGAACATGGCACCTGTGTGGCCGGACACAGCAAGCTGACTCTGCTATTTTCACTGCCTGGACTGAGGCAGTGTTGAGGTGAGATCCCCCCCTGACTGGTTTCCCAGACAAAGGGAGAAAAGACGGTGCAGAAAGTCCCTTGCTGATTGCAAGGAGGAGAGCCCCAGGGATCCTGAACACACAGTGTTAATTTTTTTCTCTAGCTGCGTGCTGGCTGGAGGAGGGGGGGAAAGTCCCTCGCTGTTTGCAGAGAATTCTGCACAGATAATTTTACCGGTGGCGGGGGGAGGGCCCAGAGCTCAGGAACTCACACTGTTTATTTGCTCTAGCTGCGTGCTCTGATTGCAGGAAAGCCGGCAGAGATTATCCTTCGGTGACAAGCGGTGTGCTGACTGGAGGGAGATGTCACAGAAGCTCCCTTCCCGCCGTTTTTTGCTACCGACAGCAGGGGGGCACACTGACTTATTCTTGGCGCTCTTTTAGCTCTAAGCCCCGCCCCCGTGGCAGCGATAAGCCCCGCCCCCCCAGGAAAGCGTGCGAAGATCTCCACAGAGCTTACTCCTTCGTGAGGACGCAGGGCCATCGGCTGATTCTGGTGAGGTACTTGCTTCACTTGTATTCAGTGTCCACTGCCTGCCGCGCTGAGCTACCACGGAAACGCACCTCTTCTCTCTGTGGTTCCTGTGCCCCTATAGCTCCCCAAGGCCACCACCACCGCAACAGTCAGCCCAGAGCCTAGGGCTCCCAGCCCACCGGAATGGGCACAGTTTCTGTCCCAATCCATGGAAAAACTGTCACAGAACCTGGTGCTGGCTATGCAATGTCGTCCTCCACACCCTTCTGGGTGCCTGGACGGGAATGCAGCCTGAGGATACCCCTATGGAGGATCCTTCTGAGGTAATCCGGGCACATGCTTCACCGGTTGCAGGGATCAGGAAAAGAGCACACGGCCGGGTGTCTCCAGCACTCTCTCATGGCCCCCAGGGCTCTCCCTTGGGAGCACACAGGGCAGGCTCTCCCACACGCTTCACGGCTTCTGAAGAGCTGGAGGAGGGAGAATGCTGTTTATACCAAGAGGATTCCTTGGTTTCATCCTCCACAGATAATCAAACTGCAATAGACTCCCTTATAGCAGCAATCAACCAAACTGCATGTGGAAGATCCCCCATCCACTACCAGTGACCATGCGGTCTCCTTTAAGAGGGCAAGAAAACTCCAAAAGGTTTTTCGCTGTTCACCCAGAGTTTCAGGATATCCTCACAAAGCAAAGGGAGAAGCCGGACAGGCGCTTCGGTAACCGAAAACTCATGGAGTCCCGGTACCCTTTTGCCTCACCTGCCCCTAAGGGCTGGGCCGATCCGCCCTCGGTCGACCCCCCCCCCCCCTCGGTCTCCCGCCTTGCCACAAAGACGCACCTGTCTTTACCCGATGGTTCCTCCATCAAGGACCCGACAGACAGACAGGTGGAGCACCTCGCCCGCTCTGCTTTTTGAGGCTGCGGGTTCCTCCCTCTCGCCCTCCTTTGCCTCTGTGTGGCGATCTCTGTCTGGGCAGAATCCCTTAACACTTCGTTTGAGGAATCCCAGTTCACTCATACCTTCACAGAGATAACAGCTCAAATGCCGCTGCGGCAGAGTACCTCATGCAGGCCTCCATGGACGCTGCTACCTGCGCAGCGTTTGCCGCCTCAAATACCATAGCCATCCGTAGAGCTCTCTGGCTCTGACAATGGCGAGCGGACTCTGCCTCCAAGAAGTCTCACACGTGCCTTCCCTTTTTTTCCAGACCGATTGTTTGGCGAACGTCTGGACAAGCTCATTTCTGACGCCACGGGAGGAAAGAGTACCTCCCTCCCCCAGCTGAAGTTCAGGACGACCTTCACCAGACGTCCACAGTCCTCGTTCCGCTCCTTTCGGAACTCATTGGTTGGTCGACATCCCGTGCTGTCCCCGTCACCTGCCGCAGACTACGCAGGGACCGACCTTCTTGGCTCTCCCCGAAACCCACTTCGTCATGGCAGCCTAGACCGAAACAGTCCAGGACTAGGGAGACTAGTCCACGACGTTTTCCCCCCTCATGACTCCTTCGGCGCCCCGGAAGACACACTTATTGTAGGTCGACTGCGGCTCTTTCAACACATCTGGGCTGCCGCCACAGACGACAATTGGGTGCGAGACCTTGTGTCTTCCGGTTACCACATAGAATTTCAGACCTGACCCCCAAGTCGGTTCTTTCTCTCAAACCCCCCAAAAGACTTGAAAACGACGCAAAGATTTTTTTTCTCAGCAATCCACTCGCTCCAAACCGCAAGAGTGATAATACCTGTCCCGGACGACGAGAAGTTCAGAGGTTTTTATTCCAACCTCTTTGTGGTCCCCAAAAAGGATGGGTCAGTTCGACCCATCCTGGACCTCAAACACCTAAACAAACATGTGCACGTACGGAGATTCAGAATGGAGTCCCTAAGGTCCATTATTGCATCCATGGTCGAAGGGGAATTCCTCGCCTCCATAGACATCAAGGACGAATACCTGCACATACCCATCGCCCCAGATCACCAAAAGTTCCTCCGCTTCGCAGTTCAGGACTCTCACTTTCAATTCGGAGCTCTACCCTTCGGCCTTGCCACTGCACCAAGGGTCTTCACCAAAGTCATGGCGGCCGCCATGAGCGTCCTTCACGCCAGGGGAATAGTCGTTCTCCCTTACTTGGACGACCTCCTCATCAAGGCCCCCTCCTTCCGTGACTGCTCAACCAGCGTACAGATCACCGTGGACACACTATCCCGCATAGGGTGGCTAGTGAATCTAGACAAATCATCCCCGATCCCATCACGATCCATCACCTTCCTCGGCATGTCCGTGGACACCCGTCGGGGCTTGATCTACATGACCCCCCTCCCCTTGGCCAAGGCGATCGCTCTTCAACGAGCGTTACGCTGCCTTCTACGTCCTCCGTCTCGCTCCATTCGATTCAGCATGAAGGTGCTCGGCAGGATGATGGCGGCTATGGAAGCAGTATCCTTTGCTCAACTGCACCTCCGCCCACTGCAGCTAGCCCTTCTAGCGGCCTGGGACAAGAGCTCCTTCTCCCTGGACAGACATCTTCACCTGACGCCTTCAGTCAGGTGCGCACTCCGCTGGTGGCTTCGGTCCTCATCCCTATCGAAGGGGAGATCTTTTCTCCCAGTGAACTGGCTGGTCCTGACCACGGACGCCAGCTTCCTAGGCTGGGGAGCAGTGTACCGGCACCACACTGCTCAAGGACGTTGGGCGCCCCAGAAGTCTTCCCTACCCATAAACATCCTGGAAATCCGCGCGATCTTCCTCGCGCTCAGGACGTTCTCCCCTCTGCTAGCGGGTTGTCAAATTCGAGTCCAATCGGACAATGTGACAGCTGTAGCCTATATCAATCGGCAGGGGGGCGACCGCTGGAGATTCCCACGGTCCTTCATCTGTGATCGCAGGTAACCTGACCTCAGGTGGAGGTCACGGAGTTCAGACCTGCATCTCCTAGCAGAAAAATCGCAGTTTCTTTAGCCAATAGATGCAGATTTTGTGCTGAAATTTTTATACCATATTCCTGCATCCAATCTACACCTCCTGGCAAAAAAAAAAACGCGGTGTTTTGGCAGAATGTTTTTGCCGTGGTTATTTTGCCGTGACTTTTGCCGTGTTTTTTTGCCAGGAGGTGCACATTTGGTACTGACCCGCTGTGGTGAGTGCTGCTGTCTGAACATGAGCGTGCATGTACCTAGAAACACATGCACGCTCCTGTCAGACGTTTGCAGCTGTTCTGCTATGTCAGACTCGCGGGAGTTCCTCACAAGTGTGACTGCAGCATAGAAAAAAAACGCTTGCTTTTTTTTTTTTTTTTTTTAAATAAAAAAAAAAAAAAAAAAAGACGTGCGGTTCCCCCAGTTTTCATCCCCAGCCATGATCACACCGGCTGGGGGCTGGTATATCCTCAGCCCGCAGCCGCCCGGTATTGCCGCATCTGTTAGATGTGACCATACCGGTGTGTGAAAACCGGCTCTTCCCGGAGGCGTGATGCGGTGCCAGTCAGGTTAATAGCAGGGGTTAATAGCGGCGCAGAGCTGCTGCTAAACCCTAGCTTTGTGTGGTGGCACAGGCATCTATCAGATACCTGCATCACGCAAACCTGTAAGTGACAGTAAATAGACAGAGAACAATCCTTTATTTGAAATAAAATACAAAACACACCCTGTTTCACCACTTTATTAAGCCCAAACATCCTGCAGCTCCGACGTAATCCACCGGAGAAGTCCCACGGCGACACATCCAGCACTGCTACATGTCAGAGCGAGCAACCATAGAGTACGGCTGCCCGCTCTGAGTGCAGCCTATTACTGAGCCGCGATGACCGTGGCAGAGACTGTCACAGGCTGGGGGGCGCGTCAGCCAGGAACCAATCACAGATGAGAGGACGGCCGGTGGGCAGGGAAAACACGGAAAGCTGTGTGATTGCGTGCACAGGAAGTGAAAGCGCGACCCGGAAGCAGTGTACCGCCATGACAGTCTCGGTAACGCTCATTTATTTATTGGGGGTTTTTTTTCATTTTTTTTAATTGCAGATTCCGGATGGTGCACCCGGAATCCCGCATCCGGCAATAGTGCTGAAACCGCTAGGATCCGGACGTTTACAGTCCGGGTCCGCTCAACACTACCTAGGAGTTAAAAATATCTAATTCCTGTTTGTGCGCAGTGTGTGTTTACTTTTTACGTATTGTGCACCACTCTGCTGTTATCTGACCGCTCATAAACCTCTTAGGGTCTGGTTGAAGTTAATGGAGACCAAGAAATCTATGGAGGCTACTAAAGATGCCCAGTAACTGTAATCACCCTACTTCTGTACTACTTACATATGGTGTATTATTTGTATCTATTGAAATCATTAAAAAAAAAAATCACCAAATCATTTTTTTTCCTCCTAATATATTTTCTTTTTGCAATTTGGGACGATCTTGTCAGGTGGGAATGAGAGGATTCCAAATCCCCGCTGAGAGGCAGAAGGTGGAGGTGCCGGTTACATGTGGAAGATCGGAGTACATGTTGTCACACGGCTGTGTTCTCATTGCTGCTGTAATCAGCTGTACCAACAACTGCAACCCTTCTGTCATGCTGACTGCAGGTAGTGTGACATTTTACATCTGCTCTTCTGGTGGGACCTTTGTAACCCTGGGACTATGTGCACACGTTGCTTTTTTGTGTGCAAATTTTCTGCACATAAAGCGTGTTTTGGCAGAAAAAACTCAGAAGAAGAAAAACGCTCCTTTTTTATTGCTTTTGTGGGTTTTTTTTTTTTTTCCATACGTTCGTCTATTCATTGTTTTAGTCTTGGCGATCACGGGGTTCCTGCGCTGTACCCCCGCAATCGTTATCGGGTCTCCTGCTGATGTTACAGCAGGGAACCACAGTATAGTTTAAGCCCCTGAATGCTGCGATTGCAGCAATCAGGAGGCCGGGAGAGGGATTGCTTGCCTCTCCTTGTCGATCAGGTCCTTGTAATGCAATCACAGGGATCCGATCACTGCTATGGCAACCTTTGGTCATCACCATAACAACCCCGACTTGCTGAGCTACAAAGAGCCTCACACACCATGCTGTATGCATAGTGTGAGGTGAACTGACAGATATAATCCGCTGTAGTGATAAAGCATTGCAGTGGATTATAGAAAGCAGGGGAAAAAAAACTAAATCTGCAAGGAAAAAAGAAGCAGCATGTGCACAGCAAGTCAGGATTCCTTGCAGTATTCATTAAAATCTGCAAGGGAAAAAAAAAAAATGAGCGCAGAGCCTTGTACAGCTTTAATTGGACATTTCCCGCCGTGGCCATTTTCCATGTTTGCGTTTTTAATTTTTTTTTTTCCTCCCCTTCTTCCAAGAGACATAACATTTTTGTTGTTCTGCCCATATAGCTGTATGAGGGCTTGTTTTTTGCGGGACAAGTTTTATTTTTCAATGACGCCATCCATTCTACCACATAGTGTCCTGGAAAACAGAAAAAGTATTCCAAAAATGTTTTAATTACACAATTTTTGGGGCAACTTTTTTTTTTTTCTACCATGTTCACGATATGGTTAAATTAATGTGGCAATATGATTCACCAGGTCAATACAAATTCGTGGATGCCAAGGGGGTATGGTGTGGTGGGTGTTTTTTTTTTTTTTATTTACTTACATGGTGAAAAAAGTGGCACTTTAGCTGCCATTTTATTAAACTCATACCGTTCTCATATTTCGGGATCTGGGGTTCTGTGACAGCTTACTTGTTTGTACCCTGAGCTGTTGTTTTTAATTACACCATTTTTGTGTGGATGCGATGTTTGATCGCCATTTATTGCAGTGCTGCAGCAACCGAAAAAAACCTAATTCTGCCTTTTTTTTTCTCTTTTCTCATTATGCCTTTTACCAATCGGAGCAGTTTTTTTATATTGGGCATTTCTGAACTCGGCGATATCAAATTTGTGTTTTTATTTTTAATGGACAAATTTCAGGTGATTTGATCTTGTATTTTTTTATTTATTTTTTTTTAAAAAAAAAAAAAAAACAACTTTTTTCCCCACTTATTGTCTCTACGAGTCCTTTTTAAAGGGGATTTTAAGCTGCGATCATCTAAGCACTTGTGCTGTACAGCAGAAATACTGACTTCCTATGAGTGTCGGCTCGCAGCCGGCATTAACAGGAAGTTCGTAATAACAGACACAGGTCATCAGCTGACACCCGGCTGTTATAAGAGCCCATCGGCGCCCGTGATCACGCAATGGGGCCGTCGTTGAGACCAGAGGATAGAGCGCTCTCCGCCACCGGTGGATTTAACAGGCACAAACCACCTGTGTCTGTTAGTCACATACGCTGATTAGATTACCCAACATGTTCAGGGAAAGATGTGGGCTCAGTGTGTGAGCCTGTGTCAAAATCAGGGAGCCAATATAGGACATTCCAGTATGTGTCATGTCTGTAAGTACATACAAACTGCTCTAACATTCAATACTCTATGCACTGCAGTGGGGCTATGGTCAGGATGGTCTCTTCTCCTGTTCCCATCACTGTTTTGCTGCTGATGCACGTCTTTTCTGCTTTCACAGGGATAAAAATGAAAGTTGTTGTCTCGGTACAGACAACCCCCTGACATCTCTACCTGGCCTCATTTTTCCAAGGCAAAATCATTGCCAGTGGAAATTGTGGGCAGTTGGGCAGTATTACTACACGAGAGCCTCTACCCACCTCTGATGTTCATATGCCCTAATCAGTTCTATTGACTGGTTGCTGTCCTAAGAAAAGACCAAAGTATGGTCACGAGAAGTTGTAGACATGTTTTCTGGAGCCAGGAAAAGACAAACTGCATGTTAAGGTTGATTATAGAGAGATTTTTTTTTGCCTTTTCGCCCCAATAGAATATTTTTCACCTGTGCATGATATATATATGTAACAAAAAACTTATTTATGCAAAAACAAAATGTTCTGATGACCACACTCTCAGGCTTGTTGGCAAAAAAGGCTGCAGAAGCTGGACTCAAGGTGAAGCCGTACATAAGGACCAGCCTATCGCCGGGCAGTGGAACAGTCACACATTACCTCACTGCCAGTGGAGTGCTGCCCTTCTTGAACCAGCTGGGGTTAGTACAAGATGAACAATTCTAAAATGATGCTTTTTTTGCAACAGTTGATGTGGGACAGACAGCGTAATCATCTAGCTATAGAGCAATACTTCTAGCCAAAACTGAAATATTGCATTACATGTTTTATCTACTAACAGCGCCGAGTTACTGCAGCTGACACAGACTTATTCATGAGGAGAGTGCGCCTTCCTGATGATGTCTGCAGTGATTGACAGCAGGACCTGACTGGGGCTAAAAAGCAGCCCTGGAACACGGCCCACGTATAACGTCAACCAAACTTCACAAAATGCAGAGCAACACATGCATGACGTCATTTCTATGCTTCTCACACCACTCATTACTTACTTTTAAGGGCAATCTGGTGCTGCTATGCTCTGCTTTAGGCCGGGGTCACACGGGGATCTACTGCGATCCTCGCATGACACTCGGCTCATGCTGGCAGCACAGCAGGAGCCGAGTGTCATGCGAATGTCACTGCGACTGAGGTCTGATCATGCGATCAGACCTGAGCTGCGGTGGGCGGACCGGCTCTGCGGAGGGGAGAGAGGGATTGATCTTCCTTTTTCCTCTGTTGCCGGCTATTGCCTTTCTCGCCCTGCACTTGCGGTATACCGGTGTACTGCGAGTGCAGTGCGATTTTTCTCACCCCATTGACTTGAATGGGTGCGAGAGAAACCTGGATTACATTAGTCGCAGCATGCTGTGATTGTTTTCTCGGTCTGATTAGGGCTGAGAAAATAATTGCTCATGGGTGCTGACACACAGGTCCGAGTGGAATGCGTTGTTTTATCACATCTCACTCACTCTGATTTTCACGCCGTGTGTCTTAGGCCTTAAAAAGTGAGTTGCACTAATGTTGTGTCTGCACATACCTACCAAGACATATAAACAGAATGATACCCGCAGATTGTGAATATGTCCATACCCTGTCCGTACTACTATTCTACTGATGTCAAAAGCCCATGTCCCTACACGCTGACCAATCACTGAGGATTCTGTTAACTGGTACCCTCATATGATGATGGCGATCTACATGTGATACCTCTAGTAAAGAACAGCTAGAGATATCGTACTTCCTATATAGAACCTACATGACCCAGAAGCATAAAGCCTAGATGCAAAATCCTTTGTGTAGAAAATAACTGGACTATTAGCTCTATTATTAGAATACTGTTTGTGCTTAAAAAAAAAAAAAAAAGCTGCATTTTAAAACATCAGCAAAATAAGTGGGATTTCTGCTGAATTCTCATGCACATGCTGCTTTTTTTTCTTTTACATATTTTAACATCTGCGTGTTTGTTTGTTTTTTTTTTTGTTCAAATCTGCAGCATGTAATTTTTCGCTGTTTTTGCAGCTTTTTTTTTTATCCTTTCAAATTAATTCATAAAAACGCAGTGAAAAATGCATTTATGGTACGCTGTGTTTTCTGTATGAAGCATTTTTAGTGCAGCAAAAAACACTGCAAAAACTCAATGCTATTAGATGCACCAAGTATTACATGCTGCGCTGGCTAAACCCAGGACCTTTATCCTCAAGGTATTCTCTACCAAACGCTATTAACCCACTCAAATTTCCATATCCCAGGCACCCATCTTGAAGCGACTCTTGACTAAGACCCAGGCGGGGTCGAAACGTCGGAATGACTTCACAGTCGCCTCAATAAATTTGGAAAACTTTTTGCATCACAATCTGAGTGCAGTGAATTAATTATCTTGGATTGGCCCCACATACTGCAGACAGCCACAGTTTCACACTATACAGGTCCAGTAGGAAGCGGCATCAGTCTTAATGCAGCCACTACCTTAAACTTAGAGAACTTAACTGATGATTCCTGACTCTGCACAGTGTAGCCCGACTATACAGGAATGAGCTGTGGATTCCATTTCCATTTATTCTTTCAGCACTCCTAGTAGTCAATCTGCATAAGGCTATGTGCGCACGTGTGCGTATTGCATGCAGTTACGCTGCGTTCTGCACCACAGCGTAACTGCATGTGTCCTGCGTCCCCTGCACAGTCTGTGGAGATTGTGCAGGAGCCGTGCGCACGTGGCATATTAGAACGCAGCGATTCAGCTGCTGCCCGAATCGCACCGTTCTAAGAAGTGACATGTCACTTCTTTCGTGCGGTTTGCATGCTGTCTATAGGGAGAGGCAGCATGCAGAGCGCACGTTCTCTGCCGGCACCATGCGCTTCAGAACGGAGCTTTTCAGCTGCGCTCTGAAGCACACCTTTTAGGTGCGGTGCAGAGCGCACACGTGCGCACATACCCTAACATTTTCTGTGCTGTTTTGCCTAATAGACCTGTAGCTCCGCTTTAAAGGAAACCTGTCAGGTGCAATATGCACCCAAAGCCACGAGCAGTTCTGGCTGTATATTGCTAATCCCTGCCTAACCGTTCCAGCATCTAGTAGCATAGATAGACATCTTTACAAAAAGTATTTCTAAAGATCTTGTATCCTATGCTAATGAGGCCAGCGACTAGTCGCGAGGGCATTACTTCCCCTGGCTAGTCTGGCCCCTTAGCATGTTAGTAGTCTCCTCTGGGCGTGCTAACATGCTAATGAATGCGCAGCATCAGAGGACGGATGCGCTCACCTCTACTGCCATTGCGTCAAGAGTCCTGGATTTTGGCTGACCATGACCTCTAACCTTCGGCCATGCGCACTGCATGGGTTTGAAGCCAGGACTCGTACATCTGGCGGTCATGCGTACTCTGAAGCTGGGTGTACGAGTCCTGGCTTCAAATCCATGTAGTGCGCATGGTCGAAAGTCTGAGATCATGCTGAGACAAAATCCAGGACTCTGACGCAATGGTAGTAGAGGTGAGCACATCCGTCCTCTGAGGCTGCGCATTCATTAGCATGTTGGCACACCCAGAGGAGACTACTAACATGCTAAGGAGGCAGACTAGCCAGGGGAAGTAATGCCCTCGCGACTAGTCGCTTGCCTCATTAGCATAAGATAAAGGAATCTTTAGAAACAGTATTTCTAAAGATCTTGTATCTACGCTACTAGATACAGGGACAGTCAGGCAGGGATTAGCAATATTCACCCAGAACTGCTTGTGGTGCTGGGTGCATATTGCACCTGACAGGTTCACTATAACTGTTAACATCATGTATTTATCTATAGATTTTTTTTATTTTTATATTTTTTTTTTTTGTCTTTTTAAATAATTTGGGAAATTGCAATTTTTGCATTTGCGTTCATCTAGGTTTGACATTATCGGATATGGATGCTCTAGATGTGTTGGCAATACCAATCCGTTACCTGAGGAAATTGTCTCTGCCATTAAGGAGGTATGCTGGTACAGTCTGCCCTTTCTAAAGAGCTGCAACAAATGCATATGAATCGGATATGTTAAATGTGTTACTTGTTTTTATTTAGGGGGACCTGGTGGCATGTGGTGTTTTTTCTGGAAACAAGCATTTTGAGGGGAGTAGGTGTAGCTGTATCCGTGCCAATTATCTGGCTTCTCCACCGCTGGTTGTTGCCTATGCACTGGCAGGCACAGTGAACATAGACCTGCAAACAGATGCTCTGGGTAAGTATGAAGTACATGTCTTAGGCTATGTTCACACAGGACATTTTTGCAGTGTTTCTTTCCTGACCAAAACCTGACCTTGTGGCAGGATGTCTCCTGGGAGTCATCTGCGGATTTGGTGCAGTTTTGCGATTTTTTTTTTTTTGTTTTTTTTTTTTTTTTTTTTTAACAGCATTTTTTTCTGTGATGTAAAGACCAGCAAGGGTTCAAAAGTACCCAAGTGCTGAGGCGGGCCGGCATTGACTTACACATTGTGCGTGTGTGTGCGTGTGTGTGCGTGTGTGTGCGTGTGTGTGTGCGTGTGTGTGCGTGTGTGTGCGCGTGTGTGTGTGTGCGTGTGTGTGCGTGTGTGTGCGTGTGTGTGCGTGTGTGTGCGTGTGTGTGCGTGTGTGTGCGTGTGTGTGCGTGTGTGTGCGTGTGTGTGCGTGCGTGTGCGTGCGTGTGCGTGCGTGTGCGTGCGTGTGTGTGCGTGTGTGTGCGTGTGTGTGCGTGTGTGTGCGTGTGTGTGCGTGTGTGTGCGTGTGTGTGCGTGTGTGCGCGTGTGTGTGTGTGCGTGTGTGTGTGTGCGTGTGTGTGTGTGCGTGTGTGTGTGTGTGTGTGTGTGTGTTCGTTCGTTCTGAGGAAAAAAAAAAAATTATATAGTTAAAGCAAGCGGGCTTTACTTCTTACCAGTTTCCGGTAGATGCTAGAGTGTATGGGCTCCTTCCAGGTATGATGTCATTCAACAGGCCCCTTTCACATGGGTGGCAGGGGGGCAAAGCATGATTGTAGTGGAAGGGAGTAAACTTCTCCAAGCTCACTAACCAAGCCGTTCACACCCACTAACCCAGCTGGTCATGTCCACTAACCTGGAAAGACCCGATACATTCTAGGCTCAACTGTACCTGCTACCGCAGCCCCTCCTACTTCTGGTGCCGCTCATTAGCCTCATGCATATTTACTGCTCCCCCCTCTGGAGTCTGTGGGTCTATTGTACAGTAAAAAAATAAATAAAAAAGACGTAGGGTCCCCCCATATTGATACCCAGCACAGATGTAGGGTCCCCCCATATTATGATACCCAGCACAGATAAAGCCCATGGCTGCCTGCTGCAGCCCCAGCTGTGTGCTTATCTTGCCAGTGTATCAAAATAAGAGGGACCCCATGCTGTGTTTTTAATTGTTTAAATGAATTAAAAAAAAAAGCGTGTGGTCCCCCTCCAATTTTGATACCCAGCCAAGATAAAGCCCACAGGTGGGGGCTGGTATTCTCAGGCTGGAGAGACCCAGCCTAAAACTATCAGCCTGCAGCCGCCCAGGATTGTCGCATCCATTACATGTAACAATACCAGCACTTTGCTCTTTCTGAATTGCCCTGGTCCGGTGGCAATTTTAGTAATATTGGGGGTTAATCGCAGTTCATAGCTGCGACTAAGCCTCAGATTGTTAATGGCGGGGGGGCTCTCAGACGCCCCCATCACCAATCTGTAATAAGTGAAGACAACACAAACACCGAAAAAATCCTTTATTTGAAATAAAATACAAAAAGCCCTATCTTTCACTACTTTATTAACCCCATAATCATACCCCTGCAGGTCGGATGTAATCCACACGAGGTCCCACGACGATTCAGCTCTGCTACATCTGATGATCACAGCGAGCGGCCATAGAACAGGACTGCCCGCTGTGAGTTCCAGAGAATGAATGAGCCACGTGATCACCGGTCACTTAGGTATCACTATCTGTGACCGGAAATAGCCTGAGTGAGCTCACCGCTGAATGAGCGGCTCATTCATTCTCTGTATAGACCCACAGACCAGGTCTGTGATTGGCTGCAGTCAGATGCTGGGGGCGCGTCTTACTGCAACCAATCACAGATGAAAGCAGTGAATATGGATTGAGTGGGGAAGTGGAGGAGCCGCGGGAGGTACAGCCGCGTCAGTGATTCAGTAAATATAGCGCACTTGCTCCAATCCCTCTATTCCCACCATCATTTTTAAGTGCTGGCCAGATACTCTTGATTAATTCCGCGTTGGAACCGGGCTTTTTATTAACCCGGTTAGACCCGCTGATTCAGGGTATCTGTGAGTCCACCTGTCACTCGGGCGAAGAATCCTGGCACAAGTGCTGAAAAGAATTGACATTTTCATTCTTTTCATAACGCAGCAAAAACACAAAACAGTCAGGAAAAAATCCTGGAGGTGTTTGTGTGTGTGTGTCTTTCAGGAATCTCATAGACTTTGCTGGGACTGTAAAAAGCAGCGCTTTATTAGCATAGATTTGCATAAAACCAACGCACATCCGTAGCTAAAAAAAAAAGCTGCAAAAATACCCAGTGTGAACATAGCCTTATAACGTTTTGTACTGAAGAAGAATAGTTTTTATCTGCTTCTGTGGAAATAAACACAAGCGCAGCAGAAAATAATTGAACATTAAAAGAAGATTTCAACTTTTGCCCTGGTGACCAGAAATAAAACCCTGTAATGGCTTTTTTTTTTTTTTATAACCTGTTCACCTTTAAAAGAACAATGAGAACTGTCCTCTTAATTCTAGAAACAGAATTATTGGATTATTAAACATTTACATTAATATATTTATATCCAGGTCCAATTTGTTTCTTTCAGGAGTAAATTCTCGGGGTGAGGAGGTCTTCCTGAGGGACATTTGGCCCAGCCGTGAAGAGGTTTTACAAGTAGAAGAGAATCTTGTTATACCGTCCATGTTTAAAGAGCTAAAGATGAAAATAGAGGTACAAAAGTAGATCTGATACGTCACTTATTTCTAAAAGCGCTATCCAATAAGCAGTCAATAACTTACTGTTATTACATGAAACAAAATGTCCCTGTATAGCAAGACTAAAACCTTTGCTTAAACTCTATTCTGGAGTATGGCAATAACGTGTAAATCTCAATCTCCTTAGGGGGTCCAGCCTGGTAGCGATAAAGCAGGCTCCTGGCTACTATGATTCTCCTACAATCCCTTCATGGAGGGGAAGGGGGCGCGTGATGGCAGCTGATGTGCGCGAGCACTGCCGCGCAATCCATTTGAATGCCGCTGTCAACCATTTTGATGCTGCCGTCAATTTTTAAGTCATGGTCAAAGCTCAGTTGTTAAAGACAGATGCTGGCTATGTAGCTATGTAGTATGGCCGACATCAGCCATATGTGGAGGAAGTTCCACTTTTGAGCCCCGTCCACACATTGCGGATGCCATCTTAAAATGTTAATTTGTGTCCTAATTTGGGAATTGGTTAAACTCTTTTCCACAATGACTGCTTAGCATGTCCAGCGCTAACGATCGTATGCCTCTTTTAGCACGCTGATCCTGTACAAGAGGATCCAGATGGTAGTACTGCGATATGAAGAACTTGTGACTATCTGCACTGGCCTTATTTAGGTTGATGTTCAAAATTAAATCCCTTAAAGAAGGTATAGGCACCGCTGATATAGTTTGCTGCAGTTGAGTAGGTTTAGACTGAGATCAAGTAATGAAGACCATTTGCAGTATGTAATGGTCTTCAAAACATCGTACAAGTGGAGGACGGAGGCGACCTGTTAAAACAGCCATAGTCCATGCGTGCCCCATCCCTCTCCCCTAACTCGCTTGTACAATGTTTTGAAGACTATTAAATACTGCAACCAATGGGGAGTGCCACAATTTCATTTCTTCCACACTGGATTATGATGATAAAAATTGAAAGTGAGTGGGGGGGTGCACACATTTTTTATTTACTTTTATCAACTTATTATATTATGAATAATATGTTTAAGTCATTTTTATATATATTTTTTTTTTAATTAGCCGCATCTAGAACACTAGTGTCGCAGGAATACTACATAAGCTAAATTAATCTGAAGTGTGATGTGCATGATTTGTGGAAATGTGTGCACTTGCTGCATGTTTTACTTTTCCATTCAACAGTATTTAGTAACCATTGTTTATCTTTTTTGCAAAGAAACAAAATACAAGGTGGAACCTTTTGGATGCACCAGACAGCACTTTATTTCCTTGGGATTTTAGATCTACATATATCAGAAGTCCTCCCTTTTTCAACAGGCTGGTATGTACAACTCCAATCTATCATTTATTAAGCATGCTTGTAGAGCACCAGCATGTTATGCAGTACTCTATAGGCATGATCATGGCTGTTCCCATGAGTTACAATCCATCCATCCATCCCTCCTTCCATTCCTCGCTAGGGAAGCATTACACGCAGGCTCCTTTGACATAAGTGACCAAGAGGAATATCATTTAGATTACTTAAAACACTAGGGAGTAGTTCATCACTTAATGGGAATTTGTCACCAGGCGTTTGCTATTTAATTTGAGAGCAGCATTCTATAGAGACAGGGACCCTCATTCCAGTGTTGTCACTTGCTGATCTGCATGCTGACATTTTGTTAAATTCAGTGTTTTCTCTGCTGCCGATCTAGCCATTCTCTGAATACTGAGCTCTGTAAACCCCTCCCACACCACTGATTGGCATCTGTGCTTGACTGTACATTGACAGCTTCTAATAGGTGGTGTGGGCGGGGTTATACAGAGCCACTGACTGGGAAGTATGACACACCTAGTCCTGTAGTGATAATCGTCTGCTGATGAACACTGGGTTTTTTGTTTGTTTGTTTTTGGTTTTTTTTTGTTTGTTTTGGTTTTTTTTTAAACAGCAGCACACAGCCCAGTAAGTGACACATTACTGGAATCTGGGTCTCTTCTCTACATTGTGCTGCACTCAGATTAAATAAAAACAACCTGCTGACAGATTCCCTTTAACCCCCCCCCCCCCATAACAGCATGTCATGAGCAAGTATCAGTTCCCTCACCATGACATCCTATGTGCGCTCTGGATTCAAACTGTCACACTGTGTGAAAACAGTGACAGCGCCATGCTGACAGCGGTCACTAACAGCTGACCAACATGGCCAGAGATGCGGGAACCCATTTCAGCGGTCCCCTGTAAACTATCAGACTGAGCAGGTGTCGGCAAGAGGTGCTGAAATATCAGCACTTCCTTCACGATCACCGCGGGAACTCTGCTTAGCTAACAGCTGATTTCCTGCAGTAACAGCCAGGGTTGGCTCATGCGTGCCGAACCTGACTGACTAAAGGTCCAGTCACACTAAGCAACTTACCAGCGATCCCAACAACGATAGGGATCGCTGGTAAGTTGCTAGGAGGTTGCTGGTGAGATGTCACACTGCGACGCTCCAGCGATCCCACCAGCAACCTGACCTGGCAGGGATCGCTGGAGCGTCGCTACACGAGTTGCTGGTGAGCTCACCAGCAACCAGTGACCAGCCCCCAGCGCCGTGTGGAAGATGCTGCGCTTGGTAACTAAGGTAAATATCGGGTAAGCAACCCGATATTTACCTTGGTTACCAGCTCACGCAGCTACACGTGCAGAGAGCAGGGAGCAGCGCACACAGGGCGCTGGCTCCCTGCTCTCCTAGTACAGCACACATCGGGTTAATTACCCGATGTGTGCTGCAGCTAAATGTGCACAGAGCAAGGAGCAGCGCACAATGCTTAGTGCTGGCTCCCTGCTCTTCTAGCTACAGCACACATCGGGTTAATTAACCCGATGTGTCCTGCAGCTACATGTGCACAGAGCAGGAGCCGGCACTGACAGTGAGAGCGGCGGAGGCTGGTAACAAAGGTAAATATCGGGTAACCAAGGACAGGGCTTCTTGGTTACCCGATGTTTACATTGGTTACCAGCCTCCGCAGAAGCCGGCTCCTGCTGCCTGCACATTTAGTTGTTGCTGTCTCGCTGTCACACACAGCGATCTGTGCTTCACAGCAGGACAGCAACAACTAAAAAATGGCCCAGGACATTCAGCAGCAACCAACGACCTCACAGCAGGGGCCAGGTTGTTGCTGGATGTCACACACAGCAACATCGCTAGCAACGTCACAATTTGTTCGTTAGCAGCGATGTTGCTAGCGATGTTGCTTAGTGTGACGGGGCCTTAACTCTCTAGATGTCGTTATCTCGTAATTTACAAGGTTGAGAGGTAGGGGGCTTAGTGTCTGAGCCTCCATCAGCACACCATGTGATGAAATCACGGGGTGGTTATGATAGCACCCAGAGGTCAACAACCTCCTGCTGTGCCAGGTGTGATGGCCTGCTAGACCCAGCCATAGGCAAGGTCTAAAGGTGGTGTCACACACAGCGACAACGACGTCGCTGCTACGTCACCATTTTCTCTGACGTTGCAGCGACGTCCCGTCGCTGTCGCTGTGTGTGACATCCAGCAACGAGCTGGCCCCTGCTGTGAGGTCGCCGCTCGTTGCTGAATGTCCTGCTTCATTTTTTGGTCGTTGCTCTCCCGCTGTGACGCACAGATCGCTGTGTGTGACAGCGAGAGAGCGACAAAATGAAGCGAGCAGGAGCTGGCATCTGGCAGCTGCGGTAAGCTGTAACCAAGGTAAATATTGGGTAACCAAGGTGGTTACCCGATATTTACCTTCGTTACCAGCCTCCGCCGCTCTGACGCTGCCAGCGCCGGCTCCTGCTCTCTGCACATGTAGCTGCAGTACACATCAGGTTAATTAACCCGATGTGTACTGTAGCTAGGAGAGCAAGGAGCCAGCGCTCAGTGTGCGCGGCTCCCTGCTCTCTGCACATGTTGCAGCACAGCGACGCGAGTCGTTATGATCGCTGCTTCGGCTGCTGTGTTTGACAGCTAAGCAGCGATCATAACAGCGACTTACAAGGTCTCTGCTACGTCACAGAAAATGGTGACGTAACAGCGACGTCGCTGTCGTTTAGTGTGACCCCAGCTTAACAGGTATTCTGCAGCAAGCAAAGTAGTCCTCTAATGATAATGTACTGCTGATTATTCAGTGATTTTTTTTTTTTTTTTTTTTTTCTTTTTTCTTTTTCAAAAATACACTAAGCAGCCCAGTAAGTGACACACACTGCTGGAATACGGATCTCTACCCCCTACGTTGTGCTTTTTTTTCAGATTAGATGGCAAAAACCTGGTGACAGATTCCCTTTAAGGGGGGGTTAATTGACATGATTGACTACACAGCTTTAGTCCACTAATGCTACCCTGGTAGAAATAATGACGAGATTAGGTGGACACTGTTCCGTTTTGTTTTTCTTACAGTAGTTATAGCTGAAATGTTTCTTGCTTTCGTTTTCTGTGTTTTTCAAATAGCCACATTTATTTTGCAAAACCTATCTATATATCTGAATTAATATTTTGCAATCTGTTAATTTTAGGAGAAAGCCCCAGCACCTCTGCCAGCAATTGAACGAGCCCATGTATTGCTTTATTTAGGGGATTCCGTCACTACTGACCATATTTCGCCTGCGGGAAGCATTTCTCGCACAAGTCCTGCTGCCAAGTACTTGAGTCAGAGAAAGTATGTTTTCCTCAATATAAAGCTTTTTCTTGTAAACACCTACATGCACATTTCAACACTTTTTTGTTTTTATGTCTTCAGCCTATTTTTTGTGTTTATTGTTTTTTTCTTTTCTCCCATGTAGCTTAGCGCCAAGGGAGTTCAACTCGTATGGCGCTCGCAGAGGCAATGATGCTGTGATGACTAGAGGAACTTTTGCGAACATGAAACTTTTTAACAAGCTTGTTGGAAAAACCGGGCCCAAAACAATTTATTTTCCATCAGGACAGATGGTGAGTTATAAAATAAAAACCTCTGAGAATGTGTCTGTTTTAAAATGGGGAGAAACCGCACTGAGGTCTTGTGTACCACACATTTGTTGTGCACAGTTGGCATATGTGCCTGGAGATAGTTTTGCTGTATACAATGATTAGCTCCCTCCAGGCAAGGCTTTGAATGACAAATTGGGAGCTTATCTGTGACTTTTTGTAAGATTTGAACTATTGTAATTTTCGTATAAACCTATTTCGCCCAGATCTGAGACTATCCTGACAGTTGAGCTTCATGATGTATCCATAGTATATGTTGTGAATGGCATCCCCACATGTTGCAAAAACCATAATCTGGATCGTGACTTCTAAGAAAGTATGACCATAGGGAATGGGATCTCCTTGTGTCAGACTCTGCATTGTGGCCACTGGAAAGGGACTGTGTTCAAGGAAATCTGTCAGAAGGATGAGACCTCCTAAGCCGACTGTATATTCAGCTTCCTATGACCTACATGCCTAAAGTGATACCTTGATATCTGCAATCTCCTGTCTTCCAGAGAAATCCACATTTCTCTATTGTTTCATTGGGAGACACAGGAGACCATGGGTGTATGCTGCTCCCACTAGGAGGCTGACACTATGCAATGAAAAAAGTTAGCGCCTCTTCCGTGGTGTATACCGATCAACCATAGCCAAACTGAACAGTTTTAGCTTAGTGTCCGTAGGAGGCAGACACTGGTTCCCCTTGGACCCGTTTCTACCTTAAGTTTTGTTGTTTTCTTTGTCGCTCCATTGGGAGACCCAGACAATCGGGTGTATAGCTTCTGCCTCCGGAGGCCACACAAAGTATTACACTAAAAGTGTAAAGCCCCTCCCCTTCTGCCTATACACCCCCCGTGCATCACGGGCTCCTCAGTTTTCATGCTTTGTGCGAAGGAGGCTGACATCCACGCATAGCTCCACATCTTAGTCAGCAGCAGCTGCTGACTAGGTCGGATGGAAGAAAAGAGGGCCCATAACAGGGCCCCCAGCATGCTCCCTTCTCACCCCACTCTGTCGGCGGTGTGGTTAAGGTTGAGGTACCCATTGCGGGTACATAGGCAGGAGCCACATGCTGTTTTCCTTCCCCATCCCTTAATGGGCTCTGGGTGAAGTGGGATCCTAATCGGTCTCCAGGCACTGGGACCGTGCTCCCTCCGCAGCCCCTGGGGAATCTGCTGGACAGGAGCCGGGTATCATCAGGGACAAGGCCCTGCTACTGTGAGGTACTCTGTGTCCCCGTGGGGACCGCGCATGGAGCGCTTGTGCCATATACACTGCAGCTCTGCTGGGTGTGTTAGTGCGCCGGGGACTACCGCGCCGGCCGCGCTTACATGCCGGCCGCGCTTATAACTTTAGTCCCCGGCTTTTGCGGCCTAGTATCGCATATTCCCGCCCCCAGGCCTGCCAGTCAGGGGAAGGGCGGGACGCTGCACAGGACGTCAGCGCTGAGGGCTGGAGCATACTTTGTATCCTCCTCCCCCCTCATTCAGCACAGTGGGGCTCCAGATTCCCGCACTTTCTAGGGCACGCCCACGGCCCCCTCCTCCCCACAGAACGCCGGCAGCCATTCCTGTCAGCACTTCTGACGCTGGAGAGGAGAGACAACAGGCTCTGGGAGGCCCAGGCAGGGAATCTGGTGATCACACAACCGCTTTGAGCGGTCGGTAAGCAGCACCTGAGGTGCTGGCCCCACTGAGTGCCGAAGTGTACATATATATATATGCTTATATGCTATACATTTACACTGTACGGTCGCACTGTTGATTTTTGGCTATATACCCTCCTGGATTGTACTCAGAGGAGACAACAGCATGTCGTCCGCAAAAAGCAAGGGTGCCAAAGCACAGGCTTACTTTGCAACCTGTACCTCATGTGCGGCTATACTACCGGCAGGTTCCACTCACCCTCATTGTGTGCAATGCTCGGCCCCTGTGGCACTTACTCAGCCGGAGCCTCTGCTACTGGTGGCCCAGGTGGAACCACCTGCTACCACTGTCCAGGTGACAGGGACGGAGTTTGCAGTATTTGCTGACAAACTGTCTGAGAGTATGGATAAATGGTCTGCTAGGATACTAGAAGCCTTACAGTCCAGACCGGTGACTCAGGCCCCGGGCACTGTTCAATCATGGACCCCAGGCCCCCCTCAATTGGAGCAGCAAAGTGCTCCTGGAGTGACCCATAGGTCCCAGGGTGAGGTCTCTGACACAGACCGCAGTCCCAGGCCGCCTAAGCGGGCTCGCTGGGAAATTCCCTCGACTTCATCACACTGTTCGGGGTCTCAGCGGGAGGACTCTCTGGAAGATGAAGCGGAGGTAGCAGATCAGGATTCTGATCCTGAGGCCGCTCTCAACCTGGATACACCTGATGGTGACGCCATAGTGAATGACCTTATAGCGACCATCAATCAGGTGTTGGATATTTCTCCACCAGCTCCTACAATTGAGGAGTCAGCTTCTCAGCAGGAGAAATTCCGTTTCAGGTCTCCCAAGCGTACATTGAGTATGTTTCTGGATCACTCTGACTTCAGAGAGGCAGTCCAGAAACACCGAGCTTGTCCAGATAAGTGTTTTTCCAAGCGCCTTAAGGATACACGTTATCCTTTCCCCCCTGACGTTGTCAAGGGCTGGGCTCAGTGTCCTAAGGTGGATCCTCCTGTCTCCAGACTGGCGGCTAGATCCATAGTTGCAGTGGAAGATGGGGCTTCACTCAAAGATGCCACTGACAGACAGATGGAGCTCTGGTTGAAATCCATCTATGAAGCTATCGGCGCGTCTTTTGCTCCAGCATTCGCAGCCGTATGGGCACTCCAAGCTATCTCAGCTTGTCATGCGCAGATTAATGCAGTCACACGTACATCTGCTCCGCAAGTGGTGTCCTTAACCTCTCAGGCGTCGGCGTCGGCGTTTGCGTCCTACGCCATTAATGCTGTCCTGGACTCTGTGAGCCGTACGGCGGTAGCATCCGCCAATTCGGTGGTAGTCCGCAGGGCCATGTGGCTACGTGAATGGAAGGCAGACTCTGCTTCCAAAAAGTTCTTAACCGGTTTGCCATTTTCTGGCGACCGCCTGTTTGGTGAGCGATTGGATGAAATCATTAAACAATCCAAGGGAAAGGACTCATCCTTACCCCAGTCCAAACCTAACAGACCTCAACCACGGAAGGTACAATCGAGGTTTCGGTCCTTTCGGCCCGCGGGCAGGTCTCAGTTTCTCCTCGTCCAAAAGGCCTCAGAAGGATCAGAGGAACTCCGATTCATGGCGGTCTAAGTCACGTCCTAAAAAGACCGCCGGAGGAACCGCTCCCAAAGCGGCCTCCTCATGACTTTCGGCCTCCTCACACCGCATCCTCGGTCGGTGGCAGGCTTTCCCGCTTTTGCGACGCCTGGCTGCCACAGGTAAAAGACCGATGGGTGAGAGACATTCTATCCCACGGTTACAGGATAGAGTTCAGCTCTCGTCCTCCGACTCGATTTTTCAGAACATCTCCGCCCCCTGAGAGAGCCGATGCTCTTCTTCAGGCGGTGTGCACTCTGAAGGCGGAAGGAGTGGTGATCCCTGTTCCTCTTCAGCAACAGGGTCACGGTTTTTACTCCAACCTGTTTGTGGTACCGAAAAAGGACGGATCCTTCCGTCATGTTCTGGACCTAAAACTGCTCAACAAACACGTAAAAACCAGGCGGTTCCGGATGGAATCGCTCCGCTCCGTCATCGCCTCAATGTCCCAAGGAGACTTCCTGGCATCAATCGACATCAAAGATGCTTATCTCCACGTACCGATTGCACCAGAGCATCAGCGCTTCCTGCGCTTCGCCATAGGGGACGAACACCTTCAGTTCGTGGCACTGCCTTTCGGCCTGGCGACAGCCCCACGGGTCTTCACCAAGGTCATGGCAGCAGTGGTAGCAGTCCTACACTCTCAGGGACACTCGGTGATCCCTTACTTAGACGATCTGCTTGTCAAGGCACCCTCTCAAGTGGCATGCCAACACAGCCTGAACATTGCTCTGGAGACTCTCCAGAGTTTCGGGTGGATCATCAATTTTCCAAAGTCAAATCTGACACCGGCCCAATCACTGACATATCTTGGCATGGAGTTTCATACTCTCTCAGCGATAGTGAAGCTTCCGCTGGACAAACAGCGTTCACTACAGACAGGGGTGCAATCTCTCCTTCAAGGCCAGTCACACCCCCTGAGGCGCCTCATGCACTTCCTAGGGAAGATGGTAGCAGCAATGGAGGCAGTTCCTTTTGCGCAGTTTCATCTGCGTCCACTTCAATGGGACATTCTCCGCAAATGGGACAGGAAGTCGACGTCCCTAGACAGGAACGTCTCCCTTTCACGGGCAGCCAAGGCCTCCCTTCAGTGGTGGCTTCTCCCCACTTCTCTGTCGAAGGGGAAATCCTTCCTTCCCCCGTCATGGGCTGTGGTCACGACGGACGCGAGCCTGTCAGGGTGGGGAGCGGTCTTTCTCCACCACAGGGCTCAGGGAACCTGGACTCCGACAGAGTCCTCCCTTCAGATCAATGTTCTGGAGATAAGGGCAGTGTATCTTGCCCTAAAGGCGTTCCAGCCGTGGCTGGAAGGCAAGCAGATCCGAATTCAGTCGGACAACTCCACAGCGGTTGCATACATCAACCACCAAGGAGGAACACGCAGTCGGCAAGCCTTCCAGGAAGTCCGGCGGATTCTGATGTGGGTGGAAGCCACGGCCTCCACCATATCCGCAGTTCACATCCCGGGCGTAGAAAACTGGGAAGCAGACTTTCTCAGTCGCCAGGGCATGGACGCAGGGGAATGGTCCCTTCACCCGGACGTGTTTCAGGAGATCTGTTGCTGCTGGGGGATGCCGGACGTCGACCTAATGGCGTCACTGCACAACAACAAGGTCCCGACATTCATGGCACGGTCTCAAGATCACAGAGCTCTGGCGGCAGACGCCTTAGTTCAGGATTGGTCGCAGTTTCAACTCCCTTATGTGTTTCCTCCTCTGGCACTGTTGCCCAGAGTGTTACGCAAGATCAGGTCCGACTGCCGCCGCGCCATCCTCGTCGCTCCAGACTGGCCAAGGAGGTCGTGGTACCCAGATCTGTGGCATCTCACGGTGGGTCAACCGTGGGCACTACCAGACCGACCAGACTTGCTGTCTCAAGGGCCGTTTTTCCACCTGAATTCTGCGGCCCTCAACCTGACTGTGTGGCCATTGAGTCCTGGATCCTAGCGTCTTCAGGGTTATCTCAAGAGGTCATTGCCACTATGAGACAGGCTAGGAAACCAACGTCCGCCAAGATCTACCACAGGACGTGGAGGATATTCCTATCTTGGTGCTCTGATCAGGGTTTTTTCTCCCTGGCCATTTGCCTTGCCCACTTTTCTTTCCTTCCTTCAATCCGGATTGGAAAAAGGGTTGTCGCTCGGCTCTCTTAAGGGACAAGTCTCAGCGCTCTGTGTTTTTTCAGAAGCGCCTGGCCAGACTTCCACAGGTACGCACGTTCCTGCAGGGGGTTTGTCACATAGTCCCTCCTTACAAGCGGCCGTTAGAACCCTGGGATCTGAACAGGGTGCTGATGGCTCTTCAGAAACCACCTTTCGAGCCAATGAAGGATATTTCTCTCTCACGCCTTTCACAGAAAGTGGTTTTCCTAGTAGCAGTCACATCACTTCGGAGAGTGTCTGAGCTAGCAGCGCTGTCATGCAAAGCCCTGTTTCACCAGGACAAGGTGGTTCTGCATCCGGTTCCGGAATTTCTCCCTAAGGTGGTATCCCCCTTTCATCTCAATCAGGATATCTCCTTACCCTCTTTTTGTCCTCCTCCTGTTCACCAGTGTGAAAAGGAGTTGCACTTGTTAGATCTGGTGAGAGCACTCAGACTCTACATTTCCCGTACGGCACCCCTGCGCCGCTCGGATACACTCTTTGTTTTTGTCGCTGGCCAGCGTAAAGGGTCACAAGCTTCCAAATCAACCCTGGCTCTGTGGATCAAGGAACCAATTCTCGAAGCTTACCGATCTTCTGGGCTTCCGGTTCCCTCAGGGCTGAAAGCCCATTCTACCAGAGCCGTGGGTGCGTCCTGGGCTTTGCGGCACCAGGCTACGGCTCAGCAGGTGTCAGGCGGCTACCTGGTCGAGCCTGCACACTTTCACGAAACACTATCAGGTGCATACCTATGCTTCGGCGGATGCCAGCCTAGGTAGGCGAGTCCTTCAGGCGGCAGTTGCCCACCTGTAGGAAAGGGCCGTTTTACGGCTCTATTACGAGGTATTATTTTACCCACCCAGGGACTGCTTTTGGACGTCCCAATTGTCTGGGTCTCCCAATGGAGCGACAAAGAAGAAGGGAATTTTGTTTACTTACCGTAAATTCCTTTTCTTCTAGCTCCAATTGGGAGACCCAGCACCCGCCCCTGTTCCCTTCGGGCTGTTGTTCTTTGTGTACACATGTTGTTCATGTTGAATGGTTTCAGTTCTCCGAAATTCCTTCGGATTGAATTTACTTTAAACCAATTTATAACTTTTCCTCCTTCTTGCTTTTGCACCAAAACTGAGGAGCCCGTGATGCACGGGGGGTGTATAGGCAGAAGGGGAGGGGCTTTACACTTTTAGTGTAATACTTTGTGTGGCCTCCGGAGGCAGAAGCTATACACTCGATTGTCTGGGTCTCCCAATTGGCGCTAGAAGAAAAGGAATTTACGGTAAGTAAACAAAATTCCCTTCTTTGTGTAATTCCTTTTATGTCTTTCAGACTCAGCTTGTTTGAGTAAAATGAGTGGTAGAGTCACTCTCACTGACTAAGTGACCGAGAGAACAGTGGGGTTTGATTTACATCATACCCTCTCGTTTATCCGGCAGGTCCTTTTCTTCTAACACTTACGTGGTTAAAGCATCCAGGTGGACAGTCCATGCCATCCATTTCTAGCACCGCTCGCCCACTAGAGTGAAACAGCGCAGGGAGGGAAGAGGGACCTGTACCAGGGACTACCCTCCACGGGACTCCTTAAGACCAGTTTCCAAGTCTGTGAAGGAGCTGGTTTCATCTTTAGGAAAAGCTACTTGTGCTCTTCTTTCAGGTTCTTTTGGCAGTGGTGCTCCGTTCTGCCTATAGAAAAACAGACTCCATTTTCATGCCCATCCGACCTTTTCCAGTTCTGTCTGCGCTGGTCCACTACCACCGGCGGATATCGTCCTAAATATAGGTCCCGGCTTCATTGAAGCCTAGTCTTCCAATCGCGTGCATGTAGACAGTACTCGCGCCCGTTTTTGGCCCCGCCAACTTCTCCTCAGCCTACCTCAGCCCCAGTCTCTCCAATTCAGTGCATCCAATTCACTGCATTCAAGGGATTAGGGTATCCACACCCCTTTCTTCCCTTTTCAACGCCATCTTTCTTTCTTCCGGCTCCAGCATCAGCAGTGAGCTCTGGTTTTCTGATATCAGGATTGCTTCTATTTTTCAAGAACAGCATAGGCTCTGTCATTTTGGTAGTTTTCACTAGCCATCCCCATTTACCTCCAGAATTAGTGCCTAATCTTGGGGAGAATCACTCTCTACCTCTCTCCATCCCATCCCTGTAGTCTTGCATTATATCTGCTCATCCCATAAGAAAAGGTTTGCCATCAAGTCAGCTCACAGCACTCTGCTCCGTGTGCAGCAATGCTTCTGTCGAACGCACAAGAGCCCCTCCACTGCCATAACCTGAGATTGCCCATACCCGCTGAGCGGGCTGCAAAGCGATCAGTCAATGAAGAACCTATCAAAGGTTTTCCTAGACCTTCGTCTCGTACTTGAGTGTCTGCATATTTCTGCATCCATCCCTAGGGTTCCATTCGCTTTCATGGGTGAATCGGATTTTCCAACTCATACGCTCCCCCTTGCTCCTACAAACACAGCTCCCTCGCCTTTAGCTCTGGAGCTTCTGCTGCTGGGGTCTGGAGTGCATCCCTTTCCTCCCCAGCCACTCCTCTATTCAGTTGTGGGTCTGATTCATCCATGGTGTCTGGAGTAGAGATGAGCAAACCTAAACCGTTACAAAAAAAAAAAAGTGTTCAAGTTAGGAATTTGGCTAATCGGAGCAGCAGTCCTAGTGCTCTGATCACTATCCATTGAGTCATATCTACCATGTACCACGTGAATGATCATAGCAGCCATTCAAGGGCCCTGTCTACTATCCAGTGAGTCAGATCCACCATCTACTTCAAACTATGTCTAATCACAACAGTGGTCCTTGTTATCTGTCCACTATACAGTGAGTTGGACCGACCACCTACTATGAACCACATGGCTGATGAAAGCGCAATTCCAATGGTCTCAGGTGATTTCGTTGCGTTGGCCTCCATGTCTGTTAGTTGGCACCTCTTCTTTCTTACAGAATTCAGATCACTGCAAATCCTTCAACAATTACAGTCAAGGTATGAGAGCCTCTTCACGCCAGTAACCAGCTCCTGAATTTCTCGGATGCATATCCTCTCCTCCTCCTACTGAAAGAATTTGTATCTTTTTTCAGTATTTCTAGCTGTATTCTGGTCTTTCCCTCCTGGTGACTAGATTACGCTTCTCATGTTTAGCGCTGTTTTCACCGAACAGCTCATTCCGGCGACAGAATCTTTGGCTAAGGCTGCCCATGCAGTTCAGAGCCCAGTTTTCTCTGCTGATTGCGTTGACATCAGGCTGTCCATGCCTGTCCAGTTATCCTGCTCCAGGCAACCTTCCATGGTTCCTTCAACCTGATGTTGGACTTCGCAGAACAGATTGGCCATGTGTGTAAGTAGCTGTGTGTACTCTCCTTACAGCTGCCGACAGTTCTTGGCATCATCGTGGTGACTCATGTCAAGATAGTGGTTCCTCATGCAGAGGATACATTGTTTCTCCTTTCAGGACTGTCGTCCATTTGGGACAGACAGACAATAGCCACAGCAGCAGGCCGCCCTCACAGCCAGTCGGTCATTTTCCTTCTCATCTTTCACCATTCCGAAGTTATTTTCATCCTATCGCAGCAGCAGCACCATGACAGCTCGTTGGTTAGCTCTGTTGCCTTGAAGCACTTGGGTCCTGGGTTCTGATCTCAACATGGACAGCTCCACTGTGAGTTGTATGATTGTTCTCCATGTTGGCATGGTCTTACACCAGTTCCCTAGGTTTTGTTGTTGTTGTTTTTTTGAGGGGGGGGGGGTGGTGTTAAACCTTCTAGGCACAATGGTAGGACAATTCTTCTCTTGATTGCAGGCTCACATACTGGTGTGTTCCTTCACACCCTGCAGAATGGCATGTCCGCTATGGGGATTACCTCCATGGAACCTAGGGGGTTTCATTCAGTCAGCAGACTTGAATATTCCCCTGTTCTTCTTATTTTCCGTATTGCCAAAGAGTCCTAGTTTTCTTTCCGTCAGCTCCTGGAGTTTTCTTTTGACTTATTTGCTTCCCCAGTGTCCTTACCAGGATCAAATCAGCGGCGTAGCCCAAATGGAGGCTCCGAGAAATATTTTACGGTGAGTACACAAAATCTTCTTTTTTCTTCTATATAAATGGGCTGTTCCAGGCTATGGGCAGGACACTGATCTGCATGAGAATCTGTCTCCAGAGCTTATTATAAATAGAAGAGAACGCGGTCAGTGCTCTCAGGTCCTCCCAGTACTTCAGCTTCCATCTCACAGCAATATTGTAGCTATACAGCAGAGCTGTGAGAGCTCCTGCAAATGTGTTTGTAAGAAGACAAAGGTCTATTGTTCTGTGTCAGTTACATGTCGCACACTGGTATCGTTCCTTTTTATTTATAAGCTCTGGAGGCAGATTCTCATGCAAGAGTAGTGTCCGGCCCAAAGCCTGGAACAGCTCATTTACATATAAGAAAATCAATGATTGCACTGAAATAAGACATCGAATCGCAGATATCAAGGGATAATTTTATTTATCTTCCTATGACCTACATGCCTATATAGATGGCTTAGTAAGGGTAATCCTACTGACCGATTCCCTTAAAACGCTCTGTTCAAGTCTTTACTTAGGACTGTTCATAAAAAAATGACACCCTCCAGGAAATTCCATTAAAATAGCTTTTATAAAATATTGGAGATCTGCTATTACTGATGCCTGTACTTTTTATCTGCTCATACAGTGTTGGAATATTCAACTAATATATAAAAGATATTTGAGATCTCTGCAACTGCATAATATAAACCTATGTGTTTTATTTTGTTTGAATGTGCCGAAGAATGATGACTAATAATTCTACACGTCCTGCAAAGTAAAATTCCTCCATAATTTCCTCCTAAGGGCTCAGTTATTTTACTAATATTGGCTATATAACATGAGGAAAATAAGTTTTTGATAAACTGCAGATTTTGCAAGTTTCCTCACCTACAAAGAATGGACTGGTCTGTAATTTTTATTATAGGTACACTTCAACAGTGACTGACAGAACCCCGACCCCCCCCCACCTCAAAAAAAAAAAAAAACCAGAAAATCACATTGTAGCATTGTATGATTTTTTTATTTTTAATTTTTTTTTTTTTAATTTTTTCTTTGGATATAATAAGTATTTGATGCAATTGGAAAACAGAACTTAATATTTGGTACAAAATACTTTGTTTGCAATTACAGAGGTCAGACGATTCCTGTGGCTCTTTACAAACTTTGCCCACAGTGCAGCAGGGATTTTGGCCCACTCCTCCATACAGATCTTTCAGGTTTTGGGGCTGTCACTGGGCAACATTGAGTTTCAGCTCCCTCCAAAGATTTTCTATTGGGTTCAGGTCTGGAGACTTGTTATGCTGGAAGACCCAGCCATGACCCATCTTCAATGCTCTTACTGAGGGAAGGAAGTTGTTAGTCAAAATCTTGTGATACATGACCCCAACCATCTTCCCTTCAATACGATGCCGTTGTCCTGTCCCTTATGTAGAAAACCACCTGCAAAATATGATGCCTTCACTATGCTGTTTTCCTATTGTCCTGTAGCACATTGCAGCCTTGTGCAGGTTTACTATTTTGTCCCTGGTATCATTAGACAGCCCTTTGGTCTTGGCCATGGTGGAGAGGTTGGAGTGGGATTGATGGAGAGTGTGACCAGGTGTTTTTATATACAGGTAACTGATTTGGACAGGTGCAATTAATACAGGTAGTGAGTGCAGAGTAGGACGGCTTCTTAAAGGAAAAAAAAAAAAACAGGTCTATGAGCCAAAAATCTTGCTGGTTGCTAGATGATCAAATACTTATTTCATGCAATAAAAGGCAAATTTATTTAAAAATCATACAATGTGATTTTCTGGATTTTTTTTTTTTTTTTTCGTCTGTCACAGTTGAAGTGTACCTATGATAAAAATTACAGATCTCTCTATTCCTTGCAAAAACGGCAGTGTAGCAAATGCTTATGTTCCCCACTGTACATAACATGGTGACTATCTGTCCCAGTAGACAGAACATGAGCGCTTACGTCACGCTAGTTATGGAGTTCAGGGTATAGCGGTATGCTCCCTCTATTAGCAGCTGCAGGTAGCCAGCATGGGGTGTTTTCAATCTGTGTCTGTTGAAGGGCCTTTGGGGATTATATCACAAAACACAGCGCATACAGAATGTTGTACATAAACTGGAACAAATTTGTCTTTCTTTTGAAAGTTTTATGTGGAGATTTTTTTCTTCCCCCATTTCTGTAAAACATGTAAAATCAGATCCAAGTTTCTAACAGACATTGTGCATTAAACTGGCTCCTTATTTTGCCTAGATGGATGTATTTGAAGCCGCAGATTTATATCAGAAATCCGATATCCCACTAATTATTTTAGCTGGGAAAAAATATGGATCCGGTAACTCAAGAGACTGGGCAGCCAAGGGACCATTCCTGCTGGTATGTTGTGGTCTTCACAATATTTATTGATATATCCTCTTTGTTTTTTTGACCTTGTGTATTAAGGTTGAATCGGAAACTTCCCCACGTCTCAGGGATACAGAATCGTATCCGAGCTTGTGAGTGACAAGAATGTATAGACTAATGAATGGGGATGTGTTGTCAGAAAGTAACAAAAACTAAGGCTATGTGCGCACTAGAAATGTGAAGTTTCTCAAGAAAATTTCTTGAGAAACTTCTGCCAGTGAAAGATTTCCGGACCTGCGGAAAAAATCCGCACCAAATCCGCATGCGTTTTTGCCGCGGATTTGCCGCGAATTTGCCGCGGATTTACCGCAGGTTTGTCCCTGCAATAAATAATAAAGATAATCGATAGACAGATAATGGATAGAGGGAAAGATGGATAGATGAATAGATAGATAGATAGAGGGATAGATAGATAGATGAATAGATAGAGGGATAGATAGATAGATAGAGGGATAGAGGGATAGATAGATAGATGAATAGATAGATAGAGGGATAGATAGATAGATAGATAGAGGGATAGAGGGATAGAGGGATAGATAGATAGATAGATAGAGGGATAGATAGATGAATAGATAGAGGGATAGAGGGATAGATGGATGGATAGATAGATAGATAGATAGATAGAGGGATAGATGGATAGATAGAGGGATAGATTGATAGATAGAGGGATAGATAGATAGATAGATAGATGAGAAAAACCTATATAATGTTCCACCTCCCTGCATTTTCTAAGCTGGCACCCTTTAGTGACTTTCATGTGGCACTTAGGCTACTTTCACACCTCCGGTTTTTGCTATGCGGCACAATCCGGCACTTTGCATGAAAATCGCAACCGTTTTTTTTTGCTGCCGGTTGCGATTTTCCTGCATAGACTTTAATTAGTGCCGCATTGTGCCGCATGGCCTTGCGTTCCGTCCGTTTTTTGCCGCATGCGGCAGATGTAGCCGATGCGGCGGCCGGATGGAACATTGCCTGGCACGTTTTTTCGTGCGGCAAAAAAAACCGCATCGCGCCGCATTCGGCCGATGCGGCACATTTTTCAATACATGCCTATGGCGGCCGGATGCGGCGCGATGCGGCAATAACCGCATCCGGCCGCCGCATGCGGTTTTTGCCACTGCGCATGCTTAGTAGCATGCCGCAAGCGGCAAAAACCGGACTGGCCGCAAAGGAAAAACCTATGCAAAGGATGCGGTGTTTTCACCGCATCCGTTGCATAGCTTGCACAGCCGGATTGAGCCGCAGAGCTCAAGCCGGATGTGTGAAAGTAGCCTAAAGGGTGCTTAGCCTTGTATTTAGCCATAAAATAAATAAATAATTAAAAAAAAATGACGTGAGGTCCCCCCATTTTTTGTAGCCAGCTAGGGTAAAGCAGACGGCTGCAGCCTGCAGACCACCGCTGGCAGCTTCACCTTGGCTGATAATCCAAAACAGTGGGCACCCCACGCTGTTATTTTAAATTATATAAATAATTTAAAACAAAAAACGTGGGGTCCCCCCCATATTGGATCACCAGCCAAGGTAAAGCGGACAGCTGGGGTCTGATATTCTCAGACTAGGGAGGTCCACTGTTATTGGACACTCCCCAGCCTAAAAATAGCAGGCCGCAGCCGCCCCAGAAGTGGCGCATCCATTAGACGTGCCAATCCTGGCGCTTTGCCCCAACTCATCCCGCGCCCTGGTGCGTTGGCAAACGGGGTAATATATGGGGTTGATGCCAGATGTGTAATGTCACCTGGCATCAAGCCCTGGGGTTGGTGAGGTCAGGCGTCTATCAGATACCCGACATCACCAACCCAGTTAGTAATAATTAAAAAATAGACAACAAAAAAAGTTTTATTTGAAAAAACACTCCCCAAAACATTCCCTCTTTAACCAATTTATTGAAAAGAGCACAATCAATTCCACGTCCGGCGTAATCCAATAAGGGGGGGGGGGGGGGGGGCACGGCGATCCATACCATAGTCGCTGTCCCAGTCAATGAAAAACAGAATGTTCCCCATTGGCTGGGAGAGCAATGCAGTGACCTGAGCTAACATCAATAGGTCAGCTCAGGTCACTGCAGGGGATGACGAGCGCTGCCATCAGGAGCATAGATGAGATCATTACCTTCTGTGATCATCTCCTGTACTGCTGACGTCAGCGCTGTCACTGACTTATCGCGAGAGCCCGTGACGTCACCGCTAGTGACAGTCTCGGGCCGCTCGCGAGTCGGCCCTAGACAGCAGTGACCGCGGTGACGTCAGGAGGCAGGAGATCGTCACAGCAGGTAATGATCTCACCTCCTGACAGCAGCGATCGTCATCCCCGCGGCTCCCAGCACTGCAGGATGTCAGTGTCTGCCTGCGCTGCAGCGTGACAGGCTGCTGACACTGCGGGCAGACACTGACACCCTGCAGTGCAGGCAGCCGCGAGGCCGGAGCAGGACACACACTGCACAGACACCTGGAGGTCGCACGGAAGTGCTTCTGTGCGGCGTCCAGGGAGTGTGACGTGTGTTTCCTCTGCTCCTCTTCCTGGCATAATGACATCGCTTCCTGCAAAACCGCAGGCAGCGATGGGCATTACCGCAGGTAAATCGCGGCTATTCCGGTGGTATACCGCACATCATTGCTACCTGCGGAATACCCCCGGAATACCGCAGGTACCTGCGGAAATTAATGGACATGCACATTTTCTCAAGAAAGTTTCTCGAGAAAATTTTCTCAAGAAATTTTCTTGAGAAAAATCCGCACAGTGCGCACAGCTATTTTTTTTTCTCATTGAATTTCATGGGAAATGTCTGCACAAAGATTGCAGACATTTCTCAAGAAATTTCCGGGGCAAATCCGCGGGTAAATCCGCGGGAAAAACGGTCTAGTGCGCACATAGCCAAAAGTGGATGGAAATATTACTTGTGATAAGGCAAAGGGCAATAAGATGAGAAATTAGGAGATACAGTACAGCTCTGAGACCATTAAGGCTACAGTGACCAATATGTTGTAGATCAGATTTAATATATGATCAGAAATCTTTGACCCCTCCCAAAATGGCAGTTTTGGAGTGTCAGAGGCTCTCAGCTGTTCCTTATTCATAGGGTATACAGAACACTTCATATATAAGATTGTGCATATGTGTTAGATGTGGGCAAGACGATGCCAATTTAATGCATGTCATGTGGGCATATCGAGGACTTCTGGAAGCAAACCCTGGGACTTATAGAACAGATGTATCATATTCAAATACAGCCCTCGCCCCATATCTGTTTGGCAGGTCTGTGGGAGGGGGGACAGATCCGGATTCTCCAGTGGCATTAGGTATAGTACGCTTTCTTTATCAAGCAAGGAAATTGTTGGCGTATCACTGGCTAGATGCCTCACCTCTGACTACAACGGAGCTTAAAAATAAGATTAATAATGTCCTTAGACTGGAAAGAGGAGTTTACTTAAAAAGGAAAGCACTGAGTAAGTTTTACAGAATTTGGCAACCATGGATGGAAGTCCTGGGTCTTCCCTCTGAAGTGTTGGTTCAAGATGGCATGTTAGATCATCTATTATGTTTGCAATGAAGAGAGTTGTTTTGGAGTTAAGCATCTGGCTAACTCATATGTTGCCATGAACTCAGGGGGGCGCTGTGGGGAGAGATTGATTTGATGACCAGGCGGGAGGAAGAGGGGTGGACATAAACAGGGATATACTATGGAGTGACATGGTTGGCAAACAATTTTTAAGCTGGACAGAGTTGTTAAATCTAACCTTATTTTTTTAATTTGTGTTAATCTATGCAGTTAGGCTGTTTAACTGTTTCTTTTTTGGAAATAGTCATGTACATTTGTACGGAGGGAAGGTTTGTACCTTTGCAGAATATTACCTAGAGCCCAACACATGGGGGAGAGTGGGCACAACTACACCAAACATGTACTGGAAGATCCAGAATAATGGAATGAAACAAGAGGAGACCCTTGTTGCATGCAAAACGTGTGAAAAGGTTTATTGCTAACACAGAGAAATATTATTAAGAACACTTAAAAATGGGGAAGATCAAAGGGGTGATCCACCCATGAGCAAATTGGCACATCACCACTAAAACCTCATGGAAAAATGCAAATGGAACAAAACCTATAGGCTCAAAAAAACATATGCCAGGCGCACCCACACTTCCTTCCTCACTATTTACTTATCATCTGGTATTGTATTGGCTCTCTTTGATCTGTACCATATTAATGTTAGTCCTACATTGGTGACTATGTATTGCTGTATACTGGGTTTTTTTTTGGTACTGTTATTTTTGAGCCTATAGGTGTTGTTCCACTTGCATTATTTCTTGAGGTTTTAGTGGTGATGTGCCAATTTGCTCATGGGTGGATCACGCCTTTGATCTTCCCCATTTTTAAGTGTTCTTAATAATATTTCTCTGTTATCAATAAACTTTTTCACACTTTTTGCATGCAACAAGGGTCTCCTCTTGCTTCATTCCATTATTCTGGATCTTTCAGTACATGTTTGGTGTAGTTGTGCCCACTCTCCCCCATGTGTTGTGTTCTAGGTTCTATTTATGGGTTGGAGCACACTTCCATTACCTTATATATTTAATGGTGGTGCCGTCCCAATTTGTTTTTCGCAGAATATTACACTTAAATCTCTGTTATAAGTGTATATGTTAACGACAATGTGTAAAAACAGGCATTCTATAGAATACCTAGGCAATGTATACAATGCCGGTAATGAGTCGTCAAAGTATGAAATACATCAGATGTTCATACATTCCCTAGTCATTCTATAGAATACCTAAATGACAAACAGGCGGAGTGTAGAATACTACAGGGGTGTGGTCCATCCAAAAGTAGGTGGACAGAGCAGGCAGCAGCAGATCTGCGAAACTGGCTGTTACCCTTAGCATTAAAATGCCATTCTAGCCTCCCGTGCTGCAACAAATAGTCAGGAATGACACTTCTGATTTCTTTTTTTTTTCCCCAAGCAAAGATATCCTGTTCATTTTGCATTTCTTCTTTCATGTTTTTGACTGTTTGTTACTAAAGACTAATAGTCAGGAATGACACTTCTGTTTCTTTGTGTTTTTCCCAGTAAAGATATCCTGTTGTTTATTTAGAATTTCTTTTTTCATTAGCTTTTTTAACTTTTTGTTACTAAAGACTTTTCCAATCTGGGCATTATATCAGACTTTGCCTGAGCAGTTCTTATCATTCTTTATAATACCTAGACATTTTATGTAATGCCTAGGGAAAAGTATAGAACAACGCAGATATTTCATACCTTGCCTGAAAATTACAGGGATTGTATACATTGCCTAGGTATTCTATAGAATGTCGGGTTTTCATATATTGCCTGTAACATATACGTCATGCAATGTCTATTTTCTTTGTCGCTCCATTGGGAGACCCAGACAATTGGGTGTATAGCTTATGCCTCCGGAGGCCACACAAAGTATTACACTAAAAGTGTAAAGCCCCTCCCCTTCTGCCTATACACCCCCCGTGCATCACGGGCTCCTCAGTTTTTATGCTTTGTGCGAAGGAGGCTGACATCCACGCATAGCTCCACAGCTTAGTCAGCAGCAGCTGCTGACTAGGTCGGATGGAAGAAAAGAGGGCCCATAACAGGGCCCCCAGCATGCTCCCTTCTCACCCCACTTTGTCGGCGGTGTTTGTTAAGGTTGAGGTACCCATTGCGGGTACACAGGCAGGAGCCACATGCTGTTTTCCTTCCCCATCCCTTATGGGCTCTGGGTGAAGTGGGATCCGAATCGGTCTCCAGGCACGGGGACCGTGCTCCCTCCGCAGCCCCTGGGGAATCTGCTGGATAGGAGCCGGGTATCGTCAGGGACAAGGCCCTGCTACTGTGAGGTACTCTGTGTCCCCGTGGGGACCGCGCATGGAGCGCTTGTGCCATACACATTGCAGCACTGCTGGGTGTGTTAGTGCGCCGGGGACTACCGCGCGGGCCGCGCTTATTGCCGGCCGCGCTTATAACTTTAGTCCCCGGCTTCTGCGGCCTAGTATCGCATATTCCCGCCCACAGGCCTGCCAGTCAGGGGAAGGGCGGGACGCTGCACAGATCGTCAGCGCTGAGGGCTGGAGCATACATTAGTATCCTCCTCCCCCCTCACTCAGTACACTGGGGCACTAGATTCCCGCACTTTCTTGGGCACGCCCACGGTCCCCTCCTCCCCACAGAACGCCGGCAGCCATTCCTGTCAGCGATTCAGACGCTGGAGAGGAGAGACAACACAGGGAGACCCAGGCAGGGAATCTGGTGATCACACAACCGCTCTGAGCGGTCGGTAAGCAGCACCTGTGGTGCTGGCCCCACTGAGTGCCGAAGTGTATATATATATATATATATATATATATATATATATATATATATATATATATATATATATATATATAATATTTATAGGCTATATATATATAATATTTATAGGCTATATATATATATATATATATATATATATATATATATATATATATATATATATATATATATATATATATATATATATATATATATATATATATATATATATATATATATATATATATATATATATATATATATATATATATATATATATATATATATATATATATATATATATATATAGGCTTATAGGCTATACATTTGCACTGTACGGTCGCTGTGTTGATTTTTGGCTATATTCCCTCCTGGATTGTTCTCAGAGGAGATAACAGCAAAAAGCAAGGGTGCCAAAGCACAGGCGTACTTTGCAACCTGTACCTCATGTGCAGCTATACTACCGGCAGGTTCCACTGACCCTCATTGTGTGCAATGCTCGGCCCCTGTGGCACTTACTCAGCCGGAGCCTCTGCTACTGGTGGCCCAGGTGGAACCACCTGCTACCACTGTCCAGGTGACAGGGACGGAGTTTGCAGCTTTTGCTGACAAACTGTCTGAGAGTATGGATAAATGGTCTGCTAAAATACTAGAAGCCTTACAGTCCAGACCGGTGATTCAGGCCCCGGGCACTGTTCAATCTTTGACCCCAGGTCCCCCTCAATTGGAACAGCAAAATGCCCCTGGGGTGACCCATAGGTCCCAGGGTGAGGTCTCTGACACGGACCGCAGTCCCAGGCCGCCTAAGCGGGCTCGCTGGGAAATTCCCTCCACCTCATCACACTGTTCAGGGTCTCAGCAGGAGGACTCTCTGGAGGATGAAGCGGAGGTAACAGATCAGGATTCTGATCCTGAAGCCGCTCTCAACCTAGATACACCTGAAGGTGACGCCGTAGTGAATGACCTTATAGCGACCATCAATCAGGTGTTGGATATTTCTCCCCCAGCTCCTACAATTGAGGAGTCAGCTTCTCAGGAGAAATTCCGTTTCAGGTTTCCCAAGCGTACATTGAGTACGTTTCTGGATCACTCTGACTTCAGAGAGGCAGTCCAGAAAAACCGAGATTGTCCAGACAAGCGTTTTTCCAAGCGCCTTAGGGATACACGTTATCCCTTCCCCCCTGATGTTGTCAAGGGCTGGACTCAGTGTCCTAAGGTGGATCCTCCAATCTCCAGACTGGCGGCTAGATCCATAGTTGCAGTGGAAGATGGGGCTTCACTCAAAGATGCCACTGACAGACAGATGGAACTATGGTTGAAATCCATCTATGAAGCTATCGGCGCGTCTTTTGCTCCAGCATTCGCAGCCGTATGGGCACTCCAAGCTATCTCAGCTTGTCAGGCGCAGATTAATACAGTCACACGTACATCTGCCCCGCAAGTGGTGTCCTTAACCTCTCAGGCGTCGGCGTTTGCTTCCTACGCCATTAATGCTATCCTGGACTCTGCGAGCCGTACGGCGGTAGCTTCCGCCAATTCGGTGGTAGTCCGCAGGGCCATGTGGCTACGTGAATGGAAGGCAGACTCTGCTTCCAAAAAGTTCTTAACCGGTTTGCCATTGTCTGGCGACCGCTTGTTTGGTGAGCGATTGGATGAAATCATTAAACAATCCAAGGGAAAGGACTCATCCTTACCCCAGTCCAAACCAAACAGACCTCAACCACGGAAGGTACAATCGAGGTTTCGGTCCTTTCGGTCCGCGGGCAGGTCTCAATTCTCCTCGTCCAAAAGGCCTCAGAAGGATCAGAGGAACTCCGATTCATGGCGGTCTAAGTCAACAGGATAGAGTTCAGCTCTCGTCCTCCGACTCGTTTCTTCAGAACATCTCCGCCCCCCGAGAGAGCCGATGCTCTTCTGCAGGCGGTGTGCACTCTGAAGGCGGAAGGAGTGGTGATCCCTGTTCCTCTTCAGCAACGGGGTCACGGTTTTTACTCCAACTTGTTCGTGGTGCCAAAAAAGGACGGATCCTTCCGTCCTGTTCTGGACCTAAAACTGCTCAACAAGCATGTGAAAACCAGGCGGTTCCGGATGGAATCGCTCCGCTCCGTCATCGCCTCAATGTCCCAAGGAGATTTCCTGGCATCAATCGACATCAAAGATGCTTATCTCCACGTACCGATTGCACCAGAGCATCAGCGCTTCCTGCGTTTCGCCATAGGGGACGAACACCTTCAGTTCGTGGCACTGCCTTTTGGCCTGGCGACAGCCCCACGGGTCTTCACCAAGGTTATGGCAACAGTGGTGGCAATCCTACACTCTCAGGGACACTCGGTGATCCCTTACTTAGACGATCTGCTTGTCAAGGCACCCTCTCAAGGGGCATGCCAACACAGCCTGAACATTGCTCTGGAGACTCTCCAGAGTTTCGGGTGGATCATCAATTTTCCAAAGTCAAATCTGACACCGGCCCAATCACTGACATATCTTGGCATGGAGTTTCATACTCTCTCAGCGATAGTGAAGCTTCCGCTGAACAAACAGCGTTCACTACAGACAGGGGTGCAATCTCTCCTTCAAGGCCAGTCACACCCCCTGAGGCGCCTCATGCACTTCCTAGGGAAGATGGTAGCAGCAATGGAGGCAGTTCCGTTTGCGCAGTTTCATCTGCGCCCACTTCAATGGGACATTCTCCGCAAATGGGACAGGAAGTCGACGTCCCTCGACAGGAACGTCTCTCTTTCGCGGGCAGCCAAGGCTTCCCTTCAGTGGTGGCTTCTCCCCACTTCTCTGTCGAAGGGGAAATCCTTCCTGCCCCCATCCTGGGCGGTGGTCACGACGGACGCGAGCCTGTCAGGGTGGGGAGCGGTCTTTCTCCACCACAGGGCTCAGGGTACTTGGACTCAGACAGAGTCCTCCCTTCAGATCAATGTTCTGGAGATAAGGGCAGTGTATCTTGCCCTAAAGGCGTTCCAGCCGTGGCTGGAAGGCAAACCGTTCCGAATTCAGTCGGACAACTCCACAGCGGTGGCATACATCAACCACCAAGGCGGGACACGCAGTCGGCAAGCCTTCCAGGAAGTCCGGCGGATTCTACTGTGGGTGGAAGCCACAGCCTCCACCATATCCGCAGTTCACATCCCGGGCGTAGAAAACTGGGAAGCAGACTTTCTCAGTCGCCAGGGCATGGACGCAGGGGAATGGTCCCTTCACCCGGACGTGTTTCAGGAGATCTGTTGCCGCTGGGGCATGCCGGACGTCGACCTAATGGCGTCCCGGCACAACAACAAGGTCCCGACATTCATGGCACGGTCTCAAGATCACAGAGCTCTGGCGGCAGACGCCTTAGTTCAGGATTGGTCGCAGTTTCAACTCCCTTATGTGTTTCCTCCTCTGGCACTGTTGCCCAGAGTGTTACGCAAGATCAGGGCCGACTGCCGCCGCGCCATCCTCGTCGCTCCAGACTGGCCGAGGAGGTCGTGGTACCCGGATCTGTGGCATCTCGCGGTCGGCCAACCGTGGGCACTACCAGACCGACCAGACTTGCTGTCTCAAGGGCCATTTTTCCATCTGAATTCTGCGGCCCTCAACCTGACTGTGTGGCCATTGAGTCCTGGATCCTAGCGTCTTCAGGGTTATCTCAAGAGGTCATTGCCACTGAGACAGGCTAGGAAACCAACGTCCGCCAAGATCTACCACAGGACGTGGAAGATATTCCTGTCGTGGTGCTCTACTCAGGGGTTTTCTCCCTGGCCATTTGCCTTGCCCACTTTTCTGTCCTTCCTTCAATCCGGATTGGAAAAGGGTTTGTCGCTCGGCTCTCAAGGGACAAGTCTCTGCGCTCGGCGCCTAGCCAGACTTCCACAGGTACGCACGTTCCTGCAGGGGGTTTGTCACATCGTCCCTCCTTACAAGCGTCCGTTAGAACCCTGGGATCTGAACAGGGTGCTGATGGCTCTTCAGAAACCACCGTTCGAGCCAATGAGGGATATTTCTCTCTCACGCCTTTCGCAGAAAGTGGTCTTCCTAGTAGCAGTCACTTCACTTCGGAGAGTGTCTGAGCTGGCAGCGTTGTCGTGCAAAGCCCCTTTCCTGGTGTTTCACCAGGACAAGGTGGTTCTGCGTCCGGTTCCGGAATTTCTCCCTAAGGTGGTATCCCCCTTTCATCTCAATCAGGATATCTCCTTACCCTCTTTTTGTCCTCATCCAGTTCACCAATGTGAAAAGGATTTGCACTTGTTAGATCTGGTGAGAGCACTCAGATTCTACATTTCTCGTACGGCGCCCCTGCGCCGCTCGGATGCACTCTTTGTCCTTGTCGCTGGCCAGCGTAAAGGGTCACAAGCTTCCAAATCAACCCTGGCTCGGTGGATCAAGGAACCAATTCTCGAAGCTTATCGTTCCTCGGGGCTTCCGGTTCCCTCAGGGCTGAAGGCCCATTCTACCAGGGCCGTGGGGGCGTCCTGGGCCTTGCGGCACCAGGCTACGGCTCAGCAGGTGTGTCAGGCGGCTACCTGGTCGAGCCTGCACACTTTCACGAAACACTATCAGGTGCATACCTTTGCTTCGGCAGATGCCAGCCTAGGTAGGCGAGTCCTTCAGGCGGCGGTTGCCCACCTGTAGGACGGAGCCGTTTACGGCTCTATTATGAGGTATTATTTACCCACCCAGGGACTGCTTTTGGACGTCCCAATTGTCTGGGTCTCCCAATGGAGCGACAAAGAAGAAGGGAATTTTGTTTACTTACCGTAAATTCCTTTTCTTCTAGCTCCAATTGGGAGACCCAGCATCCGCCCCTGTTCCCTTCGGGCTGTTGTTCTTTGTGTACACATGTTGTTCATGTTGAATGGTTTCAGTTCTCCGATATTCCTTCGGATTGAATTTACTTTAAACCATTTTATAATTTTTTCCTCCTCCTTGCTTTTGCACCAATACTGAGGAGCCCGTGATGCACGGGGGGTGTATAGGCAGAAGGGGAGGGGCTTTACACTTTTAGTGTAATACGTTGTGTGGCCTCCGGAGGCATTGGGTCTCCCAATTGGAGCTAGAAGAAAAGGAATTTACGGTAAGTAAACAAAATTCCCTTCGTTTGCTCTATACCAATTGCTTTTTGTTTAATTAAAAATGATCTTATTTAAAAAAAAAAAGAGATCTGACCCCAGGACAACCCCACATCTGCAATACATGTAGACCGTACGCCAACAATACTCTTAAACTGGTGAATATCACAAATGTTAGATTTGGCTTTAGAGAAGAGGATTGCCTTTGACCTCCCTGGAGAGCTATTGTCCATTACACAGCTGATATAATGTGGGACACTAATTCACTGTATTTTGGGGGAAACCTAGTATGCTTGTGTTTAATAAGACAAACCATTGAGACAGGCAAATACTTTTTGTGAAAGTCTTATGAATATGTATATTTTTATTAATTCATCAAAAGCTATGAGAAGTTGTAAATTAGTGAATAAATGGTAGTTATGGTTTAACATAAATTGTTTGAACATTTTCTATTAATTGACTCTTTACTTTCAGACTCCCCATAAATATTCAGCATTTTTTTTGTAACTTGTCTCCCTACAGGGTGTCCGAGCCGTGATAGCTGAAAGCTATGAGAATATTCATAAGGATCAGTTAGTGGGCATTGGCATAGCACCTCTTCAGTTTCTACCTGGACAAAATGCCGAATCTTTGAGCCTTTCTGGAAAAGAGCAGTATTCTTTATCTATTCCTGCCAAGCTAGTACCTGGAGAAAGTCTGGAAGTCAAGGTAGGACTTGACATACTGTTAGTGTACCATTCAATGTTGTGGAATGCGAGCACAGATGATACGTATTGATCTCACTTAGTAAGATGTAAATCAGTGGTTTACTGTGTTATTTAGTACTATATTTATAAATCATAGAGTTCTTATTTTTTAGGAATACTTCGCCCTCACCCGATCCCTTCCCATTTTCTCCAATAATATTCTTCTAATAAGATGTTAAATCATTTACCCTTATTCCTCCCCCCCACCCCTCCATAAATTGGAAGTATTCATCTGTAATGTCTGTGTTGGAAAAAATCTAATAAAAATATGTTTTACGAGTGTACATTGTACTTGTACTGGGCAACGTTATACCTCCTAAGGGCTCTGCATGACATTTAAAATGAAACCACTTACAATTGAAGTGGAGACTTTACAGATTTTTGCTCAACTCCTAATAAAATCTGAAAGTGTTTAGGAATTGCAACTGTTTTTCTACAAATCCTCCTCATTTCAGGAGCTTTAAAGTAGCTGGACAAGTTAACTTTTCCATAAATAAAACGTTCATTTTTCATACTTTTGTAGAGAATCCTTTGTAGGCAATGACTGGCTGAAGTCTGGAAGCCATGGACGTCACCAAACACTGGGTTTCCTCCTTTCCAGTGCTCTTCCAGGCCTTGACTGCAGCTCACTTTAAGTTGTTGCTTGTTTTTGGGTCTTTTTGCTATACATTTTGTGAAATGTATGTTCTATGGGGAGGAGATCTGGTAACTGACTTGGCAATTTGCCTTTTTAAATTCCTGGGTTGTTTACACAGTATATTTTCGGTCATTGCTCATCTGTATTGTGTGCTTTGGATCATGACCGTTGCAGGAAAGTTATATTCCTCCATAGACTTCTATTAGCTACGGATAGCAACGGATGGTCTTGCGATGCATCCGCTGGACGACTCCGAGTCAATATTTTGATGCGGCGTCGGACGGAGGGAACGCTGCATGTAGCGTTTTTTGTGTCGTTAAAATAGCGCACCTTGACTGATTCCGTTGGAATCCACCACGGTGTCAAATGATTGTCTATGGTGGCGGATTTCGTCACGTTTTACTGCGCATGCTCAGCATGTCCAGCAGAACGATCAAAATCGTTTAAAATCACTCCTGGTCTCTGTCTCCCCTCTCTTACTCACCGATCACGGGTGCGACGCTGCACAGTTGTCCCAAAGCTCCGGAGGCTTTTTCTCTTTTAAAAAGCCGGCTGCTCATTATTCCATCACATATTCACTGCTTTCCCCCGCCCACCGGCGCCTATGATTGGTTGCAGTTAGACACGCCCCCACGCTGAGTGACAGCTGTCTCACTGCAACCAATCATAGCCGCCGGTGGGCGGGTCTATATCGTGCAGTACAATAACTAACTAAATTAATTTTAAAAAAAATCGGCGTGCGGTCCCCCCAATTTTGATACCAGCCAAGGTAAAGCCACACAGCTGAAGGCTGATGTTCTCAGGATGGGGAGCTCCCCGCTATGGGAAGCCCCCCAGCCTAAAAATATCAGCCAGCAGCCGCCTGGAATTGCCGCATCCATTAGATGCAACAGTCCCGAGACTCTACCCGGCTCATCCCGAATTGCCCTGGTGCGGTGGCAGTCGAGGTAATAAGGAGTTAATGGCAGCAGCCCATGGCTGCCACTAAGTCCTAGGTTAATCATGGCAGGCGTCTGAGACACAATCCATGATTAACCTCTAAGTGAAAGTAAATAAACACATACACCCGAAAAAAATCCTTTATTTGGAATAAAAGACAAAAAAAACCCACCCTCTTTCACCACTTTATTAAAATCCCCAAATACCCCTCCAGGTCCGGCGTAATCCACACTAAGTCCCGCAACGCATCCAGCTCTGCTACATGAAGCTGACAGGAGCGGCCGTAGAACACCGCCACTCCTGTGAGCTCAATGCAGCAACTGAAGTGAATCGTGCTGTCAGCCGGGACGTCACTGAGATAGAGAGTGTGTGTGTGTGGTGATGATGGGTGCGGTAGTGCATGCGTGTGTGCGGTGAAGATGAGGGCTGTAGTGTCGGGATGTGTGCGGGGATGAGGGCTGTAGTGCCGGGGTGTGCGCGGTGATGATGAGGGCGGTAATGTCGGAAGGTGTGCGGTGATGTGGGCGGTAATGTCGGAAGGTGTGCGGTGATGTGGGCGGTAATGTCGGAAGGTGTGCGGTGATGTGGGCGGTAATGTCGGAAGGTGTGCGGTGATGTGGGCGGTAATGTCGGAAGGTGTGCGGTAATGTCGGAAGGTGTCCGGTGATCTGGGCGGTAATGTCGGAAGGTGTGCGGTGATCTGGGCGGTAATGTCGGAAGGTGTGCGGTGATGAGGGCTGTAGTGTCGGGATGTGTGCGGTGATGATGAGGGCTGTAGTGTCGGGATGTGTGCGGTAATGTCGGCATGTGTGCCATGAAGATGAGGGCGCTCTCTCTCGGCTAAAGAAAACTTAACACTCCGTGGCCTTTATTATCACACTTTTTGCAAGGCATCCGTCACATGCGTTACACAACGCATTGTGACGGATGCCGTTCAACGCAAGTGTGAAAGTAGAATTAGTTTGATATGTCCAAAGAATACAGAGACAGAAGTGAAGGAATTACAGCACATCTGATCTGGTGGTAGAAATGTTTAAAAAATTCTTCATTTAAACATAATTAAAAGTTGTGGATAAATCAATGTAAGGCTTTGTGCGCACATACCGGATTTTGCCGCGGATTTTCCGCGGATTTGCTGCATGTTTCGCTGCAGAAAATGTTCATAACATCTCTGCAGTGAATCACCAGCAAATCCTATGGAGAAAAAAAATCCTGTGCGCACTAGGCGGAATTTGACAGCTGCATGTTTTGCTGCGGGATTCCCGCAGCAAAAACAAGTGCATGTCACTTCTTTTCCGCACATCGCTGCGGGATTTCACTCCATTGACTCCAATGTTAATCATGAAATCCCGCAGGGAATAACGCAGGCAGCAAATTCTGTGCGGTTCACTGTGTGTTCCTGCGTTATTCCCTGCGGTATTTTGCGGTTTACCTCCGCTAATGTGCATCGCTTGTCTGCGGTTTTGCAGGGAAGTGATGTCATTACAGGAAGAGGAAGCAAAGCAGAGAGTAAACACACACACATCACAGACACAGAACACATAGACACAGACACATAGAACACACATAGAAAGAAAACGGAAATATAGAAAACAAAGAACGTGGGCTCCGCTGCATATTTACCTTCCAGCCGAGGTAAGCACACAGCGGCGACCCGGTATTCTCAGGCTGGGGAGGGAGAGGGGAAGGGTTAATGTCCCCCGCCTCACTCCCCCTCCCGCAGCCCAGAATATCAGCCGCAGCTGCTCCGGCACTGTCGCATGCATTATGCGGCACTACCGGAGTGTCATCGGCTCTTCTTGCCACCGTGTAGCAGTGGCAGCAAGGTAATACAAGGGGTTAATGATGGTGGGGGACCACCGCCATTAACTCCAGGCTTGATCATGGCAGCGTCTATGTGACAGCTGACATGATCAACCCGTAAGTAAAGTGAAAAAACACACACACAGAAAAATCCTTTATTTTAAATAAAACAAGCCTCGTTCACCATTTTATTAACCCCTCCCGCACCAAAGCTCCGGCGTAATCCAGCGCTCCGGCGTAATCCACAGGTCCTGCGCTGCTTCCATCCAGCCGCGACTGTCACAGACACAGGCTGAATGAAAGCAGCAGACAGCAGAGGTAATTACCGGTCATTTCCCACGGCCGGTAATGTGAACTCACTGCCGACCGTGGGAAATGCAGCGATCTGTCATCTATCTATCCCTCTATCTATTCTTCTGTCTATCTACTATCTCAGAATTAAATGACTTTTTTTTTTCAATGTGCTTTATTGCATTGAATGCAATAAAGCACATCCCAACCCGCACGCGGCAAAACCGCGGCAATACCGCGAATAATACCGCGGTAAAACCGCGGCAAACCGCATGCGGTTTTCGGGTGCGGTTTCGCGCGTTTTTTTACCGCGGGTGCGGTAATCTTTGAGAGCATGCGGAATTTTCTCAAGGAAATTTCATTTCCCAGTGCGCACAAGGCCTTAAAGGTTAAAAAGAATGACCCATTTCGAGCGAGGAATATAAACTGAAATAACAAACTATGTTGTTTTTAAATGGTATTAAACCAATGAAAGGAGCATTGCGTAGGTGAGATAAATAGCATAATTAGCAGTAAATAAACCTATATATACCGTATTTTTAGGACTATAAGACGCACCGGACCATAAGACGCACCCTGGTTTTAGAGAAGGAAAATAGGAAAAAGTTTTAAGGAAAAAATGTGGTAATGACACACTGTAATGTGGCAAGGATCTGCTGCTGATACTGTTATGGGGGTAATGTTCCCAAATTCTCTACTAAGGTTGCCTATCCTGGTAATGATCCTCCTGACTGTGTATAATATAGATAGATAGAATAGATATATAGATATATCGATATATTTATATGTCCCTCATCCTGGTATAGCCATCATCCTGCTATATACGCCCATCATCCTGCTATATACGCCCATCATCCTGCTCATATGCCCTGCATCCTGTGGCACACAAATATACGTTTATACTCTCCTTTCCTCACTCCACGCAGCATCGCTCCTCTTCCTGTCTGTGCCGGCAGCGCTCTGTGGAGCTGGTCACGATCCCTGCAGCATCACAATGTCGTCCTGTCTGTGCTGGCGGCACGGCTGTGTGGAGACTAGCGGTGCTCACAGCGATGACGTCATCCCTGTGCGCACTCTCCACACGCAGCCGCGCCGCCGGCACACAGGAGGACATAGTGATGCTGCAGGGATCGTGGCCGGCTCCACACAGCGCTGCCGGCACAGACAAGAGGAGATCGCGGTGCAGAAGGGAAGTGACGGGTGAGTATACTGATTCACTGCACCCCGCGCTGATGATGATGCGCGGGGAGCAGTGAATATAGCTGCACATTATCACTCCAGGCTGTAGTTGCCAGGGGTGATCATGCGGCCGGCTGTTTAGTAAACGCGCATCCCCCGCCCATCACCCCGCCCACTTGTCAGCGCTGGCTTCAGCGCTGAGAGATGGGTGGGAGGATGGGCGTGCATATGTAATGAGTGGGCCCACGTGGTAAAGGCAGGCGATGCTGCACCCTGCTCGTGCCCACGATGACCCGCTCCACCGCAGCACCCTCATTCCCCGCAGCCCTACATTCAGGCCAAGACGCACCCCTCCACTTTCCCCCAACATTTGGGGTGGGGGGGGGGGGGGGGAAGTGTGTCTTATAGTCCGAAAAATACGGTACTAGCTTAGAACATCTAAAGGGTGTGAGTGCTGCCGGTACATATTAACCAGTTCACGACACATGACGTACTCTGTACGTCATGGATCGTGTGAGGTTAATCCCACGGCAGGCCACGGCGATCCGCGCACTTATCAGCTGATTTCAACAGCTGACATGTGTGCCTGCTAGTCACAAGTGGAATCGCATTCCACCCGCGACTATTAACTCCTTACATCTTGCTGACAAAATCCAGCAGCGGGATGTATATGCGCGCAGCTATAATGGTAACTTACCCGCCCCAATCGGAAGTCACGTGACGTGATCACGTGACTTCCGGTGGTTGGCATGGTAGTACAGGGTCATGTGATGACGCCTGTAGCCATCATGAGTCACTTCCTCTTACCTGGCAGACTGCAGTGTGCAATAGGAGAGCTCCTTTTCTACAGGTTTCAGCTGTGTAGCTGTGATCTGGAGATATGGAAGAGTTTCACTCCCCTAGGCGGACTAGTAAACTAAAGTAAAAAAAAAAAAAAAAAAGTTTTAAAAAAATCAAAAAGAACCTAAAACTTCAAATCACCCCCCCCTATTCACCCCATTGAAAATTAAAGGGTTAAAAAAATAAAAAATATACACGGATTTGGTATCACCGCGTTCAGAAAAGCCCGATCTATCAAAATATAGAATCAATTATTCTGATCGGTTAGCGGCAAAAAAATTCGAAACGCCTAAATTACGGTTTTTTTGGTAGCCGCAAATTTTGCGCAAAATGCAATAACAGGCGATCAAAATGTAGCATCTGTGCAAAAATGGTATCATTAAAAACGTCAGCTCGAGACGCAAAAAATAAGCAGTCAGTGAGCCATAGGTCAAGAAAAATGAGAACTCTACGGGTTTGAGAAAATGGCGCAAAACATGGTCCACTTTTTTTGGACAAACTTGTGAATTTATTTATTTTTTTTAATCCCTTAGATACAAGTAACCCTATACATGTTTGTCTACAAACTTGTACCGACCTCAGGCATCACACCCACACATCAGTTTTACCATATAGTGAACACTGTGAATAATATATCCCAAAAAACTATTGCACTTTTTTTGCAGTTTTTCCACACTTAAAATTTTTTTGATGTTTTCCAGTACACTATATAGTAAAATTTATAGTTTCATTTAAAAGTCCAATCGTCCCGCAAAAAATAAGCCTCCATATAGTAAGATTGACGGAAAATTAAAAAAGTTACGGCTCTTGGAAGAAAGAGGGGAAAAAAAAAACCAAAATGGAAAAAACACGAACACCCGGAGGTGAAAGGGTTAATATAGAAGAGATCATTTTTTGAATTCATGCCATGGAAATATTTTATATTTAACCCCTTCACGTCCTAGGTCGCCTCCCTCCCGTTACGCCTGAGGTCATCCCCGCACATACCTGCTGATCTGATAAGCAGACGTGCAGTTAACAGGCACGATAGAGCTGCGATGCACCTGCGTATGTAAACCCCTTAGATCACGCTGTCAGAATCGGATGGCATGATCTAACGCACTACGGCAGGGATAGCGGTGTTCCCCCGCCGCCATCGACAGCCCAGTGATACGGTGATGGGTTGGCATGGCATTATGGGGTCAGCTGATGATGCAGACCACCGCCACTCACAGGAGATTAGCATTTTTGCTGATTAAAGCAATGCTGAAGCACCGCTCTGATCAGCACAAGCGATTAATCAGACTGTGCAGTGATAATGTTTTTTTAGGGCGACTAGTAAAATAAGTAACAAAGTTCAAATCACCGCCCTTTTTACTTCATTGAAAATAAAACCGAAATGCCGCCCGATCTAACAAAATATTAAATCAGTTAATCTGATCAGTAAAGGGCATAGCGAGAAAAAAACTCCAAACGCCAAAATTAAATTTTGGGGGGTTTTTTTGTCATTGCAGCATTCCATGGAAATGCAGTAACAGGCGATCAAAATATCGCATCTATGCAAAAATGCTGTAATTAAATCACCGTTCAAGATGCAAAAAATAAGCCATCACTGAGCCCTAGATCCCAAAAATGAGAACACTACGGGTCTCAGAAAATGGCAACAAAAGCACAATACATTGTTTTTTTTTTAAAAAAAAAAAGTCTGAATTTTTTTTCACCACATAGCTAAAAGTAAAACTATATATGTTTGGTAACTATGCCATGTTAGTTTTACCATATAGTGAACATGGTAAAAAAAAAAAAAAAAAAAGTCGTGCAATTACTTTTTTTGCAATTTCACCAAACTTGGAACTTTTTTCACGTTTTTCAGTACAGTATGGGGCACAATGAATGGTGTCATACAAAAGTACATCTGGTCCCATAAAAAAAAGCCTCATATGGCTATTCTGACAAACATCATAAAGTTATGGCTCTTGGAGGAAAGGGAGGAAAAAGCGAAAACCGCAAAATTGCAGAGGGGTGAAGAGGTGAAATTCAAAATCCAAAAGGACTCGAGCACAAGATTTCTTGAACAGTGTTCTTCATTCGGTTGCGTATTGCAAAGGGGTTTTTCTTCACCATGGAAATTCATTCACCACTGCTGTGTTCCCTGGTGTGCAGACCTTTTAAAATATCCAAGCTCAGCAGTGGCCTCCCCTTTATTTTTAATTTTTTTTTTGCATAATGTATCTAAGGCTGCTTTCACACTTGTGTTGTTTTGCATCCATTATAATCAGTTGTGTGACTGATGCAACAGATGTGTTGCAGATAGTGGCACAACTGATGTGACTGATGCTGCCGGGCGATCAGCTGATCGTTCACTAAAGACGGCCACCGGGCGATCAGCTGATCATTGATTTCAATGAATTAAACACGAGCTGAGCATGCGCAGTGGAAAAAAAAAGGATTCTGACGCTCAAACGCTACATGCTGCGTTCCTGCCGCCCGATGGTCAGTCGTTCCACAGCTGATCCGTCACACGGCAGATGCAACGCAAGGGCCATCAGTTGCAATCCGTCATCCATACATGTCTATGGGGAAAAACCGGAATCCTGCAAAATATTTTGCAGGCTACCGTATTTCGTCAAGGCGACTGATTGCAACTGACTTAGGCTGCTTTCACATATGCGTTCTAAGTGTTGATCTGGCCACTTCTAACATTTCTGCTATCTCTCCCTGGTGGATTTCTTCTATTTTTCAGCCTAAATAATTTGTTTCTGTTCCATTGAGAGCTTATTTGACTGCATGTTGTGGGTTCACAGCAACTGCTTCAAAATGCAAATTCCACACCTGCAATCAACTCCAGACCTTTTACCTGCTTACTTGATGATGGGATTAACGAGGGGATAGCCAATTAACGCCTTCACAACCTGTCCATTTTCCATTTTTCTTTAGTTTTTTTTCCTCTTTTTTCCAAGAGTTATACTTTTTATTTTTCCGTCAATATAGTCATACGAGGGCTTTGTTTTTGCAGGACGAATTGTACTTTTGAATTACACCATTTATTCTGCCACAAATTGTGCTGGAAAATATGAAAAAATTCCAAGTGCGGTGAAAATTGTAAAAAAGGTGCAATTCCACAATGTTTAACTGTTTACCATGTTCACTGTATGGTAAAATTGACTTGGTAGTATGATTTCCCAGGTCAGTACAAGTTCGTAGATAAAAAACGTGTAGGTTTTTTTTGTTGTGTTTTTGTTTTTTTTTTTTTGTGTTTTTTTTTTTTTGTGGTAAAAAAAAATGTTCGTTTTGGTGCAATTTTTGAAAACCTGGGATCTGGGGCTGCGTGATAGCTTATTTGTGGTATCCTGAGCTGCCTTTAACTATACCGTTTTGGTGTAGACGTGACTGATCAGATGTTATTTTATTTGATTACAATGTCGTTGTGACCCCTCAAAAAAGTAATTCTGGCGGTTTTTTTATTTTTAGTTTATAATTTGATAGATCTGGCATTTCTGACGGTGTTAATACCAAATACGTGTTAAAAAAAAAAATTCCCTACATTTCAATGGTGATTTGAACTTAATTTTTCATATTGTTAAAACTTTTGGGTTTTCTTCTTTTAATTTTTATTGTTTTTACTAGTGCCTTAAGAGACTTGATGCTGCAATCATCTGATTACTTCTGCTGTACAGAACAGTGCATCAGCACCGCTCTGTACATCACAATTGCTGTCTTCCTGTGACTGCTCAGCCAACGTTCACAGGAACTACATCTTGACAAGCGCAGAGGTCATCAGCTGACTCCTGGCTGTCATGGCAAACCCATCAGAGCCATGTGATCACGTTCCGGGGCCGCTAATGGAAGCAGGGAATGATGTACATCCCGCTATCAGAGATTGACAGCAAGATTTAACTAGTTAACAGGCACAGGTGGATCTCTGATCCACCCACACCTGTTAAAGGCAGATCTCAGCTGATCAGATCAACCTTCATCTGCAGGAAAACGTGCATGCAGGCTGGTAATAATGTCTAATAGCCTGCCAGGCTGGTAATTGAGATAATTGTCCAATTATTTTTTTGTCCTTGGAAAGAGGCAACTGCATGTTAAAGAGCTGTAATTCCAAAACCCTTAGGGTATGTGCGCACATTGCTTTTTACCTGCTTTTTTGCTGCTTTTTCTTCTGCGCTGTTTAATGCCAAAATGGATGTGTTCTTCTATTCAAGCAAAGTATGGGAATTTGGGTTTCTTGTTCACACTATGTTGTTCAAAATGCTGCCTTTTTGTGGCAGAACTTTGGTCAAAAACTCAGCTTTTCAAAGAAGCAACATGTCAATTGTTTTTGCCATTTGGGTTTTGCACTGCAAAGCTGAGTTTTTGACCAAAGTTCTGCCACAAAAAGGCAGCATTTTGAACAACATAGTGTGAACAAGAAACCCAAATTCCCATAGACTTTGCTTGAATAGAAGAACACATCCATTTTGGCATTAAACAGCGCAGAAGAAAAAGCAGCAAAAAAGCAGGTAAAAAGCAACGTGCGCACATACCCTTAGTCAAATTAGGATGTGAATACCCTCATATTAAAGCTGAGAGTCTGCACTTTAAGCCCATATTGATTATATAACTGTATCTTGAATGTTTTGGGAAACAGCTAAAATGCCAAAACTTGTCACCGTCCAAATATTTCTGAACCAAACTCTATATATCGTTTGTGTTGAAATATTGCCTGAAGTTGCATTCTGAAAACCTAAAGACATGTTCACACATGGTGTTTTTGCTGCAAACGTTTGCACAGCACATGTGGCATAGAAAACGGTTTTTAAAATACCAGCATAATCCATGAGATTTCCATGCATGCATTTTTTTTTTTTTTTTTATTTCTACATGTACGGTCATGGCCGAAAGAGTTGTCACCCTTTTACGTTTTTCCAGAAAAAGTATTTGTGTTATTGCAGTTACACGTTTTGTCATACCAATGTTTATTTCCTGTTTTTCTTTTGGATCAAAAAAATAGAGGGGAAAAATGGCAAATTGGTCATAATTTCACACAACTCCAAAAATGGGCCTGACGAAATTGTTGGCACCCTCAACTTAATATTTGGTTGCACACCCTTTGGAATAAATAACTGCAATCGCTTCCTATAACCATCAACAAACTTCTTATACCTCTGTACTGAAATTTTTAACCACTCTTCATTTACAAACTGCTCCAGGTCTCTCATATTTGAAGGCTGCCTTCTCCCAACAGCAATTTTAAGATCTTCTCACAGGTGTTCAATGGGCTTTAGACCCGCACTCATTCCTGGAAACTCCAGGACTTTGTTTCCATTCATTTCTGGATGCTTCTTGAAGAATGGTTAAGGTCATTGTCCTGTTGGAAGACCCGTGACCTAGGACACAAACCCAGCTTGCTTTACACTGGGCACTACATAGTGACCCAAATCCTTTGAAAGGCATCATGAAATCTGAAGATTACCAAACAGTCAAGGCATCAAGTGCCAGAGGAAACAAAACAGCCCTAAAACATCTTGAATATCCACCATATTTGACTGTAGGTATTGTGTTTTTTTTTTTTTCTTTGTAGGCCTCATTTTTTTTTCGGTCAACAGTATAATTATGAGCTTTACCAAAAAGCTATATCTAGGTCTTATCTATCCACAAGACTTTCCCAGAAGAATTTTGGCTTACTCATGTACATTTTGGCAAACTGCAGTCTAGCTCTTTTATTTTTCTGTCAACAGTGAGATCTTCCATAGCGTTTCATTCAAATGTGGATGGATAGTTTGCGCTGACAATGATCCCTGAGCCTGCAGAACATCTTGAATTTCTTTGGAATTTGAGTGGGGCTGCTTATCCACCATCTGTACTAGCCTGCGTTGCCACCTTTCATCAATTTTTCTATGTAGGCCTGGGAGATTATCTACATTGGCATGGGTTGTAAACTTCTTGATTTATGTTGCACTCATGGACAAAGGAACATCAATATCTTTGCAGATGGACTTATAACTAGTGGTGATTAAGTGTGCTCGGCACTGCTTAATATCCGATCTAGTACCAGGGTACTTGCGGAACTTTGTCGAGTATCGCAGGTGCTTGGATATGTTGTCCGTGAAATGATGACTACAATGCACAGGCTTGCTTCACTGCATGAATATAAACCTATACTAGACCTGCATAATTATATAATGTATCAGAGAAAACACACGTGATTTCAAAAGGTTTACAAATTTTATTGACATGATACTAACAAACCACATAATTGGAGACGGATATCGAAAAACACAGTAAAAAGTCTCCCCCCCCCCCCCCCCTTAAAAACACAAAAAATCCTGGGACAGTGTGGTATTAAAGTTGGTACACTGTAGTGGTCATGAAAAAAAAAAAAAATATATATATATATATATATATATATATACCCCAGAGTACATTTAGGATAATATTACAAGGCTGACAATCTGGTGCGCTATAATAGTCATGAAAGAATATATATATATATATATATCTATCCCAGAGTACATCAAGGATATTTACAAAACTGACACTCCAGCAGGTATGAATAGACTATAAGTACTGATGTTTAAATGGCAGTGCCATGCAAATACATGAATATGGTACATAAGGAGAGCATTGCAGATTACATAGATTGAACCATAGATTTCTGCAATGAAATATTGAAACATTACCCATATGAAATTTGCCAGCTCTCAGGTCAGTATAACCCCAGAGTATACCATGCCATCCTGTCACCCAGGAGGGGGAAGCGGGGAGAGACCAAACCTGAAGGACTGCTGGAAGCAATTGGAAGTTGTTGGAGACCACTACCTGATGAACCACACTGCCCAGCACCTCTACGCGCGTTTCACACTCACTTCGTCAGGAGGTGCTGTGACAAGGGAGATGGTCATCTTTTTATGGTACAAGACTCACCTGAGGCCCATCAGTGGCACGCAGTGCGCGGCGACGGCCATGCCGCCCACTCCAGCCGGCGTCCCGGAAGCTGCACTGCGCATGCGCGCTAAATGCCTCTCTCATTGGACGCCGGCTGCTGGGGAGGTACAGACACGGACACACAGAGCGCGCACGAGCATAATCGAGCCCAGCACCATCTTAGGTGAGGGCAATAGTATTGGCAACCATCAGAAATCAGGAATTCTCATTCAAATTGTGCTAAATTATTAATCCTAAGCAATATCCATACTGTAAGTATACATTATCACATATGAGATGGACAGACGTACATAATATCATAGTCTAAGCCAAACATATGGGAACACAGCATACAAAAATACCAAGGGACATTATTCAGCCATATATAACACAGAAAGGTATTAATCATTTTATGGCCATATCGTGTGCTGCATAGCCACAGCCAGGCAACTCACTGTACATTCTATAGAGGCTAAGGTTAAACAAAATCACTTAAACATTAAGTATGCTTTTTAATGCACGTAGATCCTGAAGTGTGATTCCATCATATATGTGGAGAGTGTACATTTCACACATGACTGGTTTCCAAAAAAATCGCTCTCACCAAGCCCTGTAAATTAGGATAATAAACAAGAAAAGAAAAAAATATTTTAAAAAAAATGACCATAAAAATCAAGCAGAGAGCAAGGAGCCTAAGGAGGCAGCTCAAGCCAAACTCAAACAGTAAGCACCACACAGGGCATGATTGAACAAGGAGGATCATACCAAACACGTACAAAAAACGCATGAGAACAGGATTAAAACAAGAATATCCTCAGGGAGGGCGATCACAGGAAGGGCTTAAAAGACACCAGATCATTTAGACCCTGCGGCTTAACGGTCTCCAATGTGGTAATCCACTTTACCTCCTTCTGGGCCAATACCCTCCTGTGATCACCGCCCCTCTTACCAAAGTAAACTCTATCTATCCCTCTAAACTTGAGGAGCGGCCAATTACAAATATGCTTTTCTCGGAAGTGCTTGGGAATATTATTTAGGGCCTGAATTTCCTCTGCTGTTTCAACTTTCGCTGCTTTTTTGATGTCCCTAATATGTTCAAGAACCCTAACTCTTAATTCCCGGGAAGTCAACCCTACATATATCAATCCGCAAGGGCATTTTGCCCAATAAACAACAAAGGTTGTCCTGCAGTTAATAGTATGTACAATCTTGTAGGACTTTGTATTAGACGCATCATGGAAAGTAAAAGACCTTTCCATTTGGGGACAAGCCCCACAGTCTCCATAAGAAAAAGAACCCCATTTTGGTCCCCTTGATAAACCCAGAAATGTAGAGGGCGGTGGGACATAGTGACTTTTCACTATCATGTCTTTAAGTGTTTTAGACCTACGTGGCATAATTGATGGCCTAGCCGAGATAACTTTTGCCAAATCACCATCAGACAGGAGTATAGGCCAATAGCGTGCCACAACTTCATTCATTTCCCTCCACTGAGAGTGATAGGCCGTAATGAATCTGACTTTTTGATCTGATCTCTTTACACTCGATTTGAGGAGGTTATCCCTCGGAGTATGTCTTGTCCTCTCATAGCCAGATTCAATCGACCTATCACTATAGTGGCAGGACTTGAACCGCCTCCTAAGATCCATCGCCTGGCTCTCAAACAGATCGTTGTCCGAACAAACCCTGCGGGCTCTCAAAAACTTACCTGTCGGTATGGAGTTGATGACTTGTGGAGGATGAGATGATTTTGCACTAAGAAGGGAGTTAACTGCTGTTCCTTTTCTAAAGATATCAGTCACGACAGAGCCGTCCTCTCCCCTCATTATTCTGACATCCAGAAACTCTATTGAGCTAGGACTGCATGAAGTCTGATCGGCTTTCCCGAAGAATAAAACAATGTTCTAGGATGTAGTGTGTCCAAAAAAAACAAATACCTGCCCTCCTTCACTCCCACCGGAAATGCTGTGCTCTGGCTGTATGAGTGGAGACCCAAACATGCCAATCATTAAGTTTCCATAATGCTTGTTACTCACATCGAGCATCTGACCAGCTCAAAACAAGCATTTTAGTGCTTGCCCATTACTACTTATAACCTTGTTAATATTTTTCAACAATTTTGGTTCTCAAGTTCTCTCCTCCTCCTTTCTGTTTTCTATGTAAAGATTGCATCAAGTTCTCCCCTTTATTATCTGGTTTCAGGTGTGATTTCCATATTGCCCACACTTGTTACTTGCTTCAGGTGCGCTTGAACATGTGGCAACAATTTTGTCCAGCCCATTTTTGTGGTTCTGAAATCATGTCAAACTATGCCATTTTTGTTTTTTTTCTGTTTCGATTCACACAAAGGAAGTAAACGTGTATGACAATTGCAATAATTTTCTGGGAGAAATACTTAATTTTCTGTAACCATTTCAAGTGAAATGACACTTTTGGCAAATACTGTATTTTAAGCGCTGCTTCATTTTTGATGACAGTCAATTCTTTCAATGTTTTGCAACGTTTTTCACCCATTACATTGTATAAACACAAGTAAAAATGGATGCAAAAACAAAAAAATGCTTATTGAATAGTGGGTTGTTTGTTTTTTTGGGGGGGTCATCAATCCTTATTTTATATATGGTGGTAAGACAGACTTTATTAAAGTACCGTATTCATACTTATAGAATAGAGAAGTCATTTTATTGCACAGGTAACATAAGATGTGAAGATTGCATTGTTTTCAATTTCATCAAATACAATGTTTTTCCCATTTTCCTTTTTAAGAATTTAATTTTAATTTGACAAATTAAGAAGTTTTGTCTTTTGGAAGAGCGGAATCACAAATGCTAGAAAGGGGGAGTCAGCATGTTTGGGGTTTTTTTTCACCCCACAAAATGATTGTGCGATCCTTACAGAGAAACGTGTACTAGTTGGGAGTAAAAATCCTTGTCTATAACAAACTCAACATTGCCTGAAATTATAAATCAATCTTCGTATTGTAATTGTTTTTTTTTTTTTATTCTCAGACAAATACCGGAAAGATATTTCAAGTAATTGCAGCCTTTAACAATGACGCAGAAGTCACGTTCTACAAGCACGGAGGGATATTAAGTTATGTCGCTCGGAAATACTTATAGTAATGTCAGCAAAGAGAAACCATGAACTCTCTCAGATTGTACAGATGCTTTCTGTGCGCTTGTACTTTTCTTGCCTCCTTAAAGACTCTGGTGGAAAAAAAGTCACTGAAGCTTCTTCCAGCACTTTCAATAGAAGACTGGTGCTATGGGCATGACTTCCTCAGTCCCACCTAGGGACAACCAACAATCATCACATTTATTCCTACTTGCACATTCATTTGCCAGGTGGACTTTGACTTCCTGAAGCCTTGTGCACAGTTTTGCTCTCTAAGTCACGCTATTTTTGGACTTCCAGTAGCTGCAGTATTGAATGATCGATACCATTTTATTTAAAAAAAAATAAATAACTAAAAAAAAAAACTCCTTTCAATTGATGAACTTTATGTATCCATCCTACTATGGAAAGGAAGATGCTTGTGTTTGGTTGTGCTAACACCAGACTTATTAAATATGTTCTGAAATAAAGATGCCTAAATCCTTACCATTGTTTTGTATTTGTCCACTTACTGACATTTTAAAAGAAGCTTTAATGAATAACCTATTAATAGGACAACTTGGTGCTTATTTTTTCTGTTTTCATAGAATTTGGTATTTGGGGTAAAATTGCTGCCTTCTTCACACCCCTATGAAGATACTGACTGTAGTTTGCATTCACACACTCTAGGGATGATTAACATGCAGCTTTCTTATTCATAGCATTGGTGCACACAGTACCATAGGTGGTATACCCCTTACCATAGGAAAAGTGTTGTCTCTGCTCAATGGGCTATTCCCTCTCTATAGATACTAGTCAACTCCGTTTTAGTCTAGGTCTGACATGGCCAGTGTCAGTCCTTCTGCATGTGTTTTTTTTTCCAATTTCTTTTTTCTCCCTAAGGTGGCATGGCTGTCCCCACTTTCTTCCCTTCAACCCAGGAAGGTATGCACCTTGCTGTTGGTATCACAGTTCTACCAATCATCCATAGACCATGACTGAACATCACAGAGGACTGCAGGTATCCCCACAATTGTGCTACCAAATTGGTGATCTTGCTGGTTCCCAAAGACATCAGAAAGCTGACAATTGCTGTTCTCTCTCCACTTCTCCCTCCAACTAATCACTTTCCTGGGATTAATAGTAAGGTCTTCCCTTCTCTGGGTACCCATATTTTGTTGTTTCTTCTGTTTATTCCCCCTCAGCTGATATCTTTCAGTCTCTTACCTGGCTACCACTCTACCTCTCCACTCCTGCTACTGTTTTCATGCTGATGATTTCAGCACTCCTGGTGCCACTTTCGGGAGCTATTTATTTTTATTTTTTTTTCTGGTTGGGTTACCTCGCAAACAGTTCGTAGTATCTTATTTGTCGGTCTGCCTCTACTTTCATGCCAGCTTCCACGCCAGAGGTGCTGTGTTCATTTCTTGCCACATTTAAGTAGCTTGGGTATTTTGAAGAAATGGTGCTTCAAACCGGTCTGTGCCTGACAGACTGTGTGGTCTGGAAAAAGAACTAAAAAGTAATTTTTATCCTACCATTTTTCTTCTGACACCTCTGAAGAGATCTATTCTTGGAGGTTGATCTTCTGTTGCCACTGCCTACACAGCACAGGAACACTGCTCTGATCTTAGCAGGTGTTTCTTTTGGGATGCTTTTTTTTTTTTTTTGTTTAAAAAAAAAAAAGCAATATACCCAGATCCCTGGGAGTCATTCACCCCTTAGACAGACAGCCTCCCAACACATTCCCATTTTATTTGCTCATGCTGTAACTAATAATTAAGGCTATGTTTACACTGGCCATTTTTGCAGCGTTTTTTGGCTACGGATTTGCCTTGGTTTTATGCAAATCCATGCTAATAAAACGCTGCTTTTTGCAGTCTCTGCAAAGGCTGAGATTTCTGAAGACTCATGGACACACACACGTCAGGATTTTTTCCTGATGGTTTTGTGAACCACCTCCGGTTTTGCTGCGTTATGACAAGAATGAGCATGTCAATTCTTTTCAGCACTTTTGCTACGGTTTTTCACCCTAGTGACAGGTGGACTTGCAGATACCCTGGATTGGCGGGTCTAACAGGGTTAATAGAAAACACGGTTAGGTCCGTAATTGATCCAGGGTATCTGGCCGGCACTTAAATGGTGGTGGGGATAGGGAGATTGGAGCAGACGTGGTTTATTTACCGAATCACCGGCGTGGCTGTACGCTTCCGCGGTTCCTCCACTTCCCTGCTCATTACATATTCACTGTTTTCATCTGTGATTGGTTGCAATCAGACGCACCCAGAGCATCTGACTGCAGCCAATCACAGACCTGGTCTGCGGGTCTATACAGAGAATGAGTGAGCCACGGGTTCAGCGGTGATCTCACTCAGACTATTCCCGGGCACAGGTATCGCCAGCTGTGACCGGAAATCACCTGAGTGAAGTGACCGGTGATCACGTGGCTCATTCATTCTCTGGAACTCACAGCGGGCAGTCCTGCTCTATGGCACTCTCTGTGCTCTTCAGATGTAGCAGAGCTGAATCGTCGTGGGACCTCGTGTGGATTACTTCAGACCTGCAGGGGTGATTATGGGGTTAATAAAGTAGTGAAAGAGGGGGCTTTTTGTATTTGATTTCAAATAAACTTTTTCTGTTTTTCTTTTAACTTATTACATTGGTGATGGGGGTATCTCATAGACGCTTTCCATTAACAATCTAGGGCTTATATTGCAGCTATGAGCTGCGATTTAACCCCTGATATTACTCTGCCACCACACCAGGGCAATTCGGGAAGAGCTGGGTAAAGTGCTGGGATTGTCACATTTAATGGATGCGACAATCCTGGGCGGCTGCAGGCTGATATTTTTAGGCTGGGTCTCTCCAGCCTGAGAATACCAGCCCCCAGCTATGGGCTTTATCTTGGCTGGGAATCTAATTGGAGGGGACCGCAGCTTTTGTTTTTTTAATTCTGCAAATAAGTAGAAAACAGCGTGGGGTCCTTCTTATTTTGATACCCAGCCATTATAAATCACAGAGCTGAGGGACTGCAGCCTGTAGCCGTGGCTTTATCTGTGCTGGGTATCCTAATATAGGGGGACCCTACGTCATTTTTAATTTTTTTTGTTTTTTAATTCTTTACTGTACGATAGACTTGAAGACTCCGGGGTAGGTAGGGCCGTGGGAGTGGGTAGGAATGAGCTAGAATGTATGTGCTCCTTCCACATTAGTGGAAGCGACCAGCTGGGTTGGTGGGTGGGAACAGCTTGGTTAGTGAGTGTGGAGATGTTTTCTCCCTTCCACTACAATCATGTCCCCCCCCCCCCACCCCCATGTGATAGGGGCCTGTTGAATGATGTCATACCTGGAAGGAACACATACACTCTAGCATCGACCAGAGACTAGTAAGTATAGCGTGCTTGCTTTTAATTATTTTTATTTTTTTTTTTTATTTTTTTTTTTACTACCAGCGTGCCAGATCCAGATCCCAGCACTTGGGTACTCTTGAACCCTTGCTGGTCTTGACGGCACATAAAAAAAAAACACTAACACCACCACAAAAACTGTAGATGTCTCCCAGGAGACATCCTGCCACAAGATCAGGTTTTGGTCACGAAAAGCTGCAAAAATGTCCTGTGTGAACATAGCCTAATAGTCAGGTGGCCTTCATCTGTGTTTACTTCCTTCCCTACTTCTGGTCAGATCCCTATTAGATATGAAGCCTTCCGTTAGGATTTTGGTCACTAACCTGAAACCCAAAGTACTCTAATCATTCTTAATCATTCTTGGGCCTGGTTTACTGGCTTTTTTTTTTTGCATTCTTGGATTTTTTTTTTTAAAGTATGGTCTACATTCAGGTCTCCACACATGCTACCTTAAAGGGAAGGTGTCGTCCAAGAAAAAAAAATTTCAATAACTGAAAAAATGTAAAGTATTAATGTTTGTTTTGTTTAGATATTTTGTTTTTAATTGAGCAAAATATAAAGAAAAAGTTAAAAAGTTTGATATTTTGCACTCTTAAACATTAGGGGGAGCAGCTTCTGAAATCCTACTGTAGAAATAGCCTGGATTACAGCTGCAGTAAAGTGGGCAGAATCTGCTCTCCTGTGTGATGTCCCGCCTCTACCTCCCAACCTGGGTGTTTCCAAGGGATAACAGAGAATGAAATTCACAGTGCGGAGCCATTTTGCTGGTGACCACAAATGTCTAAAGTCACCAAGGACAGCAGGAGTATCACACAGGATAGGATTGGATACACAGCTCAGCAGCCGGTACCACACAGAATAGGATTAGATACACGGCTCAGCAGACGGTACCACACAGGACAGGATTAGATACCTGGCTCAGCAGACTGTATCACACGAGAGGATTAGATGCACTGCTCAGCAGGCAGTATCACACGAGAGGATTAGATACACGGCTCAGCAGACTTGCACAGGAGAGCATTACATACACGGCTCAGCAGGCAGTATCACACAGGAGAGGTTTAGATACCCAGCTCTGGAGACAGTATCACACAGGAGAGAGGATTAGATACACGGCGGGGGGGGGGGGGGGGAGGGAAGGGCGCTGGTAATAACACTGCTCTGCATGCACGCCAGCAGCGGCTGCAGCAAGGAGAGTGGAGGGGGTGTCATTGCAGCATTGGAGACAGTAGCAGCAGTGGTGGTAGGGTGAGGGGCGCCGGTATTCACATGCTCTGCATGCACACAAATACACTGCTGTACTGCATGCACGCCGGAGGGGGGGGAGAGCGGGGCTGGGTAGAGCAGGGGGAGGGAGTGTCTTTGGAGACGGTAACTGTGGGAGGAGGGGAGGCGGCCCAGCGCCCCGTACTCACACATCCCAGCGGTTGACAGGGGTAAAGTAGAGCAAACAGCATACGCTGTAAGTTCCACAATGATGGCGCTGATCTCCTCCCTCTGCTGTGATCTGGACAGCCCAGGGGGCGTGTCCAGGTCACAGCAGACTCCTCTAATGTTACTAAATGGGGTCAGAGCCCGACTATCAGAGTCTTTGCCCAGGGGGCTGCCATAAAGGAGGTGAGTAACTGTCGTTACAAACACCAAATCCAAGATGGCAGCCCCCAGTGCCTTCAGTAAAATTAGAATTAAATAAAAACCTAAGCAGTGATTTTAATTTTGTATTAAAAACACTTTATTTCATAATCACTATTATTAATACAAAAATAAAAAAACACGACACCCTTCCTTTAATGAGAGAGGTTCTTTTTAGTTATCCCTCAGTATCTTCAGACGGCTCTTATGGTAGCCAACTATAGACAAGATTGCCTGGTACTGGAGTCATTACATCCTGCCTAGACTTTGAGCTGTATGCCAGGCTGGCCTTAGCCATTCAGGACTTCACATTGGCAACGAGAGACTTTTCGCAAGCAAAATCATTTTCCCAAAAGAGGTTTCTTTCAATGAGTATTAGTGGCCACAATAATACTGTTCTAATCATACACATTGAGGACTTCCGTCCTGGAAAATAGTACAATCCCTTCCGGCATTTGACCTTTTAGGACTCGCCACTATGAAGAAAACCACCAGTTTTCTCTACTTAGAACTTCAGAGCTTTTGGCTGTCCGCATCTCTGGAGTGGCCAGTTTTTCTTTGTTCGCATTGTCACTGAAAAACAATCCATCCAAAATGGAAGCTCATAGTCTTGAGATTTTCCACAAATTTGTCATTAGTTAGGAGTACTTTGATGCATAGCGCTACAAGTCCTAGTCACAAAGTTCCAAATTACGCATCAGGTGCCCAGCGCTATAAGCCTTCAGGGTGGATGTTCTTGTCACTCATTGGGGTTTGTTCTTTCCCCTCTAACCCTCCCCTCTCTATCTTCTCCTGCCTCACAATGTCCACTGGGTCTTTGCAGGGGGAATTCAAAGAATCCTCTTCATTCCAAACTAGCATCGCTGAGCTGGTATTTTTACCTGGTTGCTGGTGCTCTATGGCCTTTTTCTCTTTACTCCGACCTCTTTTTCTAGGTCCCCTTTCCATCGTACCTTACCACAGCTACATATCCGACATGGTTGTAAGGCAAAAGCTCTGAATTTGCAGCTCTTTGTGTCTTGGTTGTCTGAGGCATGATTAAAGCCCATAGGCCTCAGTCAGTCAAGGCATAGCCGTGCAATTGAAAGTCTTACTTTAGGCTATGTGCTATTTTAACTATTTTACCTGCGTTTCCGCAACGTTTTCAACTGCAGCGTTTTTATGCCAAAGTGCCTGCGTTTTGATTTACAAGCAAAGTCTATGGGATTTTGGGATTTCTTGTGCGCACTATGCATTTATAAACGCAGCGTTTTAGTTGCAGAAAATTTGGCAAAAACTCAGCGTTTAAAGAAGCAACATGTCAATTGTTTTTGCCATATGAGAACTTTCAAAACGCATACTGAAACAAAATCCCAGCGTTTAACATGCTTTTTTGATGCAGAAAACGTGTTTTTGACAAAAAAAACGCATGTGTTTATGCCATTTTAATAATATATGTCCCTTTACACACACACACAGTCCGACAATTAAAATAATGAACAATCATAATTTAACGTTATTTTATGCATAAATATAATAAAACAGTTATAATTTTAATAAAATTATATCTATTTTGTGCATGATTTTAATTATGCTATCATTTTTTCCGTTTTTTTTTCATAGTGTTTGAATGTTTATACTTTATTTAGCAGTGGATTTGTGTTCAAAACGCATCTGACTTTAAGCAACGAAAAAGCAGGTGAAACGTGCCTAAAACGTGGAAAAAACGCATGTGGATTTATAGCGTTTTTGAGATTTAAAGCAACTTTGACAAAAACAATTTCTGCCAGAGGATGCAGTTAGAACTGCAACTACCTTGACGCAAAGTGCGCACATAGCCATAGTTTGTGTGAGCAATAGAGTTCCATCCCTTTTTAAATGGTTTGGGTTTCTACCACTAAGGCCGGCTTCACACTTGCGATTATCTCGCACAAGTGCAATGCGAGAAAATCTCGCATTGCATTCGGACTCATGTTAATCAATGAAGCAGCTCCCATCTGCTATTTTTTTTCTCAGTCCAAATCTGACTGAGAAAAAAAATCACAGCATGCTGCGTTTTGGTGAGTTTCTCGTACGAGTCTCTTCAATGCAAGTCTATGGGTGCGTGAAAAAAAACTGATATCACACGGACGGCACACGGACAAGCCTAGTGACATGCGTTTTTCTCAATACATTTCACGCATGTAGCAGAGAACACTATAAATGCTCCTGTACATAACCGTACATGAATAGCAGCTGCTGAGGGTAAAACCTGCACATCGACAGCACACTGATGAAAAGTGAACTAAAATCATCCGACTTTCTAGCACATGGGTCCCCAATTCCAGTCCTCAAGGGCCGCCAACAGTTCATGTTTTCAGGATTTCCTTAGTATTGCACATGTGATAATTTAATCACCTGCACAGTTGATGATTCCAACACCCATGCAATGCTAAGGAAATCCTGTAAACATGCACTGTTGGCTGCCCTCGAGGACTGGAGTTGGGGAACCCTGTTCTAGCATGAGAATCGGACTGATTTTTCACGCACAAGTGTGATTCCAGCCTTACACTGTCATTCAGGGCTCTTCTGCATCTTGCCTCTTTGGGGGCCATTTCTCTGCATACCACAATTCTTTTTTCCCATTTTCCAGTACATTATGGGGCAGAATGGATGGTGTCATTCAAAAAGTGCAACCCCCCCCCCTTCCCCATCCAAGCCCTTATAATGCTATATTAACGGAAGAAGGGGAGATAAAAATGGAAAATCACCCCGGGCTGTAGGGGTTAAGTTTGTTCAGTACAAATGCCTTCCATATTGCGAGGGTTGACTGAAAAGTAATGCCTCCACTTTTGTAACTTGGCTTTCGTTGAGAATATTTTCATAAATCAAATGCAAAAAATCCTTAGAATGTGCTCTTTAATTACCAATATAGACTTTTCCACATAATTATCAGAGAATTAGATACACTTCTGCCAATGATGAATAAGTTTTCTGAAGCCATCACAAAAGGTGACACTCTGTTTCCGCAACCAGTCTCTCACAGTTCTCTCAGCTTCATCCGATGCATAGGGATGTCCCCGCAGATCTTTCATTATCGGGAATAACTGTTTAAGGCCCCCTTCACATGTTCGTGATAATAACGCACGTTTTTCACAATTCAATTTGTACATCCGTCTGCTGTCTGTGTCCGTTTTTTACGTTCTTGTGACATCCGTTTGATCAGTGCCGGAAAAAAAACGGATGATATAATTAAGGGTTTTTTATGTTGAAAATGTGTGTCAAATTAGGAGTTAGTGTTTAAAGACCTGTGTCCACGCGGGGGCCCATTCTTTCCAGCAAAATCAGAACACGTACAAACACCTTCTCTACCAAACGCCAACACTCCACAGAGGAAGTGCACACCAGAATGTAATCAAGAATTAAAAAAAAAAAATAATAAAATAGGGGCGCTGAACAAAGTTTTTCTTCTTGGTACAATAAAAAAAAAAGGCACATTGACACACGGACAATACAAGGATGACATCCTTGTGCTAGCCATAATTTTCATGAACCCTTTGATTTCTATCAACCGTAAACATCTGTGCTGCCGGTCAAAAACGGTCTTGTCTCCGTGCTGTACACACCTGTACACTTGTCTGTGAGAAATCATGGATGTGTGCGCAGACCTATTTGATTTTAATGGGTCTGCGTAAGTCCATGTCCCCGGTACATATGAAAACTAACATGTGAAGGGGGCCTAACTCATTGGTTGCTGTCACAGGACATTCAACTCTTTCTTTGTCACGTAAGTCAGACGTTCCTGACTCACCATCTTTAAACTTGCTGTCCCAACGACGCACAGTGCTCACATCACCACAATCTCCATAAACGGCTTGCATTCTCTGATGAATTTCCTTTGGGATGATTCCTTCTGCTGTCAAGAGTTCAATGACTACACGTTGCTTAACCCCTTAGTGACGGAGCTAATTTTCACCTTAATGACCAGACCAAATTTTGCAATTCTGACCAGTGTCACTTTATCAGGTTATAGCTCTGGAACGCTTCAACGGATCCCAGTGATTTTGAGATTGTTTTTTCGTGACATATTGGACTTCATTTTAGTACCAAATTTTGGACAACATTTTTTGCGTTTATTTGTGAAAAAAAATGAATTTTGGCAAAACTTTTGAAAATTTTGAAATTTTCAACTTTTGAATTTTTTTACCGTTAAACCAGAGAGTTCTGTGACACAAAATAGTTAATAAATAACATTTCCCACTTGTCTACTTTACATCAGCACAATTTTGGAAAAAAAAATATTTTTTGTTAGGAAGTTAGAAGGGTTCAAAGTTCATCAGCAATTTCTCATTTTTACATCAAAATTTACAAAACCATTTTTTTAGGGTCCACATCACATTTGAAGTGATTTTGAGAGACCTAGATGACAGAAAATACCCAAAAGTGACACCATTCTAAAAACTGCACCCCTCAAAGTACTCAAAACCACATTCAAGAAGTTTATTAACCCTTTAGGTGCTTCACAGGAGCTAAAGCAATGTGGAATGAAAAAAGCAAAAAATAAAATTTTACCTAAAAATGTTGCTTTACCCCAAATGTAATCAATTTTAGAAGAAATAACACAACAAATTGGACCCCAAAACTTGTTACCCACTTTTTGTTTCTTGTTACCCACGCAGTATCACCACTGCGGTGATACCCCACATGTGGTCAGAAACCTCTGTTTGGACAAATGGGAGGGCTCGGAACAGAAGGTGCAATATTTGAATTTTGGAAAGCAAATTTGGCTAAAATAGATTGTGGGCACCACGTTGCATTTACAGGTCCGCTAAAGTACCTAAACAGCACAAACCCCTCACAAGTGACGCCATTCTGGAAACTAGACCCCTCAAGGCTTCTATCTAGGGGTATAGTGAGCATTTTGGACCCACAGGTACTTCACAGATTTTGATAACGTTACGTTGTCATATTGAAAATTTTCATTTTTTTCTCCAAAATGTTGCTTTAGCATTAATTTTCTCACTTTTTCAAGAGGTAATTCCAAAAATTGTACCCCAATGTTTGGTACCCACTTTCTTATGAGCGCGGTGGTACCCCACATGGGGTAAGAAACCTCTGTTTGGACAAATGGGAGGGCTCGGAAGACAGGGAGCAATATTTGAATTTTGGAAAGCAAATTTGGCTGAAAAAGATTGCGGGCACCATGTTGCATTTGTAGGCCCCCTAAGGTACCTAAACAGCAGAAACCGCCCACAACTGACCCCATTTTGGAAACTAGACCCCTCAAGGAATTTATTTAGATGTTTGGAGAGTACCCTAAACCCCCAGGTGCTTCACAGAATTTTATAACGTTGAGCCATGAAAATAAAAAAATTAAATTTTAACACAAAATTGTTACTTCAACCATGTAGCTTTTTTTTCACAAGGGTAAAAGGAAAAAAATCACCATAAAATGTATTGTGCAATTTCTCCTGAGTTCGCCGATACATCATATGTGGTGGAAATCAACTGTCTGGGTGCACGGCAGGGCGCGGAATGAAAGGAGGGCCATTTGACTGCAAAATTGGCTGGAATCATTAGCGCACGCCATGTTGCGTTTGGAGACCCCCTGAAGTGGCTAAACAGTAGAGCTCCCCCACAACTGACCCCATTATGGAAACTATGCCCCTTAAAGATTTTATCTAGGTGTATAGTGTGCATTTTGAACCCACAGGTACTTCACAGAATTTTATAACAATAGGTTGTCATATTGAAAATGTTCTTCTTTTTCACAAAAGTGATGCTTTAGCACCAAATTTTCCACTTTTACAAGATGTAACACCAAAAAGTGGACCCCTCATTTTGTTACCCACTTTCTTACGAGTCCAGCGATACCCAACATGTAGTCAAAAACTTCTGTTTGGGCAAACGGCAGGACTTGGAAGGGAAGGTGCACTTTTCAAATTTTGGATTATTTGATTTGCAGAGCCTATGTGTTTTCAGAACAACTGAAAACCCACATAAATGGATTTTTTGTACATTTTATCTTGGAGTAAAGGGCAAAATGTGGAGGAAAATACCACCAACTATATGGCAGACTTGTGCTTGTTCCAGAGATGAAGGAACACCAGGAGGGCTGGAAGAACACGTTAATTTTTCAGAGACTGGTCGTACAACGTCTGTTTAGCACCATCAATCCCTATATGAGGGACAATTGTGCCAGCCGACGTGGTACACCATAACAGGCTCCTACCTGCCAAGGTCGGAACCGCTATATGCACAAAACAACCAGTCCCCTACAGGGTTATAAAAGTATTGTCCAGTGCAGGAGGTTCGGCAAGAACCATGCAGTAAAGCCCAAGGTGTAAAATTACAGAACAGCTTCAGATCCTCCAATAAAATTATCATGCCCGTATCACCAAGACATAGTTGTAATAGCAGTCAGACTAAGATGACTGGTGCTAACACTTTGTGAGTGATCAAATCTTGGAATTATTTGTCAGATGATCAGATGTTTCAAGAACATTTGCGGGGTCCACATTCTGGAGTACGCAGACGTGGGCATATGACTAGAATTTGTGTGCATAACACTTCGGTATGTGAGTGATCAAGTCCTGGAATTATTTGTGAAATGGGGTAAAATGTGTTTTACTGATGAAAATAGTAAATTTTATTTGACAAGTAACACAGGGGCTCACTACACAGGAAATATAAATGTTGTGAAAGAAAAACCCTACCACACAATTTGGGAATAGTGTATGACGTCTAATAATTGTGGGATGTGTGGTAGATCTCGAAGCAGGGGGTAACAAAGTCCTGGCTGGGAAGGGCACATGGGACAGTAATATCTAGATTCGCTCCTACTGCCCTGTTTGCTGCAGACCCGGCACCTTTTTTTTAGGACGGTTTTGGGTGGGAGTAGGAGGCATGAGACGCATAAAATGCCGTTCTGTTAGTCTCCGGGCATTCTCTGACTCGAAGGCTGCCTCTGGTGCCGCTGAGTCAAACATGAGGGACTCAATAATTTTTTCCTGGTATTGCAGAAATGTGAGGGCCCCTTGTGATTTTTTTATACAGTACAAAACTGTTGTAGGTAGCAATCTGTATCAGGTAGATTGCTACCTTTTTGTACCAGGCCCTCGTTTTCCTCATGCAGGGTGGTGAACATGTGGACGTCCTTGCGGTCATTCCACTTTACGGCAAGCAGTTTGTCACTTGCCAGTGCGAATGACGCCCCCTTCTCTAGACGTCTGGACACTAACTGTGCCGGCAAACCAACACGGTTTTTCCTTATTGTCCCACAGGCCCCTGTATTTGCAGCATGGAGGGATTGGTATAGGGGGATACTGGTGTAGTAGTTGTCGGTGTACACGTGGTAACCTTTACCAAGAAATGGCGTCATTAGCTCCCAGACAATTTTTCCTGGGATGCTAATTGTCTGGGGACAGTTGGGTGGGCTTATTTGGCGGTCCCTACCCTCATAAATGATAAAGTTACACGTGTACCCGCTGGTGCTTTCGCACACTTGATATAATTTTATGCCATACTTGGCTCTTTTGGAGGGAATAAACTGACGGAATGAGAGACGGCCCTTGTAGCTCATTAGGGACTCGTCAACCGAAACATTCTCCTCTGGGCTGTAGGAAGTTAGGAAGGACTCTTTCAGGAGGGATATTAGGGGTTTCAATTTATTAAGGCGGTCATCATTGGGGTCAGTTTTTGGGGGGACTTGGGAATTATCACTAAAATGGAGGAATCTCAATAGGGTCTCGTATCGGGTTCTGGGCATTACGGCTGCAAATACAGGGGTGGCGTGGACAGATTTAGTTGCCCAATAGGAGCGTAAACTGGGTTTTTTCACTATTCCCATGTTGAGGGTAATGCCTAAAAATTTTTTAATTTCCGGGACGCTTGTGGGGATCCAGGAACGGGAATGGACAGATGTTGGCTTTTGGGCAATATATTGGCGAGCGTATAAGTTGGTGTGGTGGGTGATATGCTCAAGCACATGCTGGGTAACAAAAATTTGGAAAAAATCCAGTGGGGCAAAATTGGTGACATTTATTTTGATGCCAGGGTCTCCTATGAAAGGGGTAATTTGTGGGGTAAAGGACGGGTTGGGATACCAGGGAGCATGGGGGACTGCAGAACTAGGTCCTGCCCCTGACGCTTCAGCAGTGGCGACTGGTGGGGTGTGGGACCCCGTGGAGGAAGCCGAATCGTCACCGCTATCCGAAAACGCCTCTCTTTCTGAGGCTGATTCAGTCTCCGACCCAGAACTGCCGGAGGCAAGCAGTGAGTACGCTTGCTCTGCCGTAAACATCCTGCGGGCCATGTTTTTTTTGGGGGTTTTTTTTTTTATGTATCCCTGCCTAACAAAAAATAAACCTGAACCTAATCTAACACTAGTATTTTTTTTTATTTTTTTTTTATAACCCTAACCCTAAAAAAGATTTATAATGATTATAAAAAAAAAATATTGATTAGGGGAACGGCGCAGCAAGGGATGACGGAATGACGGAGGGGGGAATGATCACGGGGAGGTGATCAGAAAATTGGGAATTGATTATCAGGAATTTTGTAGATTTATAACTTTTTGTCTCTAATATAGCAGCACGTAGTCTCTCTCTCTTCTCTCCCAGATCAACTACAAGGAAGAGAGGAGAAAGGCAGACCTAAATGCTGCCATATTTATCAAATCTTGGCATTTTGACTACTGTGATAGGATCTATCACAGTATTCAAATCACAACAGCCAATCAGATTTTTTTTTTTTTGTTGCCGGGTGCAGGAGGCAGATTATGCCAAGCACACTGCGCATGCGCCCGCCATTTTCCCGGAGAAGAGAGGAAGGGGGGCCGCGGGGGACCGGGGGGTTCAAGATTCTTTATTGAGGTACTGTGCGGGGGCGGTGGGGGAACGGGGGATCCCAGATCGGGTGGGAGATACCGGGAAAAGCGGATAGGACCCCGGTGGACCGGGGGGAGGGCTCTGGAGAAGCGGAGGGTGCTCCGGGATACCAGACAGCTCCGGTGGACCGGTGGAGGGGGTCAGGGGGAGGACATTTCCTTCCGATCTGAAATGTTTCATCATTTCAGATCAGAGGGAAATGAATGCACCGGCGGCGGCAGCAGCAGTTTTCAGCGCGCATCGGCGCCATCTTGCATGCTCCGGAGGGGGGCTCTGGAGAACCGGAGGGGGCTCCGGTGGACCAGACAGCTCCGGTGGACCGGTGGAGGGATCAGGGGGAGGACATTTCCCTCCGATCTGAAATGTTTGACCACTTCAGATCGGAGAGAAATGAATGCAGAGCCGGCGGCGGCGGCATTTTTCGGCGCGCGTCGGCGCCATTTTGGATGTCCGGTGGGGGTGGTGGGGGTTGATTTCTCCGGTACCAGGGGCTTTGGGGGCACTAGGGGCTTATATTTCTTTCTTATCTGACATGTTTGATCATGTCAGATGAGAAAGAAATCGTTATTATTTGCCATTTTTTTTTTTTATGTGTACGTCGGTATACGGTGTATACCGGCGATCACATTACCGGGGTCCAAAAAAAACACCCCGATTCATAATCTTGGGGGTCTCAGCTACCTCCAGTAGCTGAAACCCCCGAGATTTTTCGTCACTGGGGGGCGCTACAAGCTTTTTCCGGCCTGACGTCTCAAGACGTCGGAACAGAATAAGTACCCTGTTTTTCCGACGTCTTGAGACGTTAGGCCGTCGCTATGGGGTTAAATCTCCTTAACCAACAGTCTGCACATGGTTCCATTCTTTACACTGTAACAACACAACAGTTCATTGCTTGGGCTTCCCGCCAACTGGAGATATAGAGGAGAGTCTGCAGTCCAGTTCTTGCCGCATACTGGTGCTGCCATCTGCTGAAGAGTTATGAAGGTGGAGGCATTCATTTTCATTCAACCCTATGTTAATTGTCCCTGGCGTCCTCTAATGACCAGAAACATGAACTTCAATCACACAGGACAACTGCATAAAACAAGAGATGCAATAAGTACATGAGTGAAAATAATGCTTCCGGACTTAACATGTTTTAGAAATAAATCATTACCCCACTAGGCACTAATTGTAGCAAGTGTGTGGGTAGTGCGTCCCACAATGTAAACACGAATGCCATATTTGCCTTTGGTGAATATGCCATTTACAGCTTTTAGGAACATGTTCCTGTTGTCAATTTATTTTTTTAATTTATCAATCATGTTTTGACTTTGTGAAAGGGGTTTTAACATCATTAGATTAGTCAAACATGAGCCAGTGCAGTATTTCCTCCCCACAATAGAAGAATAAACACAGAAATGTGCACAGTGCTGATCTCTAAAGTTATGAGCACTGGTTCTTTCTGCAAACAGGTGATAACATTGTACAAACTGGGTAGCAAACAGAATCGGCTGATAACGTGAAGAACCTTCTAATGGATCATTCATGTAGATTTCATTATTTATAAAACATTAGTCTTGGCGTCTTATCATGGCATAGTTTAATTTGAACTGTATATTTTTTTTAACCCCTTCACTTCCCGGCGATTTTCTGTGTTTCATTTTCGTAAAAAAGGGCAATGAAACAATTGTTTTTATTCACCAAGTTCTCTATCTGGTAAAACTGACCAGGCAGTATTATTCCCCAGGTCAGTACAAGTTCATAGATACCAAACATGTATAGTTTTACTTTTGTCTAAGTAGTGAAAAAAATTCTGAAATTTGCCAAAAAAAAAAGAATTACACTTTCCGAGACCTGTAGTGTTCTCGTTTTTCAGGATCTGGGGCTCAGTAACAGCTTATTTTTTGCGTCTTGAGCTGACGTTTTAATTATACCATTTTTGGGGGGATGGAATGTTTTGATCTTCTGTTATTGCATTTTAATGCAATGTTGCGGCGACCACAAAAATGTCATTCTGGCTTTTACATTTTTTTTTGCTATGCCCTTTACTGATCAGATTGATTTTATATTTTGATAGGGCATTGTTGAAGGTGGCGATACCAAATATGTGTATTTTTTTATTTTTTTTATTGTTTTTATTTTCAATGGATCAAAGGAGGTGATTTGAACTTTTTAGGTTTTTTCATTTTTTCATATTTTTAAAAACTTTTTTTTACCTTTTGTTTATTTTACTAGTTCTCTTACGGAACTTGAAGCTCAGACTTTCCAATTGCTTCTGCTGTTCAGTGCCATGCTTCAGTCCATGCCATACAAAGATCAGCAGGGGGCTGACTACTACCAGCCTGACCATCATTATGCTCAGCCACATGTCATCAAAGCACCCAACTAGGTGAGCCGAACGTCTGAGTCTACAATCTGTGTCTGCAGGTGACACCACTGCCTCTTACCCTGTGCTATGTCCAGGACGTAGGCGCGGATTCCTCCCGCTCTGTAACGGTCATTGAATATTCACAAGCACCATCACCAACCATACCGATTATTTGTCCTAGCGCAGCTGTACCTACTCTAAGTCTTGGAATGCAACTGTAAGTCCCCAGCCACCCACCCGCAGGCTCAGACATTAAACGGACACAATTCCAGATGTAGAATTGGAGGAAATAAGAATGGAAAGAAAGGGAAGGATACATCTTATCGTCTTCACAACACATGACATACTGGGTATGTCATGGATTGTGTGAGGTTAATTCCTGCCGTGGGCAGTCCACGGAGATCCGCGGACATGTCAGCTGATTTCAACAGCTGACGTGTGCCTGCCAGGCGCCAGTGGCAGCACGTTCCACCTGTGCCTATTAACACCTTACTGTCAGATTTTGACAGCAAGATGTAACAGCATGCCGCCGTAAGCTTAACTTACCTAGACCCATCGGAAGTCACGTGACGTGATCATGTGACTTCTGGAGGTTGCCATGGTAGCACAGGGTTATGTGATGACTCCTGTAGCTATCATGAGTCACTTTCTCTTACTGCCGGCAGATTATCGTGTGTGAGAGTAAAGCAGCTTTTCTCCAGATCTCAGCTGTGTAGCTGTGATCTGGAGAAATAGAAGAGCGATCGGGCTGCTGATCGTTATAGTCCCCTAAGGGGGCTAGTAAAATAAAAAAAAAGTTAAGTTTTGAAATATTAAAAAAAAACTAAGTTCAAATCATTCCCCATTCGGCCTTTTGAAAATTAAAGGGTTAAAATAAAAAATATACACATATTTGGTATCACTGCGTTCAGAAATGCCTGAGCTATCAAAATATAAAATCAATTAATCTGATCGGTAAATAGTGTAGCAAAAAAATTCCAAACGCCAAAATTACTTTTTTAGGTTGCAGCAATTTTGTCTGAAATCCACTAGATTGTGTTGTACTCACAGCAATAGCTGTGCGTGCAGCACAAAATAAAAGTGAGCGTGGACTGGGTCCAGCTATTTGACCAAGTCTTATTTAAAAACCTGACAAGGGCTTTTATTATTTGAAAGATCTGTAGGAAGGTTATGGGACGGATCTTTCTCTCCAGGATGGGGCTTGCAAGTGACCAATGTCCACAGATTCCAATTAAAAACCTGCAGGAAGAGCAGGTGAGGGTGTGATCAGATGCAGAACAAGCGTGTATGTCTGTGTGAGCTGAACACAGACTGTAGCCAGAGATTCCTACTTAGTGCATGTGCATACTGTGCAAGACTGAATGTGCTTATGATCGGCTGTGATAAAGTAAAGTTACCTGGGTCACTGCCTCTTTGTAACATTGGTGGTATAAGGTCCGCATCCCCACAGAGGATTCTCTGTAATCCTATTCCCAGTAATGACATGATAGCTTGAGAATACTTTTTCCCAAAAGGGCTTAATCTTACCACATTCCCACCAAATATGAAGCTTAGAGCCTGATTCGGACTTGCACCGCTAGCTTATGTCAGTTTCTGACGTGAAGATCGTGTGTAACTTAGAAGCGTAATGGTACCACCTTGTAAGGATCTTGTAATTTTTTTCCTTGGCAGAGCAAGCAATAGATAGCTTGTGAGTCAAAAGGAAACCCACTTCACATTCTAATGGTATCAAAACCACTCCCAATTCACGTTCCCAAACCTGTTGAAAACTCATTTTATCCAGGATTCTTTCTCTGATTAACCCATTGTAAATCACCGATATCATATGTTCTTGTGGAGAAATTTGTAAAAACAACTTTTCAAATAGAGATATAATATCCATTTTCTGGGATGATAGAAATGACTGTAAATATTCAAACAATCTTCTGGACCGGGACCACACCTGCAATTAAACAAATGAGGGTGACTTACCATTTTCAAGTACCTGAGACAAACTGGTGTCTTCCACTGCCTTCCAAGCAAGAAAAGACCTACACAAAAATCCAGGCTGAAAAAAGGAGTTATAAAAAAGTGATGTAAGTGGGCTAATTTTCCTATCAGAAAATAATCTACCCCTGACTGAATACCAAGTTCTAAGAGTCTCTTTGGTTAGAAACGATGAGCTATTAATCAAAGGACCACTTACTGAAGGAAGACATGGAATATGTTTCAGTGGAATAGACAACCACTTCAAACAAACTCATTGTTTCACAACTGGATCAGTCTGACTAGGATAGCAGCACAAAAGTAACTTTTAAAATTAGGACAGCCTGCCCTTGCCAAAGCTTTAGGGTGAGTTAAGGCCCCGTTATACATAGCGATGTCGTTAGCAAGATCACTGAAACGTCACAGGTTTTGAGACGCAACAGCGACCTCGCTAGCGATCTCACTACATGTGACACATAGCAGCGACTGGCCCCCCGCTGCGATATTGCCGATCGTACCTGAACATCCTGGTTCATTTTTTGATCGTTGGTGTCCCGCTGGGCAGCATGCATTGCTGTGTTTGACGCCATAACAATGACGAGCGACCTCATTGGTACGCCTGGGTGGAAACACTACACCTCTATTGAGGTCCGAGTTGACAGAATAGCTGCTGTGTCACAGGGTCTGAACGACCGCCGAGGTCATTATCAGGATCGCCGTACCGTTGCTGCGTCATTAATTAGATCTGCCTGTTTGCCAGCTCACTAGCGACCATGTAGCGACGTACCAGTAATCCTGACCAGGTTGTATCGTTGTCAGGATCGCTGGAACATCGCTACGTGTAACGGGACCTTAGTTTGCATTCCAATTCTAGGTCTAATCCTCTCCCAGACAAACCTGACAATGGCAGATTGCATCTTACAGAAAAACTATCTTTGATAGTTAGATATCATTTTGATAGTGTTCATCCTTCCGAACCAAGACATTTTCAGCTTACTATATGTTGTGAGATTTTTAAAGGAACGATTTATGAGTGACTGATAGTTTAGTTCAAAACGTTTAGAGGAATCAGAAGGGATGAGTACTCCCAAATATTTCAACGCCTCCAACTGCCACTTAAAAGGGTAGTTGTCAATTATCTGTTTGACTTCCTCCTGTGGAAATGAAATGTTTAAGGCTTATGTTTTGGAATAATTTACATTAAAAGAGGCCAAATCTAACAAACTCTTTCATTAATGCAAGCAAAGAAATCTAGGGCTGAGAGACAAAAAGGAGATCATCTGCATAGAGATCAGATTTGTAGTACTTAGAACCTATATTAATCCTGTGTATATAGATATTCTTTCTTATGGCATTAGTCAAATAGTCCATAACTACTACATACAAAAGGAGAGGACAACGTACCAATAACTCCAACCTGGGCTATGGAGCCGTTAGACAAAGCTAAAATCATCGGAACGAAACAAGGGCCAAATCCTATCTGACATAATTCCTCCTCCATAAACCCCCAGTGGACTTTATCGAAAGCCTTTTTTGCGTCAACAGAAAGTAATCCTAGGGGTGTGGAGATAGAGTTAGCTGAAACGATTTGAAATGATAAGCCTACCTGATCTGTATCAATGAGAGAAGGCAACAGAGAAGCCAGTCTATCAGCCAGTATCTTTGGAAATAATTTAATTTCTACATTAAGCAATGAAGTAGGTCTGTAATTAGCTGTAAATGAAGAAGGACCCTTCATTTACAGAAGAAGGACCTGGCTTAGGGAGCACAATAAATCTGTGCTCCCAAAGATTCAGGGGCAAAACCTGTTTTCGTCTACAGAATGAAACGTTTTAGCCGTTACTGGTGCTTATTTCTCTCTAAAGATTTTATAAAAAGCAGTAGTAAAGCCAGGGCCGGGATATTTACCGGAGAGAGTAAATATCGGCCTCCAGTGCATCAGAGTCAAGATCATCCAGGGAAGGCAGAGAGGCTTCTTTAATATATTATTTAATCCAGGTGGGGAGTTCCAGAGGAGATCTGAATATCAACCTGTGAGATTTTATATATATATATATATATATAGATTTATTTATAATATTTTTTTATAATATTCTTCAACAATATTGTATCCCAAAAAACCTTTCATTTGTTTAGGGTATGTTCAGTTTTTGCTTTTATTTTTGATGCATGTTTCGTTTTGGTTTTTTTTATTTTTGCTGCTTATCTGATGGGACAAACAACATAAATACTTAGTTTTGTGTTTTATTTGCAATTTGCTTATTTGTTATTGCACAATGAACATGTGTAAAATCTTAGAATTTATTCTTACTTCTATTATTGATTGATTTAGATAATGTATACACAAAGCAAACGTGAAACATACATAATAAATGTCAACTAGTGTGGCCACATTTTAACAAATCGTACTGGTAATGTTTTCATCACTTTCCGGCTGATAACACATTCTCAGTCTTTTACTTTTCACCTGGCTGGAAGCATAATGCAGGCACACCTTAACCCATTACTGCGGCGGCAGCAGCTGAAGGAGCCCATGGAGTCTGTGCTTACCGATGAAGTGTGAGTAGAGAATGATGATTCACCTATACTGTTGTGATGGAACCTTTTGATATTACATATACACAATAGTTTAATATAGTAATTGGACTAGTTGAATAATAAGTTCATAGATCGGCAGGAGTTTCCTGAATGCCATCTATGAGCTGGAGCTTCTTCAGAAAGATAACTAGTCCTTACCTTGTTCAGAGTCCTGCATTTACCAATAACAAGATGATATGTTAACAATTGTGGCTACGTTTTTAGTTACTGACAGTAATAACATCCTTATAGTATTGGACGCAATGTTTTAACAGATGTTGTTTTGTCTATGGTGCTGTGTTATATTTCCTATGTTCTCTTGAATACTTTTTTTCTACAACTTCATATTATTGCAATTTTTTCCCTAAAAGTTAAGGAAACTTGACATGTACTATATATATTTATTTAGGTGTACTTATCAAAATCTAATATAATTTACACCTACAATAATGAAATGCCTTTGTTAAATCCTGTATACAGTATATCACAAAAGTGAGTACACCCCTCAGATTTTTTAAAATATTTCATATTACAAAATATTTTATGGGACAACACTGAAGATATGACACTTTGATACAATGTAAAGTAGTCAGTGTACAACTTGTATGACAGTGTATATTTGATATGCCCTCTAAATAACTCAACACACAGCCATTAATGTCTAAACCGTTGGAAACAAAGTGAGTACATCTCTAAGTGAAAATGTCCACATTGTGCCCAATTAGCCATTTTCCCTCCTCTCTGTGATATGACTCATTAGTGTTAGAAGGTGTCAGGTGTAAATGGGGAGCAAGTGTGTTTAATTTGGTGTTATCACTCACACACTTTCTCCTACTGATCACTGGAAGTTCAACATGGCTCCTCATGGCAAAGAATTCTCTAAAGGCCCCTTTACACACTGAGACTTTCTAGCGATTCCACCAGCAATCCCAACCTGGCCGGGATCGCTACAAAGTCTCTGTTGAGTCACTGGTGAGCTGTCAAACAGGCAGACCTGGCCAACGACGCAACAGCGATCCGGACCTGCAGAACGACCTAGCTAGTCATTGGGGATGTTGTAAAGCAGCTTTTTGAAAGGGAAGTCGCTAACGAAGTCGCTGTAAAGGCCCCTTTACACACTGAGACTTTCTAGCGATCATGCTGCACAGCGGGAAACAAAGGACCAAAGAATGGTCCTGAGAGATGTGTAGTGATCAGCAACCTCACAGCAGGGGCCAGGTCGCTGATGCGTTTCACACACTGCAATGTCGCTGGGGAGGTCGCTATTACGTCACAAAACCAGTGACGTTACAGCGATGTCGTTTGCAATGTTGCAGTGTGTAAAGCCACCTTAAGGCTCTGAGAAAAAGAATGGTTGCTCTACATAAAGATATCTGAAACTACCAGAAAATTGTCAACACCCTGAAACTGAGCTTCAGCATGATGGCCAAGACCACACAGTGATTTAACAAGACAGATCTCATTCAGAACAGGCCTTGCCGTGTTCAACCAAAGAAGCTTAGTGTATATACTCAGCGTCACATTCAGAGGATGTCTTTTCAAAATAAAGGTATGAGTGGTGTCAGCATTGCTGCAGAGGTTAGAGAAGGGGGACCCCTAACAGTGCTCAGACCATATGCTGCAGAATACATCAAATTAGTCAACATGGCTGTCATCCCCCCAAAAAGTCTCTTCTAGATCTGATGCAGAAGAAAGCCCACAAACAGTTTGCTGATGACAAGCAGACTAAGGACATGGATCACTGGAACCATGTCCTGTGGTCTGATGAGACCAAGATAAACTTATTTGGTTCAGATGGTGTCAAGCGTATGTAGTGGAACCAGGTGAAGAGTACAAAGACAAATGTGTCTTGCCTACAGTCAAACATGGTGGTGAGAGTGTCATGGTTTGAGGCTGTGTGAGTTCTGCTGGCTGTGTGGAGCTAGGATTCATTGAGGGAACCATGAATGCCAACATGTACTGTGACATACTGAAGAAAAGCATCATCCCCTTTCTTCACAGTATTCCAGCATGATAACGACTCCAGACACACCTCCAAGACAACCACTGCATTGCTAAAGAAACTGAGGGTAATGATGCTGGACTGGCCAAGCATGTATCCAGACCTAAACTGTATTGACCATCTGTGGGGCCTCTTCAAATGGAAGGTGAAGGAGCGCAAGGTCTCTAACATCCCCACCCGCCCCGTGGTGTCATCGTAGAGGAGTCAAAGAAGATTCCAGTGGCTTCTGTGAAGCTTTAGTGAACCTCATGCCCAAGAGACTTAAAGGGGTATTCCCATCTCCAAGATCCTATCCCAATATATAGTAGATGTGATAATAATGATATTAGCAAACACCTCTAATTAGAAATTTAGTATTATTCTTCTGATATAGCCATGTCTCATCTCATGTGCAGGGTATTTTAGCTTAGGTATCCATGGTTATGACCATGAGCAACTAACTGACAGTAACTGTGCCAACATGAGTGAAGATAACTATAGATACCTAAGCTGTAATGCACTGTAGATGAGGAAAGAGACATGACTATATCAGGAGAACTATACTACGAGAAGGTATTGGCTAATATTATTATTAATATTATTATTATTATTAGTAGTACTACTACATATTGGGAGAGGATCTTGGAAATGCGATTACCCCTTTTAAGGCACTGCTGGAAAACAATAGTGGCCATACAAAATATTGACAATTTGGGTAGAATTTGGCAATTATGACTTAGGGGTGTATTCAGTTTTGTTACCAGTGCTTTAGATATTAATGGCTGTGTGTTAAGTTATTTAGAGGGCACCACATTTACACTGTTATAGAAGCCGTACACTGACGACTTTACATTGTATCAAATCCTCATAGACTGTAAAGGTGTTATTAGACAGTAGAATTTTTTAACGATAATCAATTGACCAATGAATAGTTATCGCATCGTTATCCTGTGTACAAGCGCATTATAATAAAAGCAAATGTTTGCGCGAAAAATCGCTTTTGAAATTGGTGAAAAGTCGATTGTCATTCACAAAAGCAGGTATTACAGCTTAAGATCAGACCAGGATTTTAGCATTTGGGGGAGGTGTTTGTGAATTTTGTGTATGTGTATTATAATTATTGGTGTGTGTAAAAAAGGAGGAATCTTGTGAAATTGAGATAACAGTAGGTCAATAATTAGGTTTGGCAAGTCCACTGTCCGAATTAGTAGAAATGACCAATGGAAAATTGTGTAGATGTCCCATACAAAGGGGATCTGTCCCTTTTAAACTCAGGAAATGAGGGGGGCTAGTGATAAGCCATATTGTGTGGATCCCGTTCGCATGGGACATCTACACAACGTCTGTATACTGTTGAGATTGTTACAATTTTCCATTGTTCATTTCTGCTACTTCGGACAGTGGATTTGCCAAACCTAATTATTGACCCGCTGTCATCTCAATTTTGATGAGTAATCATTAACTTTCCAATAGATATTGGCGTTTGGGTTATACTGAATTACAGCTTTAATGAGATATTTTTTTCTGGCTTTCATGTTCAGTGTTTTTTTAAAATGGCTTTTTTAACTAATCAATTAAAAGCTAAGTTTTAGTTGTACACTACCCAGGCTGAGAAATTTGCAATTTTATATTCAAGGATGGGGCCCATTATGGACACACGTATACCATGGTGGGCCTAGGATGAAGACATATATGTCAGCCTGGGGACAGATATATATGGTATTAGGACGGGGCCAGGATGGGGACCTATATACTAGGATGGGGTACATACGTACCAGGATGGGCCCATGATGATGAGGATACTGAATATACTAGGATGGAGCTCAGATGAGGACATACACACCAGGAAAGGAACATATATACCAGGCTTTTGACATATATACCAGGATGGTGACATATACACCAGGATGGGCCCAGGATGAGGACTATATACACCAGGATGGGGAACATATATACCACTATGAGGACACATAGGCAAGGAAAATCCAGCAATCCAGTCTACGGAAATTCTTTCTTAAAATCACAATCTTTTATTCATAAATTCATATTAAAAAGTTCATGACAAGGTCAAACATGCCCAAAAAAGAGGACGCGTTTCGAACACAACATGTTCTTAATCTGTCTCTTAAGATTAAGACTGTATTGCTGGATTTTCCTTGCCTATGTGTACAAGCCTTGCCGCCTTCCTTTTTTCCGTGCACAGTCCTGGACTAGGCGGTCTCCTATCTGAGCAGGTGAGCCAGACAAAATCTCTTTTTGCCACTATGAGGACACGTATATCAGGATGGGCCCAGGATGTGGACTTATATACCAGGGGCATATATATATCAGGATGGGAGACAAACTTACCAGGAAGTGACCCAGAATGGGGGATATTACTACTAATGAAGGGGGATGAGGGCAACTACAAGGGCTCTACATCTAATCAACATGTGGGGAGGCAGGAGTAGGGGCCCGGGTCCAAATTTTATACTTTGGCCTATCGGACTTTAGTTATGCCAATGGCCCGAGTCACAGCCACTTACATTGCGTAGGTGCAGAGGGGGCCGGCCGCATCTTATATCAGCATCGTCAGACGCTGCAGGACCGCCCTCTGTTCCTAAGCTGCTAGCATAATCCTGGCTCTTGTTGCACATTAAATGCAGGTGTTGAGAGCCCCAAAGTACTGATGTGCCCACTTACCCATCCACTCACATTAGGTAGTTTCACAGCTCACCTCTTCCCCCTTCTTGCACAATGACATCTGCATGTCAGTAAATATGAGAACATGTATAGAAAACTCTCCCAAGGAAATAGAGTCCCTTATAATGTCTTGTGATATATACATGGATATGTTCGATTTCCAAATCTCCAAACAGGCCAGAAAGCAGCTTACATAAATGTACAGGAAACAAAATACAATATTCTGCAATCAGAAATACAGATTATAAAAAAATTATCACAATCTGGTTTCAATTCATTTTAAAAAATGTTTGTGACACATTCCCTTAAAGAAAAATAAATAAAAATTTGCCTAAAAAGAGTTTTGTATATTTTAAGAATTTTTTAACAAGTTAGAGTATAGTAGGGCCCTGCCAGAAGCGTCTGCCTTGTCGTGGTGGCAGGCTGAAAAAAATCTTTTGGCCTAAACAAAAGCTGATGGTTGGGTATGTGATATGATGTTTTCGATAGGAACTGTTAATGTGTTGGTGCCGAAGTGGAATTTGTCCAAGAGAGGGCGGTGGGACTGTGAAAGATTTGAGGGGTGAAGGCGGAACTGGGGTGGATCCTGGGCGAAGTCTTAAGGCTATGTGCGCACTAGAAAAGTGATTTTTCTCAAGAAAATTTCTTGAGAAACTTCTGGGAGTTGAAAATTACTGCACCTGCGGTAAAAAAAAGCACCAAATCCGCGGGAAAAACGCATGCGTTTTTGCCGCGATTTTGCTGCGGTTTTACCGCGGTTTTTCCGCAGGTTGGTCCCTGCGTTTTTTTTATGCTGAACAGAAATAAATAATATAGATAATAGATAGATAATCGATAGATAGACAGATAATGGATAGAGGGAAAGATGGATAGATGAATAGATAGATAGATAGATAGATAGATGAGAAAGACCTATATAATGTCCCACCCCCCTGCATATTCTAAGCTGGCACCCTTTAGTGACTTTCATGTGGCACTAAAGGGTGCCTAGCCTTGTATTTAGCCAAAAAATAAATAAATAATTTTAAAAAAAATGACGTGAGGTCCCCCCATCTTTTGTAGCCATCTAGGGTAAAGCAGACGGCTGCAGCCTGCAGACCACAGCTGGCAGCTTCAAGTTGGCTGGTAATCCAAAACAGAGGGCACCTCATGCTGTTATTTTACATTAAATAAAAAATTTAAAACAAAAAACGTGGGGTCCCCCCCATATTGGATCACCAGCCATGGTAAAGCGGACAGCTGGGGTCTGATATTCTCAGACTAGGGAGGTCCACTGTTATTGGACACTCCCCAGCCTAAAAATAGCAGGCCGCAGCCACCCCAGAAGTGGCGCATCCATTAGACGTGCCAATCCTGGCGCTTCGCCCCACCTCATCCCGTTGCCTTAGTGCGGTGGCAAACGAGGTAATATATGGGGTTGATGCCAGATGTGTAATGTCACCTTGCATCAAGCCCTGGGGTTAGTGATGTCACGCGTCTATCAGATACCTGACATCACCAACCCAGTCAGTAAGAAATAAAAAATAGACAACAAAAAAAGTTTTATTTGAAAAAACACTCCCCACATTCCCTCTTTCACCAATTTATTAACAAGAAAAATCAAATCCGGGTCCGGCGTAATCCAATAAGGGGGGGGGTCCCATGACTATCCATACCATAGTCACTGTCCGAGTATGTGAAGAACAGAATGTTCCCCATTGGCTGGGAGAGCCGTGCAGTGACCTGAGCGAACATCAATAGGTCAGCCCAGATCACTGCAGGGGATGACGAGCGCTGCCATCAGGAGGTTAGATGAGATCATTACCTGCTGTGATGATCTCCTGCAGTCCTGCCATCAGCACTGTCACAGCCTTCTATGCCCGCCGCGTTGTCAGCAGTATCGCGAGAGCCCGTGACGTCACCGCTAGTGACAGTCTCGGGCCGCTCGCGAGACGGGCATAGACTGCTGTGACAGCGGTGATGTCAGGAGGCAGGAGATCGTCACAGCAGGTAATGATCTCATCTCATCTCCTGACAGCAGCGCCCGTCATCCCCACGGCTGCACGCACTGCTGTGTGTCAGGTCTGCCTGCGCTGCAGGGTGACAAGCTGCTGATCCTGCGGGCAGACACTGACACACAGCAGGGCAGGCAGCGGCGCGGCTGGAGCGGGACACAGACTGCACGGGCACCTGGAGGTCACACGGAAGTGCTTCCGTGCGGCGTCCAGGGAGTGTGACGTCTGTGTTTACTCTGCTCCGCTTCCTCTTCCTGGCATAATGACATCACTCCCTGCAAAACCGCAGGCAGCGATGAGCATTACCGCAGGTAAATCGCAGCTATACCGGGGGTATACCGCATATCATTTGCTAGCTGCGGTATACCCCCGGTATTTCGCGATTACATTACAGTGAATGGAGTGAAATACCAGGGGTATACCGCAGGTACCTGCGGAAAAGAAGTGACATGCACATTTTCTCAAGAAATTTTCTCAAGAAAATCTTCACAAGGAATTTTCTTGAGAAAAAAATGCAGTGTGCGCACAGCTATTTTTTTTTTCCCATAGGTTTTGCTGGGAAATGTCTGCAGAAAGATTTCAAAAATTTCTCAACAAATTTCCACAGCAAAACCGCGGGTAAATCCGCGGGTAAAAACGGCTAGTGCGCACATAGCCTAAGGGGGTTTGAAAATATTGCCAGTATGGGGCCCTGAATTTCCTAGTGGCAGCCCTGCTACAGCTTGCCATTAAGCTTAATGGGGGGACAATTAACCCATACAAAATAATGTAACTGTTCTAATATGTTACTGAATTCGTATTCCATATGTCCCAAGTTATTAGATAAAATTATTTATACTAAAATATTATAATATTGATTATCATTAATGAAAATTACTTATTATAGTGGTATTACAGCTTCATTTTTAACTTCTTTTTGTGAAAATTAAATTAATAATATTTGGATACACCTTCTGCATCATTTTCAAGTGGTTTTACAGTTCATTTATTGGAAATATTAATTACTTCCAAATTGCTAAAACATGTTCTAGTCATGTGATCTATACATCAGCTATAATATATGTATCACTCTGAACGATATTCTTGAGCCAAGCATCTGCATGTTCATGACTTGATCAGGATGGATGTCTATCTCCCTAATGTCATTTCATAGGAACTTTACAAGCAGAGAAGCAAAAACCTGTAGGGGATTGATAAAGAATACTGAAAAATTGTTTCATTTCAGAATGTAAGGTGGTGGGATAGACGTTATTACTTTATACTCTTTGAGACAGGTATTGAAATGGTAGTGTATATTTTCTGTTGCTCGGTTCGCTGCATAAATTTGTTTATAAACAAATGTTCCATTGATTGGCATTGTTTAACAAGGAGATAATAAATCCAGATACTAAATGTGACACTGACTTGGCGTAAAACTTACCAGAGTAATGGGCAAATGGACAGTGTATGCCTTAATGTAGGAGTGGTTGTGTTGGGAAGGTCTGTCAGTTTTGTACAACGAGAGACTGAAATTCTTGCCCATTCTTCCTTTGAAAACAGCTTGACCTCAGTGAGGTTGGATGGAGAGCGTTTGTGAACAGCAGTTTTCAGCTCTTTCCACAGATTCACATTTGGATTCAGGTCTGGACTTTGACTTGGCCATTCTAAGGGGAACCTTCTCACATAGCGAGATTGCTAGTGAGATTGCTGCTGAGTCACAGGTTTTGTGACGCACCAGTGACGTCATCAGCGATCTTGCTCTGTGTGACACTAAGCAGCGACCTGGCCCCTGCTGTGAAATCACTGATCGTTACACACTGTTCTTGTTTATGTTTTGCTCATTGGTCTCCTGCTGTGCAGCACACATCGGCGTGTTTGAAGGCAGGAGACCAACGAGCACCGCCTCTGTGTAAGCAGCTACGCTGGTAACCAGGGTAAATATCGGGTAACTAAGAAAAGTGCTTTGCTTAGTAACCCGATGTGTACCCTAGCTACGTATACAGGGAGCCAGCGCTGGTAGCCTGTAAGTGGTGTACGCTGGTAACCAAGGTAAATATCGGGTAACCAAGCAAAGCGCTTTGCTTAGTTACCCGATATTTACCCTGGTTACCAAGCGCAGCATCGTTACACAAGTTGCTGGTGGCTGGTCGCTGGTGAGATCTGCCTGATTGACAGCTCACTAGCGACCCTGTAGTGACGTACCAGCGATCCTGACCAGGTCGTATCGTGGTCGGATACGCTGGTACGTCGTTTAGTGACACGGTACCCTAACACCTAGATACGTTTCTTTTTTAACCATTCCATTGTATTTTATTTATGTTTGGGATCATTGTCTCATTGGAAGACAAATCTCTGTCCCAGTCTCAGGTCTTTTGCAAACTGCAACAGGTTTTCTTCAAGAATGGTCCTGTATTTGTCTCCATCCATCTTCCCATCAGTTTTAACCATCTTCCCTGTCCCTGCTGAAGAAGAGCAGGCCCAAACCATGATGCTGCCACCACCATGTTTAACAGTGGGGATGGTGTGTTCAGGGTGATGAGCTGTGTTGCTTTTATGCCAAGCATATCATTTGGCATTGTGCCCAAAAAGTTTGATTTTGGTTTCATCTGACCTGAGCAGCTTCTTCCAGATGTTTGGTGTGTCTTCCAGGTGGCTTGTGGAAAACTGTAAACGACACTTTTTATAGATATCTTTGAGAAATGGCTTTCTCCTTGCCACTCTTCCATAAAGGCCAGATTTGTGCAGTGTACGACATATTGTTGTCGTATGGACAGACTCTCCCACCTCAGCTGTAGATCTTTGCAGTTTATCCAGAGTGATCATGGGCCTCTTGGCTGCATCTCTGATCAGTTTTCTCCTTGTTTGAGATGAACATTTAAATGGAAGGCCTGGTCTTGGTAGTTTTGAAGTGGTATGATACTCCTTCCATTTCAATATGATCGCTTGCACAGGGCTCCTTGGAATATTTAAAGTTTTGGAAATCTTTTTGTAACCAAATTCAGCTTTAACCTTCTCCACAACAGTTTCACGGACCTGCCTGTTGTGTTCCTTGGTCTTCATGATGCTCTCTGCGCTTTAAACAGAACACTGAGACTATCACAGAGCAAGTGCATTTATACAGAGACTTGAGTACACACAGGTCGCTTATACAGTGTGTCCACCCATATCCTGTCCACCACCATTAACTTAAGAATGGCGGCAGCTATAGGCATAGAAGTGTTGTCTAGGTATAGTAAAGTAGCCATGCACTACACAATGAAACCATCTATAGCACCACCTGGTGGAAAACAATGGAGTTAGCATTTTTATCTCGAAAACGGAACGAGATAGAGAAAAAAAGTGAATTACAAAGTTGTAGGGCATCATCAATTCCATACGAATTGACACCTTGCATACAGAAATGCTATGATTAGAATGTGTAAAACTCACAAGGCTGCGGACGTGAAGTCATACCTCATGGAGACCTTCCTCCAAGTCATTGGGTATGGTGGCTGTGTGGAGTGGCCTCCACGCTCACCTGACCTGACCCCATTGGACTTCTTTCTGTGAGGTCACATCAAACAGCAGGTGTATGCGACCCCTCCACCAACATTGCAGGACCTACAATGACGTATTACAGATGCTTGTGCAAACGTATCACCTACCATATTGCACAACGTGCAGCAAGATACAGTATGCTGTCCAGAGTCCAGATGTGCATTGCAGCTGACGGTGGCCACTTTGAGCATCAAAGTTAAATGAGCGCCATATGCATGGCCAGCATTCAATGTTTTGGGGGGGTCATGGGTTTCATATCATAGCATTTCTGTATGCAAGGTGCTGATTCGTATTGAATTGATGATACCCTACAATTTTTTAATTCACTTTTTTTCTCTATCTCGTTCCGTTTTCAAGATAAAAATGTTAACTCTGTTATTTTCCACCAGGTGGCACTATAGGTGCTTTCATTGCGTAACGCATGGCTACTTTACTATACCTAGACACCACTTCTATGCCTATAGCTGGCGCCGTTCTCAAGTTAATGGTGGTAGACAGGATATGGGTGGACACACTGTATTTATCATCATCAGTTATTTAGGACAACATTGGATCATTTAGAAATTCTCAATGAACGTCTGGAGTGAGTTTGCTGCACTGAAAGTAAAGGGGACAAATAATATTGCACGCCACAATTTTCAGTTATTTATTTTTTAAAAAGATTTAAAATAAGCAAACAATTTTGTTCAATTTCATAATGGTGTCCCACTTATTGTTGATTCTTCACTATTAATTTAATTTTTTTTATCTTTATGTTTGAAGCCTGAAATGTGGGTAAAGGTTGAAAAATTCAAAGGGGCCGAATACTTTCGCAAGGCACTGTATATGGCCGTATTTTGGAGTCTAAAAATATAATTAAATTATACAATGGATAAACACTGTTACCTGTATTGTTCCATAAAATAAGGATGTTATCTAATGGTGTTATGTACTCATACCTATACAGCCATTTGTGGACAGCACTAAAGGGAGCTTTACACGCAATGACACCGCTAACGAAATGACGTTGGGGTCACAGAGTTCGTGCCGCACATCTGGCCTTGTTAGCGACGTTGTTGCATGTGAAACGTACGAACGACCGCTAACGATCAAATGACTCACCTAATCGTTGATCGTTGACACATCGTTCTAATCCCAAATACCGTTGCTGTTGCAGGACGCAGGTTGTTTGTCGTTCCTGAGGCAGCACACATCGCTACGTGTGACACCTCAGGAACGAGGAACAACACCGTACCTGCGTCCTCCGGCAACGAGGTGGGCGTCACTTTTTTCGGCTGCTTCACCGCCCCTCAGCTTCTATTGGACGGCTGCCGTGTGATGCCGCTGTGACGCCGCAGAAACTGCCCCCTTAGAAAGGAGGCTGTTCACCAGCAACAGTGACGTCACTAGGACGGTAAGTACATGTGACGGGTCCGAGCGATGTTGTACGCCACGGGCAGAGATTTGCCCATGACGCACAAACAACGGGGGTGGGTGCTTTCACCAGCAACATCGCTAGCGATGTCACTGCGTGTAAAGCAGCCTTTACTCTGTTCTGGTGCAATTTACTATATTTAATTAAAAGGCAAAGTAATTTACCTATTACCCATATATTACAATTTTTTTATTTACCAGAAACATGAAAGCTGATATTTAATTTTTTATTTAGGGAAAAAAATGTGACTGCATTTATTTACGTTCTTTTTTTTTTTTTTTCTAAATCTCATTCTCTGTAAATCACTTATTTAAATAGATCTTCATTATCAAACATTCCTCCACTGGATTCCACGCTGCCATGGGTTTAGCTACAGAAGCTACTGTAGCCCAGGGCAAAGTAGGCCCATTGTGGTGCAAAAACGCCCTTCCTTATATTGGAAAAGAGTATTTTATTGACTTTCTGTAATTTATTGGCTTTTTAGTGCCACTTTGTGCATTCTTATTTGTTCAGAAGATATTTGAAATGACTTTGATATCTCTTGCTACAATTCCATTTACTGTCAACAAGTAGTGGCATTATCATTCCTGGCATTGCTATGGGCCCTTTGTATTGTAAGGATCCACCTTTTATTGTATTTGCAGATCCCTTCTTGTGCCATACGAGTTGGTGCTCCGGTCTATAATTTATTAGGTTTCATACATCTGACACAATTTGTGTTACATTTTCAGTTTTAGCAAAACAATCTGAAATTATCCAGAGAAGATTTTTTTTTTAAAAAAACAAACCAGGCATTAATAAAAAAAAAAAGTCATACTACTGTAACGAGGCGAGCAGCTCTGACTGTTTTGTGATTAAAATGGACATGGAGACTGACATTACACAGGATGGTGCTGCCACCTTGTGGACAAGTGCTGAAACTGCTCGAGAGGTGGACGCTGTAAAATCTGATCCCCTCCCTCAGGCACTTGTTGTACAGGAAGTAAAAGTGCGGGAAAAGGACACTGAGCTACTGGAGCTGGACCTGAGCAGACCTGCCTCGGACTGCCCTCATCGCTGAAGTGTGAGGGATTGCCAGAACTGCTGCAGACGGGATATTGGACTCAAGGGACCTCCGGACCATCTCCTTCCTCCGTACCAAGAGACTGTAAGCTAGTCCTCTGTTGAGAGGGCTGAAGATCTTCCCACTTCTCTCCCTTGGATTCGCCGCCGTTTACCCGGAGTCCAGGCCTGCTACGTGGGAGCCCTCCCTCCTTGTGTTTTGGACTGGTAATATAACCTATAGGGCAAGTCAGGGACAGAATTCTTGTTTATCATTGCTGTTTTTTTTGTGTTCTGCGCCGCGTGTCTGAAGTTAAAGACCCGGATAGCAAACCCTGGTTATGTGGGCTGCTAAGCCAGCGGCATGTGTCATTGAGATGTTTACCAGTAAAGAAATGTACCCTTACATAAAATCCGAGCGTGGGGATTTTGTTGGCGGAGATCATGGGAACTCAGCCGCGTCCTTACCCGAGGTCACTTCATCTGGCGTAGTCGGCAGGATCTGTGACCAGCAAAATCCCCTCCCGGTGGTAGCTTATAGTCAGACAGCTCCTCCGGCGTCTATTGTAAATCAAGTGAGAAAGTGTAACGGACGGAATTACCCTGTACCTGAATGGGCGGAACAACTTAGGATAGTGGGGGAAATGTATAATGTTGATCCTAAGACCTTAGCGGAAATGGCTATGCTGATGTTAGAGGGGGAGGCATGGACGACGGTCAGACTGCAGACAGTTAGGGGCCAGCGTACATTAGATGACTTGGTGCGGGTGCTAGAGAACACCTATGGGCCGACCAGATACCTGGGAACACTGCGCTACATGTTCTTCCAGCGTACACAGCTCGAGTGGGAGGATATTCCCCAATATGCGAACGCCCTCCAAGTACTGCTGGAACAAGCCTGCAAAAATGGAGAAAATCTAGCTGGTACATCCTCCCACAACCTGGTGCTGAGGGACCAATTCGTAAGAGGACTGAGAGATCCGTATCTCAACCGCTCATTGCAGGACTAAAGCGGGCTTTACACGCTACGACATCGCTAATGCGGAGTCATTGGGGTCACGGAATTCGTGACGCACATCCGGCCGCATTAGCGATGCCGTTGCGTGTGACATCGATAAGCGATTTTGCATCGTTGCAAAAACGTGCAAAATCGCTAATCGGCGACACAGGGGTCCATTCTCAAATCTCGTTACTGCAGCAGTAACGAGGTTGTTCCTCGTTCCTGCGGCAGCACACATCGCTGCGTGTGACGCCGCAGGAACGAGGAAGCTCCCCTTACCTGCCTCCCGGCCGCTATGCGGAAGGAAGGAGGTGGGCGGGATGTTACGTCCCGCTCATCTCCGCCCCTCCGCTGCTATTGGGCGGCGGTTCAGTGACGTTTCAGTGACGTCGCTGTGACGCCACACGGGCCGCCCCCTTAGAAAGGAGGCGGTTCGCCCGTCACAGCGATGTCGCCGGGCAGGTAAGTATGTGTGACGGCTGTGGGCGATGTTGTGCGGCACGGGCAGCGATATGCCCGTGTCGCGCAACAGATGGGGGCGGGTACCCACACTAGCGATATCGGGACCGATATCGCAGTGTGTAAAGTAGCCTTTACTCCGCATAAATCCAGCCCTTACATTTGCTGAGGTTAAACAAGAAGCCATAGAACGTTCTAGGGGACCTGTTACGGGAACAGAGACTTATACCGCTACTTGCAGATCCATATACAGTACAAATACTCCGAATAGTGATGCAGAGGAACTGAAGCAGATGGTGGCAGATTTACAGAAGCAGGTGCTGCAGCTTACATTAGACCGACAGGCGGATAGGCAAGTGAGACGGCAACCTAGCCGGCCTATGGGAAAGTGCTGGACATGTGGTGACCCCCGTCACAGAGCAAACCGTTGCCCCCAGAACTCCTTCCAACCCGACCCGCAGCCGTTCCATCGAATGGACTCTCAAACACCCCACCAAGCGGAGTTTCACTCGAAACAGCGGATGGAGCCCCAGTCCTATTCACTAGAACCGCCAAGCCGTACCTCTCAACAGCGGGCACCTTTAAACTAGACATCCCGGCTGAGGAGGCTCACTCGACCGGGAAGGCCAAAGAGAAAAGGAACCAACAAAGGAGCCAGCTTGCATCAAACAGCCCTACACTGAAAGTAATGCTAGAGGGGGTTGCCGTGCAAGGACTAATGGATACTGGATCCCAGGTGTCCACCATCTCAGAGCAGTTTTACGAGAAATATGTACAACCACGGGCTGCTTTTGACCCGAATACCGTCATCAAGATCAAAGCGGCCAATAATCTACCCATTCCAGTAACGGGAGTAGCTTCGATGAGCACCGAAATGTGTGGACAGGACCTCGGGAAGAGGGGGATAATCGTGGTCAAAGAAGGCTTCGGTTCGGAAACGCCCATGATTATTGGGATGAACATCCTGAAAGACCTAGACCTGGTATTGTTTACCAAGCAGGGACCCAAGTACTGGCAGGAAGTTACCACACACGGGGCCACCCGCCGAGCATTCTGAAGAGTGGTTCGGGCCTGCAGCCTACAGCAAATGGCAGAGGAACAATGGCCCATAGCCACTATCACCGTGCCTCGCCACACTAGGATCACCTTACCGGCTGAAAAGGAGACAATTATCTCGCTACCCCTTAGCACCACAAGACCGCTTGAAGGTGTGGAGGTACTGATTGAGCCGCAAACCCTGAGGGAGGGAAAACTGAACCCATTAGTCGCTCGCACTCTGGCTGTCGTGAGGAGGGGAAGGATCCCTGTCTGTCTGAGCAATACGGCTAGTGTAGGCGTCGACCTAGAAGCAGGGACACATCTCGCCAGAGTCTACGTCCTACCTACAGAGGTGAATCCCAGGGGCCCCCTCCAGTTTGCCCCATCGGCAGAGGGAGACTGGACAGTGACTGTCTCCGCCATGGCCACCGCCACAGATGACACTGAAGCTGGAAAGGAGCTGCTAGAGAAGTGTCAGCTGGATACATCCCAATACTCTAAACAGGAAGTGTCCCAGGTGGAAAAACTACTGCAGGAACACCAGGCGTCCTTTGCCCAGCATGACACCGACTTTGGATGCACCACCAGTATCCAACACGAGATCCCTACAGGTAACGCTTCTCCTATCCGCGAGAGATACCGGCAGATACTACCCCAGCAATACCAAGAAGTGAAAAACCTCCTGAACTCCATGCTCCATGCTGGAGTGGTACAAGGGAGCCAGAGCCCCTGGGCTGCACCGGTGGTAATAGTTAAAAAGAAAGATGGATCCCTGAGGTTCTGTGTGGACTACCGCCGCGTGAATGCTTGCACCATCCGGGACTCATAACCTTTGCCGAGGATCGAAGAATCCCTGACGGCTCTGAAGAAAGCCAAGTACTTTTCCTCCCTGGATCTGGCCAGCGGCTATTGGCTGGTACCCATGAGTGAAAAGGACAGAGAAAAGACCGCTTTCATCCTACCCATGGGTCTGTACGAGTTTGACAGGATGCCCTTCGGCCTGAACAACGCGCCGGGAACTTTCCAGAGGCTGATGGAGCGCTGCTTGGGAGACTTCAATTTCGACTTCACCCTCATCTACCTTGATGACATTGTGGTCTATTCAGCCACGTTCGAAGAACATCTACAGAAGCTGGGCTACGTGTTCCAGAGGCTAAGGGAACATGGCTTGAAGTTGAAACCCAGCAAGTGCCATCTTCTACAGCAGGAGATCGATTACCTGGGCCACAGGATCTCGGCCGAAGGTGTACAACCATCGCCGGAGAAAATAGCCGCTGTACGGGACTGGCCACAGCCCACAACTGTCAAGGAGGTCAGGGCTTTCCTGGGACTGGCAGGCTACTACCGCCGGTTCATCAAGAACTTCGCCCGGCTTGCCGCACCACTGCACGACCTGCTTCGAGGAACCACCAACAGTCCCAGGGGACGACTCATCAATTGGGGACCTACCCAAGAAGAGTCCTTCCAAGCTCTAAAGGGTGCCTTGACGTCGTTCCCCATCCTGGCATGTGCAGATTACACCCTGCCCTTTCAATTACATACTAACGCCCGCCTACAGGGTCTGGGGGCAGTACTCTCACAGGTACAAGAAGGCAAGGAACGTATTGTTGCCTATGCCAGTAGGTCCCTACATGAAGGTGAAAAGAATCCCACCAATTACAGTTCATTCCGGCTGGAGCTGTTGGCCTTGATGTGGGCAATGACTGAGAAATTTGCCGGATATCTGACAGGGACAGAAGTACTAGTCCTGACGGATAACAACCCTTTGGCCCACTTAGAAAATGCGAAACTTGGGGCTATGGAGCAGCGATGGATGGCTCGGCTCTCCAAGTTTAACTACAAGATTAAATATAGAGCTGGGGCTGAAAATCAGAATGCGGACAGCCTGTCCAGAAGAACATCCCCCTCACCCACTAAGGACCAGGACGAGGAGCTGGAAGGAGACGAGATGCCTGACTTCGCAAGACTAGCCCGGCAGATGATGGATTGTCGCCAGTATGCTGTGGATGAGGCTGGCACTCCAGTAGGGTCCCCATTGTCCCCACAGGAATGGTGCAGACTCCAGGACCGGAATGCTGAATGTGCCCTACTCAAACAATGGGTGAAGCAGCAGCAGAAGCCGTCCTCTGACACGCGGTCACAACTGTCCACCAGTACCCTGACCCTGCTCAGCCAATGGGATCATCTGATTCTGAGAGAAGGAGTGCTATACCGGAGGATCTTCCTATCCCACATGCTGGAGGAGTGCCTACAGGTTGTAGTGCTGGCCAAAATGGCCCGTGAGATGGTGGGAGAAGCACACAAGAGGAACGGCCACTTTGGGATAGACAAGACCTTCCGGTGGATCCAACAGTCCATCTACTGTCCGGGACTCCGCAAGCTGGTTGAAGATGTCTGCCAAGCCTGTCGCACCTGTGAGCTTTACAAGTCCGCTGAGCAACGTCCAAACAGTTGAGACATCCTGGCCCCTTGAGCTGTTGATGGTGGACTACCTGTCGATTGGGACGGCTAGTGGTGGCTACCAATACTGTCTGGTTATGGTAGACCATTTCACAAAATTCGCAGTTGCTGTTGCTACCAAACATCAGACTGCCGAGTCAGCTGCGCGGGCCATCTGTCGACAGTTCATCCAGGTCTATGGGTGTCCGGAGAGGTTGCACTCCGATCAGGGGGCTTGTTTTGAAGGTCAAATTATCGAGGAGCTGCATCAGATGTATGGGATCCAGAAGTCCAGAACCACCCCTTACCACCCACAGGGGAATGATGCGTGTGAGCGCTTTAACCGGACTCTACTCCAGTTGATCCGCACCTTAGCCGATGACAAGAAAGACCAATGGACCCAATTCCTCCCAGATCTAGTGTGGGCCTACAACAATCAAGTCCACTCCGCGACGGGCTTTACCTCACACACCCTTCTCTTTGGCCGCCCAGGAAAAGGGGTCCATGACCTAAACCTGACCAGTCCTGAAAAAGATACCGGTGGTACCTATCCATTCTGGCTACACACTCACTGTCAGAAGATAGAAACTGTATACCGACTGGTATGCCAACAAATCCGGGGCCAGAGACATGCTGACCCGCTCCCCGTACAGGAAGAACCCTTAGAAGTAAGACAGCTAGTCCTGGTTCGTATTAAGAAGCCTCAAGGAAAACTCCGAGCTAAGTGGGAAGCTGAAGTCTATCGGGTAGTTGAGCGCCCCTACCCCGATGGTCATGTGTACAGAGTCCGGGGCGAAGATAGCGGCAACTCTCGCACCTTGCTTCGGAATATGTTGCGCCCCTGCCAATCCCAGCCTGACCCCCTGACCACAGTACCCGGTGAGGATGACACTGCTGACATGACTGACACCATTGATATTACTCAGCATAGTGACCTTGGTGACTCTGGAACTGATTACCCGCCTGCTCAGACTGGCTCTCCCTCTAGGGAACTGATGGAGGTAGAGAGTGTAACCGGTGATAGAGTGGAGGGAAACCAACCTCTGCGGCGTACTACCCACACCACTGCCGGGGTTCCTCCTGTACAGTCTTATAGGGACCAGTATGTATGGTCCGCTTCTCAGCCTCCCCCTGCCACAGCCTCAGTCTTTGCTGCCTTGGAACCTGTGAATGTTGACAGGGACTGCCAACCTTTCAGTGGGGGGATATGTAACGAGGCAAGCAGCTCTGACTGTTTTGTGATTAAAATGGACATGGAGACTGACATTACCCAGGATGGTGCTGCCACCTTGTGGACAAGTGCTGAAACTGCTCGAGAGGTGGACGCTGTAAAATCTGATCCCCTCCCTCAGGCACTTGTTGTACAGGAAGTAAAAGTGCGGGAAAAGGACACTGAGCTACTGGAGCTGGACCTGAGCAGACCTGCCTCGGACTGCCCTCATCGCTGAAGTGTGAGGGATTGCCAGAACTGCTGCAGACGGGATACTGGACTCAAGGGACCTCCGGACCGTCTCCTTCCTCCGTACCAAGAGACTGTAAGCTAGTCCTCTGTTGAGAGGGCTGAAGATCTTCCCACTTCTCTCCCTTGGAGTCGCCGCCGTTTACCCGGAGTCCAGGCCTGCTACGTGGGACCCCTCCTTCCTTGTGTGTGCTGCTAAGCCAGCGGCGTGTGTCATTGAGATGTTTACCAGTAAAGAAATGTACCCTTACATAAAATCCGAGCGTGGGGATTTTGTTGGCGCAGATCATGGGAACTCAGCCGCGGCCTTACCCGAGGTCACTTAACTACCATCACCAATTCCTCTCAGTTCCCGTCCCAATGCTGCTCGTTCCACTGTCTGTCTGTACTTACTGCTTTGGCCATGATGTCCACGTGTTGGATAGAGGGACATCTAAATGCAGTCATCAATTACTGTGGACAGTAATTGCCTGTAGGGGTCACGTCTCTGTATCAGGGCTGCATCCCTTGGATTTTCATTGAGCCTAAAGGGCCATTTACATGCTGCGACATCGCTAATGATATATCGTCGGGGTCATGGTATTTGTGACGCACATCTGGCGCCGGTAGCGACATCGCAGCGTGTGACAGGCAGGAGCGACCTTAAACGATTGCAAAAGTGACAAAAATTATTGGTATATGAGAGGTCGTTCATTTACCAAAAATCGTTGTCTCGTACGTAGCGAGGTTGTTCCTCGTTCCTGCAGCATCACACATCGCTATGTGTGACACCGCAGGAGCGACGATCATCTCCTTACCTCCGTCCATCGGCAATGAGAAAGGAAGCAGGTGGGCGGGATGTTACGTCCCGCTCATCTCCGCCCCTCCTCTGCTATTGGACGGCTGCCGTGTGACGTCGCTGTGATGTCGCACAAACCGCCCCCTTAGAAAGGAGGTGGATCGCTGGCCAGAGCGACGTCGCAGGGAAGGTAAGTCCGTGTGACGGGTGTAAGCGATGTTGTGCGCCACAGGCAGTGATTTTCCCATGTCACACAACTGACGGGGGCGGGTACGCTCGCTAGCGATATCGGTACCGATATTGCAGCGTGTAAAGTACCCTTTAGACTAGGGCTGCAGAGGGACGTGTCATGCACGCAATAGCAACATTGGTAAAGCTGCAGGGCCAGATGGACTCAGTCCACGTGTCCTTAAAGTGTGTGCACACCAGCTGTGTACGGTCTTTACACACCTATTTAATGAAAGTCTACAAACACAGAGGGTACCAGTGTTATGGAAAACTTCCTGTCTGGTTCCGGTACCCAAGTCTACTTCTCCTGCAACCCTAAATGACTATCGTCCTGTAGCCTTAACATCTCATGCTATGAAGGCCTTGGAAAGATTAGTGCTTGCTCACTTGAGTCTGAGGGTGAGGGCTTTTATTGATCCCCTACAGTTTGCTTACCGGGATAGATTGGGGGTGGATGATGCTATTCTTTCTCTGTTACATACTGTACATTCATTTTTGGAGAATGACGGAACCACTGTGTGAGCGATGTTCTTCGATTTCTCGAGTGCATTTAACACCCTGCAGCCACTTTTCCTGCACAAAAAGATGACTGATATGAAGGTGGAGACGGGGATGAGAAATTGGATAACTGACTACCTATCAGATCGGCCACAGTTTGTACAGATGGGAGCAGTTGTGTCTAGCAGATTATTGAGCAGTGTAGGTGCCCCTCAGGGATTTGTGCTAGCGCCATCCTATTCACACTGTATACATTAGACTTTCAGTATAAATCTGATTTTTGTCACCTTCAAAAATTCTCGGATGACTCCGTGGTTGTTGGATGTATTAGGGGGGACCAGGGGCAAGAGGAATATAGAAGGGTGGTGTCGAATTTTGTGGATTGGTGCCATGGCAACTATCTACAACTAAATGTTAAGAAAACTAAGGAGTTGGTGGGCAACTATAGCAGGAGAAAGAGGGAATGTTTACCGATCACTATTGCTGGTCAGGAGGTAGAGCAGGTGGAGAGTTACAAATATTTGGGGGTCCACCTGGATAGCAAACTGGACTGGAGATACCACTCAGAGATGGTCTACAAGAAGGGGATGAGCAGATTGTATTTCCTAAGGAAACTGAGGTCTTTTAATGTGTGCAGCAAAATGTTAGAAATGTTCTACCAGTCTGTAGTGGCAAGTGCCATCTTTTTTGCACTCATATGCTGGGGTAGTAGTGTGAGGGTCTCTGATGCTAATCTGAATAAGCTTATCAAGAAGGCAAGCTCTGCTGTTGGTTGCAATCTGGACTCTTTTGAGGAGGTAGTGGATAGAAGAACTCTGAAAAAGTGTATGGCGATTATGAATAATAATGCACTTCCATTATATGAGCTATTCATGAGACAGAAGAGCCCCTTCAGTAACCGGCTAATCCTTCTGAGGTGTAAGAAGGAAAAATATAGGAAATCATTTGTGCTAACTGCTATGGGAATGTACAACAATAACATTAGTGTTAAATCATCAAGGTGAATGTCTACTTTATTTTTTCTACTTTCAGTTCACTTGCTGTGTATGACCTTATCTAATGTATTATGTTCTTCTGTCAACTCTGTCTTGTCAATTATGTAATTCATGTTATGATTTAAGTTGTGCTGCTGTGATACCATCATTTCCCACGGGATCAATAAAGTGTATCGTATCGTATCGTATCGTAAAACAGTTGTGGAACTTGCCTGTGACTTGCTGTCACATGATTACATTAGAGATCTGATGTTACTATAAATAAAAGTCACCAATTCAGACCTGTCTTACATGTCCCAAGTGACTTGACTTGAAGTTTAGGGCAAGTGTTTCGCATGTGACTTACGACCAGTGACACAAAATCCAATACGGGTGTACTAACATGCTATTTAATCAGCATCACCGGCGTACCTGTATTCGCTCTCACCGCTGATCAGAAGTCTCAACACTTCAAGTCATGCGCAGTAGACCTCTCTGAAGCCGGGATGTGTACACCCGGCTTCATACCGCACATGACTGAATTTGTTGGGCATACATATCAGGGGTCACAGGGAACACAAGTATGCGCATCAGTGCTGGTTATGCTGCATTGAATAGCATGTTAGTACACCCCTGTGGGCATGCTGCCATGCTAAGAGGGCAGAATGAGCGCAGGAACTAATGCCCTTGTGACTAGTCCCTGCGCTCATTAGCATATCAAAGAGGATCTTTAGGAATACTTTTTCTAAAGATCTCTTTATCTATGCTAGTGTATACAGGGACGGTTAGGGAGGGATTAGCAATATGCACCCAGAACTGCTTTTAGTTCTGGGTGCATAGTATACCTGACAGGTTCCCTTTAATGTTGATGGTAAAATTATTTTTAAAGTACTTTGCCTTTTTTTCTTTTGTTTAGTAAATCTTAATAAAGAAATGAATAAAAAAATAGACTCTTATTGCTGCTTTCTTATTTTCTACAGCATTAAAAGGGTTAACTAGATTGCTGTGAAGATAAACAACATTTTGTCAATGAGAAGAGCCATAAAAGCAGTCACTGCGTCATGTAGTTTAGTAGAAACCCACTCTTTTTTCTCCAGCATGAAGTTTTATGTAAAGTTAATTACCCTCTTTACTAGCAATATCCTGCATTAAAGCCCATCAAAAGATTTTCTCTCTGTAAATTGTGGGACAATGGTGGCTTTCAATTGTACACTTCTGTGGGCAATAAGAAAAGGGAACCTGTCACATTGTACATGCAATCTGTGGACAACATGGTGTAAAGATGGAAAAGATGAGCAGAGTGATAGAAAGATTTTTTTGGAAAGGATTCAGTATAACTTCTATTTTTGTTGACTGAAATCAATTGTGTAGTCCTACTCAATGATTTATCAGTAGAGTTGAGCAAGTATCTAACTATTTGTACTTACTATACTCATAACGAGTACGGTCTAATACTCGTGTATTCATTTCGAATAGCGTGGGCAATGCAAGTCAAACAATTGGCGAAAAACTCGCAAAGTAACGAGTAACCCGAATGCCGTACTATTTACAACTCGCATGAATAGTACGGCATTCGGGTTAAGGCCCCATCACACGCAGAGATAAATCTTTGGCAGATCTGTGGTTGCAGTGAAATCATGGACATATTGTTCCATTTGTACACCGCCACAAACCTGGCACTGATTGTCCACAATTTCACTGCAACCACAGATCTGCCAAAGATTTATCTCTGTGTGTGACAGGGCCTTTACTCATCACTTTGCAAGTTTTCCTCATTGACTTGCCTTGCACATGCTAATCGTAATGAATACATGAGTATTAGACAGTACTCGTTATGAGAATAGCAAATACGAATAGTTAGGTACTCGCTCAACTCTAAAGGGGGCATTACACGCTGCGATATCGGTAACGATATATCGTCGGGGTCACGTCAGTAGTGACGCACATCCGGCGCCATTACCGACATCACAGCGTGTGACACAAATGAGTGACGATCAATGAGCACAAAAACGTGAAAAAACGTTGCTCGTTGACACGTCGCTCATTTCCTTAATATCGCTGCTGCGACTGATACGATGTTGTTTGTCGCTCCTGCGGTTGCACATATCGCTATGTGTGACACCGCAGGAACGACGAACATCTCCTTACCTGCCTCCATCGGCAATGCGGAAGGAAGGAGGTGGGCGGGATGTTACGTCCCGCTCATCTCCGCCCCTCCGCTTCTATTGGCCGGCCGTTCAGAGACGCTGCAGTGACATCACTATGATGCCGAACGCACCTCCCCCTTGAAGGAGGGTTTGTTCGGCGGTCACAGCCATGTCGCTGCACAGGTATGTGCGTGTGATGCTGCCGTAGCGATAATGTTTGCTACGGCAGCGATCACCACATATCGCGGCAACGACAGGGGCGGGTGTTATCAGTCGCGACATCGCTAGCAATGGCTAGCGATGTCACAACGTGTAAAACACCATTAACTATCAGCTATATCTGCCTGCACATCGGATGCCATTTTTCAATATGACAGGTTTCCTTTAAATACCATGTCTATTTAGATATTTATTTATATGGAGCCATCTATCTAATTATATTTCAACTGCTATATTGGGCTTATAACCATTAAATTTAAAGTACTGTTACATTGATAGAGCAATATATTTATTGACCCGTAGCTATTTTTATTTGATCTGAGAAACCACATTGGGCTTATAATCACTACATTTAAAGTATTCAATAGTGCAATATACTGTATTTGTTGGTCCATATTATTAGTGCAATATATCTACAACTATAGTGCCATATATTTATATGTATATCTGTTCTCCTTGAAAGTAATATTTATATTTTAATGGTATAGTGACAATATTATATTTACTTATGGTATATTTTTCTACAACTAACTGATTTGATATGAATTTAGCCATCTATAGCAAGGAGAAATAAATATGCATGTATAGATATTGACTGCACGTCCTTTTGATTGATAGTTTGCATTTAATACTATTGTATTTGTGATAGGAGTTTGTTTTCATCACTGTATTTATAACAGGAGGAATATATGTCCCACTAAATCTATTCTTTGACATTACTTGTCCCTCATAGGAACTTCTCTGTTATTGAAAAAATTATTTTGAGATGAATAATACAATATATAACATTGCATGAATCTCGTGTCCATTGCCTTATTTGGCTTTAATGAAATAGTTGTGTAACAAATGGTGAAGTGTCATTTACCTAATGTGTTTTTTGAACTTGGTTGTAACTAAAGGTTTCCTTTAAAGTCGAAGATGAAAATTCCTACTGTACTGATGTGAACTGATGTACTCTATCCATGGATCTCATTACTAAAGACTGGCAAACTGGTAACCAACTATTAAAGGGTTGTCCACTACTTCGTCAGCCCCTTCTCTTTCCCCATGCCAGCACTCTATCTCCCATTGCTCCTGAGGTTGTCACTTCACTTGAACCCCACTCCCAATCAGTGCCATCTTCACTTTCCCTGCCTCCGGACATATCAGTAATCAACAGGAACTGAACGACCAATTTGAGCTCTCACTTCCTGTTAATCACTTAAACATCTGAAAGCAGGGAGAGTGAAGCTGGCACTGATTGGGTGCCAGGCCCGCGTGGTGTAACAACCTCATGTGAACCCCGGGAGAGCAAATGCCAGCACTCCTGGGATGGCGCTAGAAGTGGAGGTGAACTTTTATATGTTAACGTCAATACAATTATAAAGTCATAGAGCTCAGCTCACCCATTTGCTTCATATCTAGACTCCTTCTGTTGCTCTGACTCTCAGGCATAGCCACCTGATAGTGTGACCCCCCCTGCCTATCAGATCGTCACATGGTATTGTGCAATCTGCCCTTCTGCACAGTATCCGCATCCTCCTTGGTTACGGATCCCTGTCTGTTGGTGTTGCTAAGAGCCAAGCCAGTCAAAATCCTAGGAACACTTTGCACCACACCCACCAGACACACCATTCCGGGGGCCTGAAGGGAATAGGGCCACCCACTTGGGGGGTTGGTGAGTGGAGGTGAGAAGTGTCAAAAAGAGAAGAGGAGAAGGGTTGAGAAGGGTTGTAAAGTGAAGAGCGAAGGGTGAGGAGCTGGGCTCCTAGTAGAATCCTAGGTGGCAGACGTTGGTCTGGGCCTGGTAGGAGCTAGAACCCCAGTCACAGGGGATCGTGCCAAGGGGCACGGATCTGCCACGGAGGGCAGCCGGCGGCCTTGAGCCATCTCCGGGCAGGCGCCAGGGCAGGACGGGGTACGTGGACCCTAGGCTGTAAAGTAGCTTCACGCAGCCCGGTAATTTACCTGACGGGAGTGAAGTCTTCAGGATTCATCCCTCACCCGCTCCAAAATCGGGATACTAGCACACCGATGGGATAGGACTTTCCCAAATACAGTCCAGAAAATCCCGAGCGTGAACCCTAAGACCAAGCTCACTCCGTTAGCCATACAGGCGAGCGGGACCCGACTAGTTCCACACTACGGGGTCCAAATAGAGAAGAAGGTGCCACGGAAAAGGTCACAGGCTAACAAGCAACACCAAGGGCACGGATCCAAGCGTGCTTCCCCTTTGCTGCAGCGGTGCTCAGAATTCTGGTTTACAAACTGTCGGTGTCAGTATTCTTTGACTGAGTGAGTACGCAGAAACCCTTTCCCTTCCTTCTTTATATGTTAATGGGGGCAAACATGGGAAGTGAGAATGGATTGTCCGAGTAGTGGACAACCCCTTTAAAGTTTACAACAAAATCATGATTTTTTTTATATCACAGATGTAATAACTAATGTAGCCCAAAACTGACAGTATAGACTAAGCATATAGCCTTGTAGAAGACATAGCCCATATAAAAATCACACCTATAGAGTTCTAATCTCTGACTCCATTCCACAGGAATTGAAGATTAACTAAATATAATAAGGCACTATGTTCACCCATGGTGTGGCTAAAGGTACCGTCACACTAAGCGACGCTCCAGCGATCCCACCAGCAACCTGACCTGGCAGGGATCGCTGGAGCGTCGCTACACGGGTTGCTGGTGAGCTGTCACACAGGCAGATCTCACCAGCAACCAGTGACCAGCCAGCAGCAACGCGTGGAAGCGATGCTGCGCTTGGTAACTAAGGTAAATATCGGGTAACCAACCCGATATTTACCTTGGTTACCAGCGCACACCGCTTAGCGCTGGCTCCCTGCACTCCTATCCAGAGTACACATCGGGTTAATTACCCGATGTGTGGTCTGGCTATGTGTGCAGGGAGCAGGTAGCCGGCACTGACAGCGTGAGAGCGGCGGACGCTGGTAACGAAAGTAAATATCGGGTATCCAAGGAAAGGGCTTCTTGGTTACCCGATATTTACATTGGTTACCAGCGTCCGCAGAAGCTGGCTTCCTGCTCACTGCACATTCACTTGTTGCTCTGTCGCTGTCACACACAGCGATGTGTGCTTCACAGCGGGAGAGCAACAACTAAAAAATGGTCCAGGACATTCAGCAACAACCAACGACCTCACAGCAGGGGCCAGGTTGTTGCTGGATGTCACACACAGCAACATCGCTAGCAACATCGCTGTTACGTCACAAAAGTCGTGCCTCAGCAGCGATGTTGCTAACGATGTTGCTTAGTGTGACGTGGCATTAAAAAGCTCCGTGTACTTTCCATCCATTATTTGTTTTTTTGTTTTTTATTTCCCCACCTCTCCCACTGTGATTGACAGCACTGGCAGCAAATGATTACAAAGACATTATTCTCTAGGTCAAGAGTGAAAAACAATATTGCTTCTAATATGAGATTGAACATTATTATGATATTGAAATGTTAGCAATGATCGCTGTTAATATGTGCTGTTCTTTTTCATCTTCAAGACTTTCCGCCTCCAATGACACCAACAGTCAAACCCTGGGCATCTGTTTCAAAGCCATTCGAATGGACCTCTTTGTCCATTTTTCTCTGATCCCCGCGGTAAGTTATTGTAAAAAACCACTGTGTGTCACCTACTCAGCCACATTTCTTCAACCTCTTTGCCCACCATGACTTAACTGTATGTTATAGTTAAGCTGTACATATATGGAATGCCAAAACAGGCAGATGACAGCTGTGTAACACAACCGGCATCTGCCAGTAAGCAGAACACCCAGGGCAATCTCCAATCAATGATTATGATATTTCAATAACACGATTAATAGTGCACTCTTGCACCCTTCCATCACTGCACCTCCAATAACGAGATTGTGAGGTGCTGACTGGTTAACATGGCAGCCGGAGGCCTTCTGAAGTCCCCTATCAATGCTATGTTGGTTCTCATATGAAGCCCAAGAAATAAACTATCACCAGATATATCTGGCAACAACTTTGTAATTGAGAAGACAGGTGTGCTTGGTCAAGTGAGCACTCCTATAGTAAAGCCAGCCCATATGGCTCTCAGCCGAATGAACAGCCGATGCTTTGTCCAGCCAACAGCCATCTAATATGTGTGGCCAGCTTCAATGTGCAGGCATACTTTTAAAATAACTACTTTCCCTTTGTTTAAGTGATTAGTGAGGCTCTAGAGGTCAGATTATATCATATGCTTGATTTATACCTTCATTACTTATGATAAAAATATTTTTAAATCATAAGGCATCATATTATGTTGTTGTATTTTAACAAGTTGTGTAGCGCCTTTCTATTCGGCATTAGGGCTTGATAGGTGCTGCTGCAAGCTGGTGTAGCACTATTTGTGGCCATTACCATGCTTGTGCCGAATTAATTGCAGTTTCCAGTATCGCTTCCACCCGGCGTGCAACAATATGGGAATGAGACCAATGTAAGTGTAGCATAGCATGATGGAAGTTGCCTATCCTTTTAGTCTAAACAACAACAAAAAATATTGTGCTGTTTAACCAAAAGCAGGTATCAAACAATCGTTATGATACTTGAAAATCCTCTGTATTAATTTTCTTATACAGAGTGCCTATAAGTCCCAATAGAACAGACCAGACCCTATATTATGCTCTGTTTCAACAGGCCAGCATAGTAAATTGACAGTTCGACTTACGAGGTGACCATACTTTTTAGATGCCAGCCACAGAACTAGTAATTCTTACAATAACTTGCCATTCAACCTCCTTATTCCACCTTGCAAGAATGCAAAACAATTATTGGTAAATTATACAATACTAAGGAGGTCTAAGAGGAAAACGTTTCTCCTTGCGGAGACTGACACACCAATCCAGTATGCCAGTGGTGAGGAGACTTATAGCTGCAATGCTCCTCTGGGAAATATGCAAATTGTCTCTTCAGGGAGGAAGGAGACAAACTTGAGTGCCACCTATTGGAAGTAGCAATCCTAAAAGTCAAAAGTGACCCTTTAACGAACCTTCTCATATGACTTAGGATTTATGTCAGATCAGTACCTCAATTTGCAGACTGTGTTTCAGGGTGATTGCCCCTCTTCAAATCACAAGTCATATGGCAAGACTCATTAAAGGGTCAGTTTTGACTTCTAGGATTTCTACTTACAATAGGTGGCACTAGAGTTCGTCTACTTCCTCCCTGAATAGACAATTTACATTAAAAATAAATGATCTTAACCAAAGATCATACATCCTATCCAACTTTAAACTTCTAGAATACAAATTATATTCTGTACTAATTAACCTAATTTTTTATTGACAGTAGAAATATATAATCTAGTGTACTATTCGGAAACCTTGTTAAAAATATCTGAGTGCAAACGTGTAAATCTAAAATAAGAATCCATTTCTATGAGATGTTTGTTCTTTTTAGGTTCTAATTACAATTACATTATCCTATCTGCAACGACGAGCAAAACATAAAAAAATGATGGGAAAAATACCACTGGGCAAGAGATTTGGCATCGTAGTGTAAGTCTTGTTTAGCCTTCTGTTGGTAATCCTGTATTCTTCTTCGTTTATTTAAAGGGGTTTTCCGCCTTATTTTGCCTTATTTTTGTCATTTCACTATTGGGCAACATAGGGGCAGGTATTTTGATAGCAACTACTTATCCACCCTGCTGTCAGCCCCTCTCCTCAGATCGGTCATGTGATCGCTCCTGCCGGGATTTTGCTACTTCCTGTGACGTCACATCGACAGGAGCTTCTTGATGGGCAACACAGCAGTCTTCATGTTGCCACCCTGCTGGGCGGGTACAGTGCGTGAAGTACCCTTCCCCCTTCCCCGCACCCTCCCACATATCCCATAGTGCAGTGGTCTCAAAGACTCTACCCGTAGGCCGCATGCGGTCCCTCATTCTGCTTGCAGTGCGCAGGCCCGCAAACCCCTTGTTTATTGCTGCCTGTGCTGGGGCCGCGCAGTCAGAGCTTTATATCAGGGAACAGATTCCCGGGCGCTGCGCAGATATGAGCTCTGTATACAGCTACTGCAATGATCAGCCACTGGCCAATTAGAGGTTAGCAGCTGATCATTGGAGAAGCTGTATAGAGAGCTGCTCCCTGTGCAGCGCCCGTGAATCTGTCCTCTGATATAAAGTGCTGTCAGCGGTGGCCTCTGATGCTGCTTGCGGCGCTCAAGCCCGTGGCCCCCTTGCTGATTGCTGCTTGTACTGATTCCGCACAGTCAGCACTTTATATCAGAGGACAGATTTCCGGACGCTGCACAGGGACGAGCTCTGTATACAGCTACTGCAATGATCAACTGCCGACCAATCAGAGGTCAGCAGCTGATTACTGGAGAAGCTGTATAGAGACCTTCTCCCTGAACAGCGCCTGGGAATTTGTCCTCTGATAAAAAGCTCTGTCAGTGGCGGCCCCTTGCACTGGCAGCATTCAAGAAGCAGGAAACACGCCACCAAGGGAGCGAGGACAGGTAAGAAGAATTTGTCTTCGTTTTTTTTGCGTGTGTGAAGAATGGCACAATAGGAGACACTACTTCAGGATAGAGCATTGCTACAAGAAAAGGACCAGGAAAAGAGACATTACTATAAGAAGAGGACCAGGAAAAGGGACATTACTATAACAAGAGGACCAGGAAAGGGGACATTACTATAAGAAGAGGACCAGGAAAGGGGACATTACTATAAGAAGAGGACCAGGAAAGGGGACATTACTATAAGAAGAGGACCAGGAAAGGGGACATTACTATAAGAAGAGGACCAGGAAAGGGGACATTACTATAGGATGAGCAGGATGGGCACAAGGATGGGGCATATTACTATATTATGGGGACAAGAATGGGCACATTACTATAGTATGGGGACAGGGATGGGCACATTACTACATTATATGTGCAGTGGATGTGAGGTGATTGTGCTGTCACAGATGAGAGGTAGTATCACTGCTCTGTATTTCCAATGCTAGAGCCATCAGTGCTGAGCAGAATACTGACAGCCAATGAGTGTGCAGGGGGCGGGGCTGGGCAGTGAGGCCGGGCGGTGCCAGCTCTGACTGTGAGGTTTGTCAATCAAAGAAAGAAAAAAGTTTGCTTGAGCTGCAGGTAAATAAAGTGTCTGCAGAAAATAAAGTAATAACTCAGGAGGAACAAAAGTTAGAAAATCCCAAAAAATAATGTAGGGGTTCTTTAGATGACAATACAGCATAGATTAGATTAAAAAAAAAAAATTGGCGTTTATGTAGGACAACTTCTTTAATGTCTGTTCTGAACTTCTCAAGCATTAGAGGAGGATGTAACGCAAGTGTTCTATCTATTCTAGGCCTGTGAATTTCATAAGCAGTTACTCAAATAGATGGTCTTATGGGGCCGCGTGTGGAGCCACAGCTACTACGGTTTTTCTCTTGTTCTTCGATGAATATTCAACTTACTTTGACTTTGTTGCACCAACTTGGGCCAAAGGTATGTGTGTTTCTTAAGCCCTTGGTTATATTATGGCTTAGAAAATACTTAGCCAACGCTGTACATCTATGTCAAACCACCATTAAAATAAATGCCGAAATCAATGCCTAAATAAAATGTATGGATCGTAAGGGTCTTCTAATATAGTATCTATAAAGTACAGTGTATGACCTATTTCCTTCTCGTGTCTTTGTGCGTAGCTCTAGTCTATCTTCTATGTGCACTGGAGGTTGGGATGGATTATTATCCCTTCTTTGCCTGCTTATCAACAGACCACAGGCTAATAGGTTCAACTCTAGGATTCTGCTACTCTCTTTGCTGGTAAGTGATAACAAGGTCTTTGAACACTGCTGGTATTTTCAACAGTACAAACAATGTTGTCAGTTGATAGGATGAAAAGAAAACAAGGCATCAAAGTGCATGCAAATAAATGAAGACTTAAGCTGGGTTTACACACTGCAACATCGCAAAGGACATCGCTGTAACGTCACCGGTTTTGTGACGTAACAGCGACCTCCCTAAGTCTCTGCTAAGTCGCTGGTGAGCAGTCAAACAGGCAAACCTGGCCAACAACTCAACAGCGATCCGGACCTGCAGAGCGACCTAGCTGGTTGTTGGGGACGTTGATAAGCAGCCTTTTGAAAGGGAAGTTGCTTACAAAGTCGCTGCAAAGTCTTCACACACTGAAACTTCATGCTGCACAGCGGGAAACAAAGGACCTAGGAATGGTCCTGAACGATTTGTAATGATTACAACTTCACAGCAGGGGCCGGGTCGCTGATAGGTTTCACACACTGCAACATTGCAAACAACATCGCTATTGCGTCACAAAACCGGTGACGTTACAGCGATGTCGTTTGAGATGTTGCAGTGTGTAAACCCAGCTTTAAGGCCCCTTTAGGGTACCTTCACACTTTAGCGATGCAGCAGCGATCCGACCAGCGATCTGACCTGGTCAGGATCGCTGCTGCATCGCTACATGGTCGCTGGTGAGCTGTCAAACAGGCAGATCTCACCAGCGACCAGTGACCAGCCCCCAGCCAGCAGCGACGTGCAAGCGACGCTGCGCTTGCACGGAGCCGGCGTCTGGAAGCTGCGGACACTGGTAACTAAGGTAAACATCGGGTATGGTTACCCGATGATTACCTTAGTTACCAGCTCACACCGCTTAACTTAGCGTGTGCAGGGAGCAGGAGCCGGCACTGGCAGCGTGAGAGCTGCGGAGGCTGGTAACGAAGGTAAATATCGGGTAACCATCTTGGTTACCCGATGTTTACCTTGGTTACAGCTTACCGCAGGCTGTCAGACGCCGGCTCCTGCTCCCTTCACATTCAGGATTGTTGCTCTCTCGCTGTCACACACAGCGATGTATGCTTATCAGCGGGAGAGCAGCAATAAAAAAACAAACCAGCACTGTGTGTAACGCGCAGCGATCTCACAGCAGGGGCCAGATCACTGCTCAGTGTCACACACAGCGAGATCGCTAATGAGGTCACAAAAAACGTGACTCAGCAGCGATCTCAGTAGCGATCTCGCTGTGTGTGAAGTACCCCTTACACACTGAGACTTTCAGCGATCCCACCAGCGATCCCAACCTGCCCGGGATCGCTACAAAGTCTCTGGTGAGTCGCTGGTGAGCTGTCAAACAGGCAAACCTGGCCAACGACGCAACAGCGATCCGGACCTGCAGAACGACCTAGCTAGTCATTGGGGACGTTGTAAAGCAGCTTTTTGAAAGGGAAGTCGCTAACAAAGTCGCTGTAAAGTCCCCTTTACACACTGAAACTTTCTAGCGATCATGCTGCACAGCGGGAAACAAAGGACCAAAGAATGGTCCTGAACGATTTGTAGCGATCAGCAACTTCACAGCAGGGGCCAGGTCGCTGATGTGTTTCACACACTGCAATGTCGCTGGGGAGGTCGCTATAACGTCACAAAACCGGTGACGTTACAGCGATGTCGTTTGTGATGTTGCAGTGTGTAAAGCCACCTTTACAAGTTTCAGAACAAAGTTTGGTATCAAAGTGGCGTAACTAGCTATTTATACACTATTGCCTCTGTGTGTGCTATGATGTCGGCATACATCTTCAGTGCTGGAGAGGAGAAGGGGTTAATGCTGTGCTGTCACCAAAAAGGATGAAAAAAAATTGTTGATTTATTAATAAATATTTTATTCCATAGGTCTATGCGTTTCAAGGTTCAAGACCTCTTCTTCAGGACCAAAAAAGAAGAAAAATCAACAATGTTGTTGATTTTTCTTCTTTTTTGGTCCTGAAGAAGAGTTCTTGAACCTTGAAACGCGTAGACCTATGGAATAAAATATTTATTAATAAATCAATATTTTTTTTTCATCCTCTTTTGGCGACAGCGCGGCATTAACCCCTCCTCCTCTCCAGCACTGAAGATTCATCTATATGCTATCTCTGGTGGTTGTGACCCTCACAACCCAATAAGGTGAGTGTACATTATTACACACTGCTCTTTTAATATCTGGTAAGACCCTATTTGCGCTCTCTTTTCCCCAGCCTTTATTATGAAGTCGGTACAGTGAGAGATTCAGGCACCATAACGTTTAAAATTTTGAAATACTTATGAAAGCTTCCACGTGTGTGTGACCTTGGAGTGCTGTTTAAAGAGAATCTGTCAGCAGGATTTCACTCTCAAAATTATTTATATGCGCATGTAGATCTATCATAGACAATTCCAGCAATTCCTTTATCAAGACAGGCTGTTCCTCCATTGTTAAGAAATCAGTGTTTTGATATTCTAATGAGGCTGTAGATCTGAAGCCTCTGTCACTATAGTTCTATTCTTCCCACAGCACCACCTATATATATTTTTTGCAAGGTTTTCCCACCTACAAAGAATGGAGAGATCTGTAATTTTTATCAGTTACACTTCAATTGTGACAGACAGAATCCCCCCCAAAAAATCCAGAAAATCACATTGTATGATTTTGAAATAATTAATTTGCATTTTATTGCATGAAATAAGTATTTGATCACCTACCAACCAGCAAGAATACTGGTTCTCACAGACTGTATTTTTTTTCTTTTAGAATCTCCTACTCTGCACTCATTAACTGTTTTAATTGCCCCTGTTTGAACTCGTTACCTGTATAAAAGACATCTGTCCACACACTCAATCACACTCCAACCTCTCCACCATGGCCAAGACCAAAGAGCTGTCTAAAGACACCAGGGACAAAATTGTAGAACTGCACAAGGCTGGGATGGGCTACAGGACAATAGGCAAGCGGCTTGGTGACAAGGAAATATCTACAATACTTAGTACAAAACAAGTACAATAATTAGAAAATGAAAGTAACACCTCCATGCAAGATCTCGCCTCGTGGGGTATGGATGATTCTGAGAAGTGTCAGGAATCAGACCAGAACTATATGGGAGGACCGAGTCAATGACCTGAAGAAAACTGGTACCACAGTTTCAAAGATTACCATTAATAACACACTACACCGTCATGGATTAAAAAGCCTGCAGGGCATGCAAGGTCCCCATGCTCATGCAAGCACATGTCCAGGCCTATTTGAAGTTTGCTAATGACCATCTGGATAATCCAGAGGAGGCGTGACATTGAAGGTGGGTCCTGGCTGAGTTTTCAGCATGACAATGATCTGAAACACACAGCCAGGTCAACTAAGGAGTGGCTCTGTAAGGGCCGTTTAACACATCCGGCTTTTTGCCGGATTGGCGGATCCGGCGCACTCCAGTACAGTGTGATACAGTACAATGGCAGCGCGGCAACTTCCGGGGGACATGCTCCGGTCATGTGACTCCGGATGTGTGAAATGGCCGTAAGAAGCATTTCAAGGTCCTGGAGTGGCCTAGCCAGTCTCCAGACCTGAACCCAATAGATAATCTTTGGAGGGAGCTAAAACTCAATGTTGCCAGCAACAGCCACAAAAAGTTCTCTATGAAGGAGTGGACCAAAATCCCTGCTGCCTTATGTGGAAACTTAGTCAAGAACTACAGGAATCGTCTGACCTCTGTAATTGCAAATAAAGGTTTCTGTACCAAATATTAAGTTGTCTTTTTCTATTGTATCAAATACTTATTTTGTGCAATAAAATGAAATTCATTATTTAAAAATCATACAATGTGATTTTCTGGATTTTTTCTATTCTGTTTGTCACAGTTGAAGTGAACTTACGATAAAAATGGTAGACCTCTCCATTCTTTGTAGGTGGCAAAACTTGCAAAATCGGCAGTGTATCAAATACTTTTTCCTCCACTGTATATACTTTTATTTAGATTGTGAGCCCCAATGGGGACCGTGTTTATGATGTATCTAAAGCGCTGTGGCATTAATGGTGCTGTATAAGTGAATAAATATTATTATTACCACCAAGTGAAATTAAAAAAAAAGGCTGAATAAGGATCAGGCGTCTTATCATGGGATGAGGATATATGGAGGGATAAACCAGTCTCATGCTTTAAGGCAGGGATGTCAAACTCAAATAATCAGAGTGCCAAAATTAAAACCATGGACAAAGTCCAACCTTGATATTTAGTGAAAAAATGTCTACAATTGAGGGAATTTTTCCTTATCAAATGTAATGATGAACCTTTTCATATGAAAACAAGCTTAAACGGGCGGTTCCACAAAGTACATTTCAATTAATAGATCTTAAGCTTTAGATCACATGACCAGAACAATGGTTATTTGCTCACGGGAAGAGGCATACATAGAAATCATGGAGGGCCCCATATCAGAAATTCTAATTGCCCCTCCACCCAAAAAAAATTTGGTGGGGTCACAGAGCAGCATATCTTACAACTTTGCAATTCTTACAAACTAATTTTCCTTCTTTTGAAGCCCCTAGATTGCCCTTTTGTCGCGGGCGGAGGAGGGGACGCTGCGCTCTCCCACTGCTCGGGTCCGGCCGCTGCTGCTGCAGCTGCTGCTGCTTGGTGGTGGCTCGAGCGATGGGCCGGATCCCGGGGACTCGAGCGGCGCTCCTCGCCCGTGAGTGAAAAGGGTGGGGATTGGATTGTGGGGATTTGGTTATTGTCCGTGACGCCAGCCACGGTTGTGGTGATATTGGTGACACCACCGCTGCTCTGGACGGGGATCCCGGGAGCGATGACTGGGAGCAGCCTGGATGTTAGTTCTCCCCTCCGTGGGTAGAGGGTTGGTTGTCCCGGGGCCCGGTGATGGGGTAGGGATGGATGGCAGGTGGGTTACGGGGCCTGGCGAGGTGCAGGGTCGCGGGGGCAGCGCTGTGCCGCACGACACGGTGGTACTCACTCAGCCAATGATGAGGACACAGTTCTCGGTAAAACACACGGCTGGATGGACGGGTCCCACAGACGGCTGCGGTGTTTCTCCTCCCGGCAGGTTGATGGTGACTGCCTTTCCCTGCACCTGTGTAACGTGTACGGTTCCAATGGGTTCCCACCGGTAACCCGCTCCCCAGCTTGGATGGGTGCTGAAGGAGCCCCTTTTGCCCGCAGGCTCTGGCCCTGGGAACTTTAGCCTTGGAGGTGACTGTGTTTCCCTCTCTCGGTTGGACTGTTGCCTTCTGACGGGACTTGGCTGCTGGGAAACCCAGGAGGTTCCCTTCGCTAACTGATTTGGCAAATTCACGGCGACTCCTAGCCTTGCCGGGGTCCGTAAGCCCCTGCCGGATGGTGCTGGCTTCTCTTTGCGTACCGGTCCGGTACCGCCGGGCCACCGCCCGTCCACGGTCCTTACGGTTAGCTCCAATAGGCCACTCCTGCAGACGGTCACCACCGTCTGCCAACCTTGCTGATCCGTCCGGGCCACACACCCGGACCAACTTCTGTCTGCTCAACTGCTACTTCCCTCCTTCCACTTTCACTTCCAACACTCCACTCCTTACTTTTCCCGCCTCCAGGACTGTGAACTCCTCGGTGGGCGGGGCCAACCGCCTGGCCCACCCCCTGGTGTGGACATCAGCCCCTGGAGGAAGGCAACAAGGGTTTCTGTCTGACTTCGGTGTGCCTGACCGGGAGTGTGGGGTGTGTTGGTGTTGTGCTTGTGACGTCCTGGCTTGTCCAGGGTGCCACACTTTCATTTCCCCCATAAAATATGCCACAGTGAATTCATTCCCAGTACCTTCCACATGCACAGTTTGATGACCCCACTGCACTCCTCCTCACCTCAACCAACCAGCAAAGTATTGTAACCGCAACACAGTGTGATGCGCCAGCTATTATTACCACAGAGCCCTCCACACAGTATAGTGTGCCCCACATAGTCCTCCGTATAATATAATGGGCCTCACATAGCCCTCCATATAGTATAATGGGCCCCACATAGTCCTCCATACAGAATAAGGGGGTCCACATAGCCCTCCATACAGTATAATGCAGGGGCGGACCTGCTTTATACTGTATGGCCGCTTGAGGCCCCTGTGCAAATTGTGACTGGGCCCCGCCTCTTCTGTGGCCACAAAGCTGTATATATATACAGTACTGACCAAAAGTTTGGACACACCTTCTCATTCTAAGAGTTTTCTTTATTTTCATGACTCGGAAAATTTTAGATTCACATTGAAGGCATCAAAACTATGAATTAACACATGTGGAATGAAATACTTAACAAAAAAGTGTGAAAACTGAAAATATGTCTAATATTCTAGGTTCTTCAAAGTAGCCAACTTTTGCTTTGATCACTGCTTTGCACACTCTTGGCATTCTCTTGATGAGCTTCAAGAGGTAGTCACAGGAAATGGTTCTCACTTCACAGGTGTGCCCTGTCAGGTTTAATAAGTAGGATTTCTTGCCTTATAATGGGGGTTGGGACTATCAGTTGTGTTGTGCAGAAATCTGGTGGATACACAGCTTATAGTCCTACTGAATAAACTGTTAGCTACTTTTTTCTTGCCATAATACAAATTCTAAGTAAAGAATAACAAGTGGCCATCATTACTTTAAGAAATGAAGGTCAGTCAGTCCGAAAAATTGGGAAAACTTTGAAAGTGTCCTCAAGTGCAGTGGCAAAAACCATCAAACGCTACAAAGAAACTGGCTCACATGAGGACCGCCCCAGGAAAGGAAGACCAAGAGTCACCGTTGCTGCGGAGGATAAGTTTATCCGAGTCACCAGCCTCAGAAATCGCAGGTTAGCAGCAGCTCAGAATAAAGACCAGGTCAATGCCACACAGAGTTCTAGCAGCAGACACATCTCTAGAACAACTGTTAAGAGTAGACTTTGTGAAGCAGGCCTTCATGGTAAAATAGCTGCTAGGAAACCACTGCTAAGGACAGGCAACAAGCAGAAGGGACTTGTTTGGGCTAAAGAACACGAGGAATGGACATTAGACCAGTGGAAATCTGTGCTTTAGTCTGATGAGTCCAAATTTGAGATCTTTGGATCCAACCACTGTGTTTTTGTGCGTATGGACTCTACATGCCTGGTTCCCACTGTGAAGCATGGAGGAGGTGTGATGGTTTGGGGGTGCTTTGCTGGTGACACTGTTGGGGATTTATTCAAAATTGAAAGCATACTGAACCAGCATGGCTACCACAGCATCTTGCAGCGGCATGCTACCGTGTTTCCCCGAAAGTAAGACAGTGTCTTACTTTCTTTTTACCCCCAAAAGTGCCACTATGTCTTACTTTCGGGGTATGTCTTATATTGGAAAAAATCCCACAGCAATCGCAGCAAGTCTCCATGCAATGTACCGTATGGCGACTTGCCGCGATTGCGCACTAAGTGTACCGCAAGTTAAGGAAACTTAACCACCTGCGGCTGCACATGAGGGCACTGAGGCTGTGTGATTTTGTATGTTGTCCATGGTCCTGATGGACCACGGACAACATTACTGCAACATTTCAACATTTCTCGGTAGCCGAGCGCTCAGCTGAGCGCCCGACCGCCGGCATGTGTCAGCTCTCAGCTGAACGCTAAGCCGCCGGCATGTCAGGGCGTTCAGCTGAGCGCCAGACCGCCGGCATGTGTCAGCTCTCAGCTGAGCGCTTTGCCGGCAGCATGTCAGGGCTCTCAGCTGAGAGCTGTCACATGCCGGTGGCATGTCAGGGCGTTCAGCTGAGCGCTCGGCCGCCGGCATGTTAGGGCGCTCAGCTGAGCGCTTTGCCGGCGGCATGTCAGGGCGCTCAGCTGAGCGCTTTGCCGCCGGCATGTCAGGGCTCTCAGCTGAGAGCTGTCACATGCCGGCGGCATGTCAGGGTGCTCAGCTGAGCGCTCGGCCGCCGGCATGTTAGGGCACTCAGGTGAGCGCTTTGCCGGCGGCATGTCAGGGCTTTCAGCTGAGAGCTGTCACATGCCGGCGGCATCTCAGGGTGCTCAGCTGAGCGCTCGGCCGCCGGCATGTTAGGGCGCTCAGCTGAGCGCTTTGCCGGCGGCATGTCAGGGCGCTCAGCTGAGAGCTGTCACATGCCGGAGGCATGTCAGGGTGCTCAGCTGAGCGCTCGGCCGCCGGCATGTTAGGGCACTCAGCTGAGCGCTCGGCCGCTGTAACTGTACTGTAAAGAGGAAAAAAATAAATAAATTTTTACTACGTCTTACTTTCGGGGTACGTCTTACATTAGCCGACCCCCCCAAAACCCCCACTACGTCTTACTATCGGGGGTGTCTTACTATCGGGGAAACACGGTATTCCATCCGGTTCGCGTTTAGTTGGACCATCATTTATTTTTCAACAGGACAATGACCCCAAACACACCTCCAGGCTGTGTAAGGACTATTTGACTAAGAAAGAGAGTGATGGGGTGCTATGCCAGATGACCTGGCCTCCACAGTCACCAGACCTGAACCCAATCGAGACGGTTTGGGGTGAGCTGGACCGCAGAGTGAAGGCAAAAGGGCCAACAAGTGCTAAGCATCTCTGGGAACTCCTTCAACACTGTTGGAAGACCATTTCAGGTGACTACCTCTTGAAGCTCATCAAGAGAATGCCAAGAGTGTGCAAAGCAGTAATCAAAGCAAAAGGTGGCTACTTTGAAGAACCTAGAATATAAAACATATTTTCAGTTGTTTCTCTTTTTTTTGTTAAGTATTTCAATCCACATGTGTTAATTCATAGTTTTTTGTTTTTTTTAATTCAATTCAAGAACATTACATTGTCCTGTTTGATCATCACAAATTCCATACCAATTTTTAGAATCAGTAACCATAACATGGCAAGGTAAAGCAAAGGAAGGCAGCGACCCCTTAACCCAACATACTTATCATTCCCCCCTACTTAACCCTTATGAACATGGTAATGACATAGACTAAAGAAGTCCCACTCAAAATTGGTTATTTCCTCCTCGCCCAACTTGGTTCCTTTTAGTCACCTTTCGGCCTTTCCTCCCCCACCTCCAAGCCATCCATTGTATCCTTCAATTTTTCGGTATGATATCAGACTGTGTCCTTGAAAGGTGACATAATCCTGACTATCTCCTCCCGAGTACAATAGTCCAATATGAATTTCTTCCATTTGTTAAAGTGCTGTCGTATTCTATCCGCCCTCCTTTCTGCATCTAATCTCTCTATTTCAAGAAGATGCATGAGCTGACCCAAGATCTCTTCAATTGCAGGGATCCTAGACTCCAACCATTTATTATGTATCGCTCTCTTGGCTGTCAGAAGTATCACATGTATAAGTCTGGGTGGGTTAGTCATCTTCCCTTTAATATCATTCCCCTCCTCCCAATGGTGAAAAAGAGAGAACACAGGTGAGAGCCGAACTTAAAGACCCCACACCTTTTGTATAAGACTTGTGATCTGTAACCATAATGGACTCAAATGGGGGCAGAATCACAACCCGTGAAGGAGATCAGTTCCACTACTCTTAGGCCCGTTTCACACGTCAGTGAAAAACAGTGACGTTTTTCACTGGCGTGTAAAACATGCACATGTCCCTGCGTGTGCCGTGAATCACGGCACACGTGGGTTGTCTAAGTGCAATCCGGGCTCCGTTATCCGTGGCCCGTGATTGCACTTAGAAATCAACTCACCTGCGCCCGCTCCCGCTCTCCGTGGTGCTGAATCCTCCCGCGGTGCAGCATCCGGCCGGCGCTGAGCCCTGCAGCAGCTGCTTCCGGGTCGGCTGTGTCGCGCATAATGAATATGCGCGACAGTAATCAGCCGGCTTAGAAGCAGCAGGGAGAACGGGCTGCAGAGGACATCGCTGGACGCCGGGTGAGTTAAAATGTTTATTATTTTAAGTGCACGTTTTTTTCTGGCACGTGTTTCACGGACCACACCACTGCGTGGTCCGTGGAACATCAGTGATGCCAGAAAAAAATGGACATGTCTCCGTGCAGCAATCACGCACACGCGGGTACACTGCACGGAGACACGTGCAGTGAAAAATCACTGACGTGTGAGCAGACCCATTCATTATAATGGGTCTGCGTATGTCAGTGATTCTGGTACGTTTAAAAAAAAGCACAAACGTACCAGAATCACTGACGTGTGAAAGGGGCCTTACATTTAGGGCAAAACGTAAGCCTGTCTGGCTTTGTTGCTGATGGAGGGAGATTGAAACCATAAATTGCCTTATGCATAATTCTAAATTGGGTTTCTCGCCAATGCTCAATTAAAATTGATTTACGAAGAGCATTCCACCCTCCCCTAATTTTTAACCCCATAGACAGGTCCTCAAATTGTTTCTCCCAAGATTTAAAAAAACCTTCCGGGTGCTGTCCTTTTAGTAGATCACGCATGGCTCCATAAAGAAAAGAGATAGATGATGATGTTATTGAGTTCTTTACCAAACAATCAAAAGAATTAAATACTACCTCGTGCGTCACATCCTGCAACTGAGTCATAACACTATATCTCACTTGGTCATATTGGATTAGCTGGTTAGGACCCAAGCCATACAGCGTTATAATTTCGTCTCTACTCAACCATCTAGGTTCTGAGGTGTTCAAGAGATGAGCAATAGTCTTTATACCCCTCACCTTCCACTCTTCAAACAGCTTATTCCTTGTACAAACTCTGGATTCCCCCATATAGGCAAGTATTTGGATATGTTATGGGGAAGTTTGTAATTTTTCCTCAACGCCTTCCACGTTGCAATCGTGTCTTTAAATAAGGAAGAGTGCTTGATTTTCACTGGGAGATTAGCCTGCCTAGTATGAAGTAATGCCACCAGATCCCAAGGTTGTGCATAGTCTCTCTCAAGCTCCAACGCTGAATAATGCCTAGAGCCTTTAATCCAATGCAATATATATCTAGTCAAACAGGCTATATTGTAACCCCGAATGTTCGGCAAATTCAGACCTCCATGAACCTTAGATGCCATCAACTTCTTAAGCCCTATACGAGGGCGTTTCCCCCTCCAAATGAAGTGTGAAAAAGCTCTATTTAGCTAGACAATATCTTTATGCTTGAGAAGCATTTAGGGGAAGTGTTTGAAGATGATTCATTAATTTTGATATCGACATCATCTTAATTAGGTGGACTCTACCAATTAGGTTCAATGGAAGGTCGTAACACCTTTTAAGATCTGAGCTCTATTTGGCTCAGAAGGGGTGGATAGTTTAGACCAGACCTGGGCAAGGGGCAGCCCACGGGCCACATCCGGCCCGCCTACTCTCTGTGACCGGCCCGCCTGGCTCAGGGCGTGCTTGCTGGCCGGTCACTGATGAGGGCAATCTGACCTGTTGTCCAGAGCTCCGTGCTCCGGGAGGCCCGTGGTCAGATTGCCCTCATCACACACTGCGTGCCGGGTAGGAAACAGAGGACAGATCCTGCAGCACCGCACAGTCAGTGCAGGCAGCGGAACGCAGGAATCTCTCCTCTGTTCCCTGCGGCAGCTTTTCTCTGTGACACACGCGCGCCCTGATATCGTCAGTACGGCGCGTGTGTCATTTGAAAAGTTCCCGCCCAGCAGGAGAAGACGCTGCAGCGGCCGGGGCCGCACGGAGAGAAGCAGCAGCTCCTAGGAATACAGCGTCGGCGCAGCCTGGGCGTGTGAAAGAGAAGCCGCTCAGCGGGGGGCTCGTACGGAGGAGCCTGAGGAGGGGACAATAAGAAGACAGGTGAGTGGTTACTAGTAACCTGCGGGGGCAATGGGGGGGGTAACTGTTGACAAATATTTGGGGTGTAGTGGTTTAGTATATGGGAATGTAGTTTTACAGGTGTGGTATATGGGGGGTGTAGTGGTGTACTATATAGGGGTGTACTATATAGTGGTGTAGTATAATACAGGTGTATATAGGCGTGTAGTGGTGTAGTATAATACAGGTGTATATAGGGGTGTAGTATAATACAGGTGTATATAGGGGTGTAGTGGTGTAGTATAATACAGGTGTATATAGGGGTGTAGTATAATACAGGTGTATATAGTGGTGTAGTGGTGTAGTATAATACAGGTGTAAATAGGGGTGTAGTATAATACAGGTGTATATAGTGGTGTAGTATAATACAGGTGTATATAGGGGTGTAGTTGTGTAGTATAATACAGGTGTATATAGGGGTGTAGTATAATACAGGTGTATATAGTTGTGTAGTGATGTAGTATAATACAGGTGTATATAGTGGTGTAGTATAATACAGGTGTATATAGGGGTGTAGTATAATACAGGTGTAAATAGGGGTGTAGTATAATACAGGTGTATATAGGGGTGTAGTGCTGTAGTATAATACAGGTGTAAATAGGGGTGTAGTGGTGTAGTATAATACAGGTGTAATTAGGGGTGTAGTGGTGTAGTATAATACAGGTGTATATAGGGGTGTAGTGGTGTAGTATAATACAGGTGTATATAGGGGTGTAGTATAATACAGGTGTATATAGTGGTGTAGTGGTGTAGTATAATACAGGTGTATATAGGGGTGTAGTGGTGTAGTATAATACAGGTGTAAATAGGGGTGTAGTATAATACAGGTGTAATTAGGGGTGTAGTGGTGTAGTATAATACAGGTGTATATAGGGGTGTAGTGGTGTAGTATAATACAGGTGTATATAGGGGTGTAGTGGTGTAGTATAATACAGGTGTAATTAGGGGTGTAGTGGTGTAGTATAATACAGGTGTAATTAGGGGTGTAGTGGTGTAGTATAATACAGGTGTATATAGGGTTGTAGTGGTGTAGTATAATACAGGTGCAATTAGGGGTGTAGTGGTGTAGTATAATACAGGTGTAATTAGGGGTGTAGTGGTGTGGTATAATACAGGTGTATATAGGGTTGTAGTGGTGTAGTATAATACAGGTGTAATTAGGGGTGTAGTGGTGTAGTATAATACAGGTGTATATAGGGGTGTAGTGGTGTAGTATAATACAGGTGTATATAGGGGTGTAGTGGTGTAGTATAATACAGGTGTGTATATAGGGGTGTAGTATAATACAGGTGTGTATATAGGGGTGTAGTGGTGTAGTATAATACAGGTGTGTATATAGGGGTGTAGTGGTGTAGTATAATACAGGTGTGTATATAGGGGTGTAGTGGTGTAGTATATAGAGGTGTAGTTTATTACAGGTGTAGTGTATAGGGATGTATATTACAGGTGTATTATGTGGCGGATGTAGTGATGTAGTATATGGGGATTGTGTGTGCATGTATGTATACATTGTGTGTATGTGTATATATATTATATACACACACAGTATAATATAATTAACTCGGTTCTAATATATATATATATATATACTAGAAGGTGGCCCGATTCTACGCATCGGGTATTCTAGAATTTACGTATTGTGTAGTTCATGTATGATTTTTGTTATATATATATATAGAGAGAGATGTTGTTGTCTGTAGTTACCAAGTGTTTGTGTAGGCGCTGTACATGTTCTGGGTGTTGTCTGGGTGTGACGGGGGGTGAGAGCGGTGTTGTATGTGTGTTGCGTGTGTTGCGTTGTTTGTGGAGCGCTGTGTGTCTGTAGCGTTGTGTGTGTGTTGCGCGGTTTGTGTGTGTGTGGTGTGTTTTGGGGGGAGGTATGTTTTGTGCAATGTGTGTGTTGTGCGGTATGTGCGTATATTTGTGTGTGCCGCGGTGTTTGTGTGTTGGGTATTGTGTGTGTGCAGCGTTGTCTGTGTGTGTGGGTGTCAGTGTAGGGCAGTTGTTTGTGGTTCCCAGTGTGTGTGTGTGTGTGTGGTGTGTTGTGCAGTGCGCGCGCGTGTGTGTGTGTGTGTGTGTGTGTGTGCATCAGCCTCTCTTCTCTCAGCCTACCTCTCCCAGCCTCCCTCCTCCCAGCCTCCCTCAGCATCAGCCTCCCTCTCCCAGCCTCCCCAGCATCAGCCTCCGCCAGCATCAGCCTCTCTCCTTCCAGCCTCCTCCAGCATCAGCCTCCCTCTCCCAGCCTTCCCCAGGATCAGCCTCTCTCCTCCCAGCCTCCGTCCTCCCAGCCTTCCCCAGCATCAGCTTTCCCCTCCCAGCCTCCCTCAGCATCAGCCTTCCCCATCATCAGCCTCTCTCCTCCCAGCCTCAGCCTCTCTCCTTCCAGCCTCCCCCAGCATCAGCCTCTCTCCTTCCAGCTTCCCTCAGCATCAGCCTCCCCTTCCCAGCCTTCCCCAGGATCAGCCTCTCTCCTCCCAGCCTCCTTCCTCCCAGCCTCCTTCCTCCCAGCCTCCCTCAGCATCAGCCTTCTGCTCCCAGTCTCCCCCAGCATCAGCCTCCCCATGCATCAGCCTCCACCAGCATCAGCCTCTCTCCTTCCAGCCTCTCTCCTTCCAGCCTCCCCCAGCATCAGCCTCCCCTTCCCAGCCTTCCCCAGGATCAGCCTCTCTCCTCCCAGCCTCCTTCCTCCCAGCCTCCTTCCTCCCAGCCTCCCTCAGCATCAGCCTTCCGCTCCCAGTCTCCCCCAGCATCAGCCTCCCCAAGCATCAGCCTCCACCAGCATCAGCCTCTCTCCTTCCAGCCTCCCCCAGCATCAGCCTCTCTCCTTCCAGCCTCCCTCAGCATCAGCCTCCCGTTCCCAGCCTTCCCCAGGATCAGCCTCTCTCCTCCCAGCCTCCTTCCTCCCAGCCTCCCTCAGCATCAGCCTTCCCCTCCCAGTCTCCCCCAGCATCAGCCTCCCCAAGCATCAGCCTCCACCAGCATCAGCCTCCCTCGTCCCAGCCTCCCCCTCCCAGCCTCCCCCAGCATCAGCCTCTCTCCTCCCAGCCTTCCCCATGATCAGCCTCTCTGCTCCCAGCCTCCTCCAGCACGCCGTGCTCCTCTGCCGACACACTCACACCCGATCGCATCCACTCACACACACCCGATCACATCCACTCACACACACCCGATCGCATCCACTCACACACACCCAATCGCATCCACTCACACACACCCGATCGCATCCACTCACACACACAGACACTGACGATATCGCACATACGCGCTTATACTCACAACATCCGGGGATATCACATGCTTCTGGCCATGTGATCCTCCGGCTGGTCCTGGAAGATCACAACAGCACAGTATCGAGGCCGAGAAGCAAGCGATATCCCAGGATGTTGTGAGTATGTGGATGCGATGTGATGTGTGTGTGTGAGTGAGTGTGATCTGATTTGTGTGTGTGTATGTGTGTGCTGTTATGTGTGTGCTGTTATGTGTGTGTGTGCGTGTGTGTATGTTCCGCCGCTGCAGGACCTTGATGTGTGGATGCGATGTGATGTGTGTGTGAGGTGTGTGTGAGAGTGAGTGTAAGCCGATGTACACTGGTAACTATGATACACATCGGGTAACTAAGGGACCTTAGTTACCCGATGTGTATAATGGTTACCAGCTTTCACGGCCTCCGTGAAGATCCCAGCATCGCAAGGTTATGTCTGGCGTTGCCGGGATCCTGACGGAGCCGGTGTAGAAGCAAGAGATATCCCAGCATGTTGTGATGTGTGAGGTGTGTGTGAGAGTGAGTGTGAGAGTGAGTGTGATCTGATGTGTGTGTGTGTACTCACCTGGGAATCGGGGCTCCGTGTCAGTTGGGCCAGAGCGAGCGTGCATTGCGTGAGGGGGGCGGGGCCTGCAGAGAGCCGGGGCGAGAGGCCAATCCGTGTGGGGGGGCGGGGCCATTGCGAGCCCAGCAGCCAATCAGCTTTGTGTCACCGTAAGGACACAATTTCGGAGCATGACAGACAGACAGACAGACAGACAGAATAAGGCAATTATATATATAGATATATATATATATTAGAACCGAGTTAATTATATTACTCCGGCCCTCTAAAACCATCCCAACTTCTCATGCGGCCCCATGGGAAAATTAATTGCCCACCCCTGGTTTAGACTATAAAGGGTTGCCGGAACCTTACCTATTTTAACTCCCAAGTATGTGATATATGACTTAGCCAATGTAATTCCTTCGAAAAGGGTTCTGCTCCCGTGTTTGAACATTTGTCCCTCCCAGGTATAGGAGCTTGAACTTTGACGCATTAATCTTGAAGCCTGAGTACGCTCCAAACTCTCGCAAAATATGTAAAATCTCGGGGACCTGCTGAGCTGGATTCAAAAGGAAAAGCAAAATATCATCAGCAAAAAAAGCTGACTGGATTTGCATATTATTTACAGAAATACCCTGAAAGGTGCTTTGTGTAGACAACAATCTTACCAATGCTTCCAGAGCCAGATTAAAAAGTAATGGGGAAAGGGGACAACCTTGCCTGGTTCCTTTCAGTAACGGAAAAAGGGCTGACAGATATCCTGGAATGTATACTTGAGCCTTCGGATTTGTGTAAATTTCTCTAATCTAGGTATAAAATGACCCCGAAAAACGCATTTCATCTAGAACTGAATAAAGCCATGCCCACTCAATATTATCAAAGGCTTTCTCGTTATCTATTGTAAGCAATGCAGGAGATTCTCCTTTCAGAGGCCGAAGGTTAACCCTATCCAGGACAAGAAGAACTTTTCTAATATTTAGTGTCCCTGATCTTTTCTGAATGAAGCCGGCCTGTGCTGGGGAAATCAGTTGGTGAAGAATTATAGGTAGACGATTTGCCATAATGTTTGACAGTATCTTCATATCTAGGTTGATAAGTGATATGGGCCTGTACGAACCATGATCTTTCAGGTCCTTCCCCTGTTTCGGAATGAATTTTATATATGCCCGGTTGTTATTTTGGAAAGACGCATTACCGTCTAATATGCTATTATACAGCTCTAGTAAGGTAGGTAAGATCTCTTCCTTTACAGTGTTATAGAATTCTCCCATAAATCCGTCAGGGCCAGGGGCTTTATGAATGTGAATGGAGTTGATTGTCCCCAATACTTCTTTCCCCGTAATATTGGCATTCAGAAAAGTGTGATGCTCTTCTGTGAGTCGAGGTAGTGTCACTTTAGATAAAAGATTATTATCAGGAAATTCGTCTCGCTTTTCCGACGAATAAAGGTTTCTATAATACGCGCCTAAAGTCTCAATTATTGTCTTAGGGTTTTTGTGTATTTTTTATTTGCATGGGTCCCTGAGTTATAATCCTATTTTCGCTAAGTTGGCCATTATTTTCCCTGCTTTATTTCCAAAGCGATGTAATGTAGCTTCTTGCATTGGCCTAGCCATTTGTTCCCGTTTTTCCGCCCACACATTAAAAGCCTTTTGTGCTATTACCCATCTATCTCTATATTCCCTATCAGGATTCTTTTGAAAAGAAGTATATGCTTCCCTCAATTTATGGGAGGTTTCAGTAAATTTAAGTTGAGCCCTTTTCTTCAAATAGGAAACATGTGCTGTTGTTCTGCCCCGTAATACTGCCTTCGCCGTGTCCCATGGTAACATAGGTGTGTCTTTATGCTGATCATTATGTACCATAAACTCCGTCCACCATTCTTTTAATTTCAAGGAAAAATCTGAAGGAATGAAGGATATCTCCACAGATAGTTTAATTCATAGTTTTGATGCCTTCAATATGAATCTACAATTTTCAGAGTCATGAAAATAAAGAAATTCTTTGAATGAGAAGGTGTGTCCAAACATTTGGTCTGTACTATATATATATATATATATTTCCCTAAAGGCCTCGTCACACTAAGCAATATCGCTAGCAACATCGCTGCTAACGAACAACTTTTGTGACGTTGCTAGCGATGTTGCTGTGTGTGACATCCAGCAACAACCTGGCCCCTGCTGTGAGGTCGTTGGTTGTTGCTGAATGTCCTGGGCCATTTTTTAGTTGTTGCTCTCCCGCTGTGAAGAACAGATCGCTGTGTGTGACAGCGAGACAGCAACAACAGAATGTGCAGGCAGCAGGAGCCGGCTTCTGCGGAGGCTGGTAACCACAGTAAACATCGGGTAACCAAGAAGCCCTGTCCTTGGTTACCCGATATTTACCTTTGTTACCAGCCTCCGCCGCTCTCACTGTCAGTGCCGGCTCCTGCTCTGTGCACATGTAGCTGCAGGACACATCGGGTTAATTAACCCGATGTGTGCTGTAGCTAGGAGAGCAGGGAGCCAGCGCTAAGCATTGTGCGCTGCTCCCTGCTCTGTGCACATGTAGCTGCAGCACACATCAGGTAATTAACCCGATGTGTGCTGTAACTAGGAGAGCAAGGAGCCAGCGCTAAGCGGTGTGCACTGCTCCCTGCTCTGTGCACATGTAGCTGCAGCACACATCGGGTAATTAACCCGATGTGTGCTGTAACTAGGAGAGCAGGGAGCCAGCGCTCAGTGTGCGCTGCTCCCTGCTCTCTGCACGTGTAGCTGCGTGCGCTGGTAACCAAGGTAAATATCGGGTTGGTTACCCGATATTTACCTTAGTTACCAAGCGCAGCATCTTCCACGCGGCGCTGGGGGCTGGTCACTGGTTGCTGGTGAGCTCACCAGCAACTCGTGTAGCCACGCTCCAGCGATCCCTGCCAGGTCAGGTTGCTGGTGGGATCGCTGGAGCGTCGCAGTGTGACATCTCACCAGCAACCTCCTAGCAACTTACCAGCGATCCCTATCGTTGTTGGGATCGCTGGTAAGTTGCTTAGTGTGACTGGACCTTAAATCACCATATACTACCCCTCTAATATACTACATGACTACACGCCCCATATACTACACCTGTAATATACTACATCACTGCATCCCAATATATTACACCTGTAATTAAGTATATCACCACATCCCCAATATACTACACCTTTAATATACTACATCACTACACCTCCAACATTAGTCACCACTCACCACCCTCCTCATTGTCCCTCCTCAGGCCTCTCCGTACGGCCTGCCTCTTCTCTTGTACGGGCCCCGCTGCTGTTTCTCTTGTATGGGCACCCGCCGCTGTTTCTCTTGTATGGGCCCCGGCTGCGCTGCTTCTTCTCCTGCCAGGAACTTTTCAAATGACACACGTGTATCGACGACATCAGGGTGCGTGCACGTGTTTCACAGAGAAAGTGTCGGGCAGGGAACAGAGGACAGATTCCTCCGTTCCGCTGTCTACACTGTGTGGAGCTGAGGGATCGCTCCCTGCCCGGCACGCTGTGTGTGATGAGGGCAATCTGGCCAAGGACCCCCGAAGCCTGGAGCTCTGGACAACAGGTCGGATTGACCTGATTACTGACCGGCCAGCAAGGGCACCCTGAATCTCCGGACCCCTGTGCTACTGCACCGGCTGTACCGGCGATATGTCCGCCACTGATATAATGGGCACCACATAGTTCCTTATACAGAATAATGACCCCACATGGTCCTCCATACAGACTAATGTGCCCCACAAAGTTCTCCATATAGCATTATGGGCCCCATATAATCCTCAATATATGTATTATGGGCCTCATGTAGTACTCCATATAGTATAATGGGCCCCACATAACCCTCCAAACAGTGTAATGGGCCTCACATATTGCTCCATACAGAATAATGATCCCACATAGTTCTCCATACAGAAAAATGGCCCCATATAGTCCTCCATACATAATAATGGGCCACATATAGTCCTCCATAAATAATAATGGGCCCCACATAGTCCTCTATACAGTATAATGGGCGACACATAAAAAAAAAAAATACTCACCTCTCCTCATTCCATGCTCTGGTCTCTGCTGCAAGCGCTCAAAATTTCTTTACCCCATGGCACAGTGAGCACAAAATATAATGATGGGGAGGGAGCAGACAGCTACCGTCTTTCATCATTGCATTCAACTGTATCAGCATCCGGGGAGTTGGCAGTGCCGCTGTTGTGGGACAAATATAATCACCCTGCGGGTAAGAGCTCACACTCAGGGGTCCCCAACTTGTGGCTCCAAACCTGTGATGTGTGCCTTGTGGCTGGGTTCCAGATTGGTGCCTTTCCATCTGGTCTTGCAAACAGTTATGAAGAGCAAGTCTCCAGATTGTGACATTTGTGAGTAGCCTCACTCAGAAGAGCAGATGTGAATGAAGATAGGATCTTGGAATACTGCCTTGGTGTGGTGCTTTCTGTGTAAAAGCTATGGCCATCATTCTTCTGATAACGGGGGCTATCACTACTATGAGGAACGGGAGCGAAATGTGGCTTGAGACCTTCTTTCAGAGCTGAATGTGGCTCTCACGGTCAGAAATGTTGGGGATCTCTACTCTAAGGGGACAGTCACTTGGGGACTCAGTTGTGAGGCCTCAATCAATAAAGGAATAGATGATAAGTTTTGAATACATAAGAACCTTTTTAATGGCAAAGTTTGTAACAAGGTTTTATGTGGATAGATCATTATTACTATAAAACAAATAGAAGACTAATGCATTTTACTAAAATTCTTTGCAGGTTTTGCGTGCAGCTGGCAGATATGCTTCAATGTCAGAGATTAGCTCATGTGAGTTTTTTTCCATTTTTTTATGCCACGAAAATAATTTAGAACATCTAAGTGTAGCTAACATAATAGTCTCCATAGCAACAAGCTATTACACAGAAGGATAATTTTATTATCAGATGAGTCATTGAGCTGTGAAATAGCATTTAACTTTTATTGCTTGCACTTCATGACGCTTCATTAAACACCGACCCTTATCTCCTTGGCAGGCCTCCATCATACTCCTCTTCACACCACTGCCATCTCTAGCCTGCTGCCTGTTTCTGGTGGGGAGATTTCTACAAATAATGATAGTAACAGCTCTCTCTATTTACAGACAGATGGAAAGAAAGGTATTTTGAAAGATACGGTACTTACTTTTGCCTGTGGTATACGCCTTTGTACCTATCGACTTCTTTTATGAAAGACTTTATGGTTCCATCTTACATCATATGAACAAAATATGGTTTTTTGTTTTCCTATTGTATCAATAGGAGGAAGAGGAACCTTTGTTACCTCAGCATTTGACCAACTATGTTCGACATCTCCTAAACCCTCCTGAAACGTGAGTTTGCTTGCAATAAACATAGCAATTTGACTAATATTGTCAGTTAAGGTCGCTTTACACGCGGCGATTAATCGTGCGATCGCATGTGCGATCGTACCCGCCGCCATCGTTTGTGCAACACGGGCAATTTGTTGCCCGTGTCGCACAAAGTCGGTAACCCCCGTCACACGTACTTACCTTCAGAACGACCTCGCTGTGGGCGGTGAACATCCTCTTCCTGAAGGGAGAGGGACGTGCGGCGTCACAGAGACGTCACACAGCAGACGCCCAATAGAAGCGGAGGGGCGGAGATAAGCGGGACGTAACATCCTGCCCACCTCCTTCCTTCCACATTGCCGGCGGAACGCAGGTAATCTGCAGTTCATCATTCCCGGGGTGTCACACGGAGCGATGTGTGCTGCCTCGGAACAATGAACAACCGGCGCACAGAAGGACGTTCGATTTTTTGAAAATGTGCGACGTGTCAACGAGCAACGATAAGGTGAGTATTTTTGCTCGTTCACAGTCGCTCGTAGCTGTCACACGCTACGATATGTCAAACGATGACTGATGTGCGTCACTAACGACGTGACCCCGACGACATATCGTTAGATATATCGTAGCGTGTAACGGGCCCTTTAGTGTAAGGCTACGTGCCCATGATCCGGACATGCTGCACCTGATATGCTGCGAATGCCACAGCAGGAGACTGAGCTGCCTGTGCATATGATCCGGGTTCAGGAAGCTGCGGTCGTTCTCTCTGTTCTCCCTGCGTGGCTTCACAGAAATGAAATGGCATGTAGTGGCTTGGGAAGCTGCACAGCAGGTCAGTTTACACTGTGGGAAAAACAAGCACAGTGGGCACGGGATTTCTATAAATCCCATCCACTGTGCTTGTACGGTACAACGCAGCGTTTTGCACACAGCGAAAACATGCTGCCTCCAAAATGCTTGACTGATGGACTAGTGAATTGCGCTCCTGGTAATCTAATAAATAAGACACCACACACTGCGTGACATGGATTAAAATTTTGGCCACAGCAGCCCTTTATTTTAATAAGAAAAAACATCAATAAGAAAAAACAAGATTATCGGCCCAGAGATGTGGTTGTTATAAATCCCAACTGCTTGTTCAGTCTTTAAGTCCAGGACAAAGGAATGACACCTTAACATGGGACCTATTTCTTATATGGCCCCTGCCCCCATCTCTCCTCCTGCTCGCCCACCACCACATTCCTTAGGTAAAAACCCCCATCCCTTACTCCTTAACCCTTTCCTGGATCTATCACTGCCTCAGTCATGTACGTTACGGCTATCTGCCTTCACTCTGCTGTATACCCTGATTGTTTGCACACCATCTTAGGGCTCACTTAGACAAGCCTATATTCGATTAGTATGTGCTGTCCATGCTGACACAATAATAACCTGTGTACCAGTGCACACAACTGGTTTTCCATACTGACCAATGGTCTGTGTGAAGATGTTCACAGTATGTACTAGTCTGGTTCATTTTATGGCCAGGCGACTGCATGTCAATGAAAGACAGCTCTTACAATAGGCCACTAGGCGAAGAGCTCACAGAGCTTCTACGTAATCAGTCACATTTGCAATTTGTTAACATGACTGGCTCAAGTTTTAGTAAGCTGTATGAACCCTGCCTTAATATAATCTTTTGAGGGTCAGCATGACATACATTAATACATAGTTGATCATATTAAAAATACCAATATTATAATATAACCTATAATCCTACAATCTTATTCCAGAGGAAGCCAAATCCTTTATATGTGTAGTAGATGTCCGTTATCTTTGAATATTTCAAAATTCAAATTCGCCAGGTTTGACAAATTTGTCCCTCAAAATTGTATTTGAAATTATTTAATTCACTGTGAATTGCAATACTGCAAAGTATCCAATTGCCCTGAAAAGATATGTGTAAGACACGGAGTTCTCCTAGGACAGTATGCAACTCCTTTCAAGCTCTACAACACAAACACAACCTTAGTAATGTCAAAGCGACCCCACCATTGTAATGCATGGTAATCCAGTGGAAACTAACAACCCATTTAATAATTCAGTACACGACGTTTCAAATGGAAAAAAAAGTATAAACATTACTTTTTAGTATTTTGTGATCATACAGAACATCTGTGCAGTGTCGCTGTCAGAGGTAACATTATCCTGCTGTCACTGAGATAAGTAATGCGCTATACAGCATAGTCTATCACGGTTAGGGTAGTTTCACACTTGCGTTGAACGGTATCCGTTGCATTGCGTTGTGTAACGGATGCAACGGATGTGTTGCATATAGTGACACAACGGATGCAACGGATGCTGCAAAACAACGCAATTCGTTTTGATTTTTTTTTTTTCCCGGTTTTACCAGCGGCAGACTATAGTGAACGATCAGCTGATCGTTCCCTGCAGCCGGCCGCTGGGTGATCAGCTGATTGCTCCCAGTAGCCGGCCGCCTGGTGATCAGCTGATCGCTCCCGCCCGCCGGGTGATCAGCTGATCGCTCCCGCCCGCCGGGTGATCAGCTGATCGCTCCCGGCCGCCGGGTGATCAGCTGATCGCTCCCGGCCGCCGGGTGATCAGCTGATCGCTCCCTGCAGCCGGCCGCCGGGTGATCAGCTGATCGCTGTCACTTGCCGGCGCCCGGGCATGCCGGCGGGCGTGCGCTCAGCTGAGCGCTGTGACTTGCCGGCGCCCGGGCATGCCGGCGGGCGGGCGCTCAGCTGAGCGCTGTGACTTGCCAGCGGCCGGGCATGCTGGTGGCCGGTCGTTCAGCTGAGCGCTGTCGCTTGCCGACGGCCGGGCGCTCAGCTGAACGTTCGGCCACCGCGAGCCAAAATAAAGTTTGATTTAAAAAAAAAAGAGCATGCGCAGTGAAATCCAGAGGATTCCGCTGCTCAAAATAACGTTACATGCTGCGTTCCTCCCGCTGGGCGGAAGCAACGGAGCGTCGCCCAGCGGAAGCAACGCAGCTCCTTTTGGTACAATCCGTCAACCATACAAGTCTATGGGAAACAGCGGAATCCGTTAACGGATTCTGCTGTTTCCCAAAAGGGCGGATTGTAACGGAAGGAAAATAACGCAAGTGTGAAAGTACCCATAGCAGAAGCTAGTGAAGCACGAGACGATCAAGTGACTGCCAGTAATAGTATTTTAGTGTTTTTTGCTAATTAAGATTTAGGGTACATGCCCACAATGAGTGTTTGACACAGTGTATTTTTGCAGAGTCAAAAAATGCAGCATTTTACAGTACAAGCAAAGTGAATGAGATGAATAGAAATCTCATGTCCACCGTGCTTTTTTATGCTGTCTAAAATGACCTGTGGTGCATTTTTTTCAAATTTACAGCATGTCAATTTACCTTGCGGAATTTCCCTATAGACTTGCATTAGGTGCAGGAAAGTCTAAAGGTAAAAAACTCATATGCGTTTCTAATCCGTTTCCGTGGCGGAAACGCATCAAAAACGCAAATTCACACTTGAGCATGTCAGTACCAGGGAGTTTTAAAAATAAAGCAGCTTTATTTAAAGCATGACACACCAAATAGAGACAAAAAAAAAATGCAGTTGCAAAAATGCGATAAAAACATAACGTCAAAAATGCAATGAAAAGAACACAAGCAAACTACAGTGAGAAATTCTGCAGCATTAAAAACTCAACAAACACGGATTGTGGGAAACTACCCTCACTCTCCTAAGCTTTCCACGCCTCTCCTCCCCCTTTGTTCAGGGGCATGTTAATTTTATGCACGCTTTGTTACATCAGGTTGCTTACCACATGAACTATTTATGTACAATTTATATAGTTTACTAGCTGTAGTACCCGACATTGCCCGGGATAGTGACTGTCTCTCTGTCTCTCTCCCACTCTCCCTCTCTCCAAGCCTTTGTCTGTCTCCCTCTCTGTCTGTCTCTCTATCTCTCTGCCTGTCTCTGTCTCTCGGTCTCTCTCTGTCTCTGTCTGTCTTGGTCTGTCTGTATCTCTCTTTGTCTGTTTCGGTCTGTCTGTCTCTGTCTCTCTACTGTATGTGTCTCTGTCTGTCTCTCTATCTCTGTCTGTCTCTCTTTTTGTCTGTCTCTATCTGTCTGTCTCTCTGTCTGTCTCTCCGTCTGTCCTTCTCTGTCTGTCTCTTTCCCTGTCTGTCTCTTTCCCTGTCTACCTCTTTCTCTATGTCTCTTTGTCTGTCGGTCTCTTTGTCTGTCTCTTTTTCTGTTTGTCTCTTTTCCTGTCTGTCTCTTTTCCTGTCTGTTTTTTTCCAGTCAGTCTGTCTCTGTATGTCTGTCTTTTTCCCTGTCTGCATCTTCCCTGTTTGTCAGTCTGTCTCTCTCTATGTGTCTCTGTCTATCTCTATCTATCTGTCTCTGTCTGACTCTTTCCCTGTCTGACTCTTTCCCTTTCTGACTCTTTCCCTGTCTGTCTTTTTCCCTATCTGACTCTTTCATTGTCTGTCTCTTTACCTGTCTGTCTTTCTTTGTCTCTTTCCCTGTCTCTCTGTCTGCCTCTTTCCCTGTCTGTCTCTTTCCCTGTCTGTCTCTTTCCCTGTCTGTCTCTTTCCCTGTCTGTCTCTTTCCCTGTCTGTCTCTTTCCCTGTCTGTCTCTTTCCCTGTCTGTCTCTTTCCCTGTCTATCTCTTTCCCTGTCTGTCTCTTTCTCTGTCTTTCTGTCTCTTTTCCTGTATGCCTCTGTCTGTCTGTCTCTTTCCCTGTCTGTCTGCCTCTTTCTCTGTCTGCTTCTTTTCCTGTCTGTCTCCGTCTCTCTCCCTGTCTGCCTCTGTCTGTCTGTCTCTCTGTCTGTCTGTGCCTATATCTGTCTGTGCCTGTGTGTGTCTGTCTCCTTATCTCTATCCGTCTCTCCACCGACAAATTACCTCACACAGAAGCTTCTTATACTATGAATGTCTTTTGTTCCTATAGCAACCAATCACAGCTCCTATTAATGACCTGTAGCTCCCAGCTCCTTTGACTTTAATGGAAGCAGGTTTTGGCGAATAACTGTAAAGCGCAGGGTTAAATGTTCCCCTCAAAACATAGTGTATGACATTCACTGAGTCAAATGAGGTGTCTGTGCAAAATGTTTTGATTGTAAATGTGACAGTGCGGATTCCTTTAGAGGACACACATACACACACACACTCAGCTTTATATGTTAGATGTGGTAAAAGTGTTGTGAAAGCATTACACCTCAAGCGGTTTATTATATTACAATAATGTACATTGATGACATGCTTATTTCATGCACTGCTACTATAATAGATTGTTTTTGTGCATTTGTTGATATGTATGAATAGTTTTCCGGCTTACCAATAGAACATAATAAAATCTAGTCTTATGTTTTTGCTTACATTCTTGTCTATTAGGCTTATTGATCTTCCATGTATCTTCTTTCTTTTCTATGTAGGAATGAGCAGAAACCTTCACCGAGATGGAAGATTTATGCATGGGATAAGCATTTTAAATTTCCCACCAGGATGATAGTGACAGCGGTTCTCTGTTTGATCTGTTTGTATAATGTATGTCACACACCAAATCAGCCTAAAGCCCCCCATATACTTTAGATGGCTGTTGGCTGAACGATGGTTTGGCCAAAATTTGGCCGACGGACGTTTTGGACATATCTCCCATACATGAGAGCGCATGGTCGGCCAAGTGCTCAAGTGTTTTCTAAAGAGAAAGAAACATGTCTAACAGTGTTGGCTTGTCTCAGGAAGAACACAAGGATTGGCAGCCTGAAATCAGATATGACAGGTCCTTAAAGGAGTTATCCACTACTCAGGCAACCCCTTTTCAATTACCGAAGAAAAAAATGTATCACCTCACCAGCAAATGGAACAGCATATCAATTCATCAAGGAATTTCCATTATAATAAATTCAGGTGCCCGACTCTTTATGGCTGGTGTCCATGAGTTTCATAAAATGAGTCCATAGAAAAATAAAAATTCAATGGAAGCCCATGGAATGAGTACAGGGCAGGAAATTTAACGTGTTTTTGACTTGCCTGCCCAAAACAAGTCAGTTGCCTGCCCTGTACTCATTCCATGGGCTTCCATTGCATTTTTCTATGAACTCATTTTAATGATTAGAAATAAATTGAGATTTTAATTACGCTGGTGCTGGATCAAACTTTTTATACCCATTCCAATTAGACTATCCCCACAAGCAGTAGAAACACCTTATACTCACCTCAGGTGCTGACACCAATCCAGCAATGTCACCTTCAGGTTTCTGGTGACGTTGTAATGTTACTGCTGTCTCAGTATATCAGCAACATCTGTAGGAGGTGAGAAGGAAGTGCTCCATTAGCGGACGATTATTGGCTTCAGGGCTTAAATGACATAACGTCATGCGAGCACCAGGAGATCCATTGCTGACTTTGTTAGAATGGCGCTGAGGGTGAATATAAAGTGTTTTCATTCTACGTGGAAGAATATTGTAATTGAGAAGGGGTTGTCCAAGTACAGGAAAACCTATGTAACGCTCTCCTGACTATGACTTGTTCAGGGCTCCCATGCACATTAGACTCTTGGCTGAATCTTTTGTTAGTTCAGCCACCATTATTTTATTGTATATGGGAGGTTTAAGATGGCACCTTGTAGTCTAACTATTTGCAGTTGGTCCATGTGTTGCTATAGTTAATGTTTGTTTCAGTTTTTCCTTGTAGATTTATTTGTTTCACCAAAAGCTGTGAAAAGCCTGGATAATTGGATACTAGGAAAAGTTAACCTGTCCTTTTCCAACCAAACCATAGTCATGTTACTACTGTTAAAAGGTTAGCGATCAAATAATATTACATGTCACTCAGTGCAGTAAATGCTACATTAGCAGTCAGACTGTTCTTTCGTTTTTCTTTTTACAGATTGCTGGTTTTATTCGACCTTCCCTTCTGCTTTTACAAATGTAATCTACATCTTGCATGTGCTCTCAAGCTACAGGTTGGTGCCACTGATCCCTTATATTCCCCACCAATCATGCTAGTTTATAGAAAAACAAATAATCAAATGACTTATATAGCTGTGGTGATATGTGCAGTTGGTGCTGCCCTAAAAATTAAAGGGGTTGTCCACTACTTTGACATTGATAGCTTTCTCCTAGGATAGCTCATCAATGTCTGATCAGCTGGGATCCGAAACGCCGCACCCCCGCCGATTAGCTGTTCTCAGTCCCGGCAGCGTCAGCAGGAGGCCGGAAATGCTCAGTTCTGGTGCTGCTCTGTCTTCTGATAGTGGCCATAGCCAGGTACTGCACATCCACCTCCCATTCTAATCTATTAGAAGACGGAGCAGCGCCGGAACTGAGCATTTCCGGCCGCCTGCTACCGCTGCCGGGACTGGACTGTGAACAGGTGATCGGCGGGGGTGCGGCGTGTCGGACCCAGTCCAATCAGAAATTGATGAGCTATCCTAAGGATAAACCATCAATGTCAAAGTAGTGAACAACCCTTTTAAAGTAAAAGATTGTTTTACAATTTTTATAAAATATTTCCAAAGTGACAAATTGTATATATGATACTGTAAAGAGTTATTGTGTGGTGCAATTGGTGCAGATTCCAGTACTACAGCAATTTTTTTTAGCATTTACTAAACTAATTCTTTGTTTTAGAAAAGAATTGAAGAAACTTTACAAAGGTGCCTCAGAGATTCCCAAAACTGGCCGCCCTGCTGTTGTCCTGGTAATGCTTTGTAATTGTCAGTAATCTGATTTATTACACCCATGGCCTTCTGTAGAATATTGCTGCGCTGAGCCTTGATGTTTTCCAACTTGTTCACCAGACTTGCGCAACAAAACCAAAGTCGAGATAAAGGTTTTAGACAACTGTTTCATTGAAAGAATGTTTCTGGAATAGTATTATTTCAGTGTTTGCACAAGCACACCTGGCTAGAGCGTATTTATTCTGGCTGCACAATAGCAATTCATCCTAATTTGTGATAGGCAGCCCAACAGAGACAGAAAGATAGGGGCACTGCTGACAAGGACTATGACTATTTTGCTTCTTCAGTACCGTACATATGTTTTTATTTTCAAGTCCTCAACGTCATTCAAGACAATTGTCTTGTCACAAATATGCAAAAGTCAAAATAGGCCTGATTAAGGCCAAATAAAAAATGACTTATACTATAGGACAAAAAAAACGCACTTAAAATGTTACATTTTATTAAAAGGAACCTGTCAACAGATTTTTAATGTATAAACCAAAACTGGCACCTTCAGCAGCTCCTGTGCTGCATTCTATAAAGGTTCATATTATCCCCTGACTCCCCCTGTACACCCCAGAAATACTCTTATAAAATCTCCCTTGCTGTATGTTAACCTGGACGGTCCTGTCCGATGGGCGTGCTTGCTGCAGCATCTGTTCCTCCTGTTTGCGCTGATCGCCACCCTCTTGTTATTATTTACATGGATGACGCCTCCTGTGTCATCCATGTAAATATTTTTTCCCATTAAACAATAGGTTACTTTTTCCCATTATTAATGGTATAATGAATATACTCAATTTATGTTTTGGGTTCAGATGATACATTTTTTAAAAACAGGCAGGGAAATGTTTTACCTCACAGAAAAATCAGCTATGATCCCTGTTCTGCTATCTGTATTCTCTCTTTTGTGTCCTCCCCTGCCCAGGAGCTGTGGTATGATAAGACCATGTCCCTGTACGGTCAGACACAGCCATTACACAGTACACAGCAAGGACACATATATATGATTATCTCAGCACAGGAACACTTTTTTAAACACCTCAAAATGTGGAAATTATTATTATTCGAAGATCTATTGATTAAAATCAACTTTAAAAAGAGCTTTGTATGTGGGAAAAGCCTTTTAAGTGTTGGACTAGTGTACCCTGGGTGGGGTCAAGTAAGAGGGAGAGTTACGGTTCATTAGAGAGGAGGCAGAGAAGAGGTAGTGAGCGAGCCTGTCCTTGGAAGCCCTAGTTAGAGCTGCCATGCTACAGTGAAGAGAGCCTAATTATTCTTCTACAGTGCAGAGACTGTTTTGATCATACGGTAGCGCTGATTGGATGCAATTTGTAAGTTGTACATAATAGCACTATGATTTCCAAATTTCAATTTTTCACTGTAGCTTTCCTGTTAATAGTTGGTATAAGGGTAGGTTCACTGGACCATTTTCTCAACATCTGAGACGTATAGTCAGATTAGTCTGATCACACTTTGATCAGAGTTTTCCCAGAGTTTAATCAGAGTGGCATGAGTTTTTCTCAGACATAATGTTCTGTCCGTCCATGAAAATGAGACCAGTGGCGTAACTACCGCGGTCGCAGCGGTCGCGATCGCGACCGGGCCCGGGCGGTTTGGGGCCCGCGGGGACCCGGCAGATCAGCAGCCAGCTCCTCTCAGTGAGAGAGAAGCTGCGCTGATCTATCACAGTGCACGCGCCCACTATATGACCCGCTGCCGCCCCCGACACCGGGCCCTCCTGCCCGATGTCAGCGGCGGCACCGGGGCCCCCCTCCCCCGTCACCGCGCACAGTAATAATGAAGCAAAGAGCGGCCGGCGCCGCTCTGCATCATCATTCTCCCCCTGTGCCTGTGCGGTGACGTCACTCCTGTGCGACTGCTGTGCTGAGTGCACAGAGCGCAGGGAGGGAGGACGCCGACCACAGCACCGGGAGGACGAGCAGCAGTGGAAGGAGGAGAGCAGGGAGTACAGCATCAGTGGAACAAGGAGACGTCAGGACAGAGCAGCAGTGGAAGGAGGAGAGCGGTGAGTACTTGTTTTTTTTTTTATATATATATGAGTACACGGTGGTCAGAGGCCTGGAGTGGGGAGGCTGCATTATACTGTACATGGAGGCCTGGGGTGGGAAGGCTGGATGATACTGTACATGGAGGCCTGGGGTGGGGAGGCTGCATCTGTACATGGAGGCCTGGGGTGGGGAGGCTGCCTGATACTGTACATGGAGGCCTGGGGTGGGGAGGCTGCATCTGTACATGGAGGCCTGGGGTGGGGAGGCTGCCTGATACTGTACAAGGAGGCCTGGGGTGGGGAGGCTGCATGATACTGTACATGGAGGCCTGGGGTGGGGAGGCTGCATCTGTACATGGAGGCCTGGGGTGGGGAGGCTGCCTGATACTGTACAAGGAGGCCTGGGGTGGGGAGGCTGCATGATACTGTACATGGAGGCCTGGGGTGGGGAGGCTGCCTGATACTGTACATGGAGGCCTGGGGTGGGGAGGCTGCATCTGTACATGGAGGCCTGGGGTGGGGAGGCTGCCTGATACTGTACAAGGAGGCCTGGGGTGGGGAGGCTGCATGATACTGTACATGGAGGCCTGGGGTGGGGAGGCTGCATCTGTACATGGAGGCCTGGGGTGGGGAGGCTGCCTGATACTGTACAAGGAGGCCTGGGGTGGGGAGGCTGCATGATACTGTAAATGGAGGCCTGGGGTGGGGAGGCTGCCTGATACTGTACATGGAGGCCTGGGGTGGGGAGGCTGCATGATACTGTACATGGAGGCCTGGGGTGGGGAGGCTGCATGATACTGTACATGGAGGCCTGGGGTGGGGAGGCTGCATCTGTACATGGAGGCCTGGGGTGGGGAGGCTGCCTGATACTGTACAAGGAGGCCTGGGGTGGGGAGGCTGCATGATACTGTACATGGAGGCCTGGGGTGGGGAGGCTGCATCTGTACATGGAGGCCTGGGGTGGGGAGGCTGCCTGATACTGTACAAGGAGGCCTGGGGTGGGGAGGCTGCATGATACTGTACATGGAGGCCTGGGGTGGGGAGGCTGCCTGATACTGTACATGGAGGCCTGGGGTGGGGAGGCTGCATGATACTGTACATGGAGGCATGGGGTGGGGAGGCTGCATGATACTGTACATGGAGGCCTGGGGTGGGGAGGCTGTCTGATACTGTACAAGGAGGCCTGGGGTGGGGAGGCTGTCTGATACTGTACATGGAGGCCTGGGGTGGGGAGGCTGCATGATACTGTACATGGAGGCCTGGGGTGGGGAGGCTGCATGATACTGTACATGGAGGCCTGGGGTGGGGAGGCTGCATGATACTGTACATGGAGGCCTGGGGTGGGGAGGCTGCATGATACTGTGCATGGAGGCCTGGGGAGGCTGCATTATACTGTACATGGAGGCCTGGGGAGACTCCATTATACTGTACATGGAGGCCTGGGGAGGCTGGCAGCATTATTATACATGGAGGCCTGGGGAGGCTGGCTGCTATATTATACATGGAGGCCTGGGAGGCTGGCTGCTATATTATACATGGAGGCCTGGAGAGGTTGGCTGCATTATTATATATGGAGGCCTGGTGAGGCTGCATAATAAACATGAAGGACACCTTATACATTGAATATAGAGGTGTAATATACATAGAGGTCTATGAGGCTGCATTATACTGGAGGTCTATAGGGCTGCATTAAAATGGAGGTCGGGGGGGGCTGTATAATACAAAATGAAGGGACACCTTATACATGGAATATAGGGGTGAATTATACATGGAGGAGTATGGGGCTGCATAATACCATCTGAAGTTTTATGGGGTTGTGTTATAATACATATAGGACTATGGGGGCTGCATTATAATATATGGAGGACTATGGAGGCTACCTTATACATGGACTATGGAAGTGCATTATAAAATATGGAGGACTATGTGGTGCAGTATAATATATGGAGAACTATGGGGTGAATTTTAATACATGGAGAACTATGGGAAATGCATTATAATTGAAGGGCTACTTTATACATGGAGGATTATGGGGGTGCATTATAATATATGGAGGGCTATGTATCTGCATTCTAATATATGAAGGGTTATGTGAGACCCTTTATACAATTATTTGGAAGGCTATGTGGGGGCTGTTATAGTATTTTGAGAACTTTATACAGGGGGGACAAAGATACAAGTATGGGATGGAAATGTTTTGTGCTGAGGGAAAAAGGCTCTTTCCCTCAGCAGCCAACTTTCCCATGCTCTGCTATACATCTCTCAGCACCCAGCTTTCCCATGTTCTGATATACATCTCTCAGCACCCAGCTTTCTCATGCTCTGATATGGGAAAGCTGGGTGCTGAGGACAAGATAAATATCAGAACATAGGAAAGCTGGGTGCTGATAGAGGGATTTCAGGGTGCTGTGGGTGAGAGCCAAGTGTCAGCGTCATTATCCTGTACCCCGAGTGTCAGTGTCATTATCCCTTACCCCATACCTCCCAACCGTCCCGGATACAGCGGGACTTTCACGCTTTACGTTGTTTGTCCCGTTGCCACGATCGGGACGGCCGGCTCCCGGGCTCCGCCCACCCACTCTCTCTCCGCCTACCTGCTTTTCCCTCCTACCATCCCAGTAGACGTGGCATAACAGAGAGGAGCGCTGCCTGTGCTGCTGCTGGTACAGTAAAATCTCCCCAGCGCTGATTTCCCTCCCTCCCCCCCCCTCACCCCCGGCCGGAGCCTCTCTGTGCGGTCGGCCGGCCGCCTTTCTGTGCGGTCGGCCGGCCGCCTTTCTGTGCGGGCGTCGGCCGGCCGCCTTTCTGTGCGGGCGCCCCCCGGCCGCCTGTCTGTGCGGGCGCCCCCCGGCCACCTGTCTGTGCGGGCGCCCCCCGGCCGCCTGTCTGTGCGGGCGCCCCCCTGCCGCCTGTCTGTGCGGGTGCCCCCCTGCCGCCTGTCTGTGCGGGCGCCCCCCTGCCGCCTGTCTGTGAAGGCGACCGGCCACCTCACTGTGTGGGCGACCGGCCGCCTCACTGTGGCTCCCTGCGTGTCCATGCTGGAGGCCCGCCGGCTGCCTGCGTGTCCATGCTGAATGGGTGTGGATGGGGAGGGGATATGGGCGTGACTGTGAAATGGGTGTGGTTAGGGGGCGTGGCCTAAAAATTTGCCACGGCGCTACGCGCGCCGCAAACTTTGTCCTTCTTTTCCTTCTTTAAAAGTTGGGAGGTATGCCTTACCCCAAGTGTCTGTGTATGTGGAGGGGGGGCCCAGGTCTAAACTTTGCACCGGGGCCCATACAACTCTAGTTACGCCACTGAATGAGACCCTCCGAGTATGGTCCGATTTTTATCATGAACCCCTAGACTTGAATGTGCAAGTGCTATCCGATTCTCAGAAGAAAATAGTGCATGCTGCGATTTCTTACACATGCCGAAACGGTCATTTACAAAAAAAAAACAACAAACTGTTAATCTTCACTGCCCCATTGACTAACATTGGCTGAAGTGCGATCCATTTTTTTTACGGTTGGCAATCAGAATGAAGATACAGTTGTATGCATGAGCCCCAATAGTGAAAATCAAAGCTAAAAGTGCTTTAGAATTTAACCTAGCTTTCTCCTCCAAGCTACCTCTTCCATAACGATAATCTGGTTTTACTAGCATTGGTATAGTAGTGATATGAGAGATGACTGAATTGATTTCATGCAAATCAGTTTTGTTTTGAATTTTAGTAAATTCACTGGACCCGGTGAAATTGAACAATTTGCTATTCAATTCGCACAGACCCCCCCCCCCCCCCCAAATGCATACATTAATTTTACACAAAGCGGAAGCTTGCACGAGCCAGAGAAGACTCACATGACCTCATGCATGGTTGTGTGGGCTTCCCCATAAAGTCTTGTGGTTATTTCATGGTATATCACGGCTAATTAGGAGGCACTATCATAACCTGTATGACAGCAGTGAAAAACATCTACCATCTGTTACACATGTCTGTACATGACAAGGTCTCTTTGACATTACTAAAGCTGGTGTCACACTAAACGACAGCGACAACGACGTCGCTGTTACGTCACCATTTTCGGTGACGTAACAGCGACCTTGTAAGTCGCTGTTATGATCGCTGCTTAGCTGTCAAACACAGCAGAAGCAGCGATCATAAGGTCGCTGTGCTACATGTTCAGAGAGCAGGGAGCCGCGCTTAGCGCTGGCTCCTTGCTCTCCTGCAGCACACATCGGGTTAATTAACCCGATGTGTGCTGCAGCTATATGTCACAGTTCAGAGAGCAGGGAGCCGCGCTTAGCGCTGGCTCCTTGCTCTCCTGCAGCACACATCGGGTTAATTACCCGATGCGTACTGCAGCCACATGTCACAGTGCAGGAGCCGGCACTGGCAGCAAGAGCGGAGGCTGGTAACCAGCGTAAACATCGGGTAACCAGGGAAAGGTCTTCCCTTGGTTACCCGATGTTTACGCTGGTTACAGCTTACCGCAGCTGCCAGACGCCGGCTCCTGCTCACTGATCGCTTCATTTCGTCGCTCTCTCGCTGTCACACACAGCTTTGTGTGTGTCACAGCGGGAGAGTGACGACCAAAAAATGAAGCTGGACATTCAGCAACGACCGGCGACCTCACAGCAGGGGCCAGGTCGTTGCTGGATGTCACACACAGCGACAGCGACGGGACGTCGCTGCAACGTCACAGAAAATGGTGACGTAGCAGCGACGTCGTTGTCGTCGTCGTTATGTGTGACACCAGCTTTAGGCTACGTTTTGGTAAATAGCTTGAATAGTGTTCAGTACAGTCCTAGTTGACCACAAAGTATTATTCACACATTTTCAGGGCATCTGAAGACTCTGCTGTACTTACGATATGTGACAACTAGATTAACTGAATATCAAGACTTTTTGAAAAAAAAATTGACAAAGTAGCCAAATTTGACATTCAAAACATTTGCTCATCTATGTCACCCTTTTTAATGCACTATGTAGCATGTACTGTTGTTGACACGGAAGTGCTTGGATATATCAAGCTTTGTATATTGCATATAAATACATAAGAACTTGTATCTTCAAATTATTTACTGTGCTCATATTTCAGGCCGCTAGTATCCGATATGCTGGAAATCAGATCGCATATTTGCTGTGGGGTAGGTGAAAAATTATTCTCATTGTCAGTTATAGAAAGTATAAGTTATTAAGCAATATTCTACTTAAAGCCCTATGTACAGCTTTGCAGTGTTTCATGTCTCTATTGGGTGTTTCTGTAGGTTACTTTCTACTGCACATCATGTTCTTCTTAATAAGTCTGATTATAACATTTTGGATTGTAATCCCAATCAAAGAAGGAAAAGGAATGATGATTCTTCAGATCGTCGGCTATACAGTGTAAGTATATTGTAGAAATGTTACAATGATTCTTGTTGTGTTATTGCTTCCGGTACCCTGAGGTGTGGCATAGTCTGACCTGCAGCTAAACCCATCTACTGTAGTCCAATAAGGAGACTGTATCCTGAAGTCTATGCAGCTTATTGAAAGTTAAGTAAATGTATTTGGTAAAACAAGAAACAGTAAAATAACAAGGAATCACCACATGTATAAAGGTAAGACAGAAATACATATCACAAATGGCTAAACAGTGTATAAACAACATGAGTTACACCAGCTTGTTATCGAGTCCTATAAATGCTGCTGAATAATGCGGAGTGACAGTCTTAGGTATCTGATTGCTATAAACAGGTACCACATAATGCTTCTTAACAACAATTCGGTTATAAAGGGGTATAAAATGGTGGATGTCCACTGTCCCCAGTCCATAAGGAAAATGGGCCTTCTTCCCGCAATGCACCACTACAGAGAGAGGAGATGGGAAGAGCAGAGGGTCAAACTAGTGCCAATAAGCAAATTCAACCACTAGATGGAGCTTCTTTAATGGAAACAACAAAGCCAGTAATGAAAACATCAAACTTAAAGGGGTTGTCCGGTCTGAAGTGATAAGTCTGCAGTCACGCTATGTGATTGTAGACTTATGAATCCTCCCAGGGCACACATTGGGTGTTTTGGGGATTTTCAGGTTTTTAAGTCAGGAACAGCAGTCAACTGACCAAAATTGTTCCATATGCATGTTTCTGGTTTCTGGATACCATGCCTGATGAAGAGACCTGAGTAGTCTCGAAAGCTTGCAATTATTACCATCTTTTCAGTTAGCCATTAAAAGGTATCAACCACTGAGGACTCTCTGTTCTTTTAAACAATTTTTTTTATCTCTACTGGCTAACACGGTACAAAGATATATTTTACTTGTTTCTGGTAAGAATCCGACTAGTGAGTGCGGCCTCACTCAATACATATGTGTGACGCCCTGGACTAGTCAGGTTGTCCCAGGTAGTCCCATGCACACACCCCCCCCTCCCTAAAAAGGTGACAGCAGCCAAACTTAAAAACTTTGTCACCACCCTCCAGGTTTGATGTCCACACCAGGGGGCGGAGCCAGGTGATTGGCTCCACCCACCGAGGAGTTCACAGGCCTGGAGGCGGGAAAAAGACACAAGTTCAGTGTGTAGTAGTCTAGTCTTGTCAGTGAAGGAGAGAGGTCGAGTTCAAGGACAGACCTGTGACCAGGCATGCCAATAGTCTACTCAGGTAGATGGGTTGGAGCCCAGTCACCTCTGGCAAGAAGGCAGATGGTGGGGGCTGCCTGCAGGAGCTGGGATTACAGCTGGTGGAACCGTAGAGACCCGGGTCGGGCGGTGGCCCGCCGGTACCGAACCGGGGAACCGATTGGAAACTGGAGCACCAGGAGGGGTACTCAGACCCAGTACAAAGCCCCGAACCGACAGGGCCGAGTCATATCAACTGATTGAGGACTGGACTTAAGGACCTTTCCCACACAAGACCCGTTAGAAGACAACAGCCCAACCATACCAGGTAAAGCCACCGCCAAGGCATAGAGACCCAAGGGGCCAGCGTCTGTGGGCAAACAGGGCTCTTCCAACACCCAGCAAGCCGGGGAGCGGACTACCGTTGCTTAGGCATAGGAGTCAAACATTCACACAGAGGTGTAGGAGAAAGGCGGAAACCACCAACCTGATAAGGGAGAAGCTGCAGCCGGCTGTGGGCCTCGTTCATCATCCCATTTGGTTTACCAGAGACTCCAGTGTATTGTGTCATAGTGAGTACACCAGTGCCTTCGGGCCGCGTACCGCGCCGCACCGCACCAGCATCCAGCACGCACCTGTCCCCACGCCTCAGCCCCTCCCTCGGGCCTCCGGGACCATCACTCCCCTACCTACGGAGGGGTCAACACCAAGCTGCGCAACACCGTCCCCGGGAGGCCTAGTTAACGGCAGCGGGGGTGTCCATCCATTCACTACAACCCGTGGGTGGCGTCATGAACTTACATCCCTTCCAAACCACTGCGGCCCCAGCCGTGGAACTCCCCACCGAAGTCCCTGCGTGTAGCGCCAACCCCCTTGCAGAGCAACGTGACCCCCGGGTCCATGAGGAGCTCGAGCCACCCACCATACGAGCATGGATCCGAGCGGCTCGGCAGTCGCAGCCGAGCCCGCGGGGCGGTACATATGTATTGAGCAAGGCCATGCCCACTGGATGGACACACAGACTAGTCGGATGCGCCCACTCCATACAATTGTATTGAGAAATGCCATGCCCACTAGTCGGGTTCTGGCTGGGAACATGAATGTTGCACAATTGTGGTCATGTGACCGCCGTTCCAAGCTCAGAAACCGGCAATTCTTGCAGCTCCCAGTGAATGTACTGGGAGAATTCATAAGTTTGCAGTCATATAGAGTGACTGAAGACTTATCACTTTAGACCAGAGGACCCCTTTAATGTAGAAAGCATGAAAATTCTTTATGGTGAACAGTAAAATACTAACAGAGTAAATTAATAATGTTATCAACTTTCACTTCTGATTAAAGGGAGTCTATATAGCCAAAACCTGCTGACAATCTGACAGTACCATGAGGGAGGGACACAAACCCTGATTCCAGTGATGTATCACTTAGGCCTCATTCAGATGTCTATATGGTATCTGTTAATTTCATGGATACCACACATACCCCATTATCACCTATGGTGCTGTTCACATGTCCATTGTGGGGGTTTTTTACGTTAGCATGGATGACAAGGGCCAAAAAAAAAATCTATGGGTCCATTGAAAGCACATGTGCTGTATGTGTTTAACATGGCAAAGTATAGAAGTTTTGTAATTCATGTAAGTAATTATTCATCACTAATGACAGTGATGGTAAAAACAGACACCTGGACCATACACTGATGACCCACTGACCATACACTGATGACACACTGATCCAATATACTGATGACACTGGTAAACGTTTTTTCATGTATGGGTTTAAACATGGACATGTGAATAAGGTCTTAGTACATTGGATACAGCAGTTATGATAGAGACAGTTTTCTTTACTGTATATTGAGCAGAGCTCAGATGTTGAGCTGTGCATAACCCGCACGCACCACAACTTTCTGTATACACTGTATTGTGACAGAAACTGCTAATCAGTGCTCAGGATGTGATTTCACTCCCTTGCTTGTGTCAAATTGTCCTATGATAATATCCTGCTGATAAAATACTGATAGTCTTAAAACAACAAAATACAGCCTAGTAAGAGACACTTTGCAGGGACCCTGCACCTATCTTGTAAGGCTGTCAGATTACATAGCAAAAATGTGCTGACAGGTTCCCTTTAGTAAGAATGATGACTCTCAGGAACAGGATTTCTATCAAGCTAATTTTGTCAGACAATACATGCTGTCTAAGTTATATTGACTAAGTACAAGAAAATCAGGAAACCTATCTGTAGCAGAGTATATAGAGCATATAACCACTATAATTAAAGCATAAAAAAGTTCCCTGCAGGTTTGGGACTGTAATTCTAAAGATGAAGTCCTCAATGCTTAAAAAAAGATTCTGTTACATCATGAATTACTATCAGGATTTATGCAGTAGTGGACTTGGGTTACCAAGGGCCCACCAGTAACTTACTCTGGGGGCCCACTGTTAAGCAACATGCAAATATTACTTTGCTCTCATTCTCAAGTTTACTTATGACTCCACATAATAATAATCTGGATAGTTTATCCAGTAGTAGCATGACGAAAGGCTGCCTTTGTACATGGTATATTGTGTAATCTCCCGATGGTGATGGGGAGCCACTACTGTACAGCGGCCCACCAGAGGATTCACCTGTTCCCCTGTGGGTCAGTCCAAGCCTGGGAATATGTATACAGGGTGGATACGTAGATGACCTTTGTTTTGTGTTATTTCCTTAAAGGCTTAAACTAACAAACTTAATATGTTGATCCTTCAGACCTGTTCATTCAAGCAGCAACACATTTTTGGATATGGACATAGGGCTATAGCTGTATAAACACTTTTCACCAAATAAAATCTTGTGCAGCCACATTACGGCTAAACTTGGTTGACTCATATACAGCTATACTACTAATTCCTTATGTAAAAAGGTGCAGTTGACAGATTCAGTTTGACCGCTTCACAAAATATGATGGCTTACATCAGGTCTTTATGTTTGGATTAGGCTCTGCACCAACCCCATCCGATATCTCTGTAACACAGCTGGGATCTGCTAGTAATCATGAACTAGCTTTGATCACTGCTGATTAACCAATGAAAGGCCACTGTCAACCAAAGTGTATAATATAATAATAATTATATGCAAGTACAAACAAGATGGGAATGTCAAGCCATCAAACTGCTCAGGAAAGAAACAGGTTCTGTGTACCAGAGATGAACATGCTTTCGTCAGACATACGAATAGCAACCCAAGAGCAAAAGCAAGAGACTTTGTGAAGATGCTGGCGGAAGCTGGTAAGATTTTGTCATTATCTACAGTGAAACGAGTATTGTATCAACATGGGTTGAAAGGCCACTCTGACAGGAGAAAGCCATTACTCCAAAAGAAACATAAAGAAACCAGATTAATGTTTGCAAATGCCCACAGGAACAAAGACCTTAATTTTTGGAGACATGTCCTGTGGTCTGATGAAAATAAGATTGAATTGTTTGGCCAGAATTACCATCAATATGTTTGAAGGAAAAAGGGAGAAGCTTTGAAGTCTAAGAAAACCATCTCAACTGGAAAACACGGTGGTGGAAGCATCATATTGTGGGGTTGTTTTGCTGCAGTTGGGACTGGTGCACTTCACAAAATATATCGCATCATGAGGAAAGAACATTATGTGGCAATATTGAAGCAGCATCTCAAGACATCAGCCAGGAACTTAAAGCTTGGGTGGAAATGGGTCTTCCAAGTGGACAATTACCCAAATCATAATGCCAAGCTGGTTACAAAGTGGTTTAAGGATAACAAAGTCAATGTTTTGGAGTAGCCGTCACAAAACCCTGTTTTCAATCCTATTGAAAATTTATGGGCAAAGCTGAAAAGGCAGGCGCGAGCAAAGCAACCTACAAACATAGCTCAGTTACACCAGTTCTGTCAAGAGGAGTGGGTCCAAATTCCTACCAACTATTCTGAGAAGCTTATGGCATTTGGCAAATATATGCAATTCTGACATCTGTTTATTTTCCCTCTAGATTGATTAATTTTATATTTTGATGGATGGGACTTTTACGGACACAGCCATGACAAATATGGCTATTTTTATTTCTTTATTTTTAAAGGGGTGGTGATTTGAATTTTGATTATGTATTTTGTTGTATAACTTTTTAGAAACATTTATTTTTTTGTCCCATGGGAGTTTTGAACTTCTGATCATTTGATCACATCTTCTATATACTGCAATACATACAGTTGAAACCAGACGTTTACATACACTATCTAAAAAACACATCTGCATGTTTTTCTCTCTATCTGACTTGAAATCAGAATAAACCTTTCCCGTTTTAGGTCTATTAAGAGCCAAAATTATTTATTTTTGTCGCCACAGCTCCCTAAACAAATGAAACAAAAAGCGAGCATAACACTGTATAATTGTATGCCCCCCTGATTACTACTGATAAAAATCTCAGTTTACAACAGCTCAATAGATAGTATAATTAAATTGTTTCACGTCTCATAAAATGGCAGCACAATCAAATTTGCATTTATTTTTTTTTACAAATTTCAGAATTTTTTTTGACCACTTAAATTTAAAAAAAGCTTTGCAAGTTTGCTATCACCATAATCATACTGACCTTGATATCCTAGTACTGAACAATGAACACTGTAATAACAAATTAAAAAACCCCAAAACAATGGCAGAATAGCAATTTTTTTTCACTGTTTCAACTCTGAATTTCTTTCCCCGTATTTCAATACATTATATTATATAAGTGAATGATGTAATTCAATATTATAACTGGTCTGGCAAAAACAATCACTCATACAAATGAAAAGGTTATAGCTCTTGAAAGAAGGTGAGGAAAAAATGAAAGTGAAAAAACTTAAATTGGTTGTATTGGAAGGGGTTAAAGGAGACTAAAATGTATGATCTTTGCGAAAAGACTGTATAGCGCCATCTAGTGAATAAGAATGACATGAGATATTTAGAATATTTAGATTCTCAGGATCCTGTTAGAGTATGGGCACATGGAGCATTTTTTTGCTTTAAAAAAAAAAAGAAATAAAATAGTTTTCAAAGGAATGCCACTTCAAGGACGTGCTCCTATTTTTAGGCAGTTTTGAAAAAGTTTTTAGTTTCCTAACGCGTTTCTGGAAACAACTTTTAGTGACTTTTTGAAGTGTTTTCAAAGAGGGTTTCTTGCCTTCTAATTTTACAGTGCTAAGCTTGGAGCAAATTCTGTTAGGAGCTGCTTAAAAACTTGATGCTGATAAAAAATGCTAAGGCTATGTTCCCACAATGAGTATTTGGTGAGTATTTGATGTTGCAGAAATTCTGCAGCATTTCTGCACCTAATTAAGTAAATTAGGTTACTTTAATTTTTATTGTGCTTTTTTACATGCATTTTTGATTCTGCATTTTTTCTCTTTTTGGTACGTCATGTTTTAAATAACGCTTTTTTAACCCTATAACGCGCAACCATAGAAATCTACCATAGAAAATAAGTAACTTAGCAGGCCTGCGAGGCCCCAGGTATGCGTTCTAGGGTTAAATATATAATGAGTGCAGAAATGGTGCAGAAAACCTGCAACAACAAAATAAGACCAAAAGCTCATTGTGGAACGTAGTCTTAAAGGGAGCCTAAGGGCTCATGCGCACGTAACTGCAGAATATTCTGCAGCGATTTGACAGCACATGTGCGCATCAAATCGCTGCAGAAAGACTGCATAATGAATGCAGTTTTTTTGTTAAAAAAGGGCGATTTCATGCTCTTGGGATGCTGCCCCCACCATAGACAGAGTGGGAGCCGCATCCAGAACGCACAAATAATTTACATGCTGCTTTTATGAACGCATGGATTTGGGTCAAAATTTTAGTACAAAAATCGCTGTGGTCATAAAACCATTGTGCACACGTATCATGCACAATCTACATAGATTGTGCTGGGGACGCAGGACGCATGCATTTACGCTGCAGTGCTATACGCAGCGTAAATGCATGTGAGTACGCAACGTGCGCATGAGCCCTAACAGCTGCTCTAGCCACCCTAAATTACCACCACAATGAAACATAAAAAAAGAGGTGGTTATAGCTTACCTAACATATTTGGATACTATGAAACAAATATAATTAAACAAAGTCGTAATTGGATCATCAATAATTATTCAGTTCCATGGATAGACTTAGAATTATCTTTGAATAACTACTCCCCTTTAGGCCAACTCATCCTACTCCATATTCAAAATTCCAGTCTACCCCTACCTCCTTTCTCAACTATATCATCCACACTTTTAATATGGAAAAACCTTTCTAAACGAGAAAAAAAATAAAAAAATATAATAAAATGTTCCTATAAAATTCTTGGCATATTTATCAAAAACAGAAATTCTAAAATAATGGACTAAGCAAGGTATAAAATTTATTCAGGATCCACATAATGGTTCAGACTTTGTTTCATTTCTGGACCTAAAAATAAAATACAAACTACTTGACCCAGATTTTAAACTTAACACCCTCTCCAAACTTTTAAACAACAATTCTTACATCCCAGAAATAGTTAGTGCTCTTTTTTGCGATCTAAATGACAACATTTGGAACACCAGACAACTTTATAGTTTTTTTAATAAAGATTTAAAATTTTAAAAGCTACGTTATATGGTAAAATAACTTAAATATAGAATTTCCTGAAGAGAAATGGATTTCCTCTTTAAAGTGAACCTGTCACTAGATTTTTCCCTATTAAACTAAAAGAATCACCTTCTGCAGATCCTGGGCTGCATTCTATGAAGGTGCACCTTGGCCCTGACTCCCCTTCCAGACCCCAAACATAACTCATTTTCTGCTCCTGTCCCCCCTCCTGCCGTTGTTCGCCGTCCTCCTTTCTTGATTGACGTGATGACGCCTCCATCATCATCCTCGTCGCATTTTAAAATTTCGCGCCTGTGCAGTTAGGTCTGCTCGCGCAGGCGCAGTTTGCTCTGCCATATCGCGGCCAGAGCAGAAAACATAGCTGCCCTAGCTCGCGCCGGCAGAAGCTGCTAATTAAAATAACACCTCAAATGGCTCTACTCTCAATGGACCTAGAATACATTAATCCATGTCATATTCCGATTATTATTCATATTCTCCTCCTAATAAAAAAATTCCATTGCAGCTAACTGGAATATACCAAACATAATGGAAATTAACCACAAGCTCATATTACACCACAAATTTCAAAGGAAACATGCTATATTTAATAATTCATTCGGCTCTTACCATAAAAGATGGGGAGTTTGGTTAACCAATTTAATAGATACTGGGTGACTATTGAATCCCTAACTATATAGGGCGACATCTAGTATTCTTTGACAATCTTATTAAATTTATAGATTTCTCAAAGACACTCTACTCCAAAGATACAAAAAAAAAAACCCCTCTGGTCTCACTTACCCAACCCTGTCCCTCTTTTTCTATCTCTTCTTCATTTCATTCTTTTTTTCTTTCTTTTACTCTTAGAATCTTTTTTATTATGGTTACATTTCCCTTTACCACTTACCCTTCCATTCTTTTCCTTGATATTTACAAGTTTGCCCCCAATAAAGTTCTTCTTCCCTAATCTACCCTCCCCAACCTCTCCTTCCTTACCCCATAAAAATACTAAATGGTAAATGTATGTATACTTATTCATAATGTATTTAAACAAATTTATAAATGCAATTCATTATGTAATATGTTTAAATTTAAAGTACAATAAAAATTATTGAAACTCTAAATTACTACTCCCATGTATAGTACCATGAAAAAGTATTCATACCCCGTGAGATTTTTTCCCATTTTTTCACTTTACACTCACATGCGTAAATTTATTTTTTTGGTATTTTATGCAATATACTAACACAAAGAAGAATTTGTAAACTGTAAAGGAAATGATTCGTTTTTCTAAATACTTTTAAAATATAAATCAGAAAATTGTGATGTGCATTTGTATTCAGCCCCCCTTAGTTAAAACTTTCTAGGATCACCTTTGGCTGCAATTACTGCTGCAAGTCTCTGGGGTATGTCTCTACCATCTTTGCACATTTAGAGATTGACATTTTTGCCCATTCTTCTTAGCAAAACAGCTCCACCTCAGTGAGATTGAATGGAGAGCGTCTATGAACAGCAAGTTTCAAGTCTTTCCACAGATTCTCAATGGGATTTAGATCTGAGCTTTGACTGGTCCATTCACACATATGAATATGCTTTGATCTAGCTCTGGCAGTATGTTTGGGGTCGTTCTCCTACTGGAAGTTGAACCTATGCTCCAATCTCAAGTCTTTTGCAGCCTCTAACAGGTTTTCCTCCTGGAATGCCCTGTATTTAGCTCCATCTTCCCATAAACCTAACCTCAAGCCCTTTACTTGCTGAAGAAAAGCATCACCACAGCATGATTCTGCCACCACCATGTTTGACGGTGAGGATGGTGTTTTTGGGGTCATGTGCAGTGTTAGTTTTCCACCTCACATAGCATTTTGCATTAGCCCAAAAAGTTCTACTTTGGTCTCATCTGACCAGAGCAATTTCTTTGCTTTGTCCACTTAACTGGCTTTTTGCAAACACTACTTCTTATGGTTTGCTTTCAAAGGTGGCTTTCTTCTTTCCACGGTTTCATTCCAACATGAAAACCTCATGATCACTTGACACTTACTCAACCACATAAACATCTTGTATAACTATATGAACAGGTGCATTGCACAGTTATCTATTAAACAGATAATTGGAGTTCCTTTCCTTCCTTTGTCACAAATATATTTTGTTATTTTTTCTTTTTACGACCTCATTTATATCAATGTACTGGTTCAAACATTCCTTGGGAATTAATCCTTTCATGATGTCTGACAGCTTCTTTTATTCTTTCATGATTTATATGCTTGAACTTTTGAACTTCAACATGTGCTGCGGCGTCATTTTGTCACTTTTTTCAAATACTGACCATTTAAATACAGCCAGTCACCCACTGCTATGCTATGATTGTGGTTTTTCCTAAAGAAGAAGCTAGTGTAGGCTTTGAAACTCATTGAAATTAAATTGCAAATCGTATTAACTCTCTTGATCGTGGACTTATATTAAATGCATCTGAAGGGCAGCACATAAAAGGTCCTTACAACACTTATCACTCCTTCCTTGGGATGTCAGTTTAGGTGGACAGCCATATCTTGGTTTGCAGTTGTACCATACTCCTTCCATTTATGGATGATGGATTTGTTTATAACCTAACCATGCTTTACTCTCCTTCACAATTTTATCCCTCACCTGTCTGTTGTATTCCATGGTTTTAATTACGCTGTTTGATCCCTAATTTTCTCAAACAAAGCTCTGAGTTCTTCACAGAACAACTGTAGTTATACTGAGAATAAATTGCACACAGATGAACTCAATGTACTAATTAGGTGACTTCTGGAGCCAAATGGTCACTCAGGATTTTGTATAGGGCTATCAGACTGCAGGGGACTGAATACAAATATACGTCATAATTTTCAGATTTACCATACACTTCGTTTTATAAGACGCACTGGATTATAAGACGCACCCCAAATTTAGAGGAAAAAAAATGGAAAAAAAAATATGGGTCTGTCTTATAATCCATTGATGTCTTGCCAGAGGGGGCGGCAACGGTGGTGGAGTGGGGTCAAAGCAGGTAGGGGCGGTGCTGGAATAGGGCAATGCTGTGGGCGGTGCAGCGGGTATCCCAGATGGTTGCTGCAGGCTCTGTGAGGCAGGAGCATTCAGAAACTGTCGGCGGTGCGGGCTTCAAAGAAATGGCGCCCGAAATTGGCGCATGCGCAGATTGAGCTGTTGGCTCAATGACCAGCTGATGTCTCATCTGCACACACACCTCCTCCGGGCGCCATTTTCCTTAAGTCCACTGCAGGGAGATCAAGGGGCCGGAGGCTGTGCGTGTGTTGCACCCCAGGGCTATGGGGTATTCGGTCCCGGGCCTGGGAAGTGTCACGGGTGCAATAGCCGGTACCCGGTTCCGTGACCCTGGGAGGGGGGGGGGGTTGCTTTTAAAAGGGGAGTATTTACATTGATTATTAATAAAGTTTTTGTCGTGACGCCACTTGGGGGTTGCGGCTATATAGATGGAACAGCCGCTGCACAGTCTCTCACTACTGGGGCTGATGTTAATGGCAGCCTGGATGTTGGGGCCCTCCGCAAGTAGGGCCAGGCCCCAGGGGGTAGATGATGGTAGTTGTTGTTTATGTCCGTTAATAATATAGGGGCGCGGAAAGAAGGTAGGCCAGACAAGGCATTGCAGTGTAACTGGTTCTTTACTCACAGAGATGTTGCTATCAACCCGATGTCGGCTGGTCCTCACCACTGGTCCCCTTAGTTCCAGTGCTGGTGTGGTGACCTGGTGGCTTACTTCCCCTACACCAGTCTCTGGTTGGTGGGTCCCCGTGGCTTGGAGCATCTGGGGGTCCCCTCCTAGTTGTCTTTCAGTCTTAGGCCGGTTTCAGATGTCCATATTTAATAAGGTACAAGTCACACTCATGGTTATTATCAGGGCCAGATTAAGGTTGATGGGGGCCCCTGGGCAGAACATCTGGTGGGGGCCCCATAAACGTTAACAGTAGCTACTCTACTGTTAGCCATAACAGTAGAGCACGAACTGTAGCATTTAGATATAAATCCAATGAACATGTATCTTAACCTGTTCTGCCACATTCAGATTTACAGTACTACAATACAGATACAGTCCAGGATCACTCACAGCTGTTACTTATACACAGTACAATACAGATACAGTCCAGGATCACTCACAGCTGTCACTTATATACAGAAAGTAGAGTTACTCACATATTTTTTATTGATCCCAATGTTAAGGCAGCCAGAGTCGGCTCCAGGTTTTTGTGGTCCCCGGTTGAGTGTCAGTGGGCCCCATCCATATGCAGACACGCATATACACATACAGGCATACGTACAAATTCACAAAAATACATTTAAACAGACAAATATATGCACAGTAATATACACTGACATACATGCAGACACAGGTGTTAATATGGAGAAGTCACAAGCAGCATCACTCACCTCCCCCGCTTGTTTCCATCCAGCTCCTCCAGGACATGTGGCTGTGTTGCATGATGGCCATCACTAACAGACATGACTGCACACCGTGCACACTGACAGAGCACTGCCATATATACATCACAGGAGAGGATGGGGCCTACAATATATACATTACAGTAGGGGCAGGGGGCATAGAGTTTACTGGGGGGGGCATAGATGTTACTGGAGTGGCAAACAGCTCTGGTGGGGTACACATTACTGGGATGGGTGGCTTAGCGCTCTGGGGGACCCATATAGTTCTGGGGTGCCGCACAGACTGCTCTGATTCATATATACACACACACAGCTCTGCTTCACACACACACACACACACAGCTCTGCGTCACACACACACACACACACAGCTCTGCTTCACTCACACACAGCTCTGCTTCACACACACACACACACACACACACAGATCTGCTTCACACAGACAGCGCTCTGTTTCACACACACACACACACACACACACACACACACACACAGCGCTCTGCTTCACACACACACACAGCTCTGCTTCAAACACACAGCTCTGCTTCACACACACACACACACACAGCTCTGCTTCACACACACACACACACACACACACAGCTCTGCTTCACACACACACAGCTCTGGTTCACACACACACACACACACAGCTCTGCTTCATACACAGCTCTGCTTCACACACACACAGCTCTGTGTCACACACACACAGCTCTGCTTCACACACACACAGCTCTGCTTCACACACACACACACACACACACACACACAGCGCTCTGCTTCACACAGACACACAGCTCTGCTTCAAACACACACAGCTCTGCTTCACACACACACACACACACACACACAGCTCTACTTCACACACACAGCTCTGCTTCACACACACAGAGCTCTGCTACACACACACACACAGCTCTACTTCACACACACACACAGCTCTGCTTCACACACACACACACACACACAGCTCTGCTTTACACACACACACAGCTCTGCTTCGCACACACACGCACACAGCTTTGCTTCACACACACACACAGCTCTGCTTCACACACACACAACTCTGCTTCACACAAACACACAGCTCTGCTTCACACACACACACACAGCTTTGCTTCACACACAGCTCTACTTCACACACACACACACACACAAGCTCTGCTTCACACACACACACACACACACACACACAGCTCTGCTTCACACACACACCTCTGCTTCACACACACAGCTCTGCTTCACACAGCTCTGCTTCACACACACACACAAACACACACACAGCTTCACACACACAGCTCTGCTTCACACACAGCTCTGCTTCACACACACAGACACAGCTCTGCTTCACACACAGCTCTGCTTCACACACACACACAGCTCTGCCTCACACACACACAAACATACACACACAGCTCTGCTTCACACACACACAGCTCTGCTTCACACACACAGCTCTGCTTCACACACAGCTCTGCGTCACACACACAGCTCTGTGTCACACACACACAGCTCTGCTTCACACACACACACACACACAGCTCTACTTCACACACACACACACAGCTCTGCTTCACACACACACACACACAGCTCTGCTTCATACACACACAGCTCTGCTTCACACACACACACACACACACAGCTCTGCTTCATACACACATACACACACAGAGCTCTGCTTCGCACACAGCTCTGCTTCACACACACAGCTCTGCGTCACACACACACAGCTCTGCTTCACACACACAGCTCTGCTTCACACACACACACAGCTCTGCTTCATACACACATACACACACAGCGCTCTGCTTCACACACACACACACACACACACACAGCTCTGCTTCACACACACACAGCTCTGCTTCACACACACACAGCTCTGCTTCACACACACAGCTCTGCTTCACACACACAGCTCTGCTTCACACACAGCCACAGCTCTGCATAACACACACACAGCGCTGTCACACACACACAGCTCTGCGTCACACACACAGCTCTGCATCACACACACAGCTCTGCTTCACACACACACACACACACACACAGCTCTGCTTCACACACACACAGCTCTGCTTCACACACACACACACACACACACACAGCTCTGCTTCACACACACACACAGCTCTGCTTCACACACACACAGCTCTGCTTCACACACCACAGCGCTCTGCTTCACACACACAGCGCTCTGCTTCACACACACAGCGCTCTGCTTCACAAACACACACACAGCTCTACTTCACACACACAGCGCTCTGCTTCACACACACACAGCGCTCTGCTTCACACACACACAGCGCTCTGCTTCACACACACAGCGCTCTGCTTCACACTCACACAGCTCTGCGTCACACACACAGCTCTGCTTCACACACACACACAGTTCTGCTTCACACACACACAGCTCTGCTTCACACACACACAGCTCTGCTTCACACACACACAGCTCTGCTTCACACACACACACAGCGCTCTGCTTCACACACACACACACACACACAGCTCTGATTCACACACACACAGCTCTGCTTCACACACACACAAAGCTCTGCTTCAGACACAGACACACACACAGCTCTGCTTCACACACACAGCTCTGCTTCACACAAACAGCTCTGCTTCACACACAGCCACAGCTCTGCGTCACACACACACAGCGCTGTGTCACACACACACAGCTCTGCGTCACACACACAGCTCTGCATCACACACACAGCTCTGCTTCACACACACACACAGCTCTGCTTCACACACAGCTCTGCTTCACACACACACACAGCTCTGCGTCACACACACACAGCTCTGCTTCACACACACAGCTTTGCTTCGCACACACACAGCTCTGCTTCACACACACACACACACACACACACAGCACTCTGCTTCACACACACACACAGCACTCTGCTTCACACACACACACACACAGCGCTCTGCTTCACACACGGCGCTCTGCTTCACACACCACAGCGCTCTGCTTCACACACACAGTGCTCTGCTTCACACACACAGCGCTCTGCTTCACACACACAGCGCTCTGCTTCACACACAGCTCTACTTCACACACACAGCGCTCTGCTTCACACACACAGCGCTCTGCTTCACACACACACAGCGCTCTGCTTCACACACACAGCTCTGTTTTACACACAGCTCTGCTTCACACACAGCTCTGCTTCACACACACACAGCTCTGCATCACACACACACAGCTCTGCTTCACATACACACAGCTCTGCTTCACACACACACAGCTCTGCTTCACACACACACACACACACAGCTCTGCTTCACACACACACACACACACACACAGCTCTGCTTCACACACACAGCTCTGCTTCACACACAGCTCTTCTTCACACACAGCCACAGCTCTGCGTCACACACACAGCGCTGTGTCACACACACACAGCTCTGCATCACACACACTGCTCTGCTTCACACACACACACACACACACAGCTCTGCTTCACACACACACACACAGCTCTGGTTCACACACACACACACACACACAGCTCTGCTTCATACACAGCTCTGCTTCACACACACACACAGCTCTGTGTCACACACACACAGCTCTGCTTCACACACACACACACACACACACAGTGCTCTGCTTCACACACACAGCACTCTGCTTCACACACACACAGCACTCTGCTTCACACACACACAGCGCTCTGCTTCACACACCACAGCGCTCTGCTTCACACACCACAGCGCTCTGCTTCACACACACAGTGCTCTGCTTCACACACACAGTGCTCTGCTTCACACACACAGTGCTCTGCTTCACACACCACAGCGCTCTGTTTCACACACCACAGCGCTCTGCTTCACACACCACAGCGCTCTGCTTCACACACACAGTGCTCTGCTTCACACACACAGCGCTCTGCTTCACACACACAGCGCTCTGCTTCACACACAGCTCTACTTCACACACACAGCGCTCTGCTTCACACACACAGCGCTCTGCTTCACACACACACAGCGCTCTGCTTCACACACACAGCTCTGTTTTACACACAGCTCTGCTTCACACACAGCTCTGCTTCACACACACACAGCTCTGCATCACACACACACAGCTCTGCTTCACATACACACAGCTCTGCTTCACACACACACAGCTCTGCTTCACACACACACACACACAGCTCTGCTTCACACACACACACACACACAGCTCTGCTTCACACACACAGCTCTGCTTCACACACAGCTCTTCTTCACACACAGCCACAGCTCTGCGTCACACACACAGCGCTGTGTCACACACACACAGCTCTGCATCACACACACTGCTCTGCTTCACACACACACACACACAGCTCTGCTTCACACACACACACACAGCTCTGGTTCACTCACACACACACACACACAGCTCTGCTTCATACACAGCTCTGCTTCACACACACACACAGCTCTGTGTCACACACACACAGCTCTGCTTCACACACACACACACACACACACACAGTGCTCTGCTTCACACACACACAGCACTCTGCTTCACACACACACAGCACTCTGCTTCACACACACACAGCGCTCTGCTTCACACACCACAGCGCTCTGCTTCACACACCACAGCGCTCTGCTTCACACACACAGTGCTCTGCTTCACACACACAGTGCTCTGCTTCACACACACAGTGCTCTGCTTCACACACCACAGCGCTCTGCTTCACACACCACAGCGCTCTGCTTCACACACCACAGCGCTCTGCTTCACACACACAGTGCTCTGCTTCACACACACAGTGCTCTGCTTCACACACAGCGCTCTGCTTCACACACACAGCGCTCTGCTTCACACACACACAGCTCTACTTCACACACAGCGCTCTGCTTCACACACACAGAGCTCTGCTTCACACACACAGCACTCTGCTTCACACACACACAGCACTCTGCTTCACACACACACAGCTCTGTTTTACACACAGCTCTGCTTCACACACACACAGCTTTGCGTCACACACACACAGCTCTGCTTCACACACACACAGCTCTGCTTCACACACACACAGCTATGCTTCACACACACACAGCTCTGCTTCACACACACACAGCTTTGCGTCACACACACACAGCCCTGCTTCACACACATACAGCTCTGCTTCACACACAGCTCTGCTTCACACACACAGCGCTCTGCTTCACACACACACACAGCACTCTGCTTCACACACACACACACACACAGCGCTCTGCTTCACACACACAGCGCTTTGCTTCACACACACAGCGCTCTGCTTCACACACACAGTGCTCTGCTTCACACACACAGCGCTCTGCTTCACACAGCTTTGCTTCACACACAGCTCTACTTCACACACACACACAAGCTCTGCTTCACGCACACACACACACAGCTCTGCTTCACACACACACCTCTGCTTCACACACACAGCTCTGCTTCACACAGCTCTGCTTCACACACACACACACAAACACACACACACAGCTTCACACACACATCTTCACACACACAGCTCTGCTTCACACACACAGACACAGCTCTGCTTCACACACAGCTCTGCTTCACACACACACACAGCTCTGCCTCACACACACACACAAACATACACACACAGCTCTGCTTCACACACACACAGCTCTGCTTCACACACACAGCTCTGGTTCACACACAGCTCTGCTTCACACACAGCTCTGCGTCACACACACACAGCTCTGTGTCACACACAAACACAGCTCTGCTTCACACACACACACACACAGCTCTGCTTCACACACACACAGCTCTGGTTCACACACACACACACACACACACACACACACAGCTCTGCTTCATACACAGCTCTGCTTCACACACACACACAGCTCTGTGTCACACACACAGCTCTGCTTCACACACAGCTCTGCTTCACACACACACACACACAGCGCTCTGCTTCACATACACACAGCACTCTGCTTCACACACACACAGCGCTCTGCTTCACACACCACAGCGCTCTGCTTCACACACCACAGCGCTCTGCTTCACACACACAGTGCTCTGCTTCGCACACACAGTGCTCTGCTTCACACACCACAGCGCTCTGCTTCACACACCACAGCGCTCTGCTTCACACACACAGTGCTCTGCTTCACACACACAGTGCTCTGCTTCACACACAGCGCTCTGCTTCACACACAGCGCTCTGCTTCACACACACACAGCTCTATTTCACACACACAGCGCTCTGCTTCACACACACAGCGCTCTGCTTCACACACACAGCGCTCTGCTTCACACACACACAGCACTCTGCTTCACACACACACACAGCTCTGTTTTACACACAGCTCTGCTTCACACACACACAGCTTTGCGTCACACACACACAGCTCTGCTTCACACACACACAGCTCTGCTTCACACACACACAGCTCTGCTTCACACACACACAGCTCTGCTTCACACACACACAGCTTTGCGTCACACACACAGCTCTGCTTCACACACATACAGCTCTGCTTCACACACACACAGCTCTGCTTCACACACACAGCGCTCTGCTTCACACACACACACACACAGCACTCTGCTTCACACACACACACAGCACTCTGCTTCACACACACAGCGCTTTGCTTCACACACACAGCGCTCTGCTTCACACACACAGTGCTCTGCTTCACACACACAGCGCTCTGCTTCACACAGCTTTGCTTCACACACAGCTCTACTTCAGACACACACACAAGCTCTGCTTCACACACACACACACACACACAGCTCTGCTTCACACACACACCTCTGCTTCACACACACAGCTCTGCTTCACACAGCTCTGCTTCACACACACACACACAAACACACACACACAGCTTCACACACACATCTTCACACACACAGCTCTGCTTAACACACACAGACACAGCTCTGCTTCACACACAGCTCTGCTTCACACACACACACACACACACAAACATACACACACAGCTCTGCTTCACACACACACAGCTCTGCTTCACACAAACAGCTCTGGTTCACACACAGCTCTGCTTCACACATAGCTCTGCGTCACACACACAGCTCTGTTTCACACACACACACACAGCTCTGCTTCACACACACACACACAGCTCTGCTTCACACACACACAGCTCTGCTTCACACACACACAGCTCTGCTTCATACACACACAGCTCTGCTTCACACACACAGCTCTGCTTCATACACACATACACACACAGAGCTCTGCTTCACACACAGCTCTGCTTCACACACACAGCTCTGCGTCACACACACACAGCTCTGCTTCACACACAGCTCTGCTTCACACACACACAGCTCTGCTTCATACACACATACACACACAGCGCTCTGCTTCACACACACACACACAGCTCTGCTTCACACACACACAGCTCTGCTTCACACACACAGCTCTGCTTCACACACAGCTCTGCTTCACACACAGCCACAGCCCTGCGTAACACACACACAGCGCTGTCACACACACACAGCTCTGCGTCACACACACAGCTCTGCATCACACACACAGCTCTGCTTCACACACACACACACACACACACACACACAGCTCGGCTTCACACACACACACACATACAGCTCTGCTTCACACACACACACAGCTCTGCTTCACACACACAGCTCTGCTTCACACACACACAGCTCTGCTTTACACACACACACACACACACACACAGCACTCTGCTTCACACACACAGCACTCTGCTTCACACACACACACACACACAGTGCTCTGCTTCACACACCACAGCGGTCTGCTTCACACACCACAGCGCTCTGCTTCACACACACAGTGCTCTGCTTCACACACACAGCGCTCTGCTTCACACACACAGCGCTCTGCTTCACAAACACACACACAGCTCTACTTCACACACACAGCGCTCTGCTTCACACACACACAACTCTGCAGCACACACACAGCTCTGCTTCACACACACACAGCTCTGCTTCACACACACACACACACAGCTCTGCTTCACACACACACAGCTCTGCTTCACACACACACAGCTCTGCTTCACACACACACACACACACACACACAGCGCTCTGCTTCACACACACACACACACACACACACACACACACAGCTCTGCTTCACACACACACAGCTCTGCTTCACACACACACAGCTCTGCTTCAGACACACACACAGCTCTGCTTCACACACACAGCTCTGCTTCACACAAACAGCTCTGCTTCACACACAGCCACAGCTCTGCGTCACACACACACACAGCGCTGTGTCACACACACACAGCTCTGCGTCACACACACAGCTCTGCATCACACACAGCTCTGCTTCACACACACACAGCTCTGCTTCACACATACACACACACACACAGCTCTGCTTCACACACAGCTCTGCTTCACACACACACACAGCTCTGCGTCACACACACACACAGCACTCTGCTTCACACACAGCCACAGCTCTGCGTCACACACAGAGCTCTGCATCACACACACAGCTCTGCTTCACACACACACAGCTCTGCTTCACACATACACACACACACACAGCTCTGCTTCACACACAGCTCTGCTTCACACACACACACAGCGCTCTGCTTCACACACACACAGAACCCTGCTTCACACACACACACACAGCGCTCTGCTTCACACACGGCGCTCTGCTTCACACACCACAGCACTCTGCTTCACACACACAGTGCTCTGTTTCACACACACAGCGCTCTGCTTCACACACAGCGCTCTACTTCACACACACACAGCTCTACTTCACACACACAGCGCTCTGCTTCACACACACAGCGCTCTGCTTCACACACACAGCGCTCTGCTTCACACACACACAGCTCTGTTTTACACACAGCTCTGCTTCACACACAGCTCTGCTTCACACACACACAGCTCTGCATCACACACACACAGCTCTGCTTCACACACACACAGCTCTGCTTCACACACACACAGCTCTGCTTCACACACACACACAGCTCTGCTTCACACACACAGCTCTGCTTAACACACACAGCTCTGCTTCACACACACAGTTCTTCTTCACACACAGCCACAGCTCTGCGTCACACACACACAGCGCTGTGTCACACACACACAGCTCTGCATCACACACACTGCTCTGCTTCACACACACACACACAGCTCTGCTTCACACACACACACAGCTCTGGTTCACACACACACACACACACACACACACACAGCTCTGCTTCACACACAGCTCTGCTTCACACACACACACAGCTCTGTGTCACACACAGCTCTGCTTCACACACACACAGCTCTGCTTCACACACACAAAGCTCTGCTTCACACACACACACACACAGCGCTCTGCTTCACACACAGCACTCTGCTTCACACACACACAGCGCTCTGCTTCACACACCAGAGCGCTCTGCTTCACACACCACAGCGCTCTGCTTCACACACACAGTGCTCTGCTTCACACACACAGTGCTCTGCTTCACACACCACAGCGCTCTGCTTCACACACAGCGCTCTGCTTCACACACACAGCGCTCTGCTTCACGCACACACAGCTCTACTTCACACACAGCGCTCTGCTTCACACACACAGCGCTCTGCTTCACACACACAGCGCTCTGCTTCACACACACAGCGCTCTGCTTCACACACACAGCACTCTGCTTCACACACACACACAGCTCTGTTTTACACACAGCTCTGCTTCACACACACACTGCTTTGCGTCACACACACACAGCTCTGCTTCACACACACACAGCTCTGCTTCGCACACACACAGCTCTGCTTCACACACACACAGCTCTGCTTCACACACACACAGCTTTGCGTCACACACACACAGCTCTGCTTCACACACATACAGCTCTGCTTCACACACACACAGCTCTGCTTCACACATACAGCGCTCTGCTTCACACACACACACACAGCACTCTGCTTCACACGCACACACAGCGCTCTGCTTCACACACACAGTGCTCTGCTTCACACACACAGCGCTCTGCTTCACACACACAGCGCTCTGCTTCACACACACTGCTCTTTTTCACATACAGCGCTCTGCTTCACACACACAGCGCTCTGCTTCACACACAACGCTTTGCTTCACACACACACAGTTCTGCTTTACACACAGCTCTGCTTCACACACAGCTCTGCTTCACACACACAGCTCTGCGTCACACACACACAGCTCTGTGTCACACAAACACAGGTCTGCTTCACACACACACACACATACAGCTCTGCTTCACACACACACAGCTCTGCTTCACACACACAGCTCTGCTTCATACACACACAGCTCTGCTTCACACACACACACACACACAGCTCTGCTTCATACACACATACACACACAGAGCTCTGCTTCACACACAGCTCTGCTTCACACACACAGCTCTGCGTCACACACACAGCTCTGCTTCACACACACACAGCTCTGCTTCAATCACACACACACAGCTCTGCTTCATACACACATACACACACAGAGCTCTGTTTCACACACACACACACACACAGCTCTGCTTCACACACACACAGAGCTCTACTTCACACACAGCTCTGCTTCACACACACAGCTCTGCTTCACACACACAGCTCTGCTTCACACACACAGCTCTGCTTCACACACAGCCACAGCTCTGCGTAACACACACACAGTGCTGTCACACACACACAGCTGTGCGTCACACACACAGCTCTGCATCACACACACAGCTCTGCTTCACACACACACACACACACACAGCTCTGCTTCACACACACACAGCTCTGCTTCACACACACACACACACAGCTCTGCTTCACACACAGCTCTGCTTCACACACACACACAGCTCTGCATCACACACACAGCTCTGCTTCACACACACACAGCTCTGCTTCACACACACACAGCTCTGCTTCACACACACAGCTCTGCTTCACACACACACACAGCGCTCTGCTTCACACACACACAGCACTCTGCTTCACACACTCACACAGTGCTCTGCTTCACACACCACAGCGCTCTGCTTCACACACCACAGCGCTCTGCTTCACACACACAGCGCTTTGCTTCACACACACAGCGCTCTGCTTCACACACACACACAGCTCTACTTCACACACAGAGCACTCTGCTTCACACACACAGCGCTCTGCTTCACACACACAGCGCTCTGCTTCACACACACACACACAGCTCTGTTTTACACACAGCTCTGCTTCACACACAGCTCTGCTTCACACACACAGCTCTGCGTCACACACAGCTCTGCTTCACACACACACAGCTCTGCTTCACACACACACAGCTCTGCTTCACACACACAGCTCTGCTTCACACACACACACACACAGCGCTCTGCTTCTCACACACACACACAGCTCTGCTTCACACACACACAGCTCTGCTTCACACACACACACACACACACAGCTCTGCTTCACACACACACACACACACACAGCTCTGCTTCACACACACAGCTCTGCTTCACACAAACAGCTCTGCTTCACACACAGCCACAGCTCTGCGTCACACACACACAGCGCTGTGTCACACACACACAGCTCTGCGTCACACACACAGCTCTGCATCACACACACAGCTCTGCTTCACACACACACAGCTCTGCTTCACACACACACACAGCTCTGCTTCACACACAGCTCTGCTTCACACACAGCTCTGCTTCACACACACACAGCTCTGCGTCTCACACACACACAGCTCTGCTTCACACACACAGCTTTGCTTCACACACACACAGCTCTGCTTCACACACACACACACACAGCGCTCTGCTTCACACATACACAGCACTCTGCTTCACACACACACACAGCGCTCTGCTTCACACATGGCGCTCTGCTTCACACACCACAGCGCTCTGCTTCACACACACAGCGCTCTGCTTCACACACACAGCGCTCTGCTTCACACACACAGCGCTCTGCTTCACACACACACAGCTCTACTTCACACACACAGCGCTCTGCTTCACACACGCAGCGCTCTGCTTCACACACACACAGCTCTGTTTTACACACAGCTCTGCTTCACACACAGCTCTGCTTCACACACACACACAGCTCTGCTTCACACACACACAGCTCTGCTTCACACACACACACACACACACAGCTCTGCTTCACACACACATACACAGCTCTGCTTCACACACAGCTCTGCTTCACACACAGCTCTGCTTCACACACAGCCACAGCTCTGCGTCACACACAGCGCTGTGTCACACACACACAGCTCTGCATCACACACACAGCTCTGGTTCACACACACACACACACACACACACACAGCTCTGGTTCACACACACACACACAGCTCTGCTTCACACACACACACAGCTCTGTGTCACACACACACACAGCTCTGCTTCACACACACAGCTCTGCTTCACACACAGCTCTGCTTCACACACACACACACACAGCGCTCTGCTTCACACACACACAGCACTCTGCTTCACACACACACAGCGCTCTGCTTCACACACCACAGCACTTTGCTTCACACACCACAGCGCTCTGCTTCACACACACAGTGCTCTGCTTCACACACAGCGCTCTGCTTCACACACACAGCGCTCTGCTTCACACACACAGCGCTCTGCTTCACACACACACAGCGCTCTGCTTCACACACACACAGGTTTGCGTCACACACACAGCTCTGCTTCACACACACACAGCTCTGCTTCACACACACACAGCTCTGCTTCACACACAGCTCTGCTTCACACACACACAGCTTTGCGTCACACACACACAACTCTGCTTCACACACACACAGCTCTGCTTCACACACACACAGCTCTGCTTCACACACACAGCTCTGCTTCACACACACAGCGCTCTGCTTCACACACACACACACACACACACACAGCACTCTGCTTCACACACACACACAGCGCTCTGCTTCACACACACACAGCGCTCTGCTTCACACACACAGCGCTCTGCTTCACACACACAGTGCTCTGCTTCACACACACAGCGCTCTGCTTCACACACACAGCGCTCTGCTTCACACACAATGCTCTGCTTCACACACACACACACACACAGTTCTGCTTTACACACAGCTCTGCTTCACACACAGCTCTGCTTCACACACACATAGCTCTGCATCACAAACACACAGCTCTGCTTCACACACACATCTCTGCTTCACACACACACAGCTCTGCTTCACACACACAGCTCTGCTGCACACATACACACACACACAGCGCTCTGCTTCACACACACACACAGCTCTGCTTCACACACAGCTCTGTTCACACACACACAGCTCTGCGGCACACACACAGCTCTGCTTTACATACATACAGCTCTGCTTCACACACACACACACACACAGCTCTACTTCACACACACAGCTCTGCTTCACACACACACACACACAGCTCTGCTTCACACACACACAGCTCTGCTTCCCACACACACACACACACACACAGCACTCTGCTTCACACACACAGCTCTGCTTCACACACACACACACACACAGCGCTCTGCTTCACACACACACAGCACTCTGCTTCACACACACAGCGCTCTGCTTCACACACACACACACAGCGCTCTGTTTCACACACACACAGCTCTACGTCACACACACACAACTCTGCTTCACACACAGCTCTGCTTCACACACACACACAGCTCTGCTTCACACACACACAGCTCTGCTTCACACACACACACAGCGCTCTGCTTCACACACACACAGCGCTCTGCTTCACACACACACACACACACACACACAGCGCTCTGCTTCACACACACAGCGCTCTGCTTCACACACACACAGCGCTCTGTTTCACACACACAGCGCTCTGCTTCACACACACAGCGCTCTGCTTCACACACACACACACACACACACACAGCTCTACTTCACACACCACAGCGTTCTGCTTCACACAAAGCGCTCTGCTTCACACACACAGCGCTCTGCTTCACACACACAGCGCTCTGCTTCACACACACAACTCTGCTTCACACACACACACAGCTCTGCTTCACACACAGCTCTGCTTCACACACACACTGCTCTGCTTCACACACACACAGCTCTGCTTCACACACAGCGCTCTGCTTCACACACAGCGCTCTGCTTCACACACAGTGCTCTGCTTCACACACACAGCGCTCTGCTTCACACACACAGCGCTCTGCTTCACACACAAACAGCTCTGCTTCCGCATTAGCAACACCCACATCTTTCTTCAGCTCTGTGAGCCCTTACCTGCTCTGATGCCATCTTCCTGCTACTCCGGTGCCGCGGCCATCCTCCTGCTCTGGTCAGTCTCCTCTCCTGGCTTCGGCGTTGGTCTTCTCTACCGCGACGTCAAGCTGTGACGGCCACAGCATTGGACGCTGCAGCAGAGCAGGGAGCTGATTGGCACACCTCTGACCCCGGAAATGCAGGCGCTGGTACTTCCAGGGTCAATCAGCGTCCTGCACCCGCAATTTGTTTTTGCGTCTTAGAAACGCAGATACAAATACATGTAGGTGCGCCTCCCCCTCCCCCCTGAAAACACAGCTGATTTATTAGACTGTCTTTACGGAGGGGGAGAGAGTGTGAAGAAAAAAAAAATGCTGACGGGTGCCTAGTGGCAAGTATGGCCCTGGTGGTGGGGGCCGCCTTGGAAGCTCTTTTGGTGGGGGCCCCGGGGCTGGAGCCTCGCCTTCCCCGCCTATAATCCAGCCCTGGTTATGGTCATACGTGTGTCATACGCATGTCACATGTGTGTCACGTGTGACATCTGTGTTTGCATATGCGTGACAGGTACCGGAGAAAACACAGGTCTGTGAAATAAAAAGATTTTCCATATTTACCTGCTTTCTTTGGCTCTGCTGCCTCACGCTCCTGACCGCCGCTCATTATATTCATTGATTATTCACCGCACTCAGGACCTGGAAGCCGGAGTAGCAGCGCTGGGTACAGCACTGCCGAGAACAGCACCGCGGGGACAGGTGAGTATTCTGCAAGCACAGTGACATCCAGGAGGTCATTGGAGTTCCAAATGAACTCTGATGACATCCTGATGACACCTCCACGACACCCGCGCTAAAGCTTCACGGGTTCATCAGAGTTCATTGGGAACTATGATGAGTCCCTGATGCTGTCCCCGCGATGCTCCGGCTTCCAGGTTCTCACTACACACACGTGCACACACACACACACACACACACATATACACTGAGCACATATACACATATATGTATACACACATAGCAGACACACATGGATACACCGAGCACATACACACACATAGTGCACATGCATATATACACTGAACACACACACACACACACACACACTCTGCTGTATACTCACCAAGCGATGCGGTCCCCGGCACTAAAGTCCCCAGTGCTGCTCCTGCTTGCAGCTCCTCAGTGCAGTGAATATTTAGTGAGTATAATGAGCGGCGGTCAGGAGCATGAGGCAGCAGAGCTGGAGACAGCATCGCTGGATACAGGTAAATATAGAAAATCTTTTCATTTAAAAGACCTGTGTTTGCTCTGGTACATGTCACACTGATGTCACACGGATCACATCAGTGTGCAATCCGTGTGACACCTGTGCTGCCAGAGAAAAATGTCTGCTTGTGTGGGTGTAGGGTCACGTGGGGTCACACCGTTCGTGTGAAAACACGGACGTGTGAGTAACAGTATAGAATAACATGGGTACGTGTGACATCTGTGTTGAAAACGGATGTTACACGAACCTGAAACATGGACATCTAAAACCGGCCTTAGTCCGTACGACAGGTAACTTGAACCCTGCGGGGTCAGATCTCTGTTCTTGTTCCCAGGTTCTCCCGTTGTTACTGTGTCCTGGTTGGTGTTGGTGAGGTCCTGGATGGTCCCCTCACCGTGCAGATTTTATCAGGTCTGCCTGGAGCGTTTTCCTGACCTATGGCTCTGCACCCGTCGGTGCTATGGTTCCGCGAGTACTCCACCGTACTCCCTCAGCAACCACGTCTGAACCTGACAGGTTACTGCTACACTCTCCCGTCAGTACTGTTACGTCTGTCTCCTTTCACCACCACTTATTGACTGTCTGCCCCTCCTCCCTGGTCGTCATCTAGTGGACTGGATCAGTTCCACCCCTAAGTGGCCATCTATTGGGTCCAACTCTAGCCTGTCACCAGTTTTGGGGGAGAGGAAACAGGGGTTGTATGATTGTTTTGGTGTTACTGGCACTGGTCTTCTGAGTCCCTGTGGGTAGCTTCTGCATCTTTGACAGTACCCTGTAGCTCCTGATGGCTCAGTGGCACTACACGTGCATAGATGAGATCTTAAGCCAAGAGCTCCATCTCCACACGCGCCACCTCCAGGCGCCATTATTTGAAGTCTGCATCAGTGACATTTTCAGAATGGCAACCCCTTCCTCACAGCCTGCAGCACAGCCCGCAGCACAGCGCACTGCTCACAGCACAGCACCCACGATCAGCAGCATCTCCCCTGCCTTCTGTGACCCTTCACCACAGCTATATCTACTAGAGGAAAAGTGCATCTTATAAACCGAAAAATACAGTATACTTTTAAAATATTTAAAAAACCATGTATCATTTTCTTTACCATTCATAAATACTTGCTACTTAGTGTTGGTATATCACATAAAATTCTAATAAAATGCACTTACATTTGTGGGGGTAACTTGAAAAAAAGTAAAAAAGTTGATGGGGTATGAATACTTTTATGTGGCAAGCTTTGCCTGGATGCTAACAAGTTCTTTTTGTAGTTGAGCAATTGCTGAATCAATATGAATCTTTGAAGATGTGCTCATGCTATGCAAGTTAGTGGTTGATAGTTGGGAGGGTAAGCATTAGCCTGGACTAATCCTCCATCTAGTAATGTAAGCACACTCTGTGGGCATGAGCAACATGATTCCCAAGCGCAGCATTACCACCATCTCTTCTCCTGGGAAAATGATTGATTGCTCTCAGTGAGAGAAACAAAAATGAAATTTTTGTAGTTCTGATACCTTTTAATGCAGGGGTGGGCAATTAATTTTCCCATGGGGCCGCATGAGAAATTGGGATTGGTTTAGAGGGCCGGACTAATATAATTACCTCAGTTCTACCCAATATACTACATCACTACACCCCCTCCATATACTACACCTGTAATAAACTACACCACTACACCCCTATATACTACACCTGTATTATACTACACTCCCTCCATATACCTGTAATATACTACACCCCCATATACACCTGTATTATACTACACCACTATATAATACACCTCCGATATACTACATCATTACACCCCTATATACTACACCTGTAATATACTACATCACTACACCCCTATATAGCACACCTGTAATATAGTACACCTCCATATAGTACACCTGTAATATACTACACCTCCATATAGCACACCTGTAATATACTACACCTCCATATAGTACACCTGTAAAATACTACATCACTACACCTCCATATACTACACCACTATATACACCTCCATATAGCACACCTGTAATATACTACACCCCCATATAGCACACCTGTAATATACTACATCACTACACCCCTATATAGCACACCTGTAATATACTACGCCTCCATATAGCACACCTGTAATATACTACATCACTATACCCCCATATACTACACCACTATATACACCTCCATATAGCACACCTGTAATATACTACACCCCCATATAGCACACCTGTAATATACTACATCACTACACCTCCATATAGCACACCTGTAATATACTACACCCCCATATAGCACACCTGTAATATACTACATCACTACACCCCTATATAGCACACCTGTAATATAGTACACCTCCATATAGTACACCTGTAATATACTACACCTCCATATAGCACACCTGTAATATACTACACCTCCATATAGTACACCTGTAAAATACTACATCACTACACCCCTATATACACCTGTAATATACTACATCACTACACCCCATATACTACACCTGTAATATAGTACACCCCCATATAGTACACCTGTAATATACTACACCTCCATATAGCACACCTGTAATATACTACACCTCCATATAGCACACCTGTAATATACTACATCACTACACCCCTATATAGCACACCTGTAATATACTACGCCTCCATATAGCACACCTGTAATATACTACATCACTATACCCCCATATACTACACCACTATATACACCTCCATATAGCACACCTGTAATATACTACACCCCCATATGTCACACACCCTGCTCCCCATACAGCCTGCACCCCCATATCACACACACACACTACACCCCATACAGCCTGCACCCCCATATCACACACACTACACCCCCATATGTCACACACCCTGCCCACATATCTCACCCTGCCTGTACCCCAACTTACCCCTCTCAAACACTCTGCAGCCCTTCACATCCTTCTGTCAGTCTGCAGCCCTCATATGCCACTCACCCTGCAACTCCATCTTCCCTCATATGCCACTCACCCTGCAACTCCATCTTCCCACATATGCCACTCACCCTGCAACTCCATCTTCCCTCATATGCCACTCACCCTGCAACTCCATCTTCCCACATATGCCACTCACCCTGCAACTCCATCTTCCCACATATGCCACTCACCCTGCAACTCCATCTTCCCTCATATGCCACTCACCCTGCAACTCCATCTTCCCACATATGCCACTCACCCTGCAACTCCATCTTCCCTCATATGCACTCACCCTGCAGCTCCATCTTCCCTCATATGCCACTCACCCTGCAACTCCATCTTCCCTCATATGCCACTCACCCTGCAACTCCATCTTCCCTCATATGCCACTCACCCTGCAGCTCCATCTTCCTTCATATGCCACTCACCCTGCAGCTCCATCTTCCCTCATATGCCACTCACCCTGCAACTCCATCTTCCCTCATATACCACTCACCCTGCAACTCCATCTTCCCTCATATGCCACTCACCCTGCAACTCCATCTTCCCTCATATGCCACTCACCCTGCAACTCCATCTTCCCACATATACCACTCACCCTGCAACTCCATCTTCCCACATATGCCACTCACCCTGCAACTCCATCTTCCCACATATGCCACTCACCCTGCAACTCCATCTTCTCACATATGCCACTCACCCTGCAACTCCATCTTCCCTCATATACCACTCACCCTGCAGCTCCATCTTCCCTCATATACCACTCACCCTGCAACTCCATCTTCCCTCATATACCACTCACCCTGCAACTCCATCTTCCCACATATGCCACTCACCCTGCAGCTCCATCTTCCCTCATATGCCACTCACCCTGCAACTCCATCTTCCCTCATATGCCACTCACCCTGCAACTCCATCTTCCCTCATATGCCCCTCACCCTGCAGCTCCATCTTCCCTCATATGCCACTCATCCTGCAACTCCATCTTCCCACATATGCCAGTCACCCTGCAACTCCATCTTCCCTCATATGCCACTCACCCTGCAACTCCATCTTCCCTCATATGCCACTCACCCTGCAGCTCCATCTTCCCTCATATGCCACTCCTCCTGCAACTCCATCTTCCCTCATATGCCACTCACCCTGCAACTCCATCTTCCCACATATGCCACTCACCCTGCAACTCCATCTTCCCTCATATGCCACTCACCCTGCAACTCCATCTTCCCTCATATACCACTCACCCTGCAACTCCATCTTCCCTCATATGCCACTCACCCTGCAACTCCATCTTCCCACATATGCCACTCACCCTGCAACTCCATCTTCCCTCATATGCCACTCACCCTGCAACTCCATCTTCCCTCATATGCCACTCATCCTGCAACTCCATCTTCCCTCATATGCCACTCACCCTGCAACTCCATCTTCCCTCATATGCCCCTCACCCTGCAACTCCATCTTCCCACATATGCCACTCACCCTGCAACTCCATCTTCCCTCATATGCACTCACCCTGCAGCCCCCTTCCCCCTCATGTCCCCTCTTTTCTTATTACCAGTCATCATGTGTCCACATCTCCTTCAGGATTCAGTATCTTGCTTTCTGCCCGGCATCCTGTGTCTCCTCCCACACAGTCACATGGGCGTGACATCATCGCAGGTCCTGCAAGATGAAATATTCCTCTGCTGTGCTGCTTCTTCTGCCGGGCGGGAACTTTTAAAATGACACACGCAGCGCAGTACTGACAACGTCAGAGCGCGCGCGTGTGTCACTGACAATTAGTGCCGGCAGGGAACAGAGGAAAGACTCCTGCGTTCCGCTGCCTGCACTGACTGTGCGGACCTGCACAGGATCTCTCCCTGCTCGGCACGCTGCAGCCCAGCTCCACTGCACCGGCTGAAGACGGGCGGGCCGGTCACAGAGAGCAGGCGGGCCGGATGTGGCCCGCGGGCCGCCCCTTGCCCAGGTCTGTTTTAATGGCTAACTATTAGTTAGGACTAAGCTTAAGGAATCCTATTCGGAAGCTTTATAACATCATATTTTATCTTTATCTTAGTTAGCCATTAAAAGGTATCAGAACTACAAAAATGTCATTTTTGTTTCTCTCACTGAGAGCAATCAATCATTTTTCAACTGGCTAACACGGTACCAAAATCCTTTTCTTTCTCCTGGGAATGCACAGTGAAGCCGGGTTCACCATTAATCAGATCGTGGTCAGGGGGGCAGCAGGGACGCAGATTTTGCGAGCTGCGAGATTTGCAAAGAGCCAAAATATATTTCCACAGTGGCATGTTTACTTGATTAGAGGGCAGATTAGTCCGGGGACTATATATTGATAGAACAGACTGATACGGACGCAGTCTTTCCAAATATGCCTCTTTTTAATTTCTTTATTTTTAAAGAGGTGGGGGATTCAAAATTTTATGTATATATTTTTTTCAATTTTTAAAAGTTATTTGTTGCTTAACTTTTCGTCCCCTTGAGGGCTTTGAACTTGTGATAATTTGATTACTTGTTTTATATACTGCAGTGCATAAAATGATAGTCCCCTTGCTTCAATGACAACACATTGGCACCATGTAATCATGTTGATTGACAATGGCATTTTAACCTCTTCCCGACATGGGTATTTTTTGTTTTTATGTTTGTTTCGCTTTTCCGTCTTCCAAGAACCATACCTTTTTTATTTCTCAGTCGATATAGCCATTACCTTATCATGTGATGTACTAAAAAATGAGAAAAAAATTCCAAGTCCAGCAAATTTACAATAAAAAGCGCAATTCTGCAATTTGTTTTTATTTACAGCATTTATGCTATGATAAAAAAATTAGCCAGCAATATGATCCTCTAGGTCAGTCCGATTATGAAGAAACCAAACCTGTAGTCGTTTTTTTCATTATTATTTATACAGTGACATTTTTTGGAAGCTTTGTAAAAATGAATAAATAAACTTGTGTTGCCATTTTTCGAACCCATAATGTTTTTGATTTTCGGGCGATAAAGCTGTGTGAGAGCTTGATTTTTGCACTTTTAGATTACATTTTTATTGATACCATTTTGGGGTAAACAGAATGTTTTGATTGCCTCTTATTTCATTACAAATGAAAAACTATAATTCTGGCATTTAGATATTTTTCTCATTGCGCCGTTTACCCATCAGGTTGATTAATTTTAGATTTTTCTATACCGGACCTTTATGAGCGTAGTGATACCACATATGTGTATTATTTTTAATGGGCGAAAAGGGAGGGTGCATTGAACTTATATATTTTTCTTTTTTTTTCCATATTTTTACAAACATTTTTCCATGTATTTGATAGTCTTATTAACCTTTTCATCCCCTGTCAATTTTCCATTTTGTTTTGTTTTAGTTTTTTCCACCCCTTTATAGTTCATTGGAGAATCATGATGACATGCATGGGAGTCATCAACTGACCCCCAGCTGTCATGACAACCCATCGGCACCCCGCAATCAAGTGACGGCCATGCCTATGGGCAGAATCAGTGATGTGCTTCCTGTCAGCACTTGTTAAATGTTGCTATCAGAGACTGACATTGGCATTCAACTGGTAACAGCCATGTGTGGATCTCAAATCCACTCTTAGCTGTAAGAAGCACTTGACAGCTGATTAAATCAGTTGTCAAGTGCTGGGAAAGATTCAAGATCAGTGTGTGAACCCCCATCAAAGGCAGGGAGAGGGCTGATGACATACATGTCGTAAAGCGGTTAAGGGACTTGAACCTGCAATCAGCCTGCATGTCACATAACTGTACATCATATGTCAGTAATGAGTTAATGGTTACTCTGCAGTGATCAGAGCTATCTCCGGGCACTGCTGTTACAGGTAGATCACCACTGTTTTACAAATATGCCGGATCGGTTTAGTTTTGAGCCTACTTCACATATGGCGAGTTGATGTAGACCATCCTATGTTGGGAAGGGGGTCAAAGGGAACCTGTCAACAGTTCCTTTTTACACATGTTAGTTCTAGTAGTTATGGCTGTATACAGTTAGGTCCAGAAATATTTGGACAGTGACACAAGTTTTGTTATTTTAGCTGTTTACAAAAACATGTTCAGAAATACAATTATATATATATAATATGGGCTGAAAGTGCACACTCCCAGCTGCAATATGAGAGTTTTCACATTCAAATCAAAGAAAGGGTTTAGGAATCATAGCTCTGTAATGCATAGCCTCCTCTTTTTCAAGGGACCAAAAGTAATTGGACAAGGGACTCTAAGGGCTGCAATTAACTCTGAAGGCGTCTCCCTTGTTAACCTGTAATCAATGAAGTAGTTTAAAGGTCTGGGGTTGATTACAGGTGTGTGGTTTTGCATTTGGAAGCTGTTGCTGTGACCAGACAACATGCGGTCTAAGGAACTCTCAATTGAGGTGAAGCAGAACATCCTGAGGCTGAAAAAAAAGAAAAAATCCATCAGAGAGATAGCAGACATGCTTGGAGTAGCAAAATCAACAGTCGTGTACATTCTGAGAAAAAAGGAATTGACTGGTGAGCTTGGGAACTCAAAAAGGCCTGGGCGTCCACGGATGACAAAAGTGGTAGATGATCGCCGCATACTTTCTTTGGTGAAGAAGAACCCGTTCACAACATCAACTGAAGTCCAGAACACTCTCAGTGAAGTAGGTGTATCTGTCTCTAAGTCAACATTAAAGAGAAGACTCCATGAAAGTAAATACAAAGGGTTCACATCTAGATGCAAACCATTCATCAATTCCAAAAATAGACAGGCCAGAGTTAAATTTGCTGAAAAACACCTCATGAAGCCAGCTCAGTTCTGGAAAAGTATTCTATGGACAGATGAGACAAAGATCAACCTGTACCAGAATGATGGGAAGAAAAAAGTTTGGAGAAGAAAGGGAACGGCACATGATCCAAGGCACACCACATCCTCTGTAAAACATGGTGGAGGCAACGTGATGGCATGGGCATGCATGGCTTTCAATGGCACTGGGTCACTTGTGTTTATTGATGACATAACAGCAGACAAGAGTAGCCGGATGAATTCTGAAGTGTACCGGGATATACTTTCAGCCCAGATTCAGCCAAATGCCGCAAAGTTGATCGGACGGCGCTTCATAGTACAGATGGACAATGACCCCAAGCATACAGCCAAAGCTACCCAGGAGTTCATGAGTGCAAAAAAGTGGAACATTCTGCAATGGCCAAGTCAATCACCAGATCTTAACCCAATTGAGCATGCATTTCACTTGCTCAAGTCCAGACTTAAGACGGAAAGACCCACAAACAAGCAAGACCTGAAGGCTGTGGCTGTAAAGGCCTGGCAAAGCATTAAGAAGGAGGAAACCCAGCGTTTGGTGATGTCCATGGGTTCCAGACTTAAGGCAGTGATTGCCTCCAAAGGATTCGCAACAAAATATTGAAAATAAAAATATTTTGTTTGGGTTTGGATTATTTGTCCAATTACTTTTGACCTCCTAAAATGTGGAGTGTTTGTAAAGAAATGTGTACAATTCCTACAATTTCTATCAGATATTTTTGTTCAAACCTTCAAATTAAACGTTACAATCTGCACTTGAATTCTGTTGTAGAGATTTCATTTCAAATCCAATGTGGTGGCATGCAGAGCCCAACTCGCGAAAATTGTGTCACTGTCGAAATATTTCTGGACCTAACTGTATGTGCTAGTTCAATATAAAGTATGTTGTGTTGTAGAGATGTGGCCATCATCAGAAATCTAATGCAGAAGATTTTATTGGGAGAAAAGTGTCTATATGACACACCTGCACCGGGGCCTTGGGGCACTCTTTACCGGGCCGCGGTTCCGTTTCTGGGATGCTGCAGTGGCAGCAAAGCCCGGTTCCGTGACCCCGGCGGTGTCAGTTTAAAGGGAGATAATATAATAGTTTGTGACGCCACCTGGGGTATGCGGCAAGATAGGTGCCTCCACTGCGGAATGGGGCCTCTGGGGAAGATGGTGACTCAGCTTGGTTGGTATAGCTCTCCACAGGTAGAGCTAGGCCCCAGGTTGGATGGGAGTAGTAGTAGGTGATGGCGGGGGTGCAGGGTTAGAGGCACAGGCGAATAATGAAGTGACATAGGGATGCAGTCTCAAGGTTTTTACTCAATGTAGCAGGTTGCAAGGTAACACGACTAGTCAGTGACCGCCTTTGGAGTGCTGGGTTCCAATGTCATGGGCTCCAGTCGATCTTGGGTAGTTTGGAGGTAAAGACTGGTGCACCCTTCTAGTGTTCCTTCCCTGGTCATCTTCCTGCGCTGACTTCTCACCCGCCTGTCCCACGCCTACGCACATAGTGCCCTGAGCCAGTGTCCGCGGACCCCGTTGGGTGGCTTGAAGCTCTATCCCTTGGCCTTATGTGGTCACCTTCCAGCGGATTCATGTGTGGGTTTGGCTTTGGTACTAGATGTGTTCTGAGCCTCTGGTTTTACTATCGAAGCGCATTGGTTCTTCTCCTCTGGTCTAGGGACCAGTCCCCGTTCGGCAGCCAAGTCCCTCCACTCCAATATATTGTATGTGGAACGAGGCCTCGGGAGTATGGCACACTTCCCATGGTCTCTAGGACCCCTTCTGTCTTGTGCCTCGGTCGAGCTGCACCAGCTCCAGACCACAAGTCTTCACTCCTCCACTGCTCCTTCTCGACTCTCCTTGTCACTACAGTGTCCCCTATTAACTAGACTCCACCCTCAGGCCTTGTCGGATTAGGGGGAGGGAGATGCCATCACCAGTGGTGGCTATACATAGCATTAATGGCAACAAGCCCTAACCCTGACCTGGTGGATAGCTGCTAATTTAGAGTGTTGTGTGCTTTGTGTGCATACCGGTGGATGACCTCTTCCTTACCCAGGATGGAGCACCACACCTTTGGCTGAGGTGCAGTACCTCTGTGGTGACTGAAGCCTCAGGGACACCACATATACCGCCATATGATTACTTTATGTTGCTCCTGCAAATCATGTCACTCACACCCATAGGGGCGTGCTTACATGATTAGAGACAGGAGTAGTCTGGGGAAATCAAAGCCCCCCAAATTAATCAAGCACTAATTTGCATATTATGATTGCAGCTTCAAGGTTAAATTTTTGTATCCATTTTTTATATTCAGCAATCATTAAGATACAAAAAGGTGCTTGTTAGAAAGCAGGGAAAGGTTGCTATATATGTTAGCGATTGAGGGGGGCTAGAGCAACTGACTGACTGATTCCCTTTAAAACACATATGAACAGCAAAGTGGTTTTACAATAGAAATGGATAAGAAGAGGCTTTCAAACATTTTTATTATTCAGGAGGTTTTTGCATAGACCCTCTCCTTAAAACTGTGTGAGCACAAATCATCTTTCTCAAAGAACAAAGGCCTGGTTTATCTATATTCTGATATGTGTGTATTGTACTACTCATTTGAATTGGCGTTTATAGTTGCTTTATGTATTGTAGGCTGGGAATAGTGATCATGATTGCGGTGATTGTCGCTCAGATCTTGGCAGCACAATTCCTATTTCTCCAAGACAAAATCTCACCAAACGATAAGAACAAGCCATTGGCCATCAATAACAGGTATTCCTTTTATTAGATGTATTCGGTTTATGCTATTACTTCATTCAATGGCTCCGATTCATGTTGACAACTTCAAATGTTGTAGCAACTCAAAGTTATGCAAAAAAATTTGCAACTTGTGCCATTTTTATTCCAGTCCAGGCCAGCTCTGCCAAAATGGGCAAAGTATGCATGGCAAGAGGCACTGCTATTCGATCCTATCTAATTTATCAAAACTTATGCCACTTTAGTGGTGTACATTTCCTAGCACCATACTGGAGTCCGTAGCTGTAGTAACAATTTCTCGGTATGCCCCTGTACAGAAGCAAAGCTGAGTGTGCTTGATAGTGCATAGTTCAGGCCAACATGAGACACTGCCACTGTTCGATACTGTCAATCAAGCCAGAGCCCACCCCAGGAAGCTGGGAGTCAGAGGAGCAGTGCCCTCCTATTCAGAAGACCCATTAATAACTTGGGTTTAGAATTTCTTTTTATTCTAATGGACACAGAAAGGAAAGCAAATCATGTCTCGAATTAACAATATTATTATTGTATAAACTCATAATTTGTTTATTCCTGGTTTTCTTCTTAGGAGAGGATTTCAGAATTTCAGCTATTTTTTCATGTTCTACTCGGCTATCCTTGGCTTTGGTGCATGTGTGATCAGAGTCTTATTTAATGTCCTTTTGGGGAGCTGGATGCTTGCAAGGATTGATAAACCACTGTTCCCAAAAGGGCATGAAGGTACTGACATGGGTGAGTAAGGCCTCGTGCAAGTGACCATGTTTTTGGGTTGAGTGCTCTCTCGGACCAATGTTATTCAATGGGGCAGTGATGACAGAATCTGTGTGTGGAAAAAACATATCAGCATGTTCGATTTTCCTCCAGAAATGGCATGAGACTCACCCATTCCATGAGAAAAAACGGATGTTACAGTATGGCATCCGATTATTACAGATACATTACAATTCTGTAACATTGGAAGCTGAAATGGTCCTGTAAGTTATTAAGGGCTGCTGAGTAATAAAACAGATTGCGCACACATGACAAGTGAGAAAAAAAAATTGTCTCGCTTTTCTGGTTGAAATTTGGACCACTTTTTTTACACATTCATGTGAACCTAGCCTAAGGGGTACTTTGCACGCTGCGACATCGCAGGCCGATGCTGCGATGCCGAGCGCGATAGTACCCGCCCCCGTCGCAGCAGCGATTTCCTTGTGATAGCTGCCGTAGCGAACATTATCGCTACGGCAGCTTCACATGGACTCACCTGTCCTGCGACCATCGCTCTGGCCGGCGACCCGCCTCCTTGTTAAGGGGGCGGGTCGTGCGGCGTCATAGCGACGTCACACGCCAGGTGGCCAATCGGAGCGGAGGGGCGGAGATGAGTGGGATGTAAACATCCCGCCCATCTCCTTCCTTCCGCATATCCTACGGAAACCGCAGTGACGCCGGTAGGAGATGTTCCTCGCTCCTGCGGCTTCACACACAGCGATGTGTGCTGCCGCAGGAGCGAGGAACAACATCGGACTGTCGTGTCAGCGTAATCATGGATTACGCCGACGCTGCACCGATGATACAATTACGACGCTTTTGCGCTCGTTAATCGTATCATCTAGGCTTTACACACTACGATGTCGCATGCGATGCCGGAAGTGCGTCATTTTCAATTTGACCCCACCGACATCGCACCTGCGATGTCGTAGTGTGCAAAGCCCGCCTAAGAGTGAGGTCAGCTTTAGAGATGAGCGAACCCGATGTTTAGCTTTCAGGTCCAACACCGACTTTACCAAAAAAACAAACAAACAGATTTCGAGTTTGGGTGCTTTACGTATGCAAACCAGTCATGCTACCATTGCTGTGCTTGGGTACACTCGGTATGCAGCCCGGTGCAAGCAGCTTTCAGTGATTGAGCGGCTCACACTGTGGGTAGCAACAGCATGATCGGATGTAGTGTGAACCAAACAAAAAAATAATGGAAAAACCCAGCCCACCAATTCCCGGAAGTGTTCTGCTTATGTCTGTATGTGAGCAGAGACCCGAACTGCCAATCAGTGACTTTCACTAGGGTTCAGGTTAAGTCTGAACCCATGGAGGTTTGGTTCACCTGCACCCACCGAACCGAACTTCTACGGGTTTGGTTATCTCTAGTCAGCTTCACATGTCTATCTTTCATGGACCTTGATTTTCAGACTGAATGCAGCTCTACTGATCCAAAACGAACAGCCACATAGGTGTATAAGAGGCTGATTAATCAGGAGACCAGCAGCTTGTCTTGAAATTGCAGTTAGTACATGTGCTCGGAAATGCAGACTTGTGAATCAGGCCTTTTAGATAGCATTGACATAAAAAAACTACCCAAATTCCTCACTTGTTCTCTTGACCATGATATTTACAATATGTACGATATGACCCTATAGTAGAACAGTATAGTAGGATCCTAGTGGACCTATTTAGGCTTTCACAAGATTGATCTTCCTACAGAGCGTTCATCAAATCACCATGGCTTGAGATCGAGCTGAAGGTTGTAAAAAAACAAACAGAAAAAAACCTAGTATGTATACATGTGTTTTACTTTTGTTATTTGTAGTACTTTATATTCTCTGTTACTTTTTAGGGTATAATACTTGGACTGGCATGCTTCAAGTAGACCTTTATCATACTCACCCCATCGTTCTGTCATTCTGTCACCTTCTCACACAAGATGCCAAGTCAAGAAAACTCCACACAGGTCCAGGTAGTTTGCTAGTTTTGCTTCAATAGTATCACTAATTCATTACCCATGGGAGCTCCTTCTGTTGGGTAGATAAAGAAGCCTCACTATAGAAATGTAAATGAAAGCCCTCTGGGAAACTTTGTTTTGCAGTTTTCGATTAACTGGAGAACATATATGAAATATATCCCATATAGGACATATAGACCTTGCTAATTAGCATGATAGCCTTTAAAGGGGTTGATTTGATTAGTTTGGTTGATGTTGCATATAGTGGAGGAAAACATTTATAAAAAGTGTTGTAAGATGTTATGCTACTTACTTAAATATATAATTGGATTTAGTGGCCCTTAAAGGGAGTCTGTCAGCAGGATTTCACATCCCAAACTATTTATATGCTCATGTAGCTCTTTCAAAGACAAGACCAGGAATACATTTACGTGTCCAGTCCATTCTTCAGTTACTGAGAAATCAGAATTTTAATTGATATGCAATATCAATCACATACTGGACATGTAAAAGTATTGCTGGTATTGTTTTTGTAAGAGCTACACTTGCATATAAATAGTTTGGGGTGTAATCCTGCTGACACACTCCCTTTAAAAACCCTACATTTACTAGAGCTCAGCGTTAATAGTTATAATACAATGACTGATACCATTAGACCCCATAGACCCTGATTCATCAAAGTTTTAACACCAGAAAACGGTAATAAAATACGTTGAAAAGTAAAAAAAAAAAAAGTGTACCATGAGGCTGCCAAAAAGTTGCAACTTTTGACATTTTCACAACATTTTTGCCCAGTTCTGGCAAAGTATGCGGAGCTGTAACGGGCAAAAGGTGGAACAGGCGTGTCAACTTCTGCTCGTCTAATTCGGTGGCGTACCTTACACAATAGATCTTACTCTAGTTCCTGACTGGAGTATGACTTGTGGTGAGTAGTGCATGGAGGCACATGCCAGTTTGCCCCTTGCCTGATTCATAAAGAGACCTACACCTCGCACTCCACCTGCTCTGTCTAGACTGATGTGAAGAACATCACTCTTGATGAATCGGGGCCAACATTTTTTTAATCATATTACAGTATCTCACCTATTTGCCTAGCATGGTTTTGTACAAGATAATGGAAGAATGACATATTTACCCAATAAAGGAGAAGTTGGATATAGTGGATAAAGTTGTTCAGGAGCTTTTTTTTTAAATACTACATGTTTTTATTCTGCATAAGAATTTCAATTTGATGTTTCAGATTGGCACTGTCTGGGCATTCATTTCATAAACTCTACTATACAGTGTGTCCATCCATATCCTGTCCACGGCCATTAACTTGAGAACGTCAGCAGCTATAGGCATAGAAGTGGTGTCTAGGTATAGTAAAGTAGCCATGTGCTACGTAATGAAACCAACTATAGCGCCACCTGGTGGAAAACATTGGAGTTAGCATTTTTATCTCGAAAACGGAACGAGATAGAGAAAAAAAGTGAATTACAAAGTTGTAGGGCATCATCAATTCAATACAAATCGACACTTTACATACAGAAATGCTATGATATGAATCCCATGACCCCCCAAAAACATTGAATGCTGGTCACACATATGGCGCTCATTTAACTTTGATGCTCAAAGTGGCCACCATCAGCTGCAATGCACATATGGACTCTGGACAGCATACTGTATCTTGCTGCATCATTCAAGATAGAAGGAAAAAGCCGAGCACTACTTCCAGCTAGCAATTAACACGCCTCATTCACCTGTCACAGTGAGTAGACTTTTCACTCCTAAGTATGGATCTGCAGCTGGCGGTGCAACTTCATAGAGTAAGCATATAATGAGCAGAAGAAAAAACGGGAGACTTGTCAAAGCGCCGGCTGCTGGTGCGAAACAGCTGTCTGTGTGTGGTCCGTGTCTCCCTCCTTCCTAGGATGTTGGTCCTTTTGTGAGGAATAAGTAAGATTTTTTCTGCAAGAAAAAACTGGTGAGTGCCTTCCAGTCTCATGTTTTTTGTATCTTGCTGCATGTTGTGCAATATGGTAGGTGACACGTTTGCACAAGCATCTGTAATACGCCGTCGTAGGTCCTGCAATGTTGGTGGAGGGGTCGCATACACCTGCTGTTTGATGTGACCTCACAGAAAGAAGTCCAATGGGGTCAGGTCAGGTGAGCATTGAGGCCACTCCACGCAGCCACCATACCCAATGACTTGTAGAAAGGTCTCCATGAGGTATCGCTTCACGTCCGCACCCTTGTGAGTTTTACACGTTCTAATCATAGCATTTCTGTATGCAAGGTGCCGATTCGTATTGAATTGCTGATGCCCTACAACTTTGTAATTCACTTTTTTTCTCTATCTTGTTCCATTTTCGAAGTAAAAATGCTAACTCCGTTGTTTTCCACCAGGTGGCACTATAGGTGGTTTCATTGCGTTAACTCATGGCTACTTTACTATACCTAGACACCACTTCTATGCCTATAGCTGCTGCCGTTCTCAAGTTAATGGCAGTGGACAGGATATGGGTGGACACACTGTATATATCATGTGGGATACACGCAACACTAATTTGCTCCACAAGGATACAAATCCCCTGGCAGGGAAGGATACGAAGGGCTTCATTAATTTCCTAAACTGTGCTGATAAAATGAACGCTGAGCTCTGATCAGTTGCTTTGGGCAACAATGGCGGTTTTATTGTAAGACAGTTTTGATGACTTAGGGTTGATTAGAATTATCCTGTAAAAAACACTCAAAGTACACAGGGGTCTGCTTTTTGTAGGCCACCCTCTAGAAAATGATATTATGGAAACGTTCATACAGTTCTCTTTCTTTAATGCCAATCTTAAAAATATTAGATGATAAATAAAGTTCACATACTGTGGTGTGATTGAGGTGTTAACATGTATAGTGTATTACCAGCTTACAATGTAGCTACACTTCCCAGTTGCATAACTAGAGTCCAATGGGCCCCAATCTACTCTCCCCTCCTGCATATTGGTGAAATGTATGGGCTTTTGTAACTTTCTAAATCCTATAAAAACATATGTGTTTCCATCCCCCAATATGTAGTAATGTCACCATCCTGTACTAATGTCCCCCATCCTGGACCCCTTCTAGGTATATATGTCCCAATCCTGGTATATGTGTCCCCATCCTGGTATATGTGTCCCCCATTTTGTGCCCATCCTGGCATACATATCCCCCTTCCGCCACTATTCTTTAACACATTAAAAAAAATCTACTCACCTTCCCCTACTCCCACAGCACTCAGTGTCCTCATCTGTAGCTGGTACAGAGAACGGCAGCTAGCATCGGAGTACTTGCTATGGTGACGCATGAAAGCAATGCCATGAGAAGCCAACATCGCATTGGCAACTCCACCTTCAGCAGCTTTTTTTAAAAAAAAAAACATGACATAGCCACATGAGACAAAGTATCAAAAACATGAAAAAAAAGTGCTATGAAAAAAATGCAAGTAACCTAATTTAGCAAGTAGGTGCAGAAAATCTGAAACATCAAACACTCTTGAAATTGTCATCGTGAGAATGCAGCCTTAAGATTAGAAACTTGTATGCTTTTTGTTTTCAACATAGAAGTTAATAAGATTAGTAAACTATATATATAATTTACCTTTCAGATGTGCTCCAGGACTGCAGGGACAAGCAAAGAAGGATAAAATGGCATTTAGCATATACTTTGATTAAGAACCCCACACTGATGCTATACAGGAAATCAAGAGCCTGCCATTTATCATCTTACCCTTTAAATAAGGATGTTTTGCATGGATTACTGATTAATGTTTTACCTTCTCTAGATAGAAATTGTATTGTTATGGAAAAAGATATAGAAATCTCTATAGACTCTTCTGAGCTTTAGTCTCTTCTTTAAGCTGTTTTACACAAGATTGATGATAATGGTATAAAGAGCCCCAAAGTGCCAGTTATAAGACCATTGTAAAACACACTAAAACACAAAGTACACATTAGTAGATAATGGTTCTGCAAAAGAAAATGTCATCATAATGACAAATATGAATACTGTAGGCAATAACCTATAATGATAAAAATTAGCCCCTTCTTTATTACCCAAATGGAACCTGTCACATTGTAAATTCTGCTCGATTTTGAAGCATCATGTTGTAGAGCAGGAGAAGATTGAAAGAAAAGAGAGAAAAGAGTTTATTTAAATATAATAAAACCTTGATTTACAAGTACAATTCGTGCTGTGACCGAGCTCTTAACTCAATTTTATCTTATGTCAAATTAAATTTCCCCATTAAAATTAATTGAAATGCTATTAATCCATTCCAGACCCTACTTGTTATCCAACATCCTGGTATATGGCTCCCATTCTGGTATATATGATCCTCATCCTGGAACATGACCCCCATCTTGGTATATATGATCCCCCATCCTGGAACATGGCCCCCCATCCTGTTACATATGATCCTCCATCCTGGTACATATGATCCTCCATCCTGGTACATGGCTCCATCCTGGTATATATGATCCCCCATCCTTGTACATGGCCCTCCCATCCTGGTACACGACCCTCCTATCCTAGTACATGGCCCCCCCTCCTGGTATATATGATCCCCCATCCTGGTATATAGGGAGGGTAAGTAGAAGCTGCTCGTAACTCACATCTCTATTCACATCATGAAGCAAAAAAGAGACAGAGCTACAGCTAGTATATTGAAAAATTCATAGGTTGGTGCAGTCTTAAGTTAAGGTATTACTGTACTTCAGAGTAATGGTGGTTCTACTCAGTCATTATCAGTTTATAACACAAGATAATACAAGTTTCAGTATTCACTCAGGACCAGAGTCAGGTGTTATCAAAACATCAAGTGTCTCATTAGATAGAGATGTCTCCACTTAAACCACCATACAGTAGATTGATGTCCGTTCCTCCACAATGTAGAACATCCGGGGTAATAATCCTCTGGTACAACTTATATTGGACAAACAGACATCAAACCAAAGTGTGAAACACTAAGGACTCTTTCAAACGTCCATGATCATGAGTCTAATCTCGGATTTCAATGCATTGACTGGCTGTGCGTCTACCGACTCCAGCGTGACAGCTTCATATATTTCTATGAGGCTGTCACGCTCAGTTAGGTGATGCTCAGCCAGTCAATGCATTGCAATTCCAGATTGGTCTGATGATCACAGACGTCTGAAAGAGCTCTAAAGATTAAATTATTAGGTCCAATATGTTTTACTTACATAAATCTGAGCGTAAAGATCATTTAAAAATACATAAAACTGCACACCTTATATATTTCGCTTGACCCAGGGTTTCACCCTTCCGGCTTTGTCTAAAGGCTACTTTACATGCTGCGACATCGCTAGCGATCGCACCCGCCCCCGTCGTTTGTGCGTCACGGGCAAATCGCTGCCCGTGGCGAACAATATCGCTAGGACGCGTCAAATGGACTTACCTTCCTAGCGACGTCACTGTGGCCGGCGAACAACCTCTTTTTTAAGGGGGCGGTTCTTTCGGCGTTACAGCGACGTCAATCAGTGGGCCACCAATAGAAGCAGAGGGGCGGAGAGCAGCCGCATTCACGTCACTCCCACCTTGTTGCCGGAGGACGCAGGAACGCTGTTGTTCGTCGTTCCCTGGGTGTCACACGTAGCGATATGTGCTGCCTCAGGAACGATGAACAACCTGCGTCCAGCATGAGCGATATTTGGACAATGAACGACATGTCAACGTTAAGCGATTTGGTATTTCTGATTGTTAGTGGTCGTTCGTAGGTTTCACACGCAACGACGAGGCCAGATGTGCATCACGAATTCCGTGACCCTGACGACATATCGTTAGATACGTCGTTGCATGTAAAGCGGCCTTAATGCATAGTAAAAAATTATGACTTACATCGGTTACAATGGATTGGGCCAATTTTAAAACATCAGTCCTTAGGTATTATTTTTCAAAATAAAGTCTTAGGCGGGCTTTGCACACTACGACATCGCAGGTGCGATGTCGGTGGGGTCAAATTGAAAATGACGCACTTCCGGCATCGCATGCGACATCGTAGTGTGTAAAGCCTAGATAATACGATTAACGAGCGCAAAAGCGTCGTAATCGTATCATCGGTGCAGCGTCGGCGTAATCCATGATTACGCTGACGTGACAGTCCGATGTTGTTCCTCGCTCCAGCGGCAGCACACATCGCTGTGTGTGAAGCCGCAGGAGCGAGGAACATCTCCTACCGGCGTCACTGCAGCTTCCGTAGGATATGCGGAAGGAAGGAGATGGGCGGGATGTTTACATCCCACTCATCTCCGCCCCTCCGCTCCGATTGGCCGCCTGGCGTGTGACGTCGCTATGACGCCGCACGACCCGCCCCCTTAACAAGGAGGCGGGTCGCCGGGCAGAGCGACGGTCGCAGGACAGGTGAGTCAATGTGAAGCTGCCGTAGCGATAATGTTCGCTACGGCAGCTATCACAAGGAAATCGCTGCAGCGACGGGGGCGGGTACTATCGCTCTCGGCATCGCAGCATCGGCCTGCGATGTCGCAGCATGCAAAGTACCCCTTAGTTTCTACAACCACTTTTTGGGGGACCATATGTACCCTTATTTATTTTTGTTATTAACATTTTGGGGGAACAAGTTAAAGAAAATACTATTCTTGCCTTTTTTCCTTACTTGTTTATACTGTTGGTAGCTGACCTTCAATAAATGGATATACAGTATTTATGATATATGTTGACACTTATAAGCATAGCAAATACCGTGTTTTTACAAAAATAAGAAACTGTCTTATACTTTTTTTTTGCCCCCCCCCTCCTCCCCAAAAAAAAGCACTAGGGCTTATTTTTTGAGAAGGTCTCATTCTTGGAGAAACATGGTTGGGGGTAAGTTTACCCTCCCAAAAAAGCAGACCCCTCCCCCTTCACAGGACACTCATACTTATCAGGGCCCGGACATCTGCATGGCTCCCAGGTCCTCTTGTGAACTCTGACGGGCCCTCCCAGCAGGTATGCTGCACGCTGTCCTCCCCTTCTTCTAGCTGATACACTCACATACATCAGATCACACACACATACACATACATCAGATCACACACACACTCACCGATCAGATCGCACACACACACACACACACACACACACACTCACAAGTCACTCTCCACATCCGGCGGTACAGAATGCCTCCGGCCTTAAGGAAAGATGGGAGGAAGATACCCATCGCAGGTCCTGTAAGCATTCCATCCGCAACCAAAGGTCCTTGCATTCCACCACACTGCGTCTCAGGATTTTGCCAGCCTGAAAAAAAATCGGTATCGCTGGATGTGGTGTGTGTGGGTGTGCGATCTGATGATTGTGTGTGACATCTGATGTGTGCGAGGGTGCGATCACTGCAGGTCCTCCCGCTCGGCATCTGGTGAGTGTGATTGTGAGGTGTCCGCTGTCCATAATTAAATGTCCTGCAGTATTTTAACTTTTTTAGCTGCATGGACACTTCATTATTGATCTGAGATTAGGGCTTATTTTTGGGGGAGGGCTTATATTTAGGCCTTACTCCGAAAATTCTGAAAATCCCTGCTAGGGATTATTTTTGGGGGAGGTCTTATTTTTTTTAAAAACACGGTATATGAAGGTTAAATTAGTGTGTTTGTGTTTTTTCTTTTTAATAAGATATATTCCATAAAAAATTGTTTTTCTAGATTTTTTTTATACAGTTGTATTTTTAATTCTTAACTACTTGTCATCTTTGATGTATTCTCTATTCTTGATTGGAGAGGGAATCGGTTAATAAATTGGAAAGTGTGAAATATAAATACATGTATGAATTTGAGGCCCATATATGAAAAGTGTCCATGTCTTCACCAATAAAAACATTTTCTTTTTATTCTTTAAATATTTATAGTAATTCATTTGAAGAGAATTTCTTCCCTAAATTTTATTATGGCAATAAAAGAAGATACTGAAAATATTATCTCATAAATAAATAACTTAAAATTTGCACTATTAAAGTAAGTAATTTACATTATTTTGACCAAAGAGTGTTAGAAATTAATATCAGCACTAAAAATACATCACTAAAATTCAACAACAAATATCACACTCGTTTTGATTAATAGTACTAGTAATAATGTCAGCATTGAGTTTCACCAGTATGCATATAGGATCCTAAGGTGCATCAGAGTGTATAAACAGAAAGGGCAACATTCATAAAAAATAATTAAAAGTCATAAGGTTGATAAATTCATAATAACTGTTAAATTAAATATGGTAGGATTCAATAAAGTTCTTGTTTACTATTCAGTCTGGAAGTTGCCCCGGTCGGTGGCTACCTACAATAAGATATAACCTTTCTAGGGATTGTTAGTCTCAGTAATTAGATAGAGCCACAGCGGTATTTCATAGATATGAAAACTAGTCTTAAAACCGGTTATTCAGCTTAAAAACAAAGAAATTCTGCATCAAATCAAGGTAGGTAGATGTAATTCAGGTGCTTACGCAATGTGGCTTGATGTCCTTGGCGATGCTGCTGGTGCGGTCTCAAAGACCCCGCACTCGGCAGTATAACAGCCAGCTGAGGCCACACCAAAGTGCGTTTGGGGTACAGTGAAATTGACCATGTCCGTAGGAGCAGTTACCTGTACGGTGTTTGAGGAAGTGGGCCGTACATGTCCCCGAAACACGCATCGGATATCAGCCCAGTCTAAATCTATCTGTGATACTGAAAAGAGCTTCTATTTATCTGGTACATCTAACATACAACCTTATGGCAGGCACTCTGCCTAGATAATTCAGAAGCATTAATGCCCCAGGAATAAAATTGGACCTGTTTGACCTCGTCCACCATAATTACTCATCCACTCTTGTTCACTTGCATAAACGCTTATTACCTGCCTGTTAATAAAGCTTACTCTTGTTTCTGCAATCTTGTCTTACGTACTGTAATTTAATACTGGACAGCAACGGCAGGAATATTATTACTAATGCTGAAGCTAATGTTAGTGGAGGTGCTGTAGGCAACTGTGGAACCCCTGCAAGGACCCTTCCGATGGTCACCTTATTCAATGTGCTACCCAAATTTTATGGATATAATATGCCCCTGTTCGACTGTGCCCTGGCTGCAGGGCACCCTGAACATCACAACAGACCTAGAAGTGGATATCGCCTTAACTACCTTGGAGAGGGGGGGCTCGCACAAACGTCAGCCTACAACCGGAGCCTACGCACAGTACTCTGAAGGAGTTAGTGGGGTTCCTGGAGGATATATACAGTGAGACCGCTAGTGTGGGACACCTCCGGGCCAAATTCTTCTCTAGGTTGCAGCAGGAGGAAGAGGGTGCCTCCTAGTATATGACAGCATTGCATGAGGTGCAAGCGGAGGTGTGGGAAAAAGAAAGATGGGATCAGTGACATGGGCTCCACCGACCAGATACTCTGGGAACAGTTGATACTGGGAATCTACAAAACACTATGAAGGCCAGTCCTGTCAGAGCGGTTCCAGGCGGACCTTGCCCTTACGTTTTGGCAATTTCTGGAGGAAGCAGTGGCCTGAAGCAAGGAGGAGAGGGGTGGTGCGCATCCATGCTGCTACCTCCTGGGGGAATCCGAACAGAGAAGAGGTCCTAGTCCAGGTGGTGCAAGATCTGACAACCTTCCTAACCAGTATGTAGGAGAAGGTGACCCAGATCGAATAGAAAATGGGAAATCTCCCCTCCTTCGAAGTCTCCTGTGCAGCCATGCAGTTTTCCTGTCGGACCTGTCCTTTTATGATGGCACTTCATTATCCTGGTTCATTGTGTGCCATCCCTTGGCCCAACCAGTGTCTGGCCAGTACATTACAGCCCCTTCCAGTTAACCTATAAAGGCCGGAGCTGGACCCAGGGTGTGCCCCGGAAATGAGAAGAGGGCCAGTGTTGTAGATGTGGAACCCGAGGCACTTTGCCAAATGACACCCAAGCCCGTCAGGAGCTGCTGTTAAACTACCAACCCCTGCAGGATTGCAGACTGTTGCGGGGAAGGCAATAAGGGAGGCCGCTCCTCACAATAATGAACATCTGATTGCGGGATTCCCATCCTCCATGATGAATTCGAAGGTATTTATATGGCTATTTGGTGGACACCGGGTCACAAGTAACGAAGATACCCGAGGCCTACTTCAATCGACATGTCTTTTTCTGGCTAAGCCAAAAAAGAAGACCCTGATTTCTGTGACTTACGCGATTCAGCAACCGATCAAAGTCACAGGGGTCGTGTGGATGAAGGTTCGGGTCTGCAAACAAGACGTGGGGAGAAAAGGAATCTTGTTAGTTCCGGAACCATCAAAATGTGCCAGTGATAATGAGAATTAACATCTTACTTGAATTGAACAAGATCATGTTCATGAAGCGAGGCCCCAGCTACTGCAAGCGAGCCATTCCACTTAAGCTTTGTCAGGAGCCCTTCCAACACTTAAGGCTACTTTACACACTGCGACATCGCTAGCGATCTCGTTAGCGATGTGAAATTCTAGATCGCAAGTGCGATCTTTCGAGATCGCACATGCGTAAAATGACCTATGTGCGATCTCGAAAGATTGCACTTGCAATCTAGAATTTCACATCGCTAACGAGACCGCTAGCAATGTCGCAGTGTGTAAAGTAGCCTTTAGTCTGCATCTTCAGGACACAGAAGAGGATCCTGGCTGATCAATCCATCAGGGGTAATCAGGATCCCTAGGAAAGGGCCTGTGATCCTGCTCACGGGGCAAGAAAGTGTGCTGCACCTACCAGTTAGGTTTTGCCATAACCTTGAAGGGATAGAAGTACTTGTTGAGCCAGCAGTCCCGGGAAGAGTGGGCCAGGAGTTTTTGATAGCTCGCACACTAGCTGTAGTCCAAAAGGATGAGTCCTGGTTAGAGCAGTGAATGCGGTCCCCGAGAAGTCAACTTGCCCCTAAGGACAGAATTGGCCTGGGTATACCTGCATAGAGGGGAGGAGGTGAGCCAAAAGGAGGTAACCTAATGCCCTGTGGAAGGTGCGATGTGGATGATGGAGGTCTCTGTGGGGACAGAAGAGATGCTGCCTCCAGAATGGAGTAGACCAACCATCCTGGAACAAAAGGAGGTGGACGTGAAATCTATAGGCCCCGTGCGTGTTCGGGCGATAGAAGATATTCTTTGGGAAAACCAGGGCACATTTGCTTGCCACACTGAAGACTTCAATAGTACTGAGGCCATCACTCACAAACTACCAACTGGGGACACTCACCCGATCCAAACGTGATACTTGCAGGTCCCTCCAAAGCTGTACCAAGAAGTGAAGACACTATTGAGACAGATGTTGGAGTCAAGGATGGTGCAGAATAGCCAGAGCCCATGAGCGTTGCCGGTGGTACTTGTCAAGAAGAAGGATGGAACTGTCCGGTTCTGCGTGGACTATAAGAAACTCAGGGTGCACTATTCAAGACTTGTACCATTTACCCCGAATTGAAGTATCCTTGACAGCACTGGGGAGAGCCAAATACTTCAATATGTTAGACCTGGCGAGTGGATACTGGCAGGTAACGGTGGTAGCAAGTAATAAAGAAAACACTGTGTTCATCCTTCCAGTGGGATTGTTTGAGTTTAACCGGATGCCTTTCGGCCTGTCCAATACTTTGGGTACATTTCAACAGCTGATGGAGAAGTGTTTGGGGGACCTGAACTTAGAAGCCACGCTCATACCTGGATGACATCATCGTATATTCTGTATCATTCCAAGAACAAAAAGAACAGCACGGACAGGTGCTCTTGCACTTGCTTGCTCACAACCTGAAGGTGAAACTGAAAAAGTGCCAACTCTTTAAGACAGAGATTAAGGATCTGGGCCATATCGTGCCATATTGTGCCACAATACGGAGTCTTACCCTCCCAGGAAAAAGTATCCAGCAGTGACTGGTCCCCCAATCTTTAAGTCAACTAAAGGCCTCCCTGGGGCTAGCTGGTTACTACCAGCAGTTCATCAAAGGCTTTACAAAGGTAGCAGATCCCCTGAATGAACTGCAGAGGTGGACGGCCAGAGTGCCAAAGAACCGATATATTCCCTTGTCTCAAGAACAGGAGGAGGGCTTCCGGGCCCTGTAGGATGCTCTCACATCAGCCCTGATCCTGGCCTATGTGGATTTTGATAAACAATTCCTTCTGTATACAAATGGCAGCCTCCATGGGCTGGGTGCAGTCCTGACACAGGAACAAGATGCATGTGTGGTGGTCATTGCATTACGCATACACCAGTAGTTCCCTATGGGATGCAGAGAGAAACCCTCATAATTGCAGTTCCTTCTGCTTAGAGCTCCTAGCCCTAGTATGGGCCAGGACTGAAACGTTTGAAGTCTTCCTGACAGGGACCAAGATCCAGGTCCGGATGGATAACAGTTATCTGGCCCACCTTGAAAATGCCAAACTGGGGGCCCTAGAGCAACGGTGAGTGGCTCAGCTGGCGAAGTTTGATTTTACCATCTGCTACCGAGAACGGCAATGCAGATGGGCTGTCGAGAGTGACCATGGAGACTCTGTTGGGGGACCTTGATGAGTGCCTAAAAGAGGAGGAAACCCTGGACATCTGGAAATTCATGCCCCCCCACTGGTAGCGGCCCTGTCAATTGGGGAGGCCTGCATACTGCTCAGGTCCCTGGGAAGGACCAAGAAGGAGTGAAGACATGGGATAGACCAGAGATCCAAGAGACGGTACTGTACTGCAGGAAACAACACCCCAAAGATTCCAAGGTGAGGTGACAGGTGGTCATCACAAGGAACCTGGTCCATGAAGTTGCCAAGAAAGCTCGTGAATTTGAGACCATTTTGGCCCAGTGAAGACCTACCAGTAGCTGCAGCGGTACTATAACTGTCCCCAGTTGGAGTCCGTAATGGAAGAAGTCTGCCGGTGGTGTTGTGTGTGCGATCCAAAGAACCGCTAGAAATACTGATGATCGACTATCTCCTCGTGGCACATTTGGCTTGGGGGCCCCAATACTGCCTGGTCATGACGAAGTTTTCCGTGGTTACCCTGACTGGAGATCAGACTTCTGAGTCAGCCATGCAATCCATCTGCCAAGACTTCATCCGAGTGTACGAGTGCCTGAAGAGGATCTATTCCAACCAGGGTGCATGTTTCCAGGGCAAGGTGATGGAGGAGCTATATTGCCTATACGGCATCGATGGGCCCCGGACCACCCCTATCAACCTTAGGGCAACGGAACATGTGAGCACTTCAACTGGACTCTATTGAGGACATTGGAGGCAGAGAAAAAGGCGTGTTGGCCGGACTACTTGCTGGAACTGGTCTGGGCCTACAACAACCAGGTCCATTCCACCACAGGCTATACCACTTTCTACTACTGTTTGGAAGACCTGAGTGAAAGGTCTTTGAACTAAACATGGAGCAGCCAGAAGACCTGAAAGAGAGAACTGCTACCTCATGGGTGAAAGAGCATCGCCAATCATTACAGACCATCTGGCGATTAGTCGGTCAGCAGCTGTAGAAGAGTGCACCCTGACCGCGGCCCAGTCCAGGAAATACCACTTCAACCCAGAGAACGAGTCCTAGTCTGAGAGAAACGCCTCAAGGGCAAACTGAGTGAGAGATGGGAAGTACAACCTTACAAAATAATTGAACGAGTCTATTCTAAGGGTCCGGTCTATAAGGTACAGATCGAGGATGAGATGGCTGGCCCCAAAGTCCTACACCAAAACATGCAGAGGCTATGCTGCACCAAAGTCTCTCCAGCACCACCACCAACAGGTGTCCCTGTCACTCTACCCAAGCCTAGATCGCTCATGTTCGATGATGACAAAGACTAGTGGACTGTTCCTGACACAGTGAGGGGGACCTCAGCCTGTGGGCATTGGTGATTCCATGGATGAGCCATTAACACCTTCTGAAGAAGAAGTACACCAGGATCCCCCTGAAACCCTGGCGGCAGACATTCCCTTGGGGGACAGCCAGGTCTTGCCAGAGAGCCAGGACCTTCGGAGATCCCTGAGGTCTACTGCAGGGATTCCACCAGTCAGATATATTAAACAGTGTGCCTGATCTGTTCTGCCTATGTTGTTGTCCTCTTTCTTAGGTGCTGTGTAACAAAAGACCAAAAGGATATAGTATCAGGGGTATCAACTAATTAAACCAAACAAAAAAAAACTCCTAATAAAAATATATACTTTATTTCTATATCAATTAAAAAGGTTATATTTATACAACAAGAGACACACAATGTGCATGAAGTGTTAGATACACCGGAAGGAAAGTGTAAGGGTAATTGTATCTAGGGGCTTTGCAGATCAATGGTAAATAAACCTAATAGATTCAGACGCTGGACCTTAGGGGTACTTCTTACATAGCGAGATTGCTAGCGAGATCGCTGCTGAGTCACGGTTTTTGTGACGCACCAGTGACCTCATTAGCGATCTCGCTGTGTGTGACTCTGAGCAGCGATCTGGCCCCTGCTGTGAGATCGCTGCTCGTTACACCTAGAAACAGCCAGAAGTGAACTGCTTACCCACACAGCATTATTGTGGCAAAGAGTGCAAAAACAAGTGACTGTTTTATCTGCGCCCGGTGCTCATGAGCTACCACCAGAGGGAGCCCTGGAACAACTGTACTCAGCAAACCAGTCCTACAAAGAGATTTGTAAAAAATATTCCTCTACCCTGCTGAGATCAAATACGTCCGAGTCTCAAAAAGAACAACAGGACTTCCAACAGCTTAATGCTGAACGAGAGCAAACTGTGCGCGACATTGTGAGCGAGACTGAAGCAAAAATGGCGCAAATGTCAGGAGCGGCATCTTACAAATCCAGGTCCGTTAAGAGCTCAAGGCACTCACTCAAATCAGGCTCATCAAGGTACTCAACCCTCAGCGAGCAGCTCATAAAGGCGCGCGCCGAAGCAGAAACAACGAAAGTACAAGCCATCTTCGCCCAGAGAGAAGCAGAGATGAAAGCAGAATCTGCATGCAAAGAAGCAGAGATGAAAGCAGAATCTGCATGCAAAGAAGCAGAGATTAAAGCAGAATCTGCATGCAGAGAAGCAGAGATGAAAGCAGAATCTGCACGCAAAAAAGCAGAGATTGAAGCCCTACAGAAGGAATGTGAACATGTGGTGACCATGGCAAGGCTAAAAGTCTTTGAGCAAGCTCTGGGTGGGAGCCAAGAAGGCAGCGCCAGTTTGTGCAATCTCGACACAGAAGACTCACTTAAGCGTACAAGAGATTACGTGCTGAGCCAAGCCGACGAACTGCCAACTACCATCAATATTCCCGTCAGTGCTAACACTTCTCCAGAGCCTCAAGACACTGATCCACCTACAGCTTCCAGCCTTCCAAGTCAGTCCAATGCACCTCAGACTTTCAAGCCTGAACCAGCTTCATATTCCAATGCACAGCCACACCCTGCGCATCAGCAACCTCCGTATGCCCATGTCTACATGCAACCTAACATGCCGTCAAGGCGCTAAACTCCCAACAACTATGTAGTTCCAGCCCCATATACAACAGAGATTGTACACACCAAACCGATCACTGGTCTAAACGCCCACGCCACTCCATACTTTCCCATGTTCCCGAACCACGAAGCTACGAATCACGCAACCAACACCACGCAGTCAGCAAATGTGCCCCCAATGTCGGAAAGATCAGACATGTCCGACTTTGCGAGGTACATGATCCGCCGAGAACTCACCAACACTGGTCTCACAAAGTATGACGACCAGCCTGAAAACTACAGAGGGTGGAAGTGTGCCTTCAAAACCGCAATGCGTGACCTTGGCATTACGGCTGCTGAAGAGCTGGACTTGCTCATCAGGTGGCTAGGGCCACGGTCTACTGAGAGAATCAAGAGACTCAGATCCGTCTACATCAGCGACCCAACAACTGGTCTCGCAACCGCATGGGACAGACTAGAGAAAGGCTTCGGCAGTCCTGAAGCAATTGAAGATGCATTGCTGAAACAACTATATGACCTTCCCAAAATATCTGGCAAGGATGCTTCAAAGTACCAGGAACTCAGCGACCTGCTGTCCGAGCTCCAGCTGGCCAAAACAGACACACACCTACCTGGCCTCAGCTACCTGGACACCGCTCGTGGGGTGAAACCCATAGTCGCCAAGTTACCTTACAACGTGCAGGAAAGGTGGACCACGGTAGGAACAAACTATAAAAAAGAGAATCAAGTGTCCTTCCCTCCATTCTCCTACTTCTGCGAGTTCATCAACGGCATCGCGGAACGTAAGGCAGACCCCAGCTTCACCTGTGGAGAACCCACCGACTCCACTTCACCAGCTCCTAGGTATGAAAGCACTCATCAAAATGACAGAAAATGTAGGGGCCCAGTATCAGTCAAAAAGACCGATGTTCTAACACCTACACCGTCAGCACCAGACAATGGCACTGAAGGCGGGAAGGCGGAAAATCCGAACCGCCAATGTCCTATTCACAAACTGCCACACCCCCTGAAGAAGTGCATTGGCTTCAGGAAGAAACCCCTTCAAGAAAAAAAAGGAACTCTTGAAAAGGTTTGGGGTATGTTTCAGGTGTTGTGCCTCTACAGAACACCTTGGCAAGGACTGTAAGGTTACAATTAAGTGCATGGAGTGTGACAGCACAGATCACATACAAGCGCTCCACCCATCTCAGCCTGATCCTGCACTTACACCTTCTCCCACCACAAGTCATGGCGGGGAGAGTACAGGCCAAGCTACAAACCACCTCACAGTATCCTCCTCGTGCACCGATGTCTGCGGAGAAGATTTCTGGGACAAGTCTTGTGCAAAAATATGCCTAGTAAGGGTATATCCCAAAGGTCACCCAGAAAGGGCCGCGAAGGTATACAGCATCCTGGACGATCAGAGCAACAGGTCACTCGCCAGGTCTGAACTCTTCGACTTGTTCGGCTTAAAAGGAAATGCCTACCCTTACACACTAGGTACTTGCAGTGGCATCTCAGAAGCTTGCGGAAGAAGAGCCAGTGGTCTCGTGGTAACATCTCTTGAAAATACCGTAGAGATACCTCTACCGACACTCGTCAAGTGCAACCAGATACCGGCTAACCGGGAAGAGATTCCAACACCAGAGGCAGCTCTTCACCACCCTCACCTGAGAACTATTGCCAGCAAGATCCCACCTCTTGATCATAGTGCAAAAATCCTGATTCTGATAAGAAGGGACATCCTTCAGCTACACAAAGTACGACAACACATCAACGGGCCACACGATGCGCCATTCGCTCAGCGCTACGACTTAGGCTGGGTGATCATAGGAAACGTCTGCGTAGGCAAAATGAAGAGTCCCGACGCGATCTCCTCCTACAAGACGCACATCCTCCCAAACGGTTGCGGCACTCACTTTCAACCATGTCCGCATTACTACGGGGTGAAAGAGAGGCTGAGTGACACCAGGTGGCGACAGCAGCCTCCCGACTGCGCGGACGCATATCATCTCTGGGATGACGACTTCGGGTCAACAGCGTTCGAGTCTAGAAACGAAGACAACAAATTGGCTCCGATGAGAGAAGACAAAAAAATCATAAAGATTATGGATAAAGAGTTCTCTCAAAATGACTCTAACAGTTGGGTAGCCCCAATACCCTTTCGGTCTCCAAGGCCAAGGTTGCCAAACAACTCCCAGCAAGCAACCGCAAGGTCCTCCTCTCTAAAACGCACTTTGGAAAGACAACCAGAGATGGAGAAATGCTTTGTCGAGATTACGCAAAATATCCTCGACAGAGATCATGCGGAACAGTGGCACCACATTCCCACCGAACAAAACCCAGCCGACAGAGGAACGAGACTCACTGCTGCATCCAAACTCGGCGACAACATGTGGCTGACACCTCCAAGTGTCTTATACGAGGAGACCTGCGATAACTACGCCGACAACATGTACAAGCTGGTGGAACCAGAATCCGACAAGGAAATTAGACCGGTCGTCTCCGCTCGCTACACTTCAGTGACATCAGAACAGAAGTTGAGACCTCATCGCTTCGAGCGCTTCTCAAGTTGGTCATCTGAGGTACGAATCGTAGCTTGTCTTATTCACATTGCTCACTGTTTCACCGACTACAAGTTTTCAACGTGCCACGGCTGGCACATGTGTGTGATTCGTCCAGTCACCGAACTCGTGCTACTTTTACCAAAGGAGGACGTTATATGAACTAACTTTGTCGTTGGACACTGCCACGGCGGGGAGTGTACCTTTCCTTTCCCCTGCTGTACGGAGACACAACTTTCCGTGTCCAATTGAACCTTGAACTTTTCCTTTGGATTAAAACCTTACCGTTGGATTATTGGGTTGGAGGAAGAGTTGGCATGTTTGCGGCTTCCCCAATCTGAAGATGGGTTTGTTGAACTTGGATTCATTTTTTACATTTTTCTACTTTTACATTTTTACGCAAGGACTATGCGTCATCAACAAAGCATGGACTTGAATTCCGTGCATTACGGTTGCATTTTTTGTGTTTGTCTCTTTTCTCGTTATAGGTTTCGTGACATCGAGGGACAGGATCGACTCCTTACGTCGTAAAAGGCCTTGTGAAATCATATGATTTCAGACGGGGAGTGTTGTGTCCCATGAATGGGAACAACCTGTTGTATGTAATTCTTGCATTGCATATTTTTCCTCCTATCAGGAAATTCCTTTATTGTTACTAGGTAGATTAGACTGTATGAAGTTTGTCCCTATGTTCCTCCCTTAGTTGGCTTCTGTATAGAATGCTCCTCCCTTCTCCTTCAGTTTAGTCTAGAGCAGGGGTGGGCAATTAATTTTCCCATGGGGCCGCATGAGAAATTGGGATGGTTTTAGAGGGCCGGACTAATATAATTAACTCAGTTTTACCCAATACTGTATATAGCATATATACTATCCCTTCATATACAAACAGTAAGTTACGGACTGTGGGACCCCTCGTGGCCCTGCACGCACACATGTCCTTTTTTTCTCTGGCAGCACGGGTGTCACACGGATCGCACACTGATGTGATCTGTGTGACATCAGTGTGACAAATACCAGAGAAAACACGGGTCTTTTTAATAAAAAGATTTTCTATATTTACCTCTCTCCAGCGCTGCTGTCTCTGGCTCTGCTGCCTCCCGCTCCTTATCGCTGGTAATTATACTTACTGAATATTCACTGCAGTGAGCAGCTGGAAGCAGGGACAGCGCTGGGGACCGCATCGCTGGGTGAGTATACAGGTGTGTGTGTATGTTGAGAACCTGGAAGCCGGAGCATCTCGGGGACTCGTGACAGTTCCCAATGAACTCTGATGAACCCATGAAGCTGTAGCGTGGGTGTCGCAGGATGGTCATCAAAGTTCATTGTAAACTCTGATGACCTCCTGGAGGTCACTGTGCTTGCAGAATACTCACCTGTCCCTGCGGTGATGTCCTCAACGGTGCTGTGCCCGGTGCTGTCATCGCGATGCTCCGGCTTCCAGGTCCTGAGTGCGGTGAATAATCAATGAATGAGCAGTGGTCAGGAGCGGGAGGCAGCAGAGCTGAAGAAAGCAGGTAAATATGGAAAATCTTTTTATTTCACAGACTCGTATTTTCTCCGGTACCTGTCACATGTATGCAAACAGGTACCGGAGAAACGCAATCAGGCCCTGTAATGGCGGTATGGCGCTGCAGGGGGCGGGGAGAGAGCACGTGGTACCCGGTGTAACTCCAGTACCACTCGCAGTTACGGGCTTTTCTCTCTGCACGCACGCACACATACATACACACACGCACATGCTATATACATATATACACAAACAATCCCCATATACTACATCACTACACCCCCATATACACCTGTAATATACATCACTACACCCCCATATACACCTGTAATATACATCACTACACCCCCATATACACCTGTAATATACATCACTTCACCCCCATATATACCTGTAATATACATCACTACACCCCCATATACACCTGTAATATACATCACTTCACCCCCATATATACCTGTAATATACATCACTACACCCCCATATACACCTGTAATATACATCACTGCACCCCCATATACACCTGTAATATACATCACTGCACCCCCATATACACCTGTAATATACATCACTGCACCCCTATATACACCTGTAATATACATCACTACACCCCCATATACACCTGTAATATACATCACTACACCCTTATATACACCTGTAATATACATCACTGCACCCCCATATATACCTGTAATATACATCACTACACCCCTATATACACCTGTAATATACATCACTGCACCCCCATATACACCTGTAATATACATCACTGCACCCCCATATACACCTGTAATATACATCACTACACCCCTATATACACCTGTAATATACATCACTACACCCCTATATACACTTGTAATATACATCACTACATCCACATATACATCACTAGACCCCTATATACTACACCTGTAAAACTACATTGCCATATACTACATCACTACACCCAAATATTACTCACCAGTTACCCCCCCCCTCCCCTCCACTCCCCCCATTGTCCCCTCAGGTTACTAGTCACCACTCACCTTTCCCTCCTCAGGCACCTCCGTACGGGCTCCCGCTGACATCCTTCTTCTCTTGTACGGCTCCCCGCTGAGCTGCTTCCTCTCTCCGTACGGGCTCCGGCTGCTGCATCTTCTTCTCCTGCCGGGGCGGGAACTTTTCAAATGACACACACGCGTGCCGTACTGACAACATCGGGGCGCGCGCGTGTGTGTCACAGAGAAAGTGCCGGCAGGAAACAGAGGACAGATTCCTGCGTTCCGCTGCTGCACTGTGCGAAGCTGCAGTATCTGTCCTCTGTTCCCTGCCGGCACGCAGCGTGTGATGAGGGCAATCTGACCACGGGCTGCCCGGAGCCTGGAGCTCCGGACAACAGGTCAGATTGCCTTCATCAGTGACCGGCCAGCAAGGACGCCCGGAGCCAGGCGGGCCGGTCACAGAGAGTAGGCGGGCCGGATGTGGCCCGCGGGCCGCCCCTTGCCCAGGTCTGGTCTAGAGGAACCATTGCTGAAGAGACATGTCTAAAACCCTGTACAGATTATTCCTTTTCACCTGCCTTTACTTTGTACTTAATACAAGATTCTAGAAGAAAACTACAGCGTTTCTCCTGGTCTTTCTACAAGTCATCGTTTGGGCTGAGTTAACACTATCTGTGGAAGCCGGTAGAGTGAGTAAAATCATACAATTATCTAAGGGACTGATAATTAGAGCGGTTGGATTCATTGCTACCAGGAAGAGACAGAATAGTGGGTGAGAAAAAGGAATACACCCATTGAGTACTTTACGATTTGTTGGTAGCACCTCCAGGCCTACTGTCAAGCCATGCATGTCAGCAAAGAATGACAATTCATATGTCAGCAACGCTGAGTTGTGTCTTTGACCTTGCCCTTCTCCCAATGCGTTTTCCCTCATTTGTGCCTGGGGTTCATCAGGGGATCAAAGCTAACAACAGGGGAGAAAATCACATCCCCGTCGTCCTTTCCAAACAGGTCAAGAAATATATACCCGATATCAATACACCGTGGGGTATAGCATGTAGATCACAGGAGCTCATAGCCATGCTATACCCCACGGTGTATTGATAGCCCCATTGGTAGGCAGGGACCAATTGAGGGTGAGTCATATCCCCAGGGTCCAGCATCTGAATCTATTAGGTTTATTTACCACTCATCTGCACAGCCCCTAGATACAATTACCCTTACACTTTCCATCCGGTGTATCTAACTCTTTATGCGCTCTTTTGTGTGTCTCTGGTTGCATGAATATAACCTTTTTAATTGATATAGAAATAAAGTATACATTTTTATTAGTTTTTTTTGTTTGGTTTAATTAGGTGCTGTGTACACGCTAAGCGCTCCCTTGCTATGCTACAGGACCAAGAGAGCTGGATGCTCTTCATTATAGAACACTGATTCAAGCCTTGTAAGCTTGAAAGAATAGACTTTTTATTGACTGGTGGTAGTTCTGACGTCATTATGGTTGAGGACGACCACCCTTAATTGCGGAGGCATGTAGGAGTATCGCCCTTATGAAACTGTTAAGAGTGCTAATGACTGTAGGAGGCAGTGCTCCCCTATTTTTTGTGTGTTATGGACTGGCCCGGCTCAGCTGACACTCCCCTTCTGAACTACGAACTTGGACTAACCCACCCTCAAAAAGTTTGGGAAACAGAGAAAGAGTGGGAAAAGAAATTGTCCAGGAACAGGAGAAGTTGGGTTGCTTGAGAGAGTAAAGCGAAAGTACGCTACCTGAGTTCTGTCCAAGAATGGCGGTTTGGGAAGAGGAATGGTTTCAGCTGCAAGAAAGACAGTCAGCCGGCCATGTGAGTGCGAGTACCATACCTGAGGTCAGCAAATCTGTGGAACAAGAGGAGTTTCCCCCTGCCCTGCAAGGAGAAGTGTGCACCAACAAGCATCACGGCACTGAGCTCTTGGGAGTGGACCTGTCCCCCCACAACTATACCGCAAGTCTTTACCAGTGTTCGCACTTACGTAATAGGGTGTAGCGTAGGCCTCTGTAGCTAGGTTGCTAGTGCAGTGCAGTTGCGATGGGTTATGCCTGCCAAGTTTATTCTTGAGGTGATCTTGGTAATAGATGTGAGCGACATATTGTTGGCGTACTCCATCTAGAAATTGCAGAGTGTTAAAACTTTACTGTTGCCAGATTAATTACCCCTGCTCACTTATTTCCTACCTGTTAAAGCTTACCCTTGTTTCTACAATCTTGTTTTGCATACCGTAATTTAATCCTGCACAGCGGTGGTCTCCAGGTAATCGCTACAGTAGTAATGGAGGGGGGGGCAACGGTGATGTCAGTTACCTTACATGACTTTGTGGATCTTGCCCGGTATTGTGTTTGCAAAGGGCAGCAGCAGCCTCGCAGTTTAACATGAGCGGTGATGTCAGGTAAGGTTACTGTCGTCAGTGCCCGTGGGAAAATCCAGGGCTGCCGCTGACCGGCGGTAACCTATGGACCCTCATTCTTTGAACTTTCTCAGAATAAGACTCCATAGGAATTGATGGGTGTTGTGGGATATTACCTGTTGGATTATCGTTGGATCTTTCAGGATTTTTTTTATTTAATACATTGGTGACCAAGTGCATTTGGAGGAGTCAATATTCAAATAAAGTATTTATTCCTGTGTGTGTTTTCATAACCAACCATTAACTTGCCAAATTAGTAGTGGAGGTGCCTGATAGCCCCTTATACATTAATAACCTCTGGGATTGATGTCAGCTGTCAATTCACAGCTGACATCAACCCCATTACCCCAATTGTCACTGCACCAGGGCAGTTGGGAAGAGCAAGGTAAAGCACCAGATTTGGCAGATCTAATTGGGGTGCCATTTCTGGACCAGTTGCGAGCTACTATTTTTAGGCTGGGAAGGGCCAAATAACCATGGCCCTTCCCACTCTCATAATACCACCCACAAGCGGTCTGCTTTACCTTGGCTGGTTATGGAAAATGAGTGGGACCATTTTTGAAAATTATTTATTTCAACAATTTAAAAAGACTGCTTGGGATACCTCCTATATTTGATAACCAGTTGAGGTAAAGCAGACCGCTGGGGGTTGAAGCCCATAGCTGTCTGTTTTACCAGTGCTTATTATCAAAACTAGTGCTGGAGCCCACATAATTTTTTACATTTATGTATTTATTTTTACACTAATACAGCTGACACCGACACAGAGGGTAGGCTGCGAGGGGCGTGTATAGCAGTCTGATTGCAACCAATCACAGACAATGGCACAGAGGGTGGGCAGGGGAAGCAGGGAATATTCATGTAGTTTAACGACTGGGCCAGAAAAAAGTCTGACTGCTGTCTTATCTTTGGCGAAATAAGGTATGTATAATTGTCCTGCGATAACCCTCACTTTGCTTCCCTTTGCAGCCACCTAGCCCTTACTATGACTGTACTGCCCCGTGCTTGGCCACAGTCGAGCCGCTCGGATCCGGGCTCGTTTGGTGGGTGGCTCGAGCGCCTCCGGACCCGGGGGTCACGTCGCTCTGCAAGGGCTTGTTGGCGATCTCGATGGTAGGGTGGTTAGGTAGGTGTACGGCCGGAGCCGTGTTTGAGTTCGTGACGCCACCCACGGGACGTGGTGAAGATGTAGACATCACCACTGCAGTTACGGGGGCACCCGGGGGAGATGGTCGTTCAGCAAGATATTAACCCCTCCGTGGGCAGAGATGGTGGCCCCAAGACCCGTTTTGGGGAGAGTAGTGGCTGGGCGGTGCAGGGCGGTGCACGGCCGGATGGCACTGTTGTACTCACGATTATTGACACACACAAGTCTCTGGTAAACAAAGTTGATGGTGGTCGGTGCCCGCAGCCGGCTGCGTCTGGTCCCCCACCCGGGTTGGTGGTCTTGGCCTTTCTCCTTTTACCCTGTCCCGGTCCACCACGGTTCCTCCAAGCCGTCTTCCCGGCTCCTGCAGGCTAGGCCACCGTCTGCCTCCTAGCCACGGTACCAGGGCTACGACCCTAGCACCCGTCAGTGTCACTACTCTCCAACTCAACCTCACTCCACTTCAACTACACTCCACTCTACTGAACTCTACTGAACTGAACTGCACTGCTTTTTCCTGCCTCAGGCCCTCTGGACTCCTCGGTGGGTGTGGCCAACAGCCTGACTCTGCCCCCCTGGTGTGACCATTAAGCCCTGAGGGAGGTGACTAGGGTTTGAATGGTTGGCTGCTGTTACCTTTTTAGGGGACAGGTGTTGTGCAGGGCCTATCTGTGACTACATGGCTAGTCCAGGGCGTCACATGACCATTTTACAAGCTAGAAGTTCAGGTGCCCATTGACTTTTATGAGGGTCATTGTCTGGGTCAAGTTTGGGCCAAACTTTTTTTTAAAGTCCAGCCGAACCCGAACATCTATGGGTCCACTCATCTCTAATGCTTAGGCATCAATCTACCATAAAGACCAAATAGAAAAAAAAAGCAGAGGTATACATTTTTTTGCCGTTGCCTTCTGGATAGTAAGGGTATGTGCGCACGTGTGCGTATTACATGCAGTTACGCTGCGTTCTGCACCGCAGCGTAACTGCATGCGTCCTGCGTCCCTTGCACAATCTATGGAGATTGTGCAGGGGCCGTGTGCACGTGGCATGTTAGAACGCAGCGATTCGGCTGCTTGCCGAATCGCTGCGTTCTAAGAAGTGACATGTCACTTCTTTCGTGCGGTTTGCATGCTGTCTATAGGGAGAGGCAGCATGCAGAGCGCACGAATCTGCCGGCACCATGCGCTTCAGAACGCAGCTTTTCAGCTGCGCTCTGAAGCGCACATTTTCGGTGCGGTGCAGAGCGCACACGTGCGCACATAGCCTAAAGCAAAGTATTCTGGACTTTCCTATACTGACAAATAAATGGCAGACACATACCAGGCAGATGTAGGCCAAAAAACCTCATTTTTGGAGTTTAGTAAATGGCACCTATGGGAACGTTAAAGTTTACCGTAGGGGAAGAAGCTTGTGAAGAATACTTTTAGTTAAGTGCATTTAGTGTGCACTTAGCCTTACTTCAATATTAATAGCTATGCAAATATCCACCTTTTTACTGTGTTCCTTGTCTTTAGTTAGCAAACACTTGGCTACTGCACAGAAACAATGCAGACAATAGGTGTCAGTATTGTCCATACCAGCAGGGCCAGTTTTAGACAAAGTGCGGCTTTGAACAAAAATTAAAAAAGGGACCGAGATGCATATTGTAACATCATAGAGTAACATTCGGAGTGCATTTACACAAGCTGAGTTGAGATAGTTAAATGAGCACCAACACCAATATTCAAGTTATACGGTGCTTTTTTTACTGCCACTTTACATAGGCTGACGAAGAGAGATGGGCAATTAATTTTCCTAAGGGGCCACATGAGAGACTGACTGTTATGGAGGGCCAAAAACAATATGAAATTAATTTTGCACAATACAAATATTAACATATTAATTATAAGTAGTATATTCATTGCAGCACTTAATATTGAGCAAAAATAAGTATGCAGAAACCCCTCTATATACCATATGAGCCCCCACAGAGCCACATAGGCCCCTATATACAGTATGCGTCCCCACACAGCCCCCAATCTAGCCCACACAAAGACCCAATATACAGCATGAGACCCCAAATAGCCCCAATATACAGCATGAGCCCCCTATATACAGTATCAGAACCTTTATATACAGTATTAGCCCCCGCACTGTCCCCCTACAGACAGTATGAGCCCTCACACAGCCCTCTAATATACAATATAAGCCCACAAACATCTCCCCATATATAGCATGAGCCCACAATATATAACATGATCCCCCTATATACAGTATCAGAACCCTTATTTACATTATGAGCCCCAACATGGTATGACCTCTCACATAGCCTCCTTATACATGGTAAGAGACCCACAAGCTCCTCTATATACAGTATAATCACTCACATATATTTCTTATACATAGTATGAGCCCCTACACAGCCTCTTATATACAGTATGAGTCCCACAGTCCCCTATATACACAGTAAGAACCCCCACACAGCCCCCCTTTATACAGTAGGAGCCCCCACATAGTCTCCTCATACACAGTCTAAGCCCTGACATAGCCCCTGTATACAGAATTCTGACATAGTCCCTTATATACAGTATGAGCCCCTTATACACATTTTGAGCCCGCAAAAAGTGCCCTATATACAGTATGAGCCTTCACATAGCCCTCCTATACACAGTAAGAGCTCCCACATAGCCTTCCTATACTCAGTATGAGCCATAGATACACATTGAGAGCCCCACATAGTTCCCTTTTATACACAGCATCATCCCCAGATGACCTCCCTATAATGCCCTGATGAAGGAGTGTTTATAGTTTGAAATGCATTGACATTAAATCACAATCCAGAATCAACTTATCTCTGCCTTTATTCTTCATCGGCAGCGTGCAGCGTTCAGCTTCCCTGAAACTGAGATGCAACACGATGGCCAAGACCATACAGTGGTTTAACAAGACATGTTCCACTCAAAACAGGCCTCACAATGGTTGACCAAAGAAGTTGAGTGCATGTGCTCAGTGTCCAGAGATTGTCTTTTCGTCTAATCAATGCATCACTTCTGGGGCAGCTATGGGCTATTATTTTTAGTCTGGAAGGGCTGAATAACCAGTGATCTTCCCAGCTTGATATCAGCCCCTAATTCTCTGCTTTACCTTGGTTGGTTATCAAAAGTAGCGAGGACCCAATGCCATTTTAAAAAATTTCAAGAACATTTAAAAAAAAAAAAACCAAAAAAACAATGGCATGGGATCTCCTCTATTTTTAAAAACCAGGCAAGATAAAGCAGACAGCTGAGGGTTGCAGCCCATAGCTGTCTTCCTTATGTTTGCTGGTTATCAAAAATGCTGGGAATTCATGTAGTTTCTTTCATTTAATTATATATTTGGCTACATAACTGTACATACTATGTACTGTACAGTCATGGCCAAAAGTTTTGAGAACGACACCAAAATTATATTTTCACATGATCTGTTGCCCTCTGGTTTTTAATTGTGTTTGTCTGATGTTTACATCACATACAGAAATATAATTGCAATCATATTATGAGTTCCAAAAGGTTATATTGACAGTTAGAATGATTTAATGCAGGAAGTCAATATTTGCAGTGTTGACCCTTCTTCTTCAGGACCTCTGCAATTCTCCCTGGGATGCTCTCAATCAACTTCTGGACCAAATCCTGACTGATAGCTGTCCATTCTTCCATAAGCAATGCTTGCATTTTGCCAGAATTTGTTGGTTTTTGTTTGTCCACCCGTCTCTTGCTGATTGCCCACAAGTTCTCAATGGGATTAAGATCTGGGGAGTTTCCAGGCCATGGACCCAAAATCTCTATGTTTTGTTCCATGAGCCATTTAGTGTTCACCTTTGCTTTATGGCAAGGTGCTCCATCATGCTGGAAAAGGCATTGTTGGGCGCCAAACTGCTCTTGGACAGTTGGGAGAAGTTGCTCTTGGAGGACATTCTGGTACCATTCTTTATTCATGGCTGTGTTTTTAGGTAAGACTGTGAGTGAGCCGATTCCCTTGGCTGAGAAGCAACCCCACACATGAATCGTTTCAGGATGCTTAACAGTTGGCATGAGACAAGACTGGTGGTAGCGCTCACCTCTTCTTCTCCTAATAAGCTGTTTTCCAGATGTCCCAAACAATCGAAAAGGGGATTCACCTGAGAAAATGACTTTACCCCAGTCCTCAGCAGTCCACTCCCTGTACCTTTTGCAGAATATCAGTCGGTCCCTGATGTTTTTTCTGGAGAGAAGTGGCTTCCTTGCTGCCCTCCTTGAAACCAGGCCTTGCTCAAAGAGTCTCCGCCTCACAGTCCGTGCAGAAGCACTCACACCAGCCTGCTGCCATTGCTCAGCTAGCTCGGCACTGCTGGTAGTCCGATCCCGCAGCTGAAACAGTTTTAAGATACGGTCCTGGCGTTTGCTGGTCCTTCTTGGGCGCCCTGGAGCCTTTTTGGCAACAATGGAAGCTCTCTCCTTGAAGTTCTTGATGATGCGATAGATTGTTGACTGAGGTGCAATCTTTGTAGCTGCGATACTCTTCGCTGTTAGGCCATTTTTGTGCAGAGCAATGATGGCTGCACGTGTTTCTTTAGAGATAACCATGGTTAACTGAAGAGAAACATTGATACCAAGCACCAGCCTCCTTTTAAGGCCAGAATCACACTTGCTAGTGCATCGCGTGTAACTCGCGCGAGTCCCTCATGGTAGAACCCGGCATGGCCGCACACTCTCCTCACAGGAGCGGGTCGGTTGCATGTATATCTATGCAGCTCAGACGCTCCTGTATGCATAGTGTGCGGCCATGCCGGGTTCTACCATGAGAGACTCACGCGAGTTACACGCGATGCACTAGCAAGTGTGATTCTGGCCTAAAGTGTCCAGTGGTGTCATTCTTACTTAATCATGACTGATTGATCGGCAGCTCTGTCCTCATCAACACCCACACCTGTGTTAATGGAACAATCACTAAAACAATGTTAGCTCCTTTTAAGGCAGGAATGCAATGATGTTGAAATGTGTTTTGAGGGTTGAAGTTCATTTTCTTAGCCAATATTGACTTTGCAAGTAATTGCTGTTAAGCTGATCACTCTTTATGACATTCTGGAGTATATGCAAATTGCCATTAGAAAAACTTAAGCAGTAGACTTTGCAAAAATTAATATTTGTAGCATTCTCAAAACTTTTGGCCATGACTGTAGCTATCTATCTATCTATCTATCTATCTATCTTTCCACATCTTTAACACATAAAATGAACTTAATTTCAGTGTCATACTTTTTTTTTTGGTATGTGTCATTATCTGTGCTGCCGTTAAAAAACAGACATGTCTCAGAGTGGTCCCTGTGAAAACACGTAGGTGTGAAGATCCCCATTGATTTTAATTACTAAACAATTAGTATGCGTGTGAACATGTCTCTAGTTCATGTGAAAATGAACAACACACGTACTGGCAACACGGATGTGTGAAGAGGGCTTAAGGCTATGGGTGAACTATGCTTTTTTTCACGCTGCATTTTTTTGTGCGTTTTTGTCCACAATTTTTGTCTGCATTTTTGGCTGCGTTATTGTGCACTGCATTCAATGAGTGAAAAACGCTGTGAAAAATGCAGAAATAATTGACATGCAGCGTTTTTGTGGTCACCACAAAAACGCAGCTACAAAAAAACGCTGTGTGCGGACAACACTTCTGAAAACCCATAGACATTGCTGGGGAAGCAATGTCACAGCGTTTTCTGCACAAAAACGCGGTAAAAACGTCTAGTGCGCACAGGGCCTTAAAGAGAGTTTTTGGAGCAGAAACTCAAGAAATCCTCTTCATAAACATACTCAAAACTCGGAGATTGAGAAGTTTTAACATAGCCCTCAGTACAAGAACACAGCACCAAGCATAGTGCAGGGATCAAAGGTAATGTTGGGTCAGCCCCATATACAGTTGTATTGCTTGAATCTACAATTCCCAGTATGTCCTTAATAATGGTAAGGAGATGCTGGGAAAATTAATAATGCACCCCCTACACCGCCCCTCTCCATAATACACCCTCTACACCGCCCCTCTCCATAAAATCTTTCTCACACTGCCCTATATATAATATCCTCACCTACACACTGCCCCATGTATAATATCCCCCACACACTGCTCCTCTGTATAATATACCCCCACACAATGCCCCTGGGTATAATATCTCCACACACACTGCCCCTCTGCATATCTCCCCACACACACTGCTCCTTTGTATAACATCCCCCAAACACAGTGCTACTCTGCATAATAATATCCCCACACGGACACTGATTCTCTGTATAATATCCCCCCGCACACATACTGCTCCTCTGTATATTATCCCCCCACACACACTGCCCCTCTGTATATTTCCCACACACACTGCCACTCTGTATAATATTCCCACACACACTGCCCTCTGTGTAATATTCCTCAAGTACGCTGCCCTTTGTATACTATCGTCCCACACAAGCTGCCCCTCTTTACACACACACCCACATATATATATATATATATATATATATATATATATATATATATATATATATATATATATCCTCCCACACACACTGCTCCTCTGTATATCACCCCCACACACTTGCCCTCTGTATACTATCTCCCCAGAAACCCACATTACCCCTATGTATCCTCCTTGTATATATGTCCCTATCCTAGTATATATGCCCCCATCCTGGGCCCTTCCCGGTATGTATGTCCCCATCCTGGTTTATTGTCCCATTCCTAGTATATATGTCCTCCTTCTGATATATATGTCTTCATCCTGGGACCCTCCTGGTATATATGTCCCCATCCTTGTTTATTTGACCCCATCCTGATATATATGTCCCCATCCTGGGCCCCTCCAAGTATGTATATCCCCTTCCTGGGCACATTCTGGTATATATGACCCCATCCTGGTTTTTGTCCCCTTCCTGGTATATTATTATTATTATTATTATTATTTATTTATAGAGCACCATTAATTCCATGGTGCTGTACATGAGAAGGGGGTTACATACAAAATACGTATACAAGTTACAGTAGACAGACTAGTACAGAGGGAAGAGGGCCCTACCCTTGCGGGCTTACATTCTATAGGATTATGGGGAGGAGACAATAGGTGGGGTGTAGGTCAGGCGGCAGCTCCGCACGGTGGTCGGGCGGCAGCTCCGCACGGTGGTCGGGCGGCAGCTCCGCACGGTGGTCGGGCGGCAGCTCCGCACGGTGGTCGGGCGGCAGCTCCGCACGGTGGTCGGGCGGCAGCTGCGCACGGTGGTCGGGCGGCAGCTGCGCACGGTGGTCGGGCGGCAGCTCCGCACGGTGGTCGGGCGGCAGCTCCGCACGGTGGTCGGGCGGCAGCGAGTTCATTGTAGATTGTAGGCATTTCTGAACAGGTGCGTTTTCAGGTTCCGTTTGAAGTTTGCAAGGGTAGGGGATAGTCTGACGTGTTGAGGCAGCGAGTTCCAGGAGACTGGGGATGCTCGGGAGAAGTCTTGGAGTCGGTTGTGTGAGGAGCGAATGAGAGAGGAGGAGAGGAGGAGATCTTGGGAGGACCGGAGGTGACGTGTTGGAGTGTAGTGGGAGAGTAGTTCGGAGATGTACGGAGGGGAAAGATTATGCACAGCTTTGTAGGTCAGTGTTAGAAGTTTGAATTGGATACGGTGGAAGATTGGAAGCCAGTGGAGGGACATGCAGAGAGGAGAAGCGGGGTGGTATTGAGGAGAGAGGTGGATAAGTCGGGCAGCAGAGTTAAGGATGGACTGGAGAGGGGCAAGCGTGTTGGCAGGGAGGCCACAGAGGAGGATGTTACAGTAGTCGAGGCGGGAGATTATGAGGGCATGCACTAGCATTTTAGTAGATTGCAAATTGAGGAAAGGGCGGATTCTGGAAATATTTTTGAGTTGAAGACGGCAGGAGGTGGTGAGGGATTGGATGTGTGGTATGAAGGATAAGGCAGAGTCAAAGGTCACTCCGAGGCAGCGAACTTTGGGTACTGGCGAGAGCGTGGTGTTATTTATTGTAATAGATAGATCAGGTGGAGAGTGTAGGTGAGACGGAGGAAAGATGATTAGTTCAGTTTTGGCCACATTGAGCTTTAGGAAGCGAGAGGAGAAGAAGGAGGATATAGCAGATAGACATTTCGGGATTTTGGACAGCAGAGATGTGGCATCTGGGCCAGAGAGGTAGATCTGGGTGTCGTCGGCATATAGGTGGTATTGGAAGCCATGGGACTTTATGAGTTGTCCCAGGCCAAATGTGTAGATAGAGAAAAGTAGGGGTCCTAGGACAGAGCCTTGAGGGACGCCAACAGAGAGATGGTGGGATGAAGAGGTTGTGTGGGAGTGGGAGACACTAAAAGTGCGATTTGAGAGGTATGAAGAGATCCAAGAGAGGGCAAGATCTCTGACACCAAGGGAAGAGAGGGTCTGTAATATATGGTATATATGTTCTCATCCTGGTATACATGTCCCCAATCGAATTTATTTGTCCCCTTCCCAACATATATGTATGTCCCCATCCTGGGCCCCTCCTGGTGTATATATAGTCCACTACTAGGCACATGCTAGTAGATATTTCCCCATCCTGATTTTTGTCCCTTTCCTAGTATATATGTCCTCCTTCTTGTATATATGTCTCCTGTCTGGGCCCCTCCTGGTATATATATATATATCCTCCTCTTGGGCACATTCTAGTATATATGTCCTCATCATGGTTTTTGTCCCCTTCCTGGTATATATGTCATCCTTCTTGTATATATATCTCCATCCTGGGCACCTCCTGGTGTATATATATCTCCCTCTTGGGCACAATCTGGTATATATGTCCCCTTCCTAGTTTTTGTCCTCATCCTTGTATATATACAGTGGAACCTGGGTTAACGAGTAGCCCAGTTAGCGAGTATTCCGCTTAACGAGCAAAGCTTTCTGTAAATTTGTAACTCACGTTACGAGCAAGCTTTGCCATACAAGCAAAATACTCACCGCACACACTTCCGGTTCCGTACACCCACCGCACTCTGACCCGCTCTTACAGTCCACACAAACACACATAAACACGCACAAACACACACAAACACAAACATATTATGCTCACCTTACCTTCCATTTCATCGTCGGCGTCACGGTTCTTGTAGTTAACCGGTACAGGATGTGTATCGGTAACCATCGCGACGAGGGAGGAATTTCCGCTGTCACCCGCTACTCAAAGGCAGCGCGCTGACAAATCAGAGGCAAGCAGCTCCTGCCTGTCAGCGCTCTGGCAGCGGAAGTTCCGGCATCGGTCGCGATGGTTACCCAATATACATCCTGCAGCGGCGAACTGCAAGATCCAGGAGGCGGCCGATGGAACGGAAGGTAAGATGAGCATAATATGTGTGTGTTTGTGCATGTGTGGAATGGCACAATAGGGCACCAGGATGGGACATTTAACAAGTTGTTGAACGAATTGTCTGCATTGCAATGATTTCCTATGGGAAATCTTGCTTTGCTAGACGAGTAACTTGGTTAACAAGCACACTCCCAGAATGGATTGTTCTCGTTAACCAAGGTTCCACTGTATCCTCTTTATTGTATGTTTGTCCTCTTCCTGGGCCTTTTCTCGTACATTCGTCTGCTGCAAAAAGAAAAAAAATATTTTACTCACTCTCCCCGTCTCCCATATTGCATGGCGTCCTCTCTGAGCCACGAAACATTTCAGCTGGATGTGCGGCCTCCGAAGCTGAAGCAAGGCAAGGACTGGGGTTAGTGGGCCAACCACGCACCAACCCTGACGTTCTTCAGCTCACGGAGCGCCTACCTTTCCCTGCCGGATGTCCCATCCTCGCCACCTCCGCGTTGCCTGCAGCAGAATGATGACCTCATCATGCTGCTGTACACTGACTGTGGGATGAGGTGCCGGCACCCTGCTCTGCTCCACTGACCTTGCTGACCTAGAAGGGCTTTACATGCAAATTAGCTGTGTGCAGTGGCTGAAGTGACACTGGCGGGCCCCTTGCTGCGGCTGTGACTGGGGACCAGTAAGAGGGGGGCCCAGCCAGGATCCGGGGCTTAATAAAGCTAAGTAATTACCTTGGGCACGGCCAGGCCCCCCTCTTACTGTGCCCCATACACCAATCATGATTGTCATGCCCTGATGGCGGCCCTGTTGATGAGACATAGTATCATCAGTGGCATAACTAGAGTCCAATGGGCCCTGGTGTGGAGTTTGGGCCTGGGCCTAAGCCTGGGCCTACCATATCCTCCCCACCTCTCCACGCATGTTAGCATACATTTAATCTTCCGCTTCTCCATGGAATGCTTACGGGCGATGATGCAGGGAGCAGCGTCTGTCGGACAGGACCATGGCCCACTTTAAAGCCAATGGTGGGCAGCGTACGGACCGAGGGCCATATATTGTGTAGGCCTGAAGTATAAGAGCCCAGCATGGGGCACTTTGCATCTATGCAATGTCTATGAGACTAATTAAAACATCAGTACTGCGCTTTGCCATCTTGAGCAGTTCAATAAAGAATAAAGAGACAGTTCACATGTGCAAACCCCACTTATGTAAAAGAGGGGACAAGGATCCTCCTCTGTGTTAGTTGTTTACTTAGGCTAAGTTCACACTTCCGTTGTTTTGTATCAGTCACAATCCGTCGCCTTGAGGAATTACGGTATCCTGCAAAATATTTTGCAGGATTTCAGTTTTTCCCCATAGACTTCTATTGGCGACGGATTGTGACTGATGATGCTGCGTTGCATCCGCTGCGTCGCGGTCAGTCGTTTTTTGACTGACCGCCGGGCGGGAGCAACGCAGCATGTAGCGTTTTTTGTGCAGTGGAATCCATTGGATTTTGCTGCGCATGCGCTCTCTGGCTCCCCGCACAGGTAACCAGGATAAACATCGGGTTACTAAGCAACGCGCTTTGGTTAGTTACCTGGTATTTACACTGGTTACGGGTGCAGGGAGCTAGCGCTGAGCGGTGTATGCTGGTAACCAAGATAAATATCGGGTAACCAAGCAAAAAGTGCTTTGCTTTTACCCGATATTTACCCTGGCTGTGCACAGAGCCAGACACTTCACCGCTCGGCTCCGCCCCCTCCCGCACTCAGCATGTATATACACACACACACACACACACTCACACTCACACTCACTTGTCCTGCAGTCCCCGCGGCACTGATGTCCTCAGTGCCACGGCCCCGCTCGGCTCCACCCACCCCGAACTCCGCCCCCTCACGCTCTGCCCCCCGCACACAGCATGTATACATATACACACACACACACACACACACACTCACCTGTCCTGCAGTCCCCGCGGCACTGACTACTCAATGCCACGGCCCCGCTCGGCTCCACCCACCCTGAAGTCCGCCCCCCGCACACAACGGAATCCGACAAAGAATTCTGTTCTTTGTCATCCGTTGTCATCCATTGTACAGCGCAAGCGACGCATGTGACTGATGCAAAACAACGGAAGTGTGAACTTAGCCTTACTCAGCTGAGCCCTAACAATATAGCAGTTACCACCAATTGAATGGATCATAGGTGATTTTGTTATTACTAGAAGAGCTCTATATATATTTACATAACTATGAAGATTTACATATAGATATAAATAAAAACATTTTAGTATCACATCTAGTTATTTAATAAAAAAAAAAGAAAAATATGAGCCCACTTGCCGTGCCATTGCTATTACACAATGCCGTGACTCGGATTCGAACCGAGGTTGCTGCGGCCACAACGCAGAGTACTAACCACTATACGATCACGGCGAGCTACTCAGGCTCCTGTGTGCTGCCCCTGTCACTGAGCTTCTTAGCTTTACAATGACGTGACGTCACAATCACCATGACAACCTTTCTTGCTTGCTGCTTATTTTTGTTTGCTCATCACTGTTTTTTAAATGCAATAAATGATGTTTTACAAACAGAAGCCATTGCTAATTCCAGGACAGGTTGGAAACGGAACAGCAATGCTACCCTGCAACAGCTTCATAAGAGAGAAATACATGTGATCTCACATACATTTGTAGGTAAAATAATACATGTATTCATAACAGTGAGAATACTTATTGTTATGCAGCAATACATCATTTACATAGCTCCATAGACTTATACTGAATGATCAATGTATTAGCCTTGTGTTACAAGAAGAAAACATAATGAAAATGAAATATTTCAATATTAAAGGAAAAAAAAAACAAAAATCATGAGCCCACTTGCCGTGCCATTGTTTTTACACAATGCCGTGACTCGGATTCGAACCGAGGTTGCTGCGGCCACAACGCAGAGTACTAACCACTATACGATCACGGCGAGCTACTCAGGCTCCTGAGGCCGGCCCCCGTCCACACTGCTCTTCACACTCACAGTGTGGTGACGTCACTGACAAGCCCTGCTGCATGTGGATGTGGAGCTGGAGCTCTCCTATGATATTTACTGTAATATTATTTTATCTGGTGCTGAAGTTACCGCAGACTTATACAATAAATGTTCTCTGTCTCATCACAGGAGCTGATTGCAAAACTAATGTAAAATCACAAATACATAGAAAGGAATTACTAAAATTATAAGAACTACTATCTATTCTAAGCATTCATCCATACAACTATATAAGGAGCTGAAATGCAACATTACCTATGTGTGGGATTGATATATATACATATATATATATACAGTATAATATATATATATATATATATATATATATATATATATATATATATATATATATATATATATATATAGTATAATATATATATATATATATACATAAATATATATACACACACACATAATGGAGTGACAGTGTATATACTCTAAAAATATACATATATACTGATATATATATATATATATATATTTATACATATAGATATATTATATATATATGTATATATATACACATATATATATATATATATCAGAAAGAAAAAAATATATATATGTATATATATACACACACACACAGTCTGTCCATATATATATAATAACAATAATAATGATATAAAAAAATATGAGCACTCCCAACTTATGTATATACAGAATCATGTGTGTTCATAACACACACACACACACACCACACACACACACACACACACACACACATATATGCTTTTATATGAGGGGGCACATATTTATATACAAACACCTATATATTTTGCAGACAAACCATCTCTGAAACAGTAGCAATAATATTTGAATTTAAAAAAAAATAATTCTGAGCCCACTTGCCGTGCCATTGCTTTTACACAATGCCGTGACTCGGATTCGAACCGAGGTTGCTGCGGCCACAACGCAGAGTACTAACCACTATACGATCACGGCGAGCTACTCGGGCTCACGCTCTCAGCAGCTGCATTTAGCTCTCTTCTGTAAACTGCTAAATGACGTCACAGCAATTCTTCCACGCATGCGTGAGATCTCTGTTTAGGACTATTGCTTGCAATGCATTGATTGACCAGCGTGCCGCCGCCTTCGGGAACTACTCACATTCTACAGTCAGTACGTAAGAGGGGCGCAAAACATTACCGATCTGCAGGAGCGCATATCGTCTGGTGCACTGATGGGTATAACTGAGCATGCGCTAACAGCCAGCGTGCCGGTAGTCACTGGTACAGGTCTTGCATCCGTGCACGTTACCGCTTATATTCCGGGTGGTGAATGCTGCGCCCGGCTCTGCAGTGATTCCTCCTCCGTTTCCCTCCCTCTGCCCTGGGCTGAGCGGTTGCTGCTGACATACTGCGGGCGCTGTTCTTGTTAGTGCACTATACTATTCTGTGCACTCTGCTAGTTGTGATGAGGCTTTACCCTGCCTGGAATAATGGTGTGCAGAATTAAAGGGATTGTCCTGCCTTGGCATACAGGTCTGTGTGGATACAGGTCTGCAGTCACTCTGTGTGACTGCAGACTTGTGGATCCTCACAGCGGACAGTGTGCGCGCAGTCAGGATTCCCGTCCCTGGAAGTGTCATGCAATTTCTATACTTGCAACCACTTTTGACTAAACGTATTTGGCATCAATTCATTTATATTGTCCGAGGCTGCGTATGCCTAGTCAGCACGGGACCGCATATATGCGTATCTCACATGTGCGCTCCCGCATCTGCCAGCACATTGCACAGCACATTGCACAGCACGTTGCATACTTGTGCCAGCAGTGTGCGCTGTGAGGGTGCCCAATCCCGCAGTCTCATGGAGTGACTGCAGACTTGTATCCCAAGGCCGCATCATCCCTTTAACATGATCCACACTTCTGAGGAATCAGGGGGATGCAGTTCCCTATTAATGGTCCCACAATGCTGTATAAATAAATAGAAAACATCTATATTTACCTCCTGGATCGGTGCCACCTCCCCACTCTTAGCCCACCTTAAGCCCTGTATCCCCCCCATCAATCTCCTGACATAGTTAATGTCACATGACCACTGCAATCAATCAGTGGATGAGTGATGTTGAGATGTGGTTGCTACATAAGGGCACAGAATGATCATTCAAAGCAAATACAGGCACATCTGCATCATAGTGAGGCTAATCATTTATATACACCTTCCCGCCCGCATGTTTACCCTCTATCTCCACCCTCCCTTTTAGGTGGATTGACATCGTTGGCTTCTTGGAGCTAAAGAAGGGTGAAGATATATGGAAAATAAGCTGATGTGAATGTGTTTAAGTGATTGGTGTAACGTCTGACCCCAGCTCTGTCCACTTCTCTAAGAGCAGTGGTGTAATGTGTGACACCGCTCCGTTCACTTCTATGGGAACAGTTATGTAATGTGAGACCCCACTCCATCCACATCTATTTGAGCAGTAATGTATTGTGTGACTCCCACGATTCGTCCATTTCTATGGGAGCAGTAGTGTAATGTATGAAACCGCTCCATCCACTTCTATGGGAACTGTGGTGTAATGTGTGACACCGGTCCGTCCACTTCTATGGGAGCAATAGTGTAATGTGTGTGACACTGCTCCATCCACTTCTATAGGAGCACTGATCTAATGTGAGACCTTGCTCGATCCACATGTATGGGAACAGTAGTGTAAGGTGTGACACCGCTCCGTGCACTTATGAAAATGTCGGACACTACACCGATGATACGATTACGACGCTTTTGAGCTCGTTAATCGTATCAAAAAGGCTTTACACACTACGATATCGACAGTGACGCCGGATGTGTGTCACTTTCGATTTGACCCCACCGACATCGCAGCTGCGATGTCGTAGTGTGCAAAGTCCCCCTAAGAGCGTATCACAGATGGCGAGCATTAGATACTTGTTTTGGGTGGTATCATGCATGATTGGCATTAGATACATGGTTCTGGGGGGTATCAACCATGATTGACATTAGATACATGGCTGTGGGTATATCACACATAATCAGCATTAGATATATGTTTCAGGGGGTATAACGGATGGTGGGCATTAGATACTCCCCAGAGCCATGTATCACATGATGGCATTAGATACACAGGTATGCTATGTCAGTATATTCTCCTGCAGAGCTGTGCAGTGATATAGCAGAGCTGGGTGAGTGTTCACATCACAGCAGCCTGATGATTACATTGCTGCGCTCTGAACAGTGGCTTTCAGCCTCGGGGACTGGATATCAGCAGCTTAGTATTGTACTACTGATCCCAGGCTGCTGATAACCGCTCACGGCTGCTGCATATACCTCATTCTGGACCTCCGCTCCCCGCACCTTCTCCTGTCTCACTGGCGTCCCAGCTCCCTCTGTCACTGTATGCAGTGCCAGGGGAAAATTGAAGCTCGTATTGTAGCTGCGGGCTTAAAAAAAATGGCACTATCTCCTCCCACACCTGTGACTTGAACAGCCAAGAGAGCATCACAATGTAGGAGATGTGGTCGGACACTGACTGCAGTCTCCTATGTACAGGGGCTGCTATCTGAGGTATTGAATTTTGTAGCTTCTGAGGCTGGTAGCTGATAAACTTATCCTCTGCAGCAGAGCTAACTCTTGGTTCTCTGTCCTTGGAGGGTCCTCATGAGAGGCAGTTTCTTCATGATTTTCATATTTGCACGAGACACACATTCAGTTGAAATGTATTGCAGCACAGGAAATCCTTCCTGCACTACAATAGTTAACATGGCCACAAGCCTATCAAAGGCCGGTAGTTGGCGCATGACGTCACTGCCATGTGCCGGCCCTCCCGTGGCCCAATTGCAGCAGGAAGTGACCGCTCTTGGACCGTGTATAGGTAAGTAGAATTTTTTTATTTTGGGAAACATATTTTGACCGAGTTGGGAGATATATGAGAATCAGGATGGGAGACCGGGGCGGGCTGGGCCAGGTGGTGGAGAGGCAAGTGCCCCCAGGGATGACTGTTTAGAGCAACTTGGCACATGCTGCTTTAAGCGTCTGACAGAGGAGACTGTGCACAGCCTGCAGCGCAGCCGCATCTGCTATACTGTGATTACCGCTGGCCGGCACAGTCGCACATTTAAAAATACAGTGCTGGCCCAGCACAATTACAGTGTAGCAGATGCGGCTGTGCAGGGCCGCATGTCTGCAAGACTAATACAAGAAAATGTGGGAAGGTGGCCTGGGAGAGGATCTCCGGGCAGGAGTGTAGGTATAAGGCAGGGATGGGGAACCTTTTTTCTGCCAGGGACCATTTGGAAATTTCTACCAACCTTTGGGAGCAGCACAAAACTATCAACTTGAAAATTACCCTAATATATTTGGTCAAACAATTAACTCACTGTGGCGGCTGGAGCTTCTACTCTTTGGTGCAGCTGTAATATTAGGCGATATTGATCTTGTTGGTTTTCACAACTGCTTTTCCAGGTTTGAATTGGCAGGGACTGCTGTATATACATCACAAGGGAGGGTTGGGAGGAATATAGATCACTGGGGAGGCTGGGGGGGCATAGACATGACTAGGGAGGCTGGGGGCATAGACATCAAAGGAGATGGTGAGGGCAAATACATTACTTGAAAGGAGTATATATCACTAGAAAAGCTGCGGGACATAGACATGGCTGTGGGCATAGACATCACTGGGGGGTACATACATCACTGGGGGGTACATACATCATTGATGGGGAGCACAGACATAGCTGGGGGGCAATAAACATTGCTGGGGAGGAATATACATCACTAGGGAAGCAGCAGGGCATAGACGTCATTGGGGGTACATACATCACTGGGTGGCATAGATTGTACTGGGGGTATATACACATCACTGGGTTGCACATACATAGCTGGGGGGCACAAACATTGCTGGGGGTATAAACAGCCCTGGGGGATGCTGGAGGGGCACAGACAGCCCTGGGGGATTCCGGAGGGGCACAGACAGCCCTGGGGGATGCCGGAGGAGCACAGACAGCCCTGGGGGATGCCGGAGGAGCAAAGACAGCCCTGGGGGATGCCGGAGGAGCACAGACAGCCCTGGGGGCACAGAGAATGATGAGAGAGGCTGGAGGCACAGACAGACCTGGGAGAGGCTCGGGGCACATGGCTCACTGGGAGACTGGGAGGGGGCACAGATCACTGGAGAGACTGGGGGGGCACAGATCACTGGGGAGACTGGGGGGGGCACAGATCACTGGGGAGACTGGGAGGGACACAGATCACTGGGGAGACGAGGAGGCACAGATCACTGGGGAGACGGGGGGCACAGATCACTGGGGAGACTGGGGGGGCACGGATCACTGGGGGGCACAGATCACTGGGGGGGAACAGACAGGGCTGTGGAGTCAGAGTCAAAGCTCATTTTGGCGGAGTCGGTATAAAATGGATTGACTCCGACTCCTAAAATATATAATAAATTGGGGACAGTAGTTGAATGCAGAATGTGCTGAATATTTTTTCATAGGAATTTGGGAAAGTTATGAAATGTCCTATAAATGGCTGTTCCATTCCTGATCTAAGGCTACATTCACAAACAGCGTTTTTGCTGCGTTTTTTCAGGATATGTTTTTCACCTGAAAAGTAGATCAGCTTTTTAAAAAATCGCATCACCTGAAAGGTTTTTGAGCTCATAGATAATGTTTTCAATAGCAAAAGCAGATTAGAAAAATAACGGACAATGCTTCAAACATGATAAGTACAATTAAGCTGATGAATGAGAGTAATGAACAACATCTAGAAGTAAATTTAGGACTCAGTATGTGTGAGGCCTAAAACACACGTCCTTGATAACCACGCACGTGTAATACGGGCCATTTTTCATGTCCGTAATCCGTTTTTTGGTCTGTAAATAACGCACGTGTGGTGGCTGTGTGTCTGGCGTATGGTAATCACGTGTGCGTGTGGAATGGCCGTGTGTGCGTGTGAAACTTAACTGACGTGTGTGTGTGTGTTGTCCGTGTGAAATGTCCGTGTGTGATGTTAAATGTCGTTGATACATGCCGGCTGACAGCAGACAGAGTCGCGCGCTGAGAATGAACTCGGGTGAACTTCACCCGACTTCATCCTCATACCGTGGCTCTGTCTGTGTCGCGTCCTGATTAGCGGTCACCCGTGAAGGACTCACCGGTGACCGCTAATCACCAGAGTGACTGAATGGAGTACCCCTCTCGCATACTCACCGTTCCCCGATCACCGGCGCTGCACGGCTGTTCTCTAAACTCCGGCGGCTTTTCCTCTTTTGAAAAAGCCGACCGCTCATTAATCAATCTCGTATTCCCTGCTTTCCCCGCCCATTGGCAAATATGTTTGGTTGCAGTGAGACAGGCCCACACGCTGAGTGACAGCTGTGTCACTGCACCCAATCACAGCAGCCGGTGGGCGTGTCTATACTGTGCAGTATAATAAATAATTAAAACAACCGGCGTGCGGTCCCCCCCTATTTTAATACCAGCCAGATAAAGCCATACGGCTGCAGGCTGGTATTCTCAGGATGGGGAGCCCCACGTTATGGGGAGCCCCCCAGCCTAAAAGTATCAGCCAGCAGACGCCCAGAATTGCCGCATACTTTAGATGCGACAGTTCTGGAACTGTACCCGGCTCTTCCCGATTTGCCCTGGTGCGTTGGCAAATCGGGGTAATAAGGAGTTAATGGCAGCCCATAGCTGCCACTAAATCCTAGATTAATCATGTCAGGCGTCTCCCCGAGATACCTTCCATGATTAATCTGTAAGTTACGGTAAATAAACACACACACCTGAAAAATCCTTTATTAGAAATAAAAAACACTAACACATTTCCTCGTTCACCAATTTAATCAGTCCGAAAAAGCCCTCCATGTCCGGCGTAATCCAGGTTGGTCCAGCGTTGCTTCCAGCTCTGCTGCATGAAGGTGACCGGAGCAGCAGAAGACACATCCGCTCCTGTCAGCTCCACGCAGCAAATAAAGAGAGCCGCGCGATTAGCTGAGCTGTCACTGAGGTTACTGGCGGCCACCGCTGGATCCAGTGACAGCGGGTAACCTCAGTGACAGCTCAGCTGATCTCGCGGCTCTCTTCATTTGCTGCGTGGAGCTGACAGGAGCGGCGGTGTCTTCTGTTGCTCCGGTCACCTTCATGCAGCAGAGCTGGAAGCGACGCTGGACCATCCTGGATTACGCCGGACATGGAGGGCTTTGTCGGGCTGATTAAATTGGTGAACCAAGGAATGTGTTTGTGTTTTTTATTTCTAATAAAGGATTTTTCAGGTGTGTGTGTTTATTTACTGTAATTTACAGATCAATCATGGAAGGTATCTCGGGGAGACGCCTGACATGATTAATCTAGGACTTATTGGCAGCTATGGGCTGCCATTAACTCCTTATTACCCCGATTTGCCAACGCACCAGGGCAAATCGGGAAGAGCCGGGTACTGTCCCAGAACAGTCGCATCTAATGTATGCAGCCATTCTGGGCGGCTGCTGACTGATATTGTTAGGCTGGGGGGCTCCCCATAACGTGGAGCTCCCCATCCTGAGAATACCAGCCTTCAGCCGTATGGCTTTATCTGGCTGGTATTAAAATTGGGGGGACCGCACGCCGTTTTTTTTAATTATTTATTTATTTATTTCTATACTCCATAGTGACACGCCCACCGGCTGCTGTGATTGGGTGCAGTGAGACACCTGTCACTCAGCGTGGGGGCGTGTCTCACTGCAACCAATCATAGGCGCCGGTGGGCGGGGAAAGCAGGGAATACGAGATTGTTTAATGAGCGGCCGGGTTTTTCAAATTAGAAAAAGCCGCCGGAGCAGTGTGAACGCCGTGCAGCGCCGCGCCGGTGATCGGAGATCGGTGAGTATGAGAGAGGGGGGGAAACTTCAGTCACTCAGGGGATTAGCGGTCACCGGTGAATCCTTCACAGGTGACCGCTAATCAGTACACGGCACACAGACAGAGCCGCGGCATGACAATGAAGTCGGGTGAACTTCACCCGAGTTCATTCTTATCCCGCTACTCTGTCTTCCGACATGTAGTAATGACATTTTGCATCACACACGGACATTTCTCACGGACAACATAACCACATATCCGTGCAAGGAACGTTTTATTTGGACTCCCATAGGCTAACATTATGTCCGTGTGTGCGTGCTCCGTCCCAAAAACGAACATGCTTCCGTGCCAAACGGAGCAAAAAACGTGGGACGCACACGAACACACGGAAGATCAAATAACATGCACGTGTGCCTTTAAACATAAAAAAAACATATGTGCACGTTTGGTCGTATCTCCGGTATGTACGGAAACGGACCAAACACGCACGTTTTAAACAGATGTGTGTTGCAGGCCTGAGATGGAAGGCCACAGCGCTGTTCATGTAACTGAGGAACAAACAGATATTACAACAGAAGAACAGCAAAATGATACTTTAGAATTAGATGATCTTGTTGAAGCTGCTTCAAAACACTTTCATATTCATCAAATGCGCTGTGTTGTGCACACGCTGCAGCTGGCAATAAGAGATAGTCTGCAAGAGGGACATGCTGGAAATCTGATTGGAAAAGTGAGGAAATTGGTTATTGCCGCCTGAGCCCCTAAAATTGATTCCATCTTGAAGAGACGTGCTGGGAAAGAGGCAATTGTTGATCAAGCCACTCATTGAGGCAGCAATTATTTAATGATTGAGCGATTGCTTGAACTAAAACCGTTTCTTAGGCCCTGTGCGCACACTGCGTTTTAACCCGCATTTTTTGTGCATTTTTGCTGCGGAAATTTCTTGTTAAAATGGTTGTAACCTTTCTGCAGACATTCCCCAGCAAAATCTATAGAAGAAAAAATTAGCTGTGAGCACACTGCTTTTTTTTCTCAAGAAAATTCCTTCAGTAGATTTTCTTGAGAAAAAGAATGTGCATGTCACTTCTTTTCTGCAGCTAAGTGCGTTATTCACTCCATTGACTGTAATGTAATCATGAAATAGCGCAGCGAATAACTCAGGTAGCAAATTATGTGCGTTTCATTGCGTTTTCCTGCGTTATTCCCACATTATTTTGCATTTTTCGGGACATAATGTTCATCACTGCCTGCGTTTTGCCGGGAAGTGATGTCATTATGAAAGGAAGAGGAAGCTGAGCAGAGAGTAAACACACACAGATCACACTCACACACAGACATATAGAATACACACATATCACACACAGACACAGACATATAGAACATACATAGAAATCAAATGTACATATAAAAAATAAAAAACGGGAAAAAAAACGTGGACTCCGCCGTATTTTTACCGTCCTGCCGAGGTAAACACACAGCGGTGGCCCGGTATTCTCAGGCGGGGGAGGGCGAGGGTCATGGTTAATGCCCCCCCCTCCCGCAGCTGAGAATATCAGCCCGCAGCTGCCCCAAGAATGTCGCATACACTATGCGACAGTCCCCCCATGTTACCGGCTCTTCCAAATTGCCGTGATGCGGTGGCAATCAGAGTAATAACAAGTTAATGGCAGCTGTGCGCTGCCACTAAGTCCAAGATTAATCATGGCAGCGTCTATGAGACAGCTTTCATGATTAACCCGTAAGTAAAGTGAATGAACACACACACCGAAAAATCTTTTATTTTAAATAAAACACAAAAAAGACACTTCTTTAACCACTTTATTAACCCTCCCAAACACACAGCTCCATAGTAATCCATGCAGGTCCCACGACGCAGACTGATCCATCCGCGTCTAACACATAGTAATCAATGCAGCCTCGTAACGAGCCTGCAGGGGTAACTACAGGTCATTTCTCACGGTCGGTAATGTGAACACACTACCGCTCGCGAGAACTGCAGTGTGTCCTCACAGGGACTCTATCAATTATCTTTCTATCTATCTATTTATCTGTCTATCTATCTTATCCATTATCTATCTATCTATCGAATATCTGTCTATTATCTATAATATTTATTGAAGTTGAACATTAAAAAACGCAGGGTTCAACCTGCAAAAAAACGCACCAGAAACGCATCAAAAATGCTTCAAAATGTGGTAAAAACGCATGCGTTATTGGTGTGTTTTTTTAATGCAGGTGCGCTAATCCTTCACTCTCAAGAAATTTCTTAAGAAATTTCTTAATAAAAATCCTTTTTCTAGTGCGCACAGAGCCTTATAGATATGGCGAACCCTCAGGTAACCCTAAATGAAGGTCAATGGACACAGGTGGCTGAATTGAAGGAATTGTTTAATCACCCATTTACCGTGACTAAAAAATTACAAGCTGAGGATTTAACTCTTGGCATTTTCAAAAGGGAGTAGAAGAACTTGCTATTTTGCCTGTCCCAAAGAGGAGGTTTAAGCACAGATGGCATTTCTGCTTCAATGAAACGGAGAGAGACACAGCTATTGAAAAATAAAATTCTTCTGGCAGCTGTTTATGTGAACCCAAGTCATCGTATACTGCTTGATGATCAACAGCTTACTAAAGGAATAGAAGCTCTGACTGAGGTAGCAGTTAGGATGAGTGGCCTACAGGACTGCCAGGCGCAAGAGGACTTGGGTCCTGACAGTGCCACTGCTGCCATATCTTCATCCTCATCACATGAGGAGTTTAACTTTTGACAAGTATTTGGATGACCTGGAGCAGGCAAAGCGTTGCTGCAAGGAAAATGATTTCACTCCGTCTCCTATAGCGATGCAGATTGACCATATTTCAGCAACATTTTTCACTTGCTCTCAAACAAATAGAAAAATTGAACCGTTCATCAAAACTGACTGCATGAGGCAATTCCGTTATACCCAGAAATTGTTAGAGATGTTGCCCAAGTGGTTACGGCTTTGCCTCCAACCCAAGTTACTAAGTTACTGTAGAGAGGTTGTTCTCTAGCCTTAAAATTATTAGGACAGATTTGATGTCATCTACGAAGGAGGATCTGATGGAGGCAATTCTATTTCTTACAACAAATTCATAGACTGCACAAATGCTATGTAATATGATTTTGTTGAAAGCTGTTTTTTGCCACTTACATAGCTTATTTTATATATATATATATATATATATATATATATATATATATATATATATACACACACATACATACAGTACAGACCAAAAGTTTGGACACACCTTCTCATCTCTAGAACAACTGTTAAGAGGAGACTTTGTGCAGCAGGCCTTCATGGTAAAATAGCTGCTAGGAAACCACTGCTAAGGACAAGCAACAAGCAGGAGAGACTTGTTTGGGCTAAAGAACACAAGGAATGGTCAGTAGACCAGTGGAAATCTGTGCTTTGGTCTGATGAGTCCAAATTTGAGATCTTTGGATCCAACCACCGTGTCTTTGTAGAAAAGGTGAACGAACAGACTCTACATGCCTGGTTCCCACTGTGAAGCATGGAGGAGGAGGTGTGATGGTGTGGGGGTGCTTTGCTGGTGACACTGTTGGGGATTTATTAAAAATTGAAGGCATACAGAACCAGCATGCCTACCACAGCATCTTGCAGTGGCGTGCTATTCCATCCGGTTTGCGTTTAGTTGGACCATCATTTATTTTTCAACAGGACAATGACCCCAAACACCCCTCCAGACTGTTTAAGGGCTATTTGACTAAGAAGGCGATGTGGTGCTACGCTAGATGACCTGGTCTCCACAGTCACCAGACCTGAACCCACTCGAGATGGTTTGGGGTGAGCTGGACCGCAGAGTGAAGGCAAAAGGGCCAACAAGTGCTAAGCATCTCTGGGAACTCATTCAAAACTGTTGGAAGACCATTTCCGGTGACTACCTCTTGAAGCTCTTAAAGCAAAAGGTGGCTACTTTGAAGATCCTAGAATATAAGACATATTATCAGTTGTTTCACACTTTTTTGTTAAGTATTTCATTCCACATGTTTTAATTCATAGTTTTGATGCCTTCAATGTGAATCTACAATTTTCAGAGTCCTGAAAATAAAGCAAACTCCTTGAATGAGAAGGTCTGTCCAAACCTTTGGTCTGTACTGTATGTATATATATATATATATATATATATATATATATATATATATATATATATATATATATATATATATAGTGTGTGTGTGTGTGTGTGTGTGTGTATGTGTGTGTGTGTGTGTGTGTGTGTGTGTGTAATCCATTGCATAGTATATTACAAATTTAAAATTTATTACAGGTTTTTGTGTTCTAAAGTTGTATTCCAATAGATATATTTTATGTTCTATCTAAATATCTTGATTATTGTATCATAAAAATGATTAAATGTATGATGTTCACATTGTACTACAATACATTTTTCACTTAAATATAAGCAATATATGTGGGAGTCGGAGTCGTGGAGACGGAGTCGGTGCAAGGGAAATTGAGGAGTCGGAGTCGCAGGTTTGGCTTACCGACTCCACAGCCCTGGGCACAGATCACTGGGGAGACTGGGGGGGCACGGATCACTGGGGAGACTGTGGGAGGGCACAGATCACTGGGGAGACTACAGATCACTGGGGAGACTGGGGGAGCACAGATAACTGGAGGGCACAGATCACTGGGGGGGGCACAGATCACTGGGGAGACTGGGGGGGCACAGATCATGGGGGCACAGATCACTGGGGAGACTGGGGGGCACAGATCACTGGGGAGAGGGCACTGATCACTGGGGAAACTGGGGGGGGCACAGATCACTGGGGAGACTGGGGGTAGGGCACAGATCACTGGGGGGGGCACAGATCACTGAGGGAGGGCACAGATCACTGGGGAGATTGGGGGGGCACAGATCACTAGGGTGAAAGAGGGGCACAGAGCGCTGGGGGTACAGAGTACAGTTAGAGTACTGGGGGAGGCTGGGATCACAGAGCGCTGGGGGAGGCTGCGGGCACGGAGAGCGCCGCCGCCGGGAACATAGAGGAGCTGCCACTGCCGCCGGGCACAGAGAGGAGCCGCCACTGCCGCAGGGCACAGAGAGGAACTGCAGCTGCCGCCGGGCACAGAGAGGAGCCGCCACCGCCAGGCACAGAGAGGAGCCGCCGCCGGGCACAGAGAGAAGTCGCCGCCGGGCACAGAGAGAAGTCGACGCCACCAGGCACAGAGAGGAGCCGCCGCCGGGCACAGAGAGGAGGAGCCGCTGCCGCCGGGCACAGAGAGGAGGAGCCGCCGGGCACAGAGAGGAGCCAGAGCCGCCACCAGGCACAGAGAGGAGCCATAGCCGCCGTTGGGCACAGAGAGGAGCCGGAGCTGCCGCCGGGCACAGAGCGCTGCCAGGCACAGGAAGACCTGGGGGATGATTGGGCAATCCTCTTGTGTTTGATTGTAGCGCACCTCACACCTACCCCGCCTACAAACTACATCCTCACATAGCCAGTGCCAGCGTGGGGACGTAGTCCTTCAGCTTTAGGAAATGCAGCATTCAGCTTTGAACGCGCTGTGTGGGGTTTTAGAGGACCAGCAGCCAGCAAGATGCGGCTGCCGCTCCAGCACTGCTGTCCCTGGGAATCAGCCCGCAGGCCGCAGAAAAAGTCGTCGTGGGCCGCATACGGCACGCGGGCCGGAGGTTCCCCACCCCTGGTATAGGGAAACAATCCCCACAGAAGGAGGCAAGTGTTGTGTGGCCAGATGCCTGCTCCAGTACTGGGATGTAAAACCATCTCCTGTGTGAGTTTATGTGTATATGTAGATTGTGTATATGTTTATGTACATAAAATTGTGTATATACAGTGCCTTGCGAAAGTTTTCGGCCCCCTTGAATTTTTCAACCCTTTCCCACATATCAGGCTTCAAACATAAAGATAAAAATGTTAATGTTATGATGAAGAATTAACAACAAGTGGGACACAATTGTGAAGTAGAACGAAATTTATTGCTTATTTTAAATTTTTGTAAAAAATAAAAATCTGAAAAGTGGGGCGTGCAGTATTATTCGTCCCCTTTACTTTCAGTGCAGCAAATTCACTCCAGAAGTTTATTGAGGATCTCTGAATGATCCTGTTACGGCGGGCTGTCTGATAATAAAACCCAAAGGAATGTCAGACAGTCAGGGTCCACCGTGCAAAGACTCTGCTGCAGACTATGGCAGAGGATAAGGGGTATATAAGTGTGCCACTGTAAATAGTAATAGCACAAGTGCAGAGTGCAATACGTCTGTTAAACTCAGAGGAATATAATTAGAAAATAAAGCAATTCCTCCCTTACTTGGAGGGTGTGAGGTATGGTCTCTGTTAATGGTCACAGAGACAAAAGCAGTGAGTGTGAAATGGCACCTACCTAGGTCCGTTCCTCTAGCGGTGCCAGGAGACGGACAGCAGCGTAAGCCGCATAAAGCTCCTACCTGCGTTCGCTCCACTAGTGTGCGAGGACACGAACCACTAGATATGGCACCTGCCTAGGTCCGCTCCACTAGTGGTGCAAAAGAGACAGACAGCAGCATAAGCTGCACAAAGCTCCTACCTATGTTCGCTCCCCTAGTGTGCGAGGATACGAACAACTGCCAGATGCAGTATAAGGAACGTTACCCTAGCGGCAACGTCCACCTACGAGTAGAATCACAAGGCCCAGCCGGACCATGTGCCTCAGGCACCTGCCTATGTCCGCTCCACTAAGAGGTAAGGATACGGACTGCAGCCGAAGCTGTAAGGTATAAGAACGCTACCCTGCCGGTAGCGCTCACCTAGCATAGACAGAGAGATGCCTAGAGGGACGTCCACAGAGCGTCTACTCTCATGCATGAACCAAGAGGACTGAGCGCCGGGTGGCGTGCGTCAGGGTCTTATATAGACTCTATGCCTCATCCAAGATGGAAGACACCAGAGCCAATCCGCTGCCAGAATGACAGCAATGACGTCACGCTGGCCTATCACCGAGCAAAGCGTCACAAGCACATGACCAGCGACCAATCGGCATAGAAGGTGTCAGACATGTGACCTCGTGTCACAAGCACATGACCAGCGGCCAATCAGCTTAGAAGGTGTCATAGACATGTGACCTCGTGTCAGCGATGATGTCACCCGCACATGTGCAATGGCTCCAAGATAGGACTAAAGGCTGCTTTACACCAGACAATCTATCGTGCGATAGATCGTCGGGGTCACGGTTTTTGTGACGCACATCCGGCATCGCTGGCGATGCCGGCCTGTGTGACACCTCCTAGCGACGCAGTATCGCTCACAAATCGTGAGTCGGGTACTGCTCGTTAGGTTCCATAATATCGTTTAATTTGGTTGATCATCGTTTCCGTGGTAGCACACGCCGCTCCGTGTGACACCACGGGAACGATGACCAGCTCACCTGCCTCCCGCGGCCGCCGCCGGCTCTATGTGGAAGGAAGGCGGTGGGCGGGATGTTTACATCCTGCTCATCTCCGCCCCTCCGCTTCTATTGGCCGGCGGCCGTGTGACGTCGCTGTGACGCCAAACGTCCCTCCCACCTCAGGAAGTGGACGTTCGCCGCCCACAGCGAGGTCGCACGAGAGGTAAGTATGTGTGACGGGGGTTACTGACTTTGTGCGACACGGGCAGCGATTTGCCCGTGACGCAGAAAGGACGGGGGCGGGTACGATCGATTGTGAAATCGCACAATCGATCGTACCATGTAAAGCAGGCTTTAGTCTCCAGTGCTTGCACATGTGCAGTAGCAAAAAATCCGAACATAGTCTCCAGTGCTCGCACATGTGCAGTAGCAAAAAATCCAAACATAGTCTCCAGTGCCACAGCAACCGTAACAGATCCAATGTTGTCCTAAATGACTAAATGATGATAAATATAAGCCACCTGTGTGTAATCAAGTCTCCATATAAATGCACCAGCTCTGTGATAGTCTCAATGTTCTGTTTAAAGCGCAGAGAGCATCATAAAGACCAAGGAACACAACAGGCACGTCTGTGATACTGTTGTGGAGAAGTTTAAAGCTAGATTTGGTTACAAAAAGATTTCCAAAACTTTAAACATCCCAAGGAGCACTGTGCAAGTGATCATATTGAAATGGATGGAGTATAGTACCACTGCAAATCTACCTCGACCCGGCCGTCCATCCAAACTTTCATCTCAAACAAGGAGAAGACTGATCAGAGTTGCAGCCAAGAGGCGCATGATCACTCTGCATGAAATGCAGAGATTTACAGGTGAGGTGGGAAAGTCTGTCCATAGGACAACAATCAGTCGTACACTACACAAATCTGGCTTTTATGGAAGAGTGGCAAGAAGAAAGCCATTTCTCAAAGATATCCATAAAAAGTGTTGTTTAAAGCTTGCCACAAACCACCTGGGAGACACACCAAACATGTGGAAGAAGGTGCTCTTGTCAGATAAAACCAAAATCAAACTTTCTGGGCACAATGCCAAACGATATGTTTGGCGTAAAAGCAACACAGCTCATTACCCTGAACATATCATCCCCACTGTCAGACATGGTGGTGGCAGCATCATGGTTTGGGCCTGCTTTGTTTCAGCAGGGACAGGGAAGATGGTTAAAATTGATGGGAAGATGGATGGAGCCAAATACAAGACCATTCTTGAAGAAAACCTGAAGTCTGCAAAAGACCTGAGACTGGGACGGAGAGTTGTCTTTCAACAAGACAATGATCTAAAACATAAAGCAAAATCTACAATGAAATGGTTCACAAATAAAGGTATCCAGGTGTTAGAATGGCCAAGTCAAAGTCCAGACTTGAATCCAATCGAGAATCTGTGGAAAGAGGTGAAAACTGCTGTTCACAAACGCTCTCCATCCAACCTCACTCAGCTCTAGCTATTTGCAAAGGAAGAATTGGCAAGAATTTCAGTCTCTCGATGTGCAAAACTGATAGAGACATACCCCAAGCGACTTGCAGCTGTAATCGCAGCAAAAGGTGGCGCTACAAAGTATTAACTTAAAGGGGCCGAATAATATTCCACGCCCCACTTTTCAGTTAATTAGTTTTTCCAAAAATTTAAAATAAGCAATAAATATCGTTCACCTTCACAATTGTGTCCCACTTGTTGATTCTTCACCATAAAATTTAAAATTTTTATTTTTATGTTTGAAGCCTGAAATGTGGGAAAAGTTTGAAAATTTCAAGGGGGCAAGGCACTGTATATATACAGCTCTGGCAAAAATTAAGACCACTGCAAAATTTTCATTTCTTCTGATTTTTCTCTTTATAGGTATATTTTGAGTAAAATGTAAATTATTCTTTTATTCTATGAAATACTGACAACATGTCTCCGAATTTTCAAGCAATACATTTTGTATTTATTTTCTGAAGATGAGAAATAGTCAAAATAACAAAACAATGCATTGCTTTCACACCTCAAATAATGGAGAGAAAACAAGTTCATAATAATTTAGAAACAACAATACTAATAATGTTTTAACTCAGGAAGAGTTCAGAAATCAATATTTTGTGGAATAACCATGAGTTTTAATCACAGCTTTCATGCGTCTTGGTATGCTTACCACCAGTCTTTCACACTACTTTTGGGTGACCTTATGCCACTCCTGGTGGAAAAAGTTAAGCAGTTCTTCTTTCTTTGATGGCTTGTGACTATCCATCTTCCTCTTGATTACATTCCAAAGGTTTTCACTGTGGTTCAGGTCTGGAGATTGGGCTGGCCATGACAGGGTTTTCATGTGGTGGTCCTTCATCCACACATTGATTGACCTAGCTGTGTGGCATGGCACATTGTCCTGCTAGAAAAAACAGTCCTCAGAGTTGGGAAACATTGCCTGAGCAGAAGGAAGCAACTGTTTTTCCAGGATAACCTTGTATGCGGCTTGATTCATCCTTCACAAAGATGTTTGTTGAATTTTCTTTACCTAATTTTCAGCTTTGCCCAACACCTGGTCATCTGGTCCACCCACTGAGAAATTTGGTGGAGAATCGGTGATGATCAGGGGATACTTCAGCAATGCTGGAATTGGGAAAGTTAATTTTTGCTGGTCCCGTACTTATTTTTTAAGCTTGGTTCTTCTCCCATTTTCATGTAGTAAGCTCAGTTCTGTTTCTGCTTCTGTGTAGTAAGGTTGGTTCTTCACTGCAATCTACATAGTAAATTTGTTACTGTTCCCGTATCTATGTAGTAAGCTCGGTTCTGTTCACAAATCTATTTAGTAAGCTCGGGTTTGCTCCCATATCTATGTACTAAGCTCAGTTTTTTTCCTTTATCTATGCAGTTACATTTCATTCTGCTCCATTTCTTATGTAGAATGCTCAGCTCTGTTCCTGTATCTACTGTATGTAGTAAGCTTGATTCTGTTCCCATATTTATTTAGTGAGCTTGGGTCTTCTCCTGTATTCATGTAGTAAGCTCAGTTTTGTTCCAGTATCCAGGGCTGTGGAGTCAGAGTCGTGGAGTCGGAGTCGGTGTTCATTATGGTGGAGTCGGAGTTGGTGTTGGTATAAAATGGACCGACTCCAACTCCTAAAATATATAATAAATTGGGTGCAGGTATTTAATGCAGTATGTGATGAATATTTTGTCATGAGACTTTCGGAAAGTTCTGAAATATCCTATAAATGTCTGTTCTATTTCAGATAAAAGAATCTAGGCTTTTAGTTGAGATGAATCTGGCGGCACTTCAGCTACATGATATATGTAGTGAAGCTCCTCCTTTACAGATAAGGCTAAAAACAAAGACGCAAAGAATGCTTGCAACTATCTCAGAACTGCTAAAGACTCTAGAGGGAACAGGGAAGTAGGATTAAGGATTAAGGTAAGTAGGCTATGTGTCCACGGTAGAATGTACCTGCGGATTTTTCTGCATGAAAATCCGCGACTTTCGCGGCAAATCCGCACCTTATTTTTGCCGCGGATTTGCCGCGGATTACCGCGAATTTGCCGCGTATTTTGATGCGGATTTTTTTTTTTTTCCCCATTCTATACCCAAAATCCGCACCAAAATCCGCAACAATAATTGACATGCTGCAGATTTTTCCGGATCAAAATCCGCGGCAAATCCGCCGCGGAAAAATCCGCAGCATGGACACAGCATTTCCAAAATGCCATTGAAATGGCTTGGAAGTGCCGCTGCTGCAGATTTTCGGAAAATCTGCGGTAAATCCGCGGCAAATCCGCGGCAAAATCCGCGCAAAATCCGCAGCGTGGGCACATAGCCTTAAAGTGAGTCTAAACTTTCAATAACCCGCAAAATGATCCTTTAGAATTAGATGATCTTGTTGAAGCTTCTTCACATCACTCTCCTATTTATCACATGCGCTGTGTTGTGCACACGCTGCAGCTGGCAATAAGAGATAGTCTGCAAGAGGGACATGCTGCATCACTCCCAGGTCCTCCTGCTTTCCACAACGGATGCTCCCAGCAGATCCTCGTTCATTCCACAGTGGTCCTTTCCTGCTTCCAGCGAGAAGGGAGACCTAAAACACTGTGGAATGCATCCCTCCGCTCTCACACAAACACAAATCCGATCGCAGTAACATCACACACAAATATCCGGTGATACCGTACTGCTTCCGGCCCCGGCAGGGGCACCTGGGATGCTGTCTAACGTATCGAAAGCCTGTGGTGGAACACAATTGAGGACCTGCTCCTTGAAGCATTGTACCACAGAACCTTGCATGTGTGATGTTATTGCGATCGGATTTGTGTGTGTACGTGTCTGTGTGAGAGTGGAGGGAACCTGGATCCGATTTTTCTGTGTGTGTGTGTGTGTGTGTGTGTGTGTGTGTGTGTGTGTATGTGTGTGTGAGTGAGCCGACCTGACAGTTCAGTGAAGCACATTTGAGTTCAAAATGCTCATCACACCCCTACATAAATTGCTTTATGGGTCTAGTATCCAAAATGGGGTCATTTGTGGGGGTTTCTGACGTTTTAGTACCTTAGGGGCTCAGCAAATACGACAGGGTGTCCGCAATCTATTTCAGCCATATTTGTTTTTCAAAATTCAAATATTGCTCCTTACATTCCAAGCCTTGTCGTTTGTGAGAAATTTGGTGCTAAAGCAAAATTAAGAAATTTTTCAATAAGACGACCTAAGGTTATCAAATTCTGTGAAGTACGTGTTTGTTCAAAATTCTCACTATACCCCTGGATAAAATCCTTGAAGGGTCTAGTTTCCAAAATGGGGTCACTTGTGGGGGGTTTCTGCTGTTTAGGTACCTTAGGGACCCTGCCAAATGTGGGTTCCGAAATTCAAATATTGCTCCTTCCGTTCTGAGCCCTCCCGTTTTTCCAAAGAGAGATTTATGACCACATGTGAAGTATTAGCGCGCTCAGAAGGAAGTGGTTAACAAATTTTTGTATTCTTTTTGTTATGCTTTTTACTGTAACAGCGAATAATTTGGGGCTAAACCACCATTTTTAGGTAAAATGTCATTTATTTTCATTCCACTTTACATTAATTCCTGTGAAGCACCTGAAGGGTTAATAAACTTCTTGGATGTGGTTTTGAGCAGTCTGAGGGGTGGAGTTTTTAGAATGGTTTAACTTTTGGGTATTTTCTGTCACCTAGGCCCCTCAAAGGCTCTTCAAATGTGATATGGTCCCTGAAAAAATTATTTTGTAAATTGTGTTGGAAAAATGAGAAATTGCTGATAAACTTTGAACCCTTTGAACTTCCTAACAAAAAATATTGTGCTTCAAAAATTGCGCTGATGTAAAGTAGAAATGTGGGAAAATTTATTTAGTAACTATTTTGTGTGACAGAAGTCTTGGATTTATGGGCATAAAATTTAAAAGTTTGAAAATTGTGAAATTTTTGGCCAAATTTCCTTTTTTTTCCCCACAAATAAAAAATATCAGCCTAAATTTACAACTATCATGAAGTACAACATGTCATGAAAAAACAGTCTCAGAGTCATCGGGATCTGTTGCAGCGTTTCAGAGTTATTACATCATGAAGTGACAAAGTTCTGATTTCTAAAATTTAGCCTAGTCATCAAGATCAAAATTGGCTCCTTCATTAAGGGGTTAAATGGGCATGGTTTCCTAACACAAACAGGGAACCTGTTAATAAAAAGTTGAATCCCTCCCTTGCACATCCCCCTTGGTTGTACACATACTCTGGTTTGTTTTACACTTTTCTTTACTCTTTGTTTCCTTATGTGCTATTTCTTGGTTTTGCTGCCATTAGTCTGAATCTACTATGTCCACATTCCAATAAGAACTAAGAAAACCACTGCATGAGTAGGTGTATCCCATACTTTTCACTGACACTGTATATGCAAACCTACTACTTCCACCTATTTACAGTATAATACAATGGTAACACGCTTAACTCACTCATTATTTTGTATTGTAGAAAGTAAACATTTCTGTGGGATGAAGTTATATTTGTTTATTATGAGTGTAAAAGAAGCTTCAGAGCCAACATGCTGAGTAGTATACAAGGCACTCGTGGACATCTATCCACAAAGACTCCTGACTGATGACTAACGAGCCTGAAATGCTTCTTTACAACAAGGTGGGAAAATGAAGTTTGAACTCCTGCAAGGTTACACCATGTATATTGATAAGCAGAAGGTGAGAAGAAACGGCTGACTTCATGTAGTCTTGGAATGATAGTACTGTAATAATATGTTTAAAGTTCATTACTGCATTGCTTTATCACTATTCAAGCACTAAATTGCAAGGATATACGTATCTTTCTGAGATGAATCTTGCATTGTTTGTGACCTGTTTTGTAATATATCACTGTTCACATATCCAACGTATGTCAGGTAATTCACAGTATATGCATGATAGTGTCTCAGTGTTTTGGTGTTGCAGCAGATACATCATATCGACAGTAGAGCTGAGCAGACCTGTTGAAGTTTGGGTTCGGCCAGACTTTACTTAAAAGTTTGCTTCGGGACCCGAACTTGATTCCAGACCCCATATAAGTCAAACCTTTGCGCTGTAAAATGGTCGTAGTAAAAGCTAAGGGGCTGCAAAAGGAAGCAAAATTGAGGCAATTGCCTTGCAAACAAATGTGGATTTTGGATAAATGCATAAAAAGTCCCTTCTGTTTTTGATAACCAGCACAGGTAAAGCAGACAACTGCAGGCTGCAATCCTCAGCTGTTAGCTTTATCTTGAGGTTATAAAAAATAAAGTCGCTCCCACGCCATTTTTAAAAAATTATTAAAATAAATAATTTAAAAAAATAGCATGGGCTCCACTCTATTTTTGATAACCAGCCAAAGTAAAGCAGAAAGCTAGGGGCTGGTATTATCAGGCTGGGAAGGCCCATTGCTTCTTGGCTTTGCCCAGCCTAATAATAGCAGCCCGCAGCCACCCCAAAAGTGGCGCATCTATGAGATGCGCCAATTCTGCCACTTTGCCCGTCTCTTCCCGATTTCCCTGGTGCGGTCACAATCAGGATAATACTTTTGTGGTTGATTTCAGCTGTGAATTGACAGCTGACATCAAGCCCAGGGTTTAGTAATGCATAGCCATCTATCAGACACCCCCATTACTAACCCAGTAAGTATAGAGTTAATAAAAACATTCAGACAAAAAAAGTTTATTTGAATAAACACTCCCCTACACTCTCTCCTTCACCAATGTGTTAATTAAAAAGAAAACCTGGAAGTTCCAACATAATCCAGTGGTGTAATGTCCCTTGACGTCCATCGATTTCTATGGAGCTTTGTTCTGAGAACAAGACTCCATAGGTCACTGCCGGTCAGCGGCATCTCAGAATTTTTCACGCTCGTAAGAAATTTCGTACTTACCGCTAACAAGCAGTGACCTCTGGAGCCTCGTTCTGACAATGTTCTCAGAATGATGCTCCATAGAAATTAATAAATAGGTGACTGAGGGAGTGTGGTGTAGGGTTCATTCACCAATTGGCTTATGTTGTAGCGTTGAGGATTTTTTCTTTAAATAGTTATTTAAATAATTAAAGAAAATGGCGTGGGATCCCCTCTATTTTTGATAGCCAGCTAAGGTAAAGCAAACCGCTGAGGGTTGTGCTATACCTGCACTGATTATCAAAAATAGATGGGCGTCCACTTCATTTGTTTTTTTTATTGTACACAGCAGCATACAGGCAACTTCCATATACAATCCTAGTACGAGAGTTCGAGTCCGAGACCTGAACACCCGGTGACCGATATGAACGCCGAAGTTTACCTTTTGTATTTGCTCATCCCTATTCGACAGCTCACAATACTGGGGCTAATCACTTAGTTCATTGGCAATGCCGAGAAATATAGCAAATTGAGCTGAATTTTTTGGCTGCATCAGCAATGTGAGCTGTCAATGTGACATAACATCTGCAGCAAAAACACTGAGACTGGAGCAGTGGCGGAAAGAAAGCAGTTAGCCTGGCTAGCTTGAGTAATACCTGATTTTGCTATGTTACATGACAAGAAATGTTTGTGATCCACTTTTCTCAAAGTGGAAAACTCTTTTAAGTAAAAACAAATGCCCCTAAAGTTTTCTAGAGCCTTTCACTTCATGTCTTCATCCACATTCAAGCCTTAAAAGCTGGAACCATGCATGTTAACATATGGATGAATAAAGCACATTTTATCAATGTTGATGACAGTGATCTTTTTATTGGACTTTTTGGCAATTGCAACATATCCGAAAGATCTGCATACACCATAGAATACTTCATTTCTTTTCTTTCTCTGTATTTATGGTTTTTACACAAGTGTTAAGGCCGCTTTACATGCTGCGACATCGCTAGCGATGTCGCTAGCGATCGCACCCGCCCCCGTCGTTTGTGCGTCATGGGCAAATCACTGCCCGTGGCAAACAATATCGCCGGTACGCGTCACACATACTTACCTTCCTAGTGACGTCGCTGTGGCCGCCGAACAACCTCTTTTTTAAGGGGGAGGTTTGTGCGGCGTCACAGCGACGTCAAACAGCGGGCCACCAATAGAAGCAGAGGGGTGGAGAACAGCCGCATTAATATCACTCCCACCTCGTTGCCGGAGGACTCAGGAACACGGTTATTCGTTGTTCCCGGGGTGTCACACGTAGCGATGTGTGCTTCCTCAGGAACGACGAACAACCTGCGTCCAAAATGAGCAACGATATTTGGGAAATGAACGACGTGTCAACAATCAACAATTTTTGCCGTTTTTCGGATCGTTAGCGGTCGCTCGTAGGTGTCACGCGCAACGACGTCACTAACGAGGCCGGATGTGCATCACGAATTCCGTGACCCCAGCGATATCTCGTTAGTGATGTCGCTGCGTGTAAAGTGGCCTTTACTCTTAAAAGGTTGAATACTTTTACTTCTCTGGTTTTCTCTGCTGTTTTTCCTCTATTGCCTCCTGCTAAACTGATATTGAATGGTGGCAATTTCCAAACCAATGACGATTGAACACATTACAGTCGCAACATTTGGTCCCAGAGGTGTACCAAGTGAGTTTCAACCCCTTTACCCCCAGATGATTTTTCATTTTCATTTATTTCCTCTCCTTCTTCCAAGACCCATAACTTATTTTTGTTTTCCATCAATATAGCCATATGAGGGCTTCTTTTTTGCAGGACGAGTTATACTTTTGACATTCATTCTGCCCCATATTTTACTGGAAAACAAGAAAAAATTCAAAAAAGTTAAATTCCACGATTGTTTTTTGGGCTTTTTATTTACCATGTTCATTATATGATTAAACTGACCTGGCATTATGATTTCCCAGATCGGTATGAGTTCATAGATACCAAACCTGTATAGATTTGCTTTTATCTAAGTTGTGAAAATAAATTCAGAAGTTTGTTAAAAAAAAAAAAAGAATTGGCAGTTTTGTCACCATTTTCAGAGACTCATAGCGTTCTCATTTTTTGGGAACTGGGGCTCATTGATGGCTTATTTTTTGTTGTGTCTTTAGCTGACGTTTTAACTATACCACTTTTGGGTAATGATGTTTTGATCGCCTGTTACTTCATTTTAATGCAATGTTCCGATGACCAAAAAACCCCATAATTCTGGTGTTTTAATTTTTTAAACGCTACACCCTTTAAAGATCAGATTATTTGATTTTATATTTTGATAGATCTGGCATTTCTGAACACGCGGTACCAAGTATTTTTTTATTAGTTTATTTTCAATGGGTTAAAAGGAGGGTGATATGAACTTTTAGGGGTTTTTTATTTTCATATTTTTTAAAATTTTATTTTTTTTTACATTTTTTATTGATTTTATTTATCACTGCACTGTCCGTTCGCTTCTCCTTATCAGAGCAGTGCTTCAACATCCCTCTGAACAGCAGAAATGCTAATCTCTTGTGAGTGTCAGCGCTCTGCCATCATTCAAAGGAAGCATGTCGTGACAGTGACAGAAGTCATCATCTGACCCTATGCTTTCAAGACAACCCATCTGCACCCCGTGATCGTGTCACGGGAGCGCGGATGGAGGAGGGAAAAGGCACGATGACTGCCGGCACATGTTAGATCGTGCTGTCAGAGTTTGACAGCGCGATCTAAGGAGTTAACAGGCACCTATTAGCTGCACATGTCGGCTGATCAGATCAGCAGACATGTGCAGGGAATAATGCGAGCTCGCCGCTCGAGCCCGCATTAAAAGGCCATACACAACCAATGAGGTATAGGCACATCATTGGTCATGAAGGGGTTAAAAGGGTCGTCTGAAACTAATAATGATTTTCATCTTAAATGACTATCCAGATAAAGCAGATGACTACAGGCTGCAGACCCCAGTGTGTCCCTGACAACTGCCGTGAGCAGTTACGTTTTCTAATGTGACCGTGTGCTGCGACTTCAGTATGTAGCAGAGCCGGGATCATCATGGGGCATCATGGTAGGGATTATGTTGGACCTGCAGGGTGTTTTGGAGTTTAATAAATTGGAGAAGGATTTTTCTCTGTATTTTGTGTTTATTTCTCTTGACTTACAGAGTTAGTAATGGAAAGGAGAAAACGGGGTTAATGGCGCGTTGCTGCTAAATGAAAATACTGTTGATTATTAATAAACTTCTTTTATTTCATAGGTCTACGCATTTCAGAGATCCAGTCCCCTTCTTCAAGACATGAAAGCAAAATCAACAATATATTATATTGCATCCCATAGTCCTTCATATATTATAATGCACCTCCATGATCCTCCAAATAGCATAATGCAGCCCCATAGTTCTCCATGTATTATAATGCACCTGCATAGTCCTCCAAATGGAATAATGCACCCATAGTCTTCCACCATTTTACTCATTGATTTTTAAAAAAATAAAATAAAGTACTTACCTCTCCTCTTTCCGATGCTGCTCCTGGGTCCTCAGCATGTGTCCTGGTGCTTTGCACTTCTCGAAACAGTGGGTGTTTAGTAGTGATGTCATCGCGTCGCCCTGCTGTGCTGATATGTCAAGCGCAGACAGCGGGGCAATGAGGGAGAAGGCAGTGTCTGTAGAGCTCTCCCGCTTTTACCATTGTTTTCAACTGTTGCTTCGGCATTCCGCAATGCCAGCCAGCACAGTTGAAAAAGTGATAACTGGTGGGGAATGCCCGATGCTGTGGCTGGCACTAGGCTCCTCCAACTCACGGGCCACATAGCATGGTCTGACACAATTGGCGGTCCACCACTGGGCAATGGACATGGCAGAGCAGTATAAAAAAAACTATATAATATGAATAAGAATGTGTTAGCTGATAAGATCACCACTTCTGGTAATACTGGCATGATTCCTCCTTGCAGTAGTTGTACTAATTGCAGGTCACATTTGGCCTCCTTTGCCTCTGACAATCATATTAGTGAAAATGATTTGGAGAGTGTAATGGTGTATTTGAGCCATCACTCATTGAATCATGACAGGATGATGTAGCCTCTGATAGCGACTCTATAAACTTGAGTCAGTGTTCTGCTTAGTCCATGTCTCCTTCCCTCCATAACGTAATATTTTACAGAGCAGAATTTGCAAATCATGAATGACACTTGTTTCTGTTCTGCTCCATAGTTTCTTAACCCACAACACTAGAGATGAGCGAGTTAGGCAAAATTCAAATTAGCCTGTTTTGCATTAGTTCTTGGGAAATTCAGCTGGCAGATAATTCTTTTTGGTATGATTTTGTCACGACTATGGAGATAGCACGAGACCGGGGTTCCTAAGCTGATTCTAAGGGTAGGGGGCCCTATGCTGTTCCAAGTCCTCAGGGAAACTCCTAAAGGTGGGGATGCCTGAATTTCCTTCATGCCCTTAAACAGTTCTGATCTGATACCTCCTTCCCCTCCCCCAGGGGGACTGGGACAGGAGTGAGATTAAACCCACAAAAACAGACAGATAGGGGAAACCAAAACTCTGTCATACAGCACACACTTACAGAGCTATAGGACAATAAATGATAAGGAAGAAAACAAGAGCAGTGAGGTAACAACAAGCCAACAGGTAAACTTAACAACCACTCAAGAAAAAAGCAACACTTTCCAGATAGTATGGTACACCAATACACACAGATCAATACAGTATAACCTATAGCTAGCATGGGTAGAAGATTTCATCCAGCTTAAATGTCAAAGGAGCAGATGTGATTGGCTTCCTCACAACATGTGATCAAAAAAGCCTAACAAGAAGGGTAGCAGAGGCTATAACTGAGCACACAGCAGGTCCATACCTGAGTCTGTCTGTGTTGATCAGAGACACCAGAGAAACCATCGGGTGGAGTGTCAGTATCTGCAATGTGAACAAAGCCTGGTGCCGCCATGACAGTGGATGAAATTCGTGCAAAACTCCATATGACAGATTTTTGTTACATGGCAAAAACCTGTCATTTTAACAGGAGTGTGTAGACTTTTTATATCCATTCTATTTGTGCTGCTTTTTACTTGCTAACAGACTACTGCTTACATCCATACTATTAGATTAGACAGCTTTTCCAGCATTTATGAAAGCACACTCCATAAGTACAAACATTATTTTCCCTCTCAAACATTATATATCTTGGCTGCATCCTGTGAAAATGAAAACCACATAAGGTATTAGCTGATATATTTTTTACAACAAACCGGGTACAGTAATGTGGCACCATCATGCACAGAAAGTAATGGATGATTATGGTGCTTTTAAAAGGGTGGTAGAATAGGAGGTTTGGGTAGACTTGTTTACACTCTGCAGACTGGGGTCATAGTTGAGAGAAGACGTGGTGGTCTGTTATGACGGAGAGTAAAAGAGAAAGCAAATTACTTATATGGGCAGCAGAGCACCTGTGAGCAACTGCTACCTACAATTATACAGTCACAGATTTTATCATCCAATTATGGCTTTTCCACAAAATATGCCATATATTTATGATGGATGCATCTATATGTATGGCCTAATACATAACAAAAAATGTAAGAGATGGGAGTATCTCTTTAATACGAAAGAGATATTATAAAGTTGAATATATTGTGTAAAGTACAGGAGCATATTCATCATGATGCCTATCCTACAGTAATGTGATCTTTTTAGGTGCCAATATATTGTGCCAATGGTGGTTATTAAGGATGAGTAAACTATGTTACTTCCATCACAGGCCCGTAGCACTAAAGGGCCATTTACACGCTGCGACATCTCTAACGATATATCGTCGGGGTCACGGTGTTTGTGACGCACATCCGGCGTCGTTAGCGACGTCACAGCATGTAACACGTATGAGCGACCTTAAACGATCGCAAAATAGGTGAAAATCGTTGGTCTGTGAGAGGTCGTTCACTTAGCAAAAATCGTTGTCTATTCAGTAGCGAGGTTGTTCATCGTTCCTGCGGCATCACACATCGCTATGTGTGACACTGCAGGAACAAGCAACAACTTCGTACCTGCAGCCGGCCGCAATGAGGAAGGAAGGAGGTGGGCGGGATGTTCGTCCCGCTCATCTCCGCCCCTCCGCTTCTATTGGACGGCTGCCGTGTGACGTCGCTGTGATGCCGCACGTACCGCCCCCTTAGAAAGGAGGCGGTTCGTCGGCCATAGCGACGTCGCAGGGAAGGTAAGTATGTGTGACGGGTGTTAGCAATGTTGTGCGCCACGGGAAGCAATTTGCCCGTGACGCACAACCGACGGGGGCGGGTACGCTCGCTAGCGATATCGGTACCGATATCTCAACGTGTAAAGTACCCTTTACTGCCCTGAACGTCTCATTCCCATTGACTTGTATGGGATTTGTTGTGTGGGGTTAAGTTCGTCATCAACCTCGCTCACCGATCCCGATATTTTTTTTTCCCTATGCTGGTTCGGCAAACCCAAATATCCACGGGTTCGCTCATCACTAGTGGTTATATCTCATAAAAGCAACTTATTGAACAAGCTTTAGCAGGACAACCATTTTGAAAGTAAGATCAAGGATCAACTGGGGTGTGTTTTTACAATTCACAGGAAAGAGAAGATTACATGCAGAAGGGGCTGTTATCTGCGATATTGGTTGTGTACAACAGTCAGAAGAAATTACTGCTGTGAGAGTTGTTGATAAACTATTTTAATCATCAGTATTTTTAGATAATAAAATAAATCATTAAAATATTTTAGATAATATATGACGTTCATTTACAGATGATGTCAGTGATACAGAAGCTGCCCCCAGTAGTTGGAATCGCAGCTAAGTGACAATTCATTACCTTATTAAACAAAGTGACCCAATACAGGGAAGTGGGAATCACTAAGGGTTCTTCCCGCTCGCTGACACAGCTTTGGACTTTGGTGCTACTTGATATGTTCTTCTTTCCTCAACATAAGGCTAAGGAAATAAGTAACTGAAAAGTCTTGACATACAGTGAAGAGCTCCCGAAGGACAAAAGAAAGCAAAACGTGTAAGTAAATATTTTTGCTAATGCATCTTCTTTAACCCTCAAGAATTCACCTGTTTGGCAAAGGCAGCAATGCTCGTCTGATGGCGTGCATCTAAATATCTAACATTACCATTAGGATTCAATTGCATTTGTTGAGTTGGGGCTATTCAGTAACAAGATTTACTTATTTATCACAGCATTTTTCAGTGAGAGATATTGACAGATCACAGTGCAGAACCTTTCAACGAGCCTGTTTTATTTTAGACACTATAGACTTGCTTACTAAATGCCAAAATAGTAGATATTAATGCAGTACTGTAATGGTGTGCATTGTTCCAAGATTAGATGCCAAAACTCTATGTGCATGTTCTTGCCCCGATTGATTGAATAGGCAAACAGGAAAATGTTATGGCTTGTTATTTTAATGATCTTACACTGTTGTTCCCCATGTTTCTGGAATTCCTAGAATGAATATTTTCTACTATGTCTGACGTTATACATTGTGACATGAGTTAAGATAATATTATGTTACAGAAAGTTTTCTTATGATGTCAGAGCAAATTAGCTATGCACCATGACAGAGGCATAGCTGAGGTTCACCTCGGGGGTGGAGGTGGGAATAGCGGGACGTTTAAGTGGTCCTAACCAGGTAACCATGTTTACAACTACGATGACACACTCTAAGGGGTACTTTGCACACTACGACATCGCAGCTGCGATGTCGGTGGTGTCAAATCGAAAGTGACGCACATCCGGTGTCGCTGTCGATATCGTAGTGTGTAAAGCGTTTTTGATACGATTAACGAGCACAAAAGCGTCGGAATCGTATCATCGGTGTAGTGTCCGACATTTTCATAATTGCGCGGCAGCGACGGTACGATGTTGTTCCTCGTTCCCCTGCGGCAGCACACATCGCTGTGTGAGAAGCCGCAGGAGCGAGGAACATCTACCTGCGTCACCGCGGCTCATGCCGGCTATGCGGAAGGACAGATGTGGGCGGGATGTTTACGTCCCGCTCATCTCCGCCCCTCCGCTTCTATTGGCCGCCTGCCGTGTGACGTCTCTGTGACGCCGCACGCCCCGCCCCCTTAGGAAGGAGGCGGGTCGCTGGCCAGAGCGACGTCGCAGGGCAGGTGAGTGCATGTGAAGCTGCCGTAGCGATAATGTTCGCTACGGCAGCGATCACAAGATATCGCTGCTGCGACGGGGGCGGGTACTATCGCGCTCGGCATCGCAAGCATCGGCTTGCGATGTCGTAGTGTGCAAAGTACCCCTAAGGCCCAGTGCCCACACTGTGTAGTTTTGACCCGTATTTCAGAAATCTGCAGCAAAATCTGCATGTCCATTGTGAAGCCAGCAAAGTCTATGACAATTTAAAAGTGCTGTGCCCACGTTGCTTATTTTTCCCTTGCATGTTTGGTGCAGATTTGGTGCAGAAAAAAAGAAATCTGCACCAAGTACGCAAGGGAAAAATACTCAACGTGGGCACGGCACTTCTGAATTCTCATAGACTTTACTGGCTTCACAATGGACATGCAGATTTTGCTGCAGATTTCTGAAAATCTGCGTCAAAATACGCAGCGTGGGCACACGGCCTAATTGTGGGTGTAGGTGAGCCTCAGCAGATGATCATACAACACTGTTACTGAAATGAAATCACTATACAATGACCAACACTGATATTACTGTCATATGGTGACCATATAGTGGTGCACACCAGTCCTGCAGAACATACAATTGATTACAGTGCAGTTATAGATAGTCACTTACAGGTTCTTTTTGGTGACATTGTTCATTTTTCCCGTCTCTTTCATTTTGCCCAGTCAGACATGACAACTTCTTCCAGCCACCACTCGTCTGCAGAGCTTACAACAAAGATACTTTTGACTTCTCATATTTCCAGCTGGTCCTCATCTATTTTCAACCTACAAAAACTCCTCATCCTACAGCTATCCCAATGCTGAGCTGCTGCCATATGTGGCCCTATTATTATACCTGCTGTGTAGCACCGAAACAGTATTCCTCTTAGTGCACCACATAACAATGCTACCATTGTGCTACCATAGTAAAATACCTCCTTTATATGCCCTCATTAGCCCCTTCACATTGTATGATGACTCCAAGTAGCCCCTCCACTGTATGATGGCCCCCAGTATCACCTCCACATTACTGTATGTGATGGCACCCAGTAGCTCTCCATTTTGTATGATGGCTCAGAGTAGTACCATCACATTGTATGATGGCCTCCAGTAGCCCTTCCATGTTGTACGATGGCCTTCAGTAGCACCTCCATATTGTATGATGGCTCCCAGTAGCTCATACACAATGTTTGATGGCTCCCAGTAGCCCTCCACATTGCATGATGGCCCCCAGTAGCCCTTCATATTGTATGATGATCCCCAGTATCATAAACATTGTATGATGGCCACAGTAATCTCCCACATTATATGATGGCCTCCAATAGCCATCCCACATTGTATAGTGGCTCCCAGTAGCCTCTCCACACTGTATGATTGTCCCCAGTAGTCCTTACAAGTGCTATTAAAATAAAAATCATCATATACTCACCTAAAGGCCCCGTTACACGCAACAACATGGCTAGCGAGATGTTGTTGGGGGTCACGGAATTCGTGACGCACATCCGGCCTCGTTAGCGATGTCGTTGCGTGTGACACGTACGAGCGACCGCTAATGATGCAAAATACTTACCAAATTGTTGATTGTTGACACGTCATCCATTTCCCAAATGTCGTTGTAAGTTTAGGACGCAGGTTGTTCGTCGCTCCTGAGGCAGTACACATCGCTATGTGTGACACCCCAGGAACGACTAACACTGTACCTGCGTCCTCCGGCAACGAGGTGGGCGTGACTTTCATGCGGCTGCTCTCTGCCCCTCCGCTTCTATTGGATGCCTGCCGTGTGACGTCGCTGTGATGCCGCAGGAACCGCCCCCTTAGAAAAGAGGCAGTTTGCCGCCCACAGCGACGTCGCTAGGAAGGTAAGTATGTGTGACGGGTAAAAGCGATATTGTGCACCGCGGGCAGTGATTTGCCCGTGACGCACAAACAGCGGGGCGGGTGCTTTCACGACTGACATCGCTAGCGATGTTGCTGCGTGTAAAGCCCCCTTTACTCCACGTCCTGACTAATTTTCTGGCACACAGCAGCAAGTCAGACCAACACAGTGATATCATTGCCCCCAATAGCCCCTCCATGTTTTATGATAGTCCTAAGTAGCCCCTTCACATTGTATGATAGCCCCCAGTAGCCAATTCACCTTGTATGATGGCCCCTCTGACAGTGGGATTTAACATGCACCGGCGGAGAAGCGTATCAAACTCTTCTGCCATTGGCATTGCGGAATTGCACTTTTTTGCAATTTTAGCTAACTTGGAATTTTTTCTCACTATCTAGTATGGCAGAATGAATGGTATCATAAAAAATTACGACATGTCCTGCAAAAAATAAGCTTTCATATGGCTATATTGACGGCAAAAAAAAGAAGTGAATCTGTTTTTCTGGTTAAATCTATCATGCAACATTGCTTTATTTTGGGGGACCTGTCCGTTCTGATGGGGGTGGGGGGAGACAGAAAAGTGATAGTAAATAAAAATATAAGACTTTTCTCAAATATGTCATTAGCAAATCAAATTATTTTCTTCAGTATTAGGCTACATGCGCACACTGCGTTTTTTTATCGCGTTTTTGTAGCATTTTTGCCAGTTTTGTTGTCAGAACTTTCTCACTTTTGACTTCCCAGCAAAGTCTATGAGAAGTCAGATTTGCTATGCGCACGTTGCAGTTTATTTGTCAACAGTTTTTTTTTTACAAAATTTTGTGACAAAAAAGATGCAGCATGTTCATTCTTCTTGCATTTTTGTCAACATTTGTCACAAATTGAAATCAATGAGGGGATGAAAAACGCATGACAAAACACATGGTTACAAATTGTTTGCGTTTTGCATTTGTTTTACCTGCGGTTTTGTCAACAAAAACGCAGCTCATGAACTTAGTTCCAGAATGACAAAATCAATGCTGGAGTAAATTTGGGGTGTCGGTGTCTCCCTCTCTCTCTGTCTCTCTCCAAGCACTCACCGATCACCAGCGCATCGCGGCTGTCACACTGCTCCCCCAACTTCTCATTCTTTTTCCTAACCCGATCATTAGCCTCATTACATATTCCTTGCACCCGCTCATTAGGCTCATACATATTCAATGCTTCCCCCTCTGGGATTGGTTGCAGTCAGAAGCACCCCCATGCTGAATGACAGCTGTCTGACTGCAACAAATCACAGCCGCCGGGGGGCGTGTCTATATCGTACAGTACAATAAATAAATAATTTTAAAAAAACGGTGTGCGGTCCCCCCCAACTTTAATACACAGCCAAGATAAAGCCTCACAACTGAGGGTTGGTATTCTCAGGCTGGGGATACCCACTTTATTTGGAGCTCCCCCCAGCCTAAAAATATCAGCCAGCAGCCGCCTGGAATTGCCGCACACATTAAATGCGACAGTCTTTACCTGGCTCTTCCCGATTACCCTGATGCGGTGGCAATTGGGGTAATAAGGAGATAATGGCAGCCCATAGCTGCCACTAAGTCATAGTTACATAGTTACTTAGGTTGAAAAAAGACCTAGGTCCATCTAGTTCAACCTTCCTCCACCAGTTCTACATTTAGTCACTAAGTCATTTATAACCAACAATGTTTTGTGTACTGAGGAAATCATCCAGCCCTTTTTTAAAAGCGGTTATAGTATCTGCCATTACTACCTCTTGTGGTAGGGCATTCCACAGTCTGACTGCTCTAACTGTAAAGAACCCTTTCCTATTTAGCTGTTGGAATCGCTTTTCTTCCACTCGCAGTGAGTGCCCCCTGGTCCTTAGTACTGTCTTTGGAAGAAATAAGTCATGTGCCAGTCCTTTATATTGACCACACATGTATTTATACATATAAATGAGATCTCCTCTGAGACGTCTTTTTTCTAAGCTAAACATATCTAACTTTTTCAACCTGTCATCATATGGGAGGCCTTCCATTCCTTGTAATAGTCTAGTTGCCCGCCTTTGAACTGACTCTAACTTCTGAATGTCCTTTTTAAAATGTGGAGCCCAAAACTGGATCCTGTATTCCAGATGTGGCCTTACAAGTGATTTATAGAGGGGTAACAATACGTTGGGATCACTGGATCTAATCTCTCTTTTTATACACCCTAAAATCTTATTTGCTTTAGCAGCTGCTGCTTGACATTGAGTGCTGCTGCTCAGCTTATTTGTAATGAGAATACCCAAGTCCTTCTCCTGTTCTGTAGTCCCGAGTTTACTTCCATTTAATGTATACGCAGCTATAGGATTACTCCGTCCTAGGTGCATTACTTTACATTTATCAAAATTAAATCTCATTTGCCAAGTATCTGCCCATTCTGACATCTTATCCAGATCTTTTTGTAATATTGTACTATCCAGGTCAGTTTTTAATATCCTACATAGTTTGGTGTCATCGGCAAAGACTGACACTGTACTAACAATCCCATCCACAAGGTCATTAATAAAGAGATTAAAAAGAATCGGTCCAAGCACAGATCCCTGCGGCACCCCACTGCTGACTATAGCCCATTTAGAGAATGTACCATTTATGACTACTCTTTGTTTCCTATCTTTTAGCCAATTCCTTACCCAGTTGCATATTGTGTCCCCTAGTTCTTGCTTTTGGAGCTTTAGTATAAGGCTATTGTGTGGTACAGTATCAAATGCCTTTGCAAAGTCCAAATAAATCACATCAGCTGCATTACCAATATCCAGGTTTGAACTTACCCCCTCATAGAACCCCAACAGGTTGGTTAGACACGACTTATCTTTCATGAATCCATGCTGTTTGTCAGTTATCATATTATTTTCTGCAATATATTTTTGCATGTCATCCCTTAAAATGCCCTCAAAAACTTTGCATACTACTGATGTCAGGCTTACTGGACGGTAGTTGCCTGGATCTACCCTCTTACCTTTCTTAAATATCGGTACCACATCAGCAATCCTCCAATCCTGAGGCACCAACCCTGTTACAAGTGAGTCTAAAAAGATGAGATACAGCGGTCTGTCGATTACGGAGCTCAATTCCCTCAATATTCGTGGATGAATGCCATCTGGCCCTGGGGATTTGTCAATGTTTAATTTACTCAGACATAGGCGTACTTCATCTTGTGTTAAATTAATTATATCGGGTGGTGAACTTTGATTTTTCACTTGTTGAATGATCCCTGGTACAGTCAGTTCCTTGGTGAATACAGATGAGAAATGCCTATTTAATATCTCAGTCTTTTGTTTCCCTCTATAACTAACTTGTTATTATATTTTAAGGGGCCGATACTATCCTTTGTTTTCCTTTTGGCATTAATGTATTTATAAAAGATTTTGGGATTTATTTTAATGTCATTGGCGATTTTTGTTTCAGTAGCTAATTTTGCTTGTTTGATTTCTTTTTTACATTTCCTATTGATATCTTTATACTCCTGCAATGCTATTTCTGTATTCTCAGCCTTTAAGATTTTAAATGCCCTTTGTTTTTGTTTTATTATACTTTGTACAGTCTTATTTATCCATAGTGGTTTCTTTTTATTCCTGGACATTTTATTACCAGAGGGTATACGTTTTTTACAGGACTCTAGTAGTATATCCTTAAACTTACCCCATTTATGTTCGGTATCCCCAGTTATTATGACTTTGTCCCAATCTACACATTTAAGCTCTTCCCTTAATTTGTTGAAATCATCTTTCCTAAAATTCCAGGTTTTAGCATTCCCCCTTTGAAATGTTCTATTGAATATTACGTTGAAGCTTACCATATTATGATTGCTGGTGCCCAAGTGCTCCCGGACCTGTAGATCTGAAATTGTATCCGGTCTATTTGACAGGACCAGATCTAGCAAATTATCTCCCCTGGTCGGTTCACCTACCATCTGAGAGAGGAAATGGTCTTGAATAGTAGATAAGAACTTACAGCTTTTAGCAGAACCAGAAGATTCTATGTCCCACTGAATGTCTGGATAGTTGAAATCCCCCATAATAAGAACCCGATTATTATTAGCTGCCTTTTCAATTTGTTCCAGCATTTCACCCTCTATTTGTTGAGGTATGTTAGGAGGCTTATAGCAAACTCCAATTAGCATTTTTCCATTATTCCCCTCCCCATGTACATTTACCCATACTGACTCTACATTGTTGCTGTTCCCCTCAATGTCATCATAGAACACAGGTTTTAGGTTAGATTTAATAAATATACACACCCCACCACCTTTTTGGCCTTTCCTGTCCTTCCTAAATGTACTATAACCCTGTATGTTTGTCACCCAGTCATGGCTTTCATCCAGCCAGGTTTCCGTAATGCCCACCACATCATAATCCATGGTTGACATAAGAGTCTCCAATTCATTCATTTTGTTTGCAAGACTTCTTGCATTTGCCAGTAGACATTTAATCCTATTAACACCTTTATTACTCCTAGCCTCCCTACGTTCCTTGTATGTCCCATCCCCCCCTAATCCTTCATTGACCCCTACCGTCTCACTGTCTCTATCTGCTCTATCTCTCCCCTTATTTGCTCCACTACCCTCCCTCCCCCCCGATCCTAGTTTAAAAGCTCCTCCATCTGTCTGACCATTTTCTCCCCCAGCACAGCTGCACCTTCCCCATTGAGGTGCAGCCCGTCCCTACCGTAGAGCCTGTAGCCGACTGAGAAGTCGGCCCAGTTCTCCATGAACCCGAACCCTTCCTTCTTGCACCAATTTCTAAGCCACATATTTATCTCCCTAAGCTCCCGCTGTCTTTCTAGTGACGCTCGTGGCACCGGTAGTATTTCTGAAAACACCACCTTGGAGGTCCTGGACTTCAGCTTCTCTCCTAGTTCCCTGTAATCATTTTTAAGGACCTTCCACCTGCCTCTAACTTTGTCATTAGTACCAATGTGCACCATGACCGCTGGGTTTTCCCCAGCCCCACCCAGCAATCTGTCTATCCGATGCGCAATATGCCGAACCCGAGCACCCGGCAGACAAACCCGAGCACCCGGCAGACAACCCGAGCACCCGGCAAACAGTCCTAGATTAAACGGAAAGCTGAAGGGGAAAAAGCGCAATAGGGTCTTATCCAACTTACATGCAAAAATGATAAACGAATGTGCTCACGTTATGGGGTTGTGTGTCACACAACCTGATTCAAAGCATTTAATCAGGAACAAAAGAGATGCGGAGCTCCCACTGCGCTGCCTAAGATATGACATAAATCCAAAGAAGACCTTCACTTGATCTTCTTTGGATTTATGTCATATCTTCGGCAGCGCAGTATTAGCTCCACATCTCTTTTATTCCTGATCTGCTTTGGCTTGTTAAGTGCTAGATTAGTCATGGCAGGTGTCTATCAGACACCCCCCCATTACTAATCTGTAATTGAAAGTAAATAAACACAAACACCCAAAAAATCCTTTATTTGAAATAAAAGACAAAAAGTACCCTCTTTCACCACTTTATTAACACCCCAAACACCCTCCAGGTCTGACGTAATCCACACAAAGTCCCACGATACTTCCAGCACTGCTACATCTGATGCTTACAGCGAGCGTTATAGAACAATACTGCCCGCTGTGAGCTCCATGCAGCAACTGAGATGAGTCGCACGATCAGCAGTAATGTCACTCAGGTTAGCCACAGCTGGAGTCCTCCACCTGTGACAGCAAATCACCCAAGTGACTGAAGTGAGCCGCAGGTGGAGGACTCACCTGAGTGAACTCGTGATGTCACTGCCGCGACACAAACCATACTGCATGGCCCGCAGCTTTAACGTCAGGGGTTTACCTGAGTTCATTCTGATGGCATGGCTCTGTCTACACTCACAGCCAGCAGTCATGCTCTATGGACGCTCGTTGTGACAGGACAGGGATGTAGCAAAGCTGAATCACCGTTGGACATCGTGTCGATTACATCGGATCTCCAGAGGTGTTTAGGGATTAATAAAGTGGTGAAAGAGGGGACTTTTTGAATTTTATTCCAAATAAAAGATTTTTTGGCTGTTGGTGGTTATTTACTTTCACTTACAGATTAGTGATGAGGGCTGGGTCCCATCACTAATCTAGGACTTAATGGCAGCTATGTGCTGCTTTTCATTCCTTATTAGCACAATTGCCACCGCGCCAGGGCAGTCGGGAAGAGCGGGGTCCAGCACCAGAATTAGCGCATCTTATGGATGCGCCACTTCTGGGGCAGCTGTGGGCCACTATTGTTAGGGTGGAAAGGGCCAAATAACGATGGCCCTTCCCACCCTAATAATATCAGCCCCCAGTTGTCTGCTGTACCTTGGCTGATTTTGGAAAAATGGAGGGATCATGGGGGTCAACTTTTTTTTTTTAAAATAAATCAAATACTTAAAAAAAAAGCGCTCACAATAAAATGTCCTGATGCTGATACTGGTCAATATCAGACTAAGGCGGGCTTTGCACACTACGACATTGCAGGTGCGATATCGGTGGGGTCAAATTGAAAATGACGTACTTCCGGCATCGCATGCGACATCGTAGTGTGTAAAGGTTCGATGATACGATTAACGAGCGCAAAAGCGTCGTAATCGTATCATCGGTGCAGCGTCGGCGTAATCCATAATTACGCTGACGCGACGGTCCGATGTTGTTTCTCGCTACTGCGGCAGCACACATCGCTGTTTTTGTAGCATTCGTAGGATATGCGGAAGGAAGGAGGTGGGCGGGATGTTTACATCCCGCTCATCTCCGCCCCTCCGCACCTATTGGCCGCCTGCCGTGTGACGTCGCAGTGACGCCGTACAACCCGCCCCCTTAATAAGGAGGCGGGTTGCCGGCCAGAGCGACGTTTCAGGACAGGTGAGTCCATGTGAAGCTGCCGTAGCGATAATGTTCGCTACGGCAGCTATCACAAGGATATCGCAGCTGCGACGGGGGCGGGGACTATCGCGCTCGGCATCGCAGCATCGGCTTGCGATGTCGCAGCGTGCAAAGTACCCCTAAAAAGCAGCATAGTGTGCCATGGCATGCTTGTGTGCACACATTGACAGTATGAAGATTTAAAAGGCCGGTGGCCATAAAATGGGGCCGTGGCTCACTTTGTACTTCGGTGCTGCAGACCACCAGGAATCTTGCAGCATGGGCAGATGTCCAATCTAGGCCTAATCTCAGTTATATACCAGCTTTGTAAAATCATGTTTCATTTTAGGTAAAAGAAACCAAGGCTACACCTGCAGATAGTGTTAGAATTTTATGGAAAGCATAGATTATATGTTCTCTCAGAAACTAGATCCTTGGAGATCTCCTTCATTAGATTTATCCTTGAAGACTAATAATTGTAATGTTTAACTTGAATTCTTTAAATTTTCTGTCTGGTGATGCATGGAAACTCCATGGCTATGATCCATAATTTTAATTTAAATACTTCATCCTTTTGCAAGAGGGTAGACCCATCTCACATATTCCTAGAGGTATTCATGTATGCTTTTTTATATCTTAGACTTATGTGTACCTTTTTAATTGTAAGTTTTATTCTAAATAAACCTCCTTTTTATTAAATCACATGGACTAGACTGGACCTTTTGAAAGTTTTACTTATCAAAGTCCATCTTCAACCCTAAAAGCTTCAATTAGCTCATCCTTAATAATACTAACCCAAAGCAGTATTCCACCTCCACCATGCTGGCCTCTGAGTTGAAGTGGAGGTCTGTGTCTGTTATTGATGCAGTCACGGGCCCATCCATCTAGTCTGTCACTCTCATCTCATCAGCCCATACGTATCTTGTCTTCAGAAATTTCTTGGCTTAGCCTTCATGTTTCAATATTTGTGTCTTGTTGCATGGTGGTCGGCTTTCAGCTTTATTTACCTTGTCCATGTCTCTGATCACTGAACAACTTGCATTTCTGGGCTCTCCAGGGAGGTTACAGCTCTGGAATATGACAGTACTGGAGAATCATGGGTTCTTGACGCTTCATGTTTGATTTTTCTTAAAACGTTAGCAGTTAATATGCATTTTTGGACACACTCTTGGCTATTTGCAACAAATCTTTTGATCGTTCTGTGATCACGCTCCAGTATCATAACAATGTCAAGAGTGTTGCTTCCATCTGTAAGGCTTGTAACAATTTTTGAGTTTTTGGAGTCAGCTATGTCAGCTGCCTAATAATTATTCACCCTTAATGAAGGGTGTTGATATTGTACCGCCCCGCGCTGCAGCTGAGCCGCTGGGATCCAGGCTCGTTGGTGGGCGGCTCGAGCGCCTCCGGACCCGGGGTCACTTCGCCCTGAAAGGGTGCTGGCGCTACTTAGGGGGGGGGTAGGTAGGTGTACGGCCGGAGCCGTATTTAAGTTCGTGATGCCAGCCATGGGATGTGGTGAAGGTGTGGACACCACCGCTGCAGTTACGGGGCACCTGGGGGAGATGGTTATGCAGCAAGATGTTAACCCCTCCGTGGGCAGGGATGATGGCCCCAGGACCCATTGGGGAGAAGTAGCTGGGTGGTGCAGGACGGTGCGCGGCTGGATGGCACTGTTGTACTCACTGTTATTGACACACACAAGTCTCTATTGGTAAACAAAGTTGATGGTGGTCGGTGCCCGCAGCCAGCTGTGTCTGGTCCCCCACCCGGTTCGGTGGTCTTTGCCTTTCTACTGCACCGTGTAGTGTATGTGTAGACTGCCTGCGCTTCAGCGACGGGATTCCGCTCCCCGGCTGTGTATATGTTGGGAGAGCCCGTTTGCCTGCAGACTCTGGCCCCTGGAATCTCTCTGCCTGTGCGGTGGCTTTCTATCCCCCCTCGGTGGGCTGTTGTCTTCAGTCGGGACTTGGGTGGGAAAGGACCTATAGTCCAGACCGCAATCAGTGAATTAACTCAGTCCAGTGGATTCTGGACCTTGTTTCAGGGTCTGAGTACCCCCCTGTGTGCTCCGGTTTCCAGTCGGTTCCCAAGGTCGGTACCGGCGGGCCACTACCCTGTCCCGGTCCACCACGGTTCCACCGAGCCGTCTTCCCGGCTCTTACAGGCTAGGCCACCGTATGCCTCCTAGCCAAGGTGTGCGGGCTATGACCCTCACACCTGTCAGTCTGACACAGACCTGTACCACAGGCCTGACCTCCTCCACTCTTCTCTGAACTGACAACCAAACTGACTGCCTGAACAGAACTCACTGTCTTCCTGCCTCAGGCCCTCTGAACTCCTCGGTGGGCGTGCCAACTGCCTGGCTCTGCCCCCCCCTGGTGTGTCCATTAAGCTCTGAGGGAGGTGACTAGGGTTTATGGTTTGGCTGGTGTTACCTTGTGTTGGACTGGTGTTGTGCGAGGCGCTATCTGTGACTACCTGGCTAGTCCAGGGCATCACAATATCTTTAAACCACACCCTAACTAGTTGCTAACTACACAAATACACATGACCTGATATGCTTCTGTGGCGCCCTGGACTAGCCAGGTAGCCACAGACAAAACACACACACACCCCCCACCCCCGGACAGCAACATTAGTCAGACACAAAGCCCTTGTTGCCTCCCTCCAGGGTCTGATGTCCACACCAGGTGGGGCGGAGCCAGGCGGTTGGCCCCACCCACCGAGGAGTTCACAGGCCTGGAGGCGGGAAAAGCAGTCAGTTAAAGTTGAGTTTGGAGGAGTTCAGTTCAGGAGGTGACAGAGAGAGGTCACGTACTGCAAGTGTCTGGGTCGGAGCCCAGGCACTGACAGCAAGGTTGGCAGACGGTGGTGGCCGTCTGCAGGAGTTGGTGGAACTTCGCAGAGCCGTAAGGACCGGGGCTGGGCGGTGGCCCACCGGTACCGGACCGAGGAACGGAGTGAAGCTAAGCACACCCAGGCAGGGCCATCGGACCACGACCAGGCTTGGAGCCGCCGACAATAGTCAAATCCGAATGTGACAGAAACCCCCGGCGTTCCCTAACAACCAACTCCCGATTGAAGGCAACCGCTCACACTGTGAGGACATACAGCCACCGCCACCAGCTAGAAGTCCAAGGGCCAGCGCCTGCGGGCAAAACGGGCTCCTCCGGTATCTATACACCGGGGAGCGGACTACCGTTGGGAAGCCATTGGAGTCAACACAGTACACAAAGGTGCAGGGAGAGACAGCCACCATCACCTGTCCGGGGAGAGACACAGCAGCCGGCTGCGGGACCCGTCCATCCAGCCGTTTGGTTTACCGGAGACTTTGTGCATCTCTTGCTGAGTGAGTACACCCGTGCCATCCGGCACCGCGCCGCGCTGTCCCTGCAACCCTGCACCTCACCGACCCTGCCTCCCCGTCTCACCACCAGGCCCCGGGACCACCAACCCCTACCCACGGAGGGGGAAAACAACATCCCAGCTGCTCCCTACCATCGCTCCCAGGATCCCCGTCACAAGCAGCGGTGGTGCCCATCTTCACCACAACCCATGGGTGGCGTCACGGACTAAATCCCCAAACAAACTACCCCCCTTTTCATTCACTTCAGGGGCGAGGAGCGCCGCTCGAGTCCCCGGATCCGGCCCACCGCTCGAGCCACCGAGCAGCAGCAGCAGCGCCGGACCCAAGCATTAGCGAGCGCAGCGCCCTGCCGCCCGCGACACTTCAAACTAATAAGCATTCAAGATTATACAGCTTAGGGATGGAAAATCTGCATAAAAATACTCGCTTGCCTAATATTTGTGCACGCAGTGTAGGTGGTACAGCAGCAACTTGAGCAGGTGAGAATTTAGATTTCTCAACACCCAGTCAAGGATGGATATCTGCCAGTGCACCAGAAAGGAAGAGGCAAATTTGGAGTATGACAAGTAGTAGTGATGGATGACATTGATGTTGATGATATTAAACAGATACTAGTAGAATGACAACTTGACGCTTGCTCAGATTGCTGGTTGATTTGCTTTTCCCAAATGAGCTGGTGATGTTTCTTTATATGCTGATGGAGACCCATAGTTTCTAGTCTATATGAGCCAGGATACCCATGGTTTATTTTACTCTTCCAATGCCTGCAGACTGCCAGAGAATTGTCTGGCAGTAACCTGCAAAAGAACTCCCACACAAGACACAGTCACATGTATGACTTCCCACCACTGCAACCAGACCGTTCAGTCGTTTTTGACCCTTCTCCTCTATCAGCATGTGTGATATCACTTGCTCCAAAGATGACCACAAAACAAGCAAATTTTGCCACAGAGAATCTGTAGGCTACACGTTGCCTACGCTGTGTATTTAACAAGTCAACACCCTCCTCCTCTGATGATATTACCTCCTTGTAACCCCTCTCTAGTTTCCAGGTCTTGTTCACCACAGACTCATGACAGTTCCAGGAGGGATTTGTCCGGTCGTTGATTCCTGTATTACTCCTAATTACCCCTACCCTGTATAAATAATACACAGACACTGCTTATGACTTTGGTTAAAATTGGCCACAGCAGCCCTTTATTGCCTATTGTTTACACACTAACACAAGGGGGCGCTGTCCAATGGGCGTCCCCAACATTTAACAATAGGTAATACCATAATAATACAGTACGTAATACAATATGTAACCCTGAGTAGGCCCGGTCCAGAAACCACCTTCCATCACCAAGACATGATCCATGGCCGCGACACACACACACCGGGCCGGAAATGAGGTATTAATCACCTACGGATCAATACCCCAAGCTTGCAGGACACCATGCCTGCAAGATCCCTGTAACCGGAGCCACTATATCCTACTAGTGACTCTCTAATCAAATAACATTATCCGTTAAACCGCCTCTGGACCAGACCTACCCCCGCCACAAGTCCGGTCCAGAAGCCATACACCACCATCGGAACACAATCCCTGGTCGCAACACACCGACCCAGAGATACAAGGCATTAATCACCTACGGATCAATACCCCAACCTTGCAGGACCCCATGCCTGCAAGATCCCCTGTAACCAGAGCCACCATAACCTACAAGTGACTCTCCAATCAAATAACATTGTTTGTTAAACTGCTTCTGAACCAGACCCACCCTGCTATAGGTCCAGTCCATAAACCATAGTCCACCACCATACACACGATCCCTGGCCGCAACACACCGACCCAGAGATAAGAAGCATTAATCACCTACGGATCAATACCCCCACCTTGCAGAACCCCATGCCTGCAAGGTCCCAATAACCGGAGCCACCATATCCTACAAGTAACTCTCCAATCAAATAACCTTGTTCGTTAAACAGCTTCTGAACCAGACCCACCCTACTATAGGTCCAGTCCAGAGCCATATTCCACCACCATAAACACGATCCCCGGCCACAACACATCGACCCAGAGATAAGAGGCATTAATCACCTACAGATTAAAACCCAAGAGCCTAACAATAAATGAGGTTCAAAACCGTAAAGCCCATTACCGACTTCAAACTAACAGCCTCCCCCGGCCGCAACCACCAGCCCGGATATAAAAGGTATTGATCACCCTCGGACCAAATCCTCCATACCATGCATAGCTCCAAGCCTGCTCACCATTACCTGTCACCAGAGCCACTATACCCAACCTGTGACTCTCAGAAACCACCAACACTGTTATCTAAACCTTTGGCCACAATACTGACCCATCCAAGAGGCATTGAACACCAAAGAGCAATCTTCCACCCTGCAGAGACCTTGTCCCTGCAAGCTACGAGTAACCACAATCACTGAACTTACCCAGTGGCACGCCGACCAACCACGAGTAACCATTAGAGCTCCTTTGGACCAGACCTACCCCCGCTGCTGTGACAAAAAAGAGGAGGGGGGGGATAAACCCCATTATTAATGTTGACCGTACACATATATAACATATACATAGACAGATACTCCCACGTGATCTCCCATTTTGTTCATCCACTGACAAAACCCAAAATGACAATATAACAACATAACCCACAAAGCAAGATTCTTTTTTTTTTTTTTTTTTTAGAAATAGCTCCTTTAAAATTTAAGAATTATACATGCATAAAAAACCCAACAACAATCACAGTACAAAGCAGAAGGGAGGGTGGGTGGGAAGCTGTCGTCCAGGAAGTACAAGAGGAGGTAACTGACCCCCACCTCCTGCTATATACCCATGCAGCTCCTCCTTTTCCTCCACCATACTCCCCTCCCTAACCAATCATCAACTTCTTCCACCTGCCTATAATAATATCACCATTTAACGCCGTCATCTCCCTACCCTCCAGACTGTCATGTCGCCCTTACACCCTATGGGTTCCATGGCTTTCTTGACAGTTCCAGGAGGCATTTGTCCGGTCGTTGATTCCTGTATTACTCCTAATCACCCCTACCCTGTATAAATAATACATGGACACTGCTTATGACTTTGGTTAAAATTGGCCACAGCAGCCCTTTATTGCTTATTGTTTACACACTAACACAAGGGGGCGCCGTCCAACGGGCGTCCCCAACATTTAACAATAGGTAATACCATAATAATACAATACGTAATACAATACGTAACCCTGGGTAGGCCCGGTCCAGAAACCACCTTCCACCACCAAGACATGATCCCTGGCCGCGACACACACACCGGGCCGGAAATGAGGTATTAATCACCTACGGATCAATACCCCAATCTTGCAGGACCCCATGCCTGCAAGATCCCTGTAACCGGAGCCACTATATCCTACCAGTGACTCTCCAATCAAATAACATTATCTGTTAAACCGCCTCTGGACCAGACCTACTCCCGCCACAGGACAGGTCACGTGACACCTTGCGTGGCCTGGAGCCCCACACACCCAACGCTTGCATCTCCAACCTGCAAGCCGAAAACCAACCGTTAAACCCGTCCATCCATCAACTCAAACTCTGAGCATCCCATATATGCACCAGCCAACGTTACCAACTCACCTTACTAAACTGCGCTCCCATCATCCTTGGAGACCGCACATGCCATCTCAAATCACTTCGAACCTATCCGTATCCCAATTTATTCATATTTTTTTTTTTTAATTGCCCTTCAAGACGGGCCACAACACCGTGACCACCCCATAATAAGGCCACCACCACGTATCAAACACCCTTGATACCACGACTCGGTTCCCAAAACAACATACAGGAATCCACCTCATTCCTATCCACACCATCCTACATAGAAGCCAGTACCACCCCATATTACTAAACAACTTTTAGGTAACTCGGTCTCCTCCTCAACAGGGACACAGCCACATCACTATACAAGAATAAGGCTGCACATCAAACATAGATAATGGTATAATGCCTCAAGCATATGGAAAAATATTGGAATATACAATGAAAAATGCTACTTGCTAATTTGAACATGTGAATAATGAATTGCATACCTGCCATGAATATTAGGAAAAAGGAGATATTTAGCAATTGCATTGATCAATGTAACTGAGCCCCAAAACCTCGTCAAGGTACATCTCTATATTGGGGTCCCTAGCTCTGTGACCCTAACTGTGTGTCATCTCATTGCAATTAAAAACTGCTGTGGGTGGAGAGGGGTAACTAAGGACTTTCTTATATAGGAGATGGAAAAAACATGGCCGAAAGGGGCGGAGCTGTGTTCACATTCAGAAAAAAAACTACATATAACTGAATAGGATAACTGAAGTGAGCACTAATATATATATATTATGAGTGCAAGCCAAAAAATACATACTATACAAGAATAAGGCTGCACATCAAACATAGATAATGGTATAATGCCTCAAGCATATGGAAAAATATTGGAATATACAATGAAAAATGCTACTTGCTAATTTGAACATGTGAATAATGAATTGCATACCTGCCATGAATATTAGGAAAAAGGAGATATTTAGCAATTGCATTGATCAATGTAACTGAGCCCCAAAACCTCGTCAAGGTACATCTCTATATTGGGGTCCCTAGCTCTGTGACCCTAACTGTGTGTCATCTCATTGCAATTAAAAACTGCTGTGGGTGGAGAGGGGTAACTAAGGACTTTCTTATATAGGAGATGGAAAAAACATGGCCGAAAGGGGCGGAGCTGTGTTCACATTCAGAAAAAAAACTACATATAACTGAATAGGATAACTGAAGTGAGCACTAATATATATATATTATGAGTGCAAGCCAAAAAATTGATGTGCAGCCTTATTCTTGTATAGTATGTATTTTTTGGCTTGCACTCATAATATATATATATTAGTGCTCACTTCAGTTATCCTATTCAGTTATATGTAGTTTTTTTTCTGAATGTGAACACAGCTCCGCCCCTTTCGGCCATGTTTTTTCCATCTCCTATATAAGAAAGTCCTTAGTTACCCCTCTCCACCCACAGCAGTTTTTAATTGCAATGAGATGACACACAGTTAGGGTCACAGAGCTAGGGACCCCAATATAGAGATGTACCTTGACGAGGTTTTGGGGCTCAGTTACATTGATCAATGCAATTGCTAAATATCTCCTTTTTCCTAATATTCATGGCAGGTATGCAATTCATTATTCACATGTTCAAATTAGCAAGTAGCATTTTTCATTGTATATTCCAATATTTTTCCATATTTTTCCATATGCTTGAGGCATTATACCATTATCTATGTTTGATGTGCAGCCTTATTCTTGTATAGTATGTATTTTTTGGCTTGCACTCATAATATATATATATTAGTGCTCACTTCAGTTATCCTATTCAGTTATATGTAGTTTTTTTTCTGAATGTGAACACAGCTCCGCCCCTTTCGGCCATGTTTTTTCCATCTCCTATATAAGAAAGTCCTTAGTTACCCCTCTCCACCCACAGCAGTTTTTAATTGCAATGAGATGACACACAGTTAGGGTCACAGAGCTAGGGACCCCAATATAGAGATGTACCTTGACGAGGTTTTGGGGCTCAGTTACATTGATCAATGCAATTGCTAAATATCTCCTTTTTCCTAATATTCATGGCAGGTATGCAATTCATTATTCACATGTTCAAATTAGCAAGTAGCATTTTTCATTGTATATTCCAATATTTTTCCATATGCTTGAGGCATTATACCATTATCTATGTTTGATGTGCAGCCTTATTCTTGTATAGTATGTATTTTTTGGCTTGCACTCATAATATATATATATTAGTGCTCACTTCAGTTATCCTATACAGCCACATCACTGGCTCCCTCTGACGGCCACTCAAGCACCCCAACACACCGTGCCACGAGCTCCCAAACCATTCCTGGATCACCGCCATGCCCCACCGGCATCAGTTAGACCAATTAACTGCAATACTGACAGCACCCTCGGCCTACCCATTACTGACCAAGTAAACTGCTGTACCATCACCATGCCCCTCCTCCTGTCTCCAGCTGGATTCAACTGCAACTGGGGTTGATATATTACAAACAGGATCACACGTACACTGCCCACTTGAGTGGGTCAACTCGTACCCTGAAACCAAGTTCTCCCCCGCGGGAAGCGGTTAAAGTGACCCCACTTGGCAATAATTGCGATCCATAACCTCCTAATTTCCTTTAAAGCCGTCCCCTGCAGCCTAACCAATAGGCGAGGGAAAAACTGCCCTGGGCCTTCCCCCAGACTAACAACACATGCATTAACATGTCGCTCCCCAAGAGCAATAAATCACTACCGGTCTCCCCCGACTGATGCGGTCCATCATCAAAACTCTCTAAAACCAACAAGGCACTACCTTACCCAGAAAAGGTCAAGACCTTCCCACGTACTAAACCACCACACTATCGGACAACCGTCATCCGAATGTGGGCCCCTTTCACTTACCAGGAAGCTCACCCGACCTAACGGAACCATGTCCGCCAAAGTTAATACACCCACAAAACCACAACGCAATCACAACCCTCGCCCTGCACCTATGGCTGAGGCAAAGGTGCCGGAGCATTACTTTCGATCCACAAGGTCCCCAACAACACCTCATCAAACAATAATTCACGTCCCACTTCCTTCAGCAAACCATACCAAGAACAAGTCGCCTGCACTACAAAGTACACCGTAAAATTGCCCCCCCACACCACTAGCCTGATTGACTCCATATGCAACTACGGGCATCAGGAGCCACAAACTTTCCAAACACCATGTCCGGACATATTGTTCTTAAAGGAAACCTTGTACACACAACCCTCTTCGAGCCCTCATATTACACCACACACTAGATAAAACCTTGCCACACCGTAGGACCCACTCAAAGCCAACCACCGTAAGATGCGCCACTTTGTCTCGTAGCCCGCAACTGCACACTCCAAATCAAATACTCTTCCGCCTTAGACTGAAGCACCTCAATTCCCCAAACAAATTCTTAGGCCAGAATCACACTTGCTAGTGCCTCACGTGTAACTCGCGCGAGTCTCTCATGGTAGAACCCGGCATGGCCGCACACTCCAGTGACAGGAGCGGGTCGGTTGCATGTATCTCTATGTAGCTCAGACGCTCCTGTATGCATAGTGTGCGGCCATGCCGGGTGATTCAATGAGAGACTTGCGTGAGTTACATGCGAGGCACTAGCAAATGTGACTCCGGCCTTACCAAGAGCCACATACCTACCTCCGGGACACACTTTTTTTTTTAATTGCATGTAAACATAAAATGGGACTCCACCCGTCCAAATATGCCATGTGCCCAACCCTACAAAACACAAAATACTAGATGGCCTTAGGACACATGTATTACCACTCCCTGCACGACAAGGCCCCAATCCAGAAGTCCCAACCCAACTTGCATAGCCCCCCACACTCACGTGTGTATGAGGAACGCCATTGTTCCATCCGAAGCCCCCATTGCTGAGTACCGAGCTCACCAGCAACCGCCCAAAGCTGCCCACCACCTACAGGAACCCGAATTCAGGCCCGCTGGAGCCTCATTCACCCCAGCACCAAACTACATAATGGGACAATAAGAGAACTAACCATGAATTAGCCCCTAGGCTGCCATCCACCAACACAATCCATCCAACTCCCAGGACCAAGCCATATTGCCCTCGAACTAACAATACCCCAAAACGCACCAAACACGCCGCACCCAAAATGCGGTTTCAAACCCACAAAAACCATGACAACAACCATCACCTCACCATCTCCCACATGTCCGCTCTCCTTGCTCCACTGATCCACAGCAACCCTTATGCTATACCGGAGCCCTGCCCTTACACTCATCACTCACGAAATCCCCCGAAAACTCCCCGCACACTCCGTACTGCGGGACCCCCTTACCCATTTACCTCGCCCAGCGTAATCCAACCAATATGAACTACCATGCAGAAGAAGATTCCTCATAAAACCCAACCAATGAACCTTCAACTAAATGCTCCGTCTCCCCTGCTTGCGCAACCCGCGATCATCCCGTGAGCCTCAATGACCTAAAAGTGCATCCCCCACCCTGAAACTGTGACCACCGTCTTGACGCCACCTGCATCCACATGGCTATACCGCCATGGCACCACCTTGTCTCTACTCTAGCCCGGCGTCCACTACATGACCCAAACCCCCGGGGACCTCGTCTCTCACCTAACCGCAGCTCAGTGACCCCCCGGAACCGCCGCCCCATTGTCCTCTGACATCAATCTGTCCGAAACTACTGACATTTCGATGTCCTCCTCCTTCCCCTCGCCGCCGTCGTCCTCTTCCATCTTGGATCCGGGAGCCAGCTCCGCCATGCCTCCCCCACCACGGCCACCCCTGCGAGCTGCCGCGTGGGCAAAGTCGTCCTCCGCTCCATCGCTTGACCTGCAGTGACAGCACCAGGAGACCGTCCTGTCCCCCATGCCGCCACTCGACTTCTTACTGCACCCCTTCCATGCTCCACACCCGAACTCACTGACACCCGGCTCTGGACCGCAGCCATCGCCGTCCTCGGCCCTCCAGGGCCACCGCAGGCCTCCTGTCGCCGGGTCCTCCCTCCCCTAAGGGAGACCGCTACTACCGGGGAGCTGCACGATCGATGTAAGTGACCGGGCAGTCCCTTTGAGCTCCTGCCGTCAGGCTCACTCACCGCCACCAAGAGACCGGCACACCCAACCTTTTCCTGGCACCCAATCTCCTGCCATCCGCAGCCCCGCGGTCCCCCCGCCGACTGCAAGGGGTTCTGCTGGCCTCACTCTGCTGCCAGACGCGCTCCCTGCCAGGAGCCGCCGCAGTCACTCCTACGCCAGCCGGAGGCCTGGGACCGGAAGTGGGCCCCCGTGTTGGCCACTCCCACCTCGCGGCCCGAACGCAGATTCTTCCCGCTGGCCGGAGCAGCCGCCAGATGCTGCTGCTGCTCGGCCCGCCGCGGAGGGTCCCCGGAGGGGCTCTGACCTCACCTCCTCGCCCCCCGCCCCTCCCGCCCGCTGCTACTGGGGGAGCGAGGGGAAGGAGCCAACAGGTAACCCCGGCAGCCCTGATGTGGGACTGCACTACCAGGGGCCCGTGCACCGCTACCGCTGATCACCTGGAGATCCTCTCTGCAATCCCCATCCCGTTCAAGCTGTCCAAGTTGCGGATCTGCGATGTCCGGATCCATCAGGCTGGATGTCATGATGGAGGTTCCCCAGGCTGTCGTCCAGGAAGTACAAGAGGAGGTAACTGACCCCCACCTCCTCCTATATACCCATGCAGCTCCTCCTTTTCCTCCACCATACTCCCCTCCCTAACCAATCATCAACTTCTTCCACCTGCCTATAATAATATCACCATTTAACCCCATCATCTCCCTACCCTCCTGTCATGTCGCCCTTACAACTTATGGGTTCCATGGCTTTCTTCATTATCCTCATCCCTGGATCGGCTGTCAGTTGCTTCTGTTTAGGAAATTCCTTGAACCTTTTAAATAACCTCCCCTCATCTGATTTGATTTGACAGCGTGATCTAAGAGGTTAACAGGCGCGGGTGGATCAGGCTAGTTTCACACTTGCGTTGAACGGCATCCGTTGCATTGCGTTGTGTGACGGATGCAACGGATGCGTTGCATATAATGGCACAATGGATGCAATGGATCGTACAAAACAACGGGAAGCTTTTTTTTTTTCTTTTTTCTTCTTTACAGTTTTACCGGCAGCAGACTATTGTGAACAATCAGCTGATCCCTCAGCTGAGCTCTCTCACATGCCAGCGGCCAGGCGCTCAGCTGAACGTTTGACCACCAAGAAACAAAATAAAGTTTCTGTAATTTAAAAAAAAAAAAAAATGAGCATTCGCAGTGAAAAATAAAGGTTTCCGCCGCTCAAAAAAAGTTACATGCTGCGTTCCTTCCGCCCGACGCAGCGTCAAAATAACGACGCTGCGTCGTCCAGCGGATGCAACGCTGACACTTGCGTTACAGTGCATCGTCCATACAAGTCTATGGAGAATAGCGCAGTGCGTTAACGGACTGCACTATTCTCCATAGTGACAGACTGCGCTGAACGCAAGTGTGAAAGTACCCTCAGTCTGTTAGCTACACATGTCTGCTGATCAGATCAGCAGACATGTACGAGGATTACCTTGGGGCTCTGCGGGAGCCTGGGGTAAGCAGGGGGAGATAAGTTAGGAAATACATATAAGTCCTAGGTCGTGAAGGGGTTAAAGTATGGGTATCACAACCAATGTAATGTTTCTGACACTGTGTGCATATTAACATGAGGTCTACCTGTGCAGTATTAGTTCATAAATTATTTGATTGAATATGTGTTATTATCATTACTAGAAAAAATGGTGGTTTTGTGCATAAAATTATAAAGCCTGTATTTATTACTATCGTATTTATATGAACCTTTTATATTAAGCCATGTGTTATTATTACCAATATTACCACTGGTATATAAATTCAAAGAAAGAATGTTACTCTATAGGTTGCTTTTACAGCTACACACTTATTGCCTTTAGACAATATCTTAGATAACTTATCATCTTGATATAACAGAGGTAAATATTTATGTTCAAGAGTAATGATATTATGTCGGGAGAAGAAAATGTGACCTTATCTGATACATCTAATAGTTGAGACTAAAGGCCGCTTTACACGCTGCGACATCGCTAGCGATCGCACCCGCCCCCGTCGTTTGTGCGTCATGGGCAAATCGCTGCCCGTGGCGGACAAAATCGATAGTGCGCGCCACACGTACTTACCTGCCTAACGACGTTGCTGTGGCCGGCGAACAACCTCTTTTCTAAGGGTGCGATGTCACAGCGACATCACACAGCAGGAAACCAATAGAAGCGGAGGGGCAGAGAGCAGCCGCATGAAGGTCACTCCCACCTCGTTGCCGAAGGATGCTGTTATTCGTCGTTCGGGTGTCACACGTAGCGATATGTGCTGCTTCAGGAACGACGAACAACCTGCATCCCAATAGATCAACGACATTTTGAAAATGAATGACGTGTCAACGATCAATGATGTGGTGAGTATTTTGGATTGCTAGCAGTCGCTTGTATGTGTCACACGCAACGACGTTGCTAACGAGGCCGGATGTGCGTCACGAATTCCGTGACCCCAGCGACATCTTGTTAGCGATGTTGTTGCGTGTAAAGCGGCTTTTAGTATCAATATGAAAGTAGAGATAAGTGAACCCCTGGAAATTAGGGTTCACTGGTTTCTGCCATACTTTATTTAAAAGTTTGGTTCGGAACCTGGACAGGAACTGAACTTGACCCTGGATCCCATGTAAGTCAATGGAGGCCTGAATGTCTGTGCCGTAAAATGGCTGTTAAATGGTCATAGTGAGGGCTAGGGAGCTGAAAAAGTAATCAAAATGGGGGCAATTGCCCTGCAAACTAATGTGGATAGGAAATAAAAGCAAATTATATGGAGTCTCGCCTATTTTTAATAACCAACTCATGCAAAGCAGACAACTGCGGGCTGCAATCCGCAGCTCTCAGCTTTACCATGGTTGGTGGACTCCACTCCATTTTTTTTAATTATTTAAATAATTTAAAAAAAAAAAAGGTGCAGTATCCCCTCTAGTTTGATAACCAGCCAAGGTAAAGCTGACAGCTGAGAGTCTGCTTTACCTGCACTGGTAAGCAAAAATAGGCGGTAGCCCATGTCATTTGTTTTTCTTTATTGTTCACTTTTTTTAAACGGCCGTGTTTTAAGGCCACTTTACACGCTGCAACATTGCTAGCAATGTCACTAGCGATCGCACCCGCCCCCGTCGTTTGTGCGTCATGGGCAAATCGCTGCCTGTAGTGAACAATATCGGAGGTACGCGTCACACATACTTACCTTCCTAACGACGTCGCTGTGGCCGGCGAAAAACCTCTTTTCTAAGGGGGCGGTTCGTGCGGTGTCACAGCGACGTCACACAGCAGGCCACCAATAGAAGTGGAGGGGCGGAGAGCAGCCGCATAAACGTCACTCGCACCTCGTTGCCAAAGGACGCAGGAACGCTGTTGTTCGTCATTCCCAGGGTGTCACACATAGCAATGTGTGCTGCCTCAGGAACAACGAACAACCAGCGTCCAGAACGAGCAACGATATTTTGAAAATGAACGATGTGTCAACAATCAACAATTTGGTGAGTATTTGGGATCGTTAGCGGTCGCTCGTACGTGTCATACGCAGCTACGTCGCTAACGAGGCCGGATGTGTGTCACGAATTCCGTGACCCCAGCGACATCTCGTTAGCAATTTCGTTGCGTGTAACAGGGCCTGACACCCAGTGTTCGGTATGAACTCCAGATTTTATCGTTTGGGTTTGTGCATCCTTATATGACAGTCTATCAAAGAAGACTGTGATTTCTTATATGTTATAGCCTGTGCTCTATTCAGAGCTGTGCAATTTGTAACCACATGTACATAAACATGTTTTGTTGGTCTGACACTCGTGATTAAAATCATTCTTAGTAGTACAGACATGACGTGCTCTGTTAAACTCCCCAATAAGTAGGTTAAGGATAATATGAGGTGGATGACAATTTTCTGCACGTAAAATAGAATTATCATAAATATATTTTCTATGCAAAGAAATTTTAATTTGCGGTATCTTCAGCATTACAATTTAAGGGAATACCTGAAAAGGCGCTTTACTTCTTCTAAATCCGCAAATTCTACTCATTATTATTAAGCTATTCCTCAAATAATGATAATATGTCAAACTCTCATGTGTCAGTATCTTTTTACCAGATAAATAGGAGGTTGTTTATATACCTTCCATACGATAAAAGCAATGTATAGAAGGGATTGACGCTAGTATACTGACTGTCCCACCATGACATGTAAAAGGCAAAGAAGGGTGAAAATTTGGAACCCATAGGATATCCACACAACTGACGAGAAAATAAACTATTTCCTTTGATATTTTCCCATAAAAACTTGGTAACTGTAACAATATATTGACATAAATTAGGTGAATATCTGCTGTATTTTGATAAATGAAAACAAAGTGAGAAGACACATCAAAAGTGACCCAAATGAAGTTTTGGTCCATTGTACCTGCTGCGAATTAGAAAGTATTTTAGTGTCATGTATGTAACCAGTGGCATGCTAAACCAAGGATGTGGCAACTTATCCTACCATGATTAACACTAGAACTACTGAGGTAGTCATTTTGACTACTTTGCACCATGTATTTCTATATAGGTGTCACGAGTCCAGTAGTTCTAGTGTTAAAGGGGTTCAGTCAGGGAACCTTCTACAATAGGACTTCAAGGTGGAGGAAATAGCTCTTTATGGGTTTTGTGGAGAGCATGAAAACCAAGATATATGGGAAATTCAACTGATGAGTATTCAAAGAATTTGTCATCAAGAATCCCCTACTGAATACCTTCCCATAGTATATGACAATTTGATTCTTAATTGTGTTAGTGGGATCACTACATATAGGAAGATAGGTGTTAGTATCAGATAACATTCAGCATCACCTCTCCTCTGGATAGCGTTTATCTAAAAAAAAAAAAAACTACAGACACCCCCCTTTTGTTTATCTGTATGAGGGTCATGTGATAATATTCTGGTTAGCTGTTCCTTCCTTAAAATGCCACTCTCTCAGCATGATTCAGGTTGTGGACACCTTCTTGTTATATCTCCAGAAGAGATTTCTCGTTCCATAATATTCAGAAAAGTAACCATAGTAAGAACTCTGGAGGAAGCGTTAAAATTCTGACTTTGGTATACGGTTTAAGTTAACAGTTGAAGGTATCCGCTCTTGATGATCATGAGATTCTGATTCCAAGTCCATTCATGCCTTAGTAGATATTTGCTCCAAAAATTCATTGAATAATGAAATATTGCTTTCAATTCGAAGTGGATTTAGATTCGATACTTGTTCATCCATGCCTTTCTGGAAAAAATGTCTCTTGACTATAAGTAATTGCATGAATTTGTTTATACCCTTGATGGTTTGGAAAAGGTTGACACGTGTGGTAGGTACAAAGTTCAACTCCTTTTCCAAAACCTTATGTTTTGCAGCAGAAATGACGTTGACTGCCAGATTAATAACTGTAAAATCAAAAATAGATTGTCCTGAAAATATTCCTGATATTTATTTGCAGTATCGGACTGCATATCTGTGTCTTCTACAGTGCTTTCTGAACACTCTACACCGTGTGCAGAATTATTAGGCAAGTTGTATTTTTTGAGGATTTTTTTATTATTGATCAACAACTGTATTCTCATTCAACCCAAAAGAGGTTATCTGTTTGTGCAGGTAACTATTACTGTGCAGAATTATTAGGCAACTTAATAAAAACCAAATATATTTCCATCTCACTTGTTTATTTTCACAAGGTAAACCAATATAACTGCACAAAATTTAGAAATAAACATTTCTGACATGCAAAAACAAAACCCCAAAAAATTAGTGACCAATATAGCCACCTTTCTTTATGATGACACTCAACAGCCTACCATCCATAGATTCTGTCACTTGCTTGATCTGTTTACGATCAACATTGCATGCAACAGCCACCACAGCCTCCAGGCCACTGTTCCGAGAGGTGTACTGTGTTCCCTCCCTATAGATTATGAGGGACCACAGGTTCTCTATGGGGTTCAGATCAGGTGAACAAGGGGGCCATGTCATTATTTTTTCATCTTTTAGACCTTTACTGGCTAGCTACGCTGTGGAGTAGTTGGATGCATGTGATGGAGCATTGTCCTGCATGAAAATCATGTTTTTCTTGAACGATAACGACTTCTTCCTGTACCACTGCTTGAAGAAGTTGTCTTCCAGAAACTGGCAGTAGGTCTGGGAGTTGAGCTTCACTCCATCTGTCGCGGGCGGAGGAGGGGACGCCGCGCTCTCCCACTGCTCGGGTCCGGCTGCCGCTGCTGTGGCGGCCTGCTGCTGCTCGGTGGCTCGAGCGATGGGCCGGATCCCGGGGACTCGAGCGGCGCTCCTCGCCCGTGAGTGAAAAGGGATTGGTTTTTGGGATTGTTTATTGTCCGTGACGCCACCCACGGTTGTGGTGATTGTGTGGACACCACCGCTGCTCTGTATGGGGATCCCGGGAGCGGTGACAGGGAGCAGCAAAGTTGTTGGTTCTCCCATCCGTGGGTAGGGGGTAGTTGTCCCGGGGCCCAGTGATGAGGTGGGTGATGAGGGATGGCGGGGCCGGTGCAGGGTTTGGTGGGGTGCAGGGACGCGGGGGCAGCGCTGTGCCTCACGACACTGTGGTACTCACTCAGCCTGAGATGGGGACACAGTTCTCGGTAAAACACACGGCTGGAAAGACGGTTCCCACGGACGACTGCTGTTGCTTTTCCCCAGTAGGTGATGGTGACGGTCCCTTTTCCTGCACCTAAGATGATGTTGGTAGCGATGGGTTCCCACCGGTAACCCGCTCCCCGACTTGGATATGGGCCGGAGGAGCCCCTCTTTGCCCGCAGGCACTGGCCCTGAGAAACTGGTGCCTTGGCGGTGGCGGTGTCTCTCTCTAACGGTTGGACTGTTGCCTTCAATCGGGACTTGGTTGTTGGGAGACTCAGAGGTCCCCTTCACTAACGGATTTGGCAAATTCACGGCGACTCCTAGCCTTGCCGGATCCGAAAGGCCCCTGCCAATGGTTCTGGCTTCTCTTCGTATACCGCTCCGGTACCGCCGGGCCACGACCCGTCCATGGTCCTTTCGGCAACCTCCAAGCAGCCTCTCCTGCAGACAGTCACCGCCGTCTGCTAACCTTGCTGTTCTCAGTCCGGGGCACACACCCGGACCAACTTCAGGCTTTCAACTGTCACTTTCTCTGTCACTACTCTCACTGTCCTCCTTCTTCTTTCTCCTCCAAACTCTATTTGCCTGGTTTTCCCGCCTCCAGGGCTGTGAACTCCTTGGTGGGCGGAGCCAACCGCCTGGCCCACCCCCTGGTGTGGACATCAGCCCCTGGAGGAAGGCAACAAGGATTTTTGTGTAGCTTTGGTGTACCTATCTGGGGTGTAGGGTGTGGTGGTGTTATGACCTGTGACCCCTGGCTTTCCCAGGGCGTCACATTCCCCCTTAGCAAAATGCAGACCGTCCGCGGGCTGCCCGTCCAACACCGGTTTTATTTTCTGAAAAGATATAAAAACATGACATACAAATAAAATAACTTCATCCCACATCGGGAGGTTCATTTCTTAAACATTACGTAACATTTCAAACGGTTGCGGCTGCCGCTCTCTCCCACCCAAGTAACCTGGCCCTGATGCTGCCCCTAAAACCCAGGCAGCACCCCTTGACCCCAGCCCTGAACCAGTTACCCGAGCAGGATCTGTCCTTCCCCTCCAGAGGGTAGCCACCGGTTCCTGTGGTGGCTGGGCCCCAGCCTGCTCCACTGCGGGCCCTCCCTCCAACCTGCCTCTCCGGAGGCGGTAACGGTAGCTGCAACAAAAGATTTTATTTACAAGTCACTAATGTTTGTGGTTGCCCTGCAAGTTCTCAGGCTTGTCCATAGAAGTTTCTATGCAGCTAGATGGTCCCCACGGGGACAACGGTGCTGGCAACGACCGGTTTCAATCACATGGCTAATCAGGTCAATCTTCGGTTATTATTCTCATTTTTATCTTTCAACACTTTCAACTTTTAAACAAACACACTTTCTTCGGTCCCAACGGGGACGGTGCATCGGTGCTCCGCTGCCCTTACTGTGCACTTTCGTCCTCCTCACCCGACTCTGGGTGGAAGAACACGGGCACCAGCCCCTCCAGCGCATGGCAAGCGCGGCGAGGAAGGGCCACCCGATACCCGTTGTTCCCACTCTGGGGGATGTAAGTGGCCTCCGTGCCCTGCAGAGCGACGACTCCTTCATCCTCTTCCGAGACGGGCTCGGTATCAGGCCCGGAATCACTATCGTCTGTCCCTGCGTCAGGCGGGTTGCTGCCAGCTGCCGCAGCCTCCGGGCTCGCGACTCTCTCGGCCACTGTGACAAAGGGGTGTACGCCCGACAGGCCAGGTGCAGCGCGGTGCGCGGGCAGGGAGGACAGAGGCGGCATGGGGGCCAGAGGTAGACCGGGTCCCTCAGCCGCAACGGCCGGTCCCTCGGGGACACAGGGGCGTGGGTCACTCACCAGCTCCTCCATCATGGCCTCCATTCCATACACCCGTGCAACTGCAGCTACGTCCTCCACCTCCGCGGTCCACTGCTCCATCAGCCTGCAGATCTGGGTCCGGTAGTGTCGGCAGATCCCCGCCGTTCGGGCTCTCAGCCACGCCGCTGTTCCGGGCACCAGCTCGGTAGCCTCCGCATAGCTAGGTGGAGCGGACATTCTTTGCAGGGGTCAGCGGATCGTGGGGTCCCGGCGTCCTTATCTGTATAGCCGCGGCTACATGCGACCAGTCGCCATTTCGTCTCCCTTAGCCTCTTTCCGGCCCCTCCTCTATCGGGGCGGGGTTTTGGCCTTCGCGCCTCCACTACTCGAGAAGACGCTCGAGCAGGAACTTTTCGCGCCAAAGATGGCGGCTTCTGAAATTTTTTGGCCGGACACCTCCGGCGGTCACAAGGCGCACCTCTACCCAACGGCAGAGCGGTAAGATCCTGTTCGTGACGCCAAGTTGTCGCGGGCGGAGGAGGGGACGCCGCGCTCTCCCACTGCTCGGGTCTGGCTGCCGCTGCTGCGGCGGCCTGCTGCTGCTCGGTGGCTCGAGCGATGGGCCGGATCCCGGGGACTCGAGCGGCGCTCCTCGCCCGTGAGTGAAAAGGGATTGGTTTTTGGGATTGTTTATTGTCCGTGACGCCACCCACAGTTGTGGTGATTGTGTGGACACCACCGCTGCTCTGTATGGGGATCCCGGGAGCGGTGACAGGGAGCAGCAAAGTTGTTGGTTCTCCCCTCCGTGGGTAGGGGGTAGTTGTCCCGGGGCCCAGTGATGAGGTGGGTGATGAGGGATGGCGGGGCCGGTGCAGGGCTTGGTGGGGTGCAGGGACGTGGGGGCAGTGCTGTGCGTCACGGCACTGTGGTACTCACTCAGCCTGAGACGGGGACACAGTTCTCGGTAAAACACACGGCTGGAAAGACGGTTCCCACGGACGGCTGCTGTTGCTTTTCCCCAGTAGGTGACGGTGACGGTCCCTTTTCCTGCACCTAAGATGATGTTGGTAGCGATGGGTTCCCACCGGTAACCCGCTCCCCGATTTGGATATGGGCCGGAGGAGCCCCTCTTTGCCCGCAGGCGCTGGCCCTGAGAAACTGGTGCCTTGGCGGTGACGGTGTCTCTCTCTAACGGTTGGACTGTTGCCTTCAATCGGGACTTGGTTGTTGGGAGACCCAGAGGTCCCCTTCACCAACGGATTTGGCAAATTCACGGCAACTCCTAGCCTTGCCAGGATCCGAAAGGCCCCTGCCAATGGTGCTGGCTTCTCTTCGTATACCGCTCCGGTACCGCCGGGCCACCACCCATCCGCGGTCCTTTCGGCAACCTCCAAGCAGCCTCTCCTGCAGACAGTCACCGCCGTCTCCTAACCTTGCTGTTCTCAGTCCGGGGCACACACCCGGACCAACTTCAGGCTTTCAACTGTCAATTTCTCTGTCACTACTCTCACTGTCCTCCTTCTTCTTCCTCCTCCAAACTCTATCTGCCTGGTTTTCCCGCCTCCAGGGCTGTGAACTCCTCGGTGGGCGGAGCCAACCGCCTGGCCCACCCCCTGGTGTGGACATCAGCCCCTGGAGGAAGGCAACAAGGATTTTTGTGTAGCTTTGGTGTACCTATCTGGGGTGTAGGGTGTGGTGGTGTTATGACCTGTGACCCCTGGCTTGCCCAGGGCGTCACACATCCTCAACCCGAAAAGGTTCATCTTTGATGATACCTGCCTTCTTGTGACCCTGTTGGCTATTTGCCATGAAACGCTTGATTGTTCGGTGATCATGCTTCAAAAGTTTGGCAATTTTAAGACTGCTGTATCCCTCTGCAAGACATCTCACAATTTTAGACTTTTCAAAGCCCGTCAAATCTCTTTTCTGACCCATTTTGCCAAAGAAAAGGAAGTTGCCTAATAATTAAGCACACCCTATATAGGGTGTTGATGTCATTACACCACACCCCTCCTCATTACAGAGATGCACATCACCTGATTTACTTAATTGGTAGTTGGCTCTCAAGCCTATACAGCTTGGAGTAGGACAACATGTATAAAAAGTATCGTGATCAAAATACTCATTTGCCTAATAATTCTGCACACAGTGTAATTCTCTGCCGCATCAATATTTTCTGAGTCAGAATAATCTGTATTGTCTTCTGTTGAATCCATATCTGAGGAAATGATATTCACATAGCAAGGCCAGTGTCTTGGAGTAGAAGTAATATAGTAGAATAAAGTTGTAAACCAGCACCGCAAAAAGAAACATTTTAACTGGGTCTTTGTCTTTATTAAGTAACCATCTTTTGAAAAAGTAGATATAAAAAGTACATAGAAAAAAGATGTTTGTGACAAAAAATATGTATGGGACAACCTTCTTAAGTGATTCTGACTCATGTGAGTCCTTAGTCATAGGAATACTGCGTTTGTGATCTCTGACAATATATATTTAATTTCTCCAGAAATAAGTCCATGTTGTGAAGCTTAACCCCTTGAAAAATCTAATTGATATGCAAAATATAAATAATAAATAGAATTACAAAAATGCATATTGTAACCAGGACAATGATATCATCTGCCTCTAACAGCAGCAAGCAGAGACTAGCTCCACTCACTACTGTTAATAATTAAATGTCGCTGTCAATTTATGACAGAGGCATTTAAAGTGCGTGAACCAAGGGGCACACCATTCCACACTCCCACTGGTTCCTCCAGAACGTGATTGTGTTGTGCCGATAACAGCCCCCATTATGGCATTTATAAGAGACTCTGAATTCTACTGTACAATGCAATACTGTGGTATTGCAATAAAGAGTATGTCATCTGGTAATCACAGGTTACAGTCTTCTAAGGAGATTAAAAAATAAAATAAAAATTAACCCAAAAAATTTAAAAAATATAAAAAAAAAATATAAAAATTTGACATTTGAAAAATGTTCCCTATTGAAAATTAATAATTAAGACATTACATTTTACATCCTCGTGTACTTAAAAATCCTGTCTATTAAAATTTTAAATTAATAAACCCAATCAGTAAATGGCGTAACAAGAAAAAAATTAAAACGCCAGAATTGTGGTTATGCAATTGTAACACTCGCTGCTGGAGATGGTAAAGTGACGAGAAGGAGTGGACCCACTGGACCACAGGGGAGCCCTGGGCTTACACTTTAGTGGGAGGGACTTGACTAAGTGTCCACTGCGAGGCAGACGCCATGTGCCACTCCCAGGGCAGTGACCAGGACTGTGGCAGCTGACCGCCAGGGCAAGGACAGACACAGATGCAAACAGGCAGAGTCTCTAGTGTAGACATAGACCACCAGGATGGCTGAGGCAAGTAGCACAGCCAGGGAAGACAGGCACAGTCACTAGTATAGACAGGAACCACCAGGATGGCTGAGGCTGATACCACAGCAAGGGTGGACAGGCACAGTCACTTGTAAAGTCAAGGACCACCAAGATTGTTGTGGCTGAAAGCACGGCCAGGGCGGACAGGAGCAGTCAATATTTTAGACAAGAACCACCGGGACGGCTGAGGCAGGAAGCATGGCTAGGGCAGTCAGGCACAGTCACTAGTATAGACAGTAACCACCAGGATGGCTGAGGTAGGAAGCATGGCTAGAGCAGTCAGGCACAGTCACTAGTATAGACAGGAACCACCAGGACGGCCGAGGCTGAAAGCACGGCCAGGATGAACAGGCACAGTCACTAGTATATACAGGAACCACCGACACAGCTGAGGCTGATAGCACAACCAGGAAGGATAAGCACAGGTACGGTTTTAGACAGGAGCCACCAGGACGACTGAGATTGATAGTATCTCAATAATAATGTAAGCTGACTACGCAGCTCTGTCAAGTGAATAATGAAAACGTTACAGATCTTCTAAAATAGAGACAAAAGCATTTGTTTTTTAGAACCTCTGAATATTTGTTCACCACTTAAAAAAAATTATACGAGCTTGGCATCACTGTAGTCATACTGACTTGGAGAATCAAGAATCGTGTTGCCAGGTCATTTTCACCATACAATGAATGTTGTAAATACAAAACCCCAAAAAACTATTGCAGAGTTGTGTTTGTTTTTCATAATTTCACCATGCTTCCAATTTTGTATCTGCTTTCTTGTTTTTTTACCATTCATTGAATGGTAAAATAAATGGAACCATTCAAAGCTGAAACTCAGTCAGCAAAAAACAAGCCTTCGTTTGACTACATCATGGGAAGAATTTAAAATTTATGACTCCGGTAAGGGAGGAAAAAAACAAAAGCGCAAAAATGGAAAATCACTGTCAGGACCAGGTTAACTCAATGAATCCTCTACGTCAATGGAGATATACCGTATTTTTCGCTTTATAAGATGCACTTTTCCTCCCCAAAATTTGGGAGGAAAATGGGGGGTGCGTCTTACAAAGCAGTACCGGGGGGGGGGGTCCTGTCTGAGGCGATCGGGCGGCCGGGTGCCTGTGCTTGCGTGCGGCGGCAGCCGGGTACCCGTGGCTGTGTGCGGGCGGCAACGGGTGCTGTGTGGGGTCGGCAGCCGGGTACCTGTGCTTGCATGCGGTGGCAGCCGGGTACCCATGGCTGTGTGCGGGCGGCAGCCGGGTGCTGTGTGCGAGCGGCAGTCGGGTGCCCTCACACAGGCACCCGGCTGCCGCCCTCACACAGTCACCCAGCTGCCGCCCGCACATAGCCATGGGTACCCGGCTGCCACCGCACGCAAGCACAGGTACCCGGCGGCTTGTACGCAGGGTGGGCGGGCAGCCTGCTGGCTGCCACTCTGTGCATGCGGGGCGGGCGGCTGTGCAGCATGTTACCAGTTGTCCGCGGTCCCACTTTCAAATGATGGCGCCGGTGGAGCTCTTGGATGAGAGCTCCATCTGCGCACGCGCTGCTCCGGGAGTCAGTGCGTGCGCAGATGGAGCCCTTGGATGAGAGCTCCATCTGCGCATGCGTCGCTCCGGGTGCCATTACTTGAATCGGGACCGCGGACACACTCCACCACTGAGCAGTCCCTGCCGCTGCCACCACTGAGCAGTCGCCACCGCTCCCACCACTGAGCCGTCGCCGCTGCTGCCACCACTGAACCGGGACCGCGGACACACTCCACCACTGAGCAGTCCCTGCCGCTGCCACCACTGAGCAGTCGCCACCGCTCCCACCACTGAGCCGTCGCCGCCGCTGCCACCACTGAACCGGGACCACGGACACACTCCACCACTGAGCAGTCGCCGCCGCTCCCACCACTGAGCCGTCGCCGCCGCCACCACTGAACCGGGACCGCGGACACTCACTGCACCGGCCTGCTGCACGGCTCACCCGCCACGCAGCTGCCGCCACCACGGACCCCACGGCTCCTGCCACCGCGGACGCCACCGCGCCTGCAACCACGGACGCCACGGCACCTGCAACCACGGACCCCGCTGCCACTGACCTGCCGCGCCTGCCAGCACAACCTGTGCCTCCTGTGACCCCGCTTCACCACCACTGCTGCCCCCCTCCGGTAAGAGAACACCGGAGTATAAGACGGACCCCATTTTTCTTTTTTTTACCTTTTTTTATGTCTAAGTTTGGGGTGCGTCTTATATTCCGGTGCGTCTTATAAAGCGAAAAATACGGTAGATATCCAGCTATTTATTTCTATCTGTTATTATAATTCAATTAGAATTAAGAATTAAACCCCATGATATAATTTTACCTGGTTTAGGATCAACCCTGTAAGCCTTAATATTTAATTTAGTAGCAACATTGATAATATTGTTCTCTAACGAATTGCAGTTTTGTAAGAAATCCTTGGAATTACCATCTAAGCAAAGGCAAAAAGTTGGTGCAAAGAGGTTTTTAACCATGCCGAAGCATTCTGCCCTACCCTGCATTACATTTACCAGGTCTCATATATATTTGAATGGCCTCCAAGTAATACTACATAATTCCTGGGGGCATGTACGGGTGAAACCTCTCCAGAGGACAACCTCATTGAGAAGACCACTATCCATCTAAACCTGATTTTTCTGAGATGATTTTTAAGTTTACATCGTTTGTATGTGTTCTTTCATTTGGTGTATTTGTAGTCAACAGAAATAGTGGATTCCAAAATTGGGTGGGGTCAGGTTTTAACAGAAATGTGTGAAGCAGCTATATTTTTCAAATGAAAAGAAAAAAAAAATGGAGTAACCGATATATTTTATAGACTCCAGAATTTAGTCATAAGAAATAACATATACAGTATCTCAGCAATAATCTTCCGTTTTATCTGTCCTGTTTGGCCAGCGATTCACCTTAACATTACATCTTTTGAAACCATAAATTCCATTCCTTTTGTTTAATTTCTTTTGAAGCTCCTATTGAAATGGTGTTTTACATAGTTTTACTACAGAACTTATCTTTATGTGCCTGATAATATCATGTGCACTTTATATGAATTAAATATTTTGCATATCTTTTTATTTCTGTTTCTAGAAGCAATGGAGATGTCACAGAGAAGTGATGATGGAATTTCAAATCGAGCATTTAATGCAGAGGTAAGTGGCATTGACCTCACTAACAAACAGTAAATGATTACAGGGGATTTCTGGAGTCATGCAGATAAAGCTCAATCATTGTATAATGCCCTTAAAGAGGACCCGTCGCTGTTCCTGACATTTCTGTTTTAGTCTTTTTCCCATTAAATAACAATTCTGGAACATCATTTCTTAGACATTTAACATTGTGCTATTCCTCCAATATTCTCCTAGAAACTTATTAATGAAGTGACAACTGGCTGTTACTATTGCCCTTGGTAAAGGGTGTGTCCATACATAGCGTATATGGCTAGAACTGATTGGACTTTGTAGGGACACACCCCCAAGTGTTAACACTTACTCTCCTCAGCATGGAAATTGCAACACCAAGTCGGAAATGTCATGGAATTATGGAAATTACAGGACTGATGGACGATAATGATATACAAATCATGAAAAAATGGAAACCAAATTTACAAATATTTTTCAGCATTGTGTATGGGCACCATGTGAAAAAAACAACTATTTACACACTATAACCCGCTAATAATGATGCTATTAATAGTTGTCTGAGAATGAGAAATGCTCTGCCATGTTGAAAGCACTTAACAGAGAGTGGCAGAGCAGCGTATTTCCAAGCCGCGCCAATGACTGCCCGATCATGAAGATTTGAAGATTAATGTAGCTTTATTTGTGCACTGGTCAACGCGTTTCGGGAGACTCAGCTCCCTTCCTCAGGACAGTCAGGCAAAGAACATTAAATCTGCAGTAGAGCAGATGCTTACAACATTATATACCATAGCGATGACATCATGATCCACCACTTTTTAGAAAAAATCGGCGTGAATCTATACATTTAAGGCAACCAAATGACGTAGTATATTGTATTCACAAAATTTCAAGTAAAAAATCTCATCATCGCTTTTCTTATCCCAAGGATTAAAAAATAATGAATAAAAAAATTACTAATAAAAAAGTGTGTGTGAAAGTGTTTGATAATGTAAAACCACCAAAAATAATTAAGTGTCAGTCTATGAGTAACCCATGTTTTGTTTTGAACACCGTATATAGTGTCATGTGTTAACAAACCAAGGATATCAGATTGCCTGTGAAGAGCGTGCAGCCGCTTGTGCCACTATTCATGGTTTTCAGAATGTGTCAGAAAAAGAAGGAGAAGAAGAAATAACTGTTGTTTAAACAGTGTAGAAATCACGGAACAGGGGGGCAGAAAAAATAGAAAAAATTTTTGTGTTGTATCATAACTGAAATTTTTTTTCGATACAACACACAAAAAATTTTTTTTTCTATTTTTTCTGCCCCCCTGTTCCATGATTTCTACACTGTTTAAACAACATACAAACTTGGATATGATTTTTATTCATATCTATACACATGGAAACAATAGCACACCCTGCTGACACAGTTTTACAAACACCTTGCTTTTCCAATTTCTATACACTTATGTTAGTGGTTTGCACTCATAGTTGATAAGGGTATTTACACATAATTTCCCCCTTTGATTTAAAGGGGTAATAATATATTTCATTTTCCCGTTTTTCTGCTGCTTGTTTTCCTTTCCTCGGTGTATCCTTGGGTGAAACCCCCCCCCCTTTTTCATCAAGAACACTACCTGTGCTTATCCTTCCTGGTTGTGCTATCTTTGGAGGGACATGACAGTTGATTACAGTTTTAATCAAGGGCAGGTCTTTGGGAAAGTAATGAACCCCAGAAGAAATATCTGTGATGTGACTGAACCCCAATGTTTGCTTTTGGTGAACAGAGCCGTTCGACTATAGTTTCAGAGCTTTTCGTCCACATATATCTAATAGCTTAGTAAAAAGACAAAATGAAAACAAAAATCGTAAAATGCTTTAAAAATAAGTCTCCATATCTTCTAATTGTTAATTTCTTTAAATAGAAAAGCAAGATTCAATTTTGTGATAAGAAAAATGTAACTGGGCTCCATCTTTAAGTTTTCTAAAAGCAAACGATAAATGGATGTTTTCATACTTGCTACTGCTTTAATTGTCAACTAAATACATAAATATCTTAATGTGCTTGATGATTAACTATTACTGAGCCCCCAAATCATAATTCAGACTTCCACGAAACACTCTTTGAGTACAGTCCGTGATGTATGACCTACTCGTGAGTCTCCTTACCTGAACTCAACAGCTTCATATATGTTGAGAGCAGGAGACCCTTGGCCAGTCCATGCATTTCTCTGGCTTTACTATAGTAGTGGTAAGAAAGGGTAGTTCAGACATCTCATCCAATAATGTTATCCTAGAAACCTAGACTATACTGTTACATTATGATCGATTGAAGTCTAATATCAAGTAAATGGAACTGAGCTTCAGTTTACAGAAAATTGGATGGATGTAGCATACTGTATCTGTACGGGTAAACATTGATCGTAACCAGCGGAGATCAACTCATCCCGCAGGCTCTTCAATCAGCTTAACCTTGCACTCCAAATGCATTTTTTATCTTGAATGATAGGGACGCTCGTTGCAATATATTCTTGCTGTCTAAACAGTCTGCTGATCACCCGCAAAACGAACAAAACGCTCATTAATCAGGTGAAAATATGTATTCACAAAAGATTATCATGCTTCTCACCACATCGTCCTGTATATACAAATCAGGTAATGTAAACCCAATGTAAGGACTTGTGATGGTCCAGACCATTGATCATATTGTATTCTATAACCTGATCTACTCTATAACTCTACCTACTTTACCTTTAGGTTGCAATTTAGTCCAGTTTATGTCATGTAAAAAAGTATGCAATATTTGACTTGTACATTCATTGTACTTTGTTTTCTGTTTATAAGGTGAATGATGAAAAATCAGATGAGAATTATGATGATGTGGAGAATATAAAAAAAATGCCAGATGACTTTTATGATGATGTTGGAATTAGCAATAAAAAAACTAAAAATCAATCTCAATCAAATTTCTTAAGGTAAGCATACACACATAACTTCCATATATTTCCTATATAAGTACATAATCCAAATGCATGTTGACCAAAAGAAATAATGCAATTTATTCATTTGAAACATTATGAAAGCAGCTATAACAAATATATTTAATAAGATGGCCAGGTTTAACCACCTCACTGATAGTATTTGTACATAATATACAGCAGGCACACGTTTCTAACAGCAGCTGTCAATCTATCAATCTCTGACAGCAACATTTAAGATTTGTGATTTGGGAGAAGAGGTTGTGTTCTGGCACCCATTGGACTGCCAAAAGGTTCAAAGGGCAGTTATGGGTCTACTGAAAGCCCTTGTTGATGTCAACTTGGACCTCTTCTTGGCCTGTGGCTAGTCTTCATAGAAGATTAGTATTTTCATAATTTCCTTTGATACTATGGTATAGCAAGGGAGCGTGCACGTGATCAAAACAATTGCAACTTTAAGTCCCTGAGAGAGAGGAAAAAAGTAACAAGCAATTTGTAAATGTTTTGAAAATTAAAAAAAAATGAAAAAAATAAAACCCCCAAACCAACAACGTAAAGCTTAAATTCTGCCATTTTTTTCCCTATAGGCTCACTTGGCTTGTGGTATATCTTTATTCTTAGTATATTCTCAAGTAATCCAATATAATATGCAAATGATTAAATGATCATAGGCTCAACTCCACTATGAAGACTAAAAAATAAGTAAAAAGTCATTTTAGAATATAAATAAATTCCTAAAATTTCAATTCCTTCCCTGCTCTTTTTCCCAATACAAGAAGAAAAAAATACAATGAAAATTGAGGAATTAAACCGCACTTGTGCAGGATACTGAGGGCTGGTTAAGGTCTTGTAAGAATGGTTTTGTTAACACAGGTGGTGCTTTACGCTGCAGCAGTAGCGTAGCTAGCGGGGGCAGAGGGGGCGGTTGCCCCGGGCCCCGTGCTCAGAGGGGGCCCACTAGGAGCTTATGAGCTGTGAGTGCTGCAGGGGCAGATCAAAAACTCTTGTCCAAATGACGAAAATACATGCTAGTGGTACTGCCAGGACCTGCGATGATGTCGTGCCCATGTGACCGAGTGGGAGGAGCCACAGTTGCCAGTCAGAAGCAAGCATCAGGAGATACTGATTTCTGAAGGAGATGCAGGGTGAGTGGCATATGTGGGATGCAGATTGTGACAGAATAGTGTTAGGGGTGCAGGGTGTATGAGAGAGGGGTAAGTTGGGGTACAGGCTGTGTGACATATAGGGATACAGACAGGGCCAGATCTAGGTTTTTGTATCTCAGTGGGCCCCATCCTCACGTAGACACGTACATACAGTCATACGTACATAGACATACCGGATTATAAGACGCACTTTTTCTCCCAAAAATTTGGGAGGAATAACAAGGGGTGTGTCTTAAAATCCAAATGTAGCTTACCGGGGGCAGGTGGAGAGGGGTCATAGGAGGCAGGGGCAATGCTATGTGGTGTGCAGTGTGGTTCTTCTCTGTGCGTCAGGCAGTGCGGCTCTGCATTGTGCGGCACAGCGGGACTCGGCTCTGTGCAGCTCACTCTGTTCTGCAGCGTGGCTCTGCTCTGTACGGCGTGGCTCTGCATTGTGCGGCTCGCTCTGCATTGTGCGGCACAGTGGAGCTTGGCTCTGTGCAGCTCGCTCTGTTCTGCAACGTGGCTCTGCTCTGTACGGCTCGCTCTGCATTGTGCGGCACAGTGGAGCTCGGCTCTGTGCAGCTTACTCTGTTTTGCAGCGTGGCTCTGCTCTGTATGGCTCGCTCTGCAGTGTGCGGCACAGTGGAGCTCGGCTTTGTGCAGCTTACTCTGTTTTGCAGCGTGGCTCTGCTCTGTACGGCTCGCTCTGCATTGTGCGGCACAGTGGAGCTCGGCTTTGTGCAGCTTACTCTGTTTTGCAGCGTGGCTCTGCTCTGTATGGCTCGCTCTGCAGTGTGCGGCACAGTGGGGCTCGGCTCTGTGCGGCTCGCTCTGTTCTGCAGTGGATCTGCTCTGTACGGCGCGGCTCTGCTCAGTGTGGGGCTCCTGTGCTCGGCAGGCAGTAAGGCACTGGCCATTTTAAAGATGTCCGCGGTGCGCAGATGGGGCTCTCGGCTCAAGCTCTCATCTGCGCACGTGCGGGCTCCAGTCACAATTGTTTGAAGAAGCCCTCACCGCCAACATCTTCAGAATGGCCAGTGCCTTACTGCTTGCTGCACAGAGCAGCCCCGCACAGAGCAGAACCGCGGCGAGCAGAGCAGCCCTGCACAGAGCAGATCCATGCCGAACAGAGCAGCTCCGCACAGAGCAGATCAGCCATGCAGTGAGTATCTGGGACCTCCTCTATACCACTCACAGAATCGCCGTACTTCTGGGACCTCCGTTCCTCTGTCAGCCCCCCTCCCTGGTAAGACACCACCAGATTATAATACAGATCTCATATTTTTTTTCCTCCAAATTTGGGGAGCATCTTATAATCCGGTGCGTCTTAAAAAATGAAAAATACGTTATCATGTGACTCAGGGAACATCATAGACTATGTTTGACAGGAAAATTTAATCCCGTGCTTTACAGTTACTCTCCAAAAAACATGCCTCCATTAAAGTCAATGGAGCTGCAAGCTATAGGTTATTAATAGCAGCTGTGATTGGTTGCTTTAGGAATGAACGACATTCTAAGTATAAGAAGCTTATGTGTGAGGTCGGTGGGGAGACGGATAGAGACAGACAGACATAGGCACAGACAGAGTAAAGGCTGCTTTACACGGTACGACCGATTGTGCAATTTCACAATCGATCGTACCCGCCCCCGTCCTTTTTGCGTCACGGGCAAATCGCTGCCCGTGTCGCACAAAGTCGTTAATTCCCTGTCACACGCACTTACCTCTCGTGCGACCACGCTGTGGGCGGCGAACGTCCACTTCCTGGAGTGGGAGGGACGTTCGGCGTCACAGCGATGTCACACGGCCGCCGGCCAATGGAAGCGGAGGGGCGGAGATGAGTGTGACGTAAACATCCCACCCACCTCCTTCCTTCACATAGCCGGCGGCGGCCGCGTGATGCAGGTGAGCCGCTGTTCATCGTTCCCGGGGTGTCACACGGAGCGACGTGTGCTACCCCGGAAACAATGAACAACTAAATTAAACGATATTATGGAACCTAGCGACCAGTACACGACTCACGATTTGTGAGCGATACTGCGTCGCTAGGAGGTGTCACACAGGCCGGCATCGCCAGCGATGCCGGATGTGCGTCACAAAAACCGTGACCCCGACGATCTATCGCACGATAGATTGTCTGGTGTAAAGCAGCCTTAAGAGGCAGACAGGGAAAGAAACAGACAGAAAGAGAGACAGGGAAAGAGATAGAGACAGCCAGACAGTCAAAGAGACAGAGTCACACAGACAGGGAAAGACACAGACAGGGAAAGAGACAGACAGACCTGGAAAGAGAAAGAGACAGACAGACGGGGAAAGAGACAGACAGACGGGGAAAGAGACAGCCCTGGAAAGAGACAGGCGGGCAAAGAGACAGCATGGCAAAGAGACAGCCGGGCAAAAAGACAGCCCTGGAAAGAGACAGCCCTGGAAAGAGACAGACGGGGAAAGAGAGAGACAGACAGACACACACATAGAGACAGACAGACACAGAGATGGAGAAAGATAGACTGATACAAATACAGACAGAGAGATAGAAACAGACAGACAGACAGACAGACAGGCATAGACACAGACAGACAAGGAAAGACACAGACAGAGAGACAGACAGACAGCGACACACAGACAGAGACTGGGAGAGAGACAGAGAGACAGTTACTATCCTGGGCAATGTCCGAGTACTACAGCTAGTTTTTTATAAAGAAAGACAGTGTGGCGGCCAAATCATGGTGGAGGGACGGTGCAGTGGTTGTAGTATATGAGAGGCACAATGTGGAGACCATGTGTCATTAGGGGGACAGTGTAGGGGTCACTTTTTGGTCAGGGAGCATACTGGTGCAAATATTTTTTCAGGTGCACAGTATAAGGGTTTTTTAGTGCACAGCATGTGCGGATATTTTTTATTTAGATGTAATAATGACACTAATATTTTTAGGGCATCATGTTGGGATATGTTGTAGAAAACCAGAGAAAATGGAAGTCTGCGGAAAGAAGCTGTGTGCATCCAAAGTCATCAAGTCGTCTGGATCACACGAAGAAGAATGGGTTGAGACAAAGCAAATCAAAGAAGAAGTCACCAATATGGTACCTAGATCTAAGGGAGCATTTATACTGGACAATCCCTGCATTTAAAGGGAATCTGTCACCAGGTTTTTTGCTCCCATATCTGAGAGCAGCATAATGTAGAGATAGAAACCATGATTCCAGAGATGTGTCACTTACTGAGCTGTTTGCTGTCATTTTGATAAAATAATGTTTTCTCTGCTGCAGATCTAGCAGTTATACAGAGCTCATGAATATGCTGGACTACCTGCAGCATGCCAAGTAGTCGTGTAATGATAAAATTACTGATTAATCAGAAGTAGGTTATCAAAACTACACTGAGCAGGTCAGTAAGTGACACATCGCTGGAATCAGGATCTCTGCCCCTACATTACGCTGGTCTCAGATTTGAGGGCAAAAACCTGGTGACAGATTTCTTTCAAATGATAGTCGACCGTTTGGTTATATGAAGCCAATGGACAGTTCTTTAATGGCCTGTGACTGCAGACTTGTGAATTCTCATAGCATGCACACAGTGAGCTGTCATGATTTTCCAGTGCCGGTGGTGAGAGCGGCCGTCATGTGACCACAAGAGTGCGATTTGCATTCTTTTAGCCACATCTGCATGAGGTTTTAGTCTGACTTATTGGTAGGGTATGTAATCAATTTATGTGCTTAGAACAGCATGAACGCCAACTACGGCCGCTACACTTAACTGTACCAGTCTACGCATGCATGCTGCAATTTTTTTTTTTCTCAGACCACTCGGTTCGAGCACAAAATCGAACATGTACACTGCCTCATTGGATAACATTGGTCCGAGTGCGATCCAATATTATGTTGGATCGCACATGGACCAAAAAAAAGATTGTCTACACAAGCTATTAGGCTGAGACACCATAGTTGTAAATATGGTTACCTGGTTAGAGGCCCACTCAGACGTTTCGCCCCCTCTGAGCTGAACCCCTAGCTACGCCTCTGCGCTGCAGGTATTGCTATAGATACAGGCCAGCCGAATTGAGCCTTTTACCTAACCGCTGGGTACACATATCAGCCCCCCACTTGTTTTTATACGCGTTTTCCTATTATGTCACTTTGTAATAATGATGTGTCTGATGAAGGGGAGGTTTGTAACTCCCAAAATGTGCAGCTTCTACTTTTACTATTAGTCTTTTAATTCTTTTAATTGTTCCTTTAAAACAAACTTTTTAAAAAAAAAAAACTTGTACAGAATGTTAAACAGACTAGTCTAAGAAGAATCCACCCTCTAGCATTTATTCTTAACCATGGCATCTAACTAATCAAACTGCTACAAAGTGAACTAACTCGAGCCCACTCCATAAACTCTCTGTGCCCAACTGACCTACGAGATATTTACACTACCCGGCCACAAAATGGTTAAAAGGGTTGTGTAGAAAACCTATGGGAATTTCAAAAGTAAAAATGAGCTGGTCTCCAAATTAGGATCATCTAATATTCTGGAGGAGAGCTGCTGTAAAGGATATGTGCACATGGCGTCTTTTAGACACGGCGCAACCGCCAAACTCTCTCAGGTGAATCCATTTCACCTGAAGGTCAGTTTTCCTAAAGCAGCTTCATGGGCCCAAATTGCTGATATTCTTGCAGCGGCACCAGTAGCATAGCTACCGGGGGGATGGGAAGGCTAAGGGGGCGATCACAGGGGCCCACCCAGAGCTACTCAACTTTTAATTGCATTGGTGTGCATTGCACACAGATTCAGTTTAACAATGTGGTGGAACAGGGAAACCTGATCTCCTTGCACTACCGCTCTCCATTATATAGACCGCAGGTCAATTTAGGCCTGCTGTCTACAGGACCATTACTTTTGGCATAATAGGTTAAATGTTCCTTGACTGGGATTTGTGTTTTATAATTTCAGAAGCATTACTGGTAGCAATCAGGACAATAATTCCTGCATACTTACTCATGCCATATAGTATGCATTATGATTGGATATTGTAATTGTTTTACTAGGTTGTGCACTTAGACCATAACATTTACAGCAAGTAGGGTATATGCTATTAAAAATTGAAATCTCGTCACCATTTATTAGCAAATTACTTCACTGAGAACATATCTTTACAGTCTGGCACCTGATGCCAAAGCAAATACATTATTAGGATGCAATAAATGAGGCATAATTGACCTTGATAAGAATATCTATTACGTGCAAAGTCGCTAATCAGACCACATTCAGAATATTGCATTAAACGTTAAGTATCAGTGCAGAGCTTGAGTGGGTTTAAAGGTGAATAACTAAACTAATAACTGGAATAGGTTTATTGCAACTTCCAAAAATATTCCTAGTGTTATTTAGTTTGAAAAAAATACATCTGACGGGTGACCTAAAACTGTGTAAAAAATATCTCGTGTCACTACGATAAACAATAGATTTTTCAGCAGTTTCTAATGATAATATGCAGGCCAGTGAGTATATTGGGATAAAATACACACTGTAGTTCAGAAGCCATGCTCAATAAATAAAGCAATGCAGCTGGAAAGTTATTCTACTTTTACTGTAGATTAGACTGATATATAAACTCTAAACTAAACTTTGATAAAACTGTAGAAGCTTTATGGGAATCTGTCAGCAGCTTTTTGACACCTAATCTGAGATTAGCAAAATGTAGGGATGAAGATTTCACCATTTTATGTGCAGTAGTTATGAGCAAGCACTGCCATGCTCGGGTGCTCGGTACTCGTAACAAGCATTTTGACTCTCGGATGGGCTCGACTTGTTTTTCAACTATAATGGAAGTCTATGAGGAACTCAAGCATTTTTCCAGAAGATCTTCCGAAAAAAATCTTGAGTTCCCCATTGACTTCCATTATACTCAATAAACCGGTCTGGGTCGAGCCTGTCCGAGTGTCAAAATGCTCGTTATGAGTGCGGAGCATGGTAGTGCTCGCTCATCACTAATCAACAGGAGATTATCACTGGAGAACTACCTACTGCCATATAGTCCTCAATATTTATGAGCTCTGTGTAACCATGCCCCTACCACTGATTAGTAGCTTTCTGCCTATGCATAATGTACACAGAAAGCTGTCAATCAGGGATATAGGTGGGGTTATGCAGAGCTCATTATTCAGAGAACTGGCAGATCTGAAGCAGATAACACAGTGATTTTATCAAATGACAGCAAGCAGCCCTGTAAGTGATACATCGCTGGGATAACAGTGATTAACTGGGATTACATTATGCTGCTCTTAGATAGCATGTCATAAACCTGCTGCTAGATTCTCTCAAATGTGCCTTTACTAATATTTTAACATTACCCCAAATTGATCTAGACTCAAGCTGTTATAGGCATGGCAGAGCAGAATGTACCGTATATATCAGGGGTGGGCAATTCATTTTCCCATGGGGCCGCATGAGAAATTGGGATGGTTTTAGAGGGCCGGACTAATATAATTAACTCGGTTCTACATATATATATATATATATATATATATATATATATATATATATATATATATATACACACACACACACACACACACACAAACACGCATATATACTGTGCGTGTATAATATATATACACATACACACAATGTATACATACACACAATCCCCATATACTACATCACTACACCCGCCACATACTACACCTGTAATATACATCAGTATACACTACACCTGTAATAAACTACACCTCTATATACCATACCACTATATATTACATCACTACACCCCTATATACACCTGTAATATGCTACATCACTATATACTACACCTGTAATAAACTGCACCACTACACCCCTATATACACCTGTAATATGCTACATCACTATATACTACAACTGTGATAACCTACATCACTACACCCCTATATACTACACTTGTATTATACTACATCACTACACCCCTATATACTACACTTGTATTATATTACATCACTACACCCCTATATACTACACTTGTATTATACTACATCACTACACCCCTATATACTACACTTGTATTATACTACATCACTACACCCCTATATACTACACTTGTATTATACTACATCACTACACCCCTATATACTACACTTGTATTATACTACATCACTACACCCCTATATACTACACTTGTATTATACTGCATCACTACACCCCTATATACTACACTTGTATTATACTACACTCCTATATACTACACCTGTATTATACTACACTACTACACCCCTATAAACACCTGTATTATACTACACCACTACACCTGTAATATACTACACCACTACACCCCATATACACCTGTAATATACTACACCACTACACCCTTATATACACCTGTAATATACTACACCACTACACCCCTATATACACCTGTATAATACAGGTGTATATAGGGGTGTAGTGGTGTAGTATAATAGAGGTGTATATAGGGGTGTAGTATAATACAGGTGTATATAGGGGTGTAGTATAATACAGGTGTATATAGGGGTGTAGTATAATACAGGTGTATATAGGGGTGTAGTGGTGTAGTATAATACAGGTGTATATAGGGGTATAGTATATTACAGGTGTATATAGGGGTGTAGTGGTGTAGTATAATACAGGTGTATATAGGGGTGTAGTATTATACTACACTCCTATATACACCTGTATTATACTACACCACTACACACCTATAAAACTACACCACTACACCCCCCCCATATACCACACCTGTAAAACTACATTCCCATATACTAAACCACTACACCCCAAATATTTGTCAAAAGTTACCCCTCTCCCCCAGCCCCCCGCCTGCCCGCCCCCATTGTCCCCGCAGGTTACTAGTAACCACTCACCTCTCTTCTTATCGTTCCCGTCCTCAGACACCTCCGTACGAGCCCCCCGCTGAGCTGCTTCTCCTTCATATGGCCAGGCTGCGCCGACGCTGTATTCCTAGGAGCCCCCGCCGCTGCCTCTCTCCATACGGCCCCCGCCTCTGCAGCTTCTCCTGCTGGGCGGGAACTTTTCAAATGACACACGCGCGCCGTACTGACGATATCAGGGCGCGCGTGTGTCACAGAGAAAAGTGTCGGGCAAGGAACAGAGGAGAGATTCCTGCGTTCCGCTGCCTACACTGTGCGGAGCTTCAGGATCTGTCCTCTGTTTCCTACCCGACACGCAGCGTGTGATGAGGGTCAGGGCCGGCTCCAGGTTTTTGTGGGCCCCGGGCGGAAGAGTCCCAGTGGGCCCCATCAACACGCAGACACACATACGTACACATACATATTTAAAGACAAACTCACAAAAATACATATAGAACGGACACATCTATACAGCCATATACATACATAGATACACATTATACATGCCTACAGACACACAGCTCTGCTGCATACATACAGACACACATAGCTCTGCTACAAAAAGCATAGCTCTGCTACAGACACACATAGCTCTGCTACAGACACACATAGCTCTGCTACAGACACACATAGCTCTGCTACAGACACACATAGCTCTGCTACATACATACATAGCTCTGCTACATACATACACACATAGCTCTGCTACATACATACACACATAGCTCTGCTACATACATACACACATAGCTCTGCTACATACATAGCTCTGCTACATACATACACATAGCTCTGCTACATACAGACACACATAGCTCTGCTACATACATAGCTCTGCTACATACAGACACACATAGCTCTGCTACATACAGACACACATAGCTCTGCTACATACAGACACACATAGCTCTGCTACATACAGACACACATAGCTCTGCTACATACAGACACACATAGCTCTGCTACATACAGACACACATAGCTCTGCTACATACATACACACATAGCTCTGCTACATACATACACACATAGCTCTGCTACATACATACACACATAGCACTGCTACATACACACATAGCACTGCTACATACAGACACACATAGCTCTGCTACATACAGACACACATAGCTCTGCTACATACATACACACATAGCTCTGCTACATACATACACACATAGCACTGCTACATACACACATAGCACTGCTACATACAGACACACATAGCTCTGCTACATACAGACACACATAGCTCTGCTACATACATACACACATAGCTCTGCTACATACATACACACATAGCACTGCTACATACACACATAGCACTGCTACATACAGACACACATAGCTCTGCTACATACAGACACACATAGCTCTGCTACATATATACATACATACACATTGCTCTGCTACATACACACATAGCTCTGCTACATACATACACACATAGCTCTGCTACATACATACACACATAGCTCTGCTACATATATACATACATACACACATAGTTCTGCTACATATATACATACAGACAGACACACACGCGGCTCTGGGGCCCAGCACATACGGCACCGGGGAGGAAGGGGGGTTTGCAGGGAATACACCTAGGGGGGGAGAAGAACCCATACAGCTCACCAGGGCCCATAAATCGGGGGTGGGGAGGGCACATACCGCTCAGGTCACGGTGGAGAGGGGGCCCACACAGAGCCGGAAAGAAGCACTGTGCTGGGGGTCGCTGGCTGGCACTGCAACTCTCATCTGTGGGATAAGCAGGACGCTGGCCGGTAGCTCCGCCCACAGATTAAGTTCAACCAGGAAGTCTTTGCTCCTTAAAGGGACGGCGCTGCAGATTCCTGCCGAGGACTGCGGTCCCCGGAATTCGGCCCGGGGGCAGCATAACTAAGGCGAGTGGGCCCTGGCCAAGGGTCACCAGAACTGACGATGCCGAGTGGGCCCCCCCGGCTCTCCAGGGCCCCGGCATTTGCTCGGGCACTGATGAGGGCAATCTGACCACGCGCCTCCCGGAGCCTGGACCTCCGGACAACAGGTCAGAGCTCTCATCAGTGACCGGCCAGCAAGGACGCCCTGAGCCAGGCGGGCCGGTCACAGAGAGTAGGCGGGCCGGATGTGGCCTGCGGGCCGTCCCTTGCCCAGGTCTGGTATATATACATACATACAGTTAGGTCCAGAAATATTTGGACAGTGACACAATTTTCGCGAGTTGGGCTCTGCATGCCACCACATTGGATTTGAAATGAAACCTCTACAACAGAATTCGGGTGCAGATTGTAACGTTTAATTTGAAGGTTTGAACAAAAATATCTGATAGAAATTGTAGGAATTGAACACATTTCTTTACAAACACTCCACATTTTAGGAGGTCAAAAGTAATTGGACAAATAAACCAAACCCAAACAAAATATTTTTATTTTCAATATTTTGTTGCGAATCCTTTGGAGGCAATCACTGCCTTAAGTCTGGAACCCATGGACATCACCAAACGCTGGGTTTCCTCCTTCCTAATGCTTTGCCAGGCCTAGACAGCCGCAGCCTTCAGGTCTTGCTTGTTTGTGGGTCTTTCCGTCTTAAGTCTGGATTTGAGCAAGTGAAATGCATGCTCAAATGGGTTAAGATCTGATGATTGACTTGGCCATTGCAGAATGTTCCACTTTTTTGCACTCATGAACTCCTGGGTAGCTTTGGCTGTATGCTTGGGGTCATTGTCCATCTGTACTATGAAGCGCCGTTCGATCAACCTTGCGGCATTTGGCTGAATCTGGGCTGAAAGTATATCCCGGTACACTTCAAAATTCATCCGGCTACTCTTGTCTGCTGTTATGTCATCAATAAACACAAGTGACCCAGTGCCATTGAAAGCCATGCATGCCCATGCCATCACGTTGCCTCCACCATGTTTTACAGAGGATGTGGTGTGCCTTGGATCATGTGCCGTTCCCTTTCTTCTCCAAACTTTTTTCTTCCCATCATTCTGGTACAGGTTGATCTTTGTCTCATCTGTCCATAGAATACTTTTCCAGAACTGAGCTGGCTTAATGAGGTGTTTTTCAGCAAATTTAACTCTGGCCTGTCTATTTTTGGAATTGATGAATGGTTTGCATCTAGATGTGAACCCTTTGTATTTACTTTCATGGAGTCTTCTCTTTACTGTTGACTTAGAGACAGATACACCTACTTCACTGAGAGTGTTCTGGACTTCAGTTGATGTTGTGAACGGGTTCTTCTTCACTAAAGAAAGTATGCGACGATCATCCACCACTGTTGTCATCCGTGGACGCCCAGGCCTTTTTGAGTTCCCAAGCTCCCCAGTCAATTCCTTTTTTCTCAGAATGTACCCGACTGTTGATTTTGCTACTCCAAGCATGTCTGCTATCTCTCTGATGGATTTTTTCTTTTTTTTCAGCCTCAGGATGTTCTGCTTCACCTCAATTGAGAGTTCCTTAGACCGCATGTTGTCTGGTCACAGCAACAGCTTCCAAATGCAAAACCACACATCTGTAATCAACCCCAGACCTTTTAACTACTTCATTGATTACAGGTTAACGAGGGAGACACCTTCAGAGTTAATTGCAGCCCTTAGAGTCTCTTGTCCAATTACTTTTGGTCCCTTGAAAAAGAGGAGGCTATGCATTACAGAGCTATGATTCCTAAACCCTTTCTCCGATTTGGATGTGAAAACTGTCATATTGCAGCTGGGAGTGTGCACTTTCAGCCCATATTATATATATAATTGTATTTCTGAACATGTTTTTGTAAACAGCTAAAATAACAAAACTCGTGTCACTGTCCAAATATTTCTGGACCTAACTGTATGTATGTGTGTATGTCCGGGATTGGCATCTGCACCGTCGCAGCTACAGCCTCAAAATTTTGTACACTCACACGTCTGGACTCCGAGAGTGTCATAGGCTATATTGTGAGGCAAAATTTTAACCCCGCGCGTTCCAATTTACCAATATATTTTGCCCCTATCTACATAATGGGGAAAAAGTGAAACAAAAAGTGTATCCGCACCGTCACATTTACAATCAAGAAATTTTGCACAGACACCTCATGTGACCCAGGGAACGTCGTAGACTATGTTTTGACAGGAAAATTTAGCCCGCGCTTTACAGTTACTCTCCAAAAAACATGCCTCCATTAAAGTAAATGGAGCCTTGAACTACAGGTTATTAGTAGGAGCTGTGAGTGGTTGCTATAAGAACAAAAGACATTCATAGTATAAGAAGCTTATATGTGATGTAATAAGATGTTGGTGGGGAGACGGATAGAGAGAGACAGACAGAGAGACAGACAGAGACAGAGAGACAGACCTGGGAAAGAGACAGAGAGATAGAGACAGACAGTGAAAGAGACAAACGGTGAAAGAGACAGACAGAAACAGACGGTGAAAGAGACAGAGATAGATGGTGAAAGAGACAGACAGAGACAGACGGTGAAAGAGACAGACAGAGACAGACCTGGAAAGAGACAGACCTGGAAAAAGACAGATGGGAAAAGAGACAGATGGGAAAGAGATAGATGGGGGAAGAGACAGACAGACATCAGACAGGGACAGAGACAGGCAAATAGGGAAGGAGGAGACAGCCAGAGAGACAGACAAAAATAGATGGGGAAAGACACAGACCTTGATAGAGACAGATGGGGAAAGAGACAGAGAAATAAAGACAGACAAGGAAAGAGACAGACAGAGACAGGCAGACAGGGAAAGAGACAGACAGGAAAAGACACAGACAAAGAGACGGGGAGACAGGCAGAGAAAGAGACAGACCTGGGAAAGAGACAGACCTAGAAAGAGATAGATGGGGAAAGAAACAGAGAGATAGAGACAGACAAAAAAAGAGACAAGCAGACGGGGAAAGAGACAGACGGGGAAAGAGACAGACGGGGAAAGAGACAGACGGGGAAAGAGACAGACGGGGAAAGAGACAGACGGGGAAAGAGACAGACTGGGAAAGAGACAGACCTGGAAAGAGACAGACGGAGCACAATACTTGGCCAATTTAGTTAAATCTGTGTGGAATATTTGTGGTGTTGAAATATATGTTGTGAAATGCTTCTATTAGCTTAGTTTTTGCCTTTTAATAATTACATTTCTATCTATTTGTTTTGTGGTTTTTGTGTGCAGAATAAATTTTTGTTAATGCATTCTATTTTGTTAACAACAGTTAGTAACCCGGGCGGAGCCGGGTAGTACAGCTAATATATATATATATATATATATATATATATATATATATATATATATATATGTATATATATATATAAAAATATATTTTTTTTATTTATTTAATTTTTTTTTTGCTATTTTGCTTGTCTGTTGCTGAGATATTTGTGATTAAAGTATTTGGCACCCGAATCCGTGGTTGTAATATGGATAAATATTAGAGTTGGGAGATGTTGGACTATGGGCAGAGATAGTTAGTTCTATACATTCCAATATATGCTATTGATGGGTTAAAATGTAAGATCTTTGATAATGATATGGGTAATATGTACGCTGAGGGGGGAGGGGGAGGGGATGTTGGGGAGGGAAAGTTTATAGTTCTGCTCGTTATTGTTGAAAATATAACACATGTTTTGTATACCTGGTGAAAAGTAAAAATGTATCTGATTAAAAAAAAAAGTATTTGGCACCTAAACAGTTTGCTGTTTAAAAATCTATGTGGGCATTACCAGTGAGATGTTACTGGGGGTGTGCACTTCTTCCTCTTTCTGATGCTGACCAATCATAATCAGCCAGCAATACACTGGGGATAGAGGAACACCCCCCACAGTACCTTAGAACACGCTTGGCGAGAGACATGCACTGACAGTCTGCTCTCCTCGCTCCAAAGAGAAGACATATGCTGGAGCACAGCACACCTGAGTGGGATTAACAGCCTTCATTCCTGCCAGTCAGTGAGAGAGAGGGGTTAATGCTGCAGAGTTGACTGTCATTAAAAATAATATTAGTAACTCTCCTCTCATAGTGCTGGCAGCTCTGCCAATCAGAGAGAACACTGTTTGTCAATACATGTCTCACACTGATCCTGTTAAAAGAATATAAGGTTTGGTACCATGTTAGACAGTTAAAAAAGATGGATTTCTCTCGGTGGGAGAAACAAAATAATAATATTGTAGTTATGATACCATTTAATAGCTAACTAAAATATAATAGTTGCTAGAAAGCAAGCTTTCAAGACTACTAAGGTCTCTTCATCAGGCATGGCATAACAAAGTATCTGAAGCAATACAAACATATACACAATATATATACACAAAAAAGCAGATGCATGGCATACTAAATGGACATTTAAATAAAGAACAAACAAACAGAGCTTAGAGAGTGAATACTCAATGAGAAAAGTAGTGTGAAAGTAGTGTTATAGTCCCAATATCCATGTAAGATCAGAGAGCTGGTGCCCTCACTGTCTCTGGAGCAGATTGCTCAGATTTTGTATTAAGTCGTAAATCTTCTGGACAGATTTAGACCTATGTGGAGGGTATCAAAGACTGTAATAAGTTTGTATTCCCAGACTCCTCAATGTTTTTATGATTTGAAGGTGCCTTTTAATATGACAACTTTCACATTGTTTATGTTGTCTCCTGGACCATAAAATGTTTGGCGACAGGTAATTGTTTTTTTTTGCTTCCAATCATGTGGCTATGAGACCTCATCCTTGCTTTCCATTTCTGTCCTGTTTCTCCACAGAGAGAGCCCCAATAGGACATATAGTGCACAGGATTAAGTACACCACATTGGAAGAGGAACATGTGAATGTCCCAGGAATCTTATAGTTCTGCTGTGTTGGGGATCTGTGTCAGGTCTTTTGTCTTTGTATGTATGGTATCAGGTTTTGCAGTTCTTCACATTGCGAGGATAAGTTCCACTTTGTGTATCCGAGGGCATTGAACTTCAGCTCATGATGTTTCTTAAATTAGGAGGTTGCCTGTAGCATAGCAAGGGTGAATCTTTGAATATTATTTTTAGATCGTCATCCTTGTATAGAATATGGTAAAGTTTTTTTTAGCAGTTTTTCTCAGTACCTCAAGCTGTGGGTTGTAGGTCACCAGAGTTACACAATTATTTTCCTCTTTTTCTCCATATTGAAGAAATTGACTTCTAGGGATCCTTTTGGCTCTAATGATCTGATCATCAATGAAGGTGGGGTGGTAGCCTTGGTTTAAAAATTGTTCATTCCTGTCTGTTGGGCAGGAAGAGATGTGATTATGTCTAAGGACCTGGCTGTAGACGATGGAATTTTTTATGTGTTTCGGGTGAAAGCTGTACCATCTGAGGTATGTGGGACGGTCATTGAATACACCGATGTCTGAATTGAACCATTTAAATCTTTATGATGGTATCCAGAAAGTTGATTTCCGTTTTTGAGTGGTCCAATGTCAAGTTTATGGTGGGATGAAATGTATTGAATTTCTCATGTTCTTGTTCAGACTCAGTCCAGATTATTAAGAAGTCATCAAGGGTTTGATGGAGTAGAAAAGTCATTTTCTAGTTTTGCCATGAACATGTTGAAATACTGAGATTCCATTTTGCGTCCCTTAGCATTTCTGTTGCGTTTTAGATATTGCTTATTTTCTGAAAGAGAAAAATGTATTTATGAGGATAAATTTGGTGAGTCTTAATAGAGACTAAGAAGGGATCTCATAAGCTCCAAGAAATATTTGGCATGCGATTAGCCCATCTTCATTTAGGATTTAGTTTATAGAGATTCCACATCCATGGTGACTAAGATGGCACTCTTGGGTTGAGGACCTATTGTAGATAGCTTTTTTAAAAGGTCTGTGGTGTTCTATAAATAGTTGTCTGTCTTTCTTACCAGTGGTGTAAGGACATTTTCTACCTATTCTGAGATTTTTTCAGTGAGTATTCCCACCCCTGAGATGATTGGCCTCCCTGAGTTACCTGTCTTATAAATTTTTGGACTCAAATAGAAAATTCCTATCCTAGGATTCTCAGGTATAAAGTCCAAAGGTTTGTGGAATCTGTACATAGACATCAGATAACTCTTTTCAACTCCCTCATATATTTTGGAGTTGAGTCATCATCATCCAGTTTGATAAAGTACTGTATGTCCATCAGCTGTCTCTGTGCTTCTTTAATGTAGTCTGTTGTTTTCATGAGAACAATGGCACCACCTTTGTTCACAGGTTTAATAGTGGTCTCCTTTGTTGTTCTTCAGTCTGTGAATTGCACTTCTCTATTGCACACTGATATTAGTTGTTTCCTTTCTGTGTTTATCCAATATCATGGACTGCACCAAATGTCTAAATAAGTCAATAAATTGGTCCAAATTGGTATTGCAGCCAGAAGTAGGCGTCCAGTTAGATTGTTTTTCTTCTACTTTTAGTCCTTTAGTATGACTTATGTTTGGCTGGATAGAAGCCTCAAGTCTTCTTTACCATCAAAGACCTCCTTCAGTCTCAGTCTCCTGAAGTATTTTTCCATGTCGGTGGGCGTAATGATTGTGTTTGTGACCAGGCCCTGGGGTGGAGGGATTCCGCTGACCCAGTGTCTACTTCAGCTGGATGTACATCTGGGAACGCACATCCAGTTGACATTCATGGCAGCTCAGAGACCCATCAAGTCCCTGCATTCCAATATACATTGCCGGCTAAACAGAGGCGGGCAGCTGACATCAGTGTACCCGTGACTGGGGGCGAATGGCAGTGAAGTTATGCATTGCCCTACAGACACGAGAATGTCAGCAGGTGCCCACTGTATCGGCTACAGATGAGGATGCAGCATGACGTGGGAGCCGGAGAAGGTGAGTAGAATGTTTTTGTTATTGTTTTATGCATAAGATGCAGAATACTATATATACAAGGAAGGTGGTCCAGGATAAAGACATATATATACCTGAATAAGGACATTGATACCTGGATAAGGACATGTATACAAGGAAGGGGCCCAGGATAAGAATATACAGTGTTGAAAATAAGTATTTGATACACTGCAGATTTTGCAAGTTTTCCCACCTACAAAGAATGGACAGGTAATTTCTATTGTAGGTACACTTCAACTGTGACAGGTAGAATCCGACCCAAAATTTCAGAAAATCACATATTATTTTTAAATAATGAATTAGCATTTTATTGCATGAAATAAGTATTTGATATAATAGAAAAACAGCTTAATATTTGGTACAAAAATCCTTGTTTGCAATTACAGAGGTCAGACATTTCCTGTAGTTCTTGACCAAGTTTGCACACACTGCAGCAGGGATTTTTGCCCCCTCCTCCATACAGATCTTCTCAGGATCTTTCAGGTGTCTGGCTGTCGCTGGGCAATATTAAGCTTCAGCTCCTTCCGAAGATTTTCTATTGGGTTCAGGTCTGGAGACTGGATAGGCCACTCCAGGACCCTGAAATGCTTGATACGGTGCCATTTCTTAGTCGCCCTGGCTATGTGTTTCAGATCATTGTCATTCTGGAAGACCCAGCCATGATTCATCTTCAATGCTCTTATTAAAGGAAGGAGGTTGTTGGCCAAAATCTGCAGTACATGACCCGATCCATCCTCCCTCCATTACGTTGCAGTTATCATGTCCCTTTTTTTAGAAAAGAATCCTCAAAGTATGAAGTTTCCACCCCCATGCTTCATGGTTGGGATGGTGTTCATGTGATTGAACTCATCCTTCTTCTTCCTCCAAATACTTGGAGTGGTGTTGATACCAAAATATTCTATTTTGGTCTCATCTGACCATGTGACCTTCTCCCATGCCTCCTTTGGATCATCCAGATGGTCATTAGCAAACATCAAATAGGCCTGTGTATGTGCCTGCATGAGCAGGGGAACTTGCATGCCCTGCAGGATTTTAATCCATGACGGCATAGTGCTTTACTTTCTGTAATCTTTGAGACTGTGCTCCCAGCTCTGTTCAGGTCATTGACCGGGTTCTTTTATGTAGTTCTGGCCTGATTACTGACCTTTCTCAGAATCATCCTTACCCCACAAGGCAAGATTTTGCATAGCGCCCCAGACCTAGTAAGATTGACAGTCATCTTGTGTTTCTTCCATTTTCTAATAATAGCACCAATAGTTGTTGTTTTCTCACCAAGCTGCTTGCCTATTGTCCTACAGCCTATTTCAGCCTTGTGCAGGTCAACAATTTTGTCCCTGGTGTCTTTTGGTCTTGGCCATGGTGGAAAGGTTGGAGTGTGATTGAGTGTCTGGACAGGTGTCTTTTATACAGATAACGAGTTAAAACAGATGCAATTAATACATGTAATGATTGGGGAGTAGGAGGGCTTCTTGAAGAAAAAATAACAGGTCTGTGAGAGCCAGAATTGTTGCTGGTTGGTAGGTGAGCAAATACTTTTTTTATGCAATGAAATCAAATTAATTATTTAAAAATCATACAATGTGATTTTATAGATTTTGTTAATTCTTGTTAGTTGGTAGGTGATCAAATACTTATTTCATGCAATAAATAAATTCAATATTTAAAAATCATACAATGTGATTGTCTGGATTTTTGGGGGGATTCTGTCTATCACAGTTGAAGTGTACCTATGATAAAAATTAAAGACTTCTCAATTTTTTGTAGGTGGGAAAACTTGCAAAATCAACAGTGTATCAAATACTTATTTTTCCCACTCTAAATACCAGGAAGGGGCCCAGGATAAGGACATATATGTAAGGAGTTGGGAAATATATACCAGGATGGGGGACATATACAGTTAGGTCCAGAAATATTTGGACAGTGACACAATTTTTGCGAGTTGGGCTCTGCATGCCACCACATTGGATTTGAAATGAAACCTCTACAACAGAATTCAAGTGCAGATTGTAACGTTTAATTTGAAGGTTTGAACAAAAATATCTGATAGAAATTGTAGGAATTGTACACATTTCTTTACAAACACTCCACATTTTAGGAGGTCAAAAGTAATTGGACAAATAAATCAAACCCAAAAAAAATATTTTTATTTTCAATATTTTGTTGCGTATCCTTTGGAGGCAATCACTGCCTTAAGTCTGGAACCCATGGACATCACCAAACGCTGGGTTTCCTCCTTCTTAATGCTTTTCCAGGCCTTTACAGCCGCAGCCTTCAGGTCTTGCTTGTTTGTGGGTCTTTCCGTCTTAAGTCTGGATTTGAGCAAGTGAAATGCATGCTTAATTGGGTTAAGATCTGGTGATTGACTTGGCCATTGCAGAATGGTCCACTTTTTTGCACTCATGAACTCCTGGGTAGCTTTGGCTGTATGCTTGGGGTCATTGTCCATCTGCACTATGAAGCGCCGTCCGATCAACTTTGCGGCATTTGGCTGAATCTGGGCTGAAAGTATATCCCGGTACACTTCAGAATTCATCCGGCTACTCTTGTCTGCTGTTATGTCATCAATAAACACAAGTGACCCAGTGCCATTGAAAGCCATGCATGCCCATGCCATCACGTTGCCTCCAGCATGTTTTACAGAGGATGTGGTGTGCCTTGGATCATGTGCCGTTCCCTTTCTTCTCCAAACTTTTTTCTTCCCATCATTCTGGTACAGGTTGATCTTGCTCTCATCTGTCCATAGAATACTTTTCCAGAACTGAGCTGGCTTCATGAGGTGTTTTTCAGCAAATTTAACTCTGGCCTGTCTATTTTTGGAATTGATGAATGGTTTGCATCTAGATGTGAACCCTTTGTATTTACTTTCATGGAGTCTTCTCTTTACTGTTGACTTAGAGACAGATACACCTACTTCACTGAGAGTGTTCTGGACTTCAGTTGATGTTGTGAACGGGTTCTTCTTCACCAAAGAAAGTATGCGGCGATCATCCACCACTGTTGTCATCCGTGGACGCCCAGGCCTTTTTGAGTTCCCAAGCTCACCAGTCAATTCCTTTTTTCTCAGAATGTACCCGACTGTGGATTTTGCTACTCCAAGCATGTCTGCTATCTCTCTGATGGATTTTTTCTTTTTTTTCAGCCTCAGGATGTTCTGCTTCACCTCAATTGAGAGTTTCTTAGACCGCATGTTTTCTGGTCACAGCAACAGCGTCCAAATGCAAAACCACACACCTGTAATCAACCCCAGACCTTTTAACTACTTCATTGATTACAGGTTAACGAGGGAGACGCCTTCAGAGTTAATTGCAGCCCTTAGAGTCCCTTGTCCAATTACTTTTGGTCCCTTGAAAAAGAGGAGGCTATGCATTACAGAGCTATGATTCCTAAACCCTTTCTCCGATTTGGATGTGAAAACTCTCATATTGCAGCTGGGAGTGTGCACTTTCAGCCCATATTATATATATAATTGTATTTCTGAACATGTTTTTGTAAACAGCTAAAATAACAAAACTTGTGTCACTGTCCAAATATTTCTGGACCTAACTGTATACCAAGATGGGGAATGCATATACCAGGAAGGTGCTCAGTACGGGGACATATATACCAGGATTAGGGTCATACATATATACCAAAATGGGGACATATATACCATGATATATATAAAATGTGGGTCCAGAAATATTTGGACAGTGACACAAATTTTGGCATTTTACCTGTTTACCAAAACGTATTCAATATACACTTATATAATTGATATGAGTTTTTAAGTGCATATTCTCAGCTTTAACTTGAGAGCATTCACATCCTAATTGGAGTAAGGGTTAAGGAATTACAGCTCTTTAAAAAGCAGCTGCCTCTTTTTCAAGGGACCAAAAGTAATTGGACAATTACAATTATCTCAAAAGCTCTTTAATGGGCTGCATGGACTATTTCTTCATTAATCCATCATCAATTAAGCAGATAAAATGTCTGGAGCTGATTCCATGTGTGACATTTGCATTTGGAAGCTGTTTTTGTGAACCCACAACATGCAGTCAAAGAAGCTCTCAATGGAGGAAAAAACAAAGATCATTGGGCTAAGAAAAAAAATCAATCAGAGAGATAGCAGCAATGTTAGGAATGGCCAAATCAACAGTTTGGTACATTCTGGGAAAAATAGCATTCTATGGACAAATTAAACAAAGCTTAACCTGTACCAGACTAATGGCAAGAAGAAAGTATGCCAAAGGCTTGGAGCGGCTCATGATCCAAACCACACCACAGCCACTGTAAAACATGGTGTAGGCAGTGTGATGGCATGGACATGCATGGCTTCCAATGGCACTCGGTCACTAGTGTTTATTAGTGATGTGACTGAAGACAAAAGCAGCCGGATAAATGTCGACGTGTACAGGATGATAATTTCTGCTCAAATTCCACCAAACGCAGAAAGGCTAGATTGGACGGCACTTCACAGTACAGATGGACAATGACCCAAACATACTGCGAAAGCAACCCAGGAGTTTTTTAAAGCAAAGAAGTGGAGTATTCTGCAATGGCCGAGTCAATGACCAGATCTGAACCCGATCGAGCATGTATTTCACATACTTAACACAAAACTTAAGGCAGAAAGACCCACAAACATAAACAACTGAGATCAGCTGCAGTAAAGGCGCAGCAATGCATCACAACGGAGGAGACCCAATGTTTACTGACGGCCATGGCTTTCTGACTTCCGGCAGTCATTGCCTGTAAAGGATTCCCCACAAAGAATTAAAAATGAACATTTTATTTATGGTATAGTAAATTTGTCCAATTAGTTTTGAGCCCTGAAATTTGAGACTTTGTAGAAAAATGATTGTAATTCCTAGTCGTTTCATAGGATATTTTTGTTTAACCCCTTTAATTATACTTGAAAGTATGGACTTCAATCTCATATCAGTTGTTTAATTTTAAATAAAAAATAGCAGCATGCAGAGACCAAATCACAATGATTCAGTCACTGTCCAAATATTTCTGGACCTAACTGTACCAGAAAGAGGCCCAAGATAAGGATATATTTAACAGGAAGAGGCCCAGGATGTGGCACATTAGTACAGGATGGGAGACATTACTACAGAAGAAGAGGTAAACGGGGCAACACTTTTGTCTTTATAGGATTTAGAACAATAGAACGGCCCATACATCTGACCCAGAGAGGGCCCAGGTATAATATTTTGCATTGGGGGCCCATCGGACTCTAGTTACACCACTGTCCATGTCACTATGAAGTTCTCTGTTTTCTAGACTAGGTTTCATAGGACAAAATATGAGACCTCTGTAAAACACAGAGTTCTGGATTAGTGGGTTTATGAGATGAGAAATTAATAACAGATGACTGTACCTGTGTACTTCTGGCAGTTTTGCTCGATGCTGCTAAATTTAGAAGAAACTTGAATGGTGCTTGAATGAACTTCTGCTTTCAGTCGAAGTCTGTGGAGTTTATTTTTCTTATTATCTATTAGGAATGACTGCAGTGTTGTATAATAATGATGCATTTTCTGCTGTACATTTCCAGAAAATTTACTCCTTAATGTTTGTATTTCCATTTGGGCCTTTTTCTTGGTTCTACTGATCCTATTCTCAGTTATGGTGGGGGGGGGGTGTTTTTCTTCCCCCACTGGGGTTCTACCTACTTATGATTGGTCATCATCAGAAAGAGGAAGAAGGACACGCCCCCACTGAAGTCTCTCTGGTAATGCCCACTATGACTTAAAACAAATTAACTGTGTAGGTGCCAAATACTTTGATCTCTAATATCTCTGCAACAGAAGAAATGCTAAAAATAATGTTTTATTGTACTCTGCAACCACTATTACATTGTGTGTCCAGTTCAACATGAAAAATTTGGCAAAAAGTGCAACTTTCAATAAGATCTACATTCTCAATGCCTTAAGTATAATACCGCTTTAGAAATTACCTACACATCTTCAGAGCTTTACCGTAATACTATATATTTCATATGTACCTAGCAAAGTAGCCGAACCATATGACAAAGCTGCAGAGTTCGGCAAGAAACATTCACGTATTCTGAAATACATTATCATTGGAATACTTTGTGCAGGTAAGATCTAATTCCTTATAAAAGTAAAAATATTAGTTTGTCTCCTGAAATCATAGCAGTAAAGATTTATTTGTCTAAGTTATTTTGTTTTAGGTGTGCATTAACTTTACAGGAATTTACACTTTTAATGAGTGTGGGGTTTTGACTCACACTCAGTCCCAGATTCGACAAACTGTTTTCAGCAGAATTTTGACTCAAAACGTTTGTGCATCTCTTAATTGTGCAAAAATGTTGCAACTTTTGACACCTTTACACCATTCCCATCCATCTCCACTATCTTTTTGAAAGTAAGTAGAGATTAGCAGGGAGGCAATGTGGTCAAACAGTACCGGCATGGAGAAAGATCAAAGAACGCCTGCACACTACAATATTTAGATCTGCGTCAGCAGGGCAGAGAGAAGGGCGCTTGCGCAGCAGCGCAATGGAGGATTCTGTGTGGATGATGTAGGACTCGTCATCCACACGGAGCAGGGAAGGTACACGACGATCGCAAGAAGATAGGAGGTGCCAGACTGAGACTGGCAATGCCTATTGCACTGGACTACTCCCCAGGTGAGTATAATAAAAGCTGTTTTTTATGTTATACAGAGCAGCCTGGGCACTTATATACAACCTTCTAAAATACTATATATAAGGGCTTACTGGTGGTGGCAACAGCTTATAAGGGACAAATCTGGCAACAGGTTCCCTTTAAAACTAATTTTGTTCATTTTAATAGGGTAGCATCATGTTGCGATTTTGGAAATGTAGTCAACATTTTGAAAAATGACTCCATGATGAAACGTAAATGCCAATCGCATGGCACATTAAAAGTATATTTTACAGATCACGTTCAAATGAAGAATACACTTGTCTGTATGAGTCCTAACACTGAATTTTTGCAGTGTTTTTAGGGCAAGAAATAAGCCTTTTATGCACAGCATACATTCTTTTTGGGAGAAGGTATAAGCTGCACTCAGGTGTTTGTTGTTAGTATCAATAAATATGATGTTTTTGCTTTTGATGTTTTTGACCCAAGTGATGATTTTTCCAAAAAGCTGAGAAGAAATGCCATTTTTATATTGTGTTTTACACATATTACTAAATTTTAGCAAACACTACTTGTGTGATGTGTTTATAAGACCTTTTCTGGTACATTTCCTATATGCATCAAAAGAAGAATAAAATACAAATAAAGTATATATTAACCATATAGCATTTATAGCAAAATCAATTAATTTTGGAAGCTTTTTTTTATTGTAGCAGTTCCCCGTCTTACTACTACATCCTCCCCAGCAGTATACTGTATATGGAATAAATTATATTATATTTACGCTTTCTGTTTTTCAGGGTATGCAGCCTACTTTATTGCAGCTTGTGTCCTGAACTTTAATCGTGCCATTGCCTTAGTAGTAATAACATGTGTGGTACTTTTCTTCTTGGCATATGACCTCTTTGTGGCACATTTTGGCAAGCATATTAAACGTTTCTTTACACCACTTGGTCGATGCTTGGGGAAACACAAAAAATGGATAAAGTGGTGAGTGTCTTATCTTCTAAAATGTCATCATGAATTTAACATACTCTAGAAAAAAACTAATTGTATGCTTTTTTTGTCACCAAAGAGCTAAACATATGCCAAATTATTCCCTCCTGGGTGTATGTTTTTGAAGAATTTATCATAAATCTCTTTTTATCATAAAGCGGACATAAGACACAGGAAGGAAGACAGACAGAGGGACATAGACAAAATATAGAAACACCAAATATTGCAGCCAAACACCAGCAGGGCTGCAAGAGATTCATCTTCAGCAACTTTAAGAGACTTGCTTCTTCCACTATGGTCAGTTTACAATAATGAGATTCTATAACTGACATCAGGTGATAGAACATGTGACTATTTTAAGGGAAGGGGAGTAGTCACAAACTGGCTGCACCTGAGATACAACAAAAAAACAACTCACCAAAAAGAGCCAATAGCCAACAGGTCAAACAGCAAAGCACTAGCAAGATGCCCCCTATGATAAAGGTGCGGGCATCACAGTGGCAGAATACTGATGAGGCACCCACTCTCAACCTATCATATCATGGAGGGAGTGGTGGCTGGTAATAAACATGCACACAGATGTGGTTTGCATAGGGTGCCAGTCACAAAGGTACGTTTGATGCACAGTTTCTGGCTTACTGCCTATTAGATCAGGCGGGCTACCCAGCACTATATAAGTGCCTCGGAAACCAGAGAAAAGACACTGCACATACAAGAAGGGGCACACCTTTTACATATGTAAATAGCAAAAAAACTTTATACAGTACAAAAAATCTATAAAAGCAATTAAAAACTTGACAATAAAAAACCACACACAAGAGCAGAACACTCCCCAAATTGTACACAATCCAATAGACTCAAAAGCAAATAATATCAAGTATATACCAGTATATTGTGAAAAAAGGCATAGAAGTCCACCTGGAAGAGCAAATATGTGCAATAAGTAGATCAAATATATAATAGATAATTGTTTTAAATGCTGATGTACAGGGGTTGGACAAAATAATGGAAACACCTGGAAACATCAACAAAAATTAGATTAATATGGTGTAGGTCCACCTATTGCGGCGATTACAGCCTCAATTCTCCGAGGTATAGATTCATACAAAGTGTGAATTGTTTCCAAAGGAATTTTAGCCCATTCTGCAGTTAAAACACCCTCCAGTTCTTTGAGCGACGATGGTGGTGGAAATCGACATCTAACTTGAATCTCTAAAATTGACCATGAATGCGCAATAATGTTGAGGTCTGGGGATTGTGGGGGCCATATGAGATGCTCAACTTCATTAGAATGTTCCTCATGCCATGCTTTAACGATTCTAGCTGTATGAATTAGTGCATTATCATCCTGAAAGATGGTGTTCCCCTCCGGGAACAGTGCTTGAACCATGGGATGCACTTGGTTGCCCAAAATGCCTAAATAATCTCGGCTGTTAATTCTTTCATGAAGGTATATCATTGGCCCGGCGGATCTCCATGAAATAACATCCCAGATCATCACAGAACCTCTGCCATGTTTTACGGTTGGGAGAAGACAGTCTGGAAGGAATGCTTCTTTCGGCTGTCTCCAAACGTACACTCAGCCAGAGGTCGGAAATAGAGTAAACAATGATTCGTTTGAGAATATCACATGTTTCCACTGCTCGAGGGACCAATTCTAGAGGTTACTACACCATGCAAAACGCTTGGACAAATTTGTCATTGAGAGCAGCGGTTTTCTAATTGCAGTTCTTCCGTGGAATCCAGATTTGTGCAGCACCCGACGAACAGTTTTCGTGGAAACTGTGTTCTGTAGCTGTTCATTGAGCCGTGATCTTGCGATGCTCTCTCACAATTCACTTTAGAGTCCAATCGTCTCTCTCAGTCAACTTCGACTTTCGGCCAGACCTGTGCTTTGCTGTGGACGTTTTTCCTTCTCTTTTAACCGCAGTCATTACTTTGGAGACAGTAACTCTTGACACGCCAAGCATGCAGGCACTTTCTGTTACACTAGCGCCTGCCATACGAGCACCAACAATTTGGCCTCTTTGAAAATCCGAGAGGTCTGCCATTGGTATCAGGTTCTCATCAATGTTCTTACAATTCTGCAAAACAAACAGTTAATTTACATACACATATCATATAACACAAATAATCAACTACAAAACATTAACATATGTCACGGTTTGCATGTTTATAACATATTTGAAGATTATGATGCCAAAACGTTAGCTGTTTCCATTATTTTGTCCAACGCCTTTATATAAGAAATATTAATACAAGGATATATATCACATTCCTATTCTACAATAGACCTTATCACATTCCCATATCATAATCCACTGTACAAGGGGTAAAAAGTGATAACCCAAGAAGAAACAACATATAGTGAGGCTGGCGTATAGTTAATGGTATAAATGATAACTTAACCTAAATAGTTCAATAAGGGACAATGGTGGTCTATGTCATAATGGGATCATATCTCTTTAAAATACAAGCATTAACCCATAAACGCACAGCACAGACGCTGAAAAAAATAATACTTATGTTCCGTAACATGGGAAGGCAAAGTTCAATAGGAAACAGGGGTAGTTTATATCATAATGGGATCATACCCCTGTAAAGTATAAGTATTAACCCATAGATGCACAGCACAGGTGCTGAACAATTATACTTATATAAGTGCTTCAACACATAGGACAGATGCCCCAAAGGGCCTGGCTGCAGCCTGCAGAAAATTGTGTAATAAAAAAATGATATAAAATGATGTTTAATAAAGTGAGGTATTGGTCCATATTTTGGCCAAAATATGTAAGCTCGTAACCCGGGCTCAAGGCTCCCCACGCTTACGTCCCTACACTAAATTTAAAATTATTCACAGAAAAGGACATAAATTCAAAACAAGTCAAAAAAACTCACCAAAAACAGCCATTAGCCAGCAGGTCAAACAGAACAAACCGAGAACTACCAACGAGGAAAGAATACTGAACCCTTGCTGAACCAAAAGAAAGCAAATACATTTAAAACCAAAGCAATGTGGGACTTAGATCCCAAACCTGTCACTCATCTCCCAAGGATGGGAGACCCTCGTGACAAATAAAATGTAAAAAAAAATAAATCGTAAGTTCAATTTCAGCAGTTTTTTATGAGATTCCAGAGTCAAAAATCAATATTTTATAATCCAAAAAATACCCACCTTACTTCTACCACTTACAAATAAGACATTTTGTTTTTTGTTTTTTTTTGTTGCAATCTGATCCCACAAAAGATTAAGGAAGATCACATACCATAAAAGCAAGATTTTACATTATATCGCATCTCAAAGAAATGTGATTTTTACATGTGATTTTGGGGATCTTTATTAAGGTGCAATATTCAAGCTACATTTCAATATTATGTACAATCTAAATTTTAAATGCTCACTTGCAATTTTAATAAAACTCTATGGGGAAATAATCAGGATTTGCAAAATCTGCAGAAATTCCAACATTTTGGGATCTTTAATATGTATTCACACTGTGACCTAGTATTGTCACGCTGTACTCTAAGATATACAATAGCAGTACAGCGCAGTAATGTGGGACTGAGAGGATTCCTGAAACTATCTGAGAAGGTAGTTAGCTGGTAAACCACTAGGGGGCGTAAAAGTGGAGGAAACGTATGGGCAGGGAATTCCCTAGCAGAGGTAATACTAGTCAAGCTCACCAGATGGCAGTAGAATCGTCAGTAAGCCGTGTCACAACATGAGGTCTTGTAAGTACACAAGGGCAAAGTCTAAACGTAGTCAGAGGGAAGCAAATAGTCAGTAGCTGGGAAATCAGAGCCTAGAAGCGAGGGGGAGTGGGAAGACAAGACAGAATTAAGGTAAACAGATAAGGAACGAACAGGGAGACAGCGGGAGAGACACTGATGGAAACAGACAACAGAGGAGGTTAACAGGTCAGGTGAACACGGAGGTCAGGAGGGGGCAGGGCTGACAACAGGTCACTCAAGAGCAGAACACAGCAGAGCCAGAAATATCACTGGTGAAGTGCAAGAGAAACAGTGCCCTAATAAAGCAGCCTGACCTCCAGAACGAGGCAGGAAGAATTAACCCCTAACGTGACCTGCATCAGAAGTGAAACTAAAAAAAGGCTCAGCTCCAGCTGAGCCAGGAGTCAATCATGACAAGTATGAAAATTACATGTACCGTATTTAAAAATAACCTATCACCAGATTTGGCGACTATAAGCTGCGGCCACCACCAGTGGGCATTCTAACATGCTGTATATAAGAGCCCAGGCCACTCTGTATAACGTAAAAATCACTTTATAATACTCACCTAAGGGGCGGTGCTGTGCAGACTGGTCAGATGGGTGTCTCCGCAGGGCAGATCAAAGTATTGTAGTGCGCCTGCGCCAAACCTCAATGCCGGCTAGTGTGCATGACGTAGGATGCGTCATGCACCCAGGCTTCAGAAGGAGGACAAAGATGGCCGAAAAAGGAGGCGCCGGACTCGTAGAACGGAGACACCCATCCGACCAGTCTGCACCGCACCGCCCATTAGGGAAGTATTATAAAGTGTTTATTATGTTCTATACAGTGGCCTGGGCTCTTATATACAGCATTTTAGAATGCTGTATATAAGAGCCCGGTGGTGGTGGGCGCAGCTTATAGGCCCCAAATCTGGTGACAGATTCCCTTTACAGTTGTTGAGCTCTGGCTGTGAGAATCCTTCAAACTGTATTCTTTCTGCTTAAAAAACCCAATGTAAAAATTGTTTACCTTATTTCCATTAAATTACCAGATAGTAGTATAATTATTCTAAAATTAGACAGACATGTAAATTATGAGTAGTGTATATACCAATGATTACAATAAATTAATAACGTAAATGTGCCATATCAATGTGAAATGAACGAAGAAAAATCCTTAGTGTATCTAATATATATTTTGTTTATTTTATGCTTTCAGGGTATTTGCTGTATTGGTTCTTATCGGTCTGATAGCCTGGTTGGCAGTGGACACAGCTAAGAGGCCTGCACAACTTATTTCTTTTGGAGGTGTCTGCATGTTTGTTATAGTCCTTTTTATTTTATCCAAGCACCATCGGGCAGTGAGTAAATAATTTATCTTGTCAACCAGTTTTTGCTTTTTTTTACTACAACTAGCAACTGTGAACAAGTTACTGCCCCACACCACCCATAATTATAATATAATAATAATAATAATATCTAATTTAGATTGTGGCATTTAGCATCAGGTAGTATTAGTTGCTTGTAAATCTGTCAGAGTAAGGATATATTCACACGTGGCATTTTTGCAGTATTTTTTTTTGCACCAAAAACCATAGTGGTGAGAGGAATATAGGAGCATTTTAGTTGTGTTTTTATGTGCATTTTTTGCAATTTTTAGTTGTGTTTTTCATCGATTCATTTGAATGGATGAAAGGTGCGGCTCAAACTATGAAATAATTGACGTGTTGCATCTTGGCAAAACCGCAGCAGGGCACAAAATAAGGTTGGGAAAAAAACACTGCATATGAGACTTTAAAAATCTCATTGATTATGATGGTACTGTAAAGTACCAAATATTCATAAAACGCTACAATAATGTGAAAAGATCCGTATGGCGTAATCTGCCATTTTTTACACTTGTTTAAGGATAACTGTATAAAAATTTTTAGGAATAGTCGCCATACCAAAGGAGGCAGACATACCACTAGTATTCTTCCGGCACTATACATTGTATCCAGTGTTAGTGTCAGGGAAGTACCAAGTAAGCGGTGGAAGGTAAGGGAAAGGGACCCCTACATCTACGGAAGAGTGAGATAGTGACCCCTGACCAAACTTACGGCTGGTCCCTGGGGTCTCTCACCATCCTAGATAGGTTTTGCAACAATGCCCTGAGTCGGATTCCCGATCCTAGGTATCCCTAGTGCTGGACCCTAAATAGGGAACGGATGAGATGAGCTCTTCGTCATCCCCAATAAACGCACAAGGAGGGCACACGGGAGAAAATGCAGGAACTACTTATCCAGAGATCACGCATGTAGAAGTTCTCAGGATAAGTATAAGCCGCTCGCTTGCAACCAGAGCTTGAATGAACTGAATAATTTCACCAGCACAAGTCCAGGGAAGGTGGAAGTATTTAAACACAAGGGGAATACTAATAATCAGCAACTAGATGGTTGTTTAGCTCCCCTGGGTCCTAAACTGGAATAGATGAAAATCCAGCAAGAAATCTACCTAGTTCAATGAATACTAACGGCAGGAACAACAGAACGTCAGAGAGCATTTAGCGCAGCCAAATGCTGTGACCTTCTATTGTCAGAAACCACATGACTGTCTGTCACTCATAACACATCCGTGACAGTTAGGTCTATCATTATATTCCTTATTTATCTATATCCATTGACATTAATGTTACACACCATGGATTTGTGAGGTATTTTACATGTATTGATATATATGTTCCAGCTTTATACGTCTATATTTGTTTACAATCTCTCTTTATGTTCTCATTTATACTTACAATCCACTTTTTACATATGTATGTCTATGGGGCATACTTTTACTTGTTAACCGCTTGTTAGACTCTTTATATTATAACTCATTTAGCCCATTATTTTCCTTTTTTATGATTAAAGGCCGCTTTACACGCAACGACATCGCTAACGAGATGTTGTTGGGGTCACGGAATTCGTGACGCACATCCGGGCTCATTAGCGACGTTGTTGCGTGTGAAACGCACGAATGACCGTTAACAATCAAAATGACTTACCTAATCGTTGATCGTTGAAGCGTCATTCCTTTCCCGATTATCGTTGCTGTTGCAGGACGCAGGTTGTTCGTCATTCCTGCGGCAGCACACATCGCTATGTGTGACACCACAGGAACGAGGAACATCACCTTACCTGCGGCCACCCGCAATGAGGAAGGAAGGAGGTGGGCGGGATGTTCGTCCCGCTCATCTCCGCCCCTCTGCTTCTATTGGACGGCCGTTTAGTGACGTCGCTGCGACGCCGCACAAACTGCCCCCTTAGAAAGGAGGCGGTTTGCTGGCCACAGCGACGTCTCTAGGCAGGTAAGTATGTGTGATGGAGCCTAACGATGTTGTGCGCCACGGGCAGCGATTTGCCCGTCACGCACAAATGACGGGGGCAGGTGCGATCGGCAGCGACATCGCTAGCGATGTCGCTGTGTGTAAAGTGGCCTACAGTTTGGCCTAAAGTACACTACATTTTGAATGCCTGCTTCCTATAGAGAAGCTGCCTTTCTTCTGTCATTTATTCACTTTTAAATCTTGTATTGATTTGTGTTTCAATTACATTTTATATATTTTCTATTTATATTTGCGTTATTATTGCTGAATACCAATTTATTGGATATTGGGTATATATTTTCTTGTTGGGCTAAATATGACATATGATGATTTTTGTACCAAACATGGACTTATTGTCTGTTGCTTGTTTAATCTGCTTGTTTAACCTTGTGGTCTGTGCAAAAAAAGTGTAAATACAGTGATTTCTTCTGCCATTTGCTAATACTGTAAATCTCTTAATGGCACTTTACTCGCTACAATAAATCTTACGATGTGTCGGCGGGGTCACGTCGTAAGTGACGCACATCCGGCATCGTAAGTATTATTGTAGCATGTAAAACCTCCGTGCAATTGCGATTGAACGAAAATCCGTTCATCGCATGCACGTCGTTCATTCCTCAAAAATTGAACGTCCGGTTGTGCAATGTTCCCGAGGCAGCACACATCGCAGTGTGTGACACCCCGGGAACATTGAACGACAATGCGGAAGGAAGGAGGTGGGCGGGATGTTTACGTCCCACTCATCTCCGCCCCTCTGCTTCTATTGGCCAACTGCCGCGTGACATCGATGTGACGCCGAACGTCCCTCCCACTCCAGGAAGTGGACGTTTGCCGCCCACATCGAGGTCGTATGGACGGGTAAGTACGTGTGACGGGGGTTAATCGTTTGTGCGGCACATTCAACAAATTGAACGTGCCGCACATACGATGGGGGCGGTTACGATCGCATACGATATCGTATGCAGAATCGTAACGTGTAAAGCAGGCTTTAGGTTGGGCAATCAATTAGCTGAACATTACTAAATATAAAAAGAATACTAAATATTCTGTGGATAGTTAATTGTGCTTTGTGATCACTCATCCACCACCAGTAACCTATTACTAGGGCACTAACACTCACCTAATCCACTACCTAACCCAATTTTTCTCATCTCCATTTCTCGAGTATCCCAACAGGTCAGGATTTAGGGGTATGCCATACAGAGAACACCTCCAGTAGTTCCTTGGGCACTGACAATAATTACATCACCTTTATAATACTAAAAAATCTTGAAATCAATACCTGTTGGAGGTAATTGAGGATGGGAGTTGAGAAACAGAGCTCTAATCTAACCTATGTCTTTTCTGAATGTTAGTACATGGGCATATAGAGCATATACAATAACATGCAAAAGAGTAACAATGTTTTGAACTTTTGACTTTCAGGTGCCATATCTCACCATCCACTACATCTTTAAGCATAAGACTACTTTCATTTTATAAACAATCATCTTGGCTTTCTCATACATAAATTAGACTCGTAGCTATTTAGTTATCAATTAGCTTTGTAGATTCTTGTCATGTGTGTGCATTGTTACTGTTTTGCTTGTGGTGTTTGAATTTTTCCTCTGTATACTACAAATTACAACCTGTTCTAACGTTTCCTAATAACTCAGTGTGTTATTAGATTTATTCCCAAGCGAAAAGTCACTGGTTCGAATCAATGAGCAGCCATGAAAATTTCCCAAGAAAAGATAAACAAAGCACTATCATCCAGCTCATTGATAGCGGTCTCTCGACCAATAAAATTTCCAAACTGCTTCATGTGAGTGCCATGACAGTTGGAAGAATACAAAATTAAGTCCATACATTACTCAAAAGCCAAGATGGGGACTTCCAGGCAAAATATCAGAGTCAACTCAACAAGTTGGCTCATCACAAGGTCTATCAGTTCAGGCACAACAAACATGGCAGTGGAGATGGCTTGTATGCTTCGTAATAGTGATATCGCAGGCGTCCATGTAAGCACTGTGCGATGCATGTTACCGAAGTCTGGAATGGTGGCCCGAAAAAAGGTGAAGAAGCCTCGACTTCAATATTATCATAAGAGGTGTTGGCTCAAGTTTTTAAAAAAAAAGTACAAAAAGTGGACAGTAGAAAATTCAAAATAGGTGGAGCGAAGAGATGAAAGTCAGTAGATTAGGTTCTAATGGGTGCAAATGAGTCTGGAAGAACCAAGGTCATAAGACGCTAACAAATTTAGAAATTGAAGTAATTGTCAAGTTCGGTGAAGGAAGCCTGATGATATGGGTTTGTTTCACAGCCAAAGGCGTTGAAAACTTCACCAGTATAGATTATTATTATTATTTATTATTATAGCGCCATTTATTCCATGGCGCTTTACAAGTGAAAGAGGGTATACGTACAACGATCATTAACAGTACAAAACAGACTGGTATAGGAGGAGAGAGGACCCTGCCCGCGATGGCTCACAGTCTACAGGGAATGGGTGATGGTACGATAGGTGAGGACAGAGCTGGTTGCGCAGTGGTCTACTGGATTGAGGGCTATTGTAGGTTGTAGGCTTGTTGGAAGAGGTGGGTCTTGAGGTTCCTCTTGAAGCTTTCCACGGTAGGGGAGAGTCTGATGTGCTGAGGTAGAGCGTTCCAGAGTATGGGGGATGCACGGGAGAAATCTTGTACGCGATTGTGGGAAGAGGAGATAAGGGAGGAGCAGAGAAGGAGATCTTGTGAGGATCTGAGGTTGCGTGCAGGTAGGTACCGGGAGACTAGGTCACAGATGTAGTGAGGAGACAGGTTGTGCATGGCTTTGTATGTCATGGTTAGTGTTTTGAACTGGAGTTGTTGGGTGATGGGAAGCCAGTGAAGGGATTGGCAGAGTGGCGAGGCTGGGGAGTAGCGAGGGGAGAGGTGGATTAAGCGGGCCGCAGAGTTTAGGATAGATTGGAGGGGTGCAAGAGTGTTGGAAGGGAGGCCAGAGAGCAGGAGGTTGCAGTAGTCGAGGCGGGAGATGATGAGGGCATGCACTAATGTTTTTGCTGATTCTTGGTTAAAGAAAGCACGGATCCGTGAGATGTTTTTGAGTTGTAATCGGCATGAGTTGAAGAGGGCTTGGATGTGTGGCTTGAAGGATAGAGCAGAGTCAAGGGTTACTCCAAGGCAACGAGCTTGTGAGACTGGGGAGAGTAAGCAACCATCGAGTTTGATGGAAAGGCTTGTTGGAGGAGATGAGTGAGGAGGAGGAAAGACAATGAATTCTGTTTTGTCCATGTTAAGTTTTAGGAATCGCGCAGAGAAGAAGGATGAAATAGCAGACAGACATTGTGGAATTTTGGTTAGTAGAGAGGTAATGTCAGGTCCAGAGAGGTAGATCTGTGTGTCATCGGCATAGAGATGATACTGGAAGCCGTAGGACTCTATGAGCTGTCCCCGGCCGAAGGTGTAGATGGAGAACAGCAGGGGTCCAAGAACTGAGCCTTGGGGGACACCGACAGATAGGGGGCGAGATGAGGAAGTGGTGTGAGAATGGGAGACGCTGAAAGTTCGGTCGGTTAGGTATGAGGATATCCAAGATAGGGCCAACTCTGTGATGCCCAGAGATGAGAGAATCTGTAGTAGGAGGGAATGGTCTACTGTGTCGAATTCAGAGGACAGCTCCAGGAGGAGGAGGATAGAGTAGTGTCGCTTGGCTTAGGTCATTAGTAGAGATGAGCGAACCGGTCGCGGTTCGGCTCGAGGTCGGTTCGCCGAACGGAGCTCCCGTTCGAGTTCGGTTCGTCGAACGTTCGACGAACCGAACTCGAACTGCATAGGAAACAATGGCAGGCAATCACAAACACATAAAAACACCTAGAAAACACCCTCAAAGGTGTCCAAAAGGTGACAAACAACTCACAACACAAACACATGGGAAAGTGACAAGGACAAATTCTCATGTGAAAACAAAACAGCGTTACGAGGAAAAAGAGGACGAGACACAGATATAGGCATGGCATGCCCTTCTAAAATCATGTAAAACACCGCAAGGTGACTCCAAGCGGAGTCTCCCTTTTTTTCCAAAAATTGTGCCCCACACACACCCACCCATTCAGTGGCAGCACTTGTGCCCTAGTTGTACACTTCACAGCTAGATTTGCATCAAGGACATTCAAAAATACGCCATACTTAACCGTCCCCAGGATGACACCGGGGTAGGTAGCAAAGTCTTTCCTTATCCCAGCTCTGTTCATCTTGGATCATTTTTAAAAAACACAGCAAGCAAGGGTTACTCCAAGCGGAGTCTCCCTTTTTTTTCCAAAAATTGTGCCCCACACACACCCACCCATTCAGTGGCAGCACTTGTGCCCTAGTTGCAAACAGGATGTTTTGATTTGCATCAAGCACATTCAAAAATACGCTATTCTTAACCGTCCCCAGGATGACACCGGGGTAGGTAGCAAAGTCTTTCCTGATCCCAGCTCTGTTCATCTTGGATCATTTTTAAAAAACACAGGAAGTAAGGGTTACTCCAAGCGGAGTCTCCCTTTTTTCAAAAAATTGGGCCACACAGACACCTTATCAGTGGCAGCACTTGTGCCCTAGTTGCAAACAGGATGTTTTGATTTGAATCAAGCACATTCCAAATCCACAAGCATTTACTCTCCCCAGGATGACACAGGGGTAGTAAATTCCTGGTGGATCCATGACTTGTTCATTTTGATGAACATTAGTCTGTCCACATTGTCACTGGACAGACGCGTGCGCTTATCTGTCAGCACACACCCAGCAGCACTGAAGACACGTTTAGAGACAACGCTGGCAGCTGGACACGACAAAATCTCCAAGGCGTAGCTGGAGAGCTCTGGCCATTTTTCTAGATTTGAAGCCCAAAATGAGCAAGGCTCCATTTGCAAAGTCATGGCATCGATGTTCATTTGGAGATACTCCTGTATCATCCTCTCCAGCCGTTGACTATGTGTCAGACTTGTTGTCTCTGGTGGCCTTGCAAAGGAGGGTCTAAAAAAATTATGAAAAGATTCCATAAAATTGCTGTTACCAGCACCAAATACAGTCCTACTGGTACGGGTAGACTGTTGAAGATGACGAGACCGTCCCATGTTTGTCAAGTTACAACTGGGAGAATCACTCCCTGCACCTGCACGGTTGTTTGGTGGAAAAGCCGAGCTACGATCGAGTAACAGCTTCTGCTGATACTCCTGCATACGTGCGTCCCTTTCTATGGCTGGAATTATGTCACAAAATTTGGACTTGTACCGGGGATCTAATAGTGTGGCAATCCAGTAGTCATCATCACTTCTAATTTAGACAATATGAGGGTCATGTTGGAGGTAGTGCAACAAGAAGGCACTCATGTGTCTTGCGCAGCCATGCGGACCAAGTCCACGCTGTGTTTGTGGCATAGAGGTGCTACCCGTTCTTTCTTCCTCTGACATCTCCCCCCAACCTCTTTCAACTGAAATTTGACCAAGGTCTCCCTCATCTGCTGAGTCTTCCATGTCCATGGACAGTTCGTCCTCCATTTCTTCATGTTCTCCTGCACCTTCCTCAACATTTCGCCTGCTACTATGCGCCCTTGTTGATCCCTGTCCCCCATGGTCCCATGCCTGCTGCATTGGTGATGATGAACGTCTGGACCTTGGTGATGTTGTTGTCCCTTGCGCATATGAATCCTCCTGTAGTTCCTCCCCTTCCTGTTGTCCCACCCCCTGACTCCGAATAGTGTTTAGCGTGTGCTCCAGCATGTAAATGACTGGAATTGTCATGCTGATAATGGCATTGTCAGCGCTAAACATATTCGTCGCCATGTCGAAACTGGGCAGAAGGGTGCATAGGTCCTTGATCTGAGACCACTCCATCAGGGTGATCTGCCCCACCTCTGCATCTCGTTGGCCCAGGCTATACGTCATGACATATTGCACCAGGGCTCGGCGGTGCTGCCACAGTCGCTGTAACATGTGGAGAGTCGAATTCTAGCGTGTCGCCACATCGCATTTCAGGCGATGAACCGGCAAGCCGAAAGACTTCTGGAGAGATGCAAGTCGCTCAGCTGCGGCGGTTGAACGGCGGAAGTGAGAAGACAGTTTTCGTGCCCTGGTCAGAAGGCCATCTAGGCCGGGATAGTGTGTTAAGAATTGCTGGACAACAAGGTTCAACACGTGAGCCATACAAGGCACGTGTGTCACCTTGCCCAGGCGAAGGGCCGCACCCAGGTTTGCAGCATTGTCGCACACGGCCTTACCAGGCTGCAGGTTGAGTGGAGACAACCATTTATTAAACTCGGACCACAGAGCTGACCACAACTCCTCAGCTGTGTGACTCCTATTCCCAAGACATGTCAAGCTAAAGACCGCCTGATGCTGTTGCGCTCTGCTGCCAGCATAGTAATGAGGGGTGCGTGATTCCTTCTGCGCAGTGAGAACGCTGGTGGCCTGACCAGGCAGGCTTGGGGCGGAGGTGGAGGACCCAGATGAGGTGGAGGAGGCAGAAGCAGTGGCGGAACCTTGACAGATAGAGGATTGACACACAAGTCGTGGGGACGGCAAGACTTCTGCAGCAGACCCTTCACCATCTAGCACCATAGTTACCCAGTGCCCAGTCAGCGACATGTAACGTCCCTGTCCATGCTTACTGGTCCAAGTATCGGTGGTGAAATGCACCCGTTCACTCACAGAGTTTCTCAAGGAAGCGGTGATGTTGTGTGCGACATGCTGGTGTAGCGCGGGCACACCTTTCTTAGAGAAGTAGTGGCGACTAGGCATCTGGTACTGGGGCACAGCGACAGACATAAGGTCTCTAAAATCCTGTGTGTCCACTAGGCGGAAAGGCATCATTTCGGTAGCCAAGAGCTTACAGAGGGATAGAGTCAACCTCTTAGCTTTGTCATGGGTCGCAGGAAATGGCCTTTTATTTGACCACATCTGAGGGACAGAGATCTGGCTGCTGTGTGTAGACGGTGTTGAGTAGGGTGTCCCTGTAAAAATGCAGGTTTGTGAGGAAAGTGCAGGCGGAGACATGATGTTGCCTTCATCCAACGTTGGTGCTATCGATGTCTGAGAGAGCTGTACACACTCACTTGTTTCCCCTTCCAAACCAACTGACGACCTACCAAGCAAACTGCCTGTTGCGGTTACAGTGGTGGAAGTTGTGCGTGGAAAACCAGGTGTGACAGCTGTCCCCACAGTCCTAGAAGATGAAGAGCGCGCAGATGCACTGGAAGGGGCAGGCCGTGGATGGTCGCTCCGCTAGGCCGCATTGCAGCATGGTGAGCTTCCCACCGGGACCTATGATATTTATTCATGTGACGATTCATGGAAGAAGTTGTCAAACTGCTGAGGTTTTGACCTCTACTAACAGAATCACGACAAATTTTACACATCACATAATTTGGGCGATCTTTTGCCATGTCAAAAAAGGACCAGGCTAGGCAAGGCTTAGAGGGCATGCGACCTGCTGAACCCCCCCGACTAGTGCTCAGAGGCAGAGTGGTGGCTGATGATGCAGTTGTAGACGTGCTACCAGTGCTCCGACTCTGTCCAGGAAGGCGCAAGGTAACTTCGTCGTCGGTTGCATCCTCCTCCACCGCCTCTGTTGACCTCCTCGAGTGCCTGACTGGGGGTTGACAGTAGGTGGGATCTAGAACTTCATCATCAATTGTTGTGTTTGCACTCCCCTCCCCCTCAGACCGAGCCTCTTCTTGCCCTGACCGAATATTTAAGTTGTCATCCCAATCTGGTATCTGGGTCTCATCGTCATCAGTATGTTCCTCATTGTCTATAACCACAGGTGTTACAGTTTGTGACAAAGGGTCAACATTACGCTCAGAAACTTGGTCCTCACGGCCTGAATCAGAGTTACAAAGGTTCTGGGCATCACTGCAGACCATTTCCTGGTCTGTACTCACTGTAGCTTGGGAGCAGACCTCTGATTCCCAGGCTATAGTGTGACTGAACAGCTCTGCAGACTCAGCCATCTCAGTTCCACCATACTGTGCAGGGCTGATGGAGACTTCAGAGCTGGGAGAAAGCAAGTTTGATTGGGATGACAACTCAGAGGACTGGTGTTTTTTGGATGCGGTACTTGAAGTGGCTGAGAGGGCACTTGTTGGACCACTTGAGATCCATTCAAGCATTTTCCTTTTTTGGCCATCATCTAGCTTTGTTCCTGTTGTTCGTGTCCGTAAAAAAGGGAGCACATCGGATTGTCCATGGTAAGTAGTAGACATCTTACTTTGGCTGGTAGATGGTCTATCTTCAGCAGATGATAATGGAGCTTTGCCACCTTCCCAACGGACAAACCCTTTTTTTCCTTTTCCACCACGCCTCTTCCCCTTTCCACCAGCATCTGTCATTTTGCCACTCATGTTGATTGCGACAAGATTGTGCACTTAAAATGTGGTAGTAAAAATTGAGAGGTGGTGTAGATTTCAGCGGTGGTCTAGCTTTATTAACAGCAGAATAATAAAGAATAAATATCCCTGACAATGCAATTACGGCCCTTAAACTGGCAGCATAAATTGCTAGTATAATGGCTTAGTAACAATGAGTTGGAGTGTGCAATGCAGGCAGACGTGCTGCAAATATCTTTGCACTAGTGGGACTATACAGAAGTCCAACAGCCACGTTTAGGATGCCACTAAGTTCACTCAGTGTTTGCTAGTATAATGGCTTAGTTATAATGAGTTGGAGTGTGCAATGCAGGCAGACGTGCTGCAAATATCTGTGCACTACTGGGACTATACAGAAGTCCAATAGCCACGTTTAGGATGCCACTAAGTTCACTCAGTGTTTGCTAGTATAATGGCTTAGTTATAATGAGTTGGAGTGTGCAATGCAGGCAGAGGTGCTGCAAATATCTGTGCACTACTGGGACTATACAGAAGTCCAATAGCCACGTTTAGGATGACACTAGGTACACTCAGTGTTTGCTAGTATAATGGCTTAGTTATAATGAGTTGGAGTGTGCAATGCAGGCAGACGTGCTGCAAATATCTGTGCACTACTGGGACTATACAGAAGTCCAACAGCCACGTTTAGGATGCCACTAGGTTCACTGAGTGTTTGCTAGTATAATGGCTTAGTTATAATGAGTTGGAGTGTGCAATGCAGGCAGACGTGCTGCAAATATCTGTGCACTACTGGGACTATACAGAAGTCCAATAGCCACGTTTAGGATGACACTAGGTACACTCAGTGTTTGCTAGTATAATGGCTTAGTTATAATGAGTTGGAGTGTGCAGAGGACAGGAGGGTACAGTGCCAGGGTTGTGGGTCTCTGGGTAGAGGAATGGAAGCCTGCCTTTCTATTCCCTCCTAATGGGAAAATGCAGCGAGGAAATGCCTGACCTTAGCTACACAGACGCTGTCATCTTGTGTAGCTGTTAAACTCTGTTTTCAGGACCTGTCACATATGGCTCTGACCCTGCCCGTATGAGCCCTTAAAAGGACTGATAGAAAGTGCTATCCCTAAGCTGTCCAGCGCTGTGTATGGAGCGCATACAGCAGTATCGGCGATAGGACTCAGGACGGAGCTGCGCCAGTGATGTCTGACACCAAGGACGCAGAAGAGATATTGGCGTCCGTACGGGCAGATACTCGTTTTTATAATGCAGGGACATGTGACATGGACATCCTATCACACATGCCGTTGCTTGTCTGGCTAAAAGTCCACTTAGCTGTGTGTGTGTCTGGGATTGGCTGACATGCTGGCCCTCCCCACTACACGCGCGCGCTTAGGGAAGGAAGACAAGGAAAAAAAAAAAATGGCGATCGCCATTATCCATACAGCAGTGATCTGAATGCGCTGTTCCCGCACACTATACACTGAAATGTCATAATAGTGTGAGTCACAGAGTGACTTACACTATTACAGCGGAAAGCCAGCTAGGAATTAGCTGTTTTTTTGCTGCTAGAACCGTTCTCGAACGTATCTAGAACTATCGAGCTTTTGCAAAAAAGCTCGAGTTCTAGTTCGATCTAGAACAGCCCCCAAAATCACTCGAGCCGCAAACTGGAGAACCACGAACCACGAACCGCGCTCAACTCTAGTCATTAGTGACTTTAGTTAGGGCAGTTTCAGTGGAATAATGCGGTCGGAAGCCAGATTGTAGCTGGTCAAAGAGAGAGCAGGAGGAGATGTATGAGGACAGTTCAAGATGGACATGCTGTTCTAGAAGTTTTGAGGCATAGGGGAGAAGGGATATGGGGCGATAGTTTGACACAGAGGATGGGTCAAGGGAGGGCTTTTTGAGGATGGGTGTGATTGAGGCATGTTTAAAGCATGAAGGGAATACACCAGTTGTTAGTGATAGGTTGAAGAGATGGGTTAGGGCTGGGATGAGGACTGCGGTGATGTTGGGGATGAGGTGCGATGGGAGGGGGTCCAGTGCACAGGTTGTTAGATGTGATCTTGAGAGTAGAGTGGAAAGATTGTTTTCTGTCATGGTGGAGAAGCTGGATTTGGAGGAAGAAGGCTGAGTAGCTATGATGAGGGGCTGTGGTGATTGTAGGCCAAAGCTTGCTCTGATGTTGTCAATCTTCTGCTTGAAGAAAGAGGCAAAGTCTTCAGCTGAGAGGAGAGGAGAGGGAGGTGGTGCTGGAGGACGGAGGAGAGAATTAAAAGTGTTTAATAGCTGTTTAGGGTTGTGAGAGAGAGAGGATATGAGGGATGAGAAGTAGGTTTGTTTTGCAGCAGTGAGTGTGGACTTGAAAGTGGTGAGGGACTCTTTATATGCAATGAAGTGCTCAGTGGAATGAGACATCTTCCATCTGCGCTCAGCAATTCTGGAAGCCCGTCTCAGTTCTTTAGTCTGCCTCATGTGCCAGGGTTGCCTGTTGATTGTGCGGGTTTTGGTGTGTGTGAGGGGGGCGGCTGATTCAAGAGCTGCAGAGATTGTAGTGTTGTATAAAGTTGCAGCAGCATCTGCATCGTGTAGAAATGCAATGTCTGTGAGAGGGAGAAGGGACTGAGAAAGGGCGTGTAAATCAATGTGTTTTATATTTCTGCTAGGGTGTGAAAGTTTGTGGAGGGGTGGTTGCGTAGTTGGAGAAGAGAGGGAAGAGAATGTGAGTAGGTTGTGGTCAGACAGGGGGAGAGGTGAGTTGATAGATGTGAGTATCCTACAAAATGAGTTACTTTGTACACTCAAATACTAGGAGTATGACTAGTATGCACCAACATTGGGAAAGTGTAGAAGAGACCAGGGATCACATTTTGGTCGAGACATGCTCGATTCTGATCAACAACATGCCCAGGCAGTGTTGAAAGCCAAAGGTGGATTTACAAAATAATAAGAAAGTAATGAAATTTTAAATTTTTAGGAGAAAAACCATAGCAATGCAGGGACATGACAAGAATTTGCATAACTAATCATAACCTAAATACTTGAAAGTCAAATTTATGTGTGAGATAGCCAAGCCTATAAAATGAAGGTAGTCTCATGGTCAAAGCTGTAATGGATAGTAAGATATGGATCCTGAAAGTCAAAAGTTGAAAACATTGTTACCCTTTTGCTTGTCAGTGTATATTCCTTCTGTAAGAATTGCAGGAACTATTTGACAAAGCTAATAGATACTGATGAAGTCTAATAATTTCATCTTGAAAATTAGTCATTTTGTAAATCATTTGCGTTATTTGTCTTAAGTTTGAATGTTCACTAATGCTGTATTCCACCTATTGAATTCCCTTGATTGTTTGCCATGAATACTCACTGAGACTGTACAGAGTGAAATTGTCTTGTACACCTGATAATATGTAAAGTGCATGCATCATCTGATTACGTAAAGAAATCTGATGCTGATCTTTGTGCACAACCTGAAGACAGTAATGATCTTCTGCTTGACCATGTTCGCTCAAGCGATCTCGTTGGGGTCACGGAATTTGTGACGCGCCTCCGGCTGCTTTAGCGATGTCATTGCGTGTGACACCTTTGAGCGATTTTGCATCGTCGCAAAAACGTGCAAAATCGCTAATCGGTGCCCCCCCTATTCTCAATTATCGTTGCTGCTGCAGGTACGATGTAGTTTGTCGTTCCTGCGGCAGCACACATTGCTATGTGTGACACCGCAGGAACCAGGAACCTCACCTTACCTGCGGCCGCCCGCAATGCGGAAGGAAGGAGGTGGGCGGGATGTTACATCCCGCTCATCTCCGCCCCTCCGCTTCTATTGGACGCCCGCTTAGTGACGTCGCTGTGACGCCGAACGAACCGCCCCCTTAGAAAGGAGGCAGTTTGCCGGTCACAGCGACGTCGCTAGGCAGGTAAGTAGTGTGTCGGATCTGAGCGATGTTGTGCGCCACTGGCGGGTACACACGCTAGCGATATCGGTAACGATATCGCAGCAAGTAAAGTGGCCTTAACACAGGCCAATACACCTTCTAAAACATATTTTTGTAAAAAATGCCACTAATAGTAATATTGCTACTAGTACTATTAATACTATAGTAAATTACTGTTGTAAAGCATGTATATGTTTGTTGGTCATAGTTATCTTGGCATGAAAAGTGACCATAATTTTTGGGTAAGATTGGATTAATGACAGCAATGATTCTGAACAGATCAATAAACCGAGGTCCTAACTTAAGTGAAGGCACCTTAAGCTTAATGTTTTTAGTAGACACACACAGGTCCTTACCAGGCAAATGTCTACAGTTAGCTGCACTCGTATACTGTACTTAGAACCCATGTCACAGAAATGCCAGAAATGCTGCTGAACCTTCTACCATGTAGACAATAATGCTAAGAGCAATTGGTCCTCCGCAGATACCACTGATGAGTGCCCCTCCTGAAATGTACAGAACTGGGAATGACAACCATAACCAAAAAAAAAGATAGATACACCATATGATTCATGGCGACGATTATTGATAGCAAATTCGGTAAAAGGAAGGAATGAGGACCACTCCTCCTGATTTTCTGAAACAAAACAACGCAAATACTGCTCCAATTTTTGATTCATGCTTTCTTTTTGTTCATTAGACTGAGGATGGAATGCCAATGAATGAGATATTTTAATCCCTAAACGAGAGATCCTCTACCAGAAATAGCGATCAATACATATTACAAGTGACATGGCACACTTAAGAGAGGGAGATGTTTCATACATTACCAATGCCTCTTAACCCTCTTCGACAGATTGGACATAATTTCACACGAAACTACAAATATGGGCCTGACAAAATTGTTTGTACCATCAACTTAATGTTTGGTTGCTCACCCTTTCAAATAAATAACTGCAATCAATCATTTCTTATACCAATCAAGAAGTGTCTTACACTGTTCAACTGAAATTTTGGACTGCTCTTCTTTTTCAAACTGCTCCACGTCTCTCATATTTGAAGGGCGCCTTCTCCCAACAGCAATTTTAAGATCTCTCCACAGGTGTTCAATGGGATTTAGATTTGGACTCATTGCTGCCACTTCAGAACTCTCAAGTACTTTGTTTTTGTCCATTTCTGAGTGCTTCATAAAATACAGTATGTTTGGTATCATTGTCCTGCTGAAAGACCCAACCCATGACATAGGACCCAAACCCAGCTTCCTGATACTGAGCACTACATTGCAACCAAAAATCTTTTGAAAATCTACAAATTTCATGATGTGTTGCACACAGTCAAGTGCCAGAGGCAGCAAAACAACTCCCAAAACATCTTTAAATGTTCACCATATTTCACTGTAGGTATTATGTTCTTTTCTTTGCAGGCCTCATTCCATTTTTGGTAAACTGTAGAAATATGTGCTTTACCAAAAAGCTCTATCTTGGTCTCATCTGTCCACAAGACACTTTACCAGAAGGATTTTGGCTTACTCAAGTACATTTTGGCAAACTGCAGACTAGCATTATTATGTCTGTCAGCAGTGGGGTCCTGCTTAGTCTACTGCCATAGAATTTAATTAAATTAAAATGTTGCCAGATAGTTTGCACTGAAACTGATGCACCCTGAGTCTGCAGAGCAGCTTGAGTTACTTTGGAACTTGATTGGGGATGCTTAACCATCATCCGAACTATGCTGCATTGCACGTTTTCATAAATTTTTCTCTGCTCTCCATGTCCAGGGACATTAGCTACAGTGCCATTGGCTGTGAACTTCTTGATTATATTGTGCACCATGGACAAAGGAACATCAACATCTATTGAGATGGACTTGCAAGTTGTAACCTTGAGATTGTTGATATTTTTCAACAATTTTAGTTCTCAAGTCCTCAGACAGCTTTCTTCTCTTTCTTTCTCCATGCTTAGCATGGCACACACCAGCACACATTGCAAAGACTTGAGGTCAAATTCTCCCCTTTTTATCTGCTTTCAGGTGGGATTGGCATATTGCCCACACCTGTTACTTGCCACGCGTGAGTTTGAACAAGCATAACAAGCTTCAAACAAAATTGTTTACCCACAATATTGGAAAGGTGCTAACAATTTTGTCCAGCTTATTTTTGGGGTTCGTGTGAAATTATGCCTTATTTGCTTTTTTTTTCCTCTGCTGTGTTCAACTATAGCTTGGCACAGGGCGTTAGTCATGGGGGAGGTCTGCGTTTTCTGCACCCTGGCACTTTACAAGAAGTATGGGGAACTGCCTGGCTGTGTGGACTTGTGATGTGAGTTTGGTACACATGGTATGTTTGGTCCACATCTTGCTGATTGCTTCAGCTGGCCACGACCAGATATTAACCTATTCAAGAAGAGAGACCACCAGTTAATTAAAAACAATGTAGTAATTTTACTTAACAGTCCTTTAATGACAACTATGACACGATATCGGGCACACAATTTCTCGTATGTTTCATTGACACAGAGCAACTTCAGAAACACTCTCTTTACTCCCACTTCTGTTGTTCCTGTCCAGTCAAATATGTTTTGTTGCACCACAACGCAGTCTAGCACCACAGCAGAGTACATGAAAGTCATTTTATCTTTCCGTGGTTCCATGTCTGATTCCCCTTGTAAAAGACAGATTTCTCCAAAATGACGGACTCAATCTTCAAGCTCTCTGACACCTAGGAAACTCCTGCCAGGGGCAATCCTTCATCTCACGCTCTAGTCCATCTTGCGCTGTTACCTTTGAAAGCCATAGGCTGCTCTGGAGCCTACTGCCAAGCGTCATTCTCTGAACCCTTCCAAATAGGTCACTTTGGTCTATGGTCAATACTTGGACCTGATGCTGTCCTTTACACTGTGTCTCTACCACTCACCTTGTGTCTTGGTTTGTCCTTTAGGATCAAATACAAAAAAGATCTCCGGCACTCCAATGCAAGAAGGATAATGAACACAGTCTGGGTATCTTTCATGCTTTTTTTATTATTATAATTGTGAAAAGGAAAAGTCTGTCTCAATGTTTCGGTCTCGATGGGACCTTTTATCGAGAGTTCTATCAGACTAGATAAAAACAATACAAGAAAAATGTTACACACAGTGGGTCAAAAAATACAAACATTGACATAAACATAAAACATGATGAACTTCGTACATTCAAGTTTCTATACAAAGTGTATAAAAATAAAATTACATAACAGATATCTGTATATACATCAATAGATCTTATGTACGAACGAAACATAAGGTAAGTACTACCCGTGTCTGAGGAGCAAAGAAACAAAAGAAATCCCAAAATTAGGGAATGCTATGAATAAAATCTCTATGTGTATGTAACAAGAGGTGACTAGAAAAGGGAGGAGAAAGGTACACATACCTAGGAAATTAGAGTAAGGGTACGATTTGCACAAGCTTGGAACTGAGTGGGTCACCACCCGAAAAGGTAGGTAAATCAGTGAATGCACTAGACGAAAAACAAGAGTCCATTAAGGTCATCAAATGAATCATATAGTCAGGGCCGGATTATAGGCGGGGCAGACGGGGCTCCCGCCCAGGGGCCCCCACCACAAGAGCTTCTGAGGGGGCCCCCACCACCATCAGTGTGGGCGCCATTTTATTAACGCCGCAGTGTGGTTCAGGACCGCACTGTACCTTTAAAGAATTTCAATCCCGGCCGTCACTTTTCTGCAGACACGCCCACTGCACGCTGTGTGGGCTGCGTCTGCTAGGATGACGTCACCGCGCACCTGTTGCTGCTTCTAAGTTCCTGTCATAGAGGAGCTCGTGGGAGGACAGGAGGTCTCAGTGGATCCCGGTAAGTATGATGTTATTAATCATGGTGCCGGCCGGGCAGGAGGCTGCAGTGAGGAGGGAGCAGGATGCCGCTGATAACACCAGACCGGATTCCATAGTGTCAGCGGCAGCTCTGCCCGATATCAGTGTGAGTTATTGCCGGAGTTTGAACTGCAGCAGATCAGGTCGGGCTGTCAGTGCCGGGTCATCGGCTGCAGCCTCATCTCTCCCCTGCAATAACTCACACTGATCTTCAGCAGAGACATCACTACACAGAATCCTGCACTGATCACATCTGAGCCTGCAGCACACATTACACTATATGGCCCATATTACATATAGAATATGTGAGGTCCTGTAGGTCCAGGTGTGATCAGTGCAGGGCATTGTATATCTGTGTACATGGTATATCACATCCAGTGTACAGAGCAGTGTGATATACTGTGTACACACATCAGATGGTATATAATAATGTGTATATTCTATAACATCTGGTGTCTGTATCACAGTAAACCCGGTCAAATGCCGGGGGGGCCCACTCACGGTGGCAGGAGTGGCGTAGCGCTAGTAAGGGGGGCCCGGTGCCCGCGCTGCCTCCCCCGCCGAGGATCGCGCTTTCAATTGTATCAGCATCGCAGCTGCCGATACAATTGAGAGCAATGATGAGATGGAGCGGCACGCTCTCTCTCATGATTCTCCTCGCTGTGTCTGTCGGCATTCTGACAGCTCTGCAGCAGAGCGTGGTGACGTGATCACTGCGCGCCTGCTGAGAGGTCAGAGAAAGCGACAGCAGTGGACGCGCTGAGGAGACCGGAGCAGCGGGGGAACGAGGAGAAGTGAGTATGTACAATCACTGTGGCCAGACGACCATGGGGGTGCATTAAATGATATGGCGGCTGTATACTACATGAGGGTGCCTAATGCTATCTGGTTCTGCACTGTGCTATATATGGACTGTATACTACATGAAGGTGCCTAATGCTATCTGGTTCTGCACTGTGCTATATAGGGGCTGTACACTATATGAGGATGCCTAATGCTATCTGGGTCTGCTTTTTGCTATATACAGGCTGTATACTACGTGAGGATGCCTAATGCTATCTGGCTCTGCACTGTGCTATATAGGGGCTGTGTACTATGTGAAGGTGCTTAATATTATTTGGTCTGCTCTGTGCTATATAGGGGCTGTGTATTATGTGAGGATGCCTAATGCTATCTGGGTCTGCACTGTGCTATATAGGGGCTGTGTACTACATGAGGGTGCCTAATGCTATATGGGTGTGCATTGTACTATATGGGGGGCTGCATAGTGCCATATGGGGGCTGCATAGTGCCATATGGGGGCTGCATAGTGCCATATGGGGGCTGCATAATGCCATATGGGAGCTGCATAATGCCATATGGGGGCTGCATAATGCCATATGGGGGCTGCAAAATGCCATATGGGGGCTGCATAATGCCATATGGGGGCTGCATAGTGCCATATGGGGGCTGCATAGTGCTACATGGGGGCTGCATAATACTATATGGAGGACTATGGGAGCTTCATAACACTATATGGAGGAATATGGGGGCTGCATAATACTATACCCCCAGAGTTGTATGTCCTCTACACCCCAGAGCTGTATATCCCCAGAGCTGCATGTCATCCCCCCACCTCAGAGCTCTTTGTCCCCCCCACCTCAGAGCCACTGCCCCCCTCTAGAGCTGTATGCCCCCCATTGCTATGTACCCCTTTCCTCAGTAATATGGATGTCCCCAGTAATGTGTATGTCCCCAGCCTCTCTTGTGATGTATATACAGCAGTGTTAGTGTTCTCTATGTGCGGCCATGTCTGTTAGTGTCAGCCACCAATCAGCGTGGCACAGACACATGCCCAGGAGGAGTTGGATGGAGACAAGCGGGGAGGTGAATGAGGCTGTTGCCGGCTTCCCAATATTAAAAATTAGATAAAAATATAAAAATTTGTCTGTGTATGCATGTGTGATGCGTATCTATGTGTCATCTATGTATGTCGGTGTGTATGACTGTGTCTAGATTTATGTCTGTTTATATGTGTTTTTGTGAATTTGTCTTTAAATATATACTGTATGTGTACGTATGCCTGTATGTGTATGTACAGTATCTGTGCATGTCTATGTGTGGATGGGGCCCACTGAGACTCTTTCGCCCAGGACCTACAAAAACATGGAGCCGGCCCTGCGTGTACCAGTCATGTATTCTCCTGTACACTGTACAGGGGTGTACCTTTGGGGGGCATGCGGCATATCTGCCCCTGCACAGCAATCAAGGGGGCACCATTGGAAAATGTGAGGCAGCAGTATGGTGGGAGAAAATTGTAAGTGGACAGTATTGAGAAAGAAAAGTGTGAGGGGCATAGAATGGAGACTGGGTAGTGGGGGAGGGGGGATAAGCAGTATAGAGAAGGGGCAGTATGGTGGCCAGTGTGAGGGCACAGTATGGAGGGCAGAGTATGCTGAGGAGGGTGAATGTAAGACTGAGGTGCAGTATGGTGACTGGATAGTGAAGGAGGTAGGCAGTATAGAGAAGGGGCAGCATGGTGGCCAGTGTGAGGGCACAGTATGGAGGGCACAGGATGCTGAGAAGGGGGAAAGTGAGACGGAGATACAGTATAGTGACTGGATAATGAAGGAGGTAGGCAGCATAGAGAAAGGGCAGCATAGTGGCCAGTCTGAGGACACAGTATACTGAGGAGGGGGAATGTGAGACTGAGGTGCAGTATGGTGACTGGATAGTGAAGGAGGTAGGCAGTATAGAGAAGGGGCAGCATGGTGGCCAGTGTGAGGACACAGTATGGAGGTCACAGTATGCTGAGGAGGGGGAATGTGAGACTGAGGTGCAGTATGGTGACTGGATAGTGAAGGAGGTAGGCAGTATAGAGAAGGAGCAGCATGGTGGCCAGTGTGAGGGCACAGTATGGAGGACACAGTATGCTGAGGAGGGGGAATGTGAGACTGAGGTGCAGTATAGTGACTGGATAGTGAAGGAGGTAGGCAGTATAGAAAAGGGGCAGCATGGGGGCCAGTGTGAGGGCACAGTATGGAGGTCACAGTATGCTGAGGAGGGGGAATGTGAGACTGAGGTGCAGTATGGTGACTGGATAGTGAAGGAGGTAGGCAGTATAGAGAAGGAGCAGCATGGTGGCCAGTGTGAGGGCACAGTATGGAGGACACAGTATGCTGAGGAGGGGGAATGTGAGACTGAGGTGCAGTATGGTGACTGGATAGTGAAGGAGGTAGGCAGTATAGAGAAGGGGCAGCATGGTGGCCAGTGTGAGGACACAGTATGGAGGTCACAGTATGCTGAGGAGGGGGAATGTGAGACTGAGGTGCAGTATGGTGACTGGATAGTGAAGGAGGTAGGCAGTATAGAGAAGGAGCAGCATGGTGGCCAGTGTGAGGGCACAGTATGGAGGACACAGTATGCTGCGGAGGGGAATGCAAGACTAAGGTGCAGTATAGTGACTGGATAGTGAAGGAGGTAGGCAGTATAGAGAAGGGGCAGCATGGGGGCCAGTGTGAGGGCACAGTATGCTGAGGAGGGGGAATGTGAGACTGAGGTGCAGTATTTATATCTAAATGTTACAGTTCGTGCTCTACTGTTATGGTTAAAATGTTAACGTTATTGGGCCCCCACCAGATTTTCTGCCCAGGGGCCCCCACCAACCTTAATCCGGCCCTGCATATAGTACATGGAAATCCATCAGATATACGCAGAATACCTGTGACCAATATGTTGAAATGTCAGTGTCAGCCAGTAGGGGTCGCCAAATGAAACAAGCCGTGGCGTCATACATCAAAGGGACACCCCAGTCCAAATAACTGGGTGAGAAGAAAATTGAACGAATAAAGAAATAAAGAAAGGTAGAATAAGGAGGGGGGGGGTGTTTCATATGTCAAGATGATCTATGCAACTGCAGCCTTAAGTAATGGAAAGGGAGCCATTTTAAACTTTATAACAATAATGATGGTCATAATGTATTAATGATGTTATTACCTGTCCAAAAAGGGCAAAAAAGCCACTATATGTCATCTAATAAATCCAACAGGAGAGCCCTAATGAAGAGGAGTGAAAGAGTGAATTATAGCTGTATACCAAGGCAACATCCATGAGGGGGATATGGGGAAGAATGCTGGGAGGAGGGGCGGGAAAAGGGGGGGGGAAAGAAAGGAAAAAACCAAGCACATTATACCTGTCATGTGAAGATGAAGGGAGTGCACCGATGATATAGGTATCAATAGCCTTGCCAGGATTTACTGAGATGAGGCAGGGACTGGTCTGTAAGACAGAGATGGTCTCTTTGTGCTTGCTCTGGGCTAATGTATCTCCAGGGAGTAGGCATACATGTACTATGTGTAGAAGGAGAGAGTTTAAACAACAAGGAAAACAAACAAAAGGAAAAAATCCAGTGAAACACATCATTGTATCATATCATTATAATGCCTTTAAGGGAGGGTTAACTGGCGTAAGGATCAGCCCTTTGTTGCAGGGATTTCCCAAAGTGATTCACTACAGAAGTAACAACATAACACATGGGTCTAGGCGGAATAAGTACTAGGATAAGAACCAGAAGTTAATAGAAGCTGTACCTTAGGGTGAACTGGTCAGAGGACCCCTGGGGAGTAGAGGGAAACCTGCATAGATAAAAAGGACTGAGTAAGGCAGAATGTATGAATAAGTGCCTAGTGCTGGAGACGGTACAGACCTGCGTCCGGTAAAGACCCTTGCTGGCTGCTGCAAGGACTGTGAATGGGAGTTTGCCTTAAATCGTGGAGATGATGATCAAAGTAGCGGCAGGTGAGCGTACCTCCTGGAAACGAGGTGGAATGCAAACAGGGCCGTATGGAACGCATGGAGGCGCATGCGCAGACCAAAAGTAGTCAGCGCATGCGCAGAGCCGGGCCGGGTATCCACAGAACTGTAGGCGGTGGAAAGTGGAACTGCGGCGCTGTGTCGCGCCTGCACTATAGACAAGGTGCATTACAGCAGGGTAAGGTGAAAAGATAGCATACTGACCAATATAATGTGAGGGAAAAGGTGCCGTTCGAGTGCCCGTTGGAACAAGGGTGAGCCAGAGGTGATGAGTGATGGGCAGGTGTCACGTGGTGAAAGGAGCCTGTGAATAGGAAAAATATGTTAGTAAGCATAATGAAGAGAGGGCGAAGGCATATATTAAGACCACAGAGAATAACATTTATCGGTTATAAACAATACATTTGTAGGCAAAGCATAATCGGTCATGGACCCGGTAAAAAAGACATAGGGAATACTTGAATAAACATAACCAAGGAAGAACAGAGTAATGTGTTAAGGCCACAGCAAAATATTATATTTCATTAATGACGAGATATTCACTTCTGGTCACATGTCACAGGTAATAGACATGTCTATTGAACCTAGGCAATACTCACAAGTACCCTCGAAAACAATGAAATGAATAAAATACAGAAAACCAATCATGATAGGGAGCTAAAAGAAATACTAGGGATTACTGAATATCAAAAGTGGACTTCATATTCCCGATTAAGACCTCGGGGTTCCAGAGTACCCAATGTGTAGATCCAGAATGCTTCCCTCTCTTTTAATCTGCGGATTCTATCACCACCCCTACGCATGGGTGGGATGTGTTCGATAACCTGAAACCTAAGTTGGGCAATTGTGTGTTGAGAAATGTCAAAATGATGGGGGATGGGCAGTAAAAGTTGCTTGCACCTGATCGTGGATTTATGCTTGCTAATACGGTCCCGGATATGTTGGGTGGTTTCCCCAACATATCCGAGACCGCAAGGACACTTAATCAAGTATATCACAAAAGAAGAATCACAAGTATGATAACCCCTAATGAAAAAAGTTCTACCTGTATGAGGATGTGTGAATCTATCTCCTTTGGTGAGGTTGTTACATTGGAGGCAATGTAAACAAGGGAAATTGCCTGTCTTAGGAGCCCCTAAGAAGGTCTGTCGTAGTGGAGTGGATGATCCTATGTCAGCCCGAATCAGGCTGTCCCTAAGGTTCCTAGTTCGTTTGTGGCAAAAAATTGGGGGTGCGTCAAATTCCCTAATGGAGGGGTATGCTTTCTGCAACAATGGCCAATGCTTAGAGATTATGCCCTGAAAGATAGGAGCAAAAGGGTGATAGGTTTGAACACAGTGAACCCGTGGGGTGTCAATGTTTTTATCACGGGGACGAGTAGATCGATTGAGGGCTACAGTGGAAGGGTAGCCTCGGGAGATGAATTTATCGCCCATCTCACGGAAACGGGTTACCTGTGTCTGGGGATCAGAGACAATCCGCTCAACCCCTTTATGCTGAGAGATGGGTAACGATTTTTTTACGTGCGGAGGGTGGCAACTCGAATAAAGTAAAAGGCTGTTCTTGTCAGTGGGTTTGACATAGAGATCTGTGGTAATCGTCCCATCAGGGGATAAAATGACAAGAGTGTCCAAAAAATTAATTTGGAAATGATCACGATGTATTGTGAAAGTGAGGCCTGGTCGGAAGGAGGAGATATCATGATGAAAGGCATCAAGGGACTGGGAATCCCCTTGCCAGATGACAAAAATGTCATCAATGTATCTCCTCCAACCGATGGCATGTCTAATCCAAAGTGGATGTTTATACACAAATGTGTCCTCGAAATGCGCCATGTAAATATTAGCGTAAGGGGGCGCTACGTTTGATCCCATCGCTGTACCCCGCTGTTGTGCATAAAATTGATCTTCGAAGAGGAAAAAATTATTCCCTAATACCAGTTGTAGAAGATCGATGCAAAAGGAATGTTGTAGGGGAGACAGTGTCCCGTAACGCTCCAGGAACCAGTTGACGGCTAGAATGCCGTCACTATGTTGTATGCTCGTGTAGAGACTGTCTACGTCAAAGCTAACCAAAAGGCAATTGGAAGGTAAGGAGGTGAGAGACCTGATGTGTGAAAGGAAATCTGATGTGTCCTTCAGATAGGATGTAATGACTGGAATGAGAGGTGTGAGAATTTTGTCTAGGGTGATCGCTAATGGTGAGAGGATAGATTCTGTGGAAGCTACAATGGGTCGTCCGGGGGGTTGTTGTAGGTTTTTGTGAATCTTGGGTAGGACGTAAAATACAGGTGTCACAGGGTTGGCCTTAATGAGATACTCCGCTAGTTTTTTGTCTATGGTGCCCTGTAATAAATGATAATCAACAATGTCTCTGATGCGTTCACGTATTTGAGGAGTGGGGTCCCTAGGAACGGGTAAATAAGTTGTTTTATCACGTAATTGTCTATGTATCTCGGAGAGATAATAAGTCTTGTCAAGAATGACGATGGCGCCCCCTTTGTCGGCTGGCTTGATTATGATGTTTTTGTTATCCTTGAGTGCCTTGATGGCACTGTCTTCCTCAAGGGTAATGTTATGTCTCACCCTGTAATTGCCTTTATCAATGTCCCTCAATGTCTTGTCAATGTCACCAGAGACCAGAGAGATGTAGGTCTCAATGGGATGGTATGACCTGGGGGGATGAAAGGTAATGGGAAGACTGATATTCAGATTTCGAAGACAAAAGGTGCCAGGGTTTTGGTTGATACTATCAACTGGTGTGCCACCCTCCGAAGAGGCAAAGTGGGCTTTAAGTCGTAAGCTTCTGAAGAAGCGTCTCATCTCCTGATCTAACTGGAAGGGGTTAAATTTAGGAGTAGGACAGAAAGACAAACCCTTCTGTAGCACCTGAGATTCAATATGTGAAAGGTTGTATGACGAAATATTATAGACCAAGTTATCAACAGTATTATTAACTATAGTGGTCCTACCTGTGACCGGGTCTGTATGCGAGAGAAATGGCTTGGTTTTCCTCTGGCTCCTCCTCGTTTTTCTCCTGGGGGATGCCTGACCCCTAAAAAATGGGTAGATGACGTAGAATGTGAATCACTATCAGAACCTGAAGAGGCCGAAAATCGATAATAATTGGGACGACGAGGAGGGTTGGCGTCCAGGGAGCGCCACCTATAGACGCGATCTCTAGTATAGTCCTCCTGATCTCTAAGAAACTTTAGTCGTTTCCGTTCCTGTAGGGTCTTCTGACATGATTCTATGGATTCGTTGGTTTTCTGTCTGAGTTTATCCCACTCTGCACCAGGCAAGGTGTTACAGAATTGGTCCTCAATGGACTTGATCTTTGGTTCCAACTCACTAATTTCTCAACTCACTAATTTCTTTCTGGAGGAATTCAATTGTCCTCGTGGGATTCTTTGTACTCTGTGGTACTCCGCCAGTGTAGCACAGTGTAGATCAAGGGCGGTATGCCTCTTTAGTTCTTTTTCATAGTCCCGCGTGCGTATCTCCTCTGTGGGAACTGATAGAAATAAAGCATCAAAGATACCCAGACTGTGTTCATTATCCTTCTTGCATTGGAGTGCCGGAGATCTTTTTTGTATTCGGTTGCTTGTTTTCTCCAGAGCACCCGACAACTCAGTGAGCCAGGTCTATTCGATATATTGGACTTTTTTTCCTGGGCTCCTGGAACACCCCCCCCCCCCCTTTTTTGCTTGCATCCATGTCCTTTAATACCTTCTCGTATGGTAATGAAGAGGTGACCAATATCCTTTCTCGGGTCACCACACCACGGACATTTCTATCAGTTCCCACAGAGGAGATACGCACGCGGGACTATGAAAAAGAACTAAAGAGGCATACCGCCCTTGATCTACACTGTGCTACACTGGCGGAGTACCACAGAGTACAAAGAATCCCACGAGGACTCAGGGTATCCTTACGTCCAACTCTCTTTTCAGACAATTCCGAGTACTGCACAAAATATGAGAGTATCCTTAATAAGTGCTCTATGGATATAATCATATTAACAATTGAATTCCTCCAGAAAGAAATTAGTGAGTTGGAACCAAAGATCAAGTCCATTGAGGACCAATTCTGTAACACCTTGCCTGGTGCAGAGTGGGATAAACTCAGACAGAAAACCAACGAATCCATAGAATCATTTCAGAAGACCCTACAGGAACGGAAACGACTAAAGTTTCTTAGAGATCAGGAGGACTATACTAGAGATCGCGTCTATAGGTGGCGCTCCCTGGACGCCAACCCTCCTCGTCGTCCCAATTATTATCGATTTTCGGCCTCTTCAGGTTCTGATAGTGATTTACATTCTACGTCATCTACCCGTTTTTTAGAGGTCAGGCATCCCCCAGGAGAAAAACGAGGAGGAGCCAGAGGAAAACCAAGCCATTTCTCTCGCATACAGACCCGGTCACAGGTAGGACCACTATAGTTAATAATACTGTTGATAACTTGGTCTATAATATTTCGTCATACAACCTTTCACATATTGAATCTCAGGTGCTACAGAAGGGTTTGTCTTTCTGTCCTACTCCTAAATTTAACCCCTTCCAGTTAGATCAGGAGATGAGACGCTTCTTCAGAAGCTTACGACTTAAAGCCCACTTTGCCTCTTCGGAGGGTGGCACACCAGTTGATAGTATCAACCAAAACCCTGGCACCTTTTGTCTTCGAAATCTGAATATCAGTCTTCCCAGTACCTTTCATCCCCCCAGGTCATACCATCCCATTGAGACCTACATCTCTCTGGTCTCTGGTGACATTGACAAGACATTGAGGGACATTGATAAAGGCAATTACAGGGTGAGACATAACATTACCCTTGAGGAAGACAGTGCCATCAAGTCACTCAGGGATAACAAAAACATCATAATCAAGCCAGCCGACAAAGGGGGCGCCATCGTCATTCTTGACAAGACTTATTATCTCTCCGAGATACATAGACAATTACGTGATAAAACAACTTATTTACCCGTTCCTAGGGACCCCACTCCTCAAATACGTGAACGCATCAGAGACATTGTTGATTATCATTTATTACAGGGCACCATAGACAAAAAACTAGCGGAGTATCTCATTAAGGCCAACCCTGTGACACCTGTATTTTACGTCCTAGCCAAGATTCACAAAAACCTACAACAACCCCCCGGACGACCCATTGTAGCTTCCACAGAATCTATCCTCTCACCATTAGCGATCACCCTAGACAAAATTCTCACACCTCTCATTCCAGTCATTACATCCTATCTGAAGGACACATCAGATTTCCTTTCACACATCAGGTCTCTCACCTCCTTACCTTCCAATTGCCTTTTGGTTAGCTTTGACGTAGATAGTCTCTACACGAGCATACAACATAGTGACGGCATTCTAGCCGTCAACTGGTTCCTGGAGCGTTACGGGACACTGTCTCCCCTACAACATTCCTTTTGCATCGATCTTCTACAACTGGTATTAGGGAATAATTTTTTCCTCTTCGAAGATCAATTTTATGCACAACAGTGGGGTACAGCGATGGGATCAAACGTAGCGCCCCCTTACGCTAATATTTACATGGCGCATTTCGAGGACACATTTGTGTATAAACATCCACTTTGGATTAGACATGCCATCGGTTGGAGGAGATACATTGATGACATTTTTGTCATCTGGCAAGGGGATTCCCAGTCCCTTGATGCCTTTCATCATGATATCTCCTCCTTCCGACCAGGCCTCACTTTCACAATACATCGTGATCATTTCCAAATTAATTTTTTGGACACTCTTGTCATTTTATCCCCTGATGGGACGATTACCACAGATCTCTATGTCAAACCCACTGACAAGAACAGCCTTTTACTTTATTCGAGTTGCCACCCTCCGCACGTAAAAAAATCGTTACCCATCTCTCAGCATAAAGGGGTTGAGCGGATTGTCTCTGATCCCCAGACACAGGTAACCCGTTTCCGTGAGATGGGCGATAAATTCATCTCCCGAGGCTACCCTTCCACTGTAGCCCTCAATCGATCTACTCGCCCCCGTGATAAAAACATTGACACCCCACGGGTTCACTGTGTTCAAACCTATCACCCTTTTGCTCCTATCTTTCAGGGCATAATCTCTAAGCATTGGCCATTGTTGCAGAAAGCATACCCCTCCATTAGGGAATTTGACGCACCCCCAATTTTTTGCCACAAACAAACTAGGAACCTTAGGGACAGCCTGATTCGGGCTGACATAGGATCATCCACTCCACTACGACAGACCTTCTTAGGGGCTCCTAAGACAGGCAATTTCCCTTGTTTACATTGCCTCCAATGTAACAACCTCACCAAAGGAGATAGATTCACACATCCTCATACAGGTAGAACTCTTTTCATTAGGGGTTATCATACTTGTGATTCTTCTTTTGTGATATACTTGATTAAGTGTCCTTGCGGTCTCGGATATGTTGGGGAAACCACCCAACATATCCGGGACCGTATTAGCAAGCATAAATCCACGATCAGGTGCAAGCAACTTTTACTGCCCATCCCCCATCATTTTGACATTTCTCAACACACAATTGCCCAACTTAGGTTTCAGGTTATCGAACACATCCCACCCATGCGTAGGGGTGGTGATAGAATCCGCAGATTAAAAGAGAGGGAAGCATTCTGGATCTACACATTGGGTACTCTGGAACCCCGAGGTCTTAATCGGGAATATGAAGTCCACTTTTGATATTCAGTAATCCCTAGTATTTCTTTTAGCTCCCTATCATGATTGGTTTTCTGTATTTTATTCATTTCATTGTTTTCGAGGGTACTTGTGAGTATTGCCTAGGTTCAATAGACATGTCTATTACCTGTGACATGTGACCAGAAGTGAATATCTCGTCATTAATGAAATATAATATTTTGCTGTGGCCTTAACACATTACTCTGTTCTTCCTTGGTTATGTTTATTCATGTATTCCCTATGTCTTTTTTACCGGGTCCATGACCGATTATGCTTTGCCTACAAATGTATTGTTTATAACCGATAAATGTTATTCTCTGTGGTCTTAATATATGCCTTCGCCCTCTCTTCATTATGCTTACTAACATATTTTTCCTATTCACAGGCTCCTTTCACCACGTGACACCTGCCCATCACTCATCACCTCTGGCTCACCCTTGTTCCAACGGGCACTCGAACGGCACCTTTTCCCTCACATTATATTGGTCAGTATGCTATCTTTTCACCTTACCCTGCTGTAATGCACCTTCTCTATAGTGCAGGCGCGACACAGCGCCGCAGTTCCACTTTCCACCGCCTACAGTTCTGTGGATACCCGGCCCGGCTCTGCGCATGCGCTGACTACTTTTGGTCTGCGCATGCGCCTCCATGCGTTCCATACGGCCCTGTTTGCGTTCCACCTCATTTCCAGGAGGTACGCTCACCTGCCGCTACTTTGATCATCATCTCCACGATTTAAGGCAAACTCCCATTCACAGTCCTTGCAGCAGCCAGCCAGCAAGGGTCTTTACCGGACGCAGGTCTGTACCGTCTCCAGCGCTAGGCACTTATTCATACATTCTGCCTTACTCAGTCCTTTTTATCTATGCAGGTTTCCCTCTACTCCCCAGGGGTCCTCTGACCAGTTCACCCTAAGGTACAGCTTCTATTAACTTCTGGTTCTTATCCTAGTACTTATTCCGCCTAGACCCATGTGTTATGTTGTTACTTCTGTAGTGAATCACTTTGGGAAATCCCTGCAACAAAGGGCTGATCCTTACGCCAGTTAACCCTCCCTTAAAGGTATTATAATGATATGATACAATGATGTGTTTCACTGGATTTTTTCCTTTTGTTTGTTTTCCTTGTTGTTTAAACTCTCTCCTTCTACACATAGTACATGTATGCCTACTCCCTGGAGATACATTAGCCCAGAGCAAGCACAAAGAGACCATCTCTGTCTTACAGACCAGTCCCTGCCTCATCTCAGTAAATCCTGGCAAGGCTATTGATACCTATATCATCGGTGCACTCCCTTCATCTTCACATGACAGGTATAATGTGCTTGGTTTTTTCCTTTCTTCCCCCCCCCCTTTTCCCGCCCCTCCTCCCAGCATTCTTCCCCATATCCCCCTCATGGATGTTGCCTTGGTATACAGCTATAATTCACTCTTTCACTCCTCTTCATTAGGGCTCTCCTGTTGGATTTATTAGATGACATATAGTGGCTTTTTTGCCCTTTTTGGACAGGTAATAACATCATTAATACATTATGACCATCATTATTGTTATAAAGTTTAAAATGGCTCCCTTTCCATTACTTAAGGCTGCAGTTGCATAGATCATCTTGACATATGAAACACCCCCCCCCCCCTCCTTATTCTACCTTTCTTTATTTCTTTATTCGTTCAATTTTCTTCTCACCCAGTTATTTGGACTGGGGTGTCCCTTTGATGTATGACGCCACGGCTTGTTTCATTTGGCGACCCCTACTGGCTGACACTGACATTTCAACATATTGGTCACAGGTATTCTGCGTATATCTGATGGATTTCCATGTACTATATGATTCATTTGATGACCTTAATGGACTCTTGTTTTTCGTCTAGTGAATTCACTGATTTACCTACCTTTTCGGGTGGTGACCCACTCAGTTCCAAGCTTGTGCAAATCGTACCCTTACTCTAATTTCCTAGGTATGTGTACCTTTCTCCTCCCTTTTCTAGTCACCTCTTGTTACATACACATAGAGATTTTATTCATAGCATTCCCTAATTTTGGGATTTCTTTTGTTTCTTTGCTCCTCAGACACCGGGTAGTACTTACCTTATGTTTCGTTCGTACATAAGATCTATTGATGTATATACAGATATCTGTTATGTAATTTTATTTTTATACACTTTGTATAGAAACTTGAATGTACGAACTTCATCATGTTTTATGTTTATGTCAATGTTTGTATTTTTTGACCCACTGTGTGTAACATTTTTCTTGTATTGTTTTTATCTAGTCTGATAGAACTCTCGATAAAGGTCCCATCGAGACCGAAACGTTGAGACAGACTTTTCCTTTTCACAATTATAATAATAAAAAAAGCATCAAAGATACCCAGACTGTGTTCATTATCCTTCTTGCATTGGAGTGCCGGAGATCTTTTTTGTATTTGGTTGCTTGTTTTCTCCAGAGCACCCGACAACTCAGTGAGCCAGGTCTATTCGATATATTGTCCTTTAGGATCAGTCTATCTTTGTCCTGGTCTCTTTTCTCCTTTTCACCACAGGTCACCGACTGCATTTGGCCTTGACAACCATTCAGATTATAAACCTCTATCTGTCACTCACTAGGCCCTATCTGATGTCCTAACAGGAAAACAGTCTCTTTCCCTGCACACTAGCCACTCTCACTATGGGTTAGTCCCAAAACGTAACTGTCACTGTTCACCATCTGTTTTTGGTTAGTACCCAGCTTCCTCACAGTAGAGTGCAACACAGTATACATATAAACATTATATCATAATTCACATTACATACAGTCATATGAAAAAGTTTGGGCACCCCTATTAATTTTAACCTTTTTTCTTTATAACAATTTGGGTTTTTGCAACAGCTATTTCAGTTTCATATATCTAATAACTGATGGACTGAGTAATATTTCTGGATTGAAATGAGGTTTATTGTACTAACAGAAAATGTGCAGTCCGCATTTAAACAAAATTTGACCGGTGCAAAAGTATGGGCACCTCAACATAAAAGTGACATTAATATTTTGTAGCTCCTCCTTTTGCAAAAATAACAGCCTCTAGTCGCTTCCTGTAGCTTTTAATGAGTTCCTGGATCCTCGATGAAGGTATATTGACCATTCCTGTTTACAAAACAATTCCAGTTCAGTTAAGTTTGATGGTTGCCGAGCATGGACAGCACGCTTCAAATCATCCCACAGATTTTCAATGATATTCAGGTCTGGGGACTGGGATGGCCATTCCAGAACATTGTAATTGTTCCTCTGCATGAATGCCTGAGTAGATTTGGAGCGGTGTTTTGGATCATTGTCTTGCTGAAATATCCATCCCCTGCGTAACTTCAACTTCGTCACTGATTCTTGCACGTTATTGTCAAGAATCTGCTGATACTGAGTTGAATCCATGCGACCCTCAACTTTAACAAGATTCCCAGTGCCGGCATTAGCCACAAAGCCCCAAAGCATGATGGAACCTCCACCAAATTTTACTGTGGGTAGCAAGTGCTTTTCTTGGAATGCCGAGTTTTTTTGCCTCCATGCATAACGCCTTTTTCTATGACCAAACAACTCAATCTTTGTTTCATCAGTCCACAGGACCTTCTTCCAAAATGTATCTGGCTTGTCCAAATGTGCTTTTGCATACCTCAGGCGACTCTGTTTGTGGCGTGCTTGCAGAAACGGCTTCTTTCGCATCACTCTCCCATACAGCTTTTCCTTGTGCAACGTGCGCTGTATTGTTGACTGATGCACATTGACACCATCTGCAGCAAGATGAAGCTGCAGGTCTTTGGAGGTGGTCTGTGGATTGTCCTTGACTGTTCTCACCATTCTTCTTCTCTGCCTTTCTGATATTTTTCTTGGCCTGCCACTTCTGGGCTTAACAAGAACTGTACCTGTGTTCTTCCATTTCCTTACTATGTTCCTCACAGTGGAAACTGACAGTTTAAATCTCTGAGACAACTTTTTGTATCCTTCCCCTGAACAACTATGTTGAATAATCTGGCTTCCCATCACCCGACTCCAGTTCAAAACATTAACAATGACATATAAAGCCATGCACAACCTGTCTCCCCCCTACATCTGTGACCTTGTCTCCCGGTACCTACCTACACGCAACCTCAGATCCTCACAAGATCTCCTTCTCTGCTCCTCTCTTATCTCCTCTTCCCACAATCGCGTACAAGATTTCTCCCGTGCATCCCCCATACTCTGGAATGCTCTACCTCAGCACACCAGACTCTCACCTACCGTGGAAAGCTTCAAGAGGAACCTCAAGATCCACCTCTTCCAACAAGCCTACAACCTACACTAGCCCTCAGTCCAGTAGACCACTGCGTAACCAGCTTTGTCCTCACCTATTGTACCATCACCCATTCCCTGTAGACTGTGAGCCCTCGCGGGCAGGGTCCTCTCTCCTCCTATACCAGTCTGTTTTGTACTGTTAATGATTGTTGTACGTATACCCTCTTTCACTTGTAAAGCGCCATGGAATAAATGGCGCTATAATAATAATAAATAATAATAAATAATAATAATAATCTTTGTTTTCAGATCATTTGAGAGTTGTTTTGAGGAGCCCATGATGCCACTCTTTATAGGAGATTCAAGTAGGAGAACAACTTGCAAGTGGCCACCTTAAATACCTTTTCTCATGATTGGATACACCTGCCTATGAAGTTCAAAGCTCAATGAGCTTACAAAACCAATTTAGTGCTTTAGTAAGTCAGTAAAAAGTAGTTAGGAGTGTTCAAATCAAGAAATTGCTAAGTGTGGCCATACTTTTGCACTGGTCAAATTTTGTTTAAATGCGGATTGCACATTTTCTGTTAGTACAATAAACCTCATTTCAATCCAGAAATATTACTCAGTCCATCAGTTATTAGATATATGAAACTGAAATAGCTGTTGCAAAAACCCAATTTGTTATAAAGAAAAAAGGTTAACATTAATAGGGGTGCCCAAACTTTTTCATATGACTGTAATCAATAATAAAGCAGGACATTATTCACATTACACTTGACATTATGCATCACATATCACAACAATATTGGTGTCTTCAGAGGGAGAACGCGACCACAAGTCAACCTCTTTTTACATAACCATGGCAGTTGAAAGAACCAGACAAGGGGTTGCGGAGGCGACAGGAATGGGAACAGTGAGGTGAGTATTCATTTCTTTTATTACATCTTGTATGTTATGCTCTGAGGTCTAGAAAGATAGCAGAACATTGTGAGGCAAACCCTGGGATATGAAGATGAATTATGACTTCCAGTCATAATCGCTCTCATCACTCCATGGCAGTGCCCCCTCCCTTCTTGTTCTCAATGTCCAGCATCTGGGAAGGTGTCACATCCCACTTACACCTCCAACAGCCATCTCCTGTGATATGGAGATTAGGTGACGTGGGAACAATGGACACAGGATGACTCCCTGCCGTGACCCTGTAGTAGGGGCTGCTATCTAATTAGCAAGGCTATGGAAGTATCCAGACAGAACGACTCCAGTAAAAAATGGTTCATATCTCGCAAGCCATATTTCCGACAAATATGGCAACCATAAAAATGGTGTCTCCGCATGCGGACGATGCTGGCACACCCTTTTTATGGGAGCAGGACCTGGGGAAATACCCCAGGCGTGATATCAGCCAATGGGGAACTAGTAGACAAGTCATGAGTCCTCTCGTTCCGTAGCTAAATTCATAGCTGTCACAATGAGAGCGTTGGCGTCCGCCTACGACGCTCCCAGGCAAAGTTATGGCCCATATTCCATGTTGGGATATTGTCCATAACTCGAGCCAGGGGTGGAGCAGTGCTCCCTCTGAGGTCACTAAGGTAGGAGGGGACCTGGATTTGCCCAGGTTGATAACCCTACTTCGGCCATTTTCCAGTGTTCTTTCGCTGGGGGTCACGTGTAGGAAACATCTGTGGGAAGGATCCTAGAAACCTGGCCTACAGCGCCCCCCTGTGGCCAGACGCACAAGGTAACTGCTGGAACTGTGTATGCCTGTTTGTAACCCATGCTTTGCTTGTAACTGTACTCTGACATAACTGTATATTCTGTAGATTCCCTATTGTATATATTGTAGTTTCTAGTGTGCTTTAGGCTGATTAAATTATATAATTAATCTTGGGCTGTTCTGTTATCTCGATCTTGAATCCCACGTCTGTGTGTTCGGCTAATAGTTACCGTAAATCGGTTGGTGGCAGCGAGTTTGTGCCAAGGATTATTGTGGGGAGGCCAGTGAGATTCGGGGAGGTTTAATATATTCCGCCCGCGGAGGTCGGGGGAATATATACCCTACTCTCACCGGGGACCCTTCAATAATCGGCATAAGTAGTATAGCGGCCTCCTTGCTTATTGTCGGGCAATTCCATAATTGGCCTGACTATAAGAGGGGCGCTAGAGAGCGCATCACGTGCTCTGTCTGTCGGTCGGGAGGTATAAAGGAGGGGTGACCCCCACTTGTTACCCCCCGATTGTGACGTACTGGTAGCCAGCGCGGGGGATTTCTGAGTGACCCCCCCGGTGGTTCGTGACATATTGGTGGCAAGCGGTGGGATCGAGATAATAGTGTGTGTGAGTGTGAGACCCATACTCCCAGACACTAAAGACTGCCTGCAGCAGCTGTGGCTGCTGGGGTCTTCAGACCAGACCAACACTAGAGTGTCAGAGTGCAGATACTGTAAGGTGTGTGGAGGCATCAGGTGTCAGTTCTGTGTCAGTGACCAAAGTCTGCAACAATGGCCGAGAGCACCAGGAGCAAAGCCAAAGGAATGGCCGATGCTCAGGCCAGAGACGATGGGGAGGTTGTCCACGAGCCCTCCAGGAGCTCGACGCCAGAAAACCGTTCTGCAGAGGACAGCGCACAACCTGGCAATTATGGACAAGATGAGGAGCAGCTCACCCAAGGGTCCTCAACGAGCCAGATGCCAGCCCTCCGCTCTGCAATGGACAGTGAAGCACCAGGCTCCGCAGCGGGCCGCAGATCACCACGTGCCATTCCACCGAGCCTGGGAGGCTCGGATAGCCTTCTTCAAATGGCTATGGCCCTTCTCCAGGCTGGAGACCGGGATACCTACGAGATACTCATGGCCGAGCGTGAGCGACAGGCAGCGCGTGACGCTGAGGCTGCGGAGCGGCAAGCAGTGCGTGAGGCTGCGGAGCGGCAAGCAGCACGTGAAGAGCGCCAGGCAGAGCGTGACTACCAGCTGCAGCTAGCTCAGCTCCGGCCCTCATCAGCCACACGTGACCTTCAAGACACCAAACTTCCAAAGGTCCGTGTTGAGGACTTCCCAGTGCTGGAGAAGGATGGAGACTTGGACTCTTTCTTGACTGCTTTTGAACGGACTTGCCTGCAGCACCATCTGGACAAGGACCAGTGGGCCAAATACCTGACCCCCCGTTTAAGGGGTAAGGCCCTGGATATCCTTGGGGACTTGCCTGCTGAGGCAGATCAGGGCTACGACACCATCAAGCGGGCCCTGATCCAACAGTACAACCTCACTCCAGAGTCCTACCGCAAGAAGTTCCGGAGCCTACAGAAGGGACCAAAGGACTCCTGGGCTGACCACCGGCGGGCACTTGCCCGAGCTGCCGACCACTGGACCCAAGGCCTGCAGCTTTCCACCGGACCGGAGATCCTGGACTTGTTCATCACGGAGCAACTCTTGTGGAACTGCCCTGAGGATCTCCGCCAGTTCATGCGAGACCAGAAGCCAAAGGGGTCCACGGCTACAGCTGCCCTGGCCGATGACTACACCAACAATCGGGCTCCTGAGGCCAGGAGAGCAGCCACCAGCAGCACCTGGAGAGGGGGTAAGATGAATTCTGCGACTGCCCCACCTGCCCCTAGACTGCAGGGGGTGTCCCCCTCAACTCCCCTCTCCAGGCCCGTGGCAGAGCCAAGACGGTGCCACCAGTGCAACCTACCTGGACACTTCAAGGCCATGTGCCCTCAGCGTCCCAAGGCCCCGGCTCCGTCCCCGTCCCAAGGGCCGCCCAAGGTGTATTGTGTGGGTGGGGGTGGTGGTAGGTCCCTGGACAGCTTCCAACCTGTCACCGTCGGCCGGTCTGTGACCATAGGACTGCGAGACAGCGCCTCGGAGGTGACTCTGGTGCGGCCTGAGATGGTGTCCCCCCAAGACTTGATCCCTGGAAAAACCCTCGCTGTCTCCGGGATTGGAGGCATTGACCCGGCGCTGCCTGTTGCTGACATTTATGTGGACTGGGGCGCAGGGCGAGGGGTGAGAGAGGTGGGGGTAACTGATCGGATCCCCGCAAACGTGCTACTTGGGACAGATTTGGGGCAGATAACCTCCCAGTTTGGGCCCCCACCAAGGGCTGAACCTTCAGCCAGTACGGACATGACTCCTGACAATGTTAATGTGTTATCTATGAATGATGTGAGAGAGGGGGGAGTGAACTCTGATATTTCTGCTTGCACAGACACCATAGACACACACACAGCTGCAGCTGTGACAGGGGAGGGGGTCAGAGAAAGGTGTGACAATGCCTCTACAAGTAATCAGCCTGTGAGCTGGGATCTGTTGCCCTCTGCAGGGATAAGCAGAGAGCAGGGTGCTGCAGGGGGAGGACCAGTGTGTGGGGTGGGGGCTACCACAGCAAATGTGGGGTCCCCAGAGATTTCACAGCGGGGTTCTGTTGCTGCAGGAGGGGAACAGGCAGGTGAGATTGGGGCCGGTCCAGGAGCGGAAGTGCTCCCAGGTAAGATCTCGGTGCATGGTTCCCCCACAACCGGGGTGTCAGGAAGCCAGGTCGGTCTGCCTGAACCGGCGACTTGGTCAGGAACGGAGGAGGAGCAGGCACGACCCACGGTCGCAGCGGCTGTGGCCGCTGTCACCCGCAGTGGGAGTGCTGGAAGCCAAGGGGCCTCCCGGAGGTCCGATAGCTCTTCCCCTTCTGACCAAGTGGCAGCCGAGTCAGGTGGAGGCCAGGACACAGGTCCCGGGGTACTGACCGAAGATGTGACAGTCTCGTCGATTCTGGCCACATCTAGTCAGGGGTTTCAGGCAGCGTTAGAAGCTGACGACAGCCTGAAAGCTCTTAAGGAGCAGGCGGCACAGCCTCCCTCGGACTCGGACCCGGAGCGAGTGGTCTGGGACCAAGGACGGCTGTACCGGGCCACGGTCCAGCAGGGTTCACCGGAGGCGTGGCCCAGGGACCGACAGTTGGTGGTACCCTATCCGTTCCGGACGGAGTTGTTGCGGATCGCACATGAGATTCCGATGGCCGGACACCTAGGGATCGCTAAGACCAAGGCCAGGTTAAACCAGCATTTCTACTGGCCAAAAATGGGGGCCGATGTGGCTGCCTACTGCCGTTCGTGTGAAACCTGTCAGAGAGTGGGGAAGGCGGGGCCACACCCCAAAGCCCCACTGGTATCTCTGCCAATCATCGATGAGCCTTTCAGGAGGGTGGCTGTGGATCTGGTCGGTCCGCTGGCCATCCCCAGCAGCTCCGGGAAACGCTTCATACTGACGGTAGTGGACTATGCCACCCGGTACCCAGAAGCAGTGGCCTTGTCGTCCATTCGGGCTGACAAGGTGGCCACCGCATTGCTGGAGATTTTCTCCCGAGTGGGTTTTCCCCAGGAAATGCTCACTGACCGGGGGACCCAATTCATGTCCCAGCTGATGGAGGCCCTCTGTAAGCAAGTCCAGGTGCGACATCTGGTGGCCAGCCCGTACCATCCACAGACTAATGGCCTGTGCGAGCGGTTCAATGGCACCTTAAAGCAGATGCTTAAGATGTTGGTCGACTCCCATGGGCGTGACTGGGAGCGGTATCTCCCACACCTGTTATTTGCTTACCGGGAGGTTCCACAGGCCTCAACAGGATTCTCACCGTTTGAGCTCCTGTAAGGGCGACGTGTGCGGGGCCCCCTGGCTGTGGTGAAAGAGGCTTGGGAAGGGGATTTGGCCACCCCTGGAGTGTCGGTTATCGAGTATGTCATGCGCTTCCGGGACAAAATGCAGGCCTTGACGCAACTGGTACACGACAATATGGCTCAAGCCCAGGCCGATCAGAAGCATTGGTACGACCAGAACGCTTGTGAGAGGACCTACCAAGTGGGTCAAAAGGTGTGGGTACTGGTCCCCGTACCACAGGACAAGCTTCAGGCAGCCTGGGAAGGCCCATACCTCGTGTACCAGCAGCTCAACCCTGTGACGTACCTGGTCACCCTGGACCCTGCCCGTGGAAGGCGGAAGCCCTTCCATGTGAACATGATGAAGGCACATCATGAGCGGGAGGCATGTGCGCTCCCCGTGTGCAACCTGCCCGAGGAGGGAGAAGCGGAAACCCTCTTGGATATGCTAGCCCAGGTTAGGGCAGGCGGATCCATTGAGGATGTGGAGGTTGGCCACCAGCTCTTGGAAGACCAACGGTCCCAGCTGTGGGCCACCCTACACCCCTTCCGGGGGTTGTTTACCAACCAGCCCGGAAGGACTGACTTGGCTGTCCATCACGTGGACACTGGGGATCATCCCCCGATCCGGCGTTCAGCATGTCGGGTCTCCCTGGAGGTGCAGCAACACATGCGGCAGGAGATTGACGAGATGCTGAAGCTGGGGGTGATCCAGGCATCCAACAGCGCTTGGGCCTCGCCTGTAGTCCTCGTCCCTAAGAAGGACAGAACCACTCGGTTCTGCGTGGACTACAGGGGGCTCAATGCTGTCACGGTCGCCGATGCGTACCCAATGCCACGCATCGATGACCTGCTCGATCAGTTGGCCGGGGCTCAGTACCTGACCATCATGGATCTGAGCCGGGGATATTGGCAGATCCCCCTGACTCGCAAGGCCAGGGAACGCTCTGCCTTTATTACCCCATTTGGACTGTACGAGTCCACGGTGATGCCATTCGGGATGAGGAATGCCCCTGCCACCTTCCAGCGGATGGTCAACACCCTGCTCAAGGGACTTGAAGGGTACGCGGCCGCGTACCTGGATGACATTGCCGTCTTCAGTCCCACCTGGGAGGACCACCTAGAGCATCTAGCACAGGTGCTCAGGCGGATCCACCGGGCAGGTTTGACCATCAAGCCGGGAAAGTGTCAGCTGGCCATGAGCGAGGTCCAGTACCTCGGTCACCGGGTAGGTGGGAGAACACTGAAGCCCGAGCCTGAGAAAGTGGAGGCCATCGCATCCTGGCCCACCCCCAGGACCAAGAAGCAGGTGATGTCCTTCTTGGGGACCGCTGGGTACTATAGGAGGTTTGTTCCATGCTATAGTAGCCTGGCAAAGCCCTTGACGGACCTCACCAAGAAGAAGCTGCCCTCTGCAGTCGATTGGACAATGGACTGCGAGACAGCCTTCCGGGCCCTAAAGGACGCCCTGTCCAGCCCGCCCGTGCTACAGGCAGCCGACTTCACGCGGCCGTTTGTAGTACAGACCGACGCCAGTGACTTCGGCCTCGGTGCGGTGCTCAGCCAGGTGGACTCTGCGAGCCAAGAGCACCCAGTCTTGTACCTGAGCAGGAAGCTGTTACCAAGGGAAGTTGCCTATTCCACGATGGAAAAGGAGTGCCTGGCCATAGTGTGGGCCCTGCAGCGTCTGCAACCCTATCTATACGGGCGCCACTTCATCGTGGAGACGGACCACAATCCCCTCAGCTGGTTACACACTGTCTCCGGGACGAATGGCAGGTTGTTGCGATGGAGCCTGGCGCTCCAGCAATACAACTTCACCATTCGACACAAAAGGGGCCGTGACCACGGTAACGCAGACGGGCTGTCCCGACAAGGAGAGGTCGCGGACGGGCGCACGGGGGAACACCGGAGTGTGCTGCCCCCTAGCGCCCTCAAAAGGGGGGAGGTGTGAGGCAAACCCTGGGATATGAAGATGAATTATGACTTCCAGTCATAATCGCTCTCATCACTCCATGGCAGTGCCCCCTCCCTTCTTGTTCTCAATGTCCAGCATCTGGGAAGGTGTCACATCCCACTTACACCTCCAACAGCCATCTCCTGTGATATGGAGATTAGGTGACGTGGGAACAATGGACACAGGATGACTCCCTGCCGTGACCCTGTAGTAGGGGCTGCTATCTAATTAGCAAGGCTATGGAAGTATCCAGACAGAACGACTCCAGTAAAAAATGGTTCATATCTCGCAAGCCATATTTCCGACAAATATGGCAACCATAAAAATGGTGTCTCCGCATGCGGACGATGCTGGCACACCCTTTTTATGGGAGCAGGACCTGGGGAAATACCCCAGGCGTGATATCAGCCAATGGGGAACTAGTAGACAAGTCATGAGTCCTCTCGTTCCGTAGCTAAATTCATAGCTGTCACAATGAGAGCGTTGGCGTCCGCCTACGACGCTCCCAGGCAAAGTTATGGCCCATATTCCATGTTGGGATATTGTCCATAACTCGAGCCAGGGGTGGAGCAGTGCTCCCTCTGAGGTCACTAAGGTAGGAGGGGACCTGGATTTGCCCAGGTTGATAACCCTACTTCGGCCATTTTCCAGTGTTCTTTCGCTGGGGGTCACGTGTAGGAAACATCTGTGGGAAGGATCCTAGAAACCTGGCCTACAGCGCCCCCCTGTGGCCAGACGCACAAGGTAACTGCTGGAACTGTGTATGCCTGTTTGTAACCCATGCTTTGCTTGTAACTGTACTCTGACATAACTGTATATTCTGTAGATTCCCTATTGTATATATTGTAGTTTCTAGTGTGCTTTAGGCTGATTAAATTATATAATTAATCTTGGGCTGTTCTGTTATCTCGATCTTGAATCCCACGTCTGTGTGTTCGGCTAATAGTTACCGTAAATCGGTTGGTGGCAGCGAGTTTGTGCCAAGGATTATTGTGGGGAGGCCAGTGAGATTCGGGGAGGTTTAATATATTCCGCCCGCGGAGGTCGGGGGAATATATACCCTACTCTCACCGGGGACCCTTCAATAATCGGCATAAGTAGTATAGCGGCCTCCTTGCTTATTGTCGGGCAATTCCATAATTGGCCTGACTATAAGAGGGGCGCTAGAGAGCGCATCACGTGCTCTGTCTGTCGGTCGGGAGGTATAAAGGAGGGGTGACCCCCACTTGTTACCCCCCGATTGTGACGTACTGGTAGCCAGCGCGGGGGATTTCTGAGTGACCCCCCCGGTGGTTCGTGACAAACATGTTAAGGAATTCAATTTGCATCGAATACCTGTGATGCAAATCCAATTTCCCCATAAAATCTGCATCATTTGGCAAATACCACCTTTAGCAGATTTGATAATTTCTACCTTTATCATTTAAGAAACTATGTAAAAGGTTACTACAGCTCAAGGATTCAGGAGTATGCTAAATTTTTCACTTTTTACATGCTTTTTATAAATATTAATAATATATATGTATAAAATGTAAGAAATGCTCAATGTAAGAATGTAAACCAAAAAACAATTTATTCTATCCTCTGTAGGTGTCATGGCGGGCAGTATTTTGGGGTCTTGGACTGGAGTTTGTTTTGGGAATTTTCATTATTCGCACTGAACCCGGTTACCAGGCTTTTAAGTTTCTTGGTGAACAAATTCAGGTATTGTGTCAACACTTTTTAATTTCCACTTATCATATTTTGATCAAAATTACTTCTGTTAATATCAGTTCTAATCTCATACATAAAATTAGAGATTTGTTCCTAATACTAGATTTAGAGTCATATTGGACAAACAGAACATAAATATTAACATACCTTTCTCTACGTTCCAGATTTTCCTGAACTATACAACTGCTGGCTCAGGCTTCGTTTTTGGGGAAACCTTAATTAAAGAAGTTTTCGCTTTTCAGGTTTGTAGACAGTGAAGACTAAGCTGTTTTATGTGAAAATCTCACCGCCTTACTACTATACCCATTACTGTGCTATGAAAGGCTACGCAGTAGATTTGATAAGAGGTAATGCCACTCACCATACACATCATCTACTTAGTAAAGGCTACATACCATGTGTTATAGTGAGCAGACCCAGACTCTAGGCATTACAGGATTGCATAGCAATAAAAAAAATATTTTTATTATCCCATATGAGTACCAAGCTCTTCTTCTACAATATTTGCGGTATGACCCTACTTGTGCACCACCTTGCCGGAGTGCCATGGTTCCACTTGTTATTATACAGCCTGGTCTGTGCCAGCATAAGGTTGGGGCGTCACGGCAGCTTTGGCCACAATATAGGCTGTGCTGCCAAAGATCACAATGGGCTGCTGCCTCATCATGGCGTATTGCAGGTTTATGAGGTTATATTGCAGTTCCTTGAGTACCATGACCATGAAAAGCAAATCACAACAAAATCTGACTGGGTTTGACTTTTAGCAAAGTGCATCTCACCTTCATTATGCTACAATATAGCAGTGCCACATACCAAGCCTAAAAGTGTTGATCAGCAACCAACAAGTGCTTGCTCATTTGTTAGCTAATCAGTGACATGTTTACACTTGGGAATAAATGATCAGGAATGCTCATTTGGCCGAATACAGCCCATGTAAAAGAGCCTCATGAAGCTGTAATGCCAATTCTTCATTTTCTGATGATAAAATCTTAGCCATAGCACAGTATAAAGAACATTTTAGTATAAACAAATTACATACTAATGTCTGAATTATTATATACATTTTTGTAATGTGGAGATTTTTGTAGGTTCCCATAAATATATATTGAAAATGCAACCCAAGCTTAATCTAGAGTATGTATATAGTGATCTTTAGAAGTATCAATCTATATACAGTTCTCATCATTAAGTCTGCTTTTTATGTAGAACAGTTCTTAATCTAGGTTAATTTAAAGAGGTTACCCACAACTTTAGAATTGATGGCCTATCCTTAGGATAGGTGATCAATGTCTGATCGATACCAGCCACCCCACTAATCAGCTGCCCTCGGTGCTGACAGCAGCAGCAGGTGGCTCAGTTCCGGAACTACCCCATCCTCTGCTATCAACTGTGGCTGAATACTGCACATCCGACTCTGTTTGATTTACCGTATTTTTCGCTTTATAAGACGCACCTGATTATAAGACGCACCCCCAAATTTGGTGAAGGAAAAGAGAATTTTTTTTTTTTAATGGTAAATGGGGTCCATCTTATAATGCCAGTGTCCCTCTAACAAATCATATAGGGTATATGTCCCTCATAGCCCCCCATCCTAAAATTAGCCCCCTTAATCTGGATATGGCCCCCTTATATTGAATATAGCCCCCTTGTGATGCCACACGTTCCCCTGTGCTGCCTATGGTCCCCTATGGATTGCACACGTTCCCGTGTTAGATAACGCCCCCATGCTGCTGCCCATGGCCCCTATAGATCGCACAAGTCCCCCTGTGTTAGATATCGCCCCCATAGTGCTGCCCATGGCTCCTATATAGATCGCACAAGTCCCCCTGTGTTATATATCGCCCCCATAGTGCTGCCCATGGCCCCTATATAGATCGCACAAGTCCCCCTGTGTTATATATCGCCCCCATAGTGCTGCCCATGGCCCCTATATAGATCGCACAAGTCCCCCTGTGTCAGATATCGCCCCCATAGTGCTGCCCATGGCCCCTATATAGATCGCACAAGTCCCCCTGTGTCAGATATCGCCCCCATAGTGCTGCCCATGGCCCCTATAGATCGCACAAGTCCCCCTGTGTCAGATATCGCCCCCATAGTGCTGCCCATGGCCCCTATAGATCGCACAAGTCCCCCTGTGTCAGATATCGCCCCCATAGTGCTGCCCATGGCCCCTATATAGATCGCACAAGTACCCCTGTGTCAGATATCGCCCCCATAGTGCTGCCCATGGCCCCTATATAGATCGCACAAGTCCCCCTGTGTCAGATATGGCCCCTAGGCTGCTGCCCAAAATAAAATAAAACCCTCTTTCCTTATCTCCTGCAGCGCTGAGCTCCCTCCTGTCTGCTCCGTGCTTCTGTTCTTCCACTTCCTGGTTCAGTGCGGTCATGTGATCGGCACAGCAGGCTGAGCTCTCTGCCTGCCTGATCACACTGGAAGCAGGGACACGGGGAGAAACGCTGCAGGGTAAGTAAAGATTTTTTATTTTAGAATGAGCAGCAGCCTGGGGGCCAAATCTAACACAGGGGTGGGCATGTGCGATCACACTGGGACGCAGGCTCATATAATATGCACCGCTCACCAGCCCCTCACTGCGGTGCGATTTCAGCACCATTGGAGATGGACAGCGGCTGTGCATATTATATGAGCGGGTGCAGGAGATCAAAGGCAGCAGCCCGCAGCGTTCCCCTGTGCTCCAGAGCTGCTGCCCCCACCTCCCCTGGACACTGCAGTGTACATATATATATACCCCCCCCCCGTATATTCGGCTTATAAGACGCACCCCCTACTTTCCCCCAAAATTTGGGGGAACAAAAGTGCGTCTTATAAAGCGAAAAATACGGTATATGGGAGGCGCATGGGTAGTAACTGGCTGTGGCCGCTATCAGAAAATGGGGCAGCTCTGGAACTGAGCATTTCCAGCTGCCTGCTTCTAACACCGACACTGAGAACAGCTGTTTGGAGGGGGTGCCGGGTGTCGGACCGCGACCAATCAGACATTGATAACCTATCCTAAAGATAAGCTATCAATGTAAAAGTAGTGGACAACCTCTTTAAAGGTTTTTGCTGTTCATTCACCATGACAAAAATATCAGGCAAAGTTATTTAAACATGTGTATTACATATTTCACACTAAACGGTTCAAGATGTGACTCTTTTGTATTGTTTCTTACAGGCTCTTCCTATAGTCGTGTTTTTCAGCTGCGTTATGTCAGTCCTTTACTATATCGGGATAATGCAGTATGTAATTCTGAAGGTAAATTACTTGTATTGATATTTCTAAATAATGAATTTAATTCCCAATAAAAATTATTAGAATAAAGTAAATATTATTTTTTTTCTCAGATGCCACAATACCATGGAAGTAATTTGTGGCATTGAGATTCAGAAACGATAACACATACTCCTCAACATTGAAATTGCAACATCAAAAATAAAGTCATACATTTTCCAAAAGATTTTGTTATTCAGTATCAAGAATGAGCACCACATGCAGACATACATGTCCTTATACATCTTGGCAAGGAATCATTGAGGTTATTAATGGTTGTCTGAAGAATGTTCTGCATTGGGCATAGAAATCATCAAAATCCATTGCTGGCAGCTACCTTTCTAATTGCTGACCAATGATGTCCAGGATGTGCTGGATAGGAGTCAAGTCTGGAGATACTGCAGGTCACTTGTTTAAGCCACACAGACTGCTCACAGTAGCAAGACCAACAAGCGGCTTTATATTGCCATGCCATGAAGTTGCTCATGGGACACTTTTGAAGAAATGAGTGCACTATCTATTCTGTAATTTACATAATTTCACAATTTTTCCGTCTTTGTGTTGCAATTTCAATATTGAGGAGTGTAGGTACATAGTTAATAGAGTTGGAAAAAGACAAGTCTATCAAGTTCAACTCAGTGACGAGAGAGGTTGTGGATGAAAGGAAGAGATTTGGGTAAACTTTAGAACTTTGTTCCCTCTTATTAATCCAGATGAAGGTAAGAAAATACAAAGAAATAAACATGAACCAATCCACCCTACAAGGGAAAATGTACCCTTCATTCTCTAGTGGCGAGGGTACAAGATTCAAAAAGCAATTGTCTAGGATTTTTTTGAAGCTGCTGTGTACTATTGTGCAGGTATACAGTTTTCATAATAAAGATTCCTTGCCGTCTCTAAAGACCCTAAAGACCATTTTTTCTCCAAATGGAGAGGCCGTACCCTGGTTCATTAGGGTATGTAGGTCAGCATTTTGATGGGAAAAATAGGGTTACATTTCACAGTTTCTTCTTTGATAGAAGATGGGATTGCTGATAGAGACAACGACCAAAGTCTCTGATGATACTGTGTACATAGCCTAGGAATAAGATACTGAAAAATATTTGACAAAATGGTCAAATTCAAAATTCTAACCTTTGTAGAAACCATTTCTGTCTTTTCTAGATTTCCTGGCTTATGCAAGTAACAATGGGAACCACAGCTACAGAAACACTGAGTGTGGCTGGTAATATTTTTGTTGGACAGGTAAGAACAAGAAACACACTGCCTACATGGGATTTACAATTTGAAGAATCTCTGCTGGTGATCTGTAGATTCCTGTTCTACATTTACTAAGATAGTAACCTCTCTTGTTTTTCCTCTTCTCCCTTCATAGACAGAAGCTCCATTGCTTATTCGTCCATATTTACCAGATATGACAAAATCTGAGATTCATGCTGTAATGACAGGTGGCTTTGGAACCATTGCTGGCAGTGTGATGGGTGCATACATCTCATTTGGGGTGAGATCATTCCCATTTCTCTTCTTATTATAGTGTACCTAATTTTTGCATTAGGCTTGCAGCGTACGTATAGGAACATACTTTATGTGTGTTAATTACAAAGAAGGAGAGTATACGGTAGAATGGAAAGAAAAAACAAAAAGAGCAAAGTCTTTCTGTCGAAGTTATACATTTACAGCTTATAGATATCGGTAGGTAATACCATCATTATCTATGTATAGAACTGGGGTAAAGACATACGAAAACACTTGTTACAGCAAAAATTAAAAATCACTTTACAATCTTAAGGGGTTTAGAAACATCTTTATAACAGATTACATGCATACAGGGGTACAACATTCATAAGACAAGATGACAACTTTACTAACGTAGTACACTTCCCAGGGGGCATGACTTTGGGCATACTCTTTCCTCGCACCTTCCATTATCCAATTTTGAAACCAGAGAGGAGTAAAATTTCACAATATCAGAATAAATATATAAAGAGAAATAAATTCAATATCTTAAATACAAATTATGTTTTCAGATTGACCCATCTTCACTTATTGCGGCCTCTGTCATGGCAGCTCCATGCGCACTTGCACTCTCCAAGTTGGTTTATCCTGAAACAGAAGAATCAAAGTTCAAAAGCCAAGATGGTGTCAGGATAGAAAAAGGGTAAATTTAGTATGTCATAGTATCCTATTATAGAATACAGTACTGAGCAAAGGTTTTAGGCAGGTATATAATGCTGAAAAGAAGAATGCTTTAAAAAATAAACATGTATAGTTTATCTTTATCAATCAACAAAATGCAGAGTGAATGAACTAAAGAGAAATGTAAATCAGATCAATATTTGGTGTAACCACCCTTTGCCTTCAAAACCAACTTAATTCTTCTAGATACATTTGCATACAGTTTATGAAGGAACTGAGCAGGGAAGTTGTTCCAAATATTTCGGAAGACTAACCACAGATCTTCTGTAGTTGTAGGCTTGTGCAAATCCTTCTGTCTCTATATAATCCCAGACAGACTAAATGATGTTTAGATCAGTGCTCTGTGGCTGTTCTCAACATCATTGTGTCTGTCCGGAATTACATAAATAAACAGAAAGATTTGCACAAGCCTACATCGAAATAAGATCTGGGGTTAATTCTCCAAGATGTTTAGATCAACCTCCCTGCTGAGTTCCTTCAAAATTGTGTGCAAGTGTATCAATGACTTGATGCTATTTTTAAATGGACTGTGTCAGCATAAAATGAGTGTTCAAACTAAGCACAGTCAATTGGTGCATCACCACCAGTGTCAGACTGGTTACCGGAGGAACTTCCAGTAATACCAGGCCTGGCTTTGGTTACCTGGTTGAACTCCGGAGCTTTCCCCTGGAGCTCCGGAGTGCAGCCTGGACTGAATTTGGGGTTTGCAGGACTGAACTGCAAGCGCTGACTGATTCCCCAACGATTGCGGTTCAGTTCATGGCAGCTGTGGACAGGCCAGGCTGAACTCCGAAGCTCTCACATGAGCTCCGAAGTTCAGCCCGGCCTGTCCGCAGCTGTGAAATGTCCTGCAAACCCCCAGTTCAGTCCAGGCTGCACTTCGGAGTTCAGATGAGAGCTCCGGAGGTCAATGCAGGTAACTGCAGCCAGGCCTGGTATTATTGGAGGATCCTCCGGTAGCCAGTCTGTTTATGATTCATTTACGTGCACCTTCCCACCTGCTTGTTTTCCATCTACCTTTTCTCTAGCTCTATTAAGCCAGAGCTGTCAATCAAAGAAGAGGAAGGGGGATATAGGGGAAACAAGTGTACTGCCCCTGTGTCAGCGGCTGAGCAGCTCAGATCTGGGACCGCGGTGGCTCAAGGGGGTCTCCGGACCCGGGGGTTCATTTGAAAAGGGGAGTATGTACAGGGGAGTTAGAAGTTTGTGACGCCACCCACGGTGCGTGGTAATGTGGAGTACCACCGCTGCTGTTGGGGAGCCCGGTGGCGGTGGTATGGCAGCAAGGTGTTTAACCCCTCCGTGGGTAGGGGGTTTAACCCCGGGGTCCGGTGGTGGTAGTGAAGGGGTGCCGTTGGGAGGAGAAAAGGGGTTTTCTGTGTACTCACTCAATCCAAGAATCCTGACACCGACAGCTTGTAAACCAGAATTCTGAGCACCACTGCAGCAGGGACGGAGCACGCGTAGATCCGTGCCCTTGGTGTTGCTTGTTAGCCTGTGGCCTTTTCCGTGGCACCTTCTCTCTTGTTGGACCCTATAGTCTGGAACTAATCGGGTCCCGCTCACCTGTATGGTTAACGGAGTGAGCTTGCTCTAAGGGTTCACACTTTGGATTTGGTGGACTGTACTTTGGGAAAAGTCCTATCCCATCGGTGCGCTAGTAACCCGATTTTGGAGCGGGTGAGGGATGAATCTTGAAGACTTCACCCCCATCGGGTAAATTACCAGGACGCTTGAAACTACTTCTCAGCCTAGGGTCCGCGTACCCCGTCGTGCCCTAGCCCCTGCCCGGAGATGGCCCAAGCCCACCGGCTGCCCTCCTCGAGAAGTCCGTGCCCCGTGACACCATCCCCTGCGACTGGGGTTCCAGCTCCTACCAGGCCCAGACCAACGTCTGCCACCTAGTAGCTTTAAGGAGCCCTGCTCCTGACCTCCTCTCTCTTTCACCTCCAACACAACACTCCTCTTTTCACTTTTTCACTTTCCCCTGCCAACCCCCCAAGTGGGCGGCCCTATTCCCTTCCGGCCCCCCAATGGTGTGTCTGGTGGGTATGGTGTAAAGTGTTCCTAGGGATTGGACTGGCTCTGATCTTAGCAACACTAAAGGACCAGGATCCATAACCAAGGAGGATTGGATACTGTGGAGAAAGGCAGATTGCACAATACCCTGTGACGACCTGATAGGCCAGGGCGTCACACAAGCATGTAGGAAGGTATATATAAATGACTGGCCACACCATGATACAAGAGTGGCTGTTCTTGGTTTCAACAATCATTCTATGCTGGCAGAGTCCCTTTAAGGCAAAGGGGGGTTTGTTGATTTTATTTTGACTTTTCTTTTGTTCATTCACTTTGTATTTTGTTAATTGTTACAAATATAGTATTAATATTTCTATTTTTTAAAAGATTCGTACTTTGCAGAATTTTTTCCACACCTGCCTAAAACTTTTGCACACTAATATATATCAATACATTGTATGATGGAGTTCATGCATATACACAGAGTCTCTATTTCTATGTACTGGGGACCTGTGGGTACTCTGTATGTTGCCATATGATTTATTTGTGAATCACTACTACAGTTCCATTTTATACAAAAATGCACCCATGTAGGAGATTACAAATTGTTACTATATTGAAAACTGTGCTACTATGCAGATTATCTCCCTCATACGGCACTTTATGAAGCATGGCATACCATCATATTATGTTCTTGCTTCGCCGTAGCACAGCAGCACACAAAACTCCAGGTGTCATTGTATCTCCTCTGCACATGGATAATTTTTGGACATTTTTCCTGACTTGTGAACCCAGTATTTTTGTGAGTGAGTGAGTTGGGATTATGTGATAAGAGATTTTCCACAGCTACAAGAAACCTAAGAATTTACACTAAGTAAGGTTAAGAAATATGTTAAATAAAAAAAGTATATTAACTAACGTTGTACACTTAAACGGTGCTGTACATAATACGGCAGGCACATATAGATAATTCAGTTTGAACACTCATCATAGTTGACTGCCGCTGATTCTTGTATGTTTCTTTGCACCTTCAGGGAAGAAAAGACTGTACTGGAAGCTGCCAGCAATGGTGCCTCTACATCTGTGGGTCTAGTAGCAAACATTGCAGCCAACCTAATCGCGTTCATGGCCTTACTTTCATTCATTAACGCTGCTTTTTCCTGGTTGGGGGGAATGGTGAATTATCCACAACTCACATTACAGGTGAGAAAATGACAATGTGATACATTTTGTAGTTTTAAAGTGATAGTCATCAATCTTTCTTTGTACTACTTACTATTAATTTGTAAAACTTTTAACTCCACAGAGTAACCCAACTTTTTTTTTCATTTACAATCACGAAATTTTGCACAAACGCCCGATGTGACTCAGAGAACGTCATAGACTATGTTTTGACGGGAAAATGTAACCCCGCACTTTACAGTTACTCTCCAAAATCCTGCCTCCATTAAACTGAAAAAGGCTTTTAATAGCAACTGTCAGTGGTTGCTATAGGAACAAAATAAACTGTTAGTATAAGAAGCTTATGTGTGAGGTAATAAGATGTCGGTGGGGAGACGGCTAGAGAGAGACAGAAAGAGACAGACAGACAAACAGACACAGACAGACGGGGAAAGAGACAGACAGGGAAAGAGACAGACGGGTAAAGAGACAGACGGGCAAAGAGACAGATGGGCAAAGAGACAGACGGGCAAAGAGACAGACCTGGAAAAAGACAGACCTGGAAAAAGACAGATGGGGAAAGAGACAGCCCTGGAAAGAGACAGACGGGCAAAGAGACAGACGGGCAAAGAGACAGACGGGCAAAGAGACAGACGGGCAAAGAGACAGACAGGCAAAGAGATAGACCTAAAGAGACAGACCTGGAAAGAGACAGACTGGGAAAGAGACAGCCCTGGAAAGAGACAGCCGGGTAAAGTGACAGCCGGGCAAAAAGACAGATGGGCAAAAAGACAGATCAAGAAAGAGACAGACGGGGAAAGAGACAGATGGGGAAAGAGACAGATGGGGAAAGAGACAGACTTGGAAAGAGTCAGATGGGGAAAGAGATAAACAGACACACACATAGAGACAGACACAAAGATAGAAAGAGACAGACAGACACAGAGATGGAGACAGATAGACTGATACAAGTACAGACAGAGACATAGAAACAGACAGACAAAGAAAGACACAGACAGAGAGACAGACAGACAGCGACACACAGACAGAGACTGAGAGAGAGACAGAGAGACAGTTACTATCCCGGGCAAAGCCGGCTACTACAGCTAGTTATTCATAAAGACGCTCCCTTCTTCAGTATTAAATTTATTTATATTGGAATTGCCTTGGATGGTTCAACCATAACTCCCAAGCAGCACACTAGCTGTCTGAGGGTTATAATTGACACAGACCTTTTTTATATTTCTTAAATCCAATCACTCACTCATGTAAATTGCATATAAAAACATCTCCAGAATCCAACTTTTCTGACCTTTGAATCTGCAAAAACTCCTACTGTAACTTTTATTCATTCTTGTCTGAACTACTGCAACTCTCTGTTGATCAGTCTCCCTCTAACCAAACTTTTTCCTCTCCAATCTGGCCTGGGTTATATTTTTTTTCAAGCTCCTTCACCGATGCCTCCACCTTGTGCCATTCACTACAGAATACAATACTATTTTTTCTCACCCACAAAGCTCTCTACATTACTGTTCTACCATATACTGTATATCCACCTTCATGCCTGTCTATCACCTTACCCATGCTTTCTACTCTGCAACTGATCTATGACAAACATCCTCCATAATTCAAACCTTGCACCTCCGTCCCATAGCCGTATCTTGTGCTGCACCAGTTTTATGGAATGTACTTCCCCAAACATTGCAATTAATCCTCAATCAACCCAATAGCATGTAGTAACTGCCCTTACACAGATACTGGCTAAGCTTGTGAACAGCTTGTATGTGGACTGTAAGCTTGCAAACATGGCTCTCACTCCTACTGTAACTGTTGAACTCTGTGTTACTTTGTATTGCCTTTATTGTGTGTACATGTGCCTGCTTAATTGTAAAGTGCTGCTGAATATGTTTGCACTATAGAATTAAAATTATTATTACTATTAATAATGCCATTTCATGCTATTTCCCTTTTCTTAGCGCTACAGCAGGTGAAATTATATTGAACATGTCACCAATTTTCTAGGTAAGCATATTTCTAAAGGTGCTATTGACATGAATTTCTCACCAGATGTCAGTAACAATTCATCTAATCCACACAGGCAAAGAAATCAAACCATATATGTCCCTAAATGTAGTGATGTATAATAGTAAGAAATGACGAAGGGAAAAAGTATTGAACATGCTCACTTAAATTTATTTGCTGCTTTGTAGAAAAGCCTTTGTTGGTGATGACAACTTCCACATGCCTCCTATATGGAGAAACTAGTCGTATGCATTGCTCAGGTGTGATTTTGGGGCATTCTTCCACCCAAACACTCTTCAAATCCTGTAAGTTCTGTAGGCTCTTTCACTGAGCTTTAGTTCTTTCCATATAATTTCTGTTGGATGCAGGTCAGGGGATTGGCTGGGCGAGTCTAAGGGCACTTTCACATTGCATTTTCACCTACGTTCACTGGTCCCGTCGGAGCATCTGTCCGAACCCTCCTCCCCGCAAAACGTGTTTTGGACGCATACGCCAACGGGGCCATTGACTAAAATAGAGCAGATGGAGTCAGCGTGTGTTCTGTCTTGCAACATTTTCGGGCATATACGTTTTCTGCAGGCGGAGACCCGAATGTACCATTTTCGGGCATATACGTTTTCTGCAGGTGGACACCTGAACATAGTAGACTACGTTCGAGTGTCCGCCTGCAGAAAATGTATATGCCAAAAAATGATGCAAGACAGAGCACACGCTGACTCCGTCTGCTCCATTATTATTATTATTATTATTATTGTTTATTTATAGAGCACCATTGATTCCATGGTGCTGTACATGAGGGGGTTACATACAGAATACATGTACACGTTACAATAGACAGACTAGCACAGGGGGAAGAGGGCCCTGCCCTTGCGGGCTTACATCCTAAAGTATTTTGGGGAGGAGACAGTAGGTGGGGTGTAGGTTGGGCGGCAGCTCCACACGGTGGTGGGGCGGCAGCTCCGCACGGTGGTGGGGCGGCAGCTCCGCACGGTGGTGGGGCGGCAGCTCCGCACGGTGGTGGGGCGGCAGCTCCGCACGGTGGTGGGGCGGCAGCTCCGCACGGTGGTGGGGCGGCAGCTCCGCACGGTGGTGGGGCGGCAGCTCCGCACGGTGGTGGGGCGGCAGCTCCGCACGGTGGTGGGGCGGTGAGGTCATTGTAGATTATAGGCATTTCTGAACAGATGAGTTTTCAGGGTCCGTTTGAAGTTTGCAAGTGTAGTAGATAGTCTGACGTGTTGAGGCAGTGAGTTCCAGGAGACTGGGGATGCTCGGGAGAAGTCTTGGAGTCGGTTGCATGAGGAGCGAATGAGAGAGGAGGATAGAAGGAGATCTTGGGAGGACCGGAGGTTACGTTTTGGAGTGTAGCGAGAGAATAGTTCAGAGATATATGGAGGAGACAGATTATGGATAGCTTTGTAGGTCAGTGTTAGTAATTTAGTGTTAGTCAATGGCCCCATCGGCGTATGCGTCAGAAACACGTTTAGCGGGCGGAGGGGGTTCGGACGGATGCCCCGACGGGACCAGTGAACGTAGGTGAAAATGCAATGTCAAAGTGCCCTAACAGCTTTATTTTCTTTCTCTGAAATCAATTGATAAATTCCTTGGCTGTATGTTTGGTATCATTGTCTTGCTGAAATGTCCATCCTTGTTTCATCTTCATCACCCTGGTAATTGGCAGCAGTGTTTTATCAAGAATATCTCTGTAAATTTGTTCATTCATCCTTCCTTTAATCATATGAAATTTTCCGGTGCCATATTCTGAAAAAACAGCCCCATGATGTTCCCACCTCCAAACTTCACTGATGTATGCTGTTTTTGGTGTGTTATGCAGTGCCTTGGGACCAGCAAACATGGTGTGTATTATGGAATCCAAAGAGTTCAATTTTGGTCTCATCTGAGCAGACTATATTCGCCCAGTATTTCACAGGCTTGTCTAAATGTCGTAAATGCGCTTGAACATGCTTTTTGTTCCAGCATGAAGTCTTGCGTGGTGACCGTGCATAAAGACCGTGGAGAAGGAGTGCATTTCTTATTATTTATTTTGAAACTATTTACTTGCTGATTTCAGGTCTTTCTTGTAGCTCTCCACAGGTGATCCTTAGCTCATTGACAACTCTTTTGAAAACTATTTTTAGTCCACTGTCTGAAGTCCTGTGCTGAGCATCTGGTCATCAACAGTTTATGGTGAAATTATGTCCTTTCCACTTTTGGATCATGATCCCAACAGTGATCACTGGAACCCTAGTAGTTTAGAAATTCTTCTGTAATCAATGCCATCAGTATGTTTTGCAACAATAAGGTTGCAAACATTTTGAGACAACTCACTGGTTTTACTCATCATGAGATGTTTCTTGTGTGGCACCTTGGTAATAAGACACCTTTTTATAGGCCATCAGTTGAACTGGCATAAAAAAGCAAAAAAGAATATCATTACTTACAGCAAGATGGAATTGCAGCTGTATAATGCTCAGGCCAAAAGACTACTGCTACTCCAGCAGGATACAGCTAAACCCCCACGAGGTGGAGGCATCACAGGTGCAGGAGGGGCCAATCACACTCACTTCCAAATATGGAGGAGGTGATGGCTGGATGGTAAAACTGCACACTAATGGCTTGCATAGAGCACTGTTCACACTAGGAGACGCACAGTCACAGACCCGCAGCCTATTAGGTGAGGCCCATACTATTAGATCAGGTGGGCTGCCAAGCCGTACCCCCACTGCGCTCTACATAGGGACAGAAACTCTAATAGCAAGGCCTAACAAAAAGGGGCCTGGCTGTATCCTGTAAAAAAAAATATGAGGTTTTTTGTTAGCGTTATGGCCATAAGACGTAAGCCTACAACCCTCGTCATGGGAACCTCATGCTTGTAGGTCCCTACACTATATATAATATAATATAATAATAATTTTAGCTGTATCCTGCTGGAGTAGCAGTAGTCTTTTGGCCTGAGCATTATACAGCTACAATTCCATCTTGCTGTAAGTAATCAGTTGAACTGGCTAATATTATTTTTCAAAAAGTGGCAGGATTGCTTTCAATTAATGATAGATTTCATGACTCGTGTCATGACTTTCCCACACCTCTCTTATTTCATGTGTTCAATGCTTTTTTCTTGTATCATTTCTTATTCTTACACATAATTAAATTTATGGACATCTATGGTTAGCTTTCTTTGCCTGTGTGGATTAGATGGCTTGTTATTGACATCTGTTGAGAAATTCATGTCAATACAAGCTTTAGAAATTTATCTACTTAGAAAATCGGTGAGGTGTTCAATACTTATTTCACCCACTGTATGTAAGACAGGTTACTACATATACACTGACTAAGGGTATGTTCAGAAAGTGCTTTTTTGCAGTGTTCTTTTCAGTAATATTTATGAACTTATAGACTTCTATGGGTGGGTAATTTTGATCTGTGAGTCAGATCAAAAACTGACAACTTGAAGCGATTGGTCTGCAAAGAAACACGAACATGACCAGCCCCATAGACTATAATTGTTGCATGTTTTAGCCGTGATAAACACAGGTAGAACATATACGTGACTTACAGACTTCAGAATGAGGCTTAACAGGGCAACACTAGGCTTATCAGCAACTAGTCTGTTTTAGATTACTCTTGCGCCTCCATATAACCACATAATCAGAGCAGAATATACTTGATTGCTTTGAAAGCTGTGATAAAGCATTAAAATCAATATACATGAACTTAATATTTTTTAATCAAAACAGGTACACATTTTGTACTGATAACTTTATTGATACTGTATATTGCTATTTGATATATTATTATAGTTCACATAGTAGAGTACATTAGACAGAACATAAATTAAAAATAAAGTTAAAATTTAAGGAAAAAAATCTATAATTTTGGCTAACTAAATAACTCATCATTGTAGTAATATATGTAGCATTTAGGCTGTGTGTCCTCTATGAGGTTTTCAGTGACTTTTTGACCCTTTGTATTTCTGCTGTGTCAAAAATGCAGCATATTACAGTTCCAGCAAAGTCTATGGGATTTATAGAAATCCCTCTACTTCTTTAGGCCTGCGACACACATCCGTGCCGCCGGCACGTGTTTGTCATTTTTTGCACGTACCAGCGGCACGGAGACACGTTAAGCAATGCTACCCTATTGTAGCAGGCACACACACGTAAAACCACACAGAACGTGTGTCCGTGTGCGTTTGTATGTGTGCGTTTTTCTAAACGCTGACATGTCAGTGTTTTCTCCGGCAGCACGGGTGTCACACGGCCCGCACCCGTACCACACGGGTGTAGTGTGGATGCGGTCCCGTGTGACACGCGCCAGAGAAAACATACGTGTCAGTGAACAAAACCAAAACATTTACTCACCTTCTCCAGCCCTCCTGTCTCTGCCGCTGCTGCCTCTTGCTGCCGACCGCCGCTCATTATTCTCATTTAATATTCACTTCACTGCCTGGCAGCAGCGAGGAGGCGGGAGGGCTGGAGACCGAGGATCAGCACCACAGACAGCAGCGCGGACAGCAGGAAGGACCAGGTGAGTATGTTAATTACCGGTTCTACGTGTGCTATCGCGGATAGCACACGTAGAACACATGTGGCCAGCACGTACCAGAGACACGTACTTACCTGCACGCAACACACAGGGGAAATACGTGTCTCTCGGCACGTGCGTGATTTTCACGTGAGTGTGGCAGAGGCCTTACTCAGCATAAACTGACCTGTGTGTTTCAAATCCTCAAGATGTTAATTATCCTGCGTATACGGTTAATATGTTCAGGTTTTGCCCATAGACTTGCATTATATGTAGAAAATCTGCAGGTAAAATATGCACATGCAATTTTAATGTGTTTCTGCTGCAAAAATGCATAAAAAATGCATGTAATCGACATATATCAATAACGTTTTACCAAAGCCAAATACCAGGAAATATAAAAAACAAAGCAGCTTTATTTAAAACATGACATATGAACAAAGACAAAAAATGCAGTTTCAAAAACACGATAAATATGCATGATAAAAAAATAATTACATAAAAGGTGCAGAACTGCGGCAGAAATTATGCAGCAAAAACTCACCAAAATCTCGTTGCCGGAACATATCCTTAGGCCCTGTGCCCACGCTGCGTATTTTGACACGGATTTTGACGCAGATTTTCAGAAATCTGCAGCAAAATCTGCATATCCATTGTGAAGCCAGCAAAGTCTATGAAAATTCAGAAGTGCTGTGAACATTGAGTGTTTTTCCCTTGCGTATTTGGTGCAGATTTCTTTTTTTTCTGCACCAAATCTGCACCAAATACGTAAGGGAAAAATAAGCACTGTGTGCACAGCACTTCTGAATTCTCATAGACTTTGCTGGCTTCACAATGTACATACAGATTTTGCTGTAGATTTCTGAAAATATGCATCAAAACTACACAGCGTGGGCACTGGACCTTAATCTTTTTTTAGTTTTTTTTCTTTTTAATTCATATATGTAACATTTAATATTTTTTCTTTGTAATTCCATTAATTAGGGTGCAGCACTATTTTATTTAAAGAGAGATTAGTAAAGCTCATATGGAAGTGTTAATGAGGAGACTGGAGAGGAAGGATTTCCAAAGTCTACTAGTTGGTTAGAAATGTGTTCTATATTAACTCTCTTATTGTACAGTAATCTCAGTCACTTTTCTGATGAATTGTTAATTGTTTTCACTGAAATAAGGAGAACTTCTGTGCAAAGATTAAACTTAATGATCTTTCTAATGGAGATAGGTGACTAAATAGAGGTATTCATTTATCCACTATTTTTAGCATTTGGATATGTGTAGTATTAAACATTGATGTAGCAGCTTGGGATCCTCAAATGGTTCACAATGTTACATTTGGATCACACAGTCTTAGAAAAATTCCGAGCAATAAAAAAGTTCACATTGAGGGGGATTTACACTAAAGCATGAGTCTCAAACTCTGTTGTGTATATGGGCTGCACATAGAAAAAAAAATGAATTTAGGGGGCTGCATTCTTTGCAGAACAAAGTGACTTTTTAAGTAATACCATTGTTTTTTCTATATAACTTTTGGATCACTTTTTGTGACATTTTTCGCTTGTTTATTTTATTTTTTTAAATGGAATTCATCATATTGGAAATGGTACAGATTCATAACTTGGGTCGTTACGGATGTGGCGATAATAAATGTGCACTTTGTTTATTTCAGTTTATACATAAAGAAGCATTTTAATGGTAAAAAAAGTTCATGCTTTATTTTGATTTTTTTTTTTACATTTTATCCCCTTCTTGTAAGAAATATCGTCTAACAATTCACACCACATAGTAATTTGGCCAACATCTTGTAGTAATGTTCCCATCCTGGCCTCCATCTTGTAATAATGTTCCCTTCTTGCAGTAATGAGCCTCATCCTTGTCCCTATCCTGTAGTAATGACCTATTTAGAAATGTGCTCATCCTGGTCTCCATCTTGTAATAATGTGCTCATGTTTGTTAATTATTATTACTATTAATAATGCCATTTCATGCTATTCCCCTTTTCTTAGCGCTACAACAGGGAAAATAATATTAAACACATCACTAATTTTCTAAGTAAATATATTTCTAAAGGTGCTATTGACATGAATTTCTCACCAGATGTCAGTAACAATCCATCTAATCCACACAGTCAAAGAAATCAAACCATAGATGTCCCTAAAATTAGTGATGTATAATAATAAGAATTGAAGACGGGAAAAAGTATTGAACACACTTACTTAACTGTATTTACTCCTTCGTACAAAAGCCTTTGTTGGTGATGACAACTTCCAGATGCCTCCTGTATGGAGAAACTAGTCATATGCATTGCTCAGGTGTGATTTTAGCCCAGTTTTCCATCCAAACACTCTTCAAATCCTGAAAGTTCTGTGGGCTCTTTCACTGAGCTTTAGTTATTTCCATAAATTTTCTGTTGGATGCAGGTCAGGTGGTCCCCATCTTGTAATAATGTGCCCATCCTTGTCCACATCTTGTAGTAATGTCTCCATCCTTGTTCTCATCCTGTAGTATGTGCCCATCCTGTTTCCCATCCTGTAGTAATGCGCCCCATTCTGTAGTAATGTCCTCAACCTGTAGTAATGTGCCAATCCTTGTCCCCTTGTAGTAACATGTCTAACCTTGTCGTCATTCTGTAGTAATCTCCCAATCCTTGTCCTGGTCCCCTTGTAGTAATGTGCTGAACATTTTCCGCATCCTGTAGTAATATCAATGAAGGAAGCAGGGATGTATAAAGACAGCTCACCAATCCTTGTAACACCTGATCCGTTCTGAAAGGGAATGCCCGGAGCTTCCCAGGTAGAGGCTTGAATCCAATATAAAAATGAAAAATGCTCCAGCATTAATTCTTTCAGTATGACATGTCCATTTTTTTTCTAGATCACTAAAATTAGAATGCCACCAAACAACATACATTGAAGTGCAAAACCGACATGTTTCCAAGCAACACAGTGGTTTTGCACTGCAGTGTATGTTGTTTGGTGTCATTCTGATTTTAATGCGCTTGAAATAAAAATGGACATTTTATACTGGCAGAATTAATGCTGGAGTATTTTTTTAATTTTCACATCCTGTAGTAATGTCCTCTTTCCTAGTCCCCTTCTTGTAGCAATGTCCCATCCTGTCATAATGTCCACTATTGTGCGTTTCTTCACATACACAAAAAAAAGATACTTCTCACCTGTCCTCTGTTCCATCGTTGTCCTCTTTTCTGCTTCTTGCAGCCCAAAAGGACATAGACCCCTTGAGTATCGTGACCGGTGTAGGGGGTCTCCGCCGTCAGCGTTTTACTTAAATTGAATGTATTGATGACGCCACACTGAGACAAACTGTCTGCATAACTATGCCAATGGCAGTCACCACCAATCACAGGCCAACAGCTGATGACGGTTTATGTCGCGAGCGGCGGGGCGCCGCTGCGCTTGCTAACGCTCGGGACCGGCGCTGCTGCTGCTCGGTGGCTCAAGCGGTGGGCCGGATCCGGGGACTCGAGCGGCGCTCCTCGCCCGTGAGTGAAAAGGGTGGTTGGTTTGTTTTGGGGGTTTAGTCCGTGACGCCACCCACGGGTCGTGGTGAAGGTGGGCACCACCGCTGCTGGTGACGAGGATCCCGGGAGCGATGGTAGGGAGCAGCTGGGATGTTGTTTTCCCCCTCCGTGGGTAGGGGTTGGTGGTCCCGGGGCACAGTGGTGAGACGGGGAGGCAGGGTAGGTGAGGTGCAGGGTCGCAAGGACAGCGCGGCGCGGTGCCGGATGGCACAGGTGTACTCACTCAGCAAGAGATGCACAAAGTCTCCGGTAAACCAAACGGCTGGATGGACGGGTCCCGCAGCCGGCTGCAGTGTCTCTGCCCTGACAGGTGATGGCAACTGTCTTTCCCTGCACCTTTGTGTACTGTCTTGACTACGATGGATCCCCAACGGTAGTCCGCTCCCCGGTGTATGGATACCAGAGGAGCCCATTTGCCCGCAGGCGCTGGCCCTTGGGTCTCTAGCCTTAGGCGGTAGCTGTATACCCTCACGGTGCGGACGGTTGCCTTCTAACGGGTCTTTGGCTGTTAGGAAACCCCTGGGGTTCCTGTCACACTCGGATTTGACTGTTGACGGCGACTCCAAGCCTAGTCGGGGTCCGATGGCCCTGCCTGTGTGTGCTGGCTTCACTTCGCTCCCCGGTCGGTACCGGCGGGCCACCGCCCGACCCCGGTCCTACGGTTCCACGTTGATTCACCACTCCTGCAGACGGCCACCACCGTCTGCCAACCTTGTTGTCAGTGCCTGGGCCACAAACCCAGACACTCTCCACTTTACCCCTCTCACTTCAACCTCCAGGACAAATCTGTCACTTTTCCCGCCTCCAGGCCTGTGAACTCCTCGGTGGGTGGGGCCAACCGCTTGGCTCCGCCCCACCTGGTGTGGACATCAGACCCTGGAGGGAGGCAACAAGGATTTTGTGTTTGGCTAATGTTACTGTCTGGTGGGGGTGGGGGTGTGTGTGTGTTACCTGTGACGACCTGGCTAGTCCAGGGCGCCACATTTACACCAATGTCAGCTGCTAGTTTCTGATTGGCCAGCAGCTGCCATTTTCATTGCTGTGCAGAGAGCTTGTCTCTGTGCGGTTTTGGCAATACATTCAACTGAAATAAAGCACTGACGGCGGCAGCCCCTGCATCGCATGGGGCCTGCGGACCACATGTTTGAGAACCCCTGGTCTAAATGTAAAATGCAGACTTTTGTCCCATGAATTTCGTTTTTTCTTAATACCAAAACACACCAAAATGTGTGACTAAATCCAACAATTTTATTCTGTTTGCTGTAGATATTCATTGATATTCTACTGCTGTTTTTCTTTGCAAGGGATGCAGACTGCTTGTTATCTGTGTTATTCAGAGATATTTGAGGGTGAAGCTAAATTATATATCGTGGTTGTAGATGCCATCATTCCCCATGTGACAGAATATAGCAGTATTATGAGTACTGTATTTTACTGTTTTTATGAAAGCTTTGTTTAAGGACAGCATTACATTTTTATTTGGACGATATTATGGCACATTTACTCATATAATTCACTGCAAAACATATTGAGAGGGCTCGCCATTAGATATTGAGCACCCCTGAACGTCAATTTCTCTTATATCAGATGTTTTGTGCTGTTACAAATATAGAAAAGAGAATGACCTAGAAAGCAAGAGTTTACATTTAACTTAAGATAACACATTACTGATTGCAGGTGGTACTACCACGGGGACCCCACTAATCATTAGAATGAGGATCCTGAGCACAGTAAGGAGGAGTATAAGTGGTAGACATGCATGCACCCTGCCACTCCATTCAGTGGACCTGATTCATTGGGAATGGCGCTTCATACCAGTTTTAATGAGGTGTGTGCAGGAATCAGATGTGCCAAATTCTTTAATGAATTTGCCGCATCTTATCAGTGGCCTCTGTGCACCTTCGCCAACCACTGTTAACTGGAGGGACTAAAGTAACAAAAGAAATGCTACCACTTTTCATGAATTTGATGGGTGGGCCTAGCCATGCCCCATCTCTGTCCTCCCCAAGTACGCCCATTTTGATAGAGCTGCCAAATGTAGCAACATTTTTACACACGTTTGTGTTGCGTAAAAATTTTACATCTTTTCAAACTGTATTGTAAACACTTTGACGAATTGCCTTTGGGACTGACACAAATAGTTCTGCACATAGCTGTTTTTATTAGCCTCATAAATATGGTATAGAGCAACCGTGTGCGTGCATGACCACCACTGCCTCATTCAAGCTTCTCCTCACTTCCTTTGTGCAGTGAGGAGAAGTGAGGATCTTAAGACCACCACTTTATTCATTGATAGGCTCCCTGCGATCATACATTAATGGACATTTTTCTGTGGCACAATGCCCTTAATTTTTTCTTAAAAAAAGAATTTTTCTTCATTAGACTTTAGATAAAGTTCTGTTCTGGACTTGACCTGAACCCCATTGGAATTCACTGATTGGACAGTTCGGCTCCCCATACACATACAGGCAGCCATAAGCTGAGCACTTCCAGGGCAAGGACTTTTTTTTTCTTGGACACAATACACCCGATAATGCTAATTGTACCCTCCGAACAAGCCATTCAAAAAATACATGCAGCACGGAATGTCCCGAGCACACCGCTGCTTGCTTGACTGGTTTGCGTAAAACACTCAAACTCCAAACACTTTTTTTTTTGTAAAGTTTGTGTTCAATACAAACACAGAACTTTACTGCTCGGGCTCACTCATCTCTAGTCTCAATTCAATACAAGTCTTTGAGAGCCTCGTTCTACGTACTTGTATTGCGTGCTTGTGACGTAATTTCTGACTTCTGGCCAGTCAGATGTTTTGATCACAAATTGACACCGCAGGATCAGGGCAATGCTGAAAAAGATGAAAACGCTGGTGGATGAGTATAAGACCGGGGGCTGGGGAGTTAAGTTTAAAGCAGCACTCCAGCCCTGAAAAAAACAACAAAAAACCCGCTACATAGTGTTTTAAGTGTCAGACATCACAGAAAATATCTGATTGGTTTTTGTTTTAACAATACAATCCTTCATCTTCAGCTAATACTTTCCTACATCTTCATGCCTGTGGCCTTTATGATGGGAGTAGAATGGGATGAAGCAGACCTAGTTGGTGAGATGTTGGGGACAAAGATCATCTTGAACGAGTTTGTGGCATATCGAATGCTGGCTGATTATAAGACCAATCGCATTGAAGGTGTGGAGGAATGGATAGATGGATCCAGACAGTGGATTTCGGTAAGAACAATATAATAAAAAAAACCTAATATGTAATAAACGAGAGTGATAACATATTGTTTTGCAGTTGTTTAGGTGTTGTGCTATCCAATGACTTTGACTGTTTTATTTGCATTTCATTAAAACCCAATGGAAAAAAAATTGCCAGTTATAAGACTAAAGCGGGCTTTACACGCAACGACATCGCTAACGAGATGTCATTGGGGTCACGGAATTTGTTAGCGACGTCGTTGCGTGTGAAACGCACAAACGACCATTAAACGATCAAAATTACTTACCTAATCGTTGATCGTTGACCGGTCGTTCTAATCCCGATTATCGTTGCTGTTGCAGGACGCAGGTTGTTCGTCGTTCCCGAGGCAGCACACATTGCTATGTGTGACACCGCAGGAACGACGAACTACATCATACCTGCGGCCACCCGCAATGAGGAAGGAAGGAGGTGGGCGGGATGTTCGGCCCGCTCATCTCCGCCCCTCCGCTTCTATTGTGCGGCCGCTTAGTGACGCCGCACCAACCGCCCCCTTAGAAATGAGGCTGTTCGCCGGCCACAGAGACATCGCTAGGCAGGTAAGTCCGTGTGATGGGTGTTAGTGATGTTGTGTGCCACGGGCAGCGATTTGCCCGTGACGCACAACCGACGGGGCGGGTGCTTTCGCCAGCGACATCGCTAGCGATGTCGCTGTGTGTAAAGCCCGCTTTAGTGGTATATGTTCTCAATTGGTAATACTAGTACTACTTCCATGAAGAAATAATATAAGAATAAATTATTTCTGCAATAAATCATGTAATTAAATTCATATAAGTAAAAAATGTCTTTCACCTTTGGAAAGTTGTTTTAAGGGCTATCTCACATGCGCGTATAACATGGCCAAGTGCCATCCCATGTTTTATTAGACAGCACTTGGCCCAATGTTATATTATGGGGCAGTGCAGATCAATAATTTATTTTCTCATGCTAATTCAGCATGAGAAAGAAATCTCTGTATGCTGGAAGTGTAACATGCCGTGCTTAGTGTACTCAGATCGCCAGACATGGGTGGGATCCTCTAGAGTGTCATGCCTGGTGGTGGCAGTGCCCGGTATCTGGCGTGCCGATGCAGTGAAAGGCACATGGCTGTGGATGTGTGGGGGTTAACGCAGGCATTACTGCTTCCCTGTAGTTAAGTGGTTAACGGCGTTCCCCATGATGTTGCTGTAAGAAAATAGAAAAAAAGTCAGCAGGCAGGCATGAAACCAAGTGTGAGGCTACAATCACACGACCGTTCCATTTTTGCGGTCCGCAAAACACGGTCCTGTTTTTCCATGGATGCACCTGTGTGACATCTGTGTGACAACTGCATCCGTTCCGGTCCGTATATAGTCCATGTGCCATCTGTGTGACTTCCGTTTTTTTTTGCAGACCACAAATAAACGAAAGGAATGTTGCATACAGTCCACGGCATCTGGCCAGATGCTTGTCCCATATAACGTCTATGGGGAACAGAATCCAGCACAAAGGGGTAGGAGCAAGCGCTACATACTCACCGATCACCAGGGTGGCTCACACTGCTACCGCGGCAGCTCTTTTTTCTTCCCAAGCCAACCGCTCATTGGGCTCATACATATTCACTGCTTGCCTCACTCACCAGCATTTGTGATTGGTTGCAGCTAGACGCACACCCATGCTGAGTGACAGCTATCTGACTGCAAGCAATCATAGCCACCTGTGAGTGGGTCTATATCATACAGTAAAATAAATAATTTTAAAAAACTGGCATGCGGTCCCCCCAATTTTGATACCCCGCCAAGATAAAGCCTCACAGCTGGGGGCTGGTATTCTCAGTCTGGGGAGACCCACGTTATTGGGAGCCCTCCCAGCCTAAAAATATCAGCCGGCAGCCACCCAGAATTGCCGCATACATTAGATGCAACAGTTCCAGGACTTTCCCCACCTCTTGCTCTGGTGCTGTGGCAATCGGGGTACTAAGGAGTTAATAGCAGCCCATAGCTGCTATTAAGTCCTAGATTAGTGATGGCAGCCTCTCATCACTAATCTGTAAGTGAAAGTAAATAAACACAAACAACTAAAAAATACTTTATTTGAAATAAAAGACAAACAAGCACCCTCTTTCACCACTTTAATAACACCGCAAACACCCCTCCAGGTCTGATGTAATCTACATGAGGTCCCACGACGCTTCCAGCACTGCTACATCTGAATTTCACAGCGAGAGCTATAGAACATGACAGCCTGCTGTGAGATTAAGGCCGCAAATGAAGTGAGCCATGCGGCCAGCAGAGACGTCACTCAGGTGATTTCTGGTCACCGGTGGAGGACTCCAGCTGTGACCGCAAATCACCTGAGTGATGTCACCGCTAGTCACAGCCCGCAATACTTGATGGACCATGGAACTCAGTGATGAGTGCTGATGTCACGAGTTCAGCTGAGCTCATCACCGCGGGTAATGAACTTGGCTAACCTTATGATGTTGGTGCTCATCATAGATAGATAAATGAGAAAGACATATTTAATGTTCCACTCCCCTGCATTTTGTAATTTTACACCCCTTAGTGCCTTTCATGTGGCACTAAAGGGTGTTTAGCCTTGTACTTAGCCAAAAAATAAATAAATAAATTAAAAAAAACACGACGTGGGGTCCCCCCTATTATTGGAGCCAGCTGGGGTAAAGCAGATGGCTGCAGCCTGCAGACCACAGCTGGCAGCTTCACCTTCACTGGTAATCCAAAACAGAGGGCAGCCCATGCTGTTATTTTAAATTAAATAATTTAAAACAAAAAAACATGGGGTCCCTCCCAAATTCGATCACCAGCCAAGGTAAAGCGGACAGCTGTGGTCTGGTATCCTCAGACTAGGGAGGTCCACAGTTATTGGACACTACCCCGCCTAAAAATAGCAGGCCGCAGCCGCCCCATAAATGGTGTATCCATTAGATATGTCAGTCCTGGCGTTTCGCCCCAGCTCATTCCTTTTCCCTGTTGTGGTGGCAAATGGGGTAATATATGGGGTTGATACCAGCTGTGTAATATCACTTGGCATCAAGCCCTGGTGTTTGTGTGTCATGGCGTCTATCAGATATCCGACATCACTAACCCAGTCAGTAATAAAAAAAATAGACGACAAAAAATTTTTTATTTGAAAAAACACTCCCCAACACATTCCCTCTTTCACCAATTTATTAAAAGAAAAATCAAATCCGGGTCTGGCGTAATCCAACAAGGTGGTCCCACGACGATCCATACTCACTGTTCCAGTCAATGAAGAACAGAATGTTCCCCATTGGCTGGGAGAGCAGTGCAATGACCTGAGCTAACATCACCAGGTCACAGCAAGGCATGACGAGTGCTGCTGTCAAGAGGTTAGCTAGGTACATTACTTGCGGTGATGAACTCCGCTGCACTCCTGACATCAGCGCTTGTCACTGACTTCCATTGTCTGCCTTGTTCATAAGCAAAGTATCGTGAGTTGCACGCTATGTCACCGCTAGTCACAGTCTTGGGCCACTCGCGAGACTTGATGGGAGAACGCGGCAGGCATGGAAGTCAGTGACGAGCGCTGACGTCAGGAGTGCAGTGGACTACATCACCGCAGTTAATGAACTTAGCTAACCTCCTGATGTCGGCGCTCATCATCCCCGCAGCTGCTCACACACTGCTATGCAAGCGGATGCTAACACACTGCAGTGCAAACAGTAGCGAGGCTTGCGTGGGAGTGGGACACGGACTGCAGGGGCACCCGACGGAAGCCACATGGAAGTGCTTCCGTGTGGCATCCAATCCTACACAAAAGACTTTGAAAAGATGGTCTGTCAGTAGGTCCGCAAAAAAACAGGAACTGACCAGGACAAATGGAACGGTTGTCAGAATGAGCCCTAAGTGGCAACAGATGGTTACAGCAGATGACATTAGATATATGGCAGGTTCAAAGACATAGGTCTTCAGCAGCAGATTATTAGAATTAGGCTTATGAGGAGTGCAATAACAGCAAGCTATTCAGGTGTCCAAGCTGAAATGCAATACTGGCATTATTGAATCCCTTCCACCCCATTAAGGCTATGTGCGCACTAGGCCGTTTTACCCGCGGATTTACCCGCGGATTTGCTGCGGAAATTTCTTGAGAAAGGTTTGAAATCTTTCTGCAGACAATTCCCAGCAAAACCTATGGGAACAAAAAATAGCTGCGCGCACACTGCGGATTTTTCTCAAGAAAATTTCTTGAGAAAATTTTCTCAAGAAACTTTCTTGAGAAAATGAGCATGTCCATTATTTTCCGCAGGTACCTGCGGTATACCCCCGGAATTTCACTCCATTCACTGTAATGTAATCGCGAAATTCCGGTGGTATACCGCAGGTAGCAAATGATGTGCAGTATACCCCCGGAATTTCACTCCATTCACTGTAATGTAATTGCGAAATTCCGGTGGTATACCGCAGGTAGCAAATGATGTGCGGTATACCCCCGGTATAGCAGCGATTTACCTGGGTAATGCTCATCGCTCCCTGCGGTTTTGCAGGGAGGGATGTCATTATGCCAGGAAGAGGACGTGGAGCAGAGTAAACACAGACGTCACACTCCCTGGACGCCGCAGAGAAGCGCTTCCGCAGTCTGTGTCCCGCTCCGGCCCCGCCGCTGCACGCACAGCAGTGTCAGTGTCTGCCCGCAGTGTGTCAGTGTCTGCCCGCAGTATCAGCGGCTTGTCACGCTGCAGCGCAGGCAGACACTGACACACAGCAGTGCAAGCAGCCGTGGGAATGCCGGGCGCTGCTGTCTGGAGGTGAGATGAGATCATTACCTGCGGTGACGATCTCCAGCCTCCTGACGTCACCGCTGTCACTGCCGTCTATGCCCGTCTCGCGAGCGGCCCGAGACTGTCACTAGCGGTGACGTCACGGGCGGGCTCTCGCGATACTGCTGACAATGCGGCGGGCATAGACGTCAGTGACAGCGCTGATGGCAGGACTGCAGGAGCTCATCACAGCAGGTAATGATCTTATCTATCCTCCTGACAGCAGTGCTCGTCATCCCCTGCAGTGACCTGGGCTATTCATGTTAGCTCAGGTCACTGCATTGCTCTCCCAGCCAATGGGGAACATTCTGTTCTTCATGGACTGGGACAGTGACTATGGTATGGATCGCCGTGGGACGTCCCCCCCTTATTGGATTACGCCGGACGTGGAATTGATTGTTCTTATTAATAAACTGGTGAAAGAGGGAATGTGGGGAGTTTTTTTTTTCAAATAAAACTTTTTTTGTTGTCTATTTTATATTTCTTACTGACTGGGTTTGTGATGTCAGGTATCTGATAGACGCGTGACATCACTAAACCCAGGGCTTGATGCCAGGTGACATTACACATCTGGCATCAACCCCATATATTACCTCGTTTGCCACCGCACCAGGGCAAGGGGATGAGTTGGGGCGAAGCGCCAGGATTGGCACGTCTAATGGATGCGCCACTTCTGGGGCGGCTGCAGCCTGCTATTTTTAGGCTGGGGAGTGTCCAATTACAGTGGACCTCCCTAGTCTGAGAATATCAGACCCCAGCTGTCCACTTTACTTTGGCTGGTGATCCAATTTGGGGGGGACGTTTTTTGTTTTAAATTATTTATTTAATGTAAAATAACAGCGTGAGGTGCCCTCTGTTTTGGATTACCAGCCAAGGTGAAGCTGCCAGCTGTGGTTTGCAGGCTGCAGCCGTCTGCTTTACCCTAGCTGGCTACAAAAATAGGGGGAACCCCACGTCATTTTTTTTTTAATTATTTATTTTTTGGCTAAATACAAGGCTAGGCACCCTTTAGTGCCACATGAAAGTCACTAAAGGGTGCCAGCTTAGAATATTCAGGGGGGTGGGACATTATATAGGTCTTTCTCATCTATCTATATATCTATTCATCTATCCATCTTTCCCTCTATCAATTATCTGTCTATCTATCGATTATGTATCTATTATCTATATTATTTATTTCTGTTCAGCATAAAAAAACCGCAGGGACCAACCTGCAGAAAAACCGCGGCAAAACCGCGGCAAAATCGCGGCAAAAACGCATGCGTTTTTCCCGCGGATTTGGTGCGGTTTTTTACCGCAGGTGCGGTAATCTTCAACTCCCAGAAGTTTCTCAAGAAATTTTCTTGAGAAAAATCACTTTTCTAGTGCGCACATAGCCTAAGGTAGTGTTGCCTAATGGGAATCCCATTTATCTTCATTATGTGCAGCGGTCACATTCCCATCTCCATTGTGGAGGACTTACATCTGGCTGAGTACTCCTCCTGCATCCACAGCATACTTGCAATTAGACTGTGTATCCTAGGGGACCAAGGTATTCCTCCACTACGAAAATTGTAAAGGCCGCTTTAACGCCGCTTTACACGCAACGACATCGCAAATGCGATCGTTGGGGTCACGGAATTCGTGACGCACATCCATTCTCGTTAGCGACGTCGTTGCATGTGACACATACGAGCGACCGATAACGATCAAACATACTCACCTTATCGTTGATACGCTGTTCGTTTCCCAAATATCGTTGCTGCTGCAGGTACGATGTTGTTCGTCGTTCCTGCGGCAGCACACATCGCTATGTGTGACACCGCAGGAACGAGGAACATCTCCTTACCTGCGGCCGCCCGCAAAAAGGAAGGAAGGAGGTGGGCGGGATGGTCGTCCCGCTCATCTTCACCCCTCCGCTTCTATTGGGGCGGCCGCTTAGTGACGTCGCTGTGATGCCGAACGAACCGCCCCCTTAGAAAGGAGGCGGTTCGCCGGTCACAGCGGCGTCGCTAGGCAGGTAAGTAGTGTGACGGATCCGAGCAATGTTGAGAGCCACGGGCAGTGATTTGCGCGTGACACACAACCGACGGGGGCGGGTACGCTCGCTAGCGATCTCGCTAGCGAGATCGCAGTGTGTAAAGTGGCCTTAAGTCCATATTCTACCCTGCCCAGATCATCAAATAAGTCAGTTAGCCATATGGCCTGTTGCAACAGGGCTTACATGTTGCTGTAGCCGCTCTCTGTTCTTCTCTCCCTACCTACTCTGACTACTCTGGCTAGCAATTCTAAATGCAGCAACCCTAAATACTAAAACTTTACCCATTCCATTAAGCTAATTCATTAGCTACCAGGTAAGTGAGGGGATTAGCTCTTTAGGTGTATGCTGCATATCACTTACAAAACAGTGTAACATTTTGAACATTGACATCATATATATAAATAAAATACACTGAACATTATACAGCTGGAATCCCCCAGAAATAGGCACTATGTGGGATACTGCACAAGTGCATCCAGCAATCGGGTAACACTGAAGTTGTTGGGTGCATGGAAATCATCAGACTGCACTCGGATGTCATTTATTTGCTATATTTTTAATGGGGAAAAAGGGGGATGATTTAACTGTTATTTTTTTTCATATCTTAAAAACATTTTATTTCTCAATTTATATGAGATGACGCGCCCCTATGTCACTACGCATTAAATAATTCAGCCATTGTTTACTGGGAAAGAGGCAGGATCAACGTACGAACCCACTTCAAATTCAGGGACACAGCATTTGTCATAAATGTATATCATATTTCGTGAAGAGGTTAAATGACACCGAGACATGCTGACCAGGTAGTATCAACCCCTAATGGTTGTGTTGCAATAGCAATCTTCTTGTGGTCTCAGGATCCTTTGTAACATAGGGAACTGGTGGCTTTAGTTACCTCTAGTTTAAAAATCCACAATAATACATACAAATATTTCGATATTATATATCTTACAGTAATGTTAAATTACACATGAAAACACCAGATTGCTCACCATTAAAGTTTTATGTGTTGCTGATGCTGCCATTTTTTTTTAATGAATATGATCTAAAATCAGTTGTCTTGCAGGAGCGAGCAGAGACCATCACTACATTTGCCCTTTGTGGATTTGCCAATATCAGCTCCATTGGGATCATGCTAGGAGGACTGTGTAAGTTTATTTTATCATAAAAATTAGCATGAAGAAGTTACAACTAAAATATCACTAGAATTTTCTAAGGACTCACTAAATGATATTCACACAGTACTGTGATCTGTAAAATTTTATTTATTATTAATGATTATTTTCCATAAAAATGTTAATTACTTGATTAATGGGGTTGTCTGGTCTAAATCCATAAGTTAGTTCAAGAGTAGACCTGGCTCAACTACAGAATGAAGGTGCTCTGGAGAAAAATAGTCCAATAATAGAAAAGTAGCTCCGGCACACCATAAGAATGAGAAAAACAAAATCCGGGATGGTGCAAAAATCAGTGTTTATTAACATAAAGGAATTTTGAACAAGTCTGTCCCAACGTTTCAGTCCTTGACTGACGTTTCTGAAGGACTATAGTCAGACTAGATATCAGAGATTATTAATTATGTTGCACCAATGGGAACTGCGTACAAGACATGGAAAGACTTTATCCTTAGTCTGTATGGGACAGGTGTAAGACGATGTCTATGATCCTAGTAGCACTTGAGGGCTATATGGTACAGAACATCCATGGGAATGGTACAATCTCTAGACTAGAGTTGATATGTACCGTAAATGAAGTCCTTGTGACAGTATGTTACATTTGTCTGTCTGTCACCAGGAAAGTGTGTAGGTTATGTGCTACGAGGAAAAGGGACCCTCTGACCCTATATCACAGTATGAATCCAAGCCAATAATATGCAATATTCCCCAAGGGGGTATCTTATGGAGAACGGGTATAAGGACAAGCGCAGGGAGGTAGCGTGATCTGTATAGCGTGTGGGCAGGGGTCCAGGCTGGTGCTTGTAAGTGCTTTATGTTAATAAACACTGATTTTTGCACCATCCCGGATTTGTTATTCTCATTCTTATGGTGTGACGGAGCTACTTTTCTATTAAATCCATAAGTTGGCAGGCCCTATATGTGCCCCTCTATGTGACTGTAAACTTATGAATCCTCCCATCGTACACACTGTGCGCTGTGAGGATTCGCTGGATTCAGAGTCAGGAACGGCGGTCACGTAGCTGCTACTATGCGATATATATTCTCCTGACCACAATCCGACTACATGGGCCTGGCTTTTTTCAATTCAAGTGTATTGAGCGAGGCCATGCCCATCTAGTTGGATTGTGGCCCAGAGAATGTATATCGCATATTACCAGCCACGGACCGCCGTTCCTGACTCTGAATCCATCGAATCCTCCCAGCGCACAGTGCGTACAATGTGAGGATTCATAAGTCTGCAGTCACATAGGGGGACCCATAGAGAGACTGCAGACTTATGGATTTAGACTGAGCAATCCCTTTAGCGTAATCCTTTTTATGTTTTAGCTTCGATGGCTCAGGAACGTAAAGGTGACCTTGCCAAAGTAGTGGTTCGGGCTTTGATGACTGGAGCATGTGTGTCATTTGTTAATGCATGCATTGCAGGTACTTTTTGTGTTATTTTCTTTGTTTCTGTGGTTTTTAATAGTGATGGGTGGACTCGCAGATACCAGGAATCGGCAGGCTAACTGGGTTTTTTTAAAAAAAAAAAACAAAAACGGCTCGGGCCCGGATTTGATCCCGGATATCTATAAAAGTCTATGGGGACCCGAATCAGGTGGTTAAAATTGGTGGTAGAAGGGATAGGGTGATTGAAGCAAGCACTTCATACTTACCAGTCTCCGCATGGCTCTAACGCTACTTCAGGGTCCGTTCACTCTTCTTCCAGGGACGCTCATTAGCTTCATACATATGCACTGCTTCCCTCACCCACCGGCAGTCCCCACGTCTCTCATTGGTTCAAGTCATACGCACACCCAGCTTGTGTGACAGTGTACCGCCCCGCGCTCGGCCGCAGCTGAGCCGCTCGGATCCGGGCTCGTTGGTGGGTGGCTCGAGCGCCTCCGGACCCGGGGTCACTTTGCTCTGAAAGGATGCTGGTGCTACGTAGGGGGGTGGTAGATAGGTGTACGGCCGGAGCCGTGTTTGAGTTCGTGATGCCACCCACGGGATGTGGTGAAGGTGTAGACACCACCGCTGCAGTTACGGGGCACCCGGGGGAGATGGTTATGCAGCAAGATGTTAACCCCTCCGTGGGCAGGGATGATGGCCCCAAAACCCGTTGGGGGTGCTGGGCGATGCAGGGCGGTGCACGGCCGGATGGCACTGTGGTACTCACTGTGATTGACACACACAAGTCACTGGTAAACAAAGTTGATGGTGGTCGGTGCCCGCAGCCGGCTGCGTCTGGTCCCCCACCCGGTTCGGTGGTCTTTGCTTTTCTCCTGCACCGTGTAGTGTGTAGACTGCCTTCGCTTCAGAAATGGGAGTCCACTCCCCGGCGCTATGTGTGTTGGGAAAGCCCGTTTGCCCGCAGACCCTAGCCTGTGGGATCTCTCTGCCTCTGCGGTGGCTTTCTATCCCCCTCGGTGGGCTATTATCTTCAGTCGGGACTTGGGTGGGAAAAGACCTATAGTCCAGACCTCAGTCAGTGAATTAACTCAGTCCAGTGGCTTCTGGACCTCGTTTCAGGGTCTGAGAACCCCCCCGTGTGCTCCGGTTTCCAGTCGGTTCCCCGGGTCGGTACCGGCGGGCCACTACCCTGTTCCAGTCCACCACGGTTCCACCTGGCCATCTTCCCGACACCTGCAGGCTAAGGCCACCATTTGCCTCCTAGCCGAGGTACCAGGGCTACGACCCTGGCACCTGTCAGTTCCCGCTGCAGACCTGTCACCACAGGCCTGCTGCACTTCAACTCTCCAACCACCAACTCCTCAACTGACAACTCACAACTGACTTGTGTTTCTTGCCTCAGGCCCTCTGAACTCCTCGGTGGGCATGCCAACTGCCTGGCTATGCCCCCTGGTGTGTCCATTAAGCACTGAGGGAGGTGACTAGGGTTTATGTGGTTTGGCTGGTGTTACCTTGTGTGGGACTGGTGTTGTGCGGGGCGCTATCTGTGACTACCTGGCTAGTCCAGGGCGTCACAACAGCATGTCTGACTGCAACCTATCAGATGCGCTATCTGCATCTAGATTGGTGTAAAAATAAATACATAAATAAATTAGATTCGACAATCTCGGAACTTTACTTATGGTGCAGTGGCAATCAGGGTAATAAGATGTTAAAAACAGCTCACAGCTGCCACTAAGCTAGATTATTAATGGGAGGCTTCTATGAGACCCCTCTCCATTACTAATCTGTAAGTGAAAAGAAATAAACACAAACTCCAAAAAAATCCATTATTTGAAATACAGTTAAAAAAAAACACCCTCTTTCCCCCCTTTATTAACACCCCAAATGCCAAGGTCCCATGTAATCCACATGAGGTCACATGATGACTCTAGCTCTGCTATATCTGAAGTGGCAGCGCGTAGTCATAGAACATGACCGCCCACTGCGAGGTTCAAGCAGAGAATAACTGAGCCACAAGGCGCATGTTAAAGTCAGTCAGGTTATTTGTGGTCATAGCTGGAGGTTCCCCCGGTCCTCCACCTGTGATCACAGGTAATTTGACCTCAGGGGACCTCATTGAACTGAGTCACCTCACCTCCTGGCAGAAAACCACTTTTTGTTGCCAAGAGAAGCAGCTTTGGTGCTGACATTTCTACACCATATTCCTAAACCCAATCTACACCTCCTGGCAAAAAAATTGCATGAAAACTCCATGGAGTTTTGATATGATAGTGATGCGATTTTGTTTGCCAGGAGGCATACATTTAGTGTAGGAATATAGTATAAAAATATGAGCACCAAATCTGCATCTCTATGCCAAAAAATGCACAAAAACGGCCTTGACACTATTTCGGTGCTGTTTTCTGCCAGCAGGTGCAAATTTGGTGCTGAAATATTTGCACTAGATATCAGTACCAAATTTGCACCTCCTGGCAGAAAACCGCAGCAAAACAGTGTGAAACTCCTTTTTGTGCATTTTTTGCCAAGAGATGCAGATTTTTAGGCTTGGGGGTCCAGTAGCATGGGTCTCCCTAGCCTGAGAATACCATCAGAGACACCGGGACTGCTAGTGGGCGGGGAAAGTAGTGCACAAGTATGAAGCTAATGAACAGTCCCAGAAGTAGTCAGTGGACCCAGAAGCAGTATACAGACACGAGGAGAACGGTAAGTATAAAGCACTTGCTTTAATCTTATTTTTTTCTTTTTTTTTCATTACCCAGGTGGCCAGATCTGGATTGTTACCCGAATTTCCCTGAGAACTTCGGGCCTGGGGTCAGTGCTCGTGTTTTTTTGAACCTGCACGGATCCGGCTTTTTAAAGTCTGAGTCCACCCATCCCTAGTAGTTAATATTTGATTCTTTTAATAGAAATGTAAAAGTCAGGATTCTGCAGAATCAACAGAGACCTCTACATTCATTGCTTACCGTACAAGTGTTTGACTTGTTGCCTTCTTCCCATTGAAATATACACAAATACACAAGGAATTTAGGCCAAGTTCACACATTGCAGTTTCCTTGTGGTCACGATGAAGTTTTTCAGTGAGGTTTTCTGACGTCATACTAAAAATCTATTATTATTTTTCGCAATTTTATCAGAATTGTGCAAAACTTCACGGTGTTTGCTGCAATTCTGAAGTCGGTAGTCAGGAGAGAGTTAATTTACAGATTTTAATAGCTATGTTCTCCATTACCACATAATAAATGGTTATATTGTGTGTATCAGAACTATTAGGGGCACTTTGCACACTACGACATCGCAAGCCGATGCTAGCGATGCCGAGCGCGATAGTCCCCCCGTCGCAGCTGCGATCTCTTGTGATAGCTGCCGTAGCGAACATTATCGCTACGGCAGCTTCACATGGACTTACCTGCCCTGTGACGTCGCTCTGGCCGGCGACCCGCCTCCTTATTAAGGGGGCGGGTCGTGCGGCGTCATAGCGACGTCACATGGCAGGCGGCCAATAGAAGCGGAGGGGCGGAGATGAGTGGGACGTAAACATCCCGCCCACCTCCTTCCTTCCGCATAGCCGGCGTGAGCCGCAGGATGCAGGTAGGAGATGTTCCTCGCTCCTGCAGCTTCACACACAGCGATGTGTGCTGCCGCTGGAACGAGGAACCACATCGTAACATCGGTCATTTCCAAATTATGGAAATGACCGACGCTACACCGATGATACGATTACGATGATTTTGCGCTCGTTAATCATATCAAAAAGGCTTTACACACTACGATATCGCCTGCGACGCCGGATGTGCGTCACTTTCAATTTGACCCCACCGACATCGCACCTGCGATGTCGTAGTGTGCAAAGTGCCCCTTAGTTTCTCCAGGAGGCTACCAGAGTTGGTAACTATTGTTATAGCTTGTATAATTCTTGTGTATTAGACTTGACCAGGTATAGAAGCCATTTATCATTAATTCACTATTACTTTCTGTAACACATCAACATTATTTTATGTTGCAGGAATTTTGTTCACCCCAAGAGATACTGTGAATTGCATACCATTTTTTGAAAATATGACTGATTATGGGAACAAAACCTATCACCTTTATGTGTGTTGTAAGGACATTTTTGAAAGGTTAGTGTGACTAGCATATACCCTTATGACTGTAATAATTAATATAATTGCAAGACAAAAAGGGATTGTCTACTAATCACTTTGCTTGGTCTATGACTTAGCTACTACGTATGGGCCCTCATCCTGTAAAATTTAACTAAAGCATTACATCTACACTGCACATACATGAATAATGGAGACCAAGAAACACAAGCCAAGCTGGCGAGCTCAGTGGATGACTGCTGTGGTTTTGTGAGCTATCCATGTGACATCACTGCTTGAGCCAAAAATGCTACCGGTAATAGGGGGTCTTTGTTTCTGCAAACTAAACAGCAGTAAAGGGAACCTGTCAGCAATATATCACAAAGTAAGCTATTATATACACATGTAGCTCTTTCACAGTCCAGCAGTACCTTTATATGACTAGTCCGTTCCTCCATTACTGAGAAATCAGTGTTTGAATTGATATGCAAATGAGTCTGTAGATCTGAAGCCTCTGTCACTCCAGCTCTATTCCCCACTCAATGCCATATACTCCTGATTGACTAACTGCTCCTTGAACTGAAGTCACACACAACAAGGAGGCGTCATAGAACGATCAACATGGCAGCAACACGTGACAACCCATCATCAACCTGCAACTTCATCACAGGGAACTGATGGGAGTTAGTGAGTGCATGCACTGGCCATCGTGCTAGCTAAATGCAGCTGTCAGGGATTCACGAGGTCATTTAAATACTTAAAAGGGCTGTATTCAAGGTGAGCTCTGATCACTACTGTTACAGGTTCAGAAATATATTCAGGCGGGCTCTACCCTTTTCTTGTGGTGCTCCTATCAGAGGATGGACTCCAGATATAATGAATTATCAAATAACGACGCTCACTGTCATCTTGTTTTTCTGCTGTTACAAACAGATGCCAGCTATGTATCACAGCTGTCATCTGTTCACTATGGAAAGGGATCAGCTCCTGAACCCGCTCTATACAAGTGTGACGCCCCTGGACTATTAGGTCGTCACAGGGTATTGCACAATCTACCCTCCCATGCAGTATCGACCTCCCTCTTGGTTATGGGTCCCTAACCAAATGGTGTTGCCTACATCAGCTAATCAAATCTTAGATACACCCTGCACCACACCCACCAGACACACCGGTAGGCGGCTTGAGTGGAATAGAGTCGCCCACCTGGGGAGTCAGGGAGGGGAGGTGAGTAGTGTAGTTAGTTGGAAGTAAGTGAGTTAGTGAGTGGTGGTTGGAGAGTAACCCTCGAGCTGTGAGGAGCTCTGAGGATGTCGGGAGCAGGGACTTCCAGAGAGAAGCTGTCTAGGTAGCAGACGGTGATCTGGGCCTAGAAGAGTTGGATCCCCGGTCGCAGGGGATCGTGGCAAGGGGCACGGGTCTGTCGAGCAGGACAGCCGGCGGCCTTGCACCATCACCGGGCTGGTGCCATGGCACGACGGGGTACGTGGTCCACGCGTTTGCGAAAACGATTTAGAGAGAAGGGATATCCCGACAACATTCTGAGGAAAGCATACAATGAGGCCAGTGAAAGGGATAGAACGAGCCTATTAATTCCCTCTCCTTCACGTACTGATGATAACCAATTCCGGTTTATCACCACTTACAGTAACGGGTCTCATACACTATTAAAAATTCTTAAAAGACATTGGCCCATTCTTCAGATGGACTCTGAGGTTGGTGATCTGGTCGGCAATTATCCCCACTGCATCTATTGACGGAACAAATCCCTGCAGGACAGACTAGTGCATAGTCATTTCGACCCACCAAAAACCACTACTTGGCTCACACAGAAAACGGTGGGGTTCTTTAGATGCAGTGGGTGCATAGCTTGTCCCGTCATTCACACAGGTGAAACTTTTGTGAGTACTACTACAGGACGGACCTTCCCGACCTTTCCGATTAAAACGTTTATAAATTGTTGCACTGTTGGGGTTATCTACAAGGCCACGTGTTCCTGCTCAATTGAATACGTAGGGAAGACCAAACAGGAACTGAGACGTAGGATAGGAGAGCACCTACGTGATATTGCCAACAAGAGAGATACCCCCCTCTCGAAGCATATTAATTCCACACATGGAGGAAACAACAGAGACCTTATGTTCATGGGTATTGAGTCTATTGCACCACCCATTAGGGGTGGAGACTGGGACAAACGTCTCTTACAGAGAGAGGCATTTTGGATTTACACTTTAAAAACCCAGGCACCACTTCTGGGTCCTGCGCTCGCATGGAAGGCAGCATGTGAAGAGAGCTCCTGCTTCTTTATCAAGACCCCTGCAGTCCCAGCACACAAACCAGCTGATAAAAGGTCGGAAAGAGGAGATAAGATAGTGTGCATGCCCCTCAGACAAAATGGAGAGAAATGTACACAAGAACGGGACTGCAGGACAGAGCCCCCTAACCCAGAGGAATAGTTTCATAGTTTCATAGTTTTTAAGGTTGAAGGGAGACTCTAAGTCCATCTAGTTCAACCCGTAGCCTAACATGTTGATCCAGAGGAAGGCAAAAAAACCCCAATGTGGCAAAAAAGTTCCAATGGGGAAAAAATTTCCTTCCTGACTCCACATCCGGCAATCAGACTAGTTCCCTGGATCAATACCCTGTCATAAAATCTAATATACATAACTGGTAATATTAAATTTTTCAAGAAAGGCGTCCAGGCTCTGCTTAAATGTTAGTAGTGAATCACTCATTACAACATCATGCGGCAGAGAGTTCCATAGTCTCACTGCTCGTACAGTAAAGAATCCTCGTCTGTGATTATGATTAAACCTTCTTTCCTCAAGACGTAGCGGATGCCCCCGTGTTCCAGTCGCAGGCCTAGGTGTAAAAAGATCTTTGGAAAGGTCTCTGTACTGTCCCCTCATATATTTATACATTGTGATTAGATCCCCCCTAAGCCTTCGTTTTTCCAAACTAAATAACCCCAAGTTTAATAACCTGTCTTGGTATTGCAGCCCACCCATTCCTCTAATAATCTTGGTCGCTCTTCTCTGCACCCTCTCCAGTTCAGCTATGTCCTTCTTATATATCGGTGACCAGAATTGTACACAGTATTCTAAGTGCGGTCGCACTAGTGACTTGTACAGAGGTAGAACTATATTTTTTTCATGAACACTTATACAGTTAGGTCCAAAAATATTTGGACAGTGACACAATTTTTGCGAGTTGGGCTCTGCATGCCACCACATTGGATTTGAAATGAAACCTCTACAACAGAATTCAAGTGCAGATTGTAACGTTTAATTTGAAGGTTTGAACAAAAATATCTGATAGAAATTGTAGGAATTGTACACATTTCTTTACAAACACTCCACATTTTAGGAGGTCAAAAGTAATTGGACAAATAAACCAAACCCAAACAAAATATTTTTATTTTCAATATTTTGGTGCGAATCCTTTGGAGGCAATCACTGCCTTAAGTCTGGAACCCATGGACATCACCAAACGCTGGGTTTCCTCCTTCTTAATGCTTTGCCAGGCCTTTACAGCCGCAGACTTCAGGTCTTGCTTGTTTGTGGGTCTTTCCGTCTTAAGTCTGGATTTGAGCAAATGAAATGCATGCTCAATTGGGTTAAGATCTGGTGATTGACTTGGCCATTGCAGAATGTTCCACTTTTTTGCACTCATGAACTCCTGGGTAGCTTTGGCTGTATGCTTGGGGTCATTGTCCATCTGTACTATGAAGCGCCGTCCGATCAACTTTGCGGCATTTGGCTGAATCTGGGCTGAAAGTATATCCCGGTACACTTCAGAATTCATCCGGCTACTCTTGTCTGCTGTTATGTCATCAATAAACACAAGTGACCCAGTGCCACTGAAAGCCATGCATGCCCATGCCATCACGTTGCCTCCACCATGTTTTACAGAGGATGTGGTGTGCCTTGGATCATGTGCCGTTCCCTTTCTTCTCCAAACTTTTTTCTTCCCATCATTCTGGTACAGGTTGATCTTTGTTTCATCTGTCCATAGAATACTTTTCCAGAACTGAGCTGGCTTCATGAGGTGTTTTTCAGCAAATTTAACTCTGGCCTGTCTATTTTTGGAATTGATGAATGGTTTGCATCTAGATGTGAACCCTTTGTATTTACTTTCATGGAGTCTTCTCTTTACTGTTGACTTAGAGACAGATACACCTACTTCACTGAGAGTGTTCTGGACTTCAGTTGATGTTGTGAATGGGTTCTTCTTCACCAAAGAAAGTATGCGGCGATCATCCACCACTGTTGTCATCCGTGGACGCCCAGGCCCTTTTGAGTTCCCAAGCTCACCAGTCAATTCCTTTTTTCTCAGAATGTACCCGACTGTTGATTTTGCTACTCCAAGCATGTCTGCTATCTCTCTGATGGATTTTTTCTTTTTTTTCAGCCTCAGGATGTTCTGCTTCACCTCAATTGAGAGTTCCTTAGACCGCATGTTGTCTGGTCACAGCAACAGCTTCCAAATGCAAAACCACACACCTGTAATCAAGCCCAGACCTTTTAACTACTTCATTGATTACAGGTTAACGAGGGAGACGCCTTCAGAGTTAATTGCAGCCCTTAGAGTCCCTTGTCCAATTACTTTTGGTCCCTTGAAAAGAGGAGGCTATGCATTACAGAGCTATGATTCCTAAACCCTTTCTCCGATTTGGATGTGAAAACTCTCATATTGCAGCTGGGAGTGTGCACTTTCAGCCCATATTATATATATAATTGTATTTCTGAACATGTTTTTGTAAACAGCTAAAATAACAAAACTTGTGTCACTGTCCAAATATTTCTGGACCTAACTGTACCTCTTTTAATACATCCCATTATTTTATTAGCCCTGGCAGCAGTTGCCTGACACTGTCCACTAAAGTGAAGTTTACCATCCACCCATACACCCAAGTCTTTTTCTGTGTCTGTTTTACCCAGTGTTCTACAATTAAGTACATAATCATAAATGTTATTTCCTCTACCCAAGTGCATGACCTTACATTTATCTACATTAAACTTCAATTGCCACTTCTCAGCCCAATCCTCCAATTTACATAAATCTCCCTGTAATATAAAATGATCCTCCTCTGTATTGATTACCCTGCAGAGTTTAGTATCATCTGCAAATATTGAAATTCTACTCCTCATGCCCCCAACAAGGTAATTTATAAATATGTTGAAAAGAAGCGGGCCCAATACTGACCCCTGTGGTACCCCACTATGAACTGAGACCCAGTCCGAGTACGTACCATTAATAACCACCCTTTGTTTCCTATCACTGAGCCAGTTTTTAACCCAGTTACACATATTTTCCCCTATCCCCATTATTCTCATTTTATGTACCAACCTTTTGTGTGGCACCGTATCAAAAGCTTTTGAAAAGTCCATATACACAACATCCACTGCATTTCCCTGGTCCAGGCTTGAACTTACCTCTTCATAGAAGCTGATCAAATTAGTTTGACAGGATCGATCCCTCATAAACCCATGTTGATACTCTGTCATAAGGTTATTTTTCTTGAGATACTCCAGTGTAGCATCTCTCAAGAAACCCTCAAGGATTTTACCAACCGTAGAGGTTAAACTTACCGGCCTATAATTTCCCGGCTCAGTTTTTGTCCCCTTTTTGAATATTGGCACCACATTTGCTATGCGCCAGTCCTGCGGTACCGACCCTGTTATTAAGGAATCTGAGAAGATTAAAAATAATGGTCTATCTATCACAGAATTCAATTCCTGTAGTACTCTGGGGTGTATGCCATCCGGGCCCAGAGATTTGTCAACCTTAGTGATTTCGAGGCGGCGGCGTACTTCCTGCTGGGTTAAGCAGGTAATATTCAAGGGTGAATTTATGGTATCACTGGTCATGTCATCTGCCATGGCATTTTCTTGTATAAAAACCGTAGAAAAAAAGTAATTCAGCAGGTTGGCTTTACCCTCATCCCCTTCCACCATTTCACCAAGACTATTTTTAAGGGGGCCAACACTATCGCTTTTCAGTTTTTTACTGTTTATGTAGTTAAAGAATATTTTAGGATTATTTTTACTTTCTCTCGCAATGAGTCTCTCTGTCTCAAAGTTAGCTAACTTAATTTGCTTTTTACATATTTTATTTAATTTTCTATAATTATATAATGCCTCATCACTACCTACCCTCTTTAATTCTTTTAAGGCTTTCTGTTTTTCTTTTATTGCTTCCCTTACAGCTCTATTTAGCCATAGGGGTTTCCTCCTATTTCTAGCATGTTTGTTCCCATAGGGTATATTTTCTGCACAAGCCCTATTCAGGATGCTCATAAAAGTCTCCCATTTGCTTTGTGTACTTTTATTACTTAGTACATCATCCCAGTTTATTGCACTAAGATCATCTCTCAACCGTTTAAAATTTGCTTTCCTGAAGTTTAGTGTCCTTGTAGCCCCTCTACTATACATCTTACTAAAGAATACATGAAAACTTATTATTTTGTGATCACTATTCCCCAAGTAACCCCCAACTTGTATATTTGATATGCGGTCTGGCCTATTGGTTAGTACAAGGTCTAGTAGTGCTCCCTCTCTTGTGGGGTCCTGTACCATTTGTGAAAGGTAATTATCTTTCATTGTTATCAATGAATAGCCATGCTAAAATGGCTGCAGAGGTGACCAAGCCCAGGAAAAGCAATAAACCTGGTAATCAGCTTACCCAGCAGGAGGGAGGGGGTGAGCAGGAGATAAGCAAGCAGGTCTCAGCATTTCTTACAAGTCCCTAGCAGATGAGGGGGTAAAGATGTTAACCCCTAAGCTTCAGGAAATGCTGGAGCTGACAGTGTCTGATGCCCTGAAGCAAATGCAGGAAGCCATCTCACAGCAATCAGAAAGACTGGCTACAGTGGAGAACAGACTCAGCACTGCGGAGGATGAGTTGGAAGAGGTGCAGGTCGAGCTGCAAAGAGTCACCAGGCTGAACCAGCAACTTGCAGATAAAATTGACGATCTAGAGAATCGCTCCAGACGAAACAACTTAAGAATCATTGGGCTCCCAGAAACTATCACCCCTCATCAGCTAATGGGGATATGCATGGAGGACATACCTCACGCTCTGTGGATTGCTGATACACTCAAGGCTGAAAGGGCACACAGAGTGGGACCCCCAGCCCAGTACACAAGTGCAAACACACCTCCAAGACCCAGGCCAGTGATTGTCAGATATTTGAACCTTGTGGATAAAACTAACATCTTACAAGCATTTCGGAAGAAGACATCCCCCACGGTGGTAAGGGGACATAAGATTCTGATATTCAGTGACTATTCGGCGGAGGTCACAAAGAAAAGAAAAGCCTTCAGCGATGTCTGCACAGAGCTTTTCAGAAAGGAGATAAAATTTGCTTTGCAATTCCCAGCCATCCTTAAAATCTTTGCCCCAGGAGGAGGTACAGAGACATTCACGGCCCCTGATCAGGCAAGACGTTATGTGGACAAGACTTTTGCAAAATCATCACCCCTGGCGAAGAGTGGGATGCTACTCCCCAGAGGGGGTGAGGACATAAAATAGCCCATACAGGGGCAAAATTGCTGATGATTAATGTGGAGTATTGATGCTGTTTCTAAAGGAGCGATGGGGGAGGGGGATTTGTATGGGGGTCTGGAGTTCATGATGTGGGCCTGAAAGCGTTAACTCTACCATAACCCAGACACCCCCAGTCCCTTTCCATATCCCCGCTTTTCCCTTTTTTTTTTTTTCCTTCCTCTTTCCTTCTTCTTTCCCTGTCTTGCCCAACCCCTTTATTATCCCATCACCCAAACAAACACCCCTCCAACACATAACTGCCCCCCTATAACCCCATAACCACACTCCCCTCCCACTCCCTCCAACTACACTCCCTCACCCACAAACTACTTTCCACCCCCTTTGCCACCCACACCCCCTTTGTCACCCACAAACAAACCCTCTCCTGCCCCCCCCGACTACACACTTTCTCCCACCCACAAACTACCACCCACCCCATCCGTCCCAATCAACTCCCCCATCCCATTCACACCTCCCCCCTTTTACGACCCTTCTCCTTCCCATAACCATCCTCTGGACCCCTCCTCCATTTTTCCCTCCTTTCTTCCTTTTGTTTCCTTTTTCTTTCTTTTCTTTTCCTTCATCTCTCCTGGGAATGAGCCTCTCTATACTGGGTCGAGGTTCAACCTACTTTCAGTCCTCAGGGCTTGGGGATACTTGTATATATTTCTGAAGCTATGTTTAGCATGCCTTTAATTGAAGTGTGGAAGCTCAAGAAAGCGAAAATAATTTGAGGAGCGAAAGAGGGATCAGTAGGAGTCCCTTTATACATGCGGGAAAAAAGTGAAGTCCGCAACTGTGTTTTCCTACAAAGGATATAGGATAGCGGTGTTATTTTGTTGGATTAAATGACTTTTTTTTTTTTTTGCACCACCAGAGAGAGATGTGGTGGACAGATTTTAAGAAGGTTTTAGTTAAGATAGGATAAGAAGTAAGATTTCAAGTAATATATAAGGATGCGAATTGTGTCATGGAACGTTAAAGGCCTGCAGTCGCCACACAAAAGACGAATGATATTGAGGCACTTAAAGAAGCTTAAAGTAGACATTGCCCTACTTCAGGAGACCCATTTAAAAAATCAGGAGTTCACCAGAATGTGCAAAATGTGGGTGGGAGAAGTGATGGCATCATCAGCCCAAAATAATAAAGCAGGTGTGTTAATACTACTCCATAAGCAGGCAAATTGTAAGGTAATAACACAGGAAAATGATGGAGATGGGAGAATACAAAAGCTTTGCTTGATACCCCATGTGGACGACTCAAAATCTATAATGTATATGCACCAAATGAGAGTAATAAGATTTTCTTCGAGGAGTTGGAGAGGCAGGTTTTGGAGGACCCTGAGAGGAACATAATAATAGGAGGGGATCTTAATACGGTAATGAACGTCAGAGAAGATAGGTTGGGCACAGGACACAAACGCATGATAGCCAGGACACATGACAGGGTGCTGAATCCATTCACAGAACATACTAGCGTAATAGATGCTTGCTGAAACTCACACCCGGCAGACCGAGAGTACACTCATTTCTCCCACGTCCATAACACATGGTCTAGAATAGACTATTTTCTACTAACACAAGGTCTACTCAACAAAATGAGGAGGATCGACATACAAGATCTGGTGATATCAGATCACGCCCCATTACTCCTAGGCCTAGAAGAGACCTACCCCAAGGGAACAGACATACTGTGGAGATTCCCTTCACACTTAGCCCAGGACGAGAACTTCCAAAAACTGGTGAAAATGTGGTGGCAGGAATATACATGGGATAATAAGGCGCATGAGGAGAACTCCCATTTATACTGGGACGCAGCTAAGGCAGTACTAAGGGGAAGAATAATGGGATATGTGAAAGCAGTGCGAAACAAAACAACTAAAGCATACACTGAAGCCAGCAGAAGGACCAGAGAAGCATACACAAACTACACTAATAATCCATCTACTGGTAATAGGAACAAGTGGATAAAAGAGAAAGCAGAACTTGACTTGTGATTGGACAGGGCAGAGAGGATGAGGGGCCAGAGAATTGCATCACATTATTTTAGATTCGGGAACAAGGCAGGTTCGCTTCTGGCACGAATGGCAAAGGGAATAACTCCTTTAACATCTATAACTCATTTGAGGGACCCATCTGGGGCTAGCCACAATGACCCAAAGAAAGTCAATGACATATTTGGAGATTTCTACAAAAAACTGTATGAACAAGGGCCAGCAAATGACACAGAAGGAGGCAACTTCCTAAACAATCTGTCATTACCCACAATTACGGAATCGGACAGGGAAATGTTAAATGCCCCAATAAAAGAGGAGGAAGTGAGAACAGTTGTGAAAAACCTTAAAAATAACAAGGCCCCAGGCCCCGATGGAATGACGGGGGAATTTTATAAAATACTACAGGAAGATGTTATGCCCACTTTAGTAAAAGTTTTTAACTACACTCTCCAAAATAAAATTCTACTACAGTCTGGCCATATGGCGTATATAAAGGTAATACACAAACAAGGAAAAGACCCCTCGGACCCTTCATCATACAGGCCCATATCGCTGATAAATCAAGACATTAAAATAATCTCTAAAATCCTGGCGGACCAGCTAGCATTGATCCTCCCATCGATAGTAGGACCACATCAAGTGGGGTTCGTTAAAAATAGGTCAGCAGTATTCAACATTCGCACAGTGTTGGCGGTACTAGATGGAACAATAAGACCGGGCCTGATAAAGGGGAACCCTGCGTTATTGACCTTAGACGCGGAAAAGGCCTTTGACAATGTAAATTGGCATTGGTTAGGGATAGTATTAGATAAATTTGGTATAATGGGTACTTTTCGGAACTATATGGAGGCACTTTACGCTACGCCTGAAGCTAGAATTTCCACAATGGGCTTTCTGTCAAAATCTTTTCAGCTACAAAAGGGAACTAGGCAGGGGTGCCCCCGTCCCCTCTTCTGTTTGACTTGGCCCTTGAACCACTAGCCCAATACTTAATAAAAATCAGATGATTTCTCAGGAATCAAGGTGCGGAATAGTGAGATAAAACTAACCTGCTTTGCATACGATATGCTTTTATTTATGTCAGACCCAGACAACCATCTGAAGAACGTAATAGACAAACTGGCGTACTTTGGCTCCTTCTCAGGCTACAGGATAAATATCAGTAAAAGTCAGATTCTATATTTGACATCCCTGGGAAATAGGCAAGGTGAGGGAATAGAAGTAGCCATAGCCCCCCACTACATCACTTATTTAGGAATTAAAATAGGCAGAGACTCAATGTCATTATATAATAATAATAATAATAATAATAATTTTATTCATTTATATAGCGCTATTAATTCCATAGCACTTTACATACATTGGCAACACTGTCCCCATTGGGGCTCACAATCTAGAGTCCCTATCTGTATGTCTTTGGATTATATAGACTTAACTATCCACACCTAATTGAAAATATAACTAAAGAGCTAGACAGGTGGAAAAATCTTTCCCTGTCCCTGTTTGGCAGAGCACATCTGATAAAGATGATCAGCTTCTCCCGCTTGCTCTATCCTCTACAAACTATTCCCTTACTGCTGAAACACACCGATATCAACAAGTTGCAAAAAGCGTTTGTAAAATTTTTATGGCAGGGAAAGAGACCAAGAGTAGCCTACTCAAAGCTGTGTCTACAGAAAAAAGATGGAGGGGTACAAATGCCCATGATTAGATTGTACAACTTAGCGGCGCTTGCCAGACATATAAAAGGCTGGATGTATGGGACAACCTTCTTTTCTAACGTTCAGCTAGAGAGGGAGCTAACAAGCCCTTTTAACTTGGTAGCGGTATTACATATGAAGGTAGATAAAATATCAACGTACGTGAAACAGAGCTGTTTAATAAAGGACACGGTGGGGGCCTGGAGAGCCTGAGAAAACTGTATAGACTCCCTTATTGTCTTTCAAAATTTACCCCGCTGTGGGAGGATCCAAATTTTATTCAAGGGTCTCAAAACAAATTATTTCAAGGATGGAAGCAGAGGGGGATACGGAGGTTGGGTGATTTACTGAAAACTGAGGAGGGGAGAGTTCTGAGCTGGACGGAGGTATCGGAAAAATTTAACATGGAAAATCACCATTACCTACAATACTTACAAATAACAACACATTACACATCAGTGGTAAAAGAGGTCGGGAAGGCTGAGAAGAAGGGGAGTTTTGATGTATTGATTGGTCAGGGAGCAGGACATGAATCCCTTTCAATCATATACCAACGATTGAGAGATCAAGTACAGGGCCCCTGGAAAGAGCAAATATTTAAAACCTGGGAGACTGCTCTAGGCGATCCGGACATCTATGATAAAATTCTAAGGGGGTTGGAATCTGTTAAGAAAGTAATGATAAATGAACAAAGGAGGGAGATGCAATTTAAGCTAGTACACAACGCAATTTACACCTTTAATATACCACATAGCAGCTCACCAGTGCATTTCTTGGACCATTGCCCTAAATGTGGACTCCATAAGGCAAAACTGTTTCACTGCATATGAGAATGCCCACGAGTGAGGGGGGTATGGGAGGAAGCGGTGGCGTACATATTGAGGATTTGGAAAGTAGTTATACCCGTCACCCCTCAGGCCTGTTTGTTTCACTGTATAGAAGCCCCTACGAAAACTGACAGAGCAAGTGCTCACATTCCAGGTGTAATACACGTAGTATTGCTTGTAGTCAAGAAATGCCTACTTAGGAATTGGCAGATAAGACAGACTCCAAGAAATACAGAAATAGTTGATACCCTAAAAACAATGATGGATTCAAAGTGGAACAAACTGGATTCGGAGAAACATAAGGAGAAGTCCACTAAAAGATTCTTCAAAAAGTGGAGGACATTTATTGAGCAAAGCTTCACTCAAACAGAAATCACCCAGTTAATTAAAGCATTTGAACACACGTCTTGGTATCGTGTGGAAGACATTGCAGGGACACTAGGGACACTGAAGGCAGGGAGCATCCAAAGGACCAACTGAATTGAACAAATAGGTTAGGTTGTTAAGTTAAAGATAATTATTGTTAAGATAATTCTATGGAGTTGAAATTGTTGTGACAATGAAAAAGAAAATGATGTAACAGAAGCATTGTACGATCCGGAGATATTTTATGGAATGTAACAACATGTTCTCTTATTGATGATATGTGCTTGCTGACATCAAATAAAATATGTTTTAAAAAAAAAAAAAACAACCCAGGCACCTCTAGGCTTGAATGAAACCCTCACTTTTGGATGCTTTCTGTGATAGGGCAACTCTAGGGCTAGTTAGGGAGAGACGACGACAAGTGGGGGCGCTATGACGTGACGGCTTAGGGTGCCAACCTCCGCGGTTAGGAAGGGTGAGCTTCTAGTGTGGAGTGAGGGATATTTAGGCACTTTTTTCTTAATGCCGCCAGATCCCGAAATCATTGTCCTCTGAACAAACCCCTCCCTTTTGGCCCCCTCCTCTCGTCGGCGTTTATAAGACCATTCCTTGTATCTAGCTGTCCTCTGTTGCATCCAGCCCCTCTTAGATCCTGCCAAAAATACCTATAATTCATCCTGTCTTTAGGTGGCACAGTTGGTTAGACGGTGATTGGGAAGGAGGATGTTGAGTGTTACTGGTTATTACCTGGGGTAATGTGTGGTATGTGAAATATCCACCCCCCCCATCAAAAGGAAGGTAATATCAGTTTAATAGTTATGTGGTGGGATAGTTGGTAAGCATAGATCCCACCACTACCAATTAATGTATTTATCTATTTATCTCTTTAGCACTTTATCCTGTCCAACCACTCCCCTCCTTCACCCTTTTTATGCAAATGTCTGCAATGAATGAATTTTTGGTATAGTCATTTGTTTACATTCTGAATGCACATAGACACCTTAAAAGAGTGATACTCTTTGGGCATGAGTGCAATTATGAAGGAGGGACTGCCTGTGTATTGCACAACGTCACTTTAATATTGCTTTTTGGCGTTATAGAGTGCATGTGATACTGATCTAGAAGGCCTAGTGAGAAGGAATAGGCTCTGACTGGTGGACAATTTGGATTTGTTTCTAGTGCTAAACACCTTGTGGTATTATTTGGGTGTCACTTTTCGTTACATTTTAATAAAAATATTAAAAGTTATACTTTATATTACCAGTGCTATATTGTGTCAACATATTGGTAAATAAGAATCTACATCACGCTAGTTTCTACATGAACATTTGACAGGATGCATATTGATACTTCCTGGCCACATATCTGGATAACTGACAATGCAGTGGTGTAAGAAGAAGAATATGGGCAGCAGAAAATGATGGTGATGATGACAATGATCAGTCCCTATTTCAGGATTCTGCTGAATTACCAGAAAGACAAACACAAGAAGGAGGATAGCTTGAGCCTTGTTTATATTTCTAGCCAGTTTGCTTTTGAAAGCAAAGACTAAAAGTCCAGCTTCAGACATACAAATCTTCACTGGTACATGTTAAAAGTCCAAGTAACATCCATATTGGCTTAGAATAAATAAAAAACACGGGTTTCAGATGGCTTGTGCTATATTAAGCAATACCACAGTGCTGCTCTATATAGCAAAAATCAGTGTCCCTTATGAGCACCAGCCACAGGTTGGTTTTTACTTCAGTACCATCATGACAGGCACAGGGGTCTTCAGTAGTCCCTTGACCGTCATAGCAAGCCATCAGTGCCCCGTGATCATTTCATGGGAGTGCTGATGGGCGCTTATAATGGCTCACCCCTCTTCCAGCATGATGTAAATGCTGCTGTGACAGTTTAAAGCACCACTCCAGCGGGGTTTTTTCAGTGCTGGAGTGTTTTTTTTTAAATCTAAGGCTGCTGCCCCCTGTCATGTGCTCACCTTCACCGTGTAACTACACCGCTCTGGTCCCGTGGAACCAACTTGTTACAGAAACTACTGACTGATTACTTCTTGTTCTTTCAGGAAATCCACATGCACACTACAGTTCAAAGGTTTGGGGTCACCCAGAGACAATTTTGTCTTTTCCATGAAAAATCATACTTTTAATTATCAAATGAGTTGCATAATGAATAGAAAATATAGTCCAGACATTGACTAGGTTAGAAATAATGATTTTTACTTGAAATAATAATTTTCTCCTTCAGACTCTGCTTTCGTCAAAGAATGCTCCTTTGCAGCAATTGCAGCTTTGCAGACCTTTGGCATTCTAGCTGTTAATTTGCTGAGTTAATCTGGAGATATTTCACCCCATGCTTCCAGAAGCCCCTCCCACAAGTTGGATTGGCTTGATGGGCACTTTTGGCGTACCATATGGTTAAGCTGCTCCCACAACAGCTCAATAGGGTTGAGATCTGGTGACTGGGCTGGCCACTCCATTACAGATAGAATACCAGCCGCCTGCTTCTTCCCTAAATAGTTCATGCATAATTTGGAGGTGTGCTTTGGGTCATTGTCCTGTTGAAGGATGAAATTGGTTTTAATCAAGCGCTGTCCACAGGGTAGGACATGGCATTACAAAATGGAGTGATAGCCTTCCTTATTCAAAATCCCTTTTACATTGTACAAATCTCCCACTTTACCAGCACCAAAGCAACCCCAGACCATCACATTACCTTCACCATGCTTGACAGATGGCGTTAGGCACTCTTCCAGCATCTTTTCAGTAGCTCTGCATCTCACAAATGTTCTTCTGTGTGATCCAAACACGTCAAACTTCAATTCGTCTCTCCATAACACTTTTTTCCAATCTTCATCTGTCCAATGTCTGTGTTCTTTTGCCCATATTAATCTTGTCCTTTTATTAGCCAGTCTCAGATATGGATTTTTCTTTGCCACTCTGGCCTGAAGGCCAGCATCCCAGAGTCGCCTGTTCACTGTAGACGTTGGCACTGGCGTTTTGCGGGTACTATTTAAAGAAGCTGCCAGTTGAGGACCTCTGAGGTGTCGATTTTTCAAACTAGAGACTCTAATGCACTTGTCTTGTTGCTCAGTTTTGCAGCGGGGCCTCCCACTTCTTTCTACTCTGGTTAGATCCTGTTTGTGCTCTCCTCTGAAGGGAGTAGTACACACCGTTGTAGGAAATCTTCATGTTTCTGACAATTTCTCGCATGGAATATCCTTAAATTCTAATAACAAGAATAGACTGTCAAGTTTCACATGAAAGTTCTCTTTTTCTGGCCATTTTAAGAGTTTAATGGAACCAACAAATGTAATACTCCAGATTCTCAACTAGCTCAAAGGAAGGTCAGTTTTATAGCTTCTCTAATCAGCAAAACTGTTTTCAGCTGTGCTAACATACTTGCACAAGGGTTTTCAAGGAATTTCTAAACATCCATTTGCCTTCTAACACAGTTAGCAAACACAATGTACCATTAGAACACTGGACTGGTGGTTGTTGGAAATGGGCCTCTATACATCTATATACAGTGCCTACAAGTAGTCTTCAACCCCCTGCAGATTTAGCAGGTTTGATAAGATGCAAATAAGTTTGAGCCTGCAAACTTCAAACAAGAGCAGGATTTATTAACAGATGCATAAATCTTACAAACCAACAAGTTATGTTGCTCAGTTAAATTTTAATAAATTTTCAACATAAAAGTGTGGGTCAATTATTATTCAACCCCTAGGTTTAATATTTTGTGGAATAACCCTTGTTTGCAATTACAGCTAATAATCGTCTTTTATAAGACCTGATCAGGCTGGCACAGGTCTCTGGAGTTATCTTGGCCCACTCCTCCATGCAGATCTTCTCCAAGTTATCTAGGTTCTTTGGGTGTCTCATGTGGACTTTAATCTTGAGCTCCTTCCCCAAGTTTTCAATTGGGTTAAGGTCAGGAGACTGACTAGGCCACTGCAACACCTTGATTTTTTTCCGTCTTGAACCAGGCCTTGGTTTTCTTGGCTGTGTGCTTTGGGTCATTGTCTTGTTGTAAGATGAAATGACGACCCATCTTAAGATCCTTGATGGAGGAGCGGAGGTTCTTGGCCAAAATCTCCAGGTAGGCCGTGCTATCCATCTTCCCATGGATGCGGACCAGATGGCCAGGCCCCTTGGCTGAGAAACAGCCCCACAGCATGATGCTGCCACCACCATGCTTGACTATAGGGATGGTATTCTTGGGGTCGTATGCAGTGCCATCCAGTCTCCAAACGTCACGTGTGTGGTTGGCACCAAAGATCTCGATCTTGGTCTCATCAGACCAGAGAACCTTGAACCAGTCTGTCTCAGAGTCCTCCAAGTGATCATGAGCAAACTGTAGACGAGCCTTGACATGACGCTTTGAAAGTAAAAGGTACCTTACGGGCTCGTCTGGAACGGAGACCATTGCGGTGGAGTACGTTACTTATGGTATTGACTGAAACCAATGTCCCCACTGCCATGAGATCTTCCCGGAGCTCCTTCCTTGTTGTCCTTGGGTTAGCCTTGACTCTTCGGACAAGCCTGGCCTCGGCACGGGTGGAAACTTTCAAAGGCTGTCCAGGCCGTGGAAGGCTAACAGTAGTTCCATAAGCCTTCCACTTCCGGATGATGCTCCCAACAGTGGAGACAGGTAGGCCCAACTCCTTGGAAAGGGTTTTGTACCCCTTGCCAGCCTTGTGACCCTCCACGATCTTGTCTCTGATGGCCTTGGAATGCTCCTTTGTCTTTCCCATGTTGACCAAGTATGAGTGCTGTTCACAAGTTTGGGGAGGGTCTTAATTAGTCAGAAAAGGCTGGAAAAAGAGATAATTAATCCAAACATGTGAAGCTCATTGTTCTTTGTGCCTGAAATACTTCTTAATACTTTAGGGGAACGAAACAGAATTCTGGTGGTTTGAGGGGTTGAATAATAAATAACCCTCTGAATAAACTTTTCACAATTTAAAAAAAAAAAAAAAAAAGAAATAACATCCAGGCTGATCTACAGTCCAAATGTCACAATACCAAGTTAATTCCGAATGTGTAAACCTGCTAAATCTGCAGGGGGTTGAATACTACTTGTAGGCACTGTAGGTATTGCATTAAAAACCAGACTTTTGCAGCTAGAATAGTAATTTACCACATTAACAATGTATAGAGTGTATTTCTATTTAATTTAATGTTAGCTTCATTAAGAAAAAATGTGCTTTCCTTTCAAAAATAAGGACATACGGTATCTAAGTGACCCTAAACTTTTCAACTGTAGTGTACATCAGCAATAATAGACTGAGTATGACCCTAGGATCTAATGAGCTTGTGCAAAGGTCTTTTTAATTGCAGGCTTTTTGGGCTCCTGTGTCACGGCACAGGTTGCACCAATGATGTGTCCGCACCACCTCTCCTGATTCACTATAAGTATGTTCTGCTTAATGAACAGGCACCTTGCACTCCATCCTTTCCACTTATCAAGATTTGCATTAAAGAAGTTGTTGTCCAGTTACCAAAACTGATTTTTTTTTTCTAATAAATCTTGCTAATATGTGCCTCTCCACACATCTATTATGTTTTTTCAGCAATATTACCTTTTATTGTGTTCTAGCAGCACATCCTCATTGCTGGCTCCAGCTCTGATGGGGTTAATCTCTCTTCTGACTTCCTGGGTTCAATTCCTACAACTCCCATAATTCTTTGTGGCTCTAGGGCTGTATCTAACACACCCCCTCAGCTCTCCTCTCCACCCAAAGTCTCCTCCCTGCCTCTTCCCAGTGTGGATGCACTGAGAGCAATGACAGCAGAGACAGCAGAAGCTCCCAGCTCTACACAACCAGGGGAAGAAAGCGGCTATCTTCTGCTTGTTCTCATATAGTTCATAGTCTGTGTGTGTGTACAGAAATTATGATTATTAGCCGGCGCAACATGTGAAAAAAATAATTGGGAAAAAAAAATTAAGGGGTCATGAAATTGCTTTTTTCCCCTCTTGCTTAGTCTTTGTGTGTCGTCCGTATCATCCGTGTGGCATGTATTTTGCAGGCTACTTTCACATCAGCGTTTTTTTGCCTGTAGGCAAAAAAACGTAAACCGCATATGACCGGATACTGTGGATTAAATGTGCAACGCATGCAACCGTTATTTTACCGGATCCTTCTTCAGCGGGACACAGAATTTATCGGCCGGCACTGGAGTCAGCTGACTCCTGTTCTCACAACCCGAACACACTGCAATGGCTGCAGGTGGGCTCATTCACATGACCGATCTGTTTGTCCTGGTCAGTTCCTATTTTTTTGCGGACCCACGGACAGGACCATCTTTTCAATGTCTTTTGTGTAGGATCGGATGGCACACGGTAGCACTTCCATGTGCATCCGATCCTACAAAAAAAAACACATCGGATGCCGTATGTCCGCTCCGTTATTATGGAACATGTCCTATTCTGTTCCGTAATAACGGACCGTGACTCAATACAAGTCAATGGGTCTGCAAAATTCCCGGAAGCCACACGGAAGCACTTCCGTGTGACTTCCGTCGGGTGCCCGTGCAGTCTGTGTACCGCTCTAGCCCCATCCCCACAGCTGCCCGCACAGAAGTGTCAGCAGCTGCCCGCACTACAGTGTCAGCAGCCGCGGGCATGACAAGCGCTACCGTCAGGAGGTTAGTAAGTTCATTACCTGCGGTGATGAAGTCCTGCATTCCTGACGTCAGCGTTCGTCACTGCCTTCTATGCCCGCCGCTTGTCACATCACCTCTCGCTGTCAACCCGAGACTGTGACTAGTGGTGACGTCACAGGCCACTTGCGATACTTGGTTTGTGAAGGCGGCGGTCATTGAACTCAGTGACAGCTCTGCTGTCAGGAGTTCAGCGATCACCACAGGTAATGTACCTCTCTAACCTCCTGACAGCAGTACTCGTCATGCCCTGCAGTGACCTGGGCTGACCTATTGATGTTAGCTCAGGTCACTGCACGGCTCTCCCAGCCAATGGGGAACATTCTGTTCTTCATTGACTGGGACATTGACTATGGTATGGATCGTCGTGGGACCCCCTTGGATTACACCAGACCTGGATTTGTTTTTCTTTCTAATAAATTGGTGAAAGAGGGTATGTGTTGGGGAGTGTTTTTTTAAATAAATATGTGTTTGTTGTCTATTTTTGTTTTATTACTGACTGGGTTTGTGATGTCGGGTATCTGATACACGCCTGACATCACTAACCCCAGGGCTTGATGCCAGGTGACATTACACATCTGGTATCAACCCCATTTGCCACCGCACCAGGGCAACGGGATGAGCTGGGGTGAAGCACCAGGATTGGCGCATCTAATGGATGCGCCACTTCTGGGGCGGCTGCGGCCTGCTATTTTTAGGCTGGGGAGTGTCCAATAACGGTGGACCTCCCTAGTCTGAGAATACCAGACCACAGCTGTCCGCTTTACCTTGGCTGGTGAACGAACCAATTTGGGGGGGACCCCGTGTTTTTTGTTTTAAATTATTTATTTAATTTAAAATAACAGCGATGGGTGCCGTCTGTTTTGGATTACCAGCCAAGGTGAAGCTGCCAGATGTGGTTTGCAGGCTGCAGCCGTTTGCTTTACCCTAGCTGGCTACAAAGGATAGGGGGGACCGCATGTCATTTTTTTTATTATTTATTTTTTGGCTAAATACAAGGCTAAGCACCTTAGTGCCACATGAAAGTCACAAAAGGGTGCCAGCTTAGAATATGCAGGGGGGTGGGACATTATATATGTCTTTCTCATCTATGTATCTATCTATCTATCTATCTATCTATCTATCTATCTATCTATCCCTCTATTCATTCATTCATTCATTCATTCCTCTATCTCTCTGTCTCTATATCTATCTATCCATCTCTATATCTATTCATCTATTTATCTTTCTTGCTGCTTCCGTTTTTTGCGCTCCGAAAAAAAAACGGAAGGCACACGGATGCCACACGGATGCATCCGTGAAAAAAAAGGGACCATTTTATGCAGCCCGCAAAAACGGAACGGTCATGTGAATGTAGCCTTAACAGCAGTCACTGCCTGCTGCCGATCACATGTGACCGTGTGCGGGCTGTGTGTACAGGAGTTCAGCTAAGTTCAGATCAGCTGACACCAGTGCCGGCCAATTAGGCTGGGGCCACACGGGGATTACTGCGATCCCCTCGCATTACACTCGGCTCACGCTCAGTACAGCAGAGGTGAGTGTCATTCGTGTGTCCCTGCGACTGAGGTCCAACTATTCGAGCAGACCTCAGCTGCGGGGGGGCGATCCAGCACTCAGGAGGGACGGGCCAGCACTGAGGAGGGGTGGGAGGGATTTCTCTCCCTCTCTCCTCCGTAGTCGGCTATTGCGATTCTCGCTCTGCACTCGCGGTACATCGATGTGCCGCAAGAGCAGTGCGATTTTCCTCTCACCTCATACACTTGAATGGGTAAAAGAGAAAGAGTCTCGCATTGCACCCGCAGCATCATGCGATTGTTTTCTCGGTCCGATTAGGGCTGAGAAAATAATTGCTCATGTGCACTGATACACAGGCTAATATTGGTCCGAATGGAATGCGATGTTTTATCGCACTCCACTCGCACCATTTTTCTCGCCGTGTGGCTTAGGCCTTACTTGTTCTGTGTCCCCCTGCATCCATCGCAGCGTGTGCGGGCTGGAGTTCAGCTGAGTTCAGATCAGCTGACTCCAGTGCTGGACTGAACTCAGGTGACCTCACAGCCCGCACATTCTGCGATGGATGCAGGGGGACACAGAACAAGTAATCAGCCGACACTGGAGTCATCTGATTACTTGTTCTGCTGGCGCTGTGGTCAGGAGTAGGGATGAATGAGCAGTAAAATGCTCTGGTGCTCGATGGGCGAAGCCCATGTCGATTTTTTTATGTAAAAAAAATTCATTAAAAATAAAAAAAAACAATAAAAAAAAATCACATAACCCTAACCCTAGGGTTAGGGGTAAAAAAAAAGTGTGGGCTCCCGCTGCATTTTCTATTTGTACGCTAGCCAGGTACAGCAGGCAGCTACGAGCTGCCCCCAACCCCCAGCTGCCTATTTGTACCCGACTGGGAACCAAAAATATAGGGAAGCCCTTTTTTTTAAATTGTTTAATAAATTTCATGAAATAATTTAAAAAAAAAATGACGTGGGCTTCGCTCATTTTTTTTGTGTTCAGCCAGGTACAACTAGGCAGCTGGGGATTGGAATCCACAGCGCAGAGTGGCCCAAGCTTTCTGGGCCCCCCGCTGCGAATTGCAGTCCACAGCCGCCCCAGTGGCGCTTTCATAGAAGCGCTATCTTCTGGTGCTGTATCCAACTCTTCCAGTGCCCCTGGTGGCAGGTGGCACGCTGGGTAATAAGGGGTTAATACCAGCTATGTTTTACCAGCTGGTATAAAGCCCGAGATTCTTAATATCAGGCCAAGTTTGACCTGGTCATTAAGAATCTCAAATAAAGGGTTAAAAAAAAAGACATCACACAGAGAAAAATACTTTATTAGAAATAAATACACAGACTCAGTAGGGACTCCATGTTTATTACTCCCTCTCACCCCTCCACGATCGAGAAATTTCTGTACTGACCATGCCAGGAGAGAGAGAGGGAGGGAAAAGAGAGAGAGAGGGATAAGAGGAGGGAGAGAAGAGGAGGAAGAGGGGAGGGGGAGAAGAGAGTGGGGGGAGAGAAGAGAGGGGGGGGGGGGAGGTGCTCTGTCACCAACTTGCTCCACTCTGTGACTTGTGGTGCAGGTGACAGAGTGGAGACAGTTGGTCCCATGCAGCAGGACAGGTGACAGAGCAGAGCGGTGACATGCTCTGCTCTGACACATGCGGTGTTGCATGTCACCAGCTTGTCAGTCTCTTGCTGCATCCTGTAGTGCTGGTGGGAGGAGCACATGATCACACCTCCCGACACCGCCCGTTCTCCTGACATCGCAGCAGAGCGGGCGGGTGGAGAGTGAGATCAGTACTCCACACTGGTGCCCCGTGCCTCACCATCTGCCGTACGCTAAGCTGTCTTCACCGCTCCACACTGGCGTCCTCCGGATCCTCCCCTCGATGCTGGGCTGTGACGTGCAGTAGTCACCGCCTGCAGCCCTGTCAATCAATGTGAGTGGCGCCAGCATCCTCTGACGTAACCGTCAAGTCTGAGAGCCCGGAACTTGACGGGACGTAAGAGGATACTAGCGGCCACAGCACCAGGGGGTTATGTGACCGGCACTGAGCGTGCAGGATAGCGCCGCTCAGTGCCAGAAGTGCAAATAGAAGCCAATGCAGAAAACGCCTATAATGGTAAGGTACACTCATAGAGAAAATAAAAAAAATGGGTGAACCACCCCTTTAAAAATACCGCTCATGATGAATTTGGGCTGGTCATTTGCACAATTTGTTCTGTGTTCTATTGTTTTCTTTCTCTCTATGGCTTAGCTGTGATTTCCTCTTTCTATCCAGATTCCCCCCGAGGTCATGTCATCATTCTATGGCTGATCCAATCTTTTGCATTATGTAAAATAGGTCTCTAATGAGGTTCCATGCATTCTACGATCTACATAGAATAAAATCCATGTTTATCTTCTAACTGGTTTTGAAAGTCCCTTATTCTTCATACATTTTTCTTTCCTTTTGCAGCACTAAAAATATAAATGGGACACTGTCATTTGTAAATGGCTGGGAAAATGCGACTCACTCAAACTTGACTTTCTTTAGTTGCTGCTCAGTTTACAACAATACAGTTTGTCAAGGTCTGTGACCGTCTTCAGCCATGTAATTTCTCATGCATAATGGGACAGACCAGCACTGAGAAACATCAGCATCAGGAATTACTGGCATGTGGATATAAGAAGTTCAGCCATGTGGACTGTGGACTGATACATCCAGAAGAACAGACACATCAATTATTTATAAGTATAGTTTCATTAATACCCTGGAATATTGTAACACAATGGTAAGTTATCTACCTCTCCCATACAATACAATGCAGCACAGTGGAGGCCTGCTTCCTCAGTGCATCATGAAGGACATCTCACATTTTAAGATATCACAATAAAAACCTGATTTTACTTTTTTTTTTGCCAAAGTACAATGTTCGTTAAATGTTATACTGTCTAATATGTTGAAACACAAACCCCTTGGTTTGTAATGTATGTTGGATATGTCATAATTGCTAACATTAAAAAGATGTCTTAAAGGGGTTATCTATTACTATGTAACCTGTCTCCATCAGTCCTAACAGCTGTTAACAAGCATATTTGTAATTATATGTTATGCATAATTACATGCTTCTAAGCCGATATCTCCCTGTCAGTCACGCGATGCAATGTGTATGTATACTGTTCTCTGCCGGGGACTTTCTGCCAGGTCCACCCCTTTTCCGAGCTATGATTACAGATGGATTGTCATCATCCTCCCTCTGGAGGAGAAGGTTGGAAGAGTTGGTGGCGATAGATAACAGTGTAGAGAGACATTTAATAATGTGACTGGCAGCAAGGAGCCTGCTGAAAAACATGAGATAAAAAACACAAATATACTTGTCTGCTCCTGGTAGGACAGATGAAAGGAGATTCTACAGTCTGCAGCGGGGTCATAATTTCTACAGCGCCTGAGGCAATCAGTACTGCAGTCAATCATTGCACTCAATGGCAGAACTGCTGAAACCAGTGATTGGCTGCAGTGATCACAAGTGCTTTATTAGTGAGATCACCACTGCAGCCAGTCAACATACACCAGAGCAGCACCGGAAAGGTACCTAGGGATAATGTGCAATGCTGATTTGATTTTTAGCAAGTATAAACCTATGGACAAGAGACAGCTGAAAATGGAAAATCCCTTTAAAAATTCATAGGTGAGGACAGAGCTGCTTATTTTACAGCTTATGCAGAGTGATCTCGGCAGAAGGAAGATGGAAATGTTTACTCTGGGGTGCATATGCATATCCATTTGTCACAATTCATTATATGCAGCTGGAGTCTTCCAACCCAAACTCAGCAGACTCATAGGTTTACATAAGGCTGTCAGGTTTGGGCAGAAGACCCGGTGCATGTCGGGGAATCGCAGTCTGCAACACGCTGATGTGTGAATGTGGCCTTTGATTAAATTTGATTACTTTTTTCTACTTGCTACAAATGGAAAAATGGAAACCAAAGAAGTTTTCAGCAAATATTGAAAGGTGTGTATACCTAAATGCTTAATCATCTCTATATTCTATGGGGCTTTTGTTTGTTTTTTCTCATAAAAAAAAGTTTGCACGATGTTCTATTTTGATCCAACTTTTGGACCAAATTCATCCATTTAAGGCCCGCAACACACATCCGTTGAAAACAAGCGTGTTTGGTCCGTTTCCGTACATACCGGAGATACGACCAAACGTGCACATATGTTGTTCTATGTTAAAAGACACACATGCGTGTTATTTGATCTTTTGTGTGTTCGTGTGTGTCCCACGTTTTTTGCTCCGTTTGGCACGGAAGCATGTTCGTTTTAGGGACGGAGCACGCACACACGGACATAATGTTAGCCTATGGGAGTCCAAATAAAACGTTCCTTGCACGGATGTGTGGTTATGTTGTCCGTGAGAAATGTCCATGTGTGATGCAAAATGTCGTTACTACATGTCGGAAGACAGAGTAGCGGGATGAGAATGAACTCGGGTGAACTTCACCCGACTTCATTGTCATGCCGCAGCTCTGTCTGTGTGCCGTGTACTGATTAGCGGTAACCTGTGAAGGATTCACCGGTGACCGCTAATCCCCCGAGTGACTGAAGTTTCCCCCCCTCTCTCATACTCACCTATCCCCGATCCCCGGCGCGGCGCTGCACGGCGTTCACACAGCTCCGGCGGCTTTTTCTAATTTGAAAAAGCCGGCCGCTCATTAAACAATCTCGTATTCCCTACTTTCCCCGCCCACCGGTGCCTAAGATTCGTTGCAGTTAGACACGCCCCCACGCTGAGTGACAGGTGTCTCACTACACCCAATCACAGCAGCCGGTGGGCGTGTCACTATGGAGTATAGAAATAAATAATTAAATAATTAAAAAAAACGGCGTGCAGTCCCCCCAATTTTAATACCAGCCAGATAAAGCCATACAGCTGAAGGCTGGTATTCTCAGGATGGGGAGCTCCACATTACACTAGATGCGACAGTTCTGGGACAGTACCCGGCTCTTCCCGATTTGCCCTGGTGCATTGGCAAATCAAGGTAATAAGGAGTTAATGGCAGCCCATAGCTGCCACTAAATCCTAGATTAATCATGTCAGGCGTCTCCCCGAGATACCTTCCATGATTGATCTGTAAATTACAGTAAATAAACACACACACACCTGAAAAATCCTTTATTAGAAATAAAAAACACAAACACATTTCCTGGTTTACCAATTTAATCAGCCCGACAAAGCCCTCCATGTCCGGCGTTATCCAGGATGGTCCAGCTCTGCTGCATGAAGGTGACTGGAGCAGCAGAAGACACCGTCGCTCCGGTCACCTCCACGCAGCAAATGAAGAGAGCCACGTGATCAGCTGAGCTGTCACTGAGGTTACCCGCTGTCACTGGATCCAGCGGTGGCCGTGAGTATCCTCAGTGACAGCACAGCTGATCGCGCTACTCACCTCAGTTGCTGCGTGGAGCTGACAGGAGCGGATGTGTCTTCTACTGCTCCGGTCACCTTCATGCAGCAGAACTGGTAGCGATGCTGGACCATCCTGGATTATGCCGGACATGGAGGGCTTTTTTGGGCTGATTAAATTGGTGAACCAGGAAATGTGTTTGTGTTTTTTATTTCTAATAAAGGATTTTTCAGGTGTGTGTGTTTATTTACCGTAAGTTACAGATTAATCATGGAAGGTATCTCGGGGAGACGCCTGACATGATTAATCTAGGATTTAGTGGCAGCTATGGGCTGCCATTAACTCCTTATTACCCCGATTTGCCAACGCACCAGGGCAAATCGGGAAGAGCCGGGTACAGTTCCCGAACTGTCGCATCTAATGTATGCGGCAATTCTGGGCGTCTGCTGGCTGATATTGTTAGGCTGGGGGGCTCCCCATAACGTGGGGCTCCCCATCCTGAGAATACCAGCCTGCAGCCGTATGGCTTTATCTGGCTGGTATTAAAATAGGGGGGACCGCACGCCGTTTTTTTAATTATTTTTTTATTTATTTATTTTACTGTACAGTATAGACACGCCCACCGGCTGCTGTGATTGGGTGCAGTGACACAGCTGTCACTCAGCGTGTGGGCGTGTCTCACTGCAACCAATCATATTTGCTGGTGGGCGGGGAAAGCAGGGAATACGAGATTGATTAATGAGCGGCTGTTTTTTTCAAAAGAGGAAAAGCCGCCGGACTTTAGAGAACAGCCGTGCAGTGCCGCGCCGGTGATCGGGGAACGGTAAGTATGAGAGAGGGGTACTCCATTCAGTCACTCTGGTGATTAGCGGTCACCGGTGAGTCCTTCACGGGTGACCGCTAATCAACACGTGACACAGACAGAGCCGCGGTATGAGGATGAAGTCGGGTGAAGTTCACCCGAGTTCATTCTCAGCGCGCGACTCTGTCTGCTGTCAGCCGGCATGTATCAACGACATTTAACATCACACACGGACATTTCACACGGACAACACACACACACACGTCAGTTAAGTTTCACACGCACACACGACCATTCCACACGCACACGTGGTTACCATACGCCGGACACACAGCCACCACACATGCGTTATTTACGGACCAAAAAACGGATTACGGACATGAAAAATGGCCCGTATTACACGTGCGTGGTTATCAAGGACGTGTGTTTTAGACCTAAGGAAGTGGGTCTAGAAAAAATGGATAGCACACAGATTCCATTTTGGTTGCCGCCATCTTCTGTTTGTTTTTCCCTAACTGTTTGCAAAACCTTCATAATTTTTTTGCATATAAAAAAATTGATGACAAATTGTCACTCTGACTTAAAGTGGATGAGAAACAGATCCAGTTCACTGATGAGAAAAATTTGAAAATATAGGATTTGGCTGTGGCAAAGTTGGCACATTTTTTCGAATGGTGCTGCCTATGTGAAAAATAATAATGTCACACCTAGAACATGGATGTATCCTTTGAAAAAAAAAAAAACTATTGTAGAGACTCTCATATTTGCCTAAAGTCTAAAGCCTGCTTTACACGTTGCAATTAGTTGTACAATCACGTTTGCGATGTGACACGCCCAGGTTGCATATGGGATCTTATGAGATTGCACGTAAGTCGTTTATTTGCTGTCACACATGCGTTAGTAGTCTATGTTAAATTGATCAATTTTGTGTGCGATCCTTTAGATCATGTGTTCTGTGACGTATGCATTGGGCACCCTTTTTTTTTATTTATTGACTTGCCAAGCGTGTGTAATGTGTAGGGATGCGTTTTTACTATGTCATCTGCCATTCAGCTCTGCTACATGGCCGTTAACAGCAGACACAGACAGCCATGTAGCAGAGCTGAATGGCAGATGACAGCAGACACAGAAAGAGCCGCACGATCAGAATGAACTCGGATTAACTTCACCCGACTTCATTGTCATGCTGCGGCTCTGTCTGTGTCGCGTCCTGATTAGCGGTCACCAGTGAAGGACTCACCGGTGACCGCTAAACTCCTGAGTAACTGAATTGAGCTGCCCTTTCTCATATACTCACCGATCCCCGATCACCGGCGCGTCGCTGCACGGCATTCACACTGCTCCAGCGGCTTTTACTATTTTGAAAAAGCCGGCCGCTCATTAAACAATCTCGTATTCCCTGCTTTTCCTGGCCACAGGCGCCTATGATTGGTTGCAGTGAGACACGCCCCCACGCTGAGTGACAGGTGTCTCACTGCACTCAATCACAGCAGCCGGTGGGTGTGTCTATACTGTGCAGTGAAATAAATAATTAAATAATTTAAAAAACCGGCATGCGGTCCCCCCCAATTTTAAAACCAGCCAGATAAAGCCATACGGCTGAAGGCTGGTATTCTCAGGATGGGGAGCTCCACGTTATGGGGAGTCCCCCAGCCTAACAATATCAGTCAGCAGCCGCCCAGAATTGCCGCATACATTAGATGTGACAGTTCTGGGACTGTACCCGGCTCTTCCCGATTTGCCCTGATGCGTTGGCAATCGGAGTAATAAGGAGTTATTGGCAGCCCATAGCTGCCAATAACTCCTAGATTAATCATGTCAGGTGCCTCCCCGAGATACCTTCCATGATTAATCTGTAAGTGACAGTAAATAAACACACACACCCGAAAAAATTCTTTATTAAAAATAAAAAACACAAACATATACCCTCGTTCACCACTTTAATAAGCCCGAAAAAGCCCTCCATGTCCGGCGTAATCCAGGATGGTCCAGCGTCGCTTCCAGCTCTGCTGCATGGAGGTGACCGGAGCTGCAGAAGACACAGCCGCTCCTGTCAGCTCCACGTAGCAACTGAAGACAGCCATGCGATCAGCTGAGCTGTCACTGAGGTTACCCGCGGCCACCGCTGTATCCAGTGACAGTGGGTAACCTCAGTGACAGCTCAGCTGATCGCGCTATTCCCTTCATTAGCTGCGTGGAGCTGACAGGAGCGGCGGTGTATTCTGCAGCTCCGGTCACCTTCATGCAGCAGAGCTGGAAGCGACGCTGGACCATCCTGGATTACGCCGGACATGGAGGGCTTTTTCGGAGAAAATAATTACATTGCCTGATAATTACCATATCTCAAAGATTTGATATATTAACCTAAATAAACATCTCCTTTAATATACAACATTTCTCTTCTGGCTACCTTTGAATTTTTGGAGTAAATGATACTGTATAATTGAATATATTTCTCTATTTCTGTGACTTGTTTATAAGTCCATAAAGCACTGAAGCAAATATCCATCTTTTAGATCAACATTCATTATCTAAAACTATCTTAGGCCTGAAACACACATCCGTGAAACACGTGCGTGTTTGGTCCGTTTCCGTATATACCGGAGACACGGCCAAACATGCACCAATGTTATTTAATGTTTGAGGACACATGTGCGTTTTTCATTAAGGTCCGTGGGTCCGTGTGCGTGCTACGTTTGTGTCTCCGTTTTGCACAGAAGCATGTCCGTTTTCAGCATGCAACACGCAGCACGGACCCAGTGAAAGTCAATGGGTCTGTGCGCACGTCCGAGTGACATGGACGCATCTCTGTTTGCTCCCTGTACGTTTTGTGCTTTTTTCATGTGATGTCGGTCTTTTTTCTTTTTCTGTTTCGTTCTCTCCCTCAGTCCGTCGGTCGGTCGGTCTCTCTCTATGTCTGTCAGTCGGTCTCTCTGTCTTATCTGTCCCTCTCGCTGTCTATCGGTCAGTTCCCCCCCTCTCTCATACGTACCGTTCCCCGATCTCCGGCGCGGCGCTGCACTGCTGTTCTCTAAACTCCAGCGGCTTTTCCTCTTTTGAAAAAGCCGGCCGCTCATTAATCAATCTTGTATTCCCTGCTTTCCCCGCCCACCGGTGCCTATGATTAGTTGCAGTGAGACACGCCCCCACGCTGAGGGACAGGTGTCTCAGATGTCTCACTGCACCCAATCACAGCACCTTCACAGGTGACCGCTAATCAGTACACGGCACACAGACAGAGCCGCGGCATGACAATGAAGTCGGGTGAAGTTCACCCGAGTTCATTCTCATCGCGCTACTCTGTCTGCCGAAATGTAGTAAACGACATTTTGCATCACACACGGACATTCCACACGGACAACAGAAACACATGTCAGTTAAGTTTCACACGCACACACGGACATTTCACACACACATATGGCTAGCATACGGGATACATACGCAGGCCACACATACCATAAAAACGGACCTAAAAAACGGAAAACGGACCCGAAAAACGGCCCGTTTTACACGGATGTGGTTTTCACGGATGTGTGTTTTAGGCCTTAGAGGTAGTCCACATTCTACAGGCTATTATTCCCACTGATAATTTTGAGCAAATTTACATTGAACCAGATTTTTCCTTGTGTGTTTTGGTTTAGCTAGTACATGTTTTATTACTACAATAAAAAAATGGTCATCATAAGAAATGAGAAGTATTCTGACATTTGCTCCTTAAGATGAATATACCAGTCATTTCAACAGCATATGAAATAAATACATATTATTTTAGCTCTGATGCTTCTTCTTATTTCCAGACAGGTTTTAGAGCACATACTTACATTATTTTTGTGCTGAGAGACCATAGCAGATTTTAGCTCTTCTGCTGCCTGAGGCAAAAATTAATATTGCACCACTCTCCACTGTGCAAAATATACTGGCAGAGAATGAACGCAGTTCTGTCAATTTTTGGGGGTTTTGCTTTTACTGTATTATTCTCTTTAAAGAACTTGAACTTGTGGTCATCTGATCACTTATACTGTATATTGTAATACCACAGTTCATAGGACAAAAAACAATCTGCTATGATTGAATACAACACCAGAATTACAATCAGTACATAAATAAATCACTCAAAACACAATCAGTACACAATTATATAATCAGAACCATCATCAGTACATGAAAACAGCATTCTAACCATCATCAGTACATGAAAACAGCACCATAACCACCATCAGTACATGAACACATCACCAGAACCACTATCAGTACATAAATACATAACTAGAATCACCATCAGTACAGAAACACAGCACTGTAACCACCATAATTACATGAATACATTACCAGAACCACTATCAGTATTTCAATACACCATCAGTACAATCATGTGTAGATGAAAACTTCACCACAACATAATCACCATCAGTAAATTAATACATCGCATAACAATAATCAGTACAGAAATACAGAACCATCATCAGTACATAAAAAAAAACCAAACTACCATCACTAGATGATTACATCACCAGAACCACCATCAGTACACATACTTTACCAGGACCACTATCAGTACATGAAGGCATCAACAAAACCACCATCAGTACATGAACACATCACCGGAGCTCCCATTGGTACAAAAACACAGGATCAGAACCATCACTACATTAACACAACACCAGAACCACAATCACTTCTGGAATGCATCACCAGAACACCATCAGTATATGAATACACCACTAGAATCACCATCAGTACACAACTGCTTTAACAGAACCATCATCAGTACATTAATTCATTACCAAAACCAACATCAGTATATGAATACATCATTAGAACCACTATCAGTACACAAATACTTTACTAAAACCACCATTAGTACATAAATACATAATCAGCACCACCATCAGTACATGTATACATCACTAGAACTTTCATTGGTTCATTAACACAGCACCAGAACCAAAATCAGTACATTAATTTATTACCAGAATCACCATCATTACATGAATACTCAGCAGAACCACCATCAGTACATGAACAGCATCAGAACCAGTAGTACATGAATACAGCACCAGAAACACCATCAGTACGTGAACACGTCATCAACCACCATCAGAACATGAACAGCATCAGAACCAGTAGTACATGAATACAGCAGTAGAAACACCATCACTACATGAACACATCGTCAACCATCATCAGTATATGAACACAGCTCCAGAACCATCAGTACATGACTACAACACCAGAAAAATCATCAGTACATGAACACATCACCAACCACCATCAGTACATGGGCACATCACCAGAACCACCATCAGTACATAAACACATAACCATAACCACCATATGTACAGGAATGCATTCCCAGAACCACTGTCAGTATTTGAATACAGGATTAATACCATCATCTGTAGATTAATACATCACCATACCATAACCACCATGAGTACATGATTACAGTTGTACCTTGCTTAACGAGAACAATCAGTTCTGGGACTGTGCTTGTTAATCAAGGTACTCGTTCAGCAGAGCAAGATTTCCCATAGGAAATCATTGCAATGCTGACGATCCGTTCCACAACTTCTAAAATGTCCCATCCTGGTCCCCTATTCTATCATTCCACACATGCACAAACACACACAAACTCACACAGACACACATGCAAGCATGCACACACACATATTATATGCTCACCTTACCTTCCGTTCCATCGCCGGTCTGCTGGGACTTGCTGTTCTCTGCTACGGGGCCGGGCTGTGTAACCCGTTACCATAACGACGAGGCAGGAACTTCCCGGCCAGAGCGCTGACGTCAAAGGCAGAGCCGCTTGCCTCTGATTGGCCAGCGCTCTGCCTTTCATTAGCGGTGACAGGAAGTTCCTCCCTCGTCGCTATGGATGCAGATACACAGCGTGGACTGGAGCGGCGCGGCGCACTACAGCACCCAGGAGGCCGGCGATGAAACGAAAGGTAAACATATTATGTTATATTATATGCTCACCTTACCCTCCGTTCCATCACAGGCCTCCTGGGTCTTGTAGTTCGCCGCGAGGACGCCGCGATGTACCCGGGAACTACAAGAACCATGAGCCCGGCGGTGGAAGGTAAGGTGAGTATAATACTGCATATGCGTGTGTGTGTGTGTTTGTGTGTGTTTGTGAGTACATGTGTGTGTTTGTGTGTGTTTGTGCGTGCATGTGTGTGTTTGTGTGTGTTTGTGCATGCATGTGTGTGTTTGTGTGGACTGCAAGTGCGGGTCAGTGCACGGTGGATGGACGAAACCGGAAGTGTGAGCGGTGAGAATTTCGCTCGTACAGCAAAGCTTTCTCGTAAAGCGGGTTACAATTTTACAGAAAGCTTTGCTTGTTAAGCGAAATTCTCGTTAAGAGGGTTACTCGTTAAGCGAGGTACCACTGTACATCCCTAGAATTTCCATCAAAATGAGAATACATCACCAGAACCACAACAGTACATAAAAACATCACCCGAACCACCATGAGTACATGAAAACATAACTAGAACCACCAGCAGTACGCAAATGTTTTACTTGGCACCAAACACCAAGTTTAGTACATTGTTCAATCATTTGTGAGGTTAGCCTCTTCAATATACATTTGAATAGCATGAACCTAGAACTCTCAATATGTTTTTAACAATGCTAAGGAGATGTTGGGAGTTGTTGTTACTGGCCATCACCAGACTGCGGACTGTACTAGGAAAACAGCACTGATTAGATGCATTCGTTATTACAAATAAAAATCTATGCTTAGGTACTTTACAAGTGACTTTTTCTATGATTGGAGTCGTTCTCATCCCTTTGTCACCATCTGGTCCAGACACCATGATGACTTTTCATATTTACAGCTCATCTCCGCAGACTTTCCTCTGCTTAGGTCTCCTGCAGTACATTCCAACATTTTGCCTTTAAAAATAACATCATTATGAACTCCCTGTACATAATGTGACCTTTACACTGTCCCTCTACTAATACATTGCTTCCACACTATCCTTCTCTATATAGTATTCCATCCACCCTGTTTACACTTATGAACTCTATCTGCTGTTCTGTCTCCCTTTTAGACTATGATACAGCACTATACCCCATTATTATCTATAACCTCTATACTGTCTGATTTTAGGTGCTATTACTGCCATACTGTCCTCCCATATGAATTATAACCTCCATATTGTCTCCATACTGCATCAAACCAAGTACATCTATAAAGCGTTCAGAAATCCAGTGTGTCCTACACAGCCATCCTCATTACAAGGTATATCCCCAACAAGGTATATAGAAAAAATGTCCTCACTCCCAATCAGCAGCTAGAAAATCAAAGGTTTTTGGATATAAAACAAATTACCCCAATTTTATTCAAAGACTAAACAATGTAGATGTCGCGGGCGGGGAGGGGACGCTGCACTCACCCACTACTCGGGTCCGGCTGCTGCTGCTGCTGCTCGGTGGTGGCTCGAGCGGTGGGCCGGATCCCGGGGACTCGAGCGGCGTTCCTCGCCCGTGAGTGAAAGGGGGGTGGTTTGGTTTAGGGATATTGTCCGTGACGCCACCCACGGTAGTGGTGAGGTTGTAACACCACCGCTGCTCTGGACGGGGATCCCGGGAGCGATGACAGGGAGCAGCCTGAATGTTGTTTTTCCCCTCCGTGGGTAGGGGGGTTGGTTGTCCCAGGCCCAGTGAGGGGAGGAATGGCAGGCGGGTTACGGGACCTGGTGAGGTGCAGGGTCGCAGGGGCAGCGCGGTGCCGCACGGCACAGTGGTACTCACTCAGCCAATGATGAACACAAAGTCTCCGGTAAAACAAACGGCTGGATGGACGGGTCCCACAGACGGCTGCGGTTGTTCTTCTCCCGGTAGGTTGGTGGTGACTGCCTTTCCCTGCACCTGTGTTGTGTTCTCGGTTCCGGTGGCTTCCCACCGGTAACCCGCTTCCCAGCTTGGATGGATGCTGAGGGAGCCCCTTTTGCCCGCAGGCTCTGGCCCTGGGAACTGTAGCCTTGGTGGTGACTGTGTTTCCCTTCACGGTTTGAGCTGTTGCCTTCAATCGGGTCTTGACTGCTGGGAAACCCCGGAGGTTCCCTTCGCTAACGGATTTGACCAGTTTTACAGCGACTCCTAGCCTGGTCGGGGTCCGTAGGCCCTGCCGAATGGTGCTGGCTTCTCTTCGCTCCCCGATCCGGTACCGGCGGGCCACCGCCCGTCCCCGGTCCTTACGGTTCACTTCAATCAGCCTCTCCTGCAGACGGTCACCACCGTCTGCCAACCTTGCTGTATGTGCCAGGGCCACGCACCCGGACACAGTCAGGCTGCTCCTCTACCACTTCACTTCTGCAACTCTCTAACTCAACTGCCTTCCTTTTCCCGCCTCCAGGACTGTGAACTCCTTGGTGGGCGGGGCCAACCGGCTGGCCCACCCCCTGGTGTGGACATCAGCCCCTGGAGGAAGGCAACAAGGATTTGTGTTTGACCTAGGTGTGCCTAGCCGGGGTGTGGGGTGTGTTGTTGCAGTAACTGTGACAACCTGGCTTGTCCAGGGCGCCACATTCCCCCTTAGTAAAATCCAGACCGTCCGCGGGCTGTCCGTCCATCACTGGTTTTATTTTTGGTTAACTGTGGAAAAGGGGTAAAACATATAAAACAGTAAAACAAGCATTCTTTTGTATAAAGCTTCCCTTAACGGGAGGTACAGTTCTTAGACGTTGCAAACGGTAACGGCTTCCGCTCTTTTCCCACCCAAACAACCTGGCCCTGATGCTGCCCCTAAGAAGTGGGCAGCACCCCTTGCCCCAATCCAGAACCAAGTTGCCCGAGCGGGTACTGTCTCTTTCAGGGGACCCGCATCCATGGGGACCCCTGAACCCCCCCGGAGGATCGCCACCGGTTACGGTAGTGGCGGGCCTGGGCCATCCCTTTCCTCCAGGCCCATCCTCCCAAATCAGCCTCTCCGGAGGCGGGTAACGGTTTCAAGCCAAAACATTTTTATTTACATCCCACTAAGTTTGTGGTTGCCCTGCCAGTTCTCGGGCTTGTCCGTAAGACGTCCCTTACGCAACGGTTGCAGGAAGTCCCTACGGGGACTGGTTGCCGGCAACGGCCGGTTTAATCAAAGTGCCAATCAGGTTACATCTTCTGTTGATTCATTTTATCATTCACAACTTTTAAACTGGTGGTCCCAACGGGGACAACTTACAGCGGGGCCCCGCTGCCATCACTCTGACCCTTCCGCTGAGGTGGCCTCATCCTCTGCTACTAACATTTCGAACATGCAGTGACAGGCCTGTTGGGAGAGGGGTGCCCGGTATCCATTTCCACCGGTGTGCGGGCTATAGAAAACCACCGGCCCTCCCTCGTAGCGAAGACGCTCACTCGCCTTCTCGAACGCAGCGGTGGGCTCGGCGCCGGGGCCGGTGTCATTATCAAGTGTCCCTGCGCCAGGCGGGTTGCCGCCAGCTGCCACAGTCTCCGGGTTTCCGGCACTCAGCATGTCAGATTCTACTGTGGTAGCACGGGGCAGCAGGTCAGGTCGGCCAACACTTAGGCGCCCCATGGATAATGGCAGGGATGATACGAGGGCCGAGACTGGGCCGGGCCCCCCAGCCGCAGTGGACGGTCCTTGTGGGACATGGGGGCGTGGGTCACCCGTCAGCTCCGTCACGTCAGCTCCCATCTCATACATCGGGGCAGTCGCAACCAGCGCTTCCACCTCACGGGTCCACTGCTCCATCATGAGGTATATCTGATCCTGTTGGCGTTGGTTGAATTCAATTACTCTGGCCTTCATCCACGCCACGGTCCCGGGCTCCAGCATGGGACCTGTTGCGTTCCCTGCCGGGGCCTTTGATACATCTTCATTCAGGGGACACGGCCCCGGCGGCTCCCAGAGGAGCGGTTCAGGGCTGCCCCGAGCGTCTGCAGCCGGTCGGTCCGCCGGAGTTGACTGGCAGGGTATCGCTACCGGTTGGACGGGTAGCGGGCCTAGTGGCAGGGCCGCAGCGACTAACACGGGTAGCGGGGGAGGCAGCAGGGTGAGCGGGTTCAGGCCGGGCCCCCCCAGCCGCAGTGGCCGATCCCTCCGGAATACAGGGGCGTGGGTCCCTTACCCGCTCCTCCAAATCTCCCTCCACCTCGCGTCTCCGCATAGCAGCCACCACGTCTGCCATGTCGGTCTCCCACTCCTCCAGGAGGAGCTGCATGCGGGCCTGCAGACGGTTACTCTGCGGGGCGGTCCGGTCTTTCACCCACGCCTGGTGCCTGGCGCGGGGACTACGGGGTCGTTGGTCGGACTGTGCATCTCGGCCATGGTGCTTTCCAGGAACCACAAGATTGCAGAGTCCTGGCGTCCCTGCTACCACAGCTGCGAGCTACATGCGGCCAGACGCCATCCGTCCCCCTTAGTCTTTTTCCGGCTCCTCCTCTACAGGAGCGGGGGTTTCGGTTTTTGCACCTCCACTACTCGGGAGGATGCTCGAGTGGGGACTTTTCGAGCTCAAAATGGCGGCTTCTCAAATTTTTCGGCCGGACACCTCCGGCGGTCACAAGGCGCACCTCTACCAGACGGCAGAGCGGTAAGATCCTGTTCGTGACGCCAAGTTGTCGCGGGCGGGGAGGGGACGCTGCGCTCACCCACTGCTCGGGTCCGGCTGCTGCTGCTGCTCGGTGGTGGCTCGAGCGGTGGGACGGATCCCGGGGACTCGAGCGGCGTTCCTCGCCCGTGAGTGAAAGGGGGGTGGTTTGGTTTAGGGATATTGTCCGTGACGCCACCCACGGTTGTGGTGAGGTTGTAACACCACCGCTGCTCTGGATGGGGATCCCGGGAGCGATGAAAGGGAGCAGCCTGGATGTTGTTTTTCCCCTCCGTGGGTAGGGGGGTTGGTTGTCCCGGGACCCGGTGAGGGAAGAGATGGCAGGCGGGTTACGGGACCTGGTGAGGTGCAGGGTCGCAGGGGCAGCGCGGTGCCGCACGGCACAGTGGTACTCACTCAGCCAATGATGAACACAAAGTCTCCGGTAAAACAAATGGCTGGATGGACGGGTCCCACAGACGGCTGCGGTTGTTCTTCTCCCGGTAGGTTGGTGGTGACTGCCTTTCCACCGGTAACCCGCTCCCCAGCTTGGATGGATGCTGAGGGAGCCCCTTTTGCCCGCAGGCTCTGGCCCTGGGAACTGTAGCCTTGGCGGTGACTGTGTTTCCCTTCACGGTTTGAGCTGTTGCCTTCAATCGGGTCTTGACTGCTGGGAAACCCCGGAGGTTCCCTTCGCTAACGGATTTGACCAGTTTTACGGCGACTCCTAGCCTGGTCGGGGTCCGTAGGCCCTGCCGAATGGTGCTGGCTTCTCTTCGCTCCCCAATCCGGTACCGGTGGGCCACCGCCCGTCCCCGGTCCTTACGGTTCACTTCAATCAGCCTCTCCTGCAGACGGTCACCAGCGTCTGCCAACCTTGCTGTATGTGCCAGAGCCACGCACCCGGACACAGTCAGGCTGCTCCTCTACCACTTCACTTCTCCAACTCTCTAACTCAACTGCCTTCCTTTTCCCGCCTCCAGGACTGTAAACTCCTCAGTGGGCGGGGCCAACTGCCTGGCCCACCCCCTGGTGTGGACATCAGCCCCTGGAGGAAGGCAACAAGGATTTGTGTTTGACCTAGGTGTGCCTAGCCGGGGTGTGGGGTGTGTTGTTGCAGTAACTGTGACGACCTGGCTTGTCCAGGGCGCCACATAGACATTCAGATCCTCCTAGAAACATGGAACAGATCTGAAAATGAATCTCTGGTGCCCATCGGATACAGGGAAATCTTTGTCCCTACCGTCAAAATAAAAACATCAAACAAGGCCACTGCGCAGGAGGAATATTGATCTGGTGTAAAGAAGAGCTCCACTAGTACATCAAACCGGTGAAGAGAGGAGGCAGCTACATGCCAATATATGTAAAGCGCTGTGGAATTAATAGCGCTATGTAAATGAATAAAATTATTGTTATTATTATATGGATGAGAATCAGCAGCTCCATCCTCACCTCTCAGTCTGATGTCTACCTCTGCACTGCCTAATACCACCACCAGAGTCCCCCTACTTCAATCCAGATAGCTTTGAGATCTTACAAGAAGAAGCCAACCATTATCAAGCTCAGGGCAAAGTTCTCATTTTTGGAGACCTCAGTGTAAGAACAGGTAAAGAAAAAGACTTCCTAATCATGGATGGAAACATCTACATATTTGGAGCAGAGAATGACAGCCATGACTCACTTTCAGTGGAAAGAGAAACAGCTATGACAATACAGCCAACAAAAGTGTTAAAAAATTCCTTACTTTGTCGAAGTTTAGGTGTTCATATTCTTATTGGAGATACCAAGGGAGACTCTCTAGGAAGATGGACACTAAACTCCCATGTAAGAAGGAGTGTAATAGATTATGCCATTACAGATATGGACCTGGCAAATATCGGCACCTTCATAGTCATCTCACAAATGCACCTGTCAGACCACAGCCAACTTCTTCTGTACATGAAATCTACAGATAAACCATCCACACAAAAGCCACAGCAGAGCAGCCTCTTAAACCAGTCTCCATCCTATAAATGGTCTAAAATGTCAGCAATAAAATATAAAGAGTCTCCAAGCAGGCCCGATATACAGGAGATGCGCCACCACATCTACAAATACGAATACAAAACAAACCCAGACGGAGTGAGTCAAGCTGTAAAAGATCTCAGTGATATATTCTACACCATGGCCAAATTGTCCGTCCTTAAAGTCAACTACAAGAGGCCAAAAGAATAACAGATCAATGGTTGGTTTGACAGAGAATGTAGAGCCGTACTTAAGATCCTGAGACCAGCTTCAAACAATAAACAGAGACCCCCAACTACCCTGGTCTGAGGGAAGCCTACAACACCATACAAAGGCACTACAAAACCATCCTCAGGAGGAAGAAGCAGAGCCACATCTCTACCAAACTTAGCCAACACCAAGACACCCTCCAAGGCAACCCAATGTTAATGTTATTCCTTTATTCTATGTACAGGTCAACGCGTTTCAGAGACGTCTGTCTCCTTCATCAGGATGACAAATTTGGTACGAGCATTTCCCTATCTGGTTCTAGGTTGTGTACCAGAACATTTTCTGCATTCTTACTGACTTGGCACATCTGGTAGGGCTACCTTCTCCCTGGTTGGTGAATATTATTATTAACTTTGCCCAACTGTTCGACCACTTCATAGGGGCCTTGCCACTTGGCCAGAGATTTGCGTTCCACTGTGTGTACGAGCACCAGTACATGATCTCCAGGGCTGAATTGTCTCACCCTTGTTGACCAATTGCACACCTTCGACTCGGCTTCTTGCATCTGGAGTAGAGATGAGTGAACTTGTTTGGTTCACATTTGCCAATTTCAAATTTGGTACGAGCATTTCCCTATCTGGTTCTAGGTCGTGTACCAGAACATTTTTGAAAAACCCGGTAATGATCTGCTATGTTTGTTTTCCAAAATGCTTTTCTAATAACACATGATGCTTTTGGATAGGAATTTGGTGCTGAATAATGAATGGGGCATTGTGTTTAATGTCGGGAGGGGGTGGGGAGAGGCCAGAGGAGCGACGCAGTTATTTTTTTTTTTCATAACTTTATTAGTGGATGTTCCTGCAGCCAATCACAGTGCAGAAAACATTCACAAGGTTCAGATACAAGGGCTTGTGTCATTGGCTGCCTAAGTCACATGTCCCTTTGCATATAAAATGAGGACATGCGGCGCTGGTGCCATTTTGCGAATGTTAAAGGTTAGGGAAGGTGCTGCTGCTAGACAGCTTGGATAGAAGTTGAATCATAAGTAGTTGAGATAGATAGGAAAGCGATAGTATAGAATAAGGACAACAGTGTAGAGGAAGGTGTGTGCCACAATCGGTATTTCATGATATAAATAATAATTGTTACTTGTGAGTGCCTGCTAAAGAGTTACCAGTGAACAATCTAAATAGTGTTGGTACTTTACAGTGCCTGCTAAAAAATTGCCAGTGAACTATTTCAATAGGTATTGCTACTTTTTAGTGGCTGCTAAAAAATTTCCAGTGAACCAATTTTGTGCCTGCTAAGTATTTGCCAGTGAACCATCTCAATAGGTATTGCTACTTTTTAGTGCCTGCTAAAAATTTGCCAGTAAACCATCTAACTATGTATTGGTACTTTTGTGGGCCATCCCAATATTGCCATCTGAGCAAAGAAATACAGAATTTTACTTTTGTGTCTGGTGTCTGACAGGTGTAGGTCTAAGGTTGCAAAACACCTGTTTCAAAGGAGGAAGGATACATCAAACATGAGGGGTAAATCATGAGGTCATGGTGGAAGAGGGAATAGGTGGGTTTTTCGAAGTGTACGTGAGGACGTTATAATGTTAGTCAAAGCTCTACTGAGAAAACACCGGCTCGTCCTATCCCAAGAGAACTGAGAACAACTTCTGTTACTCCACTCCATTTCTTTGGCAGGCCCACGGTGCTTTAACTTGTAAATGAGGGCCAGAAACAGCATGTGCTAGAGTGGATAGCAAGCGCTGCATCAAGTGGCCTCTTCTCCTTTTCCTGCACCTCAACATCACACACAGTTCATTCCTTAGAGGTACCACCCCAATTATACTTGTTTCCCCCCACGTCACAACTCTTCAACCACCCAACTGATTGTGAAAAAACACATGGGTGAGTCTGAAGAGTTGCTCACACATTCTACACCATGGGCATCAGAGGTTTGCTCCAAAATTCACAGACTGAAGAGAAGGAAAGCATCTGCATCGATGCCCAAAATCTTTGTCAGTTGGATCTGGACCCAGACAAAGTCGGGTCGAGCAGGATCCACACCTCACTAATAGGGCTGAGCGGGCCCGGGCTGTAAATGTCCGGATCTGCGCGGTTTCAGCACTATTCCCGGGCCCGATTCGGGCCCGGGATTCCGGCTGCACGATCCGGAACCGGCATTTAATAAAAAATGGGAAAAAAACAATAAATAAATAGCGTTTTATACTTACCAGACTCTGTCATGGCGGCACACTTGCTTCCGGGTTGCGCTTTCACTTCCTGTGCTGTCACACAGCTTTCCGTGTTTTCCCCACCCACCGGCCGTCCTCTCAGCTGTGATTTGTTCCTGACTGACCCGCCCCCCAGCCTGTGACAGTGTCTGCCGTGCAGTCATCGCTTATCGCGGTCAGTACTACGCTGCACTCAGAGCGGGCGGTCATGCTCTATGGCTGCTCGCTCTAACATGTAGCAGAGCCGAAGCGGCGTGGGACTTCTCCTGTGGAATACGTCGAAACTGCAGGCTGTTTGGGGGTTAATAAAGTGGTGAAGGAGGAGTGTTTTGTATTTTATTTCAAATAAAGGATTTTTCTGTGTGTCTGTGTTTATTTACTGTCACTTACAGGTTTGTGTGATGCAGGTATCTGACAGACGCCTGTGCCATCACACAAACCTAGCGTTTAGCAGCAGTTATGTGCCCTGCTAACCCCTGCTATTACCCCGACTGGCACCGCATCACACCAGCGGGAAGAGCCGGTATCGCACCGGTATGTCGCATCTAACAGATGCGGCATTACCGGACGGCTGCGGGTTGAAGATATACCAGCCCCCGGCCGGCGTTATCTTGGCTAGATGTGAAGATTAGGGGGACCGTACGTCGTTTTTTTTTTTTCTTTTATATATATATATATATTTTAAAAAAAAGCAAGCGTTTTTTTTCTACGTCGCAGTCACACTTGTGAGCAACCCCTGCGAGTCTGACATCGCAGAACAGCTGCACACTTCTGACAGGAGCGTGCATGTGTTTCTAGGTACATGCACGCTCATGTTCAGACAGCAGCAGGCTGTGCCGGGTGATGTCAGACCCGCACGAGCCTGACAGCGCATCACCGGCACTGCTGCACGCTTCTCACAGGAGCGTGCATGTGTTTCTAGGTATATGCACACTCATGTTCAGACAGCAGAATATGGTGTAAAAATCCCAGCATCAAATTTGCATCCCTTGGCCCCCAAAAGTAAAAAAAAAATTAAAAAAATCTGCCACAGGTGGAAATTTGGTGCTGAAAGCTGCTGCAGGCGATTTCAGCACCAAATGTGCACCTCCTGGCAAAAAAACGCGGCAAAAATCACGGAAAAATAACCGCGGCAAAAACCGCGACATAATAATTGCGTCAAATCACCGCGATTTTTTGCCAGGAGGTCTAGATTGGATGCAGGAATATGGTATAAAAATTTCAGCACAAAATCTGCATCTCTTAGCCAAAAAAAAATGCGCTTTTTCTGCTAGGAGATGCAGGTCTGTGAACTCAGTGACCTCCACCTGAGGTCAGGTTACCTGCAATTGCAGATGAAGGACCGTGGGAACCTCCAGCTGTGACCGCAAATAACCTGAGTGACGTCACCGCTCAATGCGCAGCTCATTCATTCTCTGGAGCTCACAGAGACCGGTCGCTCGTGCCGCTCTCTGTGATATTCAGATGTACCAGAGCTGAAGCGGCATGGGACGTCGTGTGGATTACGTCGGAGCTGCAGGGTGTTTGGGGGTAATAAAGAGGTGAAGGAGGAGTGTTTGTATTTTATTCCAAATAAAGGATTTTTCTGTGTTTATTTACTGTCACTTACAGGTTTGTGTGATGCAGGTATATGACAGACGCCTGTACCATCACAAACCTAGGGTTTAGCAGCAGCTATGTGCCGCTGCTAACCCCTGCTATTACTCCGACTGGCACCGCATCACGCCAGCGGGAAGAGCTGGTATCGCACACCGGTATGTCGCATCTAACAGATGCGACATACCGGACGGCTGCGGGCTGAGGATATACCAGCCCCCGGCCGGCGTTATCTTGGCTGGATGTGAAGATTAGGGGGACCGCACATCGGTTTTTGTTTTTTTTGGTTTTTTTTTTACTTTCACCGGAATCACAGGTGCGAGGGGCTCTGGCAGCACCCGGCAGCCTCGCACGTGTGACTCCGGGCACTGGATAAATAGCACAGATACTGCGCGACGGCTGGGGCTGCAGCGAAGCGCTATAACTGTGCTGCCGAGTGTGTTTACCACTGTGACCGACAGTTCACTGCTTTCCCCGCCCACCGGCCATCCTGGCGCCTGTGATTGGTTGAAGTTAGCTGACACGCTGCCACTCAGGATAGGGGCGACAGAGGGCGGGCGCGGAAAACCATGAATATTGAATTGTCGGCTCCGGAAGGTAACAGCGTGACCCAGAAGGAGTGTGTCGCCATGACAGCGCCTCGGTGAGTATGCCGCGCTCGTTCCCAGCCCCCTAGCCCCTCCACAAACGTTTTAACCCTCCGGATTCCGGTCCCCATTGACTTATATGGGCACCGGATTCCGGAGCGGATCAGACTTATTTTTAAGTCTGTTAACGACCCGCCGGCCCCGGATTATTGCCTTCCCGCTCAACTCTACTCACTAACAGATACTTGAGGTGCACGCGTACTATGTAAGGTCGGGGGGGGGGGGAGGGTGACTTTCAGGAGAAGGAGTGGGACAAGAGAGAGTATGACAATGAAGTTTTAGATCCCACTTGGTGTGAACCCAGAGGCATGCAGTTGAGTAGCTCAGCAGAGGATGTGGAGAAGGATGAAGACAACTTCTCTAATAAAGCTGTGCCTGTGCTACATCATCATGTTGCAGACAACATTACCTTTTCCTTGAAAAACTTTGTCTCTCCCAGGGTGCATTTCACCACTGACACCTGGTCGAGCAAGCATGGCCAGGGGAGTGCCCTCAACCTCTCCTTTAATGTAACATGCATTCCAGTAATGCAGAGAGAATCCCTCCACCTCCTCACAGCTCAGTCACATAACTGCAGAGTTGTGGACCACTATCTAGGCAGATTTTGATGAATGGCTGTCTCCACTGAACTTGGAGCCAGGGAAGGCTGTGTGCAATTGCGGTGCAAACCTGGTGGTGGCCCTATGCCTGGGCGACATAACACACGTGCTTTACATGGCTCACCTCATCAACCTGGTTGTACAGCAATTTCTAGGCCAGGATGGATGTTCTGCAACTAGTATACACTGATGCCCTCTGGCAGACGTGACCAGGGGTCCCACAAAATGGTACCTCAGTGACGGGTAATGACAGTAAGGGGCTACAGAAGTGAGCAACTTTAGCGGTTAGCTGGCAGGTTGGACAAAACCTAAAATAATTAAAAATCTCTTGGTGACAGCCAGGCCAGTAGAACCTCTTCTAATACCTCACCTATCTGCTTGCTGACACAATACAATAATTCCCTATTAACGGCAAAATATGGATAACTGGAGTCAGCCCTTGGCCCTTGAACAACCCTATTTAAAATAGTTACATTATCAAACGCTCCTCTAAGAGTTAGGTTCCTGAGTTGGGCTGTTCCAAATTACCCTTCGTCACCCTCAGCTCAGGAATGTTAGTATCCGGGCAGTTGGCTATATTTTCATCACTAACCAGCACACAAAGGAGAAACCCATCAAATTCAGGCTGCGATGAAGTTTCTTTAGAGGTTCCCTAGTTGTTATCCCAACAACCCAGCAATTCCTTTTGTCCTCAAAAGTCTCAAAACAAGACAAAGTCCAGCCCAATATTACAGCGAATTATAGGTCCTCATTTGGAAGCCCCAGTATGGCGAAGCTATGACCCCTTGTTTCCCAAAAAGGGCCTCTCAGCCACCATTCTACCATGCCCACCAGGTCATTAGCAATCTGGAGATCTCCCTGGGCAACTCAGGACTAAACAGCCCTCAGAAGTGAGTGAATGAACCTGTCCATGATGACCCTTTCCACCATCTATTCTGGGGAGGAAGACTCCAGTTGCAATCATTTCTAAACCAGATGAAATAAGTCAAACATTTGGAACTGGGGAGGTATTTCATCACAATAGTCCCAGTGGTGCAACCCTTGAGCTCTGACAGCCAGAGTTACTCCTAGGCACACCAGGATCTCTGTTTGGAAGTTGGCATACTCTTTTGCGTCCTGCAGAGCCAGGTCATAATAGGCCTGTGGTTCCTTGTTAGATATGGTGCCAGTACCTCTGCCCACTGCTTCGGAGTTAATTTCTCCCTTTCTGCTACCCTTTCAAAAATCATCAAGAATGCCTCCAAATTATCACCTGGCATCATCTTTTGCAATGTGTGAATGATCACCTTGACTTGGGGGTAGTACAGCCTCCCTGGGGCTGGGTGTCTCAGCTAAGACAGTCCTCTCCTGCTGCAGCTTTCTATTGTTGTTGCAGCTGGAACTGTTGCACAGTTTATTGCTTTACTGCTGGGATTTCTGTTGCTGCTGCCATTGTTGTTGATGTTTCTGTTGCTATTCCTGATGCTGTTGCTGTTCCTGATACTGCTTCTGTTGTTGCAGATTAGCCTTTAGCAGCTGCTTTATCAACTCCTCCTGTTTTCACTCCAGCCACCACTTTTATCAAAGACATGTGGTTTTTCTGTGGCAGTCACACATGCCCCTCAGGATTAGGTCCCGTGCTTCTGCACCAATTGTTGGGATACGGCTCACTCACCAATGTTTGAGGTAGGCACGGAAGACGACTTTAACCCCTTCAACACCCATCTGTATTTTGTTTTTTACTCCCCTTCTTCCACGAGTCATAGCTTTTTTGTTTTTCTGTCAAAATAGTCGTATGAAGGCTTGTTTTTTTCTCTGGGATGAGTTGGACTTTTGAGTGAAACCATTAATTTTACCAAGTGTGGTTTATTTTATTTAACATATTCAGTATATGGTAAAACCCACCTGGCAATATGATTTTCTTTTATTTAATTAGTGAAAAAAAATTGTCAAACAAATTAGCATTTGGCATAATTTTCCTAAACCAGTAATGTTTTTATTTTTCAGGATCTGGGGCTGTGTGAGGGCTTATTTTTGCACCCTAAGCTAATGTTTTTACAGATACCATTTTTGGGTAGATGCAATGTCTAATTGCATTTTATTGTAATTTTGCAGCAGCCAAAAAGATGTAATCTGGGGTTTAGAAATTTTTTCCCGTTACATTGTTTACCGATCGGATTAATACATTTTATATTTTGACAGATCAGACATTTGCGAATGCAGCAATATCAAATATGTGTAATTTTTATTGTTTTATTTTCAGTAGAGCAAAAGGGGGATGATTTGAACTTTCATTTTTTTTATATTTTTTCATATTCTTAAAAATGTTTTTCCACACTTTTTACTCTATTTACTAAGGGGACTTGAAGCTGTGATCATCCGATCACTTGAGCTGTACAGAGCAGTGCATCAGCAGAAATGAAAACTGGCATTAACAGGAAGTTCGTCATGACAGACACAAGGGTCATCAGCTGACCCCTGACTATCATGACAACCTATCAGCACCCGGCGATCATGACATGGGCCCCAGTGCGTGTTAAATCCCGCTGTCAGACATTAATAGCGGGATTTAACAAGTAATCAGCCGCAAGTGGATCTCCGATCCATCTGTGGCTGTTAGAGGCACGTATTGCATGTTCAGATCAGTCAACATATGCAAAGGTGTGGGCACGGTGCGTGAACCAGCATAAAAGGCAGGGACACAACCTTGGACATACCAGTACATCCAAGGTCGTGAAAAGGTTAAGCAACATATCCAGGTTGCTTTATTAAGTTATTATAGGGCAAGTAGCAAAACAGAAAAAATAAATGGCCTTTTTTGCAGGACAACAGAATACAGAATTACCACAATGTCATTTCAGCACACACGTCCAAACATGGAGACTTCACACAGGAGGACTTCTTACCTCCACACTCAGACAGACTAATGAACCCACCTGGACTTTGTAATGTCCACCATCCCAAGCCCTTGGGTGGGGATATGTGAGCAGTCAGTCCCACCCATCTTTCTTACTGCTCGTAAACTTGGCCCTTGTCAGCCCTATTAACCCTCTCAGTACTATACTTACTAGAGCTAGCTTACATCATAGAGGATTAGCACCTCTGGGATACATACCTCCCCTCCATCATGTATCCAATGGCCATTTTACAGCATGTACATAATTTGAGGGTGTTGTCTCATAAAGAAAGGTAACACTTGTTATGTACCTTATTAAAGCACAGGGGCATTATTCATGGGAGCTCACCAGTTAAAACCTCCTTCTCTGAACCAGAGGGGAGAACCACTAAGCCGCTCTAGGTCTGGCAGACCTGGCATATTAATTTAGTACATGGTTGGACTGGACATTAATTGGAATGGATGGCATGTGATATTACATTTTTTAGTAGTTATGGAACCAGCCAAAGCTCTTCTGGATTTAAGAGTTGATTATTAGATGTTTGACAACGCCCAAGGCCAAAATGGGGTTATAATGAATACAATATTCTGGCAATAATTTCTCGTTGACAGTAGAGTAAAAGTTTATACACTCTGACTGTTCTCATGAATTACCAAAGGCCACTACTTTTTCTATGTATCTAGAAATCCCTTAGATTTTGTAATATAAAGACAGATTATTATTTTAGCCACTATGTAAGATCTATTTAGCCATCACTGGAATTATTCATATCTGGATGAAACAAAGAAAAAAACATTTTAATGAAGTGCTTCAAGGATTCTCATACACCAAAGAAATGTGCAATTAAAACATAACATTTTTCACAAAAAAAGCAAATACAACCACAATCATGAAAAGCACAGAAACAAAGGCAAAGTGACTCTTTTTGTGCACTCTAGGGTTAATTAGAGGCAAGGGACTGTGATGCAGAATTTTACAGCCATGACATTTAACAGAAGCTTGGTCACAAAATAAATGCATGACCACCCTCTGTAAAACATGCATCTCCAAAGTATGAGTCTGACATATTGAAAATTACTTAGAAATATACTGGAATATTTTAAATTACCAACACATTCAGGGAATCACTAAAAGGAGATTTGTTATACATGAACAATAAGTGCCATGATTTACACAGGTTGGCAGTATTTCTGTAGTCACTTTGCCTTCATAGCACCACCAGGTTGCCACCCCTCATCAGTTATAGGACAGTCTGTAAAAATAGGGCCTTTTTTTCAATGGTGTAAATGAAAAGAAATACTGTCCATAATTTTCATTCAAGCTAGAAAAGTTTGTACAGCTTGTGACTGTAATTTTCATAATTTTCCAATTAATTATGCTAATGTATTCATATCAGAATTCTGGGCTGTAGCCATATATCACTTATAGAGATGGGTAGATCTTTTGAAATTCAAATTTGCTGGCTTTGACAAATTTTCCTGAAAAACTCAATTTGTGGAAATTTAATTTGTGCAAAATTTAATACTGGAAAGCTTGCAATTGGAAAACATAGGTGGGAGAGAGAGAACACCACTGAGCATAAGAGAATACACTTTACAGACGAGTAAGAGAACTTAGCTACCCATAAAATCTTACACTGTACAGGAGAGAGAGAAAGGACTCTGTTGACCATAAGTGCTTACACTTTTACAGGCAAGGGAGAGAGCCCAATTGACCATAACAGCTTACACTCTACAGGAAAGGGAGAACCCTACTGACCATAAGTGCATACATTCTAGAGGAGAGAGTGAACCCTGCTGACCATAAGACCTTATACGCTACAGCAGAGAGAGGACCCTGTTGACCATAAGTGCTTACACTTTACAGGCAAGGGAGAGAACCCAATTGACCATAACAGCTTACACTCTACAGGAGAGAGAGAACCCTGCTGACCATAAGTACATACACTCTACAGGACAGAGTGAACCCTGCTGACCATCAGAGCTTATACTGTACAGAAGAGAAACACTTACTGAGTAACTGTGGAGCTAGAAAACAACTCTGCTGTACAAACTGTGTTCTACTGGGAACTGCTGATCTGTGATGGCCCAGGTACTGACCACCAATGTACAAGGTTCACTGGTTCACACAAAATTACGTTAGCCCGCTCTCTGATGCTTCATATGTGTGGGAAATGGAACCTGTCAAGTTTTTTTTTGTGAACCACAAATCGAATCTCAAATGTTCGAATTTGTGTGAATCGCAAATTTCAGGAAATGCGACTCAAACTCTATGCTCTACAGATCGATCTGCCCATTTCTAATCAATTACAATCTTTTTATTACCATTTCCCAGTTTCATCACAAAAACAATAGTTGTCTATGATTTTTTTATTCATTTCCCAGAAAAAAAAGATAATAATCAGGTTGGCAACCCTGAGCACCACTCAAAATTTTGGAACAAAATGGTCTTCTTTAGAACACTTTGTGTAGCTATAGTGAGGCACCAATGAAAAATAGTTCCAAACCCTGAAATAAAATGTTTTCTACAACATTCCAAAATCCCTGACAAGCAAAAATTATGTTCTAAAATATAACATACAATTTATCAATAATTCTTACAGACCACTTTAAGCTACTAACAGACAATCATGCCCCAAAATAGAGCCTAAATATTAAAACAATACTTAGTGGTTCTGTTGGGGAGGTAAAAAATTAACCTTTTAGACTTGAAGAATGTCATATTTGTCACTTTATTCTCAATCTATCCAATTTAAAACAACTCTTCCAAAGACAAACATATGACATAAACCAAACATTTACCTTAGAGAGTCAAATAGAATGAAACTGAACATTTCTGGGCTCCAATCAATCATATGTTACAGGACTCTCCCCCTACCATGAACCATTTTATTACTGATGTCATCATATTTCAGAAAGGCATTTGGCATTAGTGTTACTGCTACCTCTGCCCCAGAATAAAATGTTTTTGCTTTATTCTTTTAATGACTGTATTGAGCTAGTTTCCTCAGTAGCTATCTTTTAGGAGATTTTCCATTTAAATAAATGTCCTACAAGACTGGCACCATTATAGTTGGCAAGTGAAGTTGAGCCAAAAAGGGTATTCAAAGGGAAAAAAAATCTAATAAAGATGTGACAGTCAATAAATTATTGACCTTGACTCTATTGGCAAGACTCAGTAATTGTATGATAGTAGTAGGCCACAATAGGAGAGTATTTAGAGGTATCACCATTTTGGGAACCACATGTGGCTCACAACTAAGGTTGGAGGGCATTGCTTTCATGTAGTAAAAAACCATATAACATGAGGTCATTCTATAACTACATCTACCTTCAGACTCACTTAAAGCCTAATACCTCTTATATGCAATAGCGAAGAGAGCAAGTCAATGCCATCCAGCAATGAAACAGAAGACGCAACATATGTAGTGGCCTATATATGGAGTGCAACTTCTAACTCCTCTACAGAGTGTACTGTATATCCATATTACAAAGCAATATTTGTTGTTATGTCATGCTTGCATTCATTTTTCATCAGAAAGATATTTTCTCTATTTTCAGTGTCTGTTCAACCAGTTTACAAAGTGATTAGGAGTAGAGATGAGAGAACCCGAGGTTCAGTTTTCGAACCAAACACTGACTTTAAAAACTACAGTTCTGGTTCAGCATTTGAATGCTTTACATGCGAACTTCACTCGCACAAGCTCACTCTACCACGGAAGTGATCTGCTTATGGCTCACTGTATGTGGGCAGAGACTGAAACTGACAATTAGTGATTTTGAACTGGGCTCGGTAAATTTCAAACCAGTGGAGGTTCGGTTTGATTGCTGTCAGCGAACCGAACCTACAAAGGTTCACTCATCTCTAATCTAGAGCCATTTAGCTTCTTGCTGTCTGTTATGACTGGTAATAGCTGTTACTGCCACATATATTGTTTTCCTATATCTATAGATGTCATGGGTACTGATAACAGACGTTATTGACAACCAAGGAGAAAGAAGCATCGAAACTTGCAAAAAGGACAATCTGAGTGCAGAATACAGCGTTTGGCACAATATTTTATATTAGATTACAGAAACTTAATTTAGCTAGTGCAATTATGTTTCTGTTACACCAAATGCTCAGTTTCATGCAAAGCGAGTAGCCCAGATGGTTTCTTTGCTGTCTTGCCTATTCTTTTGGGCTCAGTTGTCACAGAATTGTCATAACATACTTATCTAATTTCTGGATTTCTGAAATACATTCATTAGCTAGAAAGTGCTGCGATGACTCTGGAGACACCAAAAAATAACCAAAACTAATTCAACAGTTTATGATTGAGTCACAATTCCTATGGTGTTACTGCCACCAGTATCTGATGTCTTTTAGGTCTATAAGGAACTCTCTTATGCAGTACTCTAAAATTGATTATTGACCACATAATGTTGAATCCCAATTAAACAGAGCCTGGAAGACTTGTCCCATAATTCACCTTGGAAGAAACACCCTGAGATTTAGCAAACCATATGCCAGTGCAAATACAGACCACACTATCTCCTGAGAATATCATTATTGTGCAGAGAAGCACTGAGAGCCACAGTTCAGGATACATTGGTTGTAAAAATTAGATGGCTTCCCACATCTGAGACTATCATTGTAGTTTGGTATTTTCCACTTGAAATAATGAAATTCGCTGGGTACACTTCAGTACATGTCCTACTGTCTGGATTAATAATCAGTTTTGTATCAATCCTGATGTGTATAAAGTAGAACAAGATGGTATAGTAAATCTGAGTCATGATGTAATAAGAAAATACTCTGGATTTTGTACGATTATGTTCTTTATCCATTAGTTGTACATGATGGTTGTAAAATCTAATGTGCAGAGTAGGTGCATTTAACCTTGTGATTACAGAACAAATCTTTTGAGAGCTTTGTAGTCCACATTCATATTTTCCATTGTGTGCTACAATTGTTGTTTTGCCTTGAAACACAATGCTCCTTTAACCAGTAGTGTAGCAAATATAGAAATCCACTTTACAGTACAAAGTCTTTGTGTAAGAGTAAATGCACCTTTATTGCTCACCATCCATTTTAGATTAACCCCACACAGGTTAGGCTGTCCACAGCCACTCTGTTATGGTATGTAAAACAAAGAAGAACGTCAGTGCATCCCTTACGTCTGCTTAGTGTACTCCATAAAATATCATGTCCAGGTATAACATATCAGAAAATGGGACATTTTCAGGTTTTATTGTGGTTTTGGAATTGTTAACCCTTCACTTCCTTTGTTTTTGGGACCTAATTGTGGGTCACCTGCCTCTATAGCTTTTCGGGTGGCTTTGGGGCTGACACCGCCTTTTCTTGCAGTTTGTGGGCTTGACATAGATTTCTTTTGTATCTGGGGGCTTGACTGAGCAGAGCCAGTTTTCCTTCCCACCTGTGGACTCCTTGAGCCCTTTGGCTTGGGGGGAGGTTGTAGACTTTCAGTTGACTTTAAGGACTTGAGACTTAGCATTTCACAATAACTATTGCATTGGTGAATTGTAGAAAATTCCTCCAGGGCTTCAGGATAGCAGCTTTCCTTTACACCTTGATACCTGCAAAAAATACAAACACTTGATAGTTGAAAAATAAATTTTTCATCTTATTCTAATGAAACATTATTACAAAAATAACTGCGGTAGTTATGATATTAAAATATATATATACATATATATATATATATATATATATAAAAAAACAAGTCATAGTTTGTTTCTCATATACTTTTATACACACATGGTCAAAATTGGTGGTACCCTCTATTTAAAGAACTTGAGACTGACAAAAGTAATTTTCAATTAAAATTTACTGTATATCAACTAAAGAAAATGAGACATTGCTTTTGAACTGGGATTAAACAGAAAACAAAAAAAACCCCCAACAAACTAATGAAAATGGCCCAGACAAAAATGATGGCACCCTTAACTTAACATATGTTAAATAACCTTTTGAGGCAATCACTGCAAACAGACAATTTCTGTAACTCTTAATTAGGCATGAAAATCGGTGCGAGTGGAGTGCGATAAAAAAATCGCATTCCACTTGGACCAATATTAGCCTGTGTATCAGTACACATGTGCGATTATTTTCTCAGCCCTAATCAGACAGAGAAAACAATCGCAGCATGCTGCGACTATAATGCGATCATTGTTTCTCTTGCACCCATTCAAGTCTATAGGGCGAGAGAAAAATCGCACTGCACTCGTGGTACACCGGAATGGCAATTGCCGGCTACGGAGGAGAGATGGAGATAAATCCCTCCCTCCCCTCCTCAGTGCCGGCCCACCCCTCCGGTCCGCTCGCATGATTGAACCTCAGTCGCAGGCACACTCGCATGACACTCGGCTCCTGCTGTATTGCCAGCGTGAGCCGAGTGTCATGCGAGGGGATCGCAGTAATCCCCGTGTGGCCCCGGCCTTAGACTTTAGCTCCTCATAGAAGGCTAATTCAGAATAGTACAATGCTTTACTCTTAGTTTTTCTTGGATGTTACTTTTTAGCTGTGTGTTTTGGGTCATTATCCTGTTGGAGGACCAATATCCTGCAACTCAGCCCAAGCTTTCTGACACTGGGCAGTACATTTCACTCATGAATAGCTTGATAGTGTTAAGATTTTATTTTGCCCTGCTCAGATTCAAGATATCCTGTGCCAGATGCAGCAAGGCAGTCAAACAAATGTTTCACAGTAGGTACAATGTTCTTTTCATTTTAGGCTTCATTTTTGAGTCTATGAATATACAGCTGATGTGACCTGCCAAAAAGATCCAGTTTCCTCTTGTCAGTCCAAAGACATTCTCCCAGACGATTTGTGGCTTGTCAATATGCATTTTAGCAAATTCCAGTCTTGCTTTTTTATGATTTACTTTCAACAGTGGTTTCCTTCTTGGTCATCTTCCATGAAGTTCACTTTGGCCAAGACATTGACAGATGGTGCAAACTGACACTGATGTATCTTGACTATGGAGTTCACCTTTAATCTCTTTGGAAGTTGTTCTGGGCTCTTTGGTTACCATTCATATTATTTGTCTCTTCAATCTGTCATCGATTTTCTTCTTATGGTTACATCCAGGAGGTTGGCTTTAGTCCCATAGACCATAAATTTCTGAATAATGTGTGTAACTGTTTTAACATCAAGCTGCTAGGAGATGGTCTTAAAACATTTTCCTGACTTCCTGTTCCTGTCCTGGCTGAGGTGGAAGCTTAGAGGAGAATCTCCTGCCACCCCTCACAGAAACCGACTAAAAACAGACCCCCCCGGACGAGCCACCAAACAGAGAGCAGCACAGGAGGTTACCTAAAGCAGACAGCTATGGAAAGGTACCTCCTGAGAAGTGCTGGGAGCGGTGAATCAGCCTGGAGAAGCTTTGATATGGACAGAGGAGAAGATAAGATAATGGCGCCGAGCCTGATGGGGGAGGAGCCTGAACGCATGGTGAGAGACACAGAAAAGCAAACACAGAGCTGGAAGGGGAGAGATAAGGGAGATATGAGCGAGGAGACAGGAGATAAGGAAGATATGAGCGAGGAGTCACAGGAGGACACAGCAGGAGAGAGGTGGATGCAGGGGACTGATGATGGTGGATCGCAATGGGAGGATGAAGGAGATATGGAGGCAGAGGGGAGAGAGGATGCAGACAAAGCAGGGCAGCTCAGAGACACAGCAGTGTTGGAGGATGAAACTGACAAACAGCACAGGGAGATTAATCCCACTCAGACTCACAGGAAGTCAAATGCAAGAATTCATAGTACCCCTTCCAAAGGAAACAAAAAGCAGCCTACTACACCAACATCACAAGCCTGCAAGCTATTGGGGGATGGAGGTGGTGGCCCAGTCCAGACAAAGAGAACTAAGAAAACAGCACCACCTGCAGGCCAAGACAAGTACACACAAAAGCTTAATGTGGACTATAAAAAACTGGCTGAAGAAGTGACATCACACTTGTCAAAAGAGGTTAAAGTGGCTATTGAGGCAGCCATACAAACATCATTAGCTAATATGCAAAAACAGATAAATGCCCATGCCTCTAGACTGGCAGAATCAGAGCAGAGAATATCTGACTCCGAGGAGACAATACTGGCTATGCAGGCACAAATAGCAGCTCTAGCAAAATCTAATGAATACTTGAAGGATAAAGCAGACGATTTGGAAAACAGATCGAGACGAAACAACCTACGTATAGTCGGGTTGCCAGAGTCTGTATCGATTGGACAGTTGGATAATATATGCGAGTTGGAGCTACCGCAGGCCCTGGGCATAAAGGCGAAATTCAGAGTTGAAAGAGCCCACAGAGTGGGTCCACTGAGACACCAGGAGGCGAATAAGGGAGAGGGCCAAAACTCAAACAAGAATACCCCGATAAGAGCCAGGCAGGTGATTGTCAAATACCTTGATTATAAGCATAAGGAGGAAATATTGAGGGCCTTTAGAGAACGAAAGCGTCCACTACAATATCAAGGCAACAGACTGCTAATTTTTGGGGATTATTCAGCGGAAGTATCCAGAAGGAGAAAAGAATTTACCAAAATTTGCTCATTTCTGTACAACAAAAAAGTAAAGTGCCAGCTATTATACCCTGCTACACTGAAAGTTAGAAACCCCAATGGCTCGTTTGTATACTACAAGGACTACAAAGAAGCAGAAAACATTCTCATGGCAGAGCTCGACAAGACTAGGTCAGAAAGGCAAGAAAAAGGAGCTAGTGGAGAAGGGAATAATAGAAGAAGATCCCCCACAAGCTCAGGAAGAGATGTGGGACGTTTTGGGGGACAAAAGCAAGTCGAGACCAGGGAGGAAAGGAGGCCAAGCCCGGGTCGACAGCATAATTCTCGCCTGGAACACAGGAACCAACCCTTGGAGAGAAACCATGATACCTGAACTGGAACTCGCTCATTGTTTTTCCTTTTTTTGCCTGTTTTTTTTTTTTTTTTTTCTCTCTTCCCAAACAGGGAGAGGCGTTGAGGAGGATGCATTACGGAGAGAGGGTTGGGGAGGTGAGAGGAGGAGGGGGAAGGGAGAAAAGAGAGGAAAACATCCCAAAGTCTGGGTCCTCTTCCCCCCCCCTCTCTTTTTTTTTTTTTTTTTGTTCTTCTCCTTTCTTTCTCCATCTTCTCTCCCCTTGGTCTTTTTTTTTTTCTTTTTTTCTTTTTCTCCTTTGTCCAGGAACATCATCCAAATTCAAATGAAGTGGGCCTGTTCTGGGCGGACTGATGGCTACCTGGAGTCAGAGATAAGTAGGACTGGAGAATCTTGCTGAGGTTTTGACATACTGTGCTAATTTTTGCATAATTTTCAAAGGCTTATTCAAGTTAGTCCGGGGATAGAACATATATTTTTTGGGGGGTGATTAGGGAGCTACATATTTTGGCTAGGAATAGGGGAGCTCACCAACGTGGCGGGAAGCGCCGTGGATTTCTCGGAAGGGAAAATATGTTTTACAGTTACATGCTTTTTGTTGTATTTGTTATATTTGCAAGGTGGGGAAAGGGAGTGTCGATTTTGTGGTACCAACTGTGATTCTAGTGTCGAACATCTCGTCTTCCTTGATGCAGGGGCCCATAGGGGAGGGAGTAGTAAAAGCAGAATGCACAGGTTAACATGATACAGATAACTACGTGGAATGTTAAAGGGCTGAGATCACCTAACAAACGAGCAATGATATTGAGACATCTGAAAAGACTAAAGACAGACATTGCCTTATTACAGGAAACCCACTTGGGGGGGGAGGACTTTTTCCGCATGAAGAAACATTGGGTGGGCACCGTTTACGGGGCAGCGGCACAAGGTAGAAAAGCGGGCACTATGATTCTAATAAATAAACAATTCAGTCATGAGGTAGTGGCACATGAGGCAGACGACCATGGAAGGTGGCAGCACTTAACAATCGTTAGTCCAGCGGGTAAACTCAGTATTTATAATGTCTATGGCCCAAATTCACAACAAATCACATTTCATGATGACATAAAGGCCACCATATTAGCAGATGGGGAGGCTAACATTATAGTGGGAGGCGATTTTAACACTGTCCCAGACTCAGCTGAAGATAGGAGGAGGGGCGAGGAAGGGACAGCTAATGTGGGCAGGAGTTTAGACAATAGGGATGTAACATTAGAAGACGTAGGACTGAAAGACATCTGGAGACTAACTCACCCACATGACAGAGAGTATACACACTTCTCTCACCCTCATGATAGCTGGTCACGTATTGATCAGTTCTGGATCTCGCAAGACTTACTGAGTGGAACGCAAGATTGTGTGATAGAGAATATGGTGATCTCTGATCATAGTCCGGTGAGATTGGGCATTAGAGAGAAATTCAGGAGAGGTACAGATATCATATGGAGATTCCCATCGTTCCTTCTCAGGCAAGATAATTTCCATAAGGTGCTACAGGAGTGGTGGGGAGAATTCGCAGAGGACAATAAGGAACATAGAGAGTCCCCAGTGATATTTTGGGAAACGGCAAAAGCGGTCCTAAGGGGCCGTCTGGTGGGGTACGCAGCCATGATCAAACGGAAAACCAATGAGAATTATAATTTCCATAGTGAAGCAGTACGGGTAGCATATACAAATTATGTGACAAATAGATCTCCCATGACAAAAGGCAGATGGTTGGAGGCAAAAGAGGGATTTGACGAATGGGCCAAAAAAAAGGAACAACTATTCTGGTCGCACAAGGAGGTTGACTTACATAGGTTTGGCAACAAGGCGGGAAGGATGTTGGCCAATCTGGCAAGGGGCAGCAGAAAGATGACAGTGATCTCTAAACTGAAAACAAAGGGGGGAGAGGTGACTACGGATCCTAAGGACATTAATAAACTGTTGGGAGATTACTATAGAAAACTATATGGGTCAGGGAATAACGACATGACTGATGAGGCAGAGTGGCTAAGACAAGCCCAAATGCCTAGCTTGACGGAGGAAGATTTGAGTGCCTTAAACGCAGATATCACAGTAGAGGAGGTGACGAGAACAATTGGGGAGCTTAACACCAACAAGGCACCGGGACCTGACGGTTTCAATAGTGAATTCTATAAGGCTCTGAAGGATCTGATCTCGCCGGATCTAACCTCAGTCTTTAATGCTTTCCTGGGAGGGGCGGAAATACCCAAAAATTCCAACATAGCATATATTAAATTACTCCCCAAGGGAACCAAGGACCTGGATGATCCCTCTAGTTATAGACCTATATCGCTCATAAATCAGGATTTAAAAATTATGTCCAAGATCATGGCTAATAGACTGGCCGAGATCTTACCTAGGATCATTACGAATCACCAGGTGGGGTTTATCAAGGGGAGAAATGCCGTTACCAATATCCGAAAGACAATTCTAGTGGTAGACGCGGTTAGACTGGGTCTCACTGAGGGAGGGGCTAGACCTGCCCTAGTTACACTTGACGCAGAAAAAGCGTTTGATAATGTAAATTGGGGGTGGTTAGACAGGGTAATGGAGGCCATAGGGATTGTAGGCAAGATGAGACTTTACATTAGAAACCTTTATGCCAACTCGGGAGCTAGGGTACACACTCCGGGCTTTCTATCAGACGTGTTCCCTTTGATGAAGGGAACAAGACAGGGCTGCCCATTATCTCCTCTTTTATTCAACCTGGCAATCGAGCCTTTGTCAAGAATACTACAGGGACAAAATAGCTTTAAAGGAATCAAGATAAGGGGTTCAGAAGTAAAGACAGCGCTTTTTGCTGATGACATCATACTTTATATGGGGGACCCCGGTGCGGATTTGCCACAGACTCTTGCCTTGATTGAAAAATTTGGCTCATTCTCCGGTTTCAAACTGAACAAAAAAAAATGCGAGATCATGTTCCTAAAGGGGCATCATGGGACAATGGGGGGACAAATAAGGGATGGCTGTCTATGTGGAATTCCTATAGCACAATCTTCAATTAAATACCTGGGAGTGCATATAGGAAGATCGGTGGAAACAATCTATAACTTGAATTATGGACCGCTAATCAGGAAAATTATAGTTCAATTAAAGGGATGGAAAGGTCTGCCACTTCCATTACTGGCAAGATGCCACCTGATAAAAATGATGAGCTTTCCTAGGCTGCTGTATCCCTTCCAGACAATCCCGCTATTGCTAAAACTAAAGGATGTGAATAAGCTCAACTCCGCGTATACAGAATTTCTGTGGAGGGGAAGGAAACCCAGAATAAAGCTGCGTACGCTGATGAAGTCAGCAGAGGAGGGAGGTCTAAACTTTCCAGATGTCCAAGGGTATAATCTTGTATGTATCATGAGGCATGTAATTGATTGGGTGAGAGGAACGAGTAGGCACTCAGATCATGCGATGGAAACTAAATATGCGTCACCGTGGGATCTGACGTCCATTCTGCACTCCCCACTATCCAGGGTTGAAGGGCACATAAGGAACTCAATTATATTCCGAGACACCATGCTAACATGGAAGTCGGTAAGGAAAAAACTGGGGCTCTCATGGAAAGTGTCCAAGTACTTGAACCCCTGGGCATTCCCAAATTTTCCCCTGGGACGAGAAAACAAGCTATTTACTAGATGGAAAGAGAGGGGAGTCAGGAGAATGATAGATGTTATGAATGTGGAGGACAGGAGGTGGATGACAGGTCGGGAAGTGTTGGATAAGTACAACCTTAATAGCTCACATGTCATCCAGTATGAACAATTGAAACATGGAATAATAGGAGACCTGGGTGTGGTTGGAAGAGAGCTGAACAGAAGTTCGATTGATGAGTTACTGGAATGTGATGTAACAAGTATAAATGTCTCTAAAATTTATCGATCGCTAAGGGGGGTGCTTATCTCACGGGAGGATAGTCGGACTTTAAAAGCGTGGGGGAAACAATTGGGAAGGGAAGAAGTGGTGGATGATATACTGAGAGGATGGGTACAAGTGCGGAAACATATTACCAATGAGAGATGGAGAGACACTCAATTCAGAATTCTACATAGGGCCATTATAGGTTTCAACATACCAGGTAGGGATAGGTGGTGTCCTAAGTGTCAAAAAGAAAAAACGGATATGCTGCATGGGCTATGGGAATGTGAGACAATCGCTAGGTTCTGGAACCAAGTCAGACTATTTGCCCAGTCAACATGGGGAATTTTCAGCAAACTAGACTTAATGGTGTGGATTTTCCACTCCTTTGAGGGAGGAGTAGGAGGAGGACCGAGCACGCAGGAAAAGAGGAAATACGCAATAATGCATGACATAGCCATGATAGCTAAGCGTTGCATCTTAAAACACTGGATTCAAAGGGAGGGCCCATCCATAAAGGAGGTTGTGGGCGAACTACACAACCTTCTGAAGTGGGAAAAACTAGAAGCGGAGAGGGATAAAGATGGGTTGACAGCCAAGTTTTTTGTGAGATGGAGACATTTTATTGAAAGCCAATTCACACAGGGAGAAATAATTAACCTGATGGCACCTTTTGTTCACTCGGAGTGGTATATCCTGAGCGATATTCAGGACAGCCTGGGTAAACTGAGAATCACCTAGGAGGGGGCTCTGGCGGGAGGGGGAGACGAGACGGTTGGGAATACCAAGACACGCTAGCAAAATTGAAATCATTCAGGGACGACACAGAGATTTAACGAATTGTATTGCATATGTTATATTATATTTCATTACCTATGTTTTGGTTTAATGTTACTGTATACTATCTTAAATCGAACAGCAACATGGAACTCCAAAGTGGGGTATCACCCACCTCTATGTCACATTTTGTCAGACGAATGTTCTTCTTTTGCAATGATACTTGTCATGTTTTTACAAATTTGAAAAATCAATAAAAAACGTTTTGGAAAAAAAAAAACATTTTCCTTTAACATGTTTTTATATAACTTTCTTTCTAATCTCCTGAGACAATTCTCTCCTTAGCTGTCTTTGTTCAGTGTGGTAAACAGCATGATGCCAAACAGCACAGTGACTACTTTTCACCCATTTTAAATAGGCAGACTCACTTATCACAAGTTTGTAGATACCCGTGATGCTAATTACAGGACATACCTTACCACATATCATTATGGTCTAGCGGTACCATCAATTTTGTTTAGGCCATTTTCATTACTTTTTTTAACGTTTCTGTTAAACCACATTACAAAAACAATGCCTGATTTTCATTATTTGATATTCAGTAAATCTAAATAAAAAATAAATTTTGCCAGTTTCAAGTTATTTCATTGACCATTGTAGGTTTTTCTTATTTCCACAGAAGGTTACCAACAATTTTGTCCATGTGTATATTTTCTTAATGCACCAATCCAACATTTTTTTTACCACTGGAGTGCTGCTTTAAATCCTAGTCAATAGAAGAGAAAAATAATCTAGCTTCCGGAATATTGTAAAATCTTGTACAAACTTTATTTTGAAGGACGTAAAAAATATACTTGTCATTACAAAGGACAAAATAGGGAGCCCATGTGTGGCAACGGGTTTCGAACACTACCCGCTTTCTTTGTCAAGCCTGAGACCTATAAAATCTTAGTCCCCTGAGACCTTTCTGATACTCACCTTCCAGCTGCTTTACCTTCTATCACCACCGCTCTGGTCAAGCTCAGCGATTTGTATTGTGTCAGAGCGCTTCAGTATTTCATAGAGCACAGCAGAGGTCACCCTTCAATGCATCTTTATGAGAGCCTCGTTCTGGTTCTCATAGAGATGTATTGAGCTTGTGTGGCTTAAATTCTGACTTCTGGACAGTCAAAAGTTACTGTCACAAGATGGCGTATATATGCCCTCATCCTAGGCCCATGATAGTATATATGTCTTCATCCTGGTATATCCCTATCCTGGTATATTTAGTCCTTGTTCTGTCTCTAAAGCATAAACAAATACAAAAAAAAATTCTACTAACATTACCGCCGCTCCCATGTCTGCGGCACCCTCCCCTGTAGCTAGTGTGCAGTGGTCAGTGACTGACATCGGAGTTCGTGTCATGGCTCATGATGTCACTGTCATGCACCCCCCCCTACTCATGGTACTGCCGACGTCAGCTGCCAGCCACTGTTTGGCTGACAGCGTACATTGTGGTGCATGGACCCTACGGGTGTCTGTGCTGCAGCTGGATGTGCGCCCTTGGACGCTGAGAACTGTTAATGGACCTAAAATGTTCCCTTTTAGGTCTGAGGCTGCACTACTGAGTTTGATCACATTTTTTGTTCTGAATTCTATAAGTTGCAGCATCATAATGGAGTACTAGTACATATTTACACTGACATTTATTGTGTTTGGCTATTTGAAATTGTAAATAGAATGGATGGTAGGGTGTTTGATTGTTAGGCCACTAGTCTGATTTATTGCTAGGTTAGATTTTAGGATAGAAGATAGCCTCCGACAGCTTCAATGTTCTTATGTCTTCTCTTCCTTTATGTAACATAAATGTTCAACTGAGACAAAAGCCATGCAAATCTCAGTAGAGTAAAATAAAAGTAACCCACTGGCATACTTATCAGCCCTTCATTTGGTATAAAATGCATATGTATATGATCTTTTATATTGTATAAAACACGTGATGAAGACCCTCTTGCATTCGCTTTACTCACCCTTTAGATTTTGTGGCAATTCCTATATTGGTTAGTTTCCACCCCACACCTGGAAAAGCAAATATACACATAAATACACACATTTATATAAAATAAAACAAAGAAATCATCTCGGCTCTTCCTTTTCACCTTCTAGAGTGGTGACAAGAAAATTCCCATTTGTCCACTGAAACACCCAGTGCTGAAAAGTGCAGCACTTCTGCTCAATTTCTGTGCTGTTTTTCATGTGTAATTTTCCTGAAAGATCTCGGATGCAGTACTTCTCAAATCGGCCTTCCAGGTCCTCTTCTATGGTAGCATAGGGGACATTGTTGGCAGGTCGATAAATCAAGTTCAGAGGTAAAATCCTAGAAGAAATGCAGATCAGTCCAGTGAGTGATACATCGCTGGAATTAGGGTCCCTGCAAATACATCATACGGCACTCCAGTGGGGTGCCGAGAAAACCTGGTGACAGATTCCCTTTAAAAAAATAAATTTGTTTAAGCCATTCAATTTGAGTTGCGTATGTTGTAAACGCCTATGTATTTTGTTCCTGGCACCATCTGACTCATTGACAGGGTTCTGTCACCAAGTAATATGAGACACTTATGAACTGGTAAAAATAGGTAATTGATATATGATCCTATTAAAAATAAGTCTAAATTAAATTCTAAAAACATTCATTGCTCGATAAAATATTATTAACAAATCTGCTCAAATGAAATAGATATCAAATGAGAATGTTTATGTTATACCATACTTACTCTGGAAACTTTCCAAAGCTGGGGATCCCTCTGCATTCAGCAGCAAATATCTTGCAATATTCTCTGGTTGTGTTCTGAATTTTACATTCCTTGAAGATAAACATAAAAGGTAATGGTACAAAATAATAGACACTACATACTCCATCGTGTAGCAGGAAAGACCCATGTATAATGAAAGAACAGAAATATTTTAGTGGCATTGACCTTTGGTGGATCACATCCAAAGTTTTTGGATACATGTGAGAATTTTGGCAAACTTGCCATTTTCAAATTAATGTACATAAAATTGACATACTAGGATTATTATTATTTATTATTATAGCGCCATTTATTCCATGGCGCTTTACAAGTGAAAGAGGGTATACGTACAACAATCATTAACAGTACAAGACAGACTGGTATAGGAGGAGAGAGGACCCTGCCCGCGAGGGCTCACAGTCTACAGGGAATGGGTGATGGTACAATAGGTGAGGACAGAGCTGGTTGCGCAGTGGTCTACTGGGCTGAGGGCTATTGTAGGTTGTAGGCTTGTTGGAAGAGGTGGGTCTTGAGGTTCCTCTTGAAGCTTTCCACGGTAGTGGAGAGTCTGATGTGCTGAGGTAGAGCGTTCCAGAGTATGGGGGATGCACGGGAGAAATCTTGTACACGATTGTGGGAAGAGGAAATAAGAGAGGAGCAGAGAAGGAGATCTTGTGAGGATCTAAGGTTGCGTGCAGGTAGGTACTGGGAGACTAGGTCACAGATGTAGGGAGGAGACAGGTTGTGCATGGCTTTGTATGTCATGGTTAATGTTTTGAACTGGAGTCGTTGGGCGATGGGAAGCCAGTGAAGGGATTGGCAGAGTGGCGAGGCTGGGGAGTAGCGAGGGGAGAGGTGGATTAAGCGGGCTGCAGAGTTTAGGATAGATTGGAGGGGTGCAAGAGTGTTGGAAGGGAGGCCAGAGAGCAGGAGGTTGCAGTAGTCGAGGCGGGAGATGATGAGGGCATGCACTAATGTTTTTGAAGATTCTTGGTTAAGGATGTATCTTTATCTGAAAGGATTATTGTAATCTATTATTCATCTGAATAAGAAACAGTTATCAAATTGTCATATTTGGCAGATTGGACTAAGAAAAGACAAGAAGATCCCCTGGTGGACACAGACTCTGATAAAGAAGTTAAAGCAGAAGGCTACCCTATCCAAAGCTAAGGCTGGCTTCACATGTCCAGTAGTCATTCGTATTCACGGATCCGTTGGAGATCCGTTTGCAAAAAATTTGTGCAAACACAACTTTTTTATCCATTGTTAAATAACTGATGCTGGCCGGATCTGTTTTTAACTTGTGGAGTCAATAGACAACAGATCCGTTAATGGATTGCTATTTGTCATCCATTTGTAATGGATCCGTTAAGAAAACATCGGATGGCTAAATAGCAATCTGTTAAAGGATCCGTTTCCATAGTCTCCACATGTTAAAAAAACAGATCCGGCAGAAATCAGTTTCCCAACGGATCCGTTCTAATGGATGACTACAGGACATGTGAACTTAGCCTAACTTTGTATCCAGTAAGGTCATGTTTCATATGAATTGATTCACAAATTATTAACTGATGATATGTTCTGCATAAATGTCCAAGTAAGTTTACTATGCAATTTAGGCTGGGATTAGAGGAGCCCAATTGTACAACTTTTATCCAAACGATTTTTACCTGTACAGTATTGTTAACTGTGTGGAAAACAACACTTCTGAACAACCCTGCTGATACACTTTTGTAAGTATGATGTCCGATTTTTACTCAGAGAGCACAAGTCTGTTTTATACACTGGTCTAAAGGAGCCCTAAAGGTAAAAGTGGATGCTCAGAATCATTTCCATGGACTGGCTTTAGGAGCTCAAGTGCCCTTTGGAAATAGAAGACATTTGCAAAACAATACTGAAACAATTCATCACTGTTTCAAGTGAAGACTCTGTTCATCTAATTTTGTAAAATGTCTCCTATTTATTAAGACAATTTACAGTAATGATTTAGTCTTTTTACAGTTTTTCTCTCTTAGTTTCTGACACTTACCTGAATAGTAATATCATAATTCTTCTCCACTAAGGTGCTTTCATTTTTGGTCCCAAAAGTGATAAGGTTTTGGATTTTGATAATGCAGGTTTTTGCTGACTCAAAGATTGGTTCCAACCCATAAATCACCTTCACCCTGCAGGACTTCCTCAGAAATCCATTTCCAGCATGTGGATCTTCCATAACTATCCTTCCAAAAAACTTGTCTCCCCAGTAGCCTGAGTCAGCTAACCCTTTTGCAAAAACCATTGGTGTCATCTCAATTTCTTCACCAACTGAGAAAATAAATGGAAGTGAGAGACATTGAAGCAGCTAAGAAAGTAATTGTATAATAACTATATTACGTGTCCTACTGTAACTCCAGAAAACACACTGGTAGGGCTTTGTTCACATTTGGGCTTGGAGTAATAACAGAAGCCCAGAAGCCTATGTCACATATTCAGTCATATTTACAGTTAAATAATGAACACCTAGATTGAAACCAACTGACCAACCATTACAAGTCAATAGTGTTGGTGTCCATTGTGCGACAAATCCTTCACATTGCCGTAAACATAGCCCACAATATTTTCTACAAAAGTGAAAAAAAATCTTAAAGTCAACTGAAATAATACTGAAAACAGTCAGATGAATAAATGTGTGATATATCCTGCAAATAGCATCAACTGATAACAATCCACTACTATATATTATATAAAAAAAAATTAAAAATACTCATATTTACTTATTTTCTCCAGACATATAGTTTCACTTCCCTTGGTTAAACATTGCAGCTTTCATACATTACCTTCCACTTCCTCTTTGGAAATGAATCCAGCCAAAACTGCAAAACACACAAAAACACAAATTAACATATTATTTAATATGTTAAAAACTTTGAACCAAAGTGTGAAAATAGTGGCAGAAAAATTAATATACAGAACAGTACAAGCCACAGCTTGAATTTTATTTTAAGACCTTTTCTTATCAGGCTATACATCAGCATCCAGACTTGCCTTTTGCTAATGCAGACAATAAAAGAGTGAGTGAGTGATTTTATTTGATTCAAAGCTGCTCCCACATTATTCAAAGGTATAGTCATTGAAGGTATCCTATATATTTGAATGATATTTTTATACACAATAAACAAATGAGAAATAATAAATGTGTTTTACATAAATAAATTAATATAAAATAATTGTTCAGTGTCACGCTCAGACAACAGGATGTCTGGCACAACACAGAAGTATAACAAGGATGGAAAGGGAGAGGAAGACTATGACGATAGGGAGCGGGGGTCTGCTGTAGATTGCAGTTTGCGATCGAAACGTGTTGCTTTTCTCTCTTTATTTTTATTTTTTACCTTTCAGTGTCATGAAATTTTTTACAATTGTGTAAATAAAACTTTGAAAAATGATCTTCTAACGAGCTGGAACCAAACAGTTTCACTTTTTCTTTGACTTGCTACATCAGTTCAGGACGGAGTTCCATGCACCTGGGCTACTTTAATAGTAAGCTGACTCACTGGTGGACACAGACAGAAGAGGGACTCTGTATAAGGACAATATATGGGCCCTTTGCAGTCCAATAGCTCATCATAATGCACAATTCCTCCTGCTTTGAAGGTAGAAATGGGCCCCCTTACCTCTTGGGCCCTGTGCAGCTGGACAGGCTACGCCAATGATATGTCTGCCCCTGAGCTGGCTGTTTTATTATCATGGTTTCTCATTTTTACATACTGTAAACGTAGATTTGACAATCCTAAAATGCCCCAAATTTAGCACAGTGGCTCATATTGTTTGTTACATTTAGTGCATCCTTAGACTGTTGAGTCTAGTCTAAGGGCGGCGTCACACGCGCCAATATATCGTGCGATCGCATGAGCGATCACACCCGCCCCCGTCGTTTGTGCATCATGGGCAATTTGTTGTCCATGGCGCACAAAGTCGTTAACCCCCGTCACACGGACTTACCTCCCGAACGACCTCACTGTGGGCGGCGAACATCCTCTTCCTGATCGGGGAGGGATGTTCGGCGTCACACCGACATCACACAGCAGCCGCCCAATAGAAGCGGAGGGGCGGAGATGAGCGGGACGTAACATCCCACCCACCTCCTTCCTTCCGCATTGCCGGCGGGACGCAGGTAAGCTCTGTTTGTCGTTCAAGGGATGTCACACGGAGCGATGTGTGCTGCCTCGGGAACGATGAACATCCGGCGTGCAGAAGGAGGGACGATATTATGAAAATGAACGACGTGTCAACGAGCAACGATAAGGTGAGTATTTTTGCTCATTCACAGTCGTTCGTAGCTGTCACACGCTACGATATCTCTAAGAATGCCGGATGTGCGTCACAGAATCCGTGACCCCGACGACATATCACCTGATATATCGTAGCGTGTGATGCCGCCCTAAGTCTACAACTGCTATTATTTGGGTTACTTTGTGCTTCTTTAGCACATGGCTTCACATAATAAGCCTCGATCTTTTTCTACAAAGTCATGCCCCACTCCTTGTTGAGCAGTGCGCCACCTGTGTCTAAAACAAATAAGTGTGGTGCAAGTTTTGTACACCCAAATTCTGGCATGTTTAGAATATCACTTGATTACCAGTTGGGGTCCGACTACAGTGATTCTGATAACTCCAGGACTGGTGGGGTGCTTTGTGCATACAAAACATTGTAAAGGAGCCTTGGCGTCCCCTTTTGATTATAGAAACTATATATAATTACAATTGTCATATGTACCTGGTATAGGCAACCATTAAAGTATAGTTTTCTATACATATTAGAAGTACTCCCTAATTAGTAAGGACTCTGAGTAATTTTCTGCTTTCTGTATATGTGCTTTTAGAATTCAATATAGAAATTGATTGGTTGTGTTTCTTTCTGGATCTGAATAGCAATAAAATACAATTTGTTGAGTTTGAGAGTCTGTTTCAAGTCTTCTCACTAAAACCCATTTTGGAAAACTGTTAAATGTTTTGTGTCCAGTAGATGTCACTTCTGCCTCACATTTCTGTTCAATATGACAATATACAGTATTTACACAAATATGACACAAAGTAGTAACTATAATGATAACCCATATATATTTTTTATTTTTTAACTTATTTGGAGAAAAAGTAAAAGATTTCCCTTTTTTATTAAACACATTGCTCCAATACTTTTTTGTAATTTTGAATGAAGTAGTTGAAGTGCAGCTAATGTAAATGTTCTGTTTCCGAGTGTGTAATATTCTGTGAATTAAATGGAACCACGCTTCATCAAATAGGAAGTATTGCAACTGGTTCAAATGGCCATCTAGGATCATATTCACTAGACATTTGCAATATACCACACACTCCTGTATTTCCCCCTTCTTTAAAGGAAATGTCAGCAGGTTTTTCTACAGTATGTAATCTGACAATACCATGAGCTATGGACAGAAACCCTGATTCTAGCAATGTATAACTTAGTTTACTGGGTTCAGGAATTATGATAGAGTCACATTTTCTCTGCTGTAGCTGTAGCAGAGCTCAGTTGATGCGCCCTGTGTAACCCGCCAACACCACAGCTTTATGGGTACAATGTGAAGGAAGGTGAGTGCGCCTGGCAGGAGGGGCTCCGCACTCCTTCACCAGAGAGCATCTGTGTCTGCATATCACTTCGGCTGGGGTGTGCGTTCTTACTTTTATCTTCGGTGTGGTGTCCACCACCACGCAGCCAGTCACGGTCATGGTCGTAGAATTGACACAAACGACACTAGGATTCTCTTGGTATACCAAACTTAAACTATTTTCTCTTCCACCATTGCGACAGACATGATCTCATTTTTTACGGTTCTGATCTGGTTACTCTATCTCGGCCTATCCCCGCTTTCCTGGACCTCGTGTCTGCAAACTGCCAGGTCTTTACCTCCGTTCCCCCACTCTTCTTAGCACTGCTACCCGCTGCCCTGATGGCTGTCCAGTCACTTGACTTCATATGGCCAGGGTGAGCCATAGGCCCCAGACCCTCCAAGGATACATCCGGGTTGACGACTGGCTAGACTACCTCGCAAGAAGAAGAGAAGAGAGGACAGCCGCACACGTAAATGACCAAGGGAGTGTGGCGGAGGATGTGACCCAGCCAGGTTGATGAGTAAGTCGGCACTACAGTACCCCCTTCACACCTCCTCTTCTACATGCATGAAGGAGGATTCCTTCTCCAGCAACTTATTTTCAGAGATGGTGGTTGAAGACATGGCTGAGGGAAGGGGTAGTACTAGAAGGTGGCTGCTGGAGGGATTCCTTCCCGGACCCTGAAAGTAAGACTGCACTGACTTCCAGGGTAGGAATCACTGGAGCTTCAGGAACCAGACGGCTTTCTAGTCTTACGGGACATGCATAAATGAAGTGTTCTGCACCTCCACAGTAGAAACACAGTTCTATGGCTGGACGGTAGTCTCGACGTTGGTTCGATATCCTGACATGGTCAATCTGCATGGGTTCAAAAGCAGGAGCAGCATCCGGAAACTGGGACATTGGTGGCCGCTGGAGGGATGAAGACAGATGTGTAGATCCCCTATCATGTTTCACCTCCATGGATCACTCCTGGAACCTAAGGTCAACCTGGGTAGCCAAGGAAATCAGGTCATCCAGAAAAAAGGGAATATCATGACCAGACAGTTCATCTTTAATTTTTCTGGACAAGCCTTCCCAAATGGCGGCCTCCAACACCTGAATATTCTAGCCTAATTCCGAGCAAAGGGTGCTGAATGGAACCACATATTTACTGACAGTCTGTATATCCTGACGTAACTGCAGGAGAGAAGACGCAGCTGCGGTGACACAACCCGGTTTGTCAAATACCTTCCAAAAGGCCTCCAGAAAGTGTGGGATGTTGGAGATGACTGGATTTCTTCTCTCCCACATTGGATTGATCCAAGCAAGAGTCTCCCTGCCAAGGTGCAACATCAGGAATGCCACTTTGGCCTGCTCTGAAGGGAACCAATGTGGCGAGAGATCAAAGTGAAAGGAGCACTGATTGATGAACCTTTGTTATTTCTTGGAATCACCATCAAATCGCAGTGGAGTATACAAACGGGGCCAGGATTTTGCCTGTGCCGGAGCTGCAGGCTGGGCGGGTGCCGAAGAACCAGCCAGACACACATTGTTCAGAAGGGTGTTAATGGTCCGCAGAAAGGACAGAATCTGTTCCTGCTATTCCCCAATCTGCGAAATCACCTGGTACAGCGCTGGCAGTGAAGGGGTGGAGAAGTCAGCGGAGGCCATGGCTTGCGCAAACTGTAACGCTCGCGGCTGATTCTGGGGCAGCAAACGGGGTGAGTGGACCCACTGGAGCACAGGGGGACCCGGGCTTACGTTCTAGTGGGAGGAGCTTAATAAAGCACCTACTGCAAGGCAGACGCCAGGTACCATTCCCAGGCAGTGACCGGGACTGTGGCAGCTGACCCCCAGGGCAGGTACGGACACTGGTACGGGTACAGGTATAGGCAAGTACAGTCAGGGTGACTGAGGCAGACAGGTAGGTGGGTACAGACAGATATGATGGACACGGCAAGGGCAACTAGGTATGGGAAGACAGGTACAGATGATGGACACAAGGATAATGGGACAGGAGCACGGGAACCTGACAACTAACTAGCAAAATAGAGACTGACTAACTAAAGCCATTAGACAGACACCTCCCGTAATGAGAGGATGCCTTAAATACATAGTGCAATTCAGCCATAGGCTTAGAGGCATTTCCTGGAATTAGCGAGCTGGCCCTTTAAGAGGAGTGCCGGTGCGTGTGTGTTTCCTGCACCGGAATTAACTTCTATGACGGCGACAGTGAGAGGAAGGCCAGATAAGTTGACAGGGGTGGGAAAAATAGCAAAACCCAACCCACATATTCCCTTCCTGTTGCATCTGTCAATCAAATAGCAATGCTTTGCTGGAACTTTACATGCACATATTTCTGAAATAAAACATCCAATCTCTGAAGAAAAGCTATGCGTACATTCAGCATCTTTGCACTAGTATAGCACTGACTTTACTTTATATATCAAAATCCTGCTGGTTGGTTTTCCTTAAGTCTTTCAGGTCAAAGTTCTTTGTTCAATAGAATATCACATGTAGGTTAAGGCCACGTCTCACTAAGCAACATCGCTAGCAACATCGCTGCTGAGGCACGACTTTTGTGACGTAACAGCGATGTTGCTAGCGATGTTGTTGTGTGTGACATCAAGCAACAACCTGGCCCCTGCTGTGAGGTCGTTGGTTGTTGCTGAATGTCCTGGACCATTTTTTAGTTGTTGCTCTCCCGCTGTGAAGCACACATCGCTGTGTGTGACAGCGACAGAGCAACAACTGAATGTGCAGTGAGCAGGAGCCGGCTTCTGCAGACGCTGGTAACCAATGTAAATATCGGGTAACCAAGAAGCTCTTTCCTTGCTTACCCGATATTTATCTTCGTTACCAGCGTCTGCCGCTCTCACGCTGTCAGTGCCGGCTCCCTGCACACATAGCCAGACTACACATCGGGTAATTAACCCAATGTGTACTCTGGCTAGGAGTGCAGGAAGCCAGCGCTAAGCGGTGTGCGCTGGTAACCAAGGTAAATATCGGGTTGGTTACCTGATATTTACCTTAGTTACCAAGCGCAGCATCGCTTCCACGCGTCGCTGCTGGCTGGGGGCTGGTCACTGGTTGCTGGTGAGAGCTGCCTGTTTGACAGCTCACCAGAAACCCGTGTAGCGATGCTCCAGCGATCCCAGCCAGGTCAGGTTGCTGGTGGGATCGCTGGAGCGTCGCTTAGTGGGACAGTACCTTTACACTTATGCACAACACTACTGACCTAGATACCACTATACTGCCAGGGAAGGAAAATCCAGAGAAGAGATGACATTATTGTCACTCTGAATGGTTGTTTGAACAATAAACACACAATAGATAGATAGATAGATAGATAGATTAGATAGATAGACATTATAATTGGATGAGCAAATGATCAAAAGATCTTCAATATATACTGTATATTTACAATTTCAAATACTAAAATTATATAAAAGCACAAACTACTTACTTTCAGCACTTAGCAAGCAGTCTGTTGAATCAGATCCATATTCATTCTCTATGCTGCACTGATAGACACCACAATCCTTTACTGATGCTTGCACAATGGCAAGTGCCACCTGTCCTTCATCTCCAGAACTAAAAAAAAAAAAAATTAACTGCATGAAAAAATAAAACTGCCTAAAAACCTACTGCATCTATGTTTAATCATGTATATAGTGTTATTGAAAATATATGTTCTCATTATGAATGGTTTCTGATACTGGCGTATAATATAGAGGAGTGTAATGCGAGAAAACATCACAATGCACTCTGACCAATGTTAAGCCTGCTTTACACCTTTCAATTAAGCATACGATATCGTATGTGATGTGACACGCCCCCATCGTATGTGCGGCACGTTCAATTTGTTGACCGTGTCGCACAATCGATTAAAAGCTGTCACACGTACTTACCCTTCCATACGACCTCGCTGTGGGCGGCGAAGATCCACTTCCTGGAGTGGGAGGGACTTTCGGCGTCACACCGACGTCACACGGCAGCCGGCCAATAGAAGCGGAGGGGCAGAGATGAGCGGGACGTAAACATCCCGCCCACCTCTTTCCTTCCGCATTGCCAGCGGGACGCAGGTAAGATCTGTTCATCGTTCCCGGGGTGTCACACACTGCCATGTGTGCTGCCTCAGGAACATTGAACAACCCGACGTGCAATTTTTAGGAAATGAACGACGTGTATGCGATGAACGGTTTTACGTTCAATCGCAGTCGCACGTAGCTGTCACACGGTACAACACCACTAACGATGCCGGATGTGCGTCACTTACGACGTGACCCAGTAAGTATAAAGAGAAAAAAATTACACACATTTTTTTTTAATTTAAAAAACACTCCCCGACTCTGTCCCTGGTTCACCAATTAATTAAAAAAAAACACAAACAAACAAAAAAAAGCCATGCAGGTCCGAAGTAGTCCAGGGATTCCGACGTAGTCCACAAAAGTAAACCTGAAAGACATAAAAAGAGAGAAATAAAGACGAGACTGTCCCTCGTTCACCAATTTATTTGAAAATAATAAAACCCCGAAGCTCTGACATAGTCCATGGCATTCCCATGATCTCCCCCAAATCTGTAGTCCAAATCCTACGGAGACTCCTACTGAGAATATAGCTTCATAGGATCTCACAGCAGTCAATCCTTGTCATGCTGCTGTCAGCGAGACCCGGCGATTCTGACAAGTTGTGATGACGTCAGTAACATTACCGCTCATCACCGCTCTCACTGGGTCAACCCAAGGGCAGCACAAGACCCGGAATGTCGGATGAGCAGTGATGTCAGTAACTCAGTAACGTCACCGCTTATCACAGCCGCCGGGTCTCGTGGAGTGCAGGATGACCAGGAATGGCTGCTGTGAATGCCTATGTAGCTTCGTTCTCAGAATGAGGCTCCATTGGGTTTTGGACTACAGATTCGGGGGACGTCGTGGGAATCCCATCAACTACGTCGGAGCTGTGGGGTTATTGTTTTTAAAGATATTGGTGAATGAGGGTCAGTCTCTTGTCTTTATTTCGCTCTTTTTATGTCTTTCAAGTTTTCACTTGTGAACTACGTAGGAATCCCTGGAGTACTTCGGACCTGCATGGCTTTTTTGTGTGCTTTTTTTTAATAGATTAGTAAACCAGGGAAAGAGCCGGGATTTTTTTTATTACATTTTTTTTGCATGTCTCTTTTTCTCTTTATACCTACTTAGTTAGTAATGGGGGTGTTTTTTTAAGCTGGGAAGGGCTTCATAATGATGTAGATTCCGAGCCTGATAATATCAGCCCACAGCTGTGTGTTTTACCTTTGCTGGTTATCAAAAATAGAGGGGACCACCAGAGCTTTTTATTTTATTTTAATTAATATGGACACCATACCAATATTATATGGATGTCATATGGATGTGAGCTGAGAAAAAAAAAATCACACTCAGATTACACACCAATATAGTTAGGCTCTGCAGTAGAGCAGGGAGACATGATCTACCTGCACTACCATTCTTCATTCTGTAGACCACAGGTTGCATTAAGTCTGCAGAATGGTGGGGTGATGCACAAGCCAAGATGCTGGCGCAAGTACCCAATAATGTAATAAGACTGTGCCAGGATTCTGATGTCAAGTGCAAGCACTGGCGCTATGATATCAACAAGTTGGTCCGCCTGTACTTTGCTGGTGGACTCTTCAGGATCTTGGATTAGTTGGGTATATGATGTTTTTTATTTTCATTAAAACTTGTGGTGTGACTGTGGAGGTATCATAAAGTATGGTGGACCCTATATAGGGTTGGGGTTACGGTGGCTAACCCCTCATATGTGCCGCCCCCGTGCCAGCAGCCACCACTGCTTGGATCCGGACCTTCTAGAGGGGTGGCTCGAGGGTCTCCGGACCTGGGGGTCTCGCAGACACGCCGAATAAAAAGGGGGACGTAGATGTACGGGCTAGGCCGTATTAAGTTCCTAACGTCACCCACAGTGTGTGGTGAGGTAGGACACCACCGCTGCTGTTATGGGCACCCGGGAGAGATGTTGTGGCAGCTAGATGTTAACTCCTCCGTGGTTAAGGATAGTTGCCCCGGGACCCAGTGTCTTTGTGCAGGGTATAGCAACGGCAAGGGGATGTTTGATTACTCACAGTCAATGAATCACACGAGTCTTTGGTAAACCAAGGTGCTGGTGGCCGGCGCCGCGGCCGGTTGCATTCGTATCCCCCACCCGGGCTGGTGGTCCCTATCCTTTTCCTCTGCACTGACTTTGTGTAAGGTGGACTTCCTAGTCTGGAACTCAGGTGTCCGCTCCCGGATGGATGTGGCCTAAGCAGCCGTGCCTGCAGACGCTGACCCGTGGGATCTATGGGCCCTGGCGGTGACCTCCTATCCCTATCGGTAGGCTGTTGTCTTCTATGAGGGACTTTGGGTGGGACAAGACCTCTAGATCTAGCCTCAATCGGTTAATTAACCAGGATGCTGGTTTCCGGTCCTGGCTTCAGGGTCCTAGTACCCCCTTTGTGCTCCGGTTTCCGGGTCGGTTCCCTGTGTCGGTACCGGCGGACTACAACCCTGTCCCGGTTCACCTCGGCTCTGCCGAGCAGTCTTCCCGTCTCCTACTGATGGAGACCACCGTCTGCCACCTAGCCAAAGGCACCAGGGCTCCTACTCTGGCACCGTTCAACTTGAACTTCCTCTGCTGGAGCTACACCTAGCTCCAGCCCACACTCCTCTCAACTTGAACTACAAACTACTCTGCTTGTTTTCCCGCCCCGGGCTGTCTAGACCCCTGGGTGGACGTGTCCAACTTCCTGGTCCCGCCCACTGGTGTGTCTATCTTTCCCTAAGGGGGTGTGACTAGGGTTTCAGGTCGGCTGTGTGTTTCCTAAGTGAGGGAAGCGTGTTGTACGGTGGCCTATCTGTGACTACCTGGTTTTGCCAGGGCATCACACATACATTGTGAGGACTTCTGAGGGGGTCCTCATACTGTGTGGAGCCCTCATAAAGTGTGGGAGCCATTGTACAGTGTGGGAGCTAATGTTGGGGCAATTATACAGTTTGGAGGCTACTGTGGGACCATCATACAATGTAGGGACAACTGTGGTTGACCATTATATAGTGTGGGAGCAAATGTGGTGGGCCCTCATACAGAGTGGGGTCCACAATAAAGTGTTGGGATTACTGTACGGTTCATCATACAGTGTGGGGGCAATTATACAGTGTGAGGGCTGAGGTGGAGGGCATCATAAAGTTTGGGGACTATTGTGGAAACAAATAAACATTTTGGGTGCTACAGTGGGGGCCATCTTATAGTGTAGGAACTACTGAGGGTCCGTCATACAGTGCGGGGCCCTTATAAAGTGTGAAAGCAATTACACAGTGTGAGGGATGCTGTGGGAGCCATTATACAGTGTGGAGGCTTCTCTGGGGACCTTTATACAATGAGGGGGCTATTATACACTGTGGGGTCCATTATACATTCTACACTGTGCTTGTTACTGTGGGATGTCACTATACTGTGTTTTAGGGGAGCTGTGTGTCCATTATAATAAATATATGGGAGCTGTTGGCCTGTTTTTCTTTATATATAGGGGATGCGTCAAAACTCTGGCACCCGTGACATGGGTAATGACCCTAGCTATTGTTTTTGCTGATAATATCCAACATGGATTTAAATTCACAATGTGCATAAGTCTATTTACACCGCAGTACTATGTGGCACGTCTCAGTTCACCAGCACCATCTTGAGGCCTTTTGATAGTACTGTGTATGCTTTAGATTTCTTCCTCCACTGTCTCAGGATTATAAACCACTGGGTTTATATGTATAGGATACACCCCACTGTCTAGGGTGCTGGTGAGTGTTGTTTCATGGGCTATTTTCCCTCTGACTTTTCCCACAATTGCACTTCTTGCTCTCTTCATGACAGTATTATTTTTATCTGCTAAATGACAGAATAATGAGAGAGAATGTTTTAAGGCATTTTTATTACTTTCTGCTAAGTCAAAAGTTTACATACATTTCATTAGTATTTGATACCATTGCTTTTAAATTGTATGACTTATGTCAAACGTTTTGGAAATCCTTCCACAAGCTTCTCAGAATAGTTGGTAGGAATTTGGTCCCATTCCTCCTGACAGAACTGGTGTAATTCAGCCATGTTTGTAGGTCGCCTTACTCGCACCGGCCTTTTCAGCTTTGCCTATAAATTTTCAATAGGATTGAGATCAGGATTTATGATGGCCACTCCAAAACATTGACTTTGTTATCCTTAAGCCACTTTGTAACTAGTTTGGCAGTATGCTTCTGCTCATTGTCCATTTGGAAGACCCATTTCTACCCAAGCTTTAAGTTCCTGGCTGATGTCTTCAGATGTTGCTTCAGTATTGCCACATAATCTTTTTTCCTCATGATGATTATCTATTTTGTGAAGTGCACCAATCCCTCCTGCAGCAAATCAACCCCACAACATGATGCTGCCAACCCCGTGTTTCACAGTTGGGATGGTGTTCTTTGGCTTCAAAGCTTCTCTCTTTTTCCTCCAAACATAATGATTGTCATTATGGCCAAACAGTTCATTATAGGTTGCGTCAGACCACAGGACAAATCTACAAAAATGAAGGTCTTTGTTCCTGTGTGCATTTGCAAACATTAATTTGACTTGTTGATGTTTCTTTTGGAGTAATGGCATCTTTCTGGTAGCGTGGCCTTTCAACCCATGTTGGTACAGTACTCGTTTCACTGTGGATAATGATCCAATCTTACCAACGTCCGCCAGCATCTTCACAAGGTATTTTGCTTTTGTTCTTGGGTTAATATGCACATGTCTGACCAAAGCATGTTAATCTCTGGTACACAGAACCAGTCTCCTTCCTCAGCGATATGATGGCTGGACATTTGCATCTTATATGTACTTCCCTATAATTGTTTATACAGATGATAAGGTACCTTCAGGTATCTGGAAATTGCACCCTAGGATGAACCAGACTTGTTCATGTCCACAATTCTCTTCCTGAGATCTTGGCTGATTTTTTTTTATTTTACCACGATGCTACACAAAGAACACAGTGTGTTTCAGGTGTGCATTAAGATACATCCACATTTATGTCTCTAAAATTAACTCAGATGTTGACAATAAACCTATCAGAAGCTTCCAAAGGCATGACATCATCATATGGGCTGTCCCATACTGTTTAAAGGCATAGTGCATGTAAACTTTTGCAGAAAGTAATAAACAGGCCTTAACCGTTCTCTCTCTCTCATTATTCAGGCGTTTGGCAAATATAAATAATTTTGGTTCCTAATTGACATAAAAGGGGAAAGGTTTACTCTGATTTCATGTCAGATAGTGAGAAAAATATGCATGTGTGTCTTTTTAGATAGTGTATGTAAACTTCTGGTTTCAACTGTATGCACTCCATTTGGTCTCAGGATTTTAAATTATTCTATGGGAGTGGCCCTAATTTCATTTCTATTGGGATTATGTTTTCCTTATATGTCATCCATTACCTTAAATTTATTCTGTATAGGGGAGCTGTAGGCCCATTATACTGTGTATAGGAGAGCTGTGGGCCCATTAAACTGTGTATAACGACACATACGCAGCAGCTATGCATTTGTGTCGCCCCGGGGACAAGGGGTACTCAGATCCGGGCCATGGGGTCACTTCTGTGGGTATCACGGTGGCGTGACCCGGTCTGTGATCCCAGGCTCCACAGTAAGAAGGGGATTAGGTAAGGGAGATTGTCCGTGATGCCACCCGTGGTGTGCGGTGAGGTAACGGAGCACCGCCGCTACCGGTTAATGGATCCCGGGGATGGTGGTGGGCAGCAAGGTGGTGATTTCCCTCCACGGGTAGGGTGTTGGTGTCCCGGGACCCCGGTGAGGTGGTGCAGGGAGGAGATGGAGACGGTCTGAGAGCTGTGCGTCCGGTTGGACCAGGGGATGTTGTTACTTACAGTTCGCTTTGCAAGAAAATTCACACAGAGTCAGAAATTAACCAGAAACTGCCGGAGTCCGCAGCCTTCGGTACGGAGGATGTTAGTGTCCCACACACGGCGCAGCAGCCCCTGTTCTTTCCCTGCAGCCAGGTGCCTCTTTCTCCACTCTTTCTCTTTCTCCTCAGCTGGGAACGGGGAGTCCACTCCCCTGCAGTGATCCGGGTCACCCTTGGTACCGGCAGGCCGCTACCCTGCCCCGGCTACCTCTGGCCCCTTTCTCACTAACAGCCTTTCCTGGCCCTTTTGGAGCACGCTTCTGTAGCAGCCCGGGAGCTACAACTCCGGGCTCCTCTACTACTCCGTCTTACTCCTTCTCTTTCACTCTCCCTAACTGTTCAACTCCTCGACTACACTCTTCTCTTCTGACTTCCTTTCCTACCTCCAGGACTGTGAACTCCTCAGTGGGTGGGGCCAACCACCTGGCTCCACCCCACCTGGTGTGGATATCAGCCCCTGGAGGGAGGCAACAAGGATTTGTGTGTGACTGGTGTGCCTATCTCGGGGTGTGGGGTGTTTTGTTGCAGTACCTGTGACGACCTGGCTTGCCCAGGGCGCCACATTCCCCCTTGGTTAAATGCAGACCGTCCTGTAGAAAAAGGTAGAAAACATTTAAACAAAGCATTTTTAGGTATCTTCCCTTAACGGGAGGCACGGCACTTAAACGTTACTAACAGTAGTCACTTTTTTTTTAAAACATACGGCTTCCGCTCTCTCCTGCCCAAACAACCTGGCCCTGATGCTGCCCCTAAGAAGTGGGCAGCACCCCTTGACCCCAGTCCATCTCCAGGCTGCCCGAGCGGGTACGGGTACGGTGTTTCGCACCCTACGGTCACTTCAGGGGACCCCGCGTCCATGGGGGACCCCTGACCCCCAGAGGATGGCCACTGGTCCAGGTGGTGGCCAGGCCCCAGCCTACTCTGCTGAGGGCCCTTCCTCTAATCTGCCTCTCCGAAGGCGACTACGGATTTTATGCCAAATATTTACATTTCCACTAGTTTGTGGTTGCCCTGCAAGTTCTCGGGCATGTCCATAAGCAGTTCCTTACGCATGGTGCAAAGGGTCCCTACGGGGACAACTTGCCGGCAACGGCCGGTTCAATCACGGTTGACAACCAGGTTAACTTCTCGGTTGATTACTTTCATTCATTTACTTAACAACAGTACTGGTGGTCCCAACGGGGACAACGGTGCAACGAAGGGACCGCTGCCGTCACTGCTCACTTTCATCCTCTTCACCCGGCCGGGTGGAAAAACACGGGTACCAACCCCTGCAGCGCATGGCAGGCGCGACGGGGAAGGGCCGCCCGATATCCATTATTCCCGCTCCATGGGATGTAAGTGGCCTCCATGTCATACAAAGCAATGACTCCTTCCTCCTCCGAGACAGGTTCGGTGTCAGGCCCGGAGTCACTATCGTCCGTTCCTGCGCCAGCTGCCGCAGTCTCCGGGCTCGCCACTCTTTCTGCTGCCGCTACAGGGGGCCGCAAGCCAGACGGACCAGCAGCGGCGGGGCACGCGGGCAGGGAAGACAGAGGCAGTATGGGGGCCAGGGGCAGACCGGGTCCCTCAGCCGCAGCGGCCGGTCCCTCAGGGACACAGGGGCGTGGGTCACTCACCAGCTCCTCCATCATGGCCTCCATCCCGTACACCCGGGCGACCACAGCTACCTCCTCCACCTCCGCGGTTCACTGCTCCATCAGAAGACATATCTGATTCCGGTAGCGCCGGCAGATCCCTGCCTTGTGGGCCCTGAGCCATGCCGCTGTTCCGGGCACCGGCTCCGTGATCTCTGCGTGGCCGGACGGGGCGGACATGTTGGTAACGGTGCCTTCCAGGAACCAAATCTATGGCCGCAGAGTCCTGGCGTCCCTGCTTTTATAGCCGTGCTTACATGCGGCCGGACGCCATCCGCCCCCCCTTGGTCTTTTCTCAGCACCTCCTCTTCAGGGGCGGAGCTTCGGCTTTCACGCCTCCACTTTTTGAGAAGACGCTCGAGCGGGAAAGTTTTCGCGCCCAAGATGGCGGATTCTGAAATATTTTTCGGTCGGACACCGCCGGCGGGACACAAGGCGCACTTCTACCAGCCGGTAGAACGGTAAGATCCTGTTCATGACGCCAAGATGTGTCGCCCCGGGGACAAGGGGTACTCAGATCCGGGCCACGGGGTCACTTCTGTGGGTATCACGGTGGCGTGACTCGGTCTGTAATCCGAGGCTCCACAGTAAGAAGGGGATTAGGTAAGGGAGATTGTCCGTGACGCCACCCGTGGTGTGTGGTGAGGTAACGGAGCACCGCCGCTGCCAGTTAATGGATCCCGGGGATGGTGGTGGGCAGCAAAGTGGTGATTTCCCTCCACGGGTAGGGTGTTGGTGTCCCGGGACCCCGGTGAGGTGGTGCAGGGAGGAGATGGAGACGGTCTGAGAGCTGTGCGTCCGGTTGGAGCGGGGAATGTTGTTACTCACAGTTCGCTTTGCAAGAAAATTCACACAGAGTCAGGAATTAACCAGAAAGTGCCGGAGTCCGCAGCCTTCGGTATGGAGGGTGTTAGTGTCCCACACACGGTGCAGCAACCCCTGTTCTTTCCCTGCAGCCAGGTGCCTCTTTCTCCACTCTTTCTCTTTCTCCTCAGCCGGGAACGGGGAGTCCACTCCCCTGCAGTGATCCGGGTCAACCTTGGTACCGGCGGGCCGCTACCCTGCCCCGGCTACCTCTGGCCCCTTCCTCACTAACAGCCTGTCCCGGTCCTTTTGGAGCACACTTCTGTAGCAGCCCGGGAGCTACAACTCCGGGCTCCTCTACTACTCCGTCTTACTCCTTCTCTTTCACTCTCCCTAACTGTTCAACTCCTCGACTACACTCTTCTCTTCTGACTTCCTTTCCCGCCTCCAGGACTGTGAACTCCTCAGTGGGGGGGGGCCAACCACCTGGCTCCACTCCACCTGGTGTGGACATCAGCCCCTGGAGGGAGGCAACAAGGATTTGTGTGTGACTGGTGTGCCTACCTCGGGGTGTGGGGTGTGTTGTTGCAGTACCTGTGACGATCTGGCTTGCCCAGGGCGCCAAACATTAGGGTGACCGTAGGATGAGGCGTTTGTGCAGGTTAGGAATACATGGGGATGGTGCTGGAGATGTCAGTCAAATGTGTCTTTGTTGCAATCTCTGCAAATGAGTTGTGCTTGGAAGAAGATGTTATGTTATGTCAGTCTGGGCCACATGGAACAGATGGGAAAAATAATTGACTCCAAAAGAAAGAACGTCAGCTATATGTCACTATGTGTAACTGTATTGTAATCTCTAAAATGTATCTACCACTATATGTTCTACATATGGTAGTAATATCGGTGTTGGTCTTGATGTAGAGTCTTATTTTCAGTAACAGCACGGTCATCTGTAGAGGTTCTCTTATGCCCACAATTAGGTTAGTCCACTGTAATTGTGATTAGGGCTACCTGTTTAGTAGAGATGAGTGAACCGGTCGCGGCTCGGCTCGAGTTCGGTTCGCCAAACGGAAACAATGGGAGGCAATCACAAACACATAAAAACACCTAGAAAACACCCTCAAAGGTGTCCAAAAGGTGACAAACAACTCACAACACAACACAAACACATGGGAAAGTGACAAGGACATATACTCATGCGAAAACAAAGGAGCTGGACAAGGAAAAAGAGGAGGAGACACAGATATATGAGTATATGCAAGGAATCGATGCCATTACTGTGCAACTTGAGCCCTGCTCATTTTAGGCTTCCAATCTGGATAAATTGCCTGAGCTCGCCACGTACGCCTTGGGAATCTTGTCGTGTCCTGCAGCCAGCGTTCTCTCGGAACCTATCTTCAGTGCTGCTGGGGGTCTGCTGGCAGACGTCCACTGACAATGTAGACATGGCTCTCCGAGGACTTTTCTTCCCCTGGGTCATCCAGGGGAGGCGAAAGGCACGCGTATTTTTGAGAGTGCTTCATGCAAAGCATCTTTTTCATTTTGAAAAGGGGGATCAACTGATGCCAGTAAAGTGGGGTGTGTGTGGCCCAGGAGACTGTGGTTGGAGTCCCCTCGCTGTGTTTCTAAAAGAACCAAAATGAACAAGTCATGGCTCTCAGAGGACTTTTCTTCCCCTGGGTCATCCAGGGGAGGCGAAAGGCACGCGCATTTTTGAGAGTGCTTCATGCAAAGCATCTTTTTCATTTTGAAAAGGGGGATCAACTGATGACAGTCAAGTGGGGTGTGTGTGGCCCAATTAGTGGCAATGAGGTAGACTGTGGTTGGAGTCCCCTCGCTGTTTTTTGCATGATTTTCGAAGTGCATGACATGCCTAAGAGGTTTAGTTTCAGCATCTCAAACTTGTTGGCTAGAGAAAGGCTGCCTTTACACCCTTTTGTCACCGAGGATTTTCGAGACCTTATGCCCATTGCAGTACCCTAAGAGCCGATGGCCATTTGCCACTCCTTTACCAAGAAAGGGGTGCCCGCGCTAACACAGCAGGTCACACACAACATCACCGCTTCCTTGAGAAACTCTGTGTGTGACAGGGTGCATTTCACCACAGATACTTGGAACAGTAAGCATGGACAGGGGCGTTACATGTCGCTGACTGGGCACTGGGTAACTATGGTGATAGATGGAGAAGTGTCTGCTGTACAAGTCTTTCTGTCCCCACGAGTTGTGTGTTTCAATCCTTCCTCTGTATGTACAAGTTCCTCCACTGCTTCTGCCTCATCAACCTCGTGATGTTCCTGCACCTCAGCCCAAACCCTGTGTGGTCAGGCCACCCTTCCTTGTAGCTGCGCCCAAGGAATCCCACACCTCCTTACTATGCTAGCAGCAGAGCTCAAGGCCATCAGGCGGTCAAATGTTTACTTTGAAATGTAGGGGAAATGTGAGACACCGCTGAGGAGTTGTGGACGGTTAGCTCTGTAGAGTGAAACCGAGTTTCATCAGTGGTTGTCTCCACTCAACCAGCAGCCAGGGAATGCCGGGTGCGACAATGATGCTAAACAGTCTGCGGCCCTTCTTCAGGGCATTGTGACACACGTGCCTTGTATGGCTCACGTGTTGAATCCGAATCTCCAGCAATTTTTAAAACACTATCCCGGCCTACATGTCCTTCTGTCGAGGGCACGGTGTAACGCCTGCCTGGATCGACACACTCAGACAGGCTGTAAAGGATAGGCTAGAGGGAACCCACTCACCAAGCTGGACCCCCAGAACCCTGAAACCCTTTAATCCCTATACAATGATGTTGAATGACACAGGGCCCAAGTTGATCAATACCTGTGGAAGGCTGCAGTTCCAGAGAATAGTAGTAATGCAGGGTCAAAACATTAATTGAGGAAGAGGAACAGAATGGGAGGGACAGGACTTAATCAGAAAACAAGCAGAGGTGAAATGCAAATCGGCCAACGAGGTACCTAAACAGCAAGCAGGAAAAGTAGTCAGGTAACAAGCAAACAAACTCATAAAACTAAACTGGGGGTAACAGTAACCAGAGGTTCATAGCTATGTCTGGCAGTGGTCTTCAGACAGGAGGGGCCTAAAAAAGGGTGTTGTGTCTTCCCATTGGTTGTAGCTGAATGATGGTACTTCATCTGTGAGATACCCACCACCTGCATTCAGCCATTAGTTCTGCATATGTCAAGGTAACGCATCCCAGTGGGTGAGCATAACCTGCGTCCACCTGCGCCGCTGGCGTCGACTCCTCTCCCATCATCAGCACTATGCACGAAAGGAACATGTTGTCACCTTGCGACAGGAGTACAAATTGACGTAGCGGACTACGTTGGTGACTTAACAGCCATGTGCGGCAATGATGCAAACATGTCTGCGGGCCTTCGTCAGGGCAATGTGACACACGTGACTTTTATGGCTCACGTGTTTAATCTGATTCTCCAACAATTTTTAAAACAACATCCCGGCCTACATGGCGTCGTACAGCGGGCACGCTCGCAATGTGCTCACTTCCATCGTTCGCACCCAGCAGCTCAACAACTTTCATCGCTCCTGAAGTCTTAAGGTCTGGCGATGGCGGTTAAACGCCTGAAATGCGATGTTCCGACACGCAGGAATTTGAATCTGCACATGTTGCAGCGTCTGTGGCAGCACCGCAGAGCCCTGCTGAAATACGTTATGACGTATACCCTGGGCTAACTTGATCCAGAGGTGGTGCAGATCACGCTCCTGGAGTGGTGTCAGATCAAGTACCTATGCACCCTTCTACACAGTTTACAAATGTCGACGAAGATGTTTAACACTGGCGATGCCATTCTCAGCGTGACAATTTTGGTCATCTACATGATAGAGCACACTGTAAGCATTCTTCAGAGTCAGGTGTTGGTCCAAGAGGAAGGGAGGAAGTCCTGGAAGAGTCATATGCGGAAGGGATAACAAGATCTACAAGGTCCAGACGGTCAGCGGCACCTTGGCGGCAGTCATGGTACGGTGGGGGAGAGGAATTATCAAGGGCGCATAGTATCAGCAAAACAGTTGAGGAAGGTGCAGGAGCCCAGGAAGAAATGGAGGACGAACTGGCGATGGGCATGGAAGACTCAGCAGATTAGTGAGAGCTTGCTCACATTTCGGTTGCGCGAGGTTGTGGGGAGAGGGCAGAGGAAGGAGGCACGATTCTCACCTCTCCGCCACCAACACACCAAGGACTTGGTCCTCCTGGATGCTCAAGACACATGAGCGCCTTCTTGCTGCACTACCTACAACATGACCCTCGGATTGTACAAATTCCAAGTCATGCTGACTACTGGGTTGCCACACTGTTAGATCCCAGGTACAACACAAAATTTTGCGAAATAACTCCTGCCAAAGAAAGAGACGCACGTATGCAGGAGTATCAGCAGAAGGTGTTACGCAATCTTACATCTGCTTTTCCACTAAACACCAGTGGTGCACAGAGTGAATCTCAATGCTTTTTCATCGATAGGAGGAAATGGTCTTACTTGTCCACATCTGAGGGACCGAGGGCTGGCTGCTGTGCTGAGATGGCGTTGAGTACGGTATCTCTGCAGAGTTGCATTTTTGGTCATATACAAACTGAGTTAAAAAAGAACAGATGCTGGTGGAAAGGGGAACAGGTGTGTTGGAAAGGGTAAAAAAGTTTGTGTCCGATGGTTTGGTGGTTAAGCAACAGTAACGTTTGCTGAAGAAACAACATCTGTTATGGTGGGACTGGCAGATTTGGATAAGGTGGTATATACTATGTTACCGCTATATAAAAAATATTAAGAAGAAAAGAAAGAGAAAGGTAGATATCCCAATCGCCATTCGGTGTCCACCGTGCTCACAGATGGAAAAGGAGAGGTTGGCAGAGCAGGTTGACTCTGAAACAAATAGTGGCCTGAACCGAGTTAGACGCCACTCGGATCTGGAGACTTGGAGCCCTGTTAGCGTGACAGGGTCCACACGACCACCCAGCCCCGGAACTCCCTGTTAACAACACAGGGGCCATTGGTTACGCTGTCCGTGTGCGTAGGGGACACACTTGTGGACAGCAGGCGCATCAGCAGCAGCAGGCCTGTTTATGCCACTGGGCTGCACTAGCAGGACTGGTAGGACAGGAGGTGTTCTTAAACGTTCTGCGTTACCAACTGTGGTGGCAGCCTGCATCAATGACCTATCCCTGCCTACCTCTGGCCTAAAGCCGAAATGGGCTCAACACATGGAGGTGTGCTCTTTCAGAGCATAATAGAAGACTGGGCACCTTCTTGTTGGCTCCAGCCCCTTTTATAACCTGGGTCCGCCCCAAACCAGGGTGGACCACAATGCACCTCCTGGAGACAAAAGCAGAGTGACACGTCATGAGTGGCATAACTAGCGTCCTATTTTGAACCGCCACTTGAATGATGACCTCATGGCTGCCACAACCAAAACACCTCAACAGTCATCGTCTGACCAACAACAATGAGGTGACAAGTCATAGGGGCGGTCCACTGCAAGCCTGTTGGGAGTGGCCTGGCCAAATTGTCAGGACACCTGATGCCCTGTGGTCTATATGGGCCCCCCACATCAGGGGCAGGGCCAAAGAGTTCATTACCCGACCTAGCCTCTGATGCAGTAAGTGCCTGAGCATGCTCAATAGCATGAAATACAGTTTCTGAAAAAAAGACTATCCGCTTCAGCATGCTGTCTAGGCACAACACAGGACTTAGACCCGGCACGGAGTGCAAGTACCTGTGCAAAGAGGCTTTTCTCAGTCAGTGTGAAGCCCCACAGGTGTTGTGTTGGTGCATTACCTTCAGGAACTCCACGTGGAGGAAGAGTCTGGTCACACTTAGGTTGCTTCTTTATATGAATTTTCGTGACGCCACTCTCGGTATTGCGGTCAGTGGGGACCGCCACTGCAGTGTAAGGGGACACCTAGGGCTGATGTTGGGTGCAGTTAAGTTTTACTGGCCTCCCGAGAGTGAGTCAAGCACCAGGGCCCTGTGCACGTGTGTTGAGCTGCAGGTCGCAGAATGACACAGGCACAGTCCAAACGAGGAAAGTAGAGAAAAAAAGTATTCAGCTCACCCGTTTATTTTTAAACTTCTCAAATAAAGCATGAAGATTTTTATTCATCCATATTGGTGCTGAGTCCCACTCATTTTCTATTACCATTTACTCTGAAGCTGGACCTGCCTGTCCGCAGGACTACGTGCATCAACCGCAGACTGGAGGACCTTACATAAGCCGCACGGCAAGTCGCATGGCGATTTTGGATGATTTGTGACCTTTTTCTTTATTTTTAAACTTCTCAAATAAAGCATGAAGATTTTTATTCATCCATATTGGTGCTGAGTCCCACTCATTTTCTATTACCGTTTACTCTGAAGCTGGACCTGCCTGTCCGCAGGACTACGTGCATCAACCGCAGACTGGAGGACCGGACCTTACATAAGCCGCACGGCAAGTCGCATGGCGATTTTGGATGATTTGTGACCTTTTTCTTTATTTTTAAACTTCTCAAATAAAGCATGAAGATTTTTATTCATCCATATTGGTGCTGAGTCCCACTCATTTTCTATTACCGTTTACTCTGAAGCTGGACCTGCCTGTCCGCAGGACTACGTGCATCAACCGCAGACTGGAGGACCTTACATAAGCCGCACGGCAAGTCGCATGGCGATTTTGGATGATTTGTGACCTTTTTCTTTATTTTTAAACTTCTCAAATAAAGCATGAAGATTTTTATTCATCCATATTGGTGCTGAGTCCCACTCATTTTCTATTACCGTTTACTCTGAAGCTGGACCTGCCTGTCCGCAGGACTACGTGCATCAACCGCAGACTGGAGGACCTTACATAAGCCGCACGGCAAGTCGCATGGCGATTTTGGATGATTTGTGACCTTTTTCTTTATTTTTAAACTTCTCAAATAAAGCATGAAGATTTTTATTCATCCATATTGGTGCTGAGTCCCACTCATTTTCTATTACCGTTTACTCTGAAGCTGGACCTGCCTGTCCGCAGGACTACGTGCATCAACCGCAGACTGGAGGACCGGACCTTACATAAGCCGCACGGCAAGTCGCATGGCGATTTTGGATGATTTGTGACCTTTTTCTTTATTTTTAAACTTCTCAAATAAAGCATGAAGATTTTTATTCATCCATATTGGTGCTGAGTCCCACTCATTTTCTATTACCGTTTACTCTGAAGCTGGACCTGCCTGTCCGCAGGACTACGTGCATCAACCGCAGACTGGAGGACCTTACATAAGCCGCACGGCAAGTCGCATGGCGATTTTGGATGATTTGTGACCTTTTTCTTTATTTTTAAACTTCTCAAATAAAGCATGAAGATTTTTATTCATCCATATTGGTGCTGAGTCCCACTCATTTTCTATTACCGTTTACTCTGAAGCTGGACCTGCCTGTCCGCAGGACTACGTGCATCAACCGCAGACTGGAGGACCTTACATAAGCCGCACGGCAAGTCGCATGGCGATTTTGGATGATTTGTGACCTTTTTCTTTATTTTTAAACTTCTCAAATAAAGCATGAAGATTTTTATTCATCCATATTGGTGCTGAGTCCCACTCATTTTCTATTACCGTTTACTCTGAAGCTGGACCTGCCTGTCCGCAGGACTACGTGCATCAACCGCAGACTGGAGGACCTTACATAAGCCGCACGGCAAGTCGCATGGCGATTTTGGATGATTTGTGACCTTTTTCTTTATTTTTAAACTTCTCAAATAAAGCATGAAGATTTTTATTCATCCATATTGGTGCTGAGTCCCACTCATTTTCTATTACCGTTTACTCTGAAGCTGGACCTGCCTGTCCGCAGGACTACGTGCATCAACCGCAGACTGGAGGACCTTACATAAGCCGCACGGCAAGTCGCATGGCGATTTTGGATGATTTGTGACCTTTTTCTTTATTTTTAAACTTCTCAAATAAAGCATGAAGATTTTTATTCATCCATATTGGTGCTGAGTCCCACTCATTTTCTATTACCGTTTACTCTGAAGCTGGACCTGCCTGTCCGCAGGACTACGTGCATCAACCGCAGACTGGAGGACCTTACATAAGCCGCACGGCAAGTCGCATGGCGATTTTGGATGATTTGTGACCTTTTTCTTTATTTTTAAACTTCTCAAATAAAGCATGAAGATTTTTATTCATCCATATTGGTGCTGAGTCCCACTCATTTTCTATTACCGTTTACTCTGAAGCTGGACCTGCCTGTCCGCAGGACTACGTGCATCAACCGCAGACTGGAGGACCTTACATAAGCCGCACGGCAAGTCGCATGGCGATTTTGGATGATTTGTGACCTTTTTCTTTATTTTTAAACTTCTCAAATAAAGCATGAAGATTTTTATTCATCCATATTGGTGCTGAGTCCCACTCATTTTCTATTACAGTCCAAACGAGCATGCGCTGTAGCCCAAAATTAAGACTTTGCCTCAGGAATGACACAGTCAGTCAGAGCATGCTCAGTTGGCGAAACACTGGAGTTAGGCTGCGGCTGGGGTAAATCGGCACACAGGAAGGAGCAACTGTGGAAACACTTTGTTCAATTGTGAGGGGAGTCATTTTGGAGTTTGGTGAGGAGTACCGTAACGCCAGTGAGCAGCATCCTGTGCCACAGACCAACATTCTTACAGTGCTGTCAATACTGTTTACCATGATAGGAGCGTAAAGTCTGTATTTATGGCAACTGGACATCACATTACCCGGGTACGGTAGGCTGTGCCCAGACAGTAATGCGTGCGTGCAACACTTTGTTTTATTATGAAAACACATATCTGTTCTGGGTAGGACGACTATATAGACAATCACACTTGCTGCCTCTGCACTGTCAAATTGTCACATACAGTTTAAATCATAGAGGGAGAGCGACACATGTTTGCATTGAATGTTGCTTTTCAATATTTACATGACTGTGTTGCAGAGCTGTGTGGTTTGCATTCACACTGTTATCATCTGCCTTATCTGTGAGGCTTCAGCTAACAAGGGTATTCAGGGTGGTGATGTGTTTTGTCTATGTTTAGGTAGATAACTGGGAAGCTCTTGTGATGCGCCACTAGTAAGTTGTCTTCGCACGCACACACACACACACACACACACAAACACAAACACACAATTACTGCTGCTACGCAGAGGGCTTAGCAAGCAGTAGGCAACCGAATAGATTATTCTATTATTTCAATTTAATGCATGGTTCTTATTGTTTGTTTTGGGAAAGTGAAAGAATCATTTATGAACCCAACTGCAAACAGTGCTTTTCATGTTGCGTGGTTTTGCTGCATACTGTGGATCCCACTAAATACAAGACTTAAAATGAAGCATAAGTCGCAAAGGGAATTTTACTGTGCTACAATGCGGCCTAGCGGGGCTGTGCAACCACCGCCTGCCCCATCACGTGTATCTGCGTGCTCTTCATCCTCTGTTACTGTGGGGACAGCAGTCACACATGCTTTTTCACACTGAACTTCCACCCCGTTACCCGTAAGCGGGAGTGTGATTGGCAGGTCGTCACTTGTTTTTAAGTGCAAACAGATGGTATTGTTGAGCTGTCAGACATCGAGAGAACCACCATTGGATGAAGGAAACATTATATCCATGCCTGCACCTTCGTGAAAGATTGGCTGGACTACCTGCAGTTAATTATTGCGTTCCACAAATGGAAAGGAGTGAAGAATGCACAGGTGTTGTACCTTGCTTGGCAGCAAAGGAACAATATCTTAGTATTCCAAACAATTTTAGGATGGCAGAAAAAGTGTCAGCTCTTTGGGCAAATTAAATAGCGTGGCAAAAGTGGGCAGGTGGGTACAGTGGCTGTGTTCTGTGTGTACCAGGACAGTAAAGAAAGCCTCACTTTCTATCCCTCCTAATGATGAAATGCAGCAAGGAATTCCCTGAGTTTGCTAGAAAAATAGCGTTGCAAAATATGCATGAGGGTATCATGCAGAGGTGCTAAAATAGCTTGGCACCTGTGGGGCACAAATGGAGTACAACAGCCACTTTTTGTATGCCACTAACTGGCAGCATATTTTGCTATTATTATAGCTTATTAAAAACAGAGCAGGAGGGTGTCATGCAGAGGTGCTGGAAATAGCTTGGCACCAGTGGGGCACAAATGGAGTACAACAGCCACTTTTTGTATGCCACAAACTGGCAGCATTTTTTGCTATTATTATAGCTTATTAAAAACAGAGCAGGAGGGTGTCATGCAGAGGTGCTAGAAATAGCTTGGCACCAGTGGGGCACAAATGGAGTACAACAGCCACTTTTTGGATGCCACTAACTGGCAGCATTTTTTGCTATTATTATAGCTTATTAAAAACAGAGCAGGAGGGTGTCATGCAGAGGTGCTAGAAATAGCTTGGCACCATTGGGGCACAAATGGAGTACAACAGCCACTTTTTGTATGCCACTAACTGGCAGCATTTTTTGCTATTATTATAGCTTATTAAAAACAGAGCAGGAGGGTGTAATGCAGAGGTGCTGGAAATAGCTTGGCACCAGTGGGGCACAAATGGAATACAACAGCCACTTTTTGTATGCCACTAACTGGCAGCATTTTTTGCTATTATTATAGCTTATTAAAAACGGAGCAGGAGGGTGTCATGCAGAGGTGCTAGAAATAGCTTGGACTAGTGGGGCACAAATGGAGTACAACAGCCACTTTTTGGATGCCACTAAGTTTAGTCAGTGTTGGCTAGTATAATGGCTTAGTAACAATGAGTCTGAGTGTGCAATTCAGAGGTGCTGCAAATAGATTTGCACTAGTGGGACACTAATGGAAGTCCAACAGCCACTTTTAGGATGCCACTAAGTTTCCTCAGTGTTTGCTTGTATAATGGCTTAGTAACAATGAGCTTGAGTGTGCAAAAGGCAGGAGGGTACAGTGGCAGGGTTGTGGGTCAGTGTACAGGAAAGGAAGCCTCACTTTCTATCCCTCCTAATGGGGAAATGCAGCGAGGAAGTCCCTGAGCTTAGCTACACAGACGCTGTTATCTTCTGTAGCTGTTAAAATCTGTTTCCACGGACCTGACTGTCACCTATGGCTCTGAGCCTGCTGTTATTAGCCCTTACAAGGGCTAATAGAAACTTCTATCCCTATTCTGTATAGCGCTGTGTGTAGAGAGTACACAGCAGTATCGGAGACAGGAGCTACGCCAGCGGTGACTGACACCCAAACGCAGAAGAGATATGGCGTCCAGACGGGCAGATACCCGTTTTTATAATGCAGGGACATGTAACATGGACATCCTATCACACATGCCGTTGCTTCTCTGGCTAAAAGTTCACTTAGCTGTGTGTGTGTCTGGGATTGGCTGACATGCTGGCCCGCCCCACTACACGCGCGCGCTTAGGGAAGGAAGACAAGGAAAAAAAAAAATGGCGATCGCCATTATCCCAGCAACAGTGATCTGAATGCGCTGTTCCCGCACACTATACACTGAAATTTCATAATAGTGTGAGTCACAGAGTGACTTACACTATTACAGCGGAAAGCCAGCTAGTAATTAGCTTGGCTTTTTGCTGCTAGAACAGTTCTCGAACGTAACTAGAACTATCGAGCTTTAGCAAAAAGCTCGAGTTCTAGTTCGATCTAGAACAGCCCCCAAAATCACTCGAACAGCGAACTGGAGAACCACGAACCACGCTCAACTCTACTGTTTAGGACCCTGTCATATGTTCTTCCCCTCGTTCTGAACCCCTAGCTATGCCTCTACCTGAAGGAAAATGTTGAACTTTGCTGACAGTATTTCTTTCATATTAGTTCCACCTTATAGATAACCTTGTATGTACACAAGTTTTATATACTTCTATTGACAACCTTATCTATGTTTTTGCCAATTACATTGTATATGATTTTATGTAGTTTTGAACATGAATGGACTTTGGCAATGCAATAAAAAATAACCAAATAACAATAACTTACCTTCTGTTTACTTTTGCCATCTGAATTTCATCTTTGTACCAGGTTATTTTTGAGTCACTTAAAATATTGAAGAACTGACACCAGAGTTTTAAATTCCCAGAGGCATCAGAAAATTGCTCTGCTCGAATCTTTCGTATCACTTGTGGAGCTAAAGGAAGAGATTGAGAAGATTATAGGACTCATGAAACATAAATACTGGTAATAGTTCAACTGTATGTTTCTACTCACCTGGACATTTAAGCTGGCCATACACAAATTAATAATGTCAGCTGAACCTACTGAATTTTGGCATCAGATGACGATCTGTAAGGGTCTGCTAACTCTAACAACCCTAGATTTCAATTACAATAGATATACTGTACATTATTTTTATGCGGTTTCATGGCTATACAATTAAATACCTTCTTTTGAAATCAATGTCAGAAGATATTGGTCTACATAATTAATTCCCATAATTGCGCATATTGTGAAAACAATAAGGCTAGATTCACATCAAGTTTGAGCTCCAAATCAGAGGTTCCATTGGGCTTACATCTGAAGCCCTGGATAATTGGATTCAGGAGTATGCGCTGAGGGGGTTACTGATGCAGACAAAGTCACTCTCTGCTCTGTCGGACATCATTTTCGGCTGCAAAACACAGTCGATCACACCTTGGTGCCTGACCCATATAATCGGATATGGCTGAAAATGATGTCTGACAGAGCACACAGAGACTCCATCTACTTTATTATGAAAACCTAAAAAAGCCCAAAGCATAAAGAAAGTGGCTCTACTCAAAGTAATAGAAACCTATAATGGAAGAGAGTATAATAAGCCAAGAAAAACATGTAAAAAGAGAAAAAATCTTTATTTAAACATACAGTATTGGAAAATGATTAAAGAGGAAGAGGTCACTAGCAGAAAGGTCCAAGGTTGTCAAAGCAAAATGAATGTGATTAATCCAATGTTGCAGATGTAATACATAATTATTTCACAATATCCAGGCACATAAAAATGGGAGGAGTCAGGCAGCAGAGTCCAGAATAGTAACAATCCAAATATGGTGCATATAGTAGAGTTCAATTCATCTCTATAGCATCTACATAGTACATATTATAAATAAAGGATACAATTAATCCTAAAACAGAAAATAATTTAGATGCCATCGAAAAAATGTACATATATGAGGGCATATATTCAATTATTGTAGAAGGTACTGGACTTAAACTGCCCAAAAAATGGGGGACAAAGATATCGTCCAAAAGAAAAAGAGCTCCAAGGAAGGACAGTTAGAATGGATTCAGCAGGTGAATGTTGGATGGGGGAAAATCCAACATAAAATCAAAAACATTAGTGGTTCCCAAGCCTACAAACTAGCTTCCACAGAGGGAATTTTGTCCAAACAAGGACACCAACATGGTGCATAATGGTTAATAATAAGCCCAGCCACAAAATTGTCAGGGGAACAATAAACATTATACTACTGAGAGATATAAATCCAAGTTAGAGTAAAGGCCACGTCTCACTAAGCGACATCGCTAGTGACATCGCTGCTGAGGCATGGTTTTTCTGACGCAACAGCGATTTTGCTAGCGATGTCGCTGTGTGTGACATCCAGCAACGACCTGGCCCCTGCTGTGAGGTCGCCGGTCGTTGCTGAATGTCCTGGACCATTTTCTTCAAAGGCGATGTCCTGCTGGGCAGAACGTATCACTATGTTTGACACTGTGTGACAGGGTCCCAATGACAGCAGAGATCGTTATACAGGTCGCTACTGCAACCTGTATCGTTACTGAGTGGTTGGTAAGGTCTGACTGTGTGACATCTCATCTCACCAGCGACTTACCAGTGATCCTTATCAGGTCGCATCGTTTTCAGCATCGCTGGTAAGTTGCTAAATGTGACAGGACTTTGGAGGTAAACCCCGACAGACTCAGATATGGGGATCAAATGCAATGTTATCCAGGCTTTAGATTCATACACTTTTGCACATATAGAGTGCTTAGCAGCAAACAAATGTTTGACCCAGAATAAGATTCAAAACCCTGAATGAGAAGTTTCTGCGTGATGCGAACTTGAATTTAGTTCCTGAAAATTCTGAACAAAACTATTTATAATGGTCAGATAGTTCACTATACCCAGAGAACATCCTGTATTAAGTTGTGACAAAAAAGTACATAAGGGCAGTTAATTAACTGAAAGATATGTGTATTTACGTCATATGGTTACTACTCCAACTTCTCTTATTTCATCAGGTGACCACTTCCCTTATTCCTACGCTCAATACTTCACATATGCTAATTATGTAGTTTTGAAAAGCTTGATGAGCAATAGGTTATATTGGCATTATTGTCCAATTTACATGCCACCCCCATATGTATTCATTTCCTGTTTGACATTTTCAGAAATTTTGGGAACAGATCAGAAGTAAGGAATATTATTCTATTTATCCAAAAATCTGTAAAAAGAAAGAAAAAACGTCTTTTAAGACTATTAAAGACAACCATATACATTAGATTTCAGTTGATAGTGATGTTCCATAGTGATCGCATTAACTTTCCTCAGAAATTACTGAAACCTAGACCTAAAAACTTTCAGATGCCAATTTCAATAACCAGCATAATGTCCTTCCTCCCATGTTGTCTTTTGTCATTCCTTTCCCTTATGTCCTCCATGGTAACAGTATGGAAAATTGCCACTGGGAGCACCGATTGCGGTCAACATTATTTCTCTAAATTTAACATTTACATAGAATCAAAAGAATTCACAGTTTGATAAGTGGTCGACTCGCAGTCAAATTCTTATATACAGTACTGGTTAAGCGTTTGAACACACCTGTTCATGCATTGCTTTTCCTTGTTCTTATTGGAATGGAAATTCAGACTGAAAGTAGCAAAATACGAAGGAACATATAGGAAGACAAGGAGTAAAGAAACTTTTATGAAAGAAACCAGAATGTGTATTAAACTTTAGATTTCTCAAAATAACCCCCTTTTACTCTGATGAGAGTTTAACACACCTTTGGTATTCTCTCACACAGCTTTATCAAATAGTCATCTGGAATGCTTTTCCAACAGTCTTGAAGGAGTTCCCAAAGATGCTGAGCACTTGCTAGTTACAGTAGTTTGCCTTGAGTCTGTTGTCTAACTCAGAGGTCCCCAACTCCAGTCCTCAAGGCCCACCAACAGTGCAGGTTTTTGAGATTTCCTTAGTATTGCACAGGTGTTAATGTAATTACCTGCCCAGGTGCTGGTTCCAACAGCAGTGCAATGCTAAGGAAATCCTGAAAACATGCACTGTTGGTGGGCCTGGAGTTGGGGAACCCTGGTCTAACTCCCCCCAAACTATCCCGCTTGTGTTGAAATCAGGCAGCTGATTGTGAAGGCTATGTCATCAGATCTATGACTCCATCCTTCTCCTTCATTGGTCACATATGCCTTATATTGGTTGGAGGTGTGTGTTTGGGTCATTATCCTGTTGCATCCCAAATGATGGCCCCACTAAGCTCAAACCATTTGGCTCATCAAATCTTCTCCTCTATACTTTACAGTGAGCACAACATATTTAACCCCTTCACGACCATGGACGGATATATCCATCATGGAGCATGTCCTGTTAAGCCCCGCCCCCTGCCGCGGGCAGGCAGCGGCGGTCGGCACACATATCAGCTGTTTTCGACAGCTGACATGTGTGCCTGCATGTTGCGAGTGGAATCGCTTCCACTCACAACAATTAACCCCTTAAATCTCGCTGCCAAAGTCTGGCAGTGAGATCTATATGCGCGCGGCCATGATTTTTACTTACCGCCGCCCCCCACCGGAAGTCACGTGCGTGATCATGTGACTTTCGGTGTTTGCCATCGTAGCACAGGGTCATGTGAGGACGCCTGCAGCTATGAAATTTTACTTTTATTTTCCCTCGGCCGGGAGCAGAGGGAAACAGGAAGTGACTGAATCTGCTGTTTACAGCTGTATAGCTATGATCAGCAGATAGATAAGAGCGATCGGATTGCTGATCGCTATAGCCCCCTAGGGGGACTAGTAAAATAAAAAAAAAAATTAAAAAAAGTTTTAAAAAATAAAAATAAAAAACCCCCTAAAAGTTCAAATCACCCCCCTTTCCCCCCATTGAAAATTAAAGGGTTAAAAAATAAATAAATATACACATATTTGGTATTGCCGCATTCAGAAATGCCAGATCTATCAAAATATAAAATCAATTAATCTGATTGGTAAACGGCGTAGTGGCAAAAAAATTCCAAATGCCAAAATTACGTTTTTTGGTCGCCGCAAGTTTTACGCAAAATGCAATAACAGGCAATCAAAATGTAGCATCTGCGCAAAGATGGTACCATTAGAAACGTCAGCTCGAGATGCAAAAAATAAGTCATCACTGAGCTATAGATCCCAAAAAATGAGAACACTACGGGTTTCGGAAAATGGCGCAAAACGTGCGCCACTTTTAATGGACGAGCTTGTGAATTTTTTTTAACCCCTTAGATACAAGTAAATCTATACATGTTTGGTGTCTACAAACTCGTACCGACCTCAAGCATCATACCCACACATCAGTTTTACCATATAGTGAACACCGTGAATAAAAATCCCAAAAACTATTGTGCCATCACACTTTTTTTGCAGTTTTTCCACACTTGGAATTTTTTTGCTGTTTTCCAGTACACCATATGGTAAAACTTATGATTTCATTTAAAAGTACAACTTGTCCCGCAAAAAACAAGCCCTCATATGGCAAAATTGACAGAAAAATAAAAAAGTTACGGCTCTCGGAAGAAGGGGAGCAAAAAACAAAAACGGAAAGTGCCCCGGGGCTGAAGGGGTTAAATACCGTCCGCTCACCTTATCTGTGTTTCAAATATACAAGGCAGTTGATAGCAAAAATCACAAATTTTGACTCCTCACCAGACCACAGTACAGATTTTCACTAATCTAATGTACAGTCCTTGTGTTGCTTGGCGCAAACAAGTCTCTTGTTGTTTGTAGTTTTCAATAGTAGCTTATTTACAGCAATTCAAAACTAAAGTCCTGATTCTCTCAATCTCCTCTGGACAGTGGATGTGGAAATGTGTCTGCTTCTTGATGTCTGTACATCATTTATGAGGACTGTTATTTGAGGTTCTGTCATTTTGGAGTTTCCTGAGTTGGTAACTCTGATTAACCAATTGTAACGCCTGCCTGGATCAACAGACTCAGACAGGCTGTAATGGACAGGCTAGAGGGAAGCCACTCGCCAAGCAGGACCCCCAGAACCCTGAAACCCTTTAACCCCTATACAGGGATTTGGAATTACACAGGGCCCTGGAGATCACTACCTGTGGAAGGCTGCAGTCTGAGAGAGTAGTCGTCAGGCAGGGTCAAACCAGGAATTGCGGAACAGGGACAGAATCGGCAGGCAAAGACGTAATCAGAAACAAGCAGAGGTCAAAACCGGATTGGGCAGCAAGGTACAAAAACAGCAGGCAGGAGGGTAGTCAGGAAACAAGCGGTAATCAGCACACGAAATCACAGGACGAAACAGGAGCCATAATTCTCAGAACTATCTCTGGCAGTGGTCAGCAGACAGGAGGGGAATTAAAAAGGGTGTGGTGTCTTCCCATAGGCTGTAGCTAAATGATGGTACCTCAGCTGGGAGACACCCGCTACCTACAGTCAGCCAGTGGCACTGCAGATCCCCAGGAAACCCAGACCAGTGGATGAACAGAGCCTGCGCCCACCGGCGCCGCTGGCATCGACTCCTCTCCCATCACCAGCACCATCCACGGCAGGAACACGGCATCGCCTGGCGATCGGAGCAGAAGCCTATGGAGCGGACTCCGGTGGTGACGTAACACCTATCTTCTGTAATGAGACTGTGCATGGTAGGCTTGCAGCTCCATATAGAACTTTCATGGACAGGTTTTCTGCTAGAAACTTGGTATACCAGATCCCAGGAATTACCTTGGTCTTCATTCTTTAATCCCTATACAGAAATGTGGCCTTACTTTCATGGCTCGACTTTGGACCTTGATCTGGTGACCCCTGGTTATGTGGTTGGTTTCCATCTCTGTTGGATCACAGCCTGTTTTGTCTCGGACCAAATGATTTTAGTTCTCTTGTCTTTCCCTTCCTTTGTCTTTCCTTTCTGTTTTATTTCTACTCAGGTGCATTCACATCCTCATTTTATTTGCCCTATCACATCTTTGGAGGAGCTATTTATTCTTGCCATCCACGTGCCTTCAACGCTGGCTATATTGCAAGACTGGTGGATGTTTGGAGTCCCAGTTCCTCAGTTTAGGATAATCCTTCTGAGTTATCACTTTTGATTTTCCCTGCAGTTTGTTTGTGTGCTTTCCTTTCCAAGATTTTAGTATACTGTTTTATATAGGATTTGCAGAGGTTCTACTTATTCCGTAAGTCTCTTTTGGTTTCTTTCAGTTTCCTCCATCTTCCCTGTATGATGGTGTGTACACATCTTTACACTTGTTTTATGTTTATTGGTGTTTTTGGAGCATTACTAACAGAAAGTACAAGTAAACTACCGTATATTTTTATCAGTTTGTGAAATATGATGGGTATCTGAAAGGAAGAAGATAGTTTTAAATTGAAAGCTACTGGGTTGGCAACTTCAGTTATTTTATATGGAGGAATAAACCTGGGTTCTAGTTTAGTGAAGGGGATCTTAAGTTTCATATTTTTAGTGGATAACCACCCCTTGTCCCCAACCCCAAAACATGGCCATTCCTTAAATCTTTTATGAGCAGAAGTCTATCTGCTCTTTGTCTTATTCAGGATTTTCTTGCTCTCAGACTAGATAAAGCTTTAATTTATCTACGGATTGATTATGTGCCGCCCCGCGCATTACCTTCAGGTGCAGGTCATCGCAGGGTCGCCACAGGCTTGGAGATCTTCTGGTCACAGGTAAGTTGATTTCTATTGAATTCGTGACGCCACTCCCGGTTTTGCGGTCAAGGCGACCGCCACTGCAGATTAGGGGACGCCTGGGGCTGATGTTGGATGCAGTTAGATGTAGTGGCCTCCCGAGAGTGAGGCTGGCCCCAGGGCCCGGTTTGGATGTGTGGAACCACAGGTCGCAGAATGACTCACACGCACAACAAGAATGTCTTTCAGGGTTTTTACTCACGTCAGATGGCAGGGGATGAGTAACCCTGGCAATGCTGTGATGTTCTAACTAGGGGACCGGGCTCCTTCAGGCTGACTTGTGAGGGTGGCTACTGTCTCGCCTTCCTAGCCCTTGTGTTTTTGTGGTGACCCCGACCTGAAGCCCTGCTGGGATCACCCAGGGTTGTTGCTTCTGCCTGTTCTCCCCTTTTTCGGCCCGTCTGCTTTTAGCCTGGAACAGGTCACTGCGGCTGCTTGCCTCTTATGAACTATGGGCCCTCTTGTTGCTACGTGGCTCCGGACTCTGTGGTGTTATGGTGGAGGGTATGAAGTACCCCCACCTGCAGGTTGAGCAGGCCAACTGTATGGCCCCTGCTCTGGGGACCTGTAACCCTGTGCGCGCCTATTCCTCACCTGGCAGTCCTCATACTCAGCCACCCCTTTGCACTCCAGCCTTGGGTGGATTTCGGACAGCACTCCCAGGTGACCGTTCTCCCCCGTCAGTAACCACTGCACCTGCGGTGTCTGACTAGTGACAGCCTCCAGGTTTCCTCCTTGCGACTTCTCTGCCTGAGCTCCACTGACTAACTGGCTCACTACTGCCTTACCTCTGTGCCTGCCTCCGCAACTCAGCAACTAGACTCTCTACCACACCCCTTGAATGGAGATGGGGGCCACGCCCCCTCCTGGATTGCCCAGGGGTCCCTTCAAAGGTCAATGTGGGAGACCTGGTTACTATGCGCCTGTGTAACCACACCCCGGTCAGCCTTCTGGATTACCTGTGTTGTACTGCCCCCAGCATGGGTGCAGTACTCAGTGGTGCCTGACCAGGTCAGGGGCGCCACATTCCCCCTTAGTTATCAACAGCACGTCCTCGGGCTGCAAGACAAACATTTTAAATGAATAAAACAGTAAAACATGTAAAAACATTGTAAAAACATTTTAAAACATACCAGGTACCATACATCACCACCCTCCACCCACAAGTCCGTTACCCACCCAAAACCCTCTCAGGAGGCAGGTCACCGGTCCTTTTAGCAACCAGGTCTGGGCCATCTGTTTCCCCAGACCTTTCCTCCAATCTTCCTCTCCTGGGGCTGGTGGTTGAAGGCAAGCCCCTTCCCGTCGAGCCGCATCTTTGGCCTCTTCTGGCAGCAATGTAGAGGCGGCTTTCTCAGCCGGTGTTGTTACCGGGTATGCCTGCTTTGTGGAGCCGCGCCTTCGGCCTCTTCTGGCAGGAATGTAGAGGTGGCATCCACAGTCAGTCCAGGCAGGATATGCTCTCTGGTCACAGACGAGCCAGGCCCCTAAACAGGCGTGCTCTGGTGGTGGTACCAAAAGGTAACTATCATATACTGCGAGAGTTTGTGGCTATAGCCAGTTCATAGCCTTATGGTCTGTAAAAGTGCACAAAGCCAGGTGCAAAATGAATTTTTAAAGGGTTTCTCACAACAGTACTTGTGGACACATTACTTGAACTTTTCCTAAACTGGAACGTTGCAAACATTTCAAAACTGGTAACTTCTTACTGCATTCTTTACATGGAATCTTCTTTCTTACCAGGGCTTTGGTCTGTAGGGTTGTGGCACCTGTCATTCTCCACATCTCTGTCGTCGCCTGTAGTGGTATCTTCAACTTGTTCTTTGTCTGTTCTTTCCTCTGTTTCTCTTTCTTGGCTTACTTGCTTTGGGGGTTGGGTAGGAACTGTTGAGCTGCAATACGGATTCTTGGGTCATGGTGTAACATCTAACGCAAACCAGCCATGTTCTCCTTGGTGTTTAGTGAACTCAACCAGGTCTCCCATGTGCAGGTTTCTTCCAGGATGTCCTCTTGGCAACTGGGCTCTTACATCCCTCCTACTTACAAAGATGCCTTCTCTGACACCAGGTGCGACAATGAAGCCGTATCCCGACTTAAGGCTGAATTCTTCGACCACTCCACAGCAAAGGGGTCCTCTTTCTTGGTGGCGGGCTTTTCTGAATGCCTGTTTGTCTTGTAAGTACCGTGCTGTGACATCTTCCCTATACCGATCTGGGGACTGCTGTATTGCGGTCTGTTTTGCTCTGGCGCGGCGCCGTGCTCTGCTTGTGGGACTTTTCTTTACTGCGGGCTCCCAGGCTACATACATGCGCGGTATCGTGATGGCCAGCGCTTCGTCTTCAGAGGGGGACGTCAGGCTCTCCTCATCCCAGCGGTAGTACGGTAGCATTTCTGGCTCCGGGCCCCCTTCAATCACACATGGTGCTGCGTCCTCCTCCGATGGGTTCGACTCCTCAGCCTCCTGGCCTCCCCTCCCCCTTAGTTCTCCTGACCACTACTCTGGTGGCAGCGCTGGGGACAGGCTTCCCTCCTCGGGACAGGGCGGAGGGCCTTCAGCCGTGGGAGTCACTGGGGCCGCTCTGAATGAGCGCCTGGGGAGTAGATAGCAATCCACCATGTCTTTAGGGAACCGCGCCTCCAGATCCGCCTAAAATTTTAAGAACTCAGGGTCTTCTCCTAGCGGGGAGGCAGGACCCGGGCACCTGGGCAGTGGCTGGGGTGCAGTGACTGCTTAGGCCTGGCAGGCCGGGGTAGATGGCCTTGTGGCCTGGTCTTGGCGGGCCGGGCTGGGCGTCGCTGCTGGGGCTTGGTCTTGGCGGGCCGAGCCTGGTGTGGCTGCGGCCTGGTCTTGGTGGGCCGAGCCTAGCGTGGCTGCAGCCTGGTCTTGGTGAGCCGGGCTGGGCGTCGCTACTTCGGTCGTCTCTACAGGGACCGCGGGTTTCGCAGCGTGGGCCATGGCGGGCATCGCCTCCGGGGGCGCAGCAGGGATCTTCGCGGGCATGGTAGCGTGGCGCGGCGCAGGCATCGCAGCCGCCTCACGTCGGGACAGCGCTGGTGGGGTCAGTGCTCTCACGAGGGCAGGGGTAACACTGAACTCACTCATTGGCAGCATCATCGGTGTCTGGGTGGTCGCCGCCCGGCGTGGCACTTGTCGCGCGGTCCACCTCTCGTAGGCCCGAACCACTGTAGCCATCTCCCGGAGCTCGGTGCGTCCTTCCCTGAGCTGCTGCACGATCCTGGCCTCCAGCCGGTCACAGAACTGGGCAAGCTTCCAGTCCCACCAGGCAGCGGAGCCTGGTACCGGATCGCTGTCTGCACGACCTTCCATCTTCACTTCCTGCTGCTCTGTCTCTTCCCGCTGTCTCTGGACAACTCTGCCTCCATCACTTGCGAGGTCAGGACGCTGCAGGGGTTCTATGGGTAGCCACACTTCTTCGTGAGCGGTAACTTCTTTCAGCACAGGCTTCTGTTGTTCTTTGGTGCGCTTTTCATGGTGGCAATATGGCGGCGCTTCAAACTTTTTAAGTGGACCGCCAAGGCAAATGGTCACCTGTCTTAACAGGTCTAGTCCTTATCCTGTTCATGACGCCAGAATATGTGCCGCCCCACGCATTACCTTCAGGTGCAGGTCGTCGCAGGGTCGCCACAGGCTTGGAGATCTTCTGGTCACAGGTAAGTTGATTTCTATTGAATTCGTGACTCCACTCTCGGTATTGCGGTCAAGGCGACCGCCACTGCAGATTAGGGGATGGCTGGGGCTGATGTTGGATGCAATTAGATGTAGTGGCCTCTCGAGAGTGAGGCTGGCCCAGGGCCCGGTTTGGATGTGTGGAACCACAGGTTGCAGAATGACTCACACACACAATAAGAATGTCTTTCAGGGGTTTTACTCACGTCAGATGGCAGGGGTGAGTAACCCAGGCAATGCTGTGATGTTCTAAGTAGGGAACCGGGCTCCTTCAGGCTGACTTGTGAGGGTGGCTACTGACTCGCCTTCCTAGCCCTTGTGTTTTTGTGGTGACCCCGACCTGAAGTCCTGCTGGCATCACCCAGGGAAGTTGCTTCTTCCTGTTCTCCCCTTTTTCGGCCCGTCTGCTTGTAGCTTGGAACCCCGTGCGGGCCTGGTCCTCGCCTGGCAGTCCTCATACTCAGCCACCCCTTTACACTCCAGCCTTGGGTGGATTTCGGGTGGCACTCCCAGGTGACCGTTCTCCCCCATCAGTAACCACTGCACCTGCGGTGTCTGACTAGTGACATCCTCCGGGTTTCCTCCTTGCGACTTCTCTGCCTGAGCTCCACTGACTGACTGGCTCACTACTTCCTCCCCTCTGTGCCTGCCTCCGCAACTTAGCAACCAGACTCTCTACCATACCCCTTGAGTGGAGATGGAGGCCACGCCCACTCCTGGATTCCCCAGGGGTTCCTTCAAAGGTCAATGTGGGAGACCTGGTTACTATGCGCCTGTGTAACCACACCCCGGTCATCCTTCTGGATTACCTGTGTTGTACTGCCCCCAGCATGGGTGCAGTACTCAGTGGTGCCTGACCAGGTCAGGGGCGCCACAATTAGTATTTGAAGTATACAATACAGAGGCCAAAAAAGAACCAAACTGAGGGTGATACACAAGACTACAGCAGAACAGGGAGGTCTTAATTAGACTATCGATATTGTTTACTGAAAATTCAATAGCAGTAGTTTTCATAGGAAAAAAATAAGCCACGATCTGTTGCCACTTCTCTTAAACAAAATTTGATTCACAAGTACAATTAAAAAAAAAGCCTTAAGCCACACATTCTTACTAGTCATGATAATCAAAATAAGAGGAATAATTTTGCAGAAATAGTTGTGTGCCTAGGTTGGCATTCTTGGACTAACTAGGCCCTGACTTTTCTATGGCAAAGTTTGTCTTGGGCAAGCATGTATCTGATGACTAGACTTTTCACAGTAGTTATATTTATCCAGCTTTAATAGCTTGACCTGTTGATGGGACTGAGTCACTGCAATCTGTTGAATTGGCTGCTCAGTAAGAGTAGTTGCCACATGGGTTTTGGAAGGAGGTGCAGAGTCAGTGGTAAGTTCCTGTCTGTATTTGCACAACCGCCTATCCAGTTTTGCTGCCTCCATCATGAACAGGTGTGTCCAAATTTTTGATCAGTAGTGTTCATCAGTTGCAACATTAAAATCACCTGATAAATATTGTGCAGGATCCTCATGTAGTCAAAAGAGCCCATCAAGGCATTGGCTCATTAAAAATGCTGAAGGTGTTATTTTCGCAGATCCTTTAGCTTCTGTTAGTTGTAAAGTTAAGTCTCCATGGATCAGTCATTCCAATACCTTCTACAGATTCTTAAACTAATTGAGAGCTGGGTAGTTTGGAGGCCAAGTCAGCAACTTGGATTCCGTCATAAACTTCAAACCATTACTACCAATAGAGAATTGCATTGCATGAAAGTGTATATTTTTCTGCATCCACAGGAATGTAAGGACCCAAAGTTTCCCAGCAGAACATTGCCCAGAGTATGACCCTTTTTTGCTGGCTTTACTTCTGCTAATAATGTATCCTGGTGTCAGGTACATAACACACATTCACTTGAGGTCTAAAAGCACAGTATGAACAATGTTAACTTGCAATAGACTGTACGTTTTACACCTTTTGTACAGCCAGTATTACCTTTCCAATAATGTGTTCTACATTAGGTAGCAAAGTAAGGCCAAACAGGTTAAGGCCCCGTCACACTAAGCAACATCGCTAGCAACATCGCTGGTAACGAACAACTTTTGTGACGTTGCTAGCGATGTTGCTGTGTGTGACATCCAGCAACAACCTGGCCCCTGCTGTGAGGTCGTTGGTTGTTGCTGAATGTCCTGGGCCATTTTTTAGTTGTTGCTGTCCTGCTGTGAAGCACAGATCGCTGTGTGTGACAGCGAGACAGCAACAACTAATGTGCAGTGAGCAGGAGCCGGCTTCTGCTGAGGCTGGTAACTAATGTAAACATCGGGTAACCAAGAAGCCCTGTCCTTGGTTACCCGATATTTACCTTTGATACCAGCCTCCTCCGCTCTCACTGCCTGTGCTGCCGGCTCCTGCTCTGTGCACAGATAGCTGCAGCACACATCAGGCAATTAACCCCATGTGTGCTGTAACTAGGAGAGCAAGGAGCCAGCGCTCAGTGTGCGCTGCTCCCTGCTCTGTGCACATTTAGCTGCAGCACACATCGGGTTAATTAACCTGATGTGTGCTGTAACTAGGAGACTGGGGGCTGGTCACTGGTTGCTGGTGAGCTCACCAGCAACTCGTGTAGCCACGCTCCAGCGATCCCTGCCAGGTCAGGTTGCTGGTGGGATCGCTGGAGCGTCGCAGTGTGACAGCTCACCAGCAACCTCCTAGCAACTTACCAGCGATCCCTATCGTTGTTGGGATCGCTGGTAAGTTGCTTAGTGTGACTGGACCTTTAGTCTCAATGAAACTTAGGTGTCCATGACCTTCTTGGCAGATTACTAGCCAGTTGTCTTTCAAAATATTCATGCCACCTCATGACAAAGGTTTTAATGCTCTGGCTGATTGTTCCTACACACATACATCATACATATACAGTGCCTTGAAACAATATTCATTCACCATAAACGCTTCCAATTTTTATATACCACATATATATTTATATGGCATTACTTTCTTTCACTGATTATCCACACACAATTCTGATTCCTGCTAAACCAAATAGTCAATAAAATGTTTAGTATAACTTTCATTGGGGGTTCAAAAAGTTAATTGAATCCGTTAATAATGAAGTGGAGCAACAACATGTGTTGCACAACCTTTAACAGTGAGTAGTTAGCAAAAACGGTGGTAAGACAAAATTAATTGATACGTTGCCACAAAAAAATGTATTAAATTCTTTAGCATTTATCTAAATATAAAACTACAATTTTTATATAAGATGTGTTGGGAAATAAATCGTCCAAAATATATGCTTTGAAATAGTCAACAGTCTAATCTACATTGTTAATGTCTGTGAGAAACAAATAGGAAAAAAGTTTCAATAAACTCACCTTTATAGGGGTCATTGACCTTTTTGGTTTCCATAGGCTGTGTTTCATCTTTGGATGTATGACCCATATCTTTCGATTCTTGAGAACTAGAATCTGTCTTTCTTTCATCTATATCTTCTTCATATATTTTGGGAACTTCCAACATTGCCATTCTTCTTATTGTGCCAGGGGAACGTCTTTCAACTGGGGGAGACTGAGTGCTCAAAAGAGAATTATTCCTCCTAGAAAGTCCGGGAGACACATTGGGGCTCTCTTTTTTAGAAGGAGGTGTTAGGGAACCTGTATTTCCAGTCTCTTCATTATCCAGTTGTTTAGTCTTAAGATATATTTTACGCCGTGCACCAGAAGCCAGTTCCTCTGGTGTTGCCGAGGGAATCAGACATAAATTTTCAGTAGACCTCCATTTGCGGCTGCTGTCTCTCTGAGGCTCAGAAAGCATACTTCCTAGAGTTTTTTCTGCTGGTAAACTTCCAACAACTATGGAAGGCACATTTAATGAAACTGTAGGATCTGTACCTGAAGCTATTTTTGCTGCTATTCTCCTTGATGTTGCTGGACTAAAGCTTAGATCTTCTTTGCTTAAAATAGTCTTCTCTTGTAAACCTTTTGAACTTCGCTTAGGGGCTATTGGACTTTGTGGTGCACTTTCAACTTGGGGTATTATGCCTTCTCTTTTTGATATTTCAGTTATTCTTCTAGGAATGGTTGGACTTGTTTGCACGGAATCCACATTCTGTACCATGTCTTCCTCTGAGGCTGGAGTCAGTTTACCTGATGTGGAACTGGAATGCATGCTCTCTATACTTTTTGGTGAGTCACTATCTTTGCCATATTCATACATCTTTCTGGGGCTTGGTGGACTTAAGCTCATCTGGGGTGAATTCATTTCTACAGGTGACCCTGGTTGAATATCACCCACATTTCTTTGACTTTTTTCATCTATCTTATCTACATCTGCAGTTTTTAAATGTAATAACATTAGCAGTGAATTCTTAAGAGTTGTCACCAAACCATGATCTTGCTTTTCTTTTTGTTTAGACACATTATCATGCTCAACTTTCTCTCTGTCTGCATGGGAAGTAGTGCTAAGCCCAGTGATCGGTATATGAGTCTCAGTTTCTGTCTCCTTTTGGCATGAACTTGTTGTTTCGGATACATCTGGCATCACTAAATCTTCACTGTTTTTGTTCTCTATTTGTGGTGTAATTTGGATTCTTTCTACTTCATACTCTCCCTCAGCTTTGGGTGAAGCCATTAGAGACTGCTTAGAATTTGGGTCTACAGAACTACCAACATTACTTGCTACTCCAACCTCAAGAGCTTTTTTCACATCACGAAGAAGTGTTACTACAGACTGATCACCTTGCTCAGTTGGTAGCAATTGTGAAATGGGATGCAACTGTGAACTATCCCCAGAAACATTAATATTTAGCTCCTTGTCAGGAATTTGTGAATTATTTGCTTCTGCTTGAATCTCTTGCACTACTGTACTAGTTAAAGTTGCATCTTTTTCCATTGCAGCAGAGTTTAAATTCTCTGATTCCCTTGCTTCTTCACTTACGGAGCAAATAGGTTGGTCATCTACAATTGATTCATCCAATCTTTCTTTGGTTTCCTTTTTGACCTCTACTTTCACATCCATCAACATTTCCATTTCACTGGTGTGTGCAACATCTTCTGTCAACCGATCATCAGAAATGTCCTTGGCCATGATTGAAACTTTTTCACTTACTACATCTCTAATCTCCATTAAAACGTCTATAGATTCAGTCACTGGTTTCATTGCATCCATTTGTTGGATGTCATCTAATTGGACATCTTTAACATTTGATGCTTCCTCTAAGCTACATTCCATGAAAGTGTCTAAAGACTTATCTTCAGCTGGTTGAGACTGTGCATTTTGTTCAGTCTTATTTAACTCTGGTGTAACTTGCACTTCTGTAGACAAGTCTGTCTCCATATACACTGGGACTGGTGAACTCGAACTTTCCAACACACTCTTCTCTTTCTCTGATTCTTCTTGTATTTCTACATTCTTTCCTTCAATGGTGTCTCCTTGGGAGATTTTACGTATCTAAAATGAACACATTTACATATGAATGTCATATGAAAGTTATATGAAAATTATATATACATATTTATATGTAGATACTTAAAAAACAGTGAAAAAATACATGTTATGTTATATAAGTTTACAAGTGAATCTATAATGACCAGTTTAAGTACAGAACATGCTCACTGATGGATTCTCAGGTAAGTCGGACACTTTCTCTTGTTAGTGCAGCTTTCTACACGGACGGTCTGGGAAAGCTCTTCTTCTTTTGATGGAGACTCATGGACTGGTCTGGTCATATGCTCCTCCACCAGCAGATATTTTGTGGACACAAGTGCTGCTGAAGTTTGTGAAGAAAGTGGCACTAACAAGAGAAAGTGGCCGACCCCATCAGTGAGCTGTTCTGACAGTCTGACCGGAAAGTTTGTAACTCTTTTATGTGTCTTTTTCTGAGTTCCTCTCAGCTAATGTGTGACCACAGACTGCATTAGAGTTAAAAGTGCAGGAAACAAAAAAAAAGTCTGTAAAAGTCAAACGCTGCACAATTTTTAAAATAAACACAATAGCAAAAATGATGTTTTGGCCCAAAATACATACATTTAAGTACAAAAAAAATTGTCCCCAAGGCGGCCAACTCCTTTAAATCTTTTTTGCAACTGATTTTATTAATTACTATTTTATATCCATCTTTGCAAAATAATGAGCTGCTTTAAGTGAACCTGTCAAGTACAATATGCACCCAGAACCACGAGCAGTTCTGGATGCATATTAGTGATTCCTGCCTAACTATCCCTGTATACACTAGCACTAGCATAAATAAACAGATCTTTAGAAAAAGTATTTCTATATATCGTTTCTTATATGCTAGTGAGGCCAGCGACAAGTTTCAATCGTAATACTTGCCTTGTCTGGTCAGCCGACATAGCACGCTAGCACTCCCCTGTGGGCGTACTAACATGCTAATGAATGCGCAGCGACGCGCACATACCTTACTCTTGATGGCAACCGGAAGTGGATGTATGCGCACTGGGCATATTCCATACTCCCTTGGACTTCTGACCATGCACACTAAACTGATGCGGGGTGTAAGCTTCCTGGCTTCAGTGAGCTATAGTGCACATGACCGGAAGTGCCGGGGACTCCGGATCATGCCTGGTGCGCATCCATCCGCCTCTGACCACCATCAAGAGCGAGGTATATGCACGTCACTGCACATTCATTACTATGTTACTACGCTAACAGGAGAGTGCCAGCATGCTATGCGGGCCGACTAGACAAGGGAAGTAACACCCTTGCGACTAGTCCCTGGCCTCATTAGCATATAATATGGGATCTTTAGAAATACTTTTTCTAAAGATCTCTTTATCTATGCTAGTGTATACAGGGATGGTTAGGGAGTGATTAGCAATATACACCAAGAACTGCTCGTGGTTCTGGGTACATATTGCACCTAACTGGTTCCCTTTAAGAACAAATGTAAAAACGTCTTCATTTCAATTGGTATATTGATTGAAATTGTTACACATCACCTCTTGTTCTTCTTCTGCCTTCTGGCTGAGCTCCAGCTGTTTCTGTAGAAGGGCATAGGCTTTCTGTAGTGCCATGTATTCGACTTCTAAATTCTGTAGCTTCTTTAGTGTCTCTGTTCTTGTCTTCTCCTGTAAAATTGTAAGAAAAAATATGATTTTTTAAGGTTAAATATGACAGATGTCAATCAGTTCAGTTGGTGTATATACTGCAAATCTATGGCGAAAAATAGGGTAAAAAGTTCTGTAGTCCTTGCTTTACATCAATCTTTAGCATTGACAGTGGTTGTTCCATTCTTCCACCTTTCCATATGCCAGTAATCAAACAAAAGTTCAACACACTAGAATTACCAGATCAGAGAAACAATATCCTCTCGGACAGGGTTCTCAAACTAAAATGAGTTCCAGGACCAATTAGAAAAATCCTGTTAGGCAAAAGCAAGACAAATTTACCACATTGCGTCCCTTAATATAAAAATGCTCAGTTCTAGCAGTGCATTGCCAATGGAGCCAAGAAAGACTTTAACAAGAGCAATCTGGACATGACCTAACAACCATCACCCTCGCCTTGAAGCCTCAGGCCCCAGATGTAGCCCAGATTGCCCTCAATATATTTTGTTGCTTACTGCGACCCATAAGAAATTGCGTTAAGGATCATGTGTTTGAGACCCTTGCTCTAAGAGGATAATTAGTGTAAAATCTGCATGTTACATGTGAAGAGATATACAAAACATTGGGTCAGTAAAACCCAAGAAAAAGTACACTACAAAGTAATATTTTGATGGTACATTTATGCTATTCTGTGGTTTGGATATGCCTGTAACTTTGCAGTGTATGTTTTCCTGTGTTGTATTGGTATGGCCTTTTTAATCTGTGCATACAGCATCATATTTCTGTGCTGCCCACCTTATTTTGATATTAGAGAACAAAACAGATAGGGAATGATGTGCATTTTAAAATCTGCAGCATGCTCTCAAATACATGCTCGGTTTCACTGTTATATATCAATTATGATTTCTAAAATCCAATTCACATAAATTATACTACAGTTTGTAAAGATTTCAGTATGGGAACCCTACTTAAAGGGAATCTGCCAGCAGGTGTTTGCTACCTCATCTGAGAGCAACATGATGTAGGCAGAGAGATCCTGAATCCGACGATGTATCACTTATATTACTGGGTGCAACAGTTTTGACACAATCAGAACTTTTAGATTTAACCATCTACTAGAACTGATAGAGCTGTCCCGCCCACACCAAGCTCTCTATAGAGGTTGTAAGTTGACAATGAGGTGTCAATCAGGGGAGGGGTCATGCCGCACTGCCCTGTGCGTGACATTGTAGTCCGAACAATGATAAGTCCTGAATGCTTAAACAAAAATAGCAAATAAACAACAGATTGGACCTTGATAAGACACGCATCCATGAATTGTCTGTGTTAACCCTTGCAGCGTGCTGTTTTCAGATTCATTTTGAAAATGCGACCTGTTTACTTTCTGCAGCTTTTTGGACTTCATAAGAAATTAAGTCTTTGCAGGAAAATCTTCACTTGGTTTGCTGAAATTTGAGCAACTGAATTTTATTTTATTCATTGTAATGGCTTAAATGAGTTGTCCAGTGAAGATAGGTTAACTTATCACCATTTATCCATAGGATAGGTGATAACTTTTGTAGTAATGAGGGTCTGAACACTGGGACCCACACCTAATGGCAGAATGGGGAACCCTGCATTAAAATGGAGTGGCAGTGAGCATGCTGGACTGTTGCTCTATTTGTTTTCTATGGGGCTACCGTAAAAAGCTGAGCTCAGTGGTTGGAAGCTCTACTAGGAATGAATGGGCTTGCATATGGCTGCTTCTTTCTAATAAGAATAAAATTGACAGTTGAGGATAAATGTTTCCCATTCTGCCAATCGGTACAGTTCCCAGCAGTTGGACCACCTCCAGTTTATAACTTATCACTTATCCTATAGATAGGTGATATTTTATCTTTACTGGAAAACTCCTTTAATCATTTAGGTGGAAAGAACATGGATGTCTGAAAGCCCTATTGAGATGAAGGAACATTTGAGATTTCTTTAAACGTTTTCCACTTGTTAACATGCTGTGATCAACTTTGTAGAGAAATGTTTATGTTCTAGAACATGATCTTACAAGAATGTGAGTATCTTACAAAGACCAAATTAACAAACACAAAATTCTAATTATTCCCTGATATTTGTACAAAACTTCCTGGAAAAGACATTAGTCATAAATACATATCTCTTTTTTATGTCATTGACACAAGGTGGCTTTGACGTACAATGATATATCTTATTTTATGACTTGTTCCTATCATTCCTGCCAGATTTCCATGCGTGCTCACTGTTTTTCTTCTCTAAGAGATGATGAAATCACTTGCTGCTTTTAGTGTGTATGCGTTTAGTAAAGTAATATTTGCAAATCCAAAAATGGGAATGACTAATCAGTGTCAACATTCTGCACAGCTGAGAATGAGGTCATCTTCTGTATATAGGGCCAGCAGAGTACCAAGGCTTTTCAACTCCACTGTCACGCTCAGCTCAGATTTACTCATCATTTGGAAATAATCTCTGTATAAGTAAGAATTTCAAATGTTTTGTTCACTGGTTACTTAATGTATTAAATTGTATAAACACCATGAAGATAAGGTTTCAGTACTAGAAGTCTGATTCTATCCGATCTGATCCTATTTATTTCACTGTGCACAAATCAATCAGTAGTTATGTATCTAACAAGTGGAATGGAAATCTAAGTAAACAACCAACTATAACTTCATCCTCTCTCCGGTAGCATGGCCACGTGTAAGCAAAAAATAAACCTAAGGGCTTTTTTCCACTTGCGTACCACTTCCGATGCGAGAGCATCGAGAGCGATATGCTAATGACCCTCTGCTGTGGGTGTTAGCTGAGGGTCACGCGACTGTGATGTGATCTTGCGATCGTATCACAGCCTTGCAGAAGAGGAAGCGAGCACTTTCTCCCCATCTTCTCCGCTACCTGTCTCTGCGTCTGTCACACTTCAGTCACAAAACATGCGAGTGCAGTGCGATGTTTCACAGACTCCCATAGACTTGTATGGGAGTGTGTGAGACAAGACTCACTGCAAAATGCAGCAAACTGCGATTGCACTGAGAGCACAATTCGTGTCGAGAAATACAGTAACAGGAAAGAGCAAACTGCCTCATTGATTAACACTGGTGCGAGTGTGATCCAATGTTTTATCGGATCGCACTCGCACATGAAAATCGCAAGTGGAAAAGGGCCATATTTATTACCTTTTTCACACTGGCTCATTTTGGCCAGTATTTTGCCTCATTATCTATATACCAAAACCAAAAGGAGGTGTAAAACATAAAGTGGTGGAAATCTTTCTATTTAATTGTCATGTGGAAGTGGCCTAAGGGTATGGATACTTTTGGGGATGTTAAATGACCTTCTAAATATTTAGTTCCACTTGTGTATACTGATGTCCTTCAATTTCATTCACATAAGCCAACAGAATTGGGGCCACCATTGCAGGTGATACAGTTATAGGGGCCGTGGCGAATGAATACAAGGAGGGTCTCACACTATTACTCATCTACTAAATAAAAGGGTTCCTTTTTTTTGGCAAATATTCGACCTATTAATTTCACAAGTTATAGTTAATTTTAAAGGTTAAAGGGTCCCAGAAAGAGGTGAGCGAGTACCGAAATATTCGTAATCGCTATACTCGGAAGTAATGAGTACTTTGCAATACTCACGTATTCGTTCTGAATAGCGTATACAATTCAAGTCAATAAGAAATGCGAGTAATTTTCTGCTGGAACAAACAAAGAGGTCTGGGGGCCTGAGGAAAAGGCTGAAATGGAAGGGAAAGTGATGAAACTGAATGGGGAGAGCCTGGAGAATATGTCAACAAAAAAATCTCTGTCTCTCTCGTAGCTGCAAATCAGGCGCCAAACCTGCTGGGTGGTACAATAGAATATCACAAGGCGAGTGCACAACAATTTGCAATGTAAGAGTAACCCGAATACCGTACTATCCGTGCGAGTAGCGAATAGTAACGATTACACTCGCTCATCATTAGTCCTTCATCTTGCACAGGAGCCCTCTTCTGTCTGCGTTCGCCTTTGCTTGGATGGCATCTTGCAGATGGAGCAGGTGTAAGTCAGAAAGGGCAATTTATTTGGAGTCCTGTTTCTGATTCAATTGCGAATGTTGCTAAAACGTCACAGAAATATAAATAGTAATTACTACAAGTTGTAATGTTAATTTAGGGTAAAATGATGTTCTCAAAGGCGTGGTGTCCAAAACGATGGACTATGGATTTAAACTGTGTTAAAGAGAGAACCATTCTTTGTTTATTGCAAGAGTAATTGACCTGGATGATACCTACACACATTGTCGGTGGTTAGGAGATATTCTAGAAACAGGAATGGGATTGCGGTCACAGAAATCCCTAGAGTTGATTTGGGCATCATCATGCAAAACACTGCTGCAACCCCAGGAAAGAATGCAGATAGGGCATGCTGTGGTAGGGGGTAACCTGTTCCAGATCCAAATAAGACAGAACATTCAGATAAGAGCGGTCAGTTATCGTTGATGCAATCTGACCACAAGGCTTCAGCAAGAAACTATTCTTTTGCTGCCATTGTCTGACACTGTTCAACAGCATTTGCCCACCAAGTGTGAGAGTAGCCAATAAGCTTTTAATTTTTGTAAAGCTGAAATAACCTCATTCAGATTAATAAGACTTATTTTTAATTGTAGCTATTACCTTTTAGGCACAAGGTGTAAACTTGACTAGATCATGTCTAGCTGATCATGTCTAGCTGAGGTTGAAGCTCATTAGTAAATCAGAGCTGTGTCTTGTAATGAGCCAGGCTCCTGTGTCAGTTCTACACGATCAGGCGTATCCACCATGTGTTAGACTTTGTGGGGAAACATTGAGAGTGACTAATACAGTAGCTGTATCGCTGTCCTCCAGAGTGTTTTCCTGGCATGGCTCATAAGTGGCTACTGCAGCCAAGTGTGATAAACAATGCTACTGTCTAAGGCCTCATTCACTCATCTGTATTTTTACATCAGTGTTTGTATGTCAAAGCCAGTAGTGGAACTTACAGAAAAAAATGATAATTGAAAGATTGACGCCTGTTCTGTGCTTTGAAGACACTCTTAGTTTTGGTAAACAAATACTGATGAAATACAGATCAAAAATACTGACATGTAAATGTGGCGTAAAAATGAGTCTTGAAGGTGTAGCTTTGGCTATGTGCTGTTGGTATATATTGTCTGCCCTGCAAGTAGGCACATGGCTCTTCAGACACATATTTAAACACTCTCAGTTGAAGTTTCTAACAAAGAAGACTCAGCACTAGGGATGAGCGAACTGCTCGGTAAGCCTAATGAGCATTTTGATGCTCGGGTGTTGGGTATTCGTTTACAGAGTATACAGGGGCGTGCTAACATACTATTCAACACCCACTGGCTAGCGTCTTCAGTGGTGACCAGTGTACTGGTGTCCGTTGTCACCGCTTTAGAACGCCGTGCAGTGCACATGATCAGAAGTCACCGCACTTCCGGTCATGCGCACTATGAAGTCGAGTGTACGCGTCCCAGCTTCAGAGCAGTCTAGTGAGCATGACCATAAGTGCCGAGGACTTTTGATAATGTGCATTGCCCGGCATTCTGATGCAGTGACAACGGGACACAGGTAAACTCATCACCGTTGATGACGCTAGGCATTGGGCATTGAATAGTAGAATGAGAGCAGGAACTAACACCTTTGCGCCCTATGCTCATTAGCATATCATAAAGGATCTTCAGAAATACCTTTTCTAAAGATCTCTTTATGTATGCTACTAGATGCTGGTACTGTTAGGCAGGGATTCGCAATATGCACCCAGAACTGCTCGTGGTTCTCGTTTAATATTGCACCTGACAGGTTTCCTTTAAAGGGAATTGTCACTAGGTCATACTGCAGCATCGCTCTGATCAGTGAAACTGCAGTGTTCCTGTGAGTGCAAGCACTCTGTAGGCTCTCACAGGAAGTGAGTCATGGTAGCGTCAGGGGTTATCAGCTGAGCCTACCATGGCAACATAATGGAGCCCCGTGATTTTGTCACAGAGCCGCCGATGGCTGCGAAGAACAGCGCGATCCTTGCTGCGGTCATTTAAATTGTGCTGTCAGATTTTGATAGCGCGATCTAAGTGATTAGCAGGTGTGGGTGGATCTCTAATCCACCCGTGCCTGTTAGCCACACATGTCTGTTGATCGAATCAGCAGACAAGTTCAGAGATTACTATGGGCTCACCGCTGGAGCCCTTGGTAACTGGGAGGACATGACCTAAGACGTATATATATACGTCCAAGTTTGCGAAGGGGTTAATCTTTAAGATTTGTTTACATATTGCAGTATATCACCCAAAAAAAAAGAAATCAAAGCAGAACTGATTAATTATATGCCTAACATGTGCAATGATAACAACAATGTTTATGGTGCTATCAAAATTGCACGTGTACTTGTTATACAATGCCTGGAAAAAAATTATGGAATCACCTGGCTCTGAGAATGTTCATTCATTCAGTTGTTTACTTTTGTTTAAACAAAACAGATCACAGACATGGCACAAAACTAAAGTAATTTCAAATACCAACTTTCCAGCTTTAAGAAACACTAAAAAAAATCATGAAAACATAATGTGCTAGCCAGTAACGGTTACTTTTCAAGACCAAAATGGGGGGAAAATTATGGAATCACTCAATTATGAGGAAAAAATTATGAAATCACCCTGTAAATTTTCATTCCCAAAACTAACACCTGCATCAAATAAGATCTGCTCCAGCCTGCAAAGCTGATCTGGCAACAGCAATCAGAAAAAGTTGGAGCCATATTGATGAAGAGTACTTTGTCACTCATTAAGTCCATGCCTCAGAGACTGCAAGCTGCTATAAAAGCCAGAGGTGATGCAAGAAAATACTAGTGATGTATTGGAGTGCTCTTTTTTATGTTTGTTTGTTTTTCATGATTCCATAATGTTTTCCTCATAATTGAGTGATTCCATAATTTTTCCCCGTTTGGTCTTGAAAAGTAACCGTTACTGGCTAGCACATTATGAATTCATGATTTTTTTTTTGTGCTTCAGCCAGAAAGTTGACATTTGAAATTACTTTAGTTTTGTGCCATGTCTGTGATCTGCTTTTTTTAAACAAAAGTAAACAACTGAATGAACATCCTCAGAGCCAGGTGATTCCATATTTTTTGCCAGGAGTTGTATATGTATACAGCTCTGTTAAAAATTAAGAGACCACTACAAAATGTTTAGTTTTTCTGATTTTTCTTTTTATAGGTATATTTTTGAGTAAAATGTAAATTGTTCTTTTATTCTATAAACTAGTGACAACATGTCTCCTAATTTCCAAGCAATACATTTTGTATGTATTTTCTGAAACTGAGAAATGGTCAAAAAATGCATTGCTTTCAGTCCTACAAATAATGCAAAGAAAATCAATATTTTGTGGAATAACCATGAGTTTTAATCATAGCTTTCATACTTCTTGGCCTGTTTTCCACCAGTCTTTCACACTGCTTTTGGGTGACCGTATGCCACTCCTGGTGCAAAAATTTAAGTAGTTTTTCTTTGTTTGAGGGCTTGTGACTATCCATCTTCCTCTTGATTACATAACAGAAGTTTTCAATGGGGTTCAGGTCTGGAGATTGGGCTGGCCATGACAGGGTTTTGATGTGGTGGTCCTTCATCCACACATTGATTGACCTAGCTGTGTGGCATGGCGCGGAAAAAAACAGTCCTCAGCATTGGGGAACATTGCCTGAGCAGAAGGAAGCAACTGTTTTTCTGGGAGAACCTTGTATTCAGCTTGATTCATACGTCCTTCCCAAAGTTTAATCTGCCCAATTTCTAGAGTAAGGTAATCTTCTCTGATGAGTCTAATTTTCAGGTTTGCCCAACATCTGGTCGTCTAATGTTTAGATGGAGACCTGGAGAGGTGTACAAGCCACAGTGTCTTGCACCCACTGTGAAATTTGGTGGAGGATCGGTGATGATCCTGGGATGCTTCAGCAAGGCTGGAATTGGGCAGATTAAACTTTGCAAAAGGATGTATGAATCAAGCTGCATACAATGTTATCCTGGAAAAACAGTAGTCAAGAGGAAGATGGATAGTCACAAGCCATCAAACAAAAAAAAAACTGCTTACGTTTTTGCACCAGGAGTGGCATAAGGTCACCCAAAAGCAGTGTGAAAGACTAGTGGAAAGTATACCAAGAAGCATGAAAGCTGTGATTAAAAATCATGGTTATTCCACAAAATATTGATTTCTGAACTCTTCCTTAGTTAAAACATTAGTATTGTTATTTCTAAATGATTATGAACTTGTTTTCTTTGCATTATTTGAGGTCTGAAAGCAATGCATCTTTTTGGTATATTGACCATTTCTCATTTTCAGAAAATAAATACGAAATGTATTTCTTGGAAATTCGGAGATGTTCTTGTCAGTACTATGTAGAATAAGACAACAATTTACATTTTACTCAAAAATATACCTATAAAGAGAAAAATCCGAAAAACTGACAATTTTGCAGTGGTGTCCTACTTTTTGCCAGAGCTGTATATATACGGAGTATATATACAGTATATATATATAAATATATATATATATATAATATATATATATATATATTATATATATATATATATATATATATATATATATATATATATATAGTTGAATTATTTCTCTTATGAGCGATCAACATCTGCATAAATAAAATTGCTGAGATTCTTAGCCAGAAAAGTAGGTGTTAAGTGAGTGCCATATATATTTTGTTTCTCGCCTAGCATCCGTATGTCATGCGAGTGCTATGTGAGTGTGCGTTTCTTTTCTAGCCAAGAAAAAACTTGCACTCGCATGACATATGGAGGCTAGGCGAGGAAAAAAAATACACTCTCATAGCACCCGCATGACATACAGATGCTAGGTGAGGAAAAAACACATGACACTTGACTGACACTGACCAGTTTTTCTGGCTGAAAAATTACAATCTCAGCATTTTTATAGATACTCAGATGTGATCACACCATAAATTTTTAAAATGACAATTTTAGACGCTTGTGTATCAGACGGAAATATATCGCCTTGCCATGGGTCTCTTCTTGACCTGAACTTCACTGTCTCTTATATGCCTATCAGGCTGTCCAGTTTCGGTCAGGAGACTCACGGTGAGTCCATACATCAGAGTCTGTACTCAAACCGAGATATACAAATATCTTACTTCAACTTTACTATGTGTTTAATATTGCACATGTTATGGTCGGTAGCATACACACACATACACACACACATACACACACCCATTGCAACTTAAGTTTATTTGCAAAATCTACAAACTTTCCCCTGTTCGCAATAAAATAATCAAATACAAACAATTTAAATAACTCAACACAACTAAAATGACAAGTGTTTCTCCACATTCAACACAAAATGTCACTTTTAATATCTACTGCTGTCTCATAATTATTCAACCACCTGAATAACATCCCTCATAAGAGTTCACATTTGCAAATTAGATATTGTTTCAAGTCAACCTGATGTAAGCAATCAAGGGATTAATTATTCGAATCAGTTGTGCTTAAAATAAATCCTTTCCAATAAAAGAACTGTGACATTCATTTTATTCATGTTAGAAATATGACTGAGTCAAAAAATTGGTCCAAAAAGTTAAGAGGTGATTACCTTGCACAAAGAAGGACAACGATACAAAAATAGAGCAAAGACATTAAATGTTCCTAGAGAAACATTAGGATGTGTAGTTCACAAGTTCAAAGTTAAAGGAACATTGGCTATACAGATCTGAATGTGACAGCAAAGGAAACTATCACCAGCTGCCACTAGATTCCTGAAGGAGCAAAACCCTTGAGTGACTGCAAAATACCTGCAGCAAGATTTGGTGGCAGCAGACACTAAGGCGGGCTTTACACGCGGCGACACCGCTAGCCCCCATCGTACATGAGATATATGGTGTTTGCTGCCGTAGCGAACATTATCGCTACGGCAGCTTCACACGCACATACCTGGTCGGCGACGTCGCTGTGACTGCCGAACAATATCTCCTTCAAGGGGGAGGTGCGTTCGGCATCACAGCGATGTCACCGCGACTGACCAAAGTATATAGGTTTGTTGGCTTCACCCAAATACATCATCTGGGACACATGCTAGCCAGCCCACCCACCAAGCTACACAGCCTTAGGCGGGCTTTACATGCTGCGACATCGCTAGCAATTGCTAGCGATGTCGAGTGCTATAGCACCCGCCCCCGTCGCACATGCGATATGTGTTGATCGCTGCCGTAGCGAACATTATCGCTTCGGCAGCTTCACACGCACATACCTGGTCGGCAACGTCGCTGTGACCGCCGAACAATATCTCCTTCAAGGGGGAGGTGCGTTCGGCGTCACAGCGATGTCACCGCGATGTCACCAAACGGCCGGCCAATAGCAGCGGAGGGGCGGAGATGAGCGGGACATAACATCCCGCCCACCTCCTTCCTTCCGCATAGCTGGTGGATGCAGGTAAGGAGATGTTTATCGTTCCTGCGGCTTCACACACAGCGATGTGTGGTGCTGCAGGAACGACAAACAACATCGTATCTGCAGCAGGAGCGACATTATGAAAATGAACGACGTGACACAAATCAGCAATTTTTGTCACTTTTGCGCTCGTTCATCATCTGACATCTGACACATTGCGATGTCGCTACCGGCGCCGGATGTTCGTCACTAACGACGTGACCCTGACGATATATCAGTAGCGATGTCACAACGTGTAAGGCCCCCCTAAGGCACACACTATACGATCAAAGTCTCAAACCTGACACTCCAAAAACTCCACCTCTGACCCAAAGCAAAAGAAAAATTGGTTACAATAAACTCAACCCATATAAATAAGTCATAGAAATTTTGGAATTCTGTTATATGGGGTAATTAAACTGCAACTTTTGGGGCCTATGGATAACATTTTATCTGGAGGAAGAATGAGTCGTATATTGAACAGAACACCCTACCTACAGTATAGCATAATGGTAGTTTAGTTATGTTATGGGTCTGTTTTGCTTCTGGCACAGGATACCTGCAGAGCGTGGAGGACAAGATGGATTCAATCAAGTATCAGGAAATCTCTGTAGAAAACGTCATGACTTCTATGAGGAAGCTGAAGCTTTCAGTCATTGGACCTCCCAACAGGTCAATAATCCCAAACATACCTCAAAGTCTCCCCAAGGTTTGATATCAGAAAAAGTCCTGGAAGATTCTGGAGTGTCGTCACAATCACCTGACTTGAACCCCATAGAGTGTTTTTGTGGGACTTAAAAACAAACTCCAAACTACTAGTGAACTTGAGGCCATTGCCCATGAGGAATGGACTAAGATTCCCCAGGAACGCTGCTAGAAACTACTGTCTGGCTATGCATTACTCTTGCAGTAGGTAATTGCAGCCTCGGCTCTACTAAGTACTAAAGATGCTTTTCATGAAGCAATTGAATATTATTTATTTTTATACTTTAATCAAGAACCAAGTTTGAACAAGTTAATATGTCAGCGAATTCCAGTTATTATCAATCGCATTCTGTTTAATAACTGTATATATCTATAATAAGATATTCTGAGACATACTTGAGCTTTGGATATTACTCAAGTCCTGTGCACCAAAAGTAGAGTTGAGGTATAATTTATAGGTGCTCTATACAAATGAAAGATACAGTATCTTCTTGACCTTGGACATGTTTATGGAAAGTGTTGAAGGACACAAGAGAAACTATTGCAGCAGAAAGCAAAATGAAGTATGGTACCACCTGCTATGTTTGTTTCAAATACATTTATGTTTCATCTGGTATGAGCCCAGCTATCACTCCAAAACATAGATTGCCTCCACTTACATGACTTTAGTTGTCTGGAATTTAGAACGTGTTCTGGGACTTAACTCACAGGTTACATACACAACTGTACATCCTAATTATTAATTATTCTCATTCAGTGTTGTTCTTAATGTGTAAAATATTACTATAGGTATTCTACATTGTATTCCAAATATTGAATATATCCTATTACGAAGTTCTGAATTAAAGAGGGTTTTCATCTTTCATCTTTTTATCGATCTGGCTTCAACTAGATAAACGAAAATTAGGATTTGCCATCCCTCACTGCTTCAGCGGTGGTTCTCTGCTAGTCCGGGTATTTGTTGACATGCCTGCATTGGTGATATAAAAACTACAGCATGAGACTGCTGTAGTCAATCACTGGACTCAGCTGTCTCATACCTTTTACAGCGCCATGACTGTTGAGCCCTGTGATTGGCTGCAGAGTGATGGGTGGTTCTGACGTCACCGCTATCCCATGTGAACAAAGCTTAAGGCAGTAGCATGGCAGTTTGTAATAGATGGTGCCCTGCTCTAAAAAAGGACACCTCTCATTCTGTAGCACTAGCATCCATCACATAGACAGCCCATTATTTTTTATCTGAACTTAATGCTTCAATTTCCCTGCAGTAGCACTATAAATTAGCAGATAGGAATATGGTGGATTGGTTAGTATTGTATCAGTAGAAAGGTGCCCTATGATTACCGGTATCTTATTGTCTGAGGGCACGTTCAACAAAAGGTTGAAGACTCTATTAGGCATTGAAACAAGGCAGGATGGGTGAATGGATGCATGTAGTTAAAAAATTCAGTGCCATTATTTAATTAGTTTCTTCACTTGATGTTTTAAAGAGTAATCTAAAAATAACATTAATAATTTAATTTATATAGCACCAACATATACCGCAGTACTTTACAATTTAGTGGAGACTTATACAGACAATAAAGACAATACAGAGTAACACATAGGTCAAAAAGTGATGTGTTTGATTTAAAGAGAATTTTAAATCCAATCAAATTTTGATGTGACCACCTTTTCACCTTCGAAACTGTACAAATGGATCAATTCTTCTATGTACACTTGCTCACGGTTTTTAAAGGAACTCACCATGGAGGATGTTCCAAACATGTTACAGAACTAACCATAGCTCTATCTGTCAATGTAGACTTCTATCTCTTCATGTAATCCCATACAGACTCAATGGTGTTGAGATCAGCGCTCTGTGGGGGTCATACCATCACTTCCAGGACTCCTTGTTCTTATATACACTGAAAATAGTTCTTGGTGACATTGTTTGTATATTTGGGGTCGTTGTCCTGCTTCAGAATAAATTTGGAACCAATCAGACACCTAATTGAGGTATTGTTTGAAAGATACAAGTATCTGCCTGTATTTCTCAGTTCAGCATTGAAGACACCATTAATCTTGACTAAATTTCCAACTCCATTTACTGAAATGCAGCCCTAAACGTGAATGAATTTTCACCATGCTTAACTGTTGCATTCAGACATTCATTATTATACAACTCTCCAGCACTTTACTTAGCGCTGCTTCAAATGATCTTGAAAATTACATCTTAAAACCAAAGTCCACTTTGAAAACTTTGCCTGGGAGAGACCTTGCTGATGAAGTATAACTACCCTATGTTCTGTTTCTGTGCAGTCTTGCCATAGGGTATAACCTGAAACACAACCTCACCCTTGTATCAGAGTGTTGCTGTTCCTTAATCACTTTTAAAGGGAACCTGTCATCAGAAATTTGGCTTTCAACCTAAATGTTTCCCCCTCTGCAGCTCGTGGGCTGCATTCTAGTAAGGTTTCTATACTTTTTGTGCCCCCTTTTAAACCAAAATAAATACTTTATAAAACTGTACCTTTTGGTTTGAAAATCTTGTAAATCGTCCATGGGGGCGGGCCGTGTGGCGTCCGTTGCTGTATCTTACGCCGTCCCCCATGCTCCAAATCATCCCTCAGGACGCCGCCCACTGCGCCCGAGGTCCCGTGCACGCCAGGACACCTGGTGACGTGGTCGCACGCCCGAGAGTATGGGCGGCGCTGTGATTGCATCGCAAGTGCGCGCCCATACTCTCGTGGGCGCGCTCTCCCCTTTGTACGTCGCTCAGATCCTCTCCGCTTCTCCTGTAGTGGCCTGCCCCACTCCTCCCATCTATTTCCTGCTGCAGGGTACGATGGGAAGGAGGTGACGTCGGGCCGGCGCAGAACGCTGGAGGCAGTGGGGAAAGGGCAGGCACGAGAGTATGGGCGGGCACTTGCGATGCAATCACAGCGCCGCCCATACTCTCGTGCCTGCGACCACGAGGGATGATTTGGAAGGAGCCCACACAATAGTTAGTTGTTCTCCAGCAGGAGAGGAAAGGAGCAGACGTGTCTTACTGGTGCTCTGGTGGTACACAAGAGTTCATGTGGTTGCCGAGGGGAGAGCTTCATTGCTCCCTCGTAACCAGCGCCACGCAGGGTGCAGGACGCTAGGGAAGATCACACTTCAAGTTGGTTTTCCTAAATCTGCCGGGACGGGGAGGTTTCAAGCTTACCTGGCCACAAAGAGCCCGAAAGCACCATGCCAGATAGGATCTGGGGCCTTGGACAGCACCAGGCCACATTGAGGAGCCACGGTACCTGCAAATAGGGACAAGATTACTACTCGAGACAAACTGGGGTTCCCAAGTAGCTTTAAGCCACACGGATCCAACATACACGGCGCTAGGAGGAAAGGACTCACCGAGCACCAAATCGGACTGACCTCTGAAGAGATTCCGATTCGACGGAGCCCATCACAGCGAGTGACCAGTACTACCTTGGCGAGCGGCACAGTACAAAGAGTGCACCTGTAACTGCAGCATTTGACTTGGACTCTTATTATCAGCACCGCCGCCCTCCACTTCTGCGCTCAAACGCCATCACTACTCCCCTCATCATCCTCCCCATGGCCTGCTCCACCTGTGGGGAGCGACACGATCTCTGCTGCTACCACCATCTGCCCTGGACAACGACAGCAGCATACTGAATCCCTGGCCACATACCACAGGTGGTGTCATGACATTCATGCATTACTACCCCCATCATCTTCCCTCCTTATTGGTGTACACCTCGGGGCATGAAGGCGGGCAGGCCACCGCGACATCCCAGATCATCACACCAGCCCGGTGATGAGTAAAGCAGGTACGAGACCAGGTGCCTGACTACCCACTGGTTGCTACACAAACACCACCCTTCTTGTTTGCAGTCCACAGTGGTGTTTTTTTTTAACAATTTGGCTATAAAATCCTACTCCTCGCAGTTTTCTCTTGACAGTTGATGATCACAGTAGGATTCTGGCTGGTCTCCCCGAGATCAGTGATTGTTTTGTCTTGCTTGTCTAGTAGGCATTGCTCCCACCTAGCCAGAATCCTACTCCACACTGATGAGGGGCAATACCCCGAAACAGCTGTCTGTGGATGGATACCTGGCCTTGGTATTTCCCTTGTCATATCTTTAAACTCGTCAAAGAGTTGGATATTAACTAAAAGGGCCACTCAATATGGTGGTTATGATGGTCTCCTTAAAAAGAGCCACTCTTTGGCTAGGTCCTTCCCGGAGGGATATCTGGCTATTTTCTGTGTCGAGACTCCTAACAGATGCTCCATGGCCCTTTTTTTATTTGCATACTTCCCAGGGGGCAATGCACCTAGGATTTCACTGTGTTGAGCGCCTTTGCTGGCTGCCGGCATTGTTTTATCTGGCTGGTCTCCCCGAGATCAGTGATTGTTTTGTCTTGCAAGACTTTTGTATACACATTTTAGGTAACTTTGTGATGGAGCTGTTTGAGGTAGTGCCAAGGGGTGTAAAGCTGTCATCAGAATATAGGGGGTACTTTGAGGAATGTACTGCAAGGCTAAGTTAACACATATTCTGGTTTGTTTCAAAAATGTTTCATTACTGCTCCTTTCCATGTGTGCTCCCTCGTGGTTTTGCTGGCCTCACTCTAAGGGGTACTTTGCACGTTGCGACATCGCTAGCATCGGCTAGCGATGCCGAGCGCGATAGCACCCGCCCCCGTCGCACATGCGATATCTTGTGATGGCTACCGTAGCGAACATTATTGATACCGCAGCTTCACACGCACTTACCTGCCCTGCCGTGGTAAGTGGCAGGTGGCCAAAAGAAGTGGAAGGGCGGAGATGAGCAGGACGTAAACATCCCGCCCACCTCCTTCCTTCCACATAGCCGGTGGAGGCAGGTAAGGAGATGTTCCTCGCTCCTGCGGCTTCACACACAGCGATGTGTGCTGCCGCAGGAACGAGGAACAACATCGTATCTCCTATTGGTGCAACATTATGAAAATGACCGACGCTACACAGATCACCAAGTTTCGCCGCTTTTGCGATCGTTTATCGGCGCATCTAGGCCTTACACTTTGCGACATCATTACCGGCGCCGGATGTGCGTCACTTTTGATTTGACCCCGACGATATCGCAGTAGCGATGTCGCAACGTGCAAAGTACCCCTAAATCTACAATGTACACATTCCAAATATACCAAGGAAAACCATTGTATGAGCAACCATGCCAAATTTACTGAATATACAGTATGTAGACAGTATATTACAAAAGTGACACTTTTATACAAAGTAAAGTGTGCAGCTTGTATAACAGTGTAAATTTGGTGTGCCCTAGAAATAACTCAACACAGTCATTAATGTATAATCTGATGGCAACAAAAGTGAGTACACTCCTAAGTGAAAAAGGCCAAATTGCACCCAAAGTGTCAACATTTTGTGTAACTACTAGTGATGAGTACCACGCTCGGGTGATTGGTACTTGTAACAAGCATTTTGATATTCGGGTGGTCAGTTTTCGTCTGCCGAGTATAATGGAAGTGAATAGGTAACACAAACATTTTTCCAGAAAATCGTCAGGAAAAAATGCTAGAGCTCCCCTTTAACTGCCATTATACTCTGTAAATGAGTACCCGAGCATCAAAATGCTTGTTACAAGTAGTGCTTGGTCATCACTAGTGGCCACCATTATTTTAAAGCATTGCCTTAACTCTCTTGGGCATGGAGTTCACTAAAGCTTCACAGGTTGCAACTGGAATCCTCTTCCATTCCTACATGACGACATCAGGGAGCTAGTGGATGTTAGAAACCTTGCGATCCTCCACCTTCCATTTGAGGATGTTCCACAGCTGCTCAATAGGATTTTAGTCTGGAGACATGCTTGGCCTCAGTTTCTTTAGCAAGGCAGTGGTTGTCTTGGAGGTGTGTTTGGTGTCATTATTTTCTTGGAATACTGCCTTGCGGCCTAGCTTCTAAAGAGAGTGGATAATGCTCTGCAGTATGTCAGTGTTGGCATTCATGGGTCCGTCAATGAACTGTAGCTGCCCACACCTGGCAGCACTTATGCAGCTCCAAATCATGATGCTCCCACCACCATGATTCCCTGTAGGCAATACTTGCTTGTCTTTGTACTCCTCACCTGGTTGACGCCACACACAGTTGACACCATCTGAACCAAATAGGTTTATCTCAATCTCGTCAGACCACAGGGCATCTGTCACGCATGTGGGTGTAGACCCACTGAAGCACAGACTGGGCTTACCTTGCAGGGGCGTTTCTAAGTGCCTACCAGGTATTCACCAGCGAGTCTGATGGTGAAGTTGGATTTGGATGCTGATAGACATGAGATACAAGTCCAGGGCAGTTCACAAGCTGCAGCAGCTGACCACAGGGGTAAGGGACACAGGTACACAGCTCAGGATAATAGATAGGACTTTATCAGACAGAACAGCTGGTTCAGACAAGTTGGGTTCAGGAACAGACTCGGGTACTAGCCGGACCATGGGTTCAGGTTCTTGGGCAGGATCGAGATACAGGTATGGGAAGACAGCACAGGTTCAGGTGTAGGCAGAAAGGTACTGGCTTTGGGTACAGGTCAGGATACAGGTTCAGAGACCTGACAGCAAACTAGCAGGTACATGACTAACTAGAAACAATGTGTTCAGGTACTTCTCAGGATGAGAAGGTGCCTTAAATATGTAGTACCTCCCAGCAATAGGCTGGGGTCATTTTTGGATTGCACATGCTGCCCCTTTAGGAATCGGGAATATGCATGCGCATGACCTTAAGGCATTGCCTGGAGACCTGCACAACATGCGTGCAGGCCTTGGGAGCAGGTGACCGCAGTGAGTGAAGGCACAAATGGGGGGAGAAACTGCAGGACATCTGTGGTGGTGAGTATGTCAGAGTTACTACGGGGAGGCCCGTGTTGCAATATGGTTCCAGTAATCAACTGACTTTTTTTGCTTGGCTTCAGCAAACTGATTGCTGGCTTTCTTGTGCATAATTTTTAGAACAGGTTTCTTTAGGAGGCGACAACCATGCAGTCCAATTTGATGCAGTGTGTGGCATACAGTTAGGTCCAGAAATATTTGGACAGTGACACAATTTTCGCGAGTTGGGCTCTGCATGCCACCACATTGGATTTGAAATGAAACCTCTACAACAGAATTCAAGTGCAGATTGTAACGTTTAATTTTAAGGTTTGAACAAAAATATCTGATAGAAATTGTAGGAATTGTACACATTTCTTTACAAACACTCCACATTTTAGGAGGTCAAAAGTAATTGGACAAATAAACCAAACCCAAACAAAATATTTTTATTTTCAATATTTTGTTGCGAATCCTTTGGAGGCAATCACTGCCTTAAATCTGGAACCCATGGACATCACCAAACGCTGGGTTTCCTCCTTCTTAATGCTTTGCCAGGCCTTTACAGCCGCAGCCTTCAGGTCTTGCTTGTTTGTGGGTCTTTCCGTCTTAAGTCTGGATTTGAGCAAGTGAAATGCATGCTCAATTGGTTAAGATCTGGTGATTGACTTGGCCATTGCAGAATGTTCCACTTTTTTGCACTCATGAACTCCTGGGTAGCTTTGGCTGTATGCTTGGGGTCATTGTCCATCTGTACTATGAAGCGCCGTCCGATCAACTTTGCGGCATTTGGCTGAATCTGGGCTGAAAGTATATCCCGGTACACTTCAGAATTCATCCGGCTACTCTTGTCTGCTGTTATGTCATCAATAAACCCAAGTGACCCAGTGCCATTGAAAGCCATGCATGCCCATGCCATCACGTTGCCTCCACCATGTTTTACAGAGGATGTGGTGTGCCTTGGATCATGTGCCGTTCCCTTTCTTCTCCAAACTTTTTTCTTCCCATCATTCTGGTACAGGTTGATCTTGGTCTCATCTGTCCATAGAATACTTTTCCAGAACTGAGCTGGCTTCATGAGGTGTTTTTCAGCAAATTTAACTCTGGCCTGTCTATTTTTGGAATTGATGAATGGTTTGCATCTAGATGTGAACCCTTTGTATTTACTTTCATGGAGTCTTCTCTTTACTGTTGACTTAGAGACAGATACACCTACTTCACTGAGAGTGTTCTGGACTTCAGTTGATGTTGTGAACGGGTTCTTCTTCACCAAAGAAAGTATGCGGCGATCATCCACCACTGTTGTCATCCGTGGACGCCCAGGCCTTTTTGAGTTCCCAAGCTCACCAGTCAATTCCTTTTTTCTCAGAATGTACCCGACTGTTGATTTTGCTACTCCAAGCATGTCTGCTATCTCTCTGATGGATTTTTTCTTTTTTTTCAGCCTCAGGATGTTCTGCTTCACCTCAATTGAGAGTTCCTTAGACCGCATGTTGTCTGGTCACAGCAACAGCTTCCAAATGCAAAACCACATACCTGTAATCAACCCCAGACCTTTTAACTACTTCATTGTTTACAGGTTAACGAGGGAGACGCCTTCAGAGTTAATTGCAGCCCTTAGAGTCCCTTGTCCAATTACTTTTGGTCCCTTGAAAAAGAGGAGGCTATGCATTACAGAGCTATGATTCCTAAACCCTTTCTCCGATTTGATGTGAAAACTCTCATATTGCAGCTGGGAGTGTGCACTTTCAGCCCATATTATATATATAATTGTATTTCTGAACATGTTTTTGTAAACAGCTAAAATAACAAAACTTGTGTCACTGTCCAAATATTTCTGGACCTAACTGTATGATCTGAGCACTTACAGGCACACCCTCCATCCCTTTAATCTCTGCAGCAATGCTGACAGCACTCATATGTCTATTTTGTAAAGACAGCCTCTGGACATGACGCTCAGCAAGTACACTCATGTTCTTTAATTGACCATGGCGAGGCCTTTTCTGTCTTGTTAAATGCTGCATGGTCTTGGCCACCATGTTGATGCTCAATTTCAGGGTGTTGGCAATCTTATTATAGGCTAGGCCATATATATGTACAGCAACAATTCTCTTTTTCAGATCCTCAGAGAATTGTTTGCCATGTGGTGCCATTTTGAACTTCCAGTCACCTGCTGCCCATTCACACCTTAGACATTGTAACAGTAATGAGTCACATGATGTCACACAGAGGTTTTTACAAACATAGCCAACTTCAGGATCTGTTCAGACTACAGATTCTGACACTCTGCCTGATAACTTCTCTGATGTCTGATCAGCGCAGGCAGACTCAGGCATCGACCAACAGATTAGTAGTTCATAGGCAGGCTAGCAATAGTTTCTCTCTGCTGGTCTACATTTTAGTCTCCTTTGATCACATGTTGTGCAGGAGCCAATCATATCTGCTCCCCTCCTATATATAATGGATAGATCTTTCCTTCTATTCCAGCTATAGTCTATCTAAGCTGGTCTGGTGAGGTGTTGTGATCCAGACTAATTGGGGGTTGTATTACTTGTTGCTGTGTGCTGCTTTGGAGTTAACCCTTGTTGTCTTTTTGTTGCTACCTTCCTGCTCTTGTTTTCCTCCTGCCTCTCTCATTATTTGTTCCTGTAAAGTTGCAGTGTGTCAGAGTTTTGGTTTTCCCCTGCCTGTGTTTATATATATGATCCCATCTCACTCCTGCTCATTCCTTCCCTGGTGGAAGGTGGGAATCAGATTAGTTCTTGTCTGGAGCACAGCCAGGAACAAAACTCAGGCATCTCCACCATTAGGGGTAACCCTCAGGTTAGGGTTAGCCTAGAGACCCTTAAGGGGGCTTTACACGGTAGCGATATTGCTAGCAATTTGTAGCGATAGCGAGCGTGTAAGTACCCGCCCCCGTCGCGCATGCGATTGTTTGTGATCGCTGCCGTAGCGAACATTATCGCTACGGCAGCGTCACACATACTTACCTGGTCGGCGGCGTCGCTGTGACTGCCGAACAATCCCTCCTTTAAGGGGGAGGGACGTTCGGCATCACAGCGACGTCACCGCAACGTCACTAAGCGGCCGGCCAATCAAAGCGAAGGGGCGGAGATGAGCAGGACGTAACATCCCGCCCACCTCCTTCCTTCCGCATTGTGGCAGGCGGCAGGTAAGGAGACGTTTCTCGCTCCTGCGGTGTCACACATAGCGATGTGTGCTGCCGCATGAGCGATGAACCACCTGGATAAACAACCCTTACTGATTTTTGAGTTTGGGATGACCTCTCCATGGTGAACGATTTTCACCATTTTTGAGGTCGCTTAAGGTCGCTGGTCAGTGTCACATGCTGCGATATCGTTAATGACGCCGGTTGTGTGTCACTAACAACTTGACCCCGACGACAAACCATTAACGATATCGTAGCGTGTAAAGCCCCCTTTAGTCCTTCACTTAACTACAGTCACTTCATGACACATGACACTGGGGAAGGAAAATGGCTAATTGAGCACAATATGATCATTTTTACTGAGGGTTGTACTCACTTTTGCTACCAGAAGTTTAGGCATTAATGGCTGTGTGTTGAATTATTTAAATGGCACACCAAATTTACACTGTTATGCAAGCTGTACATTGATTACTTGATATTGTATCAAAGTGTCATCTTCAGTATTGTCCCATGAAAAGAGATCAAATATTTTCAGAAATGTGAGGGGTGTACTCACTTTTGTGACATACTGTACATTATATACACATTATATATTCAGTAAAGTCATGGACTAGTAGACATCACAGGATCTGTGGACATGTTGATGATATGCAAATTATGAGAAAGTGGAAGCAAATTTTTCAAGACATCTTCATTTATTTAGTGTCTATATAACTCCACGTCATTCACGATCTCTTTACCTCTAGCAATCTATCCTTTCTGGGCCTCACCGAAACATGGCTGACACCTTCCAACACTGCCTCCCCTGCTTCACTGTGCTACGGTGGAGTTCACTTCACCCACACTCCTTGCCCTGGCAATAGACAGGGTGGAGGAGTGGGCCTCCTTCTTTCTAACAACTGCAGCTTCAACCCAATCCCACCTCTACCCGCCCTTGTCCTGCCTTCCTTTGAAGTGCACTCTGTCCGCATCTATTCTCCCGCCAACCTCCAAGTGGCCGTCATATACAGACCACCGGGCCCAACCACTGCCTTTATTGACCAGTTCTCTGCCTGGCTTCTACACTTTCTCTCTGCTGACATTCCCACTTTCATCATGAGTGACTTCAACATCCCCACTGACACCCGCCAGTCAGCAGCTTTCAAACTCCTCTCCCTCGCTTCATCTTTTGGTCTAACTCAGTGGTCCGCCTCTGCCACCCACAAAGATGTAAACACATTAGACCTTATCTTCACCCGTCTCTGCTCTCTATCTAACGTCACAACCTCCCCTCTCCCCTTATCTGACCACCATCTACTTACTTTTTCAGCCCTGTCCTCCTCACCTGCCCCCCCCTGTCCAGCACCTAGGACACCCCCGCAGAAACCTTGCACACATCAACACACACACCCTCTCTGATTCTATCCTACCTCTGTCCTCCATATCTTCACTCCACGACACAAACAGTGCTACCAGTTTTTACAACGCCACACTCACATCAGCCATTGATTCAGTCGCTCCCCTTGTACACGGCAGAGCGAGATGAATCAATAGACAGCCCTGGCACAACAGCCTCACTAAAAAACTACGGCAAGTGTCTAGGGATGCAGAGCGGCGCTGGAAGAAAACGCACTCCCAGGAAGACTTCACCACATTCAAAAATGCTATTCATACATTTCGCTTGGCCCTCACCTCCGCTAAACAGGATTACTTCAGAAACCTCATATCCTCTTTAACACACAACCCCAAACAGCTATTTAATACTTTTACCTCCCTCCTTCGTCTACCGCTGCCCCCTCCAACCTCCCTCATCTCTGCAGAAGAATTTGCTACACATTTCAAAGAAAATATCGACCAAACCAGACAAGTCTTTTCTGCTCAACCACCACAACCCCCTCGTATAATAGACCACTGCCCCTCCCCCATAAACTCCCTCCCCACCATCACCGAAGGAGAACTTGAGCATCTTCTCTCAAAAGCGCACCTCACAACCTGCGCACTTGACCCCATCCCATCCCACCTCCTCCCCAACCTCACTGCTATGCTTATTCCAGCCTTAACCCATCTCTTCAACCTATCTTTAACAACTGGTACCTTCCCTTCTGCCTTTAAACATGCAACAGTCACACCCATCCTAAAGAAACCTTCCCTTGACCCAACCTCTGCTGCCAGCTATCGCCCCATATCACTACTCCCATTCGCCTCAAAACTCCTGGAACAGCATGTCCATGCTGAACTTTCCTCCCACCTCTCCTCTAACTTTCTCTTTGACAACCTACAGTCTGGCTTCCGTCCACATCATTCCACTGAAACTGCCCTGACTAAAATCACAAATGACTTACTTACTGCCAAAGCTAACAAGCACTTCCTATACTCCTACTTCTAGACCTGTCCTCAGCCTTTGACACTGTCGACCACTCCCTGCTACTACAGATCCTCTCTTCCCTTGGTGTCAGAGACCTCGTCCTCTCTTGGATCTCTTCATACCTCTCCAACCGCACTTTTAGTGTCTCCCACTCCCACACAACCTCTTCATCCCGCCATCTCTCTGTTGACATCCCTCAAGGCTCTGTCCTGGGACCCTTACTCTTTTCCATCTATTCATTTGGCCTGGGACAACTCATAAAGTCCCACGGCTTCCAGTACCACCTATATGCCGATGACACTCATATCTACCTCTCTGGTCCAGATGTCACTTCTCTGCTGTCCAGAATCCTAGAGTGCCTATCGGCTATATCTTCCTTCTTTTCCTCTCGCTTCCTAAAGCTCAATGTGGCCAAAACTGAACTGATCATCTTTCCTCCATCTCACATACACCCTCTACCTGATCTACCTATTACAATAAATAACATCACGCTCTCCCCAGCACACAAAGTTCGGTGCCTCGGAGTGACCTTTGACTCTGCCTTGTCCTTCATACCACACATCCAATCCCTGACCACCTCCTGCCGTCTTCAACTCAAAAATATTTCCAGAATCCGCCCTTTCCTCAATTCCCAATCTACAAAAATGCTAGTGCATGCCCTCATAATCTCCCGCCTCGACTACTGCAACATCCTCCTCTGTGGTCTCCCTGCTTACACGTTCGCCCCTCTCCAGTCCATCCTTAATTCTGCTGCCCGAATGATCCACCTCTCTCCTCAATACCACCCTGCTTCTCCTCTCTGCAAATCCCTCCACTGGCTCCCAATCTTCCACCGTATCCAATTCAAATTACTAACACTGACCTACAAAGCCATCCATAATCTATCTCCTACGTATATCTCAGAACTAATTTCTCACTACTCTCCAAAACACAATCTCCGATCCTCCCAAGATCTCCTTCTCTCCTCCTCTCTCATTCGCTCCTCACGCAACCGACTCAAAGACTTCTCCAGAGCATCCCCAGTCTCCTGGAACTCGCTGCCTCAACATGTCAGACTATCTACTACACTTGCAAACTTCAAACAGAACTTGAAAACTCATCTAATCAGAAACGCCTAAAACCTTCAATGACCTCACTGCTTCACCACCACCGTGCGGAGCTGCCTCCCCACCACTGTGCTTAGCTGCCGCTCCACCACCGTGCGGAGCTGCTGCCCAACCTACACACCACCTACTGTCTCCTCCCCAAAATCCTATAGAATGTAAGCCCGCAAGGGTAGGGCCCTCTTCCCTCTGTACTAGTCTGTCTATCGTAACTTATATATGTATTCTGTATGTAACCCCCTTCTCATGTACAGCACCATGGAATCAATGGTGCTCTATAAATAAATAATAATAATAAATAGTGTCAAGTATGAGCACAATGTGCATAAATACTAACACTTACATGCCTTGGGATGCAATCAAAGGCTACCATGGTGCAGAACAATATAGCAATGTAGCTGGATTGAAGATCTATCCTCTTCAGTGCTGATTCACGCTTTTGTTTTGGATGCAGCATATCAGGAGATAGGTCTGGAGACCATGCAACAATGCCATGAAGAAAAGTTCACTAGGTAAGGTCACATTGGGTCTACTCCTGCTATTTTGGCATCGGGTAACATAATGTATGATAGCCATTCCCCTCTAGTTTTCATGCCAGGTACACTAACAGCTCAGTGTTACATTGATTTAATTGTGGAATTAGTGATTTGGCCCAGAAGCTGTTTTTCAACATTACAAAATACCAAGCTGTTAGTTGCATGCTCAAGTTTGAGCAGGCTGCATGGCCTAAACGTGTCACCATGGCCTGCAGTATCTGAACTTCTCTCTGTTTGTGCAAGTCTGGGAATGTCATTGGTCAGTAATTCCAAAGGGAGATGTCAGCAGTGGGTCTTGATGAGTTTTGTCCTCAAATGCATTCCGTATAGCAGAACATTCCTCAGACAACCATTGATAACCTCATTAAAAAACAAGCCAAGGAGTGTAAGTGAGTGTAAAAAGCCAAATGCAATAACCATCATTAGAAATGGCAATGGATAAGTTAAAAACAGATGCCATACTGTTCTGTGTCTGTTCATTTCCATAATTCCATGTCTTACTTTTTAATGTTGCAATTTCATTTTATATATATATATATATATATATATATATATATATATATATATATATATATACGTATAAATTCACAGACAAAAAATGGTCATATCATCAATGTGAGTTTATGTATACTTATCATCACTGTGATTTGGATATGATCAGTATCAGGATGTGATATTGATTAATAGCCTAACTAACGGTTAGTATACAACCACTGTTGGCTGAATTGATCAGCTAATGATCTCCCAAGCGATAAATGTATGTGATAATTTTTGAATCTGGCTAAATTGACATGGTGTCTGATTTGGGGGGCAGATTTAACTATATGTAATAATTACCAAGAACATCTCCCAGAATATTCTCTATAATATAACACAAAAAAACCCACCTTTTTCTGATGGTTTGCAAAAGAGGGGTGTGATACAAGTGATTATTTTAAAACAGCATTAGCACTTTCTAACTTTTTGTCTGTATGTAAATTTATAATCAGTAATTAAACAAGATTTTAGGGTGTATAAAAAGAGAGATTAGATCCCGTGATCCCAACATATTGGTATCCCTCTATAAATCACTTGTAAGGCCACATCTAGAATATGGAATTCAGTTTTGGGCTCCACATTTTAACCCCTTCACGACCGGCCGATTTTTCACTTTCCGTTTTTTTTTTCGCCATTCTTTTTCTGAGAGACGTAACTTTTTTATTTTTCAGTCAATATGGTCATGTGAGGGCTCATTTTTTGCGGAACGAGCTGTACTTTTAAATGAAACCATCAGTTTTACCATATAGTGTACTGGAAAACGGCAAAAAAATTCCAAATGCAGAAAAATTACAAAAAAAGTGCGATAGCACTATGGTTTTTGAGATATTTTATTCACTGTGTTCACTATATGGTAAAACTGATGTGCTGGTGTGATGCCTCAGGTCAGTGCGAGTTCGTAGACACCAAACATGTATAGGTTTACCTTTATATAAGGGGTTAAAAAAAAATCTGAAGTTTGTCCGAAAAAAGTGGTGCACGTTTTACGCCATATTCCGTGACCCATAGCGTTCTCATTTTTTGGGATCTATGGCTCAGTGATGGCTTATTTTTTGGGTCTCGAGCTGATGTTTTTAATGGTACCATTTTTGCGCAGATGCTACGTTTTGATCGCCTCTTATTGCATTTTGCGCAAAAGTTGTGGCGACAAAAAAAGTCGCTTTGGCGTTTGGAATTTTTTTGCCGCTACGCCGTATACTGATCAGATTAATTGATTTTATATTTTGATAGATCGGGCATTTCTGAACGCGGAAATGTGTGTATATTTTTTATTTTTTTAACCCTTTAATTTCCAATGGGGCGAATGGGGGGTGATTTGAACTTTTAGGTTTTTGGTTTTTTTTTAATTTTTTAAAACTTTTTTTTAACTTTTTTTTTTTGTTTTACTAGTCCCCCTAGGGGGCTATTGCGATCAGCAATCCAATCGCTCTGCAGTATCTGCTGATCACAGCTACAAGGCTGTAAACAGCAGATACGCTCTCTTTCTCTTTTGCTGTGCCGCTGGCAGTCAGGTAACTCGCGGCCACCGCTGGATCCAGCGGTGGCCGCGGGTAACCTTAGTGACAGCAGCTGATCGCGCTACTCATCTCATTAGCTGCATGGAGGTGACCGGAGCGGCGGTGTCTTCTGCTGCTCCTGTCAGCTCCATGCAGCAGAGCTGGAAGCGACGCTGGAGTCCGTGGATTACGCCGGACATGGAGGGTTTGTCGGGGTTAATAAATTGGTAATGAGGGAATTTGTTTGTGTTTTTTATTTCTAATAAAGGATTTTTTTCGGGTTTGTGTGTGTTTTTTTACAGTCACTTACAGATTAATCATGGAAGGTGTCTCATAGACGCCTGACATGATTAATCTAGGACTTATTGGCAGCTATGGGCTGCCAATAACTCCTTATTACCCCGATGTGACACCCGTGATGCCGGAGAAAAACGGACATGTTAGCGTAAGAAACACACGGACCCACGTAAGTACAGAACGGACACACGTTCCGTTCCAAAATACTTACGTGTGTCCAAACCATTAGGAATACAAAGGTCCACATCTGTACGTGTCTCCGGTACGTGAGAAAACTGTCAAACACGTACCGGAGGCACGAACGTGTGACAGAGGCCTTAAGTGGAGGTGATAAAAGATGAAAACAATGGTGAGTATGTATGTATGTATGGGTGTGTTCATATGATATTTTTTCATGTGTCTTTTGAGAGGGCCTGCTCTGTAAAAAGTACACAGAAAACACTTGAAAACCCTTTCCTATTCGTTTCTATTGAAGAACACGTTTGCTGCTCATATGTACAATCTTTTGATAATTTTTAACCATTTCAGGTTTTTAAAAAAGTCAAGCAGTTATAAGAAGAGTGGATAACTGTTTTGCTTTTTTTTTTTTCTTTAGCGTTTTGTAAGCATTTTTCCTTTCAAAAATCAGTAGTGTTTTATTAATTGCTTAATAGTTAAAAAGGTGAAAAAATACCCCATCCCTACAAGAAAAAAAAACACTTTAAAAATTAAAAAAGGGCAAAAAATGTTTTTTAAAAAATCATGATAACCAATGGAGATATTTTTCTCCTTAGGTCATCAGATTTTTTTTAAAAAACTTGATGACTGGTGATCCCTGACCTGACTCAACTGTACTTGGCACTGTGTTCATGCCTACTTGATTGCCTGAAAGTGTTTGTTTTTCTATGTTTATTAAAGATATATTGAACCTAAAAACCTGATGACCCAACTGATGACTAACCTGATGACACCAGTGTTTCCTAAAGCTGTTTCTATTTAAAAAACTTATTTTTAATCTACTAAAACAAATGTTGTATGAATATACCCTAACTAAACAGTTAAAATAAATAAATAGACGTAAAATTCCACCTTACAATAAACCATTATATTATTACAAAAAATGTAAAATTATGTAACTTTGATAAAAAGCCTTGAAAAAAACAATCTACTTATTTTATTCTATAAATTCTATTATGTGTAACTGTCAGTATAACACTAACGTAAAATACTTTTTTTTAACTGGAAAAAAATAGACAAATATAAATCTAAAAAATAAAAAAACTAATTCTTTAGCATCACTACCTTCATAATGGCTCGTCTTATAAAAGAATTAAATAATTTATCCCAAATGGTGAAAACCATAATAAAATTAAGGAAAAACAATTAAATTATTGCAACCTTTGTTCTACCTTCCAAAAGAAGGAATTAAAAAGGTATCAAAAATGGGATAAAACACCTCAAAATTGTACAAGTAAGAAGCTAGTTTCATCTCCCAAAAAACAGTCCATCACACAGGTCAGATGAAACAAAAATGAAAAAGTTATGACACTCAAAATATGGTGAAAAAGAAAAATGTATATACATTTATATAATGTATATACTGTACATTATATAAATTTTTGTGTAATTATTGTGGTTTTCTTACTTAAAAAAAGAACAAACATAACAGATTCTTAAATTCCCAAGTCCAAAGAGTAAAGTAATAATAAATTATTATTATTTTACTCTTGGCAAATCAGGAATTTAAGAATCTGTTATGTTTGTTCTTTTTTCAAGTAAAAAAACACAATAATTAGACAAAAATGTATCTGTTAAAAATCTGTTATGTAATAAGTTTCACCATTTCTGCAATGTTGTCTCAAGATCTTCCAGGGAGGTGAGTACAAGCTTTTCCTATTTTACTTGGGGGAGTTGGTATTTAAGTAGGGCTTGTCAAAGTAGTGGTCGTGATTGATTACATTTTAAAGAAATAAAAAACACTTGAAGAATTGCTTTTTGCCGATTCAAAAAAGCAAGTGGTGAGTAAAAAGTAAATGAGTTAATCAATAAGTGACATCAATCCCAAAATTAGTGGCAGTGTACACTTTTTGTTGCTTTCAAGTATATTTGTCACTACAGTTGTGTTGTGGTGATAACACCTATATAACATACTCTAGCTTCTGAAGCAGCAGTAGTTCATTTGTAGATTTGATTAATATATAACGATGGGTCATTACTACTGAACAGTTGATGCCTATTTTTAATTATTATACACTATGTAAAATACCAGCTTCAATAGTATTTATAACTGTAATGACCAACAGTGTTGGCACCCTTGAAATTGTTCCAGAAAGGGAAGTATTTCTCCCAGAAAATTATTGCAAATGCATGTTTTGTTATATATATGTTTATTTTCTTTGTACAAAAAAAAGAGAAATTGGACATAATTTCACACAAAACCCCAAAAATGGGCCGGACAAAATTGTTGCCACCTTTCTGAAATTGTGGGTAAGCAACTTTGTTTCAAGCATATGATGCTCGTTCAAACTCACCTGTGGCAAGTAACAGGTGTGGGCAATATGAAAATCACACCTGAATCCACATAAAAAGGGAGTAAGTTGACTCAATCTTTGCATTGTGTGTCTGTGTGTGCCACACTAAGGCATGGAGAACAGAAAGATGTGAAGAGAACTGTCTGAGGGCATAAAATTGTTGAAAACTGTAAACAATTACATGGTTACAAGTCCATCTCCAGACATCTTGGTGTTTCCTTGTTCACAGTGCACAACATAATCAAGAACAATTCATGGCACTGTAGAAAATTTCCCTGGATGTGGATGGCAGAGAAAAATTGATGAAAGGTTGCAACGCAAGATAGTCCAGATGGTGGCTTAGCAGCTCCAATTAAGTTCCCAAACAATTCAAGCTGTCTTGCAGGCTCAAGGCGTCAGTACGAACTATCCGTCGACATTTGAATGAAAAAAGACACTATGGCAGGAGACCCAGGAGGATCGTACTGCTGTCACAAAGACATAAAAAAAGTTAGAATGTACTTTGCCAAAATGTATGTGAGTATGCCAAAATCCTTCTGGGAAAGCATCTTGTGGACAGATAGATAGAGGATTTTGGTAAAGCACATCATTCTACTGTTTAATGAAAATAGATGGAGGCCAACAAAGAAAAGAACACAGTACCTACAGTCAAATATGGAGGTTCATAATCCAGTCAAAATATGGTTTGACCCAGAACAAATTCCAAGAAAGCATTTTATTATTTTTTTTTTTTACTATTATATGTGGGGAACAACATATTAAAAGTTTACCAAAAATTGATCACCACAAAGATCCTAACTATGACGTCATAAGACGATGACAGCCATCGCACTAAAAATAACGAATATTTCCCTATTTCAAAGCTGTAGCTGTAGGTTACAGAAGAGTTTGCATTTTTTATACTATATATTTTCATATAACAATTTTTATACAAAGTTTTATAGTAACTACATGGACAGGCGAGGTCATGACGTCATCAATGACGTCATGACATACATGTACATTTCTAGAAATTATAGAATTAATACACAGTACATTTTAAGACCTACTTCATCACTGAATAACTGTGTCAGGTCAATAGTCACTATTTTCATCATCAGACACTGCTTCCTCACTCATATTGTCACAATGCCCTTCTTGACATGGTCCGCATACCCGTGAACAGGTAAGTCCGTGTCTTTTGCTAGTGCACCGAAGTGTACTACAACCACAAGAACAATTGCAGTGAATTATTTTCAGAAGTGTTTCTGGCGCGGGTGAAGTATCCATCATCACTGGAACTAGACTGTTGTTCTGCAATTCCCATCCCGATTCAGTAGTGTCCATGGCCTCACCATTGTCCATCCAAAGCATCCCTTGGAGGTAACTCCAAAGGGCATGATACTTCATTGCAGAGGAGGTCAGTGGCAGTCGTTCAGGTGTAACAACGATTTTGGCTGAACCAACTTTTTTCCATTGAGTAGAATACCTCATTGCAGACAGATTATCTCCAGATTTGCCCCCGAACAATGCCACCATCGCTTTACACCCAGCATCTTCAATCTCAGCTATGTTTTTATAACCTTAATGTCATATACTGTTGCAGGACTCCCTTTATCCGAGTAGAAATAAAACTTGTTGCCATCACTGGTTGACACGTGATGAAGTAACAACACCAAAAGATCTGTATCTTCGCCAATGAGACTAGTACTTTTGTTGGATGACATTGACACTGCTGCCTTAACAGTCTCGACATCTGCATTCCCCTCTGATTGTATTACGTGGCAACCTCTGTCATTCATGCGCTGTGAAACGAGATTGATAAGAGACTGTTTGTTCTCCACATTCGAAAGGAAGTCCTCATTTTTCCCGACAAATCTCGTTCCTTCAGCAATGTTCACTTTCTTACTTGTTCGATTTTTGCGCCGTCGCTGATATGTTCTTAGTGTTTGGTCCTCCAATGTAACCATCAAATACTATCGTAGCCTTACCATAGTGCTTTACTGTGAAAGATGCATAGTCTTCAGCGATTGAACAATATGTCTTTCGTTCTGACCACTTCAGTCGATGGAGAAGAGATCCCCCGTCAAGAACATAATGTTCCACTTCTGGTACATCCTTGAGTACTGCGTCATCTGAACTCTGTTCTTTTATAGCAGCCATAAGTTGTGCTTTGGTTTGCGTAAGAGATGTTTTGCCTCAAAGAGGGATGGTTGGTATGGTGAAAGTTCATAGGCCATCACCTCATCAAGGGAAAGATCAGCAGTTTGAGACACCACAAGAAACCTTTGGAACAAAAGAGCGGGGTCTATTGTTTTGTCCTTAGCAACATCAATTGCCTCACTGGATGCCAGGGTCTTGGCTTTCATTTACCGCTTGTACTTAACTGAAAACAGTGATTGACCCTCCATTGTTTCCACTATTTCTCTGCCAATGGTGAACAGGTTATGGACATTCACATCCTTATTTGCATTGACACCGGTGATAATGTTGCGAAGAGAAACTTCATCAGAGAAAGGAGAAAAGGTCTCGAGTTTATCTGCAATTTTCTCCAGGTCTTCACAATCTCTTCTCGTCCTTGACGTTCTTGCCTCCTTGTGTTATTACCTATGACAAAGCTCTGGCAATTGAAACCCTGCATTGCATCACTGTAGGAAGAGGACACTGGCACAGACAGAGTCCACAAGGCCCTCTGATGTTCGGACATTCCACTTCCTTTGGTGAGCCCTCCTGCATGCAAGCCATTCATAAATCATTAAATAATAAATATAATAATAGTAGTAATTGTAAAAGAAATATGATAGACACTGAAAGGTGAGTCGCCTTTAACATTTTACAGCTTTGGTGGCCATATTCTTTGACGTCACATTTGGACGTCAAAGAATATGGACCCTATCTTGGTAAACTTTTAGTATGTTTTTCCCTACATGTAATACTACAAAAAAAAAAACAAAAAACGCTTTCTTGGAATTTGTTCAGGGTAAAGGATTTTTTTTTCGTATTTTGACTGGACTATCAAAGATGTTTTGGGGTTGTTTTGATTCCTCTGGCACTGGTTGCCTTGAAGGTGTGCAATGCATCATAAAATTTGAAGGTTATCTAAGTACCGTATTTTTTGTTTTATAAGATGCACCGGATTATAAAACGCACACCAAATTTAGAGATAACAAAAGGTAAAAAAATAAATTATGGGGTCCATTTTGTAATTCGATGGTGTCTTACTGGAGGGGGACGGCACCAGTGGTGGAGGGGGACGGCACCAGTGGTGGAGTGGGGGTCACAAGAGGCAGGGGAAGTGCTGGAGTATGACGATGCTGAGGGCGGTGCAGAGGGGGGCCCCAGATGCTCACTGCAGGAGCTGCCCTGTGCTTGGGCAGCCAGCGCTGCTCTGTGCAGGGGCAGGTGGTGCTGTTCTGTGCTAGAGCAGCCGGTGCTGCTCTGTGCTGGTGCTCGCTGTGGGCGGTGAGGCACTGGCCATTCTGAAGATGTCGGCAGTGCGGGCTTCAAGAAATGGCAGCAGGAGTTGGGACGTGCGCAGATGGGAGCTTGAGGTGAGAGTTCCATCTGAGCATGCGCCGACTATGGGTGCCATTATTTGAAGCTCTTACCGCCGGCATCTTCAGAATGGCCCGTGCTTCACTGCCTGCTGCACAGAGCCTCTCTACTGCCCGCTGCACAGAGCCTCGCTGCCTGCTACAAAGAGCCAAACAAAGCCGCGACGCTTGCTGCACAGAGCTGTGCCGCCCGCAGCACAGCATTACCCTGCCTCCTGTGACCCCTCTCTACCACCCCCCCCCCAGTAAGCTACATTCATATTTTAAGACGCACCCCTCATTTTCCTTCCAAATTTTTGGGAGGAAAAGTGCATCTTATCCGAAAAATATGGTATTTTGGGTTGCAATGTATCCCAAACATACTTCAAGAAGCAGCCAGAAATGAACGGAAACAAAACACTGGAGAGTTCTGAAGTGGCCAGCAATGAGTCCAGATCTAAATCCCATTGAACACCTGTGAAGAAATCTTAAAACAGTGCTGTTGGGAGAAGGCAAACTTCAAATATGAGAGACCTGGAGCAATTTTCAAATAATTAGTGGTCCAAAATTCCATTTGAAAGGTGTAAGAAGCTTGTTGATAGTTATATGAAGAGATTGATTACAGTTATTTATGACAAAGGCTGTGCAACCAAATATTAAGATGAGGGTGCCAACAATTTGGTACTATCCATTTTTGGGGTTTTGTGTGAAATTATGTCCAATCTACATTTTTTTAACTGTTTTGTTTGTGTTGTTCCAATACACAAAGGAAATAAACATGTCTATAACAAAACGTGTAATTGTGATAATTTTCTGGGAGAAATAATTCATTTTCTGTAACAATTTCAAGGGTGCCAACACTTTTGAGCATGACTCTAATACTACTTCATGATTATCAATACTATTGAAACTTGTATTTTACATAGTGTATAATAATTAAAAATTGTCTGTCAACTGTTCAGTACCCATTGCTATATTAGTAATCAAATCTGCAAATGAACTAGTGCTGTTTAAGAAGATAGAGTATGTTATATAGGTGTTATCACCACAAATGTAGTGACAAATATACTTGATAGCAACAAAAAGTGTACACTTCCACTAATTTTGGGATTGATGCCACTTATTGATTAACTCATTGATTAAAAATTGTTTAAAAGAACTGAAGTCCTCAGTGGTTGATACCTTTTAATGGCTAACTGAAAAGATGGTAATAATTGCAAGCTTTCGAGACTACTCAGGTCTCTTCATCAGGCATGGTATAACACAAAATCTGAAGAGTATGTGGTAGAGTAGATATCTCATTGATTAATTCATTCAACACTTTTAGCAATGACTGTATGTACATTTTTGGATGATTAAAGCTTCACTACTATTTTTGTCCTACGGATTTTTTGCTTCCTTTGTATGTCATATCACAATCTTTAGGTCGATTATGTACATTTTTTTTTTATATACCTCAATATGGCACCACAAAGAAATTCAACTCATCCCACAAAAAAGTTCCATACAGTTATCTGGAAGGAAAAGTAAATTATAGCTCTTGGATTGGGTCAATGAAAGTGCATAAAGGAAAATAGACTGATCCTAAAGGTAAAAAATAGGTTAATATTCAAAATTGTCAAAGCAAATAAGAGCATGCTAATGGTGCTGTTAAGTAAGTGTTCCATCAAGTGTATGTAAATAAATCATATGAGGTGGATACTTCCCATCCTCCTGACTTGACACTTGAGACGTGATTTTATACAAAGGAATATGGGCAGTGGAATGATAGTATTTGGAACAGACAGAAAAGATGTCATGATGGGATGGCTAAAGGTCTATGTCCAAACATGAATGTCTCATCTATAATTAGGTGTTGCTTGTGATGTTAGTCAAGATGGAAACCCTTTTAGCTATGAGAGCTACAAACAAGAAAATAAAGTTACCTCAATAGGGTCTTCTGAGGATATCTTGTTCTTCTCCGAGCTTTGAGATTCACGTCTTTCTCCAGTACTAGTACTTTCCTTTGCACTAGACTTTTGCGATGTGACCTCAGAAGATAAATTACAAGAAGGGACCAGCACTTTTGTCTCTATCTTCTTCATATTTTGCTCAGCAGCACCACTGATTTTGCCAGGTGCAATTGTAGAAGAACCTGTTAAATTAGATACAACTGGCTTTGGTGGTTCACTCTTTGACTTGGGGTCAGTTGCAGTATGATCAAGATTTGAAACTGGTTTAGTTGAATTCAATTCATTTTTTGTGCTTGTTGATGATTGAGGTTTGCGTCCAGCTGATAGTTCTCTTTGCTCTTTAGAACGCCTTGGGGCTACTTTTGGTACTTTTATTTGTCCTTGAACTGATGGTTTTGCTGGACTCAAACTATCTGACTGAACTTGAGTTTTTGTCTTCTTGACTTGGTCAAGAGGTGACGTAACTTCTTGTTGTGATTGTGAGTCATCAAAATACATATCCCTCAAGGAAAAATTGATCTCATCCTTATTTTGCGATTGACCTGGTTTTGGAATGGAAGAATCATCTGCCTTTTTACCGGGCACAATGGCATCTTTTCCTTTTTTTAGATCTTTTGTTACAGTAGTTTTTACTGACTTATTAGATAGGGTGGAAGGTGCAAATCTTTTATTCACTGAAATTGGCGATGCCTGAACCTCCATCTTTTCTTCCACCTGTGTCTTGGTGACATCTTTACTAAATCGGGATCTTCTTGGAGCAGGACTTATTCCTTCTGGCTTCTTGGCAGTTCCCTGTTTTGCCTCCTCTTTTGTTAAGTCTGTTGTACTTAAAGGAGGCTCTTCCTCTTTTTTCTTCTTCTTTGCATAAGACTCCTTGGGTGTGGACTTTTTTGTTATGACTTCCACTGTTTCATAGACATATGCAAGAAATTCTTTTCCATTTTCTTCTATATTTTCAGGTACACTGTAACCATTGGTGGTTATCTCTTCACTCTGTTGAGGTTCCATAACATGGAAACCATTGACCACATTATGTGGTTGTTCATTTGCATTTGACACTTCATCTTGAAGTCTAGCATTTGGATCTGTAACCTGGACCTTAACAGATTCCTCATTTTCTAATGATTCTGTTGCAGTATCTGTATTTTCTGATGAGAACCTCCTCTTTCTTTGAATCCTTTCAGGACTCAATGCCCTCAGTCTTTCACTTTCATCCAAATTTTCCTTAGCTTTTTTCCTACTTTGCTCAATTTCACGCATTTTGGCTTCTGCTTTTCTCTTCAGTTTTGCAAACCACCTTTGGTGAATTTTGTATTCAGTCATGGTTCCAACCTCTAAAACTCCAGAACAGGACACAATACCTTTGGTATTTCTGGCTGATGCTTGATAAATTGCAGCGTCTTCTTCACTGCACCTGTAAAATAAAATAACAAAATGAATTATTTGTACTATAATTATAATGTTTAGTATTTGGAGATTTTAGATACTTAGATATGAAACGCACTTATAGATCATTAACGTGTGCCGTTTTCCACTTCGTAAAATTTCATATTTTGGCAAACCACAGTATCGATCCATTTCTTCATCATCTTTGTACCATGTAACTTCGGGTTCTGGATAACCTGCAAATAAACCAATAAAAAAATTTTAATAAGTAACTGTCATGACAAAAGTAACTTGGAAATCAAACATTTTAAATTGCATTACTAATAAGAAATTTACAAATGCTAAATTCTAATGTTTCGCAAACAACTGTTTAATTTGCAAAGTGAATGATGTAATGTGACACTAAATGTGTTTATGTTTGTCTGTTTTTACACTACTTGGCAAAACGACTACACTACAGTTAGGCTTTCTTTTACCCAAGGCAATGAGGCAGATTGCTGCCCTAGTTCTGTATCAAAATACACTGACCAAAGTATATAGGTTTGTTGGCTTCACCCAAATACATCATCTGGGACACATGCTAGCCAGCCCACCCACCAAGCTACACAGCCTTAGGCGGGCTTTACACGCTGCGACATCGCTAGCAATTGCTAGCGATGTCGAGTGTTATAGCACCCGCCCCCGTTGCACATGCGATATGTGTTGATCGCTGCCGTAGCGAACATTATCGCTACGGCAGCTTCACAGGCACATACCTGGTCGGCAACGTCGCTGTGACCGCCGAACAATATCTCCTTCAAGGGGGAGGTGCGTTCGGCATCACAGCGACGTCACCGCAACGTCACTAAGCAGCTGGCCAATAGAAGCGGAGGGGCGGAGATGAGCGGGATATAACATCCCGCCCACCTCCTTCTTTGTGCATTGACAGTGGAGGCAGGTAAGGAGATGTTCATCGCTCCTGCGGTGTCACACACAGTGATGTGTGGTGCTGCAGGAACGACAAACAACATCGTACCGGCAGCAGTAGTGATATTATGGAAAGGAGCGACGTGTCACCAATCAACGATTTTTGACGTTTTTGCGATCAGTGATCGTTGCTCCTAGGGTTTACACGCTGCGATGTCGGTAACGGCGCCGGATGTGCGTCACTAACGACGTGACCCCGACGATATATCATTACTGATGTCGCAACGTATAAAGCCTGCCTTAGAGTATATTCATACAGTGCAGTATTTATTTTCTGTATGTACAGTAAAATGCAGTATTGGAAGGAAAAATACTGCGTACATTACAAGCTTTTTTATGTGTTTGTCATGTTTTATTTTAAATTCATCAGCAAAAACGCTGAAAGAATTGACATGCTGTGGTTTTTGAAAAATGTTAAATGATGGCATGGATATGCATGCCTTCCAATGACACAGAGTCAAAAGTGTTTATTGATGATGTGACTGAAGACAGAAGCAGCCAGATGAATTCTGAAGTGTACAGGGCTATAATTTCTGCTCAGATTTAGCCAAATGCAGCAAGGTTGACTGGACAGTGATTGACAATGACCCAAAACATACTGCAAAAGCAATCCAGGAGTTTTTTTAAGGCATGTAAGTGTAATATTCTGCAGTGGCTGAGTCAGTCACCAGATATCAACCCTATCAAGTATGCATTTCAGATTTTTAAAACAAAACTTAATGGAATAAGACCCAGAAACAGTCAACAACAGAAAAGGCCTGGCATAGCATCACAAAGGAGTATACCCAGCGATTGACGTCCATGGCTTCCAGGCTTCAGGCAGTCATTACCTGCCAATGATTCTCTACAAAGTATTAGAAATGAACATTTTGTTTATGGTAAAGTAAATATGTCCAATTACTTTTGAGCCCCTGAGATGAGGAAGCTTTGTAGAAAAATGGTTGCAATTCCTATATATTTGTCACGCTCCCCGGTTCCTCTGCCATGCTCCCCTGCCATGCTCCCCGGCTCCCCTGCCATGCTCCCCGGCTCCCCTGCCTTGCTCACCGGCTCCCCTGCCACGCTTCCCCGCTCTCGGGTTACGCTCCGCCGCTCCCGTGCCAGGCTACCCGGTCCCCCGCTCCACAGCCTTCATGCCCCATCACCTGCGGTCCCCAAGCAGCCCGGTCCCCGCTCCCGGCGCCCATCGGTAACGCTGAGCCAGCCCGGCACTCCTGCCTCCTGTGCACTGCTCCCTGCTCTGGCTTCTGGCACCCGGGCCTCGCGCATGCGCATTAGGGCGCGCGCGCGGTCATTGACCCTCTCTTAAAGGGCCAGTGTCCTCCAACAGGATATTGAAGAATCAGGTACAGGGTATATAGGGGGATCCTTTCCAAGTGGGCGGGGCCTGTTCTTCGTGTTTGCTAAGCTAGGAGTCAGGTCTCCTTGTGTCTTGTGCCATACTTACCTATCTGTCTTGTAGAGTCGCCCCCGTCTCGCCAACCGGTCCTGACGACTCCCGAACCCCGAACGGTGACTGCCTGCCATCCCGTCAGTCCCTACCATCTCCAATCCCTGGATCCGTGTGGTGACCCACCTCCTCGCTCCGTTGGTTCCGGATTCTGCCTGACGTCATCTCGGCCTCCGAACCTGAGCTCCGTCACCCGGACTACCTTCAGAGACTCCGTGGTCCCAGGGACTTCTTCACTCCACTCCTCTGAACGGACTGTCCTGCTACCTGTAGTGCTCCGGCTACCGGGCACCTTGCCCTCGGTGAGGTGTTCAGCCCAGTGGATCCACCTCCTGGGCCTACCCGTCCTCCTGGTCCTAACAATATTTCACAGGATATGATTGCTCAATCCCTTTAATTAAACCTAAAAGTCTCCACTTCAATTGTATCTCAGTTGTTTAATTTTAAAATCCTGGGCTCCCCATATTTGTTGTACAGGATGTGTTGTTGATCTTAGAGGATGGCTGAGAGGTTCTCACAAGTCAATGCCATTTCCTGTCCCAATGATATGGTGGGAACTGAAGGATTATGTGACTGATTGTTACTTCTGTCTAACCAATGTCGCTGGTTTCTCTGTTAAGAATAGGAAATTTATTGAATATTCCAATCTGCCTTCAGGTCCTTCAGGTAGGAGACCAGTGTCTCATAATGACACTCTTCCAGTACCAACACCAAAGAAAAACTGAATGAATTGGTCTAGAACCTAAATTTGTCTTCATTTTGTTTTCCTCTAAAAACTTAAATTTGTCATAAGCACATGCAGAGTTACTAGCTTCAAGACTTTGAGGATGGCATTTGCTGTCACCTGGTAGAACAGTTTGACTTTCAAAGCCCCCAAGATGACTTAACACAGTTTTTTTTAACAGGTAATAATAATAATAATAATAATCTTTATTTCTATAGCGCCAACATATTCCGTAGCGCTTTACAATTCAGGAGGATCATATACAAACAAGTAACAGTTATAGAAATACAATATTTAGAGGGGAAAAAAAAATACAACCCTGCTCGTGAGAGCTTACAATCTACAATGAGATGGGGGGAGAGGCAAGGTTCAAGTGCTTATTTACAATGACAATCCAACCATCTCACGGAAATGGGGCTGGATAATGGTTTCCTGGACCAGTGGGCCCGAGCCTTGAGATGCCTTTGGGTGCCATGGAGTTTGATGTGGAGCTATGTTGTGAGAGGTTGTAGAGGGACTATGTGAATCGAATCTGATTAGGGAGTGTGATAGGCCGCCCTAAAAAGATGCGTCTTTAGGGTGCGTCTGAAGCTGAGTAAGTTGTGATTTGTCCTAACTTCTTGGGGTAGAGCGTTCCAGAGGGTTGGTGCAGCTCGGAAGAAGTCTTGGATCCGGGAGTGGGAGGTTCGAATTAGTGTGGATGTTAGTCGAAAGTCGCTTGCAGAGCGTAGAGAACGGGTGGACTGATAGACAGAGAGGAGGGTGGAGATGTAGGGGGGTGCTGCACTGTGGAGAGCTTTGTGGGTGAGAACAAGCAGTTTGAATTGGATCCTATGATATATGGGCAGCCAGTGCAATGACTGGCACAGAGCAGAGGCATCCGAGTAGCGGTTAGCCAGATAGGTGACCCGGGCTGCTGCATTAAGGATTGACTGTAGAGGAGAGAGTCTAGTTAGGGGGAGACCAATTAATAGAGAGTTACAGTAGTCCAAGCGAGAGTGGATCAGGGCCACGGTGAGGGTTTTTGTCGTTTCCATTGTGAGAAAGGGGCGGATTCTAGAGATGTTCTTGAGGTGCAAGCGGCAGGTGCGGGCAAGAGATTGTATGTGGGAGGTGAAGGAGAGATCAGTGTCAAGTATAACCCCCAGGCAGCGGGCTTGCGGCCTAGGACTTATCGTTGTGCCACACACAGAGAGGGAGATGTCAGGTTGAGGAAAGTTGGAAGATGGAGGGAAAAGAAGAAGTTCAGTTTTGGAAAGGTTAAGTTTCAGATAGAGAGCAGACATGACATTGCAAACTGCAGTCAGGCAGTCACTGGTGTTCTGTAGTACAGCGGGGGTGAGCTCAGGGGAGGAGGTGTATAGCTGTGTGTCATCAGCATAAAGATGGTACTGAAAGCCAAATCTGCTGATGGTCTGACCAATTGGGGCAGTGTAGAGGGAGAAAAGAAGAGGGCCAAGGACTGAGCCTTGAGGGACCCCAACAGTGAGAGGAAGAGGAGAAGATGTGGAGCCAGCAAATGATACACTGAATGAGCGGCCAGAAAGATAGGAAGAGAACCAGGAAAGAACAGTGTCCTTTAGGCCGATAGAGTGGAGCATAGAGAGAAGGAGATGGTGGTCAACAGTGTCAAAGGCAGCAGAAAGGTCAAGAAGAATAAGCAGAGAGTGGTCACCGTTACGTTTTGCTGTCAATAGGTCATTGGTCACTTTGACAAGGGCAGTTTCTGTTGAGTGTAAAGGGCGGAAGCCAGACTGTAAAGGATCTAGAAGAGAGTGAGAGGAGAGGTAGCGGGTGAGGCGAGAGTAGACCAGGCGCTCCAAGAGTTTAGAGATGAAGGAGAGATTGGAGACTGGTCTGTAGTTGCTTGTGCAGGACGGATCAAGAGAAGGTTTTTTTAATAATGGAGTAATGATAGAGTGTTTGAGGGAGGAGGGGAAGATACCCGAAGAGAGAGAGAGATTGAAGATTTTAGTTAGGTGAGTGGCGACAACCGGAGAGAGGGACTGGAGTAGAGGTGTGGGGAAGGGATCAGTAGGGCAAGTTGTAGGACGAGAGGAGGATAGGAGCCTGGAGACTTCCTCCTCTGTGACTGGGTCAAATGTGGAAAGTGAGCTGGATGGAATATGGGGAGGGATGGGATTCACAGGGCTTGGTGGCTGGGAGCTGATCTCTTGGCGGATGTTTTCTATTTTCTCTGTGAAATACGAGGCCAGGTCATCAGCATGAAGGGCTGTGACAGGGGTCTGTACTTTGGGACTGAGGAGGGAGTGAAAGGTGTCAAAGAGTTTTTTTGGATTGTTGGCAAGTGAGGAAACAAGGTTGGTGAAGTAGGTCTGTTTGGCGAGGTGAAGGGAATAGTTATAGGTCCTTAACATGAACTTGTAGTGGATGAAGTTTTCTGGTGTGCGGGTTTTCCTCCATAGGCGTTCGGCGCTCCTGGAGCATCGCTGGAGAAATCGAGTTTGTGATGTGAGCCAGGGCTGTTTTACTCTGTGTTTGGTCTTTCTGAGGGTGAGGGGCGCTACTTGGTCTAGCGTAGTCCTGAGTGTGTCATTGTAGTGCTTTACAGCCAGATCAGGACAGGAAAGTGAGGATATAGGGGACAGTGATGTGTGTAAAGAGTCTGAAAGTGTCTGAGAATCGATGGCCTGTAGGTTTCTGAATGTGTGATTGGTGGGAGTGTGCTGGGGCGGACGAGGGTTTGTGAGCTTGAAGGAGAGGATGTTGTGGTCAGAGAGGGGAAGAGGTGAGTTGTCAAAGTCAGAGATTGAGCAGAGGCGGATAAAGACCAGGTCAAGGGTGTTACCATCTTCATGTGTCTCAGAGGATGAGAGCTGTGAGAGGCCAAGGGAGGTGGTGAGAGATAGAAGCTGGGATGCAGAAGGGGAGGAGGGGCTGTTCATGGGGATGTTAAAGTCTCCTAGGATCAGGGTTGGTAACTCTGAGGACATGAAGTGTGACAGCCAGGCTGAAAAGTGGTCAAGGAACTGGGTGGGTGAGCCTGGTGGACGGTATATGACAGCTACTCTGAGGGGAAGGGGATGGAAGAGCCTGATGGTGTGAACCTCAAAGGATGGGAATGAGAGTGATGGAGCTGGGGGGATGACCTGGAAGGTGCACTGTGGGGACAGGAGTAAGCCGACTCCACCACCATGTCTGTTTCCAGGTCTTGGTGAATGGGAAAAGTGTAAGCCACCATGAGAGATGGCAGCAGGGGAAGTAGTATCAGAATCCTGAATCCAGGTTTCAGTTAGGCCTAGTAAGTTAAGAGAGTTATTGAGAAAGAGGTTGTGGATGTAAGGAAGCTTGTTACATACGGACCGTGGATTCCATAGAGCACAATTAAAAGAGGGAAGCGAGGGTGTACAGGGAATGTTAATAATATTATCAGGGTTTCTATGGGAGGTGGGGGAGGGGGTAAAGTTAGCCTGGGGTGGACCGGGATTAGGAGAGATATCACCTGAAAGAAGTAGGAGTTACAGGATTAGGTTAACAACCTGTGCTTCTGCACCAACATTGATGGGTTGTTCGCAGCTTTGGGATGTTCGCATGAGTCGAAACAGTGTTGTCTCTTTATTGACTCATCAGTGTTAAGCCTCAAAGCTATATTTTTACACAATGGTAATATTAATCCTGCAATACCTGTTGGCTATGCTGCACACATGAAAGAAACATATGACAACATGCAACAGTTATTGAAACACATCAAGTACAGCAACTACAACTGGAACATCTGTGGAGATTTAAAAGTAGTGGCACTGCTGTTTGGATTGCAGCTTGGATACACCAAGTACTGCTGTTTCATTTGCAAATGGGATAACCGTGCTAAGCAGTCACAATATAAGGAAGTGGCCAATCTGTAAACATTTGACTCCTGAGCAGAAAAATGGCACACATAGAGCAGTTGTGGACCCAGCAATGATATTTCTGCCTCCACTTCATATAAAATTCGGGCAGATGAAAAATTTTGTGAAAGCAATGAACAAGGAAGCAGAAGGTTTTCATTATTTGAGACAAATCTCAAGAATAACCGATGCCAAGATTCAGGAAGACATTTTTGTTGGTCCACAAATCAGACACATCATGAATGACAAGCACTTCAAAGAGTTGCAGGTGAGGCCTGAGAAAATTGTTTGGAAATCATTCAAGGATGTTTCCAAGAATTTCCTTGGCAACTATCGAGCACCAAACTGCATTGAATTGGTTGACAACTTTCTTGAAGCTTACAAAGCAATAAAGTGCAACAAATCATTGAAAATTAATTTTCTGCATTCACATTTGGAATTCTTCCCTGAAAATCTAGATACAGTCAATGACAAACATGGCAAAAGATTTCACCAAGATATTGCCACATTCGAAAAGCGTTATCAAACTACTGGAATCCATCAATGCTAGCTGACCAATGCTGTACACTAATACAACAGATGCAACAGATGTTGAGTACAAATGCAAATCCGCAGAAAACACTTTCGAACTAATGATGTGGGTAACATTTAAAGGCTTCGTAATCAGTAAAACTTAATCTCATGCTTCTCAAAATTTCTACATGATGCAGACTATCAGAAATTTGATTTCTGCTTAGCTCGAATTGGTTTATCATATACACCTCAAATTGTAAAGGACGCAAAACTTTGGAAAAAATATGTTGTGCAGTGAACAGTACAGGGACCTATAGTCTACATTGATGATATGACCTGCGTGATAATGGCCGAATTTCTGATGCAGCTGGAAAGTAGTATTGAAGACGAGTGCTCCATTTTCAGTGACAGAGTGAGGTGAGATGACAGCATTACTATGGTAGTTACATGAAAACTAAGAGAGATGTGTATAACTCTCCAACATTAAACTTAGTAACTGATAACATATAAAGCTATGACCCAAATAGGTCCATGTGTTTGTCAGTACAGGCAGCAGGTGCCAAGCTGCTCCTGTGGATAGTTTATCTTTGGACGTCAGTGTTTGAAATGTGATCTGCCACCTCTTCACACCAGCTTTAAAATCCCTTCTTTACCCCTTCTATCCAGCAGTGAAATGATTGCATCACTACATTCTTCAAAGATTTATTTCATTGTTTCGATCCATATAATCTTTGCTAAGCAGCTATTATCTTACAGGGAAGTATTGGAATCATCTATATATGCTTGAAAAGTAGCTTCAGTCATGTACCAGTGTTTTATGGGATGACGAATGATCTTATAGTAATCTTGTATACTTTTGTTTACTGTTCATACTGCGTAAGTATTTTTAAATGACTTTTTTCTAAGAAGATGATCATTGATATTGGCCCACTTCCAGATGTCTGTTCATATTTGGCACCGTCACTATACCACTAAATGGTTTATTATTTATATACAAAATGTAATTGACATATATGACTAAACACAAAACTGTTTTGAATTACTTCTGCATTAATATTCTAAATAATCCAACATCCCCAACATAACCCAAGTGATGCCATTTTACACTTATAACTGGTTACCCCATCGTTTCCATAATCCGCTCTCAATCTCATATTACTGCTGAGGAATTTTAATCCACTACAGAACCGCTTTCAGACACACACATAGGTCTGAGGTCCTGCCACAGCATCTCTGTTGGGTTCAAGTCAGGACTTTGACTAGACAGATCCAAAATGTTAAAGGGGTCCTCAATGAAAACAAGTTGTCACCTACAAGGGAATAGGTGATAACTTAAAGGATTATTCTCATCTCCAAGATCCTATCCCAATATATACTTCGTCTAATAATAATAATATTATTAGCAAATACCTCCAATTTCAAATATAGTATAGTTCCTCTGATTAGCTATATTGCTTGCCTCATGTGCAAGGCATTACAGCAGCTTAAAGGAGTATTCCCATCTCCAAGATCCTATCCCAATATGTAGTAGGTGTGATGTTAATAATAATATTAGAAATACCTCCAATTAGAAATCATGCAAAAAGGAGAAAAAGATTTTATAGTGCAAAAAGGTACACATTTTATTTAAGACATGAGGTGAACATCCTTAAACGCACTTAAAAAATGCCTGGACCGGATAACGACAACACTTCATTAGAAGGTCCCTGGGTCAATAGGCCATAAACATTTTCATAGGTAGAATATTGCTAGTCATAACAAATACACCACATTTAAATAGTGTCACAGATGGCCTATAATATCAGAGTACCAATACAATCAATATTCAAACAGTATAAGATTATGGGCACAATGCCCAAACAATAAGAATTAACATTGTCAAAAACCGGTCACAGGGGGGAAGCCTCAGGAAAACTCTTTCTCCTTTTTGCATGATTATGTTGTTGAGTTTGTGCTACAAGTGGGGAATAGGTGGAACCCACACCTACAAATATCATTGTATGGTATTAAGGAGCATTGTATTTATCTCCAATTAGAAATGTAGTATAGTTCTCCTGATTCACTGTCTCTTACCTCATGTTCAGGCCATGCAGGACCATAGGTATCCATGGTTATGACCACTAGCAAATAACTAACTGTGACTGTATGCACGGTCATAACCATGGATACCTAAGGTTCTGCAATGCCCTGAATATGAGGTGACATAGTGAATAAGAAGAACTATACTACATTTCTAATTGTAGGTATTTGCTAATATTATTATTCTTACACCAGCTATATATTAGGATAGGATCTTGAAGGTGGAAATACCCCTTTAAGTATTCATGGTTAAGACTACTAGCAGCTAACTAACTGAAATTACATCAGTGGTCATAACAATGGATACCTAACTACTGCAATGCCCTGCACAAGATGTAATTGGTATACAGTGCCTTGCGAAAGTATTCGGCCCCCTTGAATTTTTCAACCTTTTCCCACATTTCAGCCTTCAAACATAAAGATAAAGATTTTAATGTTATGGTGAAAAATCAACAAGTGGGACGCAATTGGGAAGTTGAACAAAATTTATTGCTTACTTTTTAAAAAAATAAATAACTGAAAATTGGGGCGTGCAATATTATTCGTCCCCTTTAAGTTAATACTTTGTAGGGCCTGCTTTTGCTGCAATTACAGCTGCAAGTCTCTTGGGGTATATGTCTATCAGTTTTGCATATCGAGAGACTGAAATTCTTGCCCATTCTTCCTTTGCAAATAGCTTGAGCTCAGTGAGGTTGGATGGAGAGCGTTTGTGAACAGCAGTCTTCAGCTCTTTTACTTTTTTTTTATTTTACTAGTTCCCCTAGGGGACTATAATGATTAGCAGTCTGCTCACTCATTCTTTCTTGAAAATCAGAACAGCATTGCTCTGACCTGCACAAAAGCAGCTCTCCTCTGACACATGGCCATCTGCTGGTTGTAAGAGGAACTGACTCATGATAGCTACAGGAGTCATCACATGACCCTGTGCTACCATGGCAACCATCGGATCCACATGATCACATCACGTGACTTCCAAAGGAGCCGGGTAAGTGAATGCTTATGGCGGTGCGCTGTTACATCATGCTGTGACATTTTCACAGCGAGCTGTAAGGGGTTAACAGGCATGAGTGGGTAGTGAATCCACTTGTTCCTGATAGCCACAGATGTCAGCTGTTCAAATCAGCTGACATGTGCAGCGATCGCTGCCTGCTGCCGGCAGGGATTAACCTGACACGATCTATGACATACCCCGTACATCATGTGTCGTGAAGACGTTAAAATCCTGTAGTGCCCGCAAAGTTCCAATTCTCAAGAAGGCACATATGCAGCCGGCCTGTCTGAAGTTTGCCAATGAACACCTGGATGATTCTGAGAATGATTACGAGAAGGTGCTGTGGTCAGATGAGACAAAAATTGAGCTCTTTGGCCTTAACTCATCTCTCTGTATTTGAAGGAAGAGAAATGCTGCCTATGACTCAAAGAACACTGTCCCCACTGTCAAGCATGGAGGTGGAAACATTTTGTTTTGGGGGTGTTTCTCTGCTAATGGCACAGGACTACTTGACTACATCAGTGGGACAATGGATGGAGCCATGTACCGTAAAATCCTGAGTGACAACTTCCTTCCCTCCACCACGACATTTAAAAGGGGTCGTGGCTGGGTCTACCAGCAAGACAATGACCCAAAACATACATCCAAGGCAACAAAAGAGTGGTTCAAAAAGAAGCATATTAAGGTCATGGAGTAGCCTAGCCAGTCTCCATACCTTAATCCCATAGAAAACTTATGAAGGGAGCTGAAGCCCCGAGTTGCCAAGTTACTGCCTCAAAATCTTAATGATTTAAAGATGATCTGCATAGAGGAGTGGACCAAAATTCCTCCTGACATGTCCCAAACCTCATCATCAACTAGAACGCCTAGCTGCTGTGCTTGCCAACAAGAGTTTTGCCACCAAGTATGAATTCTTGTTTGCCACAGGGATCAAATACTTATTTCTCTCTGCAAAATGCAAATCAATTTTTATAATTTAAAAATGTACTTTTCTGGATTTTATTTTGGATATTCTCTCACTGTTAAAATTAACCTACCCTTAAAATTATAGACTGTTCATGTTTTTGTCAGTGTGGACAATGCTACAAAATCAACAAGGGATCAAATACTTATATCCCCCACTGTATGGTGTACAGGTCCATGCATTTGGGCAGCACACTTCTGTGTCTGTTGTCTGCATGAAGGCAAAATATGGTAATTAACCATTTTAAAACATTTATCCAAATTAAATTTCCACCTTAAAATATAAAAAAGGTTTAGTTAATCTTTAATTAATAATAATATATGTAAATATTAACAGACCTATCAATTATTTTTCTTACCTGTTACCATGCAGATAAACTTAGCATCTGATCCGTCTGACACAGCTCTGGGTTTCAATGTTGTTTCAAAACTTGGCTGTGTCTCTTCAGTCAGTTGGGATATTATACTGCAGAATGTTGTCCTGATAATAAAAAATTAATGTATCAAAAAAAGTTCAAAAACACATACATAACAACGCATAACATGATATATCCAAAAGTCAGTGTGGATCTCTAGCCTAAGACAGTCGTAATTGAGAACTTTTGAATATATATTTAAGAATGCACGTTATAGTAATTACTGTTTCTCTAATTCTCACAGCTGTTACCTTTATGGGTTTTATAATTTCAGAAAAACCTTGTCTCTAGGCTGTAGTTTGTGATACTAAAACAAGCTGTGCTTTATTTTCCTTCTCCAGGAATATGACCATCATAAATCTAATATCAATGGGCTACCAAAGCATAAGCCATTGATGTTGTATTCCCCACCCTCCCTGGCGACTTCACCTATTACCGACGCCGCCTGGTTCAGCCCCCTGATATGTCCAGCTCCAGTGTTTCATGGGGCAGCCCGGAGATCAGTCCTCAATACATCTCTATTAGAGCCTCGTTCAGACCTCGTTCTTGCTCTCATAGAGATGCATTTGGAGCTAGTGACGTAACTTCTGACTTCCGGCCAGTCTGAAGTTACAGTCACAAGACAGGGCTGCAAGACCAGAGCTGCATCGGTAAAAGATGGAGACAACAGCGGGTGAGTATAAGAACAGGGGCAGGGGACTTAGATTTAATGCTGATAAAAAACAAAAAACAAAGCGCTGGAGTGTTGCTTTAATACTAATTAATGCTGCAGCACAGTTTACGTACCTCCATTCAAATCTGAATGCTCATGCAGACAACAATCCTAAGTACATGGACCGTGCATGACAGCAAGTATAGTCACTTCATGTGGTCACATAGATTGCCTGTGATGCCACAATTCTCACAGACTTTTGGAGGCACATGAAGGGATATAAAGAGCCATTAGAATTCTAAGGATGACATATTATGTATGGATATAGGCAGTAAGAGGGGATTCATAATTTAATTTACGCTAGCTTTTTGTGACTTGCTTGTACCCTTGGGGTTGCAAGGTGACCCTACTCACTTGTATTGCACTGTGATGTAGTAGCAACACCTAGCAAAGTTCGGTTGCTCCACAGGTCTCACTGCCAAAGTCGTCATGTAGCATTAGTCTTAAAGTGACACCATGGTTCCCTAGCTTAAATGTTATGGAACTGCATTATAAGCAATGTTCGCTTAGGCCAGAATCACATGTTCAGTATTTTGTCAGTATTTTACCTTAGTATTTGTAAGACAAAATCAGGAGTGGAACAGTCAAAGGAGGAGTATAAGGGCGGAGTTACACCTGTGAGTGACTCGTACAAGTCTCACATCGTATCACCTGGCAAGGCCGAACACTCTCCTGACAGGAACAGGTCAGCTGCATGTATTTCTATGCAGCTGAGATACTCGTGTCCAGAGAGTGTCAGGCCATGCCGATTATGCGATGCGAGACTTGTGTGAGTCACTCACAGGTGTGGCTTGCGCTAGTTACTTGCATGTGTGACTCTGGCCTAATAGAAATACAGGCACCACTGCTGCATTGTTCACCCACTTCTGGTTTTGGCTTACACATTCTGAGGTAAAAACTCACCAAATACTAAACGTGTGATCATGGCCTAATACATAATCCCTAGACAAAGTGAATCTGACAAACTGGTGCTGAAACACTATGTAGAAATTACACGACAATATCTGCCTAAGGCCTCGCCCCCACTAGTGTATAAATAATCGCTCCAATACTCATCCAGAAAAGTGGGATGAGTGTCATGCTTATGTTATTGTGTATGTCATGCGAGTGTGTGTTTTTTTGTTGCCTAGCATCCATATGACCTGTATATGACATGCATATGCCATCCGTATGCAATGCGGTTTTAACATTATCTTTTACATTCGACAATAACTATGTAATTTTAAGCTAGGAGTCATAATTAAGAAAGGAATCTGATATACTGAACAAAAATATAAATGCAAAATCTTCTCTATGAATAAACCAGACTGCACACAGGCTGTTGGCGAATTAAACCACCCAAGGAAAGCCCTTAAGAGCTTCCAAATAAAGGAACTCAGATGTTGGTGGGATTTTACAATGCTGAATTCTTATGTCAGTAAGCGGATAATTCCCAAAGGACTGCAAATTAAGAAAAAAGCCACTGCAGTATAATCAGGTGAGTTTTAAAAATATATGTGTGTGTGTGTGTGTGTATATATATATTATATAAGTATATATATTTTATATATATATATATATATATATATATATACATATATATATATATATATATATATATACAGAAGTTGATCAAAGAAAAAATATGACCATACACAACACTAAAAAATATATATGGTGTAAAATGATAGGTATCACGGGAAAAATGAGGCTAGCCACCGACATTTAGAACAAAAATTGTAAGAGAAACCGATTTGGTCAAAAGTATAACAAGTTTTATTATTTAAAATGAATAACAACAGGCAGAGAGCCTAGAAAAGGAGCATCACATGTACAAATATAAATCGGTCAAGGACAGGTATCACTGCACAGGTGTTAAAAATTATGAAAACATTTAAATATATGGTACCATATCACATTAACACTTGTATTCACAAGTATAATGTCTATAATAGGCATGCAAGAACAAAGGGCCTAACCCTCTGGTGTCTATTTAATATACCTTAAGTGATAATGGACACATATAATACCGATCATCAGTAATGTTAAGGGCCAGAACCATATTCGCTATAATCAGCACTCACATGAGTATATACAGTAGTAATGGCTGTAATGTACAATGTAAGAAAATATTATGGAAAGGTGTACATTAGCAGTACTAAGTTTAGTTTACATGGCCTGTTATGCAAAAGTATCTAAAGCAGATGTATGCAAAAAACGCTTAACTAGAGACATGGTAGATGTAAAGTAGAAGATTTTTACCTGTGCAGAGGGAGAGCTGTGCTCACATGTGACGCCAGCCCCGACGCGACGGGGACCCTGACGAAGGTGACGCCGAAACATCCGTCATGGGTCGTGAAGGGGTACATGCAATGAATTAGGTCTTATGACTGAAACGCGTCTGTGTATGATTTTAATGCCACATGACTGTGACTTCTTTTTTTTAGGATTGCTGTATGGATTACAGAATAAAAGTTTTTAAGACTCTTTCGCTGTACAATTGTTTCTTCTGCCTCCTCTGCTGCAATGCATGTCTCCATGCGCTGTCTTCTAAAATGTTGCATTGATAATTTTTGATTTTGCACTTTTGCTCCCATTTTTAATGAGCTGAACTCAAAGATCTAAGACTTTTTCTATGTACACAAAAGGAACTGTTCCCTCAAATATTGTTTACAAATTTATCTAATGCCCCTTCACGCGTCCGTGTCTCCGGTACGTGTTTGGTCCATTTCCTCATGTGCCAAAGAAACGGGCACACGTAGACTCATTAAAATCAATGGGTCTGTGCACACGTGTGTTTTGCTATGGACCGTGTGTACGTGTGTACATGTGGAGCATACGTGTGCCCGTGTGCTCCACACGTAGACATGTCCGTTTTTCTCCGGCATCACGGGTGTCACACGGCCCGCACACTAACCGCACGGATGTGATCCATGTGACACGCACCGGAGAAACCACACGTGTTCATAAAAAAAAAAAATTCTATACTCACCTTCTCCAGCACTGCTATCTCTGCCGCTGCTGTCACTTGCTTCCGACCCCCGCTCATTATGCTCATTGAATATTCACTACACTGCGGGCCGGAAGCAGCAGCAGTGGGGAGTCGGCAGGACCGGAGACCGAAGATCAGCACCACGGACCGCAACGCCAGGGACAGGTGAGCAGAAAGTTCTGGTTCTCCGTGTGTCCGGATAACACACAGAGAACACACGTAGTGCCATAAAAACGGCACACGGAGAACAATACGCACCTTGACACGTCCGTGAAAAACGTGCGGGATTTTCACGGACGTGCGAAGGGGGCCTAAATCTGTGTTAATGAGTGCTTCTCCTTTGCTGAGGTAATCCGTCCATCTCACAGGTGTGGCATATCAATATGCCTATTAAATAGCATGAATATTGCACAGGTATGCCTTAGGATGGCCACAATATAAGGCCAATTTAAAATGAGAAGTTTTATCACACACCACAATGCCACAGATGTCGCAAGTTTTGAAGGAGTGTGCAATTGGCATGCTGACTGCAGGAATGTCCTCCAGAGCTGTTGCCCATTAATTGAATGCTCTTTTCTCTACCATAAGCAATATCAAAGGCGGTTCAGAATTTGGCAGTACATCCATCCAGTCCCCCACAACCGCAGACCACATGTAACTACATCAGGTAAGCACCTCAACATCCAGCATCTCAACCTCCAAGATCGTCTGAAACCAGCCACGAGGATAACTGCTTCAACAATCGGTTTGCATATCCAAAGAATTTCTGCACAAACTGTCATGTCACTGAGCATGTGTTGGATGATTTGGATTGGCGTATAAAACAGCGTGTTCAAGTTCCTGCCAATATCCAGTAACTTCACACAGCCGTTGAAGAGGAGTGGACCAACATTCCATAGGCCACAATCAACAACCTGATAAACTTTATGTGAAGGAGATATGGTGCACTACATAGGGCAAATGGTATTTAGACCAGATACTGACCGGATTTTGGACCCCCCCATACCCCCAAAATACTGTAAAACTGCACATTTTAAAGTGGCCATTTATTGTGGCCATCCTAAGGCACACCTGCGCAATAATCATGCTGCCTAATCAGCATCTTGATATGCCACACCTGTGAGGTGGATTGATTATCTCAGCAAAAGAGAAATGCCCACTAACAAAGATTTAGACAATTTGTGAACAATATTTGAGAAAGCAAGGCCCTTTGTGTACATAGAAAGTCTTACACTGCATGTTTTTGTGTTCACAAACTGCAGCCAAAACTGCAGCCAAAACTGCACGTTGTCAGAGAGAGCCTGGAAATGTCACAAAAAATGCTTGTAATAGTAGGTGCGTTTTTGCTGCGTATTCGGTGCGTTTTTCACAACATGCGTTTTTGCTGCATTTTTGTGACAAATGTTGACAAAAACGCGGGAAGAATGAACATGCTGCATTTTTTTTGTCACAAACATTTGACAAATAAAACGCTGACAAATAAACAGCAATGTGCGCATAGCAAATCTGACTTCTCATAGACTTTGCTGGGAAGTCAAATGTCAGATAGTTCTGACAACAAAACTGCAGCCAAAAATGCAGCAAAAACACAGCAAAAAATGCAGCGTGCGCAGGTAGCCTTACATTTATATTTTTGTTCAGTGTATAACAATATCGAAAAATAGATGATGGAAAGATATTACATGTCTAATCGATAGATAATAAATAGGTAGATAGATAGATAGATAGACTGCAGATATGTCATATCACAACCCCCATACATATTATAAACTTACACCCTTTAGTGCCTTTCATGTGGCATTAAAGGGTGTTTAGGCATGTTTAACCTAATAAATAAATGAAACAAATGACATAGGACGTCACAATTTTTGGATAACCAACAAAGGTAAAGCAGACAGCTGCGGGTTGATATTATCAGACACAGTAGGTTCATAGTTATTGGGTTCCTCCCTGCCTAGAAATACCAGTTCACAGCTTGTATTAGATGGTCCAATTAAGGTGGTTTGCCTGAGCTCTTTCCCATTGCCCTGGTGCGTTGGCAATCGGGGGAATGGTACTGTAGTTCAGGTTAATGTTAGCTGTGAATTATCCCAAAACACAGCTGGCATCAAGTCCTACTGTTAGTAATGGAGAGGTGTCTATCAGACACCCCCATTACTAACCCAATGAGTAAAAAAAAAAACCACTAACACTTTATTTTAAAAATACACTCCAAGACTTTTTCCTTGGTTCACCAATTTATTTTGAAAAGAAAACCCATACTTCTCCGGTGTAGTCCAGGGAATCTGACTTAGTTTAGTTAACCCGACGTAGTCCACAAATGGAAACCTAAAAGCATAAAAAGAGAGAAGTAAAAATAAGAGACTGTCCCTCCATCAATTTATTAGAAAATAAAATTCCCACACAGGTCGGTTGTAGTCCAGCGCTTCTCATGACGTTCCCCAACTACTTTGATCAAAATTTAAGGAGCCTCACAATGAGGCTCCATATGCTTTGAGCAGCAACCACTCCTGGCTCACACTGCTCTCCGTGAGACTAGACAACTGTGATGAGTGGTGACAATACAGTTACCACTCTTCGCAGTGATAAGCAGTGACCTTACTGACGTCACTGCTCATCAGTTGACGGGTCTCATGGAGCGCAGCTTGAGCCGGGAGTAGCTGCTGCTCAAAGCCAATGGAGTGCCAATAGCCTTTGATTGTCGAAGTCGTGGAACATCGATGGAAGAGCTGGACTACATTGGACTTGTGGGGGAACTTTCTGCTTTCTAATAAATTAGTGAATGAGGGATAGTCTCTTGTTTTTACTTCTCTATTTTTATGTTTTTCAGTTTTCTATTTGTAGACTGCGTTGAATTCCTTGGACTACAATGAATTCCCTGGGCTATGTTGGACCTGCATGTTTCTTTTTATTTCAAATAAATTGGTGAACCAGGGAAAAAGTCGGGGAGGGATTTTTAAAATAAACTGTGTTTTTTGCTTTTCATGAGGGTGTTTCATATTAATATGAGAGCTTGATGCCAGCTGTGTTTTTGGACAATTCACAGCTGACATCAACCCCAACTATCATTACCTCCATTGCCAATGCACCCGGGCAATCGGAAAGAGCCAAGGCGTAGAGCCAGAATACCACATCTAATGTGATGCTCTCATTAAGGAGCAGCTGTGGTCTGGTATTTTTAGGCTGGGAAGGGCCAAATAATTATGGACCTTCCCAGTCTGATAGCAGCTCACAGCTGTCGGCTTTACCTTTGCTGCTTATCAAAAATAAGGGGGACCCCACATAGCTAATTATTTATTGGGTGAAACATGTTTAAACTGTAAGTTTATAATATGTAGGGCGTTGTGAAATTATATAACTGCAGGATATGCATATATTTTATCTATCTCTCTTTCTATTTATCTAATATCTTTCTAGCATCTACAGTACATACATATATCGTTATAATAGGGTTTTTTTCTTTTGAGATGTGTGCATAAAAATTGGACGACAGATAGATGGTCCATGTGATTTTTTTCCTTAGCCCCCATTACAGCTGAGGGAAAACTCACAGCTCTGCACTGCCTCATTGAATAAAATTAGTGGAAGTGCAATGCGATTGTGTTTTGCATTGGACTTCTCTGATTTATACGCATGTGGGAGCATGGCCTAAGGCCTGTTTCACAAGTTGGTGAAAAACACAGACGTTCTTCACTGATGTGTAAAACACGCACATGTCCCTCCGTGTTCAATGATTCACGGCACACGTGGGTTGTCAATGTGCAATCCGTGATCCGTGATCGCATATGGACATTACTCACCTGCCTTCGTTCCTGCTGTCCATGGTGCTGAAGTCTCCAGCTCTGCAGCGTCCTCCCACCGCCTTCAGCACCTACTTCCTGGTCAGCTGTTCCTGCTCTCATGAATATTCATGAGCCAGGCAGGAGCTGCCGAGAACAGAGGCTGCACAGCGAATCGCAGGCAAGGTAAGTTGAAAATATTTAATATGTCCGTGATTTTCTGGTACATGTTTCACTGATCGCACACAGATCACACCATAGTGTGGTCCGTGCGTCATCAGTGATGCTAGAAAAAAACTGACTTGTCTCCGTGCAGAATCACGGCCATGGGTGTACACTGCATGGAGACAAGTTCAGTGAAAAATCACTGATGTGTGAGCAGACCCATTGATTATAATGGGTCTGCGTATGTCAGTGATTCTGGTACGTTTAAAAAAAAAAGCACAAACGTACCAGAATCACTGACGTGTGAAACGGGCCTAAGTCTATGTCTGTCTGTCTAAAGTCTGCCATGATATCATACCAGGGTATTTTTAACCCCTTAACGACCCATGACGTACTAGATACGTCATGGATCGTTTTCCGGTAAGCCCCGCCCCCTGCCGCCGGCGGGCGGCGGCGATCGGCGCACATATCAGCTGTTATCAACAGCTGATATGTGTGCCTGCTAGCCGCGGGTGGAATCGCTTCCACCCGCGGCCATTAACCCCTTACATTTCGCTGCCAAAGTCTTGGCAGCGATATGTATATGGGCGCCGCCATTACAGTGACTTACCCCGCCCCCGCCGGAAGTCACGTGACATGATCACGTGACTTTCGGCGGTTGCCATGGTAGCACAGGGTCATGTGATGACGCCTGTGGCTAACATGAGTCACTTCCTCTCAATGCCGGAATACAGCCGGCATTGAAAGTGAAGCAGCAAATCTGCAGTTCTCAGCTCTGTAGCTGAGATCTGCAGATTGTGCAAAGCGATCAGATTGCTGATCGCAATAGCCCCCTAGGGGGACTAGTAAAATAAAAAAAAAAAGTAAAAAAAAAAGTTTTAAAAAATTAAAAAAAAATAAAAAAACCTAAAAGTTCAAATCACCCCCCTTTCACCCCATTGAAAATTAAAGGGTTAAAAAAATACACACATATTTGGTATCGCCACGTTCAGAAATGCCCGATCTATCAAAATATAAAATCAATGAATCTGATCAGTAAACGGCGTAGCGGCAAAAAAATTCCAAACGCCAAAATTACGTTTTTTGGTCGCCGCAAATTTTGCGCAAAATGCAATAACAGGCGATCAAAACGTAGCATCTGCGCAAAAATGGTACCGTTAAGAACGTCAGGTCAAGACGCAAAAAATAAGCCATCACTGAGCCTCAGATCCTGAAAAATGAGAACGCTACGGGTTTTGGAAAATGGCGCAAAACGTGCGCCACGTTTTTCGGACAAGCTTGTGAATTTTTTTTAACCCCTTAGATACAAGTAAACCTATACATGTTTGGTGTCTACAAACTCGCACCGACCTGAGGCATCATACCCACACAGCAGTTTTACCATATAGTGAACACGGTGAATAAAATATCCCAAAAACTATTGTACAATCCCAGTTTTTTTGCAATTTTTCCGCACTTGGAATTTGTTTGCCATTTTCCAGTACACTATATGGTAAAACTTATGGTTTCATTTAAAAGTACAACTCGTCCTGCAAAAAACAAGCCCTCATATGGCAAGATTGATGGAAAAATAAAAAAGTTACGCCTCTCGGAAGAAGGGGAGCAAAAAACAAAAACGCAAAAACGGAAAGTGCCCGGGGGCTGAAGGGGTTAAAGGTAGAATTTTTTCATTTGTTAATCAATGGCATTTACTGCCTTTTAGTAAAATTTCACTAGTCCTTAAAAACCACTTTAATATAAAAGACAATATATCATATTGAATAAGACGCTAAGAGTGGCAAAATTGTGAAAGCATGAAAATAACTCACAGCGATCCTTATATCTCAGCATTTGAAATTCTAGACTTCTAATATATGGCATTCATTTTACATACAACATTCAGATTTTATAAACTTGGACCCTTATATATCATAATCAAAACATTCTGCATCAGCGTTACCTTGCAGGTGTGTAATGAGAATACCGACTGACACTGGATCGGCTGCAGCAAGCGAAAACCCGGCACATTTAGGAGACATTTAAGCAGAGATGCATTAGTGGATGAATAACAACCATGTGAATGCAATTTAGTAAATTAGACATCTGCGGGCTCTCAAGGACAAGTGACAATTTACATTTTAGATGTGACATCATGAAATCAAAGTTGTAATAAATTTAAATATAGTAGTATTGAAGGAGGAAAAGCAATTCAGAACATGAACAGAGAGGTTTACACAATTTTTCTTCGTATTCTTTTTATGGGTTTATGGAAAAGTAAAGGGATTGTCTACTTTGGAAAGTACTTTTTTGGTGAGATGGGTATTTGCTTAGGAGGACCCGTGGATATCAACTGTTACTTGTGGGGGAATGGCAGGGGTATTTTCCATCACAATCGGCATTGCCCAATGGACACTATTGACTGCCATGGTGTCCAGCATTCTAAAACACAAAATAGCACAGCGTGTGGAACCATCTTGTTCATCTTTTTAGCAAAATCTGCAAAGAAGACTAAAATACAGATGTGAACATAGCCTTACACAGTGTCAGGACTAATTCTTTGTAAAGAACCTGTATTTCAACACCGTAGTGGAATACCAATAGCTTACTACATGGTATAGATGCAAAGGGCTTACAGGGAATCTATTTAAAGAGGAAATAATTTAACCCTTAGGAAAAGAAAAATAGATTCATCAAATAGAAGCCTACTCTATGTAGAATTTTTTAAAATATTCAACAAATGTGTGGTTGACCTAACTCAACTTGTATTATTTTAGGCATTTATTCTTTCTACTGCAACTTTTTTCAAGATATTAATTTTGACTCTATATTAGCCAAGTGGGAGGGCTCGACCCAGCAGCATGATAGTAGTGTGTTCAGCCAATCATATGCCTGCCCCGCCTCTCTCTGAAAAGGGTGATAGGGAAAACCTGTAGCTGCACCTCCCTTCTCACAGTCTTACATTTTCACTAAAGGGGTTTCTGAAGATTTACAGTTCCCCACCTTGAAGAGTGTAACCATAGACTGCTGGATCATAAGGAAGAAGCTACTTTCCCATATAGGATATGTCACAAAGTATCACATATTTAAATATTCTACCCCTTAAACCAAGGTTCCCCAACTCCAGTCCTCAAGGACCACCAACAGTGCATGTTTTCAGGATTTCCTTAATATTGCACAGATAATAATTTAATCACCTGCACAGGTGATAATTCCAACACCCATGCAATGCTAAGGAAATCCTAAAAACATGCTCTGTTGTAGGACCTTGAGGACTGGAGTTGGGGAATACTGTCTTAAATCAATCTCTATCTATTGATAGATTGACCATCTTCTTTCACATAGCAATCTAATAGTGACAGAAGGTAGAATAACATTCTCACTTCATCAGTATGATTTATATTAAAGTGCACTGATGTCTCAAGAAGAGAATTTGGAAGAGGTAAGGAGAGCTGCTAACCTAGGAAGAGGGACATATAGCAATGAACATGAAGTATGGAGACTTTCTCCAGGACTTGGACTGAATTCGCAATGTAACCTAGCCCCTTTTCTTGGCTCTGTTGCAAGTTTATTCTCTTCCCTTTTAGCTGCCAGACCTGACAGAACATTTGCTATTTCTAAATCTTTCACCTCAAGTAACCAAAGACCCTGTTAACTTTACCAAAGGCCGCTGCGATATAGTGAGAGACTAACATATCTGATACACTTACTATATATGCAAGGAATATAAATGTTTGGATTTTGGTTTGATTCTACTACGTTATATTAGATCAGATAAATTGGATAGATCATACAAACTAAAGCCCGCTTTACACACTACAATATATCTTACGATGTGTCGGCGGGGTCACGTTGTAAGTGACGCACATCCGGCATCGTAAGGTACATTGTAGTGTGTAACAGCTACGTGCGATTGCGAATGAATGGTAAAACGTTCATCGCACGCACGTCGTTCATTCCTCATGAATTGAACGTCAGATTGTTCATCGTACCCGAGGTAGCACACATCGCAGTGTGTGACACCTCGGGAACGATGAACAGATCTTACCTGCGTCCTGCGGCTCCTGGCCGGTAATGCGGAAGGAAGGAGGTGGGTGGGATGTTTACGTCCCGCTCATCTCCGCCCCTCCGCTTCTATTGGCCGGCTGCCGTGTGACGTCAATGTGACGCCGAACGTCCCTCCCACTCCAGGAACTGGACGTTCGCCACCCACATCGAGGTCGTATGGACGGGTAAGTACGTGTGACGGGGGTTAATCATTTGTGCGGCACATTCAACAAAATTGAACGTGCCGCACATACGATGGGGGCGGGTACGATCACATACGATATCGCATGCAGAATTGTAACATGTAAAGCAGGCTTTAAGCTAGTAAGGTTAGTAACAACAACCATTAGAAAACTGCACGATCGGTATAAACACATGCATAAGGCATTCTATCCACACATATAAGAATATTCACTGAGGCCAGTAAATATTTCACAGCAAGTACTGCACACATTGACAGTCCATCTCGTGTACAGACATATCCTCTATCCGCTAGACCAGAAGCAGTTGTTCCTATGTGGCAGTCAATACATATTTGTAATCTGTCTGTTACTCCAATCAACACGAGCATGTAATTATAGGAATTGGCATATGATTACCAAGAACTAGAATTACCATAAGATAATTATAGCTTTCAGTTATTGTAAACATAGAATGTATGTGCATATAACACCATATCCTTGTGCACTCATTCATCTGGGCATCCTTCAAGTTCTTGTAAATGTTTTACTTTACAATCGGATTATCAATAGCTTTCAATTTAGATGATGAATTTAGGAAAAAAAATTATATATTTAATGGGTTTACGATTTATTATTGCCACAACAGAGTTATACTAGTTTTTTTTTTGCTAAGAAAGCTGAAAGAGATTCCACCAAGTTTCCAACTTATCACCTGTTAGAGGAATAGGTGTTAAGTTGCTGACCACTATGGATTTCACCGGCTGTCCATATCAGTCCCATAGACTTCGAATGAAGAGACACTGTGCGCACTCGGCTCTCACTCCATTCAGAAGTCTCCGCAGAGGACTGTTGTTATCATGGTAGGGCTCTCATTGGTGGATCCTCCAGAGATCATTAACTTAATACCTATTTTGTGAACAGATAATATGTTGCAACCTAAGAAATAACATTTAATGAGTTTTCTGGTCCTATTGAAGTCCTTTGTTTAGTAGTGAGCTGCAGTACTGAGCACAAACACAACAATGAAGGGGAAGTTCTGCTCCCTGATGCAAATGATTGGAATAGGTCCAAACCCCATTGATCAGAAATTTGTGATTAATCATAATAGCACATTCAGACATCCATACAAATTGGTCCAAGATTGGACCTCAATGCACACACTGGCCATAGGTCTCCCAACCCAAGTGTGGCAGCTTCATATATACGGTATTTATAAGTCTGAACGTTTGGGTTGGGAGATCCATGGCCAGTCCAAATAGTGTTAATAAGGTAATTATAATGAAACACTCTTAATTGCATCAATTGGCTCAAAACATCCAATGGCTTCAAAATATACATAGCAAGACAAACAATTTACCTACCTGTTCTCAGGCCTCATATTGAGCAGGTAGCTTCTGCTGTCTGCCCGGGGAGTATAGACTGAACCATTACTGTCTTCACTGTCACTTGTACTCCCATTACTACTGCCATGGGAGTCATAGAACCTTCCATTCCCAGAAGGTGTACGGTTCATTGGTCTCCTTGTGCCCATCATGAATACTCCTTTTCTCTGCCAATTTTATTAGCCACCTGCGACCTCCAAGAAAGTTGGTTCAAGACTTCCTCTGGAGACTAGAACCTGGGAGAGAATGTAAAATGTTTTCAACTTTTATCTTAAGAATATACCCATATAGCTGCAGTCACATCTCAGCCGCCTTTGCCAAAAGTCATAAAAGGAGTGCTAAACAGACTCATAATAAAATATGGAACCCTTTTAAACTATGGTGATTAATAAACCCAATATCTTAAGCTGGCCATACACTACTGATTTTGGATGACTAAGAAGACTAAATAATGCCATTTTCTGCTACTTGTTGGTGCCATTTCACGACATAAACAAATGTCACAGTCATTAAATGAATGCATATATCTTTGTAAAGTTGAACTGTGATTTTTCAATCATTGTTGGGTGTATAGACTTTCTAGGAATGTATATATAGCTCGTGCTACTCTCTGTTCAGAAACTTATTGGCGTAGTGCTCAGCTAAGTTCATTGTGACCTATAAATAGCTCCTTAAAGGGAACCTGTCAGGTGCAATATGCACCCAGAGCCACGAGCAGTTCTGGGTGTATATTGCTAATGCCTGCCTAACCGTCCCTGTATACACTAGCATAGATAAAGGGATCTTTAGAAAAAGTATTTCTAAAGATCTTTAATGATATGCTAATGAGGCCAGGAAATAGTTGCAAAGCCGTGATTTACCCTGGCTAGTCGGCCCCTTAGCATATTAGTACGCTCCTGTGGGTGTGCTCACATGCTAAAGAATGCGCAGCATCAGAGGACTGTCGTGCTCACCTCTCTGCTGCCATCGCGTCCGAGTCCTGGATTTCGGCTCAGTGTGCATGACCACTGGGTGTACGCCGCCGATGTGCATGACCTGCCATGTGCATGACCGCCGGGTGTATGAGTCCTGGCTTCAAACCCATGTAGTGCACATGACTGAAAGTCTGGGGATCATGCGCACTGAGCCGAAATCCAAGACTCGGAGGAAAAGACAGCAGAAGTGAGTGAGACCGTCCTCTGATGCTGCGTATTCATTAGCATGTTAGCACGCCCACAAGGGTGTACTAACATGCTCAAGGGAACTAACTCCCAGTGGACTAGTGCCCTCGCTCATTAGAGTACGTAAAAGATCTTTAAAAATACTTTTTCTAAAGATCCCTTTATCTATGCTAGTGTATACAGGGACGGTTAGACAGTGATTAGCAATATACACCCAGAACTGCTCGTGGTTCTGGGTGCATATTGCACCTGACAAGTTCCCTTTAACAGTATAGTACCTATCATGTTTTTTAAATCACAGGTACTACCTAAATTGCAGCAGTTATTAGGTGGGAGTCCTGTTTTGGAGACCTCCACTCAAAAAGCCATTCTGTAGCACTCTGCTCAGCGGCAGAAGTGATGATCCTATTATTTTAAAATAAAAAGCTTATTGATAGGTCTTAAAGTTTCATCAGCTTAAATTTACCAACTAAACAAAACTAAATACTTTTAAGTTTCAGATAAATATTACAAAATACTTGTTTTTTTTCTTAAAGAAAACTGAACATGGTGCCAAATGGATTTGTAGCGATTGTCATGAATTATGATGCAACAACACAAGTAGAAATACCATATTAATCGCTTATAGCCTTTCATTGCTGCCTAGTCTGTGCCTTCCAAGAACTGTACCAGATTTGAACTCTGGAAAGTTTATGCTCTCTGCACCTGTTCTTGCTCTTTAGATTTTTTTTTTTCACAATGACACTATGAAAAAGTTCTTGCAACTTTTCTGCTTTGCAGAGAACTCATACTTAACCAAAAGAAACGGTATGCCTATGCAATGTGACCAAGATGGAAAATCAATAACATAAAGTGTAATTGGTAACATCTAAGGTTAGGTTCACATTAGTACAGTACATTCAGAGGTATGTATAATCCTGATTTACAAAGAAGTGTATTTAGATGTATATATCAGCATATCGACAGACTAAAATGAGCAAAATCTGTTTCTTTGACCAGGTTGTCAGGTTTATGTCATATCGCATTTTACTGGGACGTATAAAAAATGAAGTTGACCACATTTCTTGGTCCTCAAAAAAAACATATGAAACACGTATACTTTTTTCTCCGTCATCATCACTGAGAAATATTTTAAATCATATAGCAGTGACACTATACGTCTTAAACATACTGTATATCTTTCTCGTTGAACCATTTAAAGGGATTGTCCACTAGGAACACGTCTTTTGTTTCCCCTTGTTTCACCCAGTCAAAATAAGAGACAATGTACTCACCTCCCGTTCTGGTGCCAACTCAGCACTGTCAGTAATCACAGTTCGGGACTCATGTGACAATGGGATGCCACTTGAGCCCTGCATCCAATCACCGACCACTTCTCTCTCCCCGCATTTGGGCCAAGTGAGCAATCAACAGGAAGTGAGTGGCAGCCGTAGCGTCACTTGCTATTGATTAACTCCAGACCTTTTAGCTGCCTATTTGCTGATGGATTAACAATGAAATAGACCATCCAGCCTATTAAAGACTTGTTCAGATAATTGTCAAATTACTTTTGGTATTTGCAAAAGAGGCAGCAATATATTGAGGTGTTATTCCCATACCCTTACTCCAATTTGGATGCGAATACTCTTAAGGGAGCTTTACACGGTAGCGATATCGCTAGTAATTTCTAGCGATATCGAGCGTGTAATTACCCGCCCCCGTCGCGCATGCGATTGTTTGTGATCGCTGCCGTAGCGAACATTATTGCTACGGCAGCGTCACACGTACTTACCTGGTCGGCGGCGGCGCTGTGACTGCCGAACAATCCCTCCTTCAAGGGGGAGGGACGTTCGGCATCACAGCGACTTCACCGCAATGTCACTAAGCGGCCAGCCAATCAAAGCGGAGGGGCGGAGATGAGCAGGACGTAACATCCCGCCCACCTCCTTCCTTCCGCATAGGGGCCGGCGGCAGGTAAGGAGACAGTCCCCGCTCCTGCGGTGTCACACATAGCGATGTGTGCTGCCGCATGAGCGATGAACAACATGGATAAACAACCCTTACCGATTTTTGAGTTTGGGATGACCTCTCCATGGTGAACGATTTTCACCATTTTTGAGGTCGCTTAAGGTCGCTGGTCAGTGTCACACGCTGCGATATCGTTAATGACGCTGGATGTGCGTCACTAACAACGTGACCCCGACGATAAAACATTAACGATATCGTAGCGTGTAAAGCCCCCTTAACTTTAAAGCTGAGAGTCTGCACTTTAAGCATATATTTATTATACAACTGTATCTTGAATATGTTTTAGTAAACAGCTAAAATGCCCAAACTTGTCACTATCCAAATATTTCTGGACCTAACTGTATATGGGACAAATTAAAAGGAATCTGTCACCAGGTTTTTGCTACCATATCTGAGAGCAGCATAATGTAGGAAAACAGACCCTGATTCCAACAAAGTATCACTTAGTTTACTGGGTGTAGCAGTTGTGACACATCAGACTTTTTAGTTGTAGCTGAGCTCAGAAAGCTGCCCCCCATACCACAACTGGTTATATGTTTCTTTGTACATTGTCTATTGTCAGTAAGCTGCTAATCAATGCTGGGTGTGTGGTTGGATCAAGTCTCATGCGGGACCGAGGCCAGGTAGTCATAATCTTCTGCTGCTATAACACTGATTGTATTGAAACAACAGTACACAGCCTAACAAGAGACACAAAGCTGAAATCAATGCCATAGTCCTACCTCATGCTGTCCTCAGATTACATAGCAAAAACCTGCTGACAAACTCCCTTTAAAGGATTATGGAAGTGACAATTTAACTAAATGAACTGTTTAATTAGATGCGGATTTTGTGATTACATTAACATTCAAATTTCCCATTTGTACTGGTGTAGTTGAGACATTGTAATTGCATCTGTTATGGTCACCCCCTCATGTTAAATTTTTATGTTACCTTTACTTTCATTCGTAAACACCCATGAACCATTATCCAGCCATTTAATGGTAATGCTTCCGAAAACCCAATATTACCATTTCTGTTTGTGGCTCTACCATTACGCCCCAGCAGCACGCCCGCTGTCTTGAGGTTATATTTGACTCCGATCTCTCCTTTGCGCCCCACATTCGTTCACTTGCTCGCTCATGTCAATTCCACCTCAAAAACATCTCTAGAATTCGTTCTTTTCTTACCGTTGACTCTGCAAAAACTCTTAGGGGTACTTTACACGCTGCGACATCGCTAGCAATTGCTAGCGATGTCGATCGCAATAGCTACTGCCCCCGTCGCTCGTGCGACATTTGGTGCTCGCTGCCGTAGCAAACATTATCGCTACGGCAGTGTCACACGCACATATCTTGTCAGCGACGTCACTGTGACCGCCGAACAATCCCTCCCTCAAGGGGGAGGTGCATTCGGCATCACAGCGACGTCACTGCGGCGTCACTAAGCGGCCGGCCAATAGAAGCGGAGGGGCGGAGATGAGCGGGACGTAACATCCCGCCCACCTCGTTCCTTCCTCATTGCCGGTGGACGCAGGGAAGGAGATGTTTGTCGCTCCCGCGGTGTCACACAGCGATGTGTGCTGCCGCAGGAACGACAAACAACATCGTACTGGTGACTGCAGCAATATTAAGGAAATGAACGACGTGTCAACGATCACCGTTTTGGAACGATTTTGCGATCGTTAATTGTCGCTCATTAGTGTTACACGCTGCGATGTCGCTACCGGCGCCGGATGTGCGTCACTAACGACGTGACCCCAACGTTATATCGGTAGCGATGTTGCAGCGTGTAAAGTACCCCTTACTGTTGCTCTTATTCATTCTCGCCTGGATTATTGTAATTCTTTACTAATTGGTCTCCCTGTTACTAAACTCTCCCCTCTCCAATCCATTCTGAATGCTGCAGCCAGGATCATTTCCCTCTCCAACCACTTCACTGATGCCTCTGCTCTGTGCCAGTCATTACACTGGTTGCCTATCCGCTACAGAATCCAACATAAACTTATCACTCTCACTCATAAAGTTGGGGGTGAAGGCGTTAAACAATATGGGACAGCCCATATGATGATGTCATGTCTTTGGAAGCTTCTGATAGGTTTATTGGCAACATCTGAGTGAATTAGAGATACACTTGTGGATATGTATTTTAATGCACAACTGATACACACTGCTTGTTGGTGTAACATCATGGGAATGTCAAAAGAAATCAGCCAAGATCTCAGAAAGAGAATTGTGGACTTGCACAAGTCTGGTTAATCCTTGGGTGCAATTTCCAAATACCTGAAGGTGCCTCATTCAGCTGTACAAACAATTATATGTACAAACAAGATGGGATGCCCAGCCATCATTCCGCTATGGAAGGAGATGGGTTCTGTGTACCAGAAATTAAAGTTGTTTGGTCAGACATGTGCATATGAACCAAGAACAAAAGCAACAAAAAGACCTTGTGAAGATACTTGCGGAAGCTGGTAAGATTGTCTCATTATCAACAATGAAGCAAGTACTATATCAACATTGACTGAAAGGCCACTCTGCCAGGAAGAAGCCATTACTTCAAAAGAAACAAAAAAGCCACATTAATGTTTGCAAATGCACACAGGAAGAAAGACCTTAATTTTTGGAGACATGTCGTGTGGTCTGACGAAGTTAAAGTTGAACTGTTTGGCCATAATGACCATTGTTATATTTGGAGGAGAAAGGGAGAAGCCATGAAGCCTAAGAACACCATCTCAATAGTGATGGACGAACCCCCTGATGTTCGTGTTCGGGAGATTCGCCCGAACTTTTTGTAAAGTTCAAGTTCGGGTTCTGAGATAATGCGAATTTGCATCTGAACCCTGAGCTTGGACTTTAGAGTTATTAGATGAGGTGAGGGAGTTCTGTAAAATAAAGAATATAGTTAATAATAAACATTGTCATTATACTTACCACTCCCGTGACGCGTCCTGCAGACTCTGTCTCCCAGCCACTTCTGCTTCCGGGTCCGATCATTAACTTCTGGGGGTATTCCCTGCACTGCTTGTCACTCGGCAATTTTCGGTTGTTTTCGGCCGTGTTCGCGGTGACGTGAGGATTAGAGTTGAGCGCGGTTCGTGGTTCGTGGTTCTCCAGTTCGCGGCTCGAGTGATTTTGGGGCATGTTCTAGATCGAACTAGAACTCGAGCTTTTTGCAAAAGCTCGGTAGTTCTAGAAACGTTCGAGAACGGTTCTAGCAGCCAAAAAACAGCTAAATCATAGCTTGGTTTCTGCTGTAATAGTGTAAGTCACTCTGTGAATCAAACTATTATCACATTTCAGTGTATAGTGTGCGTGAACAGCGCCTTCAGATCACTGCTGTTTCTATAATGGCGATCGCCATTTTTTTTTTTTTTTTTTCTTGTCTTCCTTCCCTAAGCGCGCGCGTCTTGTGGGGCGGGCCAGCATGTCAGCCAATCCCAGACACACACACAGCTAAGTGGACTTTGAGCCAGAGAAGCAACGGCATGTGTGATAGGATCTGCATGTCACATGTCCCTGCATTATAAAACCGGACATTTTCTTCACGGACGCCATTATCTGCCTTCTGCGTCTTTGGTGTCAGACATCACTGTCGCAGCTCCGTCTTCCTGAGTCCTATAGCCGATACAGCTGTATGCGCTGCATACACAGCGTTAGACAGCTTAGGGAGAGCACTTTATAGCAGTCCTTTTAAGGGCTCCAACCGGCAGGGTCAGAGAGCCATAGGTGACAGGTCCTGCAAACAGCAACAGCGTCTGTGTAGCCCAGGTCAGGGATTTCCTACCTGCATTTCACCATTAGGAGGGAATAGAAAGGCAGGCTTCCATTCCTCTACCCAGAGCACCACAATCCTGCCACTGTACCCTCTTGTCCTCTGCACACTCCAACTGATAACTAAGCCATTATACTAGCAAACACTCAGTGTACCTAGTGGCATCCTATACGTGGCTATTGGACTTTGCTATAGTCCCACTAGTGCAAAGACATTTGCAGAGCGCGTCTGCCTGCATTGCACACTACAACTCATTCTAACCAAGCCATTATACTAGCAAACACTCAGTGTACCTAGTGGCATCCTATACGTGGCTATTGGACTTTGCTATAGTCCCACTAGTGCAAAGACATTTGCAGAGCGCGTCTGCCTGCATTGCACACTACAACTCATTCTAACCAAGCCATTATACTAGCAAACACTCAGTGTACCTAGTGGCATCCTATACGTGGCTATTGGACTTTGCTATAGTCCCACTAGTGCAAAGACATTTGCAGAGCGCGTCTGCCTGCATTGCACACTCCAACTCATTAAAACCAAGCCATTATACTAGCAAACACTCAGTGTACCTAGTGGCATCCTATACGTGGCTATTGGACTTTGCTATAGTCCCACTAGTGCAAAGACATTTGCATAGCGCGTCTGCCGGCATTGCACACTCAAACTCATTTTAACTAAGCCATTATACTAGCAAACACTCAGTGTACCTAGTGGCATCCTATACGTGGCTATTGGACTTTGCTATAGTCCCACTAGTGCAAAGACATTAGCAGAGCACATCTGCCTGCATTGCACACTACAACTCATTCTAACCAAGCCATTATACTAGCAAACACTCAGTGTACCTAGTGGCATCCTATACGTGGCTATTGGACTTTGCTATAGTCCCACTAGTGCAAAGACATTTGCATAGCGCGTCTGCCTGCATTGCACACTCAAACTCATTTTAACTAAGCCATTATACTAGCAAACACTCAGTGTACCTAGTGGCATCCTATACGTGGCTATTGGACTTTGCTATAGTCCCACTAGTGCAAAGACATTAGCAGAGCACATCTGCCTGCATTGCACACTACAACTCATTCTAACCAAGCCATTATACTAGCAAACACTCAGTGTACCTAGTGGCATCCTATACGTGGCTATTGGACTTTGCTATAGTCCCACTAGTGCAAAGACATTTGCAGAGCGCGTCTGCCTGCATTGCACACTCCAACTCATTAAAACCAAGCCATTATACTAGCAAACACTCAGTGTACCTAGTGGCATCCTATACGTGGCTATTGGACTTTGCTATAGTCCCACTAGTGCAAAGACATTTGCATAGCGCGTCTGCCTGCATTGCACACTCAAACTCATTTTAACTAAGCCATTATACTAGCAAACACTCAGTGTACCTAGTGGCATCCTATACGTGGCTATTGGACTTTGCTATAGTCCCACTAGTGCAAAGATATTAGCAGAGCACATCTGCCTGCATTGCACACTCCAACTTTTTTAAACTCAGCCATTTATAGTAGCAAACACTCAGTGTACCTAGTTGTATCCTAAACGTGGCTATTGTACTTTTGTCTATTCACAGTATTGGAACGTTATTTGCAGCACGTCTGCCTGCATTGCACACTCTAACTTTTTTAAACTCAGCCATTATACTAGCAAACACTCAGTGTACCTAGTTGTATCCTAAACGTGGCTATTTTACTTTTGTCTATTCACAGTATTGGAACGATATTTGCAGCACGTCTGCCTGCATTGCACACTCTAACTTTTTTAAACTCAGCCATTATACTAGCAAACACTCACTGTACCTAGTTGTATCCTAAACGTGGCTATTGTACTTTTGTCAATTCACAGTATTGGAACGTTATTTGCAGCACGTCTGCCTGCATTGCACACTCAAACTTTTTTAAACTCAGCCATTTATAGTAGCAAACACTCAGTGTACCTAGTTGTATCCTAAACGTGGCTATTGTACTTTTGTCTATTCACAGTATTGGAACGTTATTTGCAGCACGTCTGCCTGCATTGCACACTCTAACTTTTTTAAACTCAGCCATTATACTAGCAAACACTCAGTGTACCTAGTTGTATCCTAAACGTGGCTATTGTACTTTTGTCAATTCACAGTATTGGAACGTTATTTGCAGCACGTCTGCCTGCATTGCACACTCAAACTTTTTTAAACTCAGCCATTATACTAGCAAACACTCAGTGTACCTAGTTGTATCCTAAACGTGGCTATTTTACTTTTGTCTATTCACAGTATTGGAACGATATTTGCAGCACGTCTGCCTGCATTGCACACTCTAACTTTTTTAAACTCAGCCATTATACTAGCAAACACTCACTGTACCTAGTTGTATCCTAAACGTGGCTATTGTACTTTTGTCAATTCACAGTATTGGAACGTTATTTGCAGCACGTCTGCCTGCATTGCACACTCAAACTTTTTTAAACTCAGCCATTATACTAGCAAACACTCACTGTACCTAGTTGTATCCTAAACGTGGCTATTGTACTTTTGTCAATTCACAGTATTGGAACGTTATTTGCAGCACGTCTGCCTGCATTGCACACTCAAACTTTTTTAAACTCAGCCATTATACTAGCAAACACTCACTGTACCTAGTTGTATCCTAAACGTGGCTATTGTACTTTTGTCTATTCACACTACTGCAAATCTATGTGCAGCACCTCTGCATGACAACCTCGTGCTCTGTTTTTAATAAGCTATAATGATAGCACAAAATACTGCCATTTTGTGGCATCATAGAACTGGCTGTTGTATTCCATTAGTGCCCCACTGGTGACAAGCTATTTCTAGCACCTCTACATCACACCCTCATGCACATTTAGCTACGCTAATGTTATAGCAAACTCATGGAATTCATTGCTGCATTTCATAATTCGGAGGGATAGAAAGTCAGGCTTCCTTTAGCTTTTCCTTCTGTTCATAGACAGCATCTCCAAGACAAATTTCCCCTCCACGTCTAAGTGTGGAGAGGCAGCTAGTGCGCATGCGTGTGCCGATGTACCCCAGCTGCAGCATAATTACAGTGTTTCGCCTAGTGAGTATGCTCAGCCTGACTGTGCCATTCCTGACGCTAAGTCTTCATTTCGGGATACAGCGCATGCTCCCACACTAAGTGTGAAAAGCCTCTTTGCACAGGTGCTTGCATTCTGTGCCGGGTCTAAGTCCTGTTTTGTGCCTAGACACCATGCTAAAGCTGATAGTCTTTTTTCAGAGACTGTATTTCATGCTACTGAGCATGCTCAGGCACTTCCTGCATCAGAGACTAGGTCCGGTAATGAACTCTTTGGCCCTGGCCCTGATGTGGGGGTCCCATATAGACCACAGGGCATCAGGTGTCCTCCCAAATGGCTTGCAGAGGCCCACACCTATGACTTGTCACCGCATTATTGATGGTCAGACGATGACTGGTGAGGTGTTTGGGTCATGGCAGCCATGAGGTCATCATTGAAGTTGCGTTTCCAAATAGGACGCTAGTTATGCCACTCATGACGTGTCACTCTGCTTTTGTCTCCAGGAGGTGCATTGTGGTTCACCCTGGTTTGGGGCGGACCCAGGTTATAAAAGGGGCTGGAGCCAACAAGGAGGTGCGCAGTCTTCTATTATGCTCCGAAAGAGCACACCTCCATGTGTTGAACCCATTGCGGCTTTAGGCCAGAGGTAGGCAGGGATAGGGTGGTGGATGCAGGCCACCACCACAGTTGGTAACGCAGAACGGTTAAGACCAGCTCCTGTCCTAACAGTCCTGCTTGTGCAGCCCAGTGGCATTAACAGGCCTGCTGCTGCTGATGCGCCTGCTGTCCACAGGTGTGGCCCCTACGCACACGGTCAGCGTACTCAATGGCCCCTGTGTTGTTAACAGGGAGTTCCTGGGCTGGGTGGGCATGTGGACCCTGTGACGCTAACAGGGCTCACAGTCTCCAGATCCGAATGGCGTCTAACTCGGTTCAGGCTACTATTAGTTTCATAGCCACACAGCTCTGTATCCTCCACCAAACCTTCAAGTTGCCAACCTCTCCTTTTCCAACTGGGAGCACGGTGGACACTGACTGCTGAAGGTGATATATACCTTTCTCTTTCTTTTCTTATTAATTTTTGTTATATAGCGGTCACAGATTATATACCACTTTATCCAAATCTGCCAGTCCCACTGTAACAGATGTTGTTTCTTCAGCAAATGTTACAGTTGTTTAACCACCAAATCCACGGACCAAAATTTTTTTCCCCTTTCCAACACACCTGTTCCCCTTTCCAACAGCATCTGTCCTTTTTCAACTCATTTTGGGATATGACCAAAAGTGCAACTGTGCAGGGACACCGTACTCAACGCCATCTCAGCACAGCAGCCATCCCTCGGTCCCTCCGATGTGGACAAGTAAAAGACCATTTCCTCCTATCCATGACAAAGTGTTGAGATTCACTCTGTGCAGCACTGGTGTTTAGTGGAAAAGTAGATCTAAGATTGCGTACCACATTCTGCAGATACTCCTGTATACGTGCGTCTATTTCTATGGCAGGAATTAGTTCGCCAAATTTTGTCTTGTACCGGGGATCTAACAGTGTGGCAACCCAGTATTCAGGATTACTTCAAATTCATACAATCCGAGGGTCATGTAGGTAGTGCAGCAAGAAGGCGCTCATGTGTCTTGTGCATCCAGGAGGACCAAGTCCTTGGTGTGTTGGTGGCAGAGAGGTGAGAATCGTGCATCCTTCCTCTGCCCTCTACCCACAACCTCGCACAACCGAAATGTGAGCAAGCTCTCACTCATCTGCTGAGTCTTCCATGCCCATCGCCAGTTCGTCCTCCATTTCTTCATGGGCTCCTGCACTTTCATCAACACTTTTTGCTGATACTATGCGCCCTTGTTAATCCCTCTCCCTCACCATGACTGCCGCATAGGTGCCGCTGACCATCTGGACCTCGTAGATCTTGTTATCCCTTCCGCATATGACTCCTCCTGTACTTCCTCCCCTTCCTCTTGTCCCAACACCTGACTCCGAATAATAATTACAGTGTGCTCCATCATGTAGATGACCAGAATTGTCACGCTGAGAATGACATTGCCAGTGCTAAACATCTTCGTCGACATTTCAAAACTGTGTAGCAGGGTGCATAGGTCCTTGATCTGACACCACTCCAGCAGCGTGATCTGCACCACCTCTGGATCAACTTATCCCAGGCTATATGTCTTACCGTATTTCAGCAGGGCTCTGCGGTGCTGCCACACACGCTGCAACATGTGCAGATTCCAATTCCTGCGTGTCGGAACATCGCATTTCCGGCGTTTAACTGCCAGACCCTAAGACTTCCGGAGTGATGAAAGTTGTTGAGCTGCTGTGTGCGCACGATGGAAGTGAGCACATAGCGAGCGTGCCCGCTGCACAAGGCCATGTAGGCCGTGATGGTGTTTTAAAAATTGCTGGAGAATTCGGATCAACACGTGAGCCATAAAAGGCACGTGTGTCACATTGCCCTGAGGATGGCCCGCAGCCAGGTTTGCATCATTGCCGCACACGGCTGTTAAGTCACCAACGGAGTCCGCTCCGTCAATTTGTACTCCGGTCGCCAGGTGACAACGTGTTCCTTTCATGAATAGTGCTGATGATGGGAGAGTAGTCGATGCCAGCGGCGCAGGTGGACGCAGGTTATGCTCACCCACTGGGCTGCATTACCTTGACAGATGCAGAATCTCTGGCTGAATGTAGCTGGTGGGTATCTCACAGATGAAATACCATCATTCAGCTACAACCAATGGGAAGACACCACACCCTTTTTTATGCCCATCCTGTCTGCAGACCACTGCCAGACATAGCTATGAACCTCTGGTTAATTTTACCCCCAGTTCAGTTTTATGATTTTGTGTGCTTGTTACCTGACTACTTTTCCTGCTTGCTGTTTATGTACCTTGTTGGCCGATACGCATTTCACCTCTGCTTGTTTTCTGATTAAGTCCTGGCCGTCCCATTCTGTTCCTGTTCCTCAATTAATGTTTTGACCCTGCCTGACTACTATTCTCTGTAATAGCGGTGTGACTCACATTTCCCATACATTTCAAAGTAAAACTTTGACCGCCTGATGGCATTGAGCTCTGCTGCCAGCATAGTAAGGAGGTGTGTGGTAGTCCTTGTGCGCAGTTGCAAGGAAGGGTGGCCTGACCACACAGGGTTTGCGCAAAGGTAGAGGACCCACACGAGGTTGAAGAGGCAGAAGCAGTGTATTAACTTCTACATACAGAACAAGGATTGAAACAACTCGTGGGGACGGCAAGACTTGTACAGCAGACCCTTCTCCATCTCTCACCATAGTTTGCCAGTGCCCAGTCAGTGACATGTAATGACCCTGTCTATGCTTACTGGTCCAAGTATCTGTGTTGAAATGCACCCTGTCGCACACAGATTTTCTCAAGGAAGTGGTGATGTTGTGTGCGACATGCCGGTGTAGCGCGGGCATGCTTTTCTTGGAGAAGCAGTGGTGATTGGGCATCTGGTACTGGGGCACAGCGACAGACATAAGGTCTGTAAAATCCTGTGTGTCCACTACGCGTAAAGGCAGCATTTCGGTAGCCAACAGCTTACAGAGGGATAGAGTCAACCACTTAGCTTTGTCATGGGTCGCAGTAAGTGGCCTTTTATTTGACCACATCTGAGGGACAGAGATCTGGCTGCTGTCTGTAGACGGTGTTGAGTAGGGTGTCCCTGGAAAAATGCAGGTTTGTGAGAAAAGTGCAGGCGGAGACATGATGTTGGCTTCATCTTGCCTTCAGATCTGTTCATCTTGTATCATTTTTAAAAAACACAGCAAGCAAGGGTTACTCCAAGCGGAGTCTCCCTTTTTTTCCAAAAATTGGGCCCCACACAGACACCTTATCAGTGGCAGCACTTGTGCCCTAGTTGCAAACAGGATGTTTTGATTTGCATCAAGCACATTCCAAATCCACAAGCATTTACTCTCCCCAGGATGACACAGGGGTAGTAAATTCCTTCTGGATCCATGACTTGTTCATTTTGATGAACGTCAGTCTGTCCACATTGTCACTGGACAGACGCGTGCGCTTATCTGTCAGCACACACCCAGCAGCACTGAAGACACGTTCAGAGACAACGCTGGCAGCTGGACACGACAAAATCTTCGAGGCGTAACTGGAGAGCTCTTGACATTTTTCTAGATTTGAAGCACAAAAGGAGCAAGGCTCCATTTGCAAAGTCATTGCATCGATGTTCATTTGGAGATACTCCTGTATCATCCTCTCCATCCGTTGACTATGTGTCAGACTTGTTGTCTCTGGTGGCCTTGCAAAGGAGGGTCTAAAAAAATTATGAAAAGATTCCATAAAATTGCTGTTACCAGCACCAGATACGGTCCTACTGGTACGGGTAGACTGTTGAAGATGACGAGGCCGTCCCATGTTTGTCAAGTTACAACTGGGAGAATCACTCCCTTCACCTGCACGGTTGTTTGGTGGAAAAGCCGAGCTAAGATCGAGTAACAGCTTCTGCTGATACTCCTGCATACGTGCGTCCCTTTCTATGGGTGGAATTATGTCACAAAATTTGGACTTGTCCCGGGGATCTAATAGTGTGGCAAGCCAGTAGTCATCATCACTTCTAATTTTGACAATACGAGGGTCATGTTGGAGGTAGTGCAACAAGAAGGCACTCATGTGTCTTGCGCAGCCATGCGCACCAAGTCCACGCTGTGTTTGTGGCATAGAGGTGCTAACCGTTCTTTCTTCCTCTGTCATCTCCCCCCAACCTCTTTCAACTGAAATTTGACCAAGGTCCCCCTCATCTGCTGAGTCTTCCATGTCCATGGACAGTTCGTCCTCCATATCTTCATGTCCTCCTGCACCTTCCTCAACATCTCACCTGCTACCATGCGCCCTTGTTGATCCCTGTCCCCCATGGTCCCATGCCTGCCGCGTTGGTGATGATGAACGTCTGGACCTTGGTGATGTTGTTGTGTCTTGCGCATATGAATCCTCCTGTAGTTCCTCCCCTTCCTGTTGTCCCACCCCCTGACTACGAATAGTGTTTAGCGTGTGCTCCAGCATGTAAATGACTGTAATCGTCATGCTGATAATGGCATTGTCAGCGCTAAACATATTCGTCGCCATGTCGAAACTGTGCAGAAGGGTGCATAGGTCCTTGATCTGAGATCACTCCATCAGGGTGATCTGCCCCACTTCTGCATCTCGTTGGCCCAGGCTATACATCATGACGTATTGCACCAGGGCTCGCCGGTGCTGCCACAGTCGCTGTAACATGTGGAGAGTTGAATTCCAGCGTGTCGCCACATCGCATTTCAGGCGATGAACCGGCAGGCCGAAAGACTTCTGGAGCGATGCAAGTCGCTCAGGTGCGGCGGTTGAACGGCGGAAGTGAGCACTGCAGACAGTTTCCGTGCCCTGGTCAGAAGGCCATCTAGGCCGGGATAGTGTGTTAAAAATTGCTGGACAACAAGGTTAAACACGTGAGCCATACAAGGCACGTGTGTCACCTTGCCCAGGCGAAGGGCCGCACCCAGGTTTGCAGCATTGTCGCACACGGCCTTACCAGGCTGCAGGTTGAGTGGAGACAACCATTTATCAAAATCAGTCTCCAGAGCTGCCCACAACTCAGTCGCTGTGTGACTCCTATTTCAAAGACATGTCAAGCTAAAGACCGCCTGATGCCGTTGCGCTCTGCTACCAGCATAGTAATGAGGGGTGCGTGATTCCTTCTGCGCAGTGAGAACGCTGGTGGCCTGACCAGGCAGGCTTGGGGCGGAGGTGGAGGACCCAGATGAGGTGGAGGATGCAGAAGCAGTGGCGGAACTTGGACAGACAGAGGATTGACACACAAGTCGTGGGGACGGCAAGACTTGTGCAGCAGACCCTTCACCATCTATCACCATAGTTACCCAGTGGCCAGTCAGCGACATGTAACGTCCCTGTCCATGCTTACTGGTCCAAGTATCGGTGGTGAAATGCACCCGTTCACACACAGAGTTTCTCAAGGAAGCGGTGATGTTGTGTGCGACATGCTGGTGTAGCGCGGGCACACCTTTCTTAGAGAAGTAGTGGCGACTAGGCATCTGGTACTGGGGCACAGCGACAGACATAAGGTCTCTAAAATCCTGTGTGTCCACTAGGCGGAAAGGCAGCATTTCTGTAGTCAACAGCTTACAGAGGGATAGAGTCAACCTCTTCGCTTTGTCATGGGTCGCAGGAAGTGGCCTTTTATTTGACCACATCTGAGGGACAGAGATCTGGCTGCTGTGTGTAGACGGTGTTGAGTCGGGTGTCCCTGGAAAAATGCAGCTTTGTGAGGAAAGTGCAGGCGGAGACATGATGTTGCCTTCATCCAAAGTTGGTGCTATCGATGTCTGAGAGAGCTGTACACACTCACTTGTTTCCCCTTCCAAACCAACTGACGACCTACCAAGCAAACTGCCTGTTGCGGTTACAGTGGTGGAAGTTGTGGGTGGAAAAACAGGTGTGACAGCTGTCCCCACAGTCCTAGAAGATGACGAGCGCGCGGATGCACTGGAAGGGGCAGGCGGTGGATGGTTCGCTCCGCTAGGCCGCATTGCAGCACGGTGAGCTTCCCATCGGGCCATATGATATTTATTCATGTGACGATTCATGGAAGAAGTTGTCAAACTGCTGAGGTTTTGACCTCTACTAAGAGAACCATGACAAATTTTACAGATCACATAATTTGGGCGATCTTTTTCTATGTCAAAAAAGGACCTGGCTAGGCAAGGCTTAGAGGCCATGCGACCTGTTGATCCACCCCGAATAATGCTCAGAGGCAGAGTGGTGGCTGAGGATGCAGTTGTAGACGTGCTACCAGTGCTCCGACTGTGTCCAGGAAGGCGCCAGGTTACTTCGACGTCGGTTGCATCCTCCTCCACCGCCTCTGTTGACCTCCTCGAGTGTCTGACTGTGGGTTGACAGTAGGTGTGATCTAGAACTTAATCATCAATTGTTGTGTTTGCACTCCCCTACCCCTCAGACCGAGTTTCTTCTTGCCCTGACCGAATATTTAAGTTGTCATCCCAATCGGGTATCTGCGTCTCATCTTCATCAGTATGTTCCTCATTGCCTATAACCACAGTTGTTGGAAAGGCAGCATTTTGGTAGCCAACAGTTTGCATATGATGAAAGTCAACCTCCAAGCCATTTCATGCCCTTCTAAAAGCATGTAAAACACAGCGAGGGGACTCCAACCACAGTCTCCCTCGTTGCCACTAACTGGGCCACACACACCCCACTTGACTGGCATCGGTTGAGCCCCCTTTTGAAAAAGAAAAAGATGCTTTGCATGAAGCACTCTCAAAAATACGCGTGCCTTTCCCGTCCCCTGGCTGACCCAGGGGAAGAAAAGTCCTCTGAGAGCCATGACTTGTTCATCTTGGTTCTTTTAGAGACACAGCGAGGGGACTCCAACCACAGTCTCCCTCGTTGCCACTAACTGGGCCACACACACCCCACTTGACTGGCATCGGTTGAGCCCCCTTTTGAAAAAGAAAAAGATGCTTTGCATGAAGCACTCTCAAAAATACGCGTGCCTTTCCCGTCCCCTGGCTGACCCAGGGGAAGAAAAGTCCTCTGAGAGCCATGACTTGTTCATCTTGGTTCTTTTAGAGACACAGCGAGGGGACTCCAACCACAGTCTCCCTCGTTGCCACTAACTGGGCCACACACACCCCACTTGACTGGCATCGGTTGACCCCCCCTTTTGACAAAGAAAAAGATGCTTTGCATGAAGCACTCTCAAAAATACGCGTGCCTTTCCCGTCCCCTGGCTGACCCAGGGGAAGAAAAGTCCTCTGAGAGCCATGACTTGTTCATCTTGGTTCTTTTAGAGACACAGCGAGGGGACTCCAACCACAGTCTCCCTCGTTGCCACTAACTGGGCCACACACACCCCACTTGACTGGCATCGGTTGAGCCCCCTTTTGAAAAAGAAAAAGATGCTTTGCATGAAGCACTCTCAAAAATACGCGTGCCTTTCCCGTCCCCTGGCTGACCCAGGGGAAGAAAAGTCCTCTGAGAGCCATGACTTGTTCATCTTGGTTCTTTTAGAGACACAGCGAGGGGACTCCAACCACAGTCTCCCTCGTTGCCACTAACTGGGCCACACACACCCCACTTGACTGGCATCGGTTGAGCCCCCTTTTGAAAAAGAAAAAGATGCTTTGCATGAAGCACTCTCAAAAATACGCGTGCCTTTCCCGTCCCCTGGCTGACCCAGGGGAAGAAAAGTCCTCTGAGAGCCATGACTTGTTCATCTTGGTTCTTTTAGAGACACAGCGAGGGGACTCCAACCACAGTCTCCCTCGTTGACACTAACTGGGCCACACACACCCCACTTGACTGGCATCGGTTGACCCCCCCTTTTGACAAAGAAAAAGATGCTTTGCATGAAGCACTCTCAAAAATACGCGTGCCTTTCCCGTCCCCTGGCTGACCCAGGGGAAGAAAAGTCCTCTGAGAGCCATGACTTGTTCATCTTGGTTCTTTTAGAGACACAGCGAGGGGACTCCAACCACAGTCTCCCTCGTTGCCACTAACTGGGCCACACACACCCCACTTGACTGGCATCGGTTGATCCCCCCTTTTGACAAAGAAAAAGATGCTTTGCATGAAGCACTCTCAAAAATACGCGTGCCTTTCCCGTCCCCTGGCTGACCCAGGGGAAGAAAAGTCCTCTGAGAGCCATGACTTGTTCATCTTGGTTCTTTTAGAGACACAGCGAGGGGACTCCAACCACAGTCTCCCTCGTTGCCACTAACTGGGCCACACACACCCCACTTGACTGGCATCGGTTGACCCCCCCTTTTGACAAAGAAAAAGATGCTTTGCATGAAGCACTCTCAAAAATACGCGTGCCTTTCCCGTCCCCTGGCTGACCCAGGGGAAGAAAAGTCCTCTGAGAGCCATGACTTGTTCATCTTGGTTCTTTTAGAGACACAGCGAGGGGACTCCAACCACAGTCTCCCTCGTTGCCACTAACTGGGCCACACACACCCCACTTGACTGGCATCGGTTGAGCCCCCTTTTGAAAAAGAAAAAGATGCTTTGCATGAAGCACTCTCAAAAATACGCGTGCCTTTCCCGTCCCCTGGCTGACCCAGGGGAAGAAAAGTCCTCTGAGAGCCATGACTTGTTCATCTTGGTTCTTTTAGAGACACAGCGAGGGGACTCCAACCACAGTCTCCCTCGTTGCCACTAACTGGGCCACACACACCCCACTTGACTGGCATCGGTTGACCCCCCCTTTTGACAAAGAAAAAGATGCTTTGCATGAAGCACTCTCAAAAATACGCGTGCCTTTCCCGTCCCCTGGCTGACCCAGGGGAAGAAAAGTCCTCTGAGAGCCATGACTTGTTCATCTTGGTTCTTTTAGAGACACAGCGAGGGGACTCCAACCACAGTCTCCCTCGTTGCCACTAACTGGGCCACACACACCCCACTTGACTGGCATCGGTTGAGCCCCCTTTTGAAAAAGAAAAAGATGCTTTGCATGAAGCACTCTCAAAAATACGCGTGCCTTTCCCGTCCCCTGGCTGACCCAGGGGAAGAAAAGTCCTCTGAGAGCCATGACTTGTTCATCTTGGTTCTTTTAGAGACACAGCGAGGGGACTCCAACCACAGTCTCCCTCGTTGCCACTAACTGGGCCACACACACCCCACTTGACTGGCATCGGTTGAGCCCCCTTTTGAAAAAGAAAAAGATGCTTTGCATGAAGCACTCTCAAAAATACGCGTGCCTTTCCCGTCCCCTGGCTGACCCAGGGGAAGAAAAGTCCTCTGAGAGCCATGACTTGTTCATCTTGGTTCTTTTAGAGACACAGCGAGGGGACTCCAACCACAGTCTCCCTCGTTGACACTAACTGGGCCACACACACCCCACTTGACTGGCATCGGTTGAGCCCCCTTTTGAAAAAGAAAAAGATGCTTTGCATGAAGCACTCTCAAAAATACGCGTGCCTTTCCCGTCCCCTGGCTGACCCAGGGGAAGAAAAGTCCTCTGAGAGCCATGACTTGTTCATCTTGGTTCTTTTAGAGACACAGCGAGGGGACTCCAACCACAGTCTCCCTCGTTGACACTAACTGGGCCACACACACCCCACTTGACTGGCATCGGTTGACCCCCCCTTTTGACAAAGAAAAAGATGCTTTGCATGAAGCACTCTCAAAAATACGCGTGCCTTTCCCGTCCCCTGGCTGACCCAGGGGAAGAAAAGTCCTCTGAGAGCCATGACTTGTTCATCTTGGTTCTTTTAGAGACACAGCGAGGGGACTCCAACCACAGTCTCCCTCGTTGCCACTAACTGGGCCACACACACCCCACTTGACTGGCATCGGTTGACCCCCCCTTTTGACAAAGAAAAAGATGCTTTGCATGAAGCACTCTCAAAAATACGCGTGCCTTTCCCGTCCCCTGGCTGACCCAGGGGAAGAAAAGTCCTCTGAGAGCCATGACTTGTTCATCTTGGTTCTTTTAGAGACACAGCGAGGGGACTCCAACCACAGTCTCCCTCGTTGCCACTAACTGGGCCACACACACCCCACTTGACTGGCATCGGTTGACCCCCCCTTTTGACAAAGAAAAAGATGCTTTGCATGAAGCACTCTCAAAAATACGCGTGCCTTTCCCGTCCCCTGGCTGACCCAGGGGAAGAAAAGTCCTCTGAGAGCCATGACTTGTTCATCTTGGTTCTTTTAGAGACACAGCGAGGGGACTCCAACCACAGTCTCCCTCGTTGCCACTAACTGGGCCACACACACCCCACTTGACTGGCATCGGTTGAGCCCCCTTTTGAAAAAGAAAAAGATGCTTTGCATGAAGCACTCTCAAAAATACGCGTGCCTTTCCCGTCCCCTGGCTGACCCAGGGGAAGAAAAGTCCTCTGAGAGCCATGACTTGTTCATCTTGGTTCTTTTAGAGACACAGCGAGGGGACTCCAACCACAGTCTCCCTCGTTGCCACTAACTGGGCCACACACACCCCACTTGACTGGCATCGGTTGAGCCCCCCTTTTGACAAAGAAAAAGATGCTTTGCATGAAGCACTCTCAAAAATACGCGTGCCTTTCGCCTCCCCTGGCTGACCCAGGGGAAGAAAAGTCCTCTGAGAGCCAGGTCCACATTGTCAGTGGACAGACACGTGTGCTTATCTGCCAGCAGACCCCCAGCAGCACTGAAGACAGGTTCCGAGAGAACGCTGGCTGCAGGACACGACAAGATCCTCAAGGCGTACGTGGCGAGCTCAGGCAATTTATCCAGATTGGAAGCCTAAAATGAGCAGGGCTCAAGTTGCACAATAATGGAATCGATGTTTCTTTGCATATACTCATATATCTGTGTGTCTCCCTCTTTTTCCTTGTCCAGCTGTTTTGTTTTCACATGAGTATATGTCCTTGTCACTTTCCCATGTGTTTGTGTTATGTTGTGAGTTGTTTGTCACCTTTTGGACACCTTTCAGGGTGTTTTCTAGGTGTTTTACTGTGTTTGTGATTGCCTGCCATTGTTTCCTATGGGCTCGAGTTCGGTTCGTCGAACGTTCGACGAGCCGAACTCGAGCCAGACCCCCCGTTCGGCGAACCGCCTCGAGCCGAACCGGGACCGGTTCGCTCATCTCTAGTGAGGATTCACCCGACTCCATGAGCCATGGACTCAATTGAACTTTGTCACTGTGCGAGTCTCGCATCAGTATCACCCAGCATGGCGCACACTCTCCTTACAGAAGCGGGTCAGCTGCATGTATTTCCATGCAGCTGAGGCGCTCCTGTCAGGATAGTGTGCGCCGTGCTGGGTGAGACCCATGCGAGACTTGCAGGAGTCATATGCAAGTGGAATCATACACTCAGTGTCAGCCTGCTTCTCGCTTTGTAAAGACGCTTGTCTATACAGGGCGATGAAGCAGAGCTGACATTGCTTCACCTGCGGACTACGTAGGACAATGGATTTTTTTATAATAAAGATGGAGTCTCTAAATGTTTTTTTTTGTTTTATTTCTAATAAAAACATTTTTTATGTGTTGTGTTTTTCTTTTTACTGTTTACTAGAAAATCATGGTGGCTATGTCTAATTTGGCGTGACACCATGAATTTCAGGCTTAGTATCATCTGAGAATACAAAGCTGGTGTTAACCCTTTTATTACCGAGCGTGCTGCCGCAATAGGGCCGCTGGACGAGCCGGGTAAAGCACATGGAAATAGCACTAAGAAACAATGCGCCATCCCAGCCCCCAGCTGCCTGGTTTTACCTGACTAGCGATCAAAATATGGCGGGAGCCCTCGCATTTTTTTTTTAATTATTCTTTTAAATAATAAAAAAAAAATAATGGGCTTCACTGAATTTTGATTGCCAGCCAAGATAAAGCCAGTCAGATGGGGGTGGAAGCCCATAGCCGTCTGCTTTATCTGCACTTAGTTTTTAGTGTGGGGGTCCCTTGGGCCTTACAACGCTGAGAGTCCCAGCCTCCAGCTGCCGGCTTTACCTGACTGGCGATCAAAATATGGTGGGAGCTCAAAAACATTTTTTTACATAATTTTATAAAAAATTAATGGGATTCCTGTATTTTGATTGCCAGGCAGATGGGGGTGGCTGCCCGTAGCCATCCGCTTTATCTGCTCTGAGAATAAAAAATACCGCGGAGCGCTACGTAATTTTTTTAAATTATTTATTTTTACACTACTATATGTGTGAGGGACCCAACAGCCAATCTCAGACACTGTCACCCAGAATGGGCGTCTGTGATTGGCTGTTGGAATTGTGATGCCCTGGACCCCAGGGGTCACAGGTAATAACATCTACCACATACACACACACCCCCATCCCCTGTGAGGTCACAGAAATGTCACCCAAAAGGGAGACCTGATGCCTCCCTCAGGGCGAGTAGAGCACAGCAGGTGGGCGGAGTCAGGCATAAAGACACGCCCACTGCGGAGACTAATGTCCTGAGGCAGCGAGTTAAAAAAGAACAAGTTGAGTTTTGGAATTGACAGTGAGTGATAGAGGAGCAGCTGTCAGGGACCCGGGTAGGAGCCTGGGCCCCTTGGAGAACGTCAGGCAGGCAGACGGTGGTGGCCGTCTGCAGGAGTACCGGTACAGCAACCGGCGGAACCGTACGGACCGGGCCTGGGTTGGAGCCCGCCGGTCCCGAACCGGGGAGTCAACCGTGTACCGGAGCACCAACAGAAGGGTACTCAGACCCCATCCAAGCTTAGAAGCCACTGAGTATAGGCAAATTGACTGATTGCTGGCCGAACCTCATGGGTTCGTCCACACCCAAAGTCCCGAAAGAAGGCAAAAGCCCACCGAGACCGGGTGAGCGCCACCGCCAAGGGCCAAACAACTGACGGGCCAGCGCCTGCAGGCAACCAAGGGCTCCTCCGGCAGCTCAACGCCGGGGAGCGGGCTACCACTGCTTAGGCAGGGGGGCCGAAACACAAACATCCAGAGGTGCACGGGAAAAGGGGCCACCATCAACCCCACAGGGGACATCAGCAGCTGGCCACGGGGACCGACCACTACCAAACTTTGGTTTACCAGTGACTCTGAGTGTGAATCAATCGTGAGTACACCAGTGCCATCCGGGTACAACGCTACACCGCGGCACAGCGCCCTGCACCCCAACGACAACATCACCCCTTCCAGTCCCCCACCGGGGCCCCGGGACACACCGCCCCTACCCACGGAGGGGCTAACATCTCAGCTGCGGCCGCAACACCGATCTCGGACGAGCCCGCCATCACTTCAGCTGCAGCGGTGGTGCATCCCCCGTCACCACGACCCGTGGGTGGCCTCATGACCCGTTACACAACCACCACCCCCCACCGCCTTCCCTTAACAAGAGCGACATGGCCCCCGGTCCGGAGGCGCTCGTGCCACCGAGAACCCGAGCCCGGACCTCGAGCAGCTCGGCCCGAGCAAGCGGAGGAAGCGGCCGGGCCCCCTCTCAGGGCGGTACAGATTAACCTGGAATCTGCCCATATATTATGGATCCTAGAATGTTTGGGCTGGTTTCAGGTTACTCCAGCGTCCAATAACAGACGCCCACTCTGTGACAGCGTCTGTGATTGTCTTTTATTTTAACAGTAAAATAAAACAACACAGATAAAAAAATATTTTATTAGAAATAAAACAGAGGACCTTTAGAACTCCATCGTTATTACGCAAATAAACCCCTCCGACGTAGTCCAAAGGTGGGCGAGTGTCTTCAGCTCTGCTACATCTGTGCGAGAAGGCAAACACAGGTCTGCTCACACAGACTCAGCTGAGTGCTGTCAGAGACTTCACCCGAGTGCACAGCTTGCGTATGACTCCTGCGAGTCTCTCATCTCACCCAGCACAGCGCACACTCTCCTGAGAGGAGCGCCTCAGCTGCATGGAAATACATGCAACCGACCCGCTCCTGTAAGGAGAGTGTGCGCTGTGCCGGGTGATACCAATCCGAGACTCGCACAGTGACAGTCAAAGTTCAATCGAGTCCATGGCTCATGGACTCGGGTGAACCCTGACGTCACCATGAACACGGCTGAAAAAAGCTGAAAACTGCTAAGTGACGAGCAGTGCAGTGAATACCACGGGAAGTTAATGATCAGACCCAGAAGCAGAAGCGGCCAGGAGACAAAGTCTGCAGGACGTGTCACGGGACCGTTAAGTATAATCATAATGTTTTCTACTAATTTGCTTTTTTTACAGCCCCGGGACCCAAACTGGACCCGAACTGTAACACGAGCTTCCAAGGAAAACTCGTGTTCGGGATCATGTGCACAAACACTATGTGTTCGGTACGGACCCAGAACTTTACAGTTCGGGGTCGCCCATCACTACATCTCAACTGTGAAAAATGGGGATAGCAGCATCATGTTGTGGGGTTGTTTTGCTGCAGGAGGGACTGGTGCACTTCACAAAATAGATGGCATCATGAGGAAAGGAGATTATGTGGCAATACTGAAGCAATATCTCAAGACATCAGCAAGGAACTTTAAGCTTGGGCGGAAATGGGTCTCCAATTGGACAATGACCAAAAGCATACTGCCAAACTGGTTACAAAGTGGCTTAAGGATAACAAAGTCACTGTTTTGGAGTGGCCATCACAAACACCTGATGTCAATCCTATTGAAAATTTATGGGTAATACTGAAAAGGCCTGTGCGAGCAAGGCAACCGACAAACATGGCTCAGTTAGTTCTGTCAGGAGTAATGAGCTCAAATTCCTACCAACTATTGTGAGAAGCTTGTGGGGGAATATCAAAAACATTTGACCCAAGTTATACAGTTTAAGGGCAATGGTACCAAATACTAATGAAATGTATGTAAACCTTTGACTTTGCAGAAAGTAATAAAAATGCCTTAAAGCATTCTCTCTATCTCATTATTCTGGCATTTGGCAAATATAAATAATTTTGGTGATGTTAATTGACCTAAAACAGGAAAGGTTTATGTGGATTTCATGTCAGATAGTGAGAAAAACATGATTATGTGTCTTTTTAGATAATGTACTGTATCTTTCATGATTCTCTGTGCAGAGCATCTCACAGACCTGGAGATGGTCTGCGGCGCTTACAGATCTGACAGTGTGTCCATTCCTTGTGCAGAGCATCTTGCCTTTGGAGATGCTCTGTGGCACTGTCCTTGATACTGAACTAGCAGCTTGGTCACCATACTGGAGTTCAGGTTGGTTCTGGGAAGTGCTGGTGTGACGCCCTGGCAAAACCAGATAGTCACAGAAAGAGTTAAACCTCCTTGGTACCACCTGGTCCCACACTGGTACAGTGAAGCAGCTGCACCTCCCCCCCCCAGTGTAACAAAAGGAGCAGGAGGGGAGGAGTTAAGTCAGTCAGTGGAAGGAGAAGGAGAGGAAAGCAGTCAGGGGTTGTGGCTCCTGGGCTGCTGGGGAAGTGGAGAAAGGAGAAAGCCGAGTTTTGGAGCTGAAGTAGAGAGTAGGCTCAGGGGCACCTGTAGTGGACCGGGGCAGGGTAGTGGCCCACCAGTAGTGTGCATGGGACCCCAGACTTGTGCAAAGAGAGGACTTCCCCCGTCCGAGACAGAGAAGGTGACTCTTAGCTGGAGTGCAGAGGAGAGAGGGCCCTGCTTTGTGTACCGGGTGTGGGATCCGAACACCACCGTACCAAAGGCCTACGGACACTGGCAATTTCTGGTTAAGTACTGGACTCTGTGCTTCCTGACCCTACACATGAAAACAGCCTCATCCAACACCAGGACAACCGAACTGTGAGTTTCCTGCTCCCTGCAATCCCTGCCACCACCACAACTCCCACTGGGCCCCAGGACTACAACTCCCCTACCCGTGGAGGGGATCCCACCTTGCTGCCCCACACCATCAGTCCCGGCCATGGTCCCCAGAGGCAGCGGCGGTGCCACCATCTCATCACCGCACGGGTGGCGTCACAGACAATCTCCCCTGTACATATTCCCCTTTTTCTTTGTTGTGGAGCCTGGGATGACAGACCGGGTCACGCCACCGTGATACCTCTAGAAGCGACCCCATTGGCCCAGCTCTGAGTACCCCCTATCCCTGGGCGACGCACTGGTTACTCAGCTGTTCCATCTTCCGGATAATTGCTCAGGCTTCTTTACTGAGCATGCTCCCCCAGAACTCTGCCAGTTGTATTCGCTGTCTTTGCTGTGTTGCCATAGTTTGTGTGTCTGCTAGTATTCTGATCTTCGTATTCTGACCCCGGACTGTTATTGGACTTACCTCTGCCCACTCCCTATTCCTGTCATGCATTCCTATCTTGGACCCCGGACTGTTATCTAACTATGTCTTTGTTTGCTCCTTTTTACTACTACGTGCTCTTCTGATATTGTGATCCTCGGATTGTGCCCTGACTACGTTTCTGTTTACCCCTTATGATTATACATGACCTCCTGTTAACAGATCCCGTCTCTCCTGACTATCCTTCCGTTTATGCGACCCCAGGTAGTGACAAGCGTTACAATATGTAAACTTCAGTTTCAACTGTACATATTTGGTATCGCTGTGTTCAGAAATGTCTGATCTATGAAAATATTAAATAAATTAATCGTATTGGTAAACAGTGAAACAAAAATAATTCAAAACACTAGAACTATGTTTTTTGGATGCTACAACATTACAATTAACATAACATCATCCCTACCAAAAATGCTATCAGTAAAAACGTCAGCTTAGTGCCCAAAAAATAAGCCATCACATAGCCCCAGATCCCAAAAAATGAAAGCCGAAAATGGCGCTGAAAGCAAAATTTTTTCTTTACAAACTTGAATTTTTTTCCCATCAATAAATTAAAAGAAAAACTATACATGTTTAGTATCTAAGTACTCATATTAACCTGGACAATTATTCTGTCAGGTCAGTTTTACCATATAGTGAACATGGTACATAAAGAAGCCAAAAAACAATTATGGAATTGCACGGTTTTGCAATTTCACCACACATTTTTTTCCTGTTTTCTAGTACATGATATGGTAAAATTAATGGTTTTCTTCAAAAGTACAACTTATCCCACAAAAGCCCTCATACGGCTATGTTGATAGAAAAATGTAAACGCTATGGCTCTTGAAAGAAGGGGATGGAAAAAAAAATGGAAAATTGAAGAGTTGTGAAGGTGTTAAGGCTGGGTGCACAAGATGCAGATTTGTTGCGTTTTTTTATGCATTTTTTTTTTCAGTGAAGATTTGTCACAAAATCTGAAGGGTTTCCTGATGCCAGCAAAGTGAATGAGAATCCTGAAGTCCATGCACACATTGAGTATTTTATCGTTGCAGATTTAAATCTGCACCATGTCAATTCTTCCAGTGTTTTTGCTGCAGATTTCACCCATACTGATGAATAAGAAAAATCTCCACCAAAAAAAATGTGCATTTTTTCCCACGCCGTTTTACCTGCCAAGAGATGGAGAAATGACTGCGCTGAATACTATGTGTGCACATACTCTAAATGTGAGGTGGCCCATAAAAATATAGATTTTGCAGATTTATTGAAAAAATGAGGAACTGCTGCTAAACGTTTGTGACAAGCGAGCGTGCTCGGCAATGCTTGCTACTCAATTGAATATCAGGGTGCTTCAGATGCAGGGCCGACTCCAGGTTTTGTGGTCCCTGGGCGAAAGAATCTCAGTGGGCCCTATGCACAAGCAGATACGTACACATACAGGCATACGTACATATACATATTTACAGAGAAATTCAGAAAAACACATAATCAGACAAATCCATACACAGTCTGTAATACTAATGTATGAACTGAGGATTTCGATTGCGTTAGGGCAATGACAACCAGAGACGGGTTCTTGGTTCAAAGACGTTTTATAATATGTAACCACAATATGTGCACAAAACAGAATATACACAGTAGAACATAAACACAGTAAATACCTGCCGGGTACGGAGCAAAGGGGAATTCCCGGGACCGCGGTCCCAGGACACCGGACTTCCCCAGGGAGACCACCAGGAGCGAACCCCTATACAGGGGCTGTCTGGCAATCACCCCAGAAGGCCTAAATGCGCAGCAGCCGGGACACGAAAGGGCAACAGGTATAGTCCAAAAAATGTCCGTACGTGATGTGAGTCCTAGGGTGGATATGAAACGGAAGGGACCGGGCAGAAGTGCCGAACAGAGACGGCAGACAGAGTCCGAGCACAGCTTGATGAGACAGGGGAAGTCCAGAGCTGGTGTCGGGTGTTTCAGCAGGATCCAAACAGCAATCAGGAGATGAGAGCAGCAGGGCAGGAGTACACAGGAAGCAGTATACTCAGGCAACTAGACTAGGCTTAGGGGCGGGCTTTTAAACAGATGAACAGGAAGTAGGGCAACAGAACAGAAAACTCCATGTTAACAAAGGGCAAGATCCTTCAGAAGAAAACTGGAAATCCCGGAACTTTGACAGTAATCCCCTCCCCCAGAAACGGCCTCAGGACGGACCAGGGTCAGGCTTGTCCGGGTACCTCCGATGAAACTGAGCAACCTTCCGGGGTGCTCGGATGTTACCCACAGGTTCCCAGGAATCGTCCTCGGGGGAGTACCCCTGCCAACGTACCTGATACTGAAGCCGATGCCGATGGAGCCGGGAGTCAATAATGTCCTCAACCACAAACTGCTCCTGGCCATCAACCATCACCGACGGAGGAGGAGGCACGATACGACCTTGAAACGTATTAGGGGAAACTGGTTTCAGCAGAGAAACGTGAAAGACCGGGTGTACCTTTAAATTGTGCGGCAACCTCAGCCGACAGGCCACAGAGCTCACTATCCCGGTGACCTTGAACGGACCAATGAATTTCTGCCCCAGCTTCTGCGAAGGAACACCTAGTTTCAGATTCTTGGTGGATAACCACACCGAGTCCCCTACCTTATACATGGGTGTCTGTTTCCGGTGAGTGTCTGCCGACTTCTTGTAACGCTCCTGAGCCGAAGCCAAAGAGTCCCTTAAAACGTCCAGATTCCGTTGTAGCTCCGTCAATCTGTCCTCCACCGCTGGCACCGAAACCGCCACCGGTGACCTAGGCAAAATATTCGGATGGTAACCCAAGTTAGCGAAAAAGGGTGTTACCTTAGTGGAGCTGCTCTGAGTGTTGTTATACGAGAACTCCGCCAAAGGAAGCAGCTGCAACCAATCGTCCTGCAGATGGCTGACATAACATCGCAGGTACTGCTCCAGGGTTTGATTAGTCCGTTCGGTTTGCCCATTTGTCTGGGGATGGTATGCAGAAGACAAACAGACATCAATATGGAGTGCCGAACAGAACCCTTTCCAGAACTTAGAAGTGAACTGCACGCCGCGGTCAGAGATGATCTCAACCGGTACCCCATGCAACCGAAATATATTCTGGATAACCAAATCCACTGTCTCTGCGGCTGAGGGAAGACCGGTACATGGAATAAAGTGAGCAGCCTTTGTCAACCGATCCACTACCACCAAAATGGTATTGTTACCGCCCGAGACGGGCAACTCCACAATAAAATCCATTGAGATGGATCCCCAAGGGCGAGATGGTACGGGTAACGGTTGAAGGAGTCCCGTAGGAGCCACACGAGGGACCTTGCACCGGGCACAAACCACACATGAGTGGACATAGTCTTTCACATCCTTCAAACAGGTAGGCCACCAGAAAAAACGACTCAGAAATTCCTGCGTCTTCTATTCCCCCCTATGACCTGCCAACACGGAGTCATGGACCAACTTGAGAACCCGAAGTCTTACAGCCTCCGGGACATAAATACGTCGCTCTCTCAACCACACACCATTCCGAAGGACAAGAGTCACATCATTCGGGGGGCAGCCAGAAATACGTCACCATCATAGGCCAGCTTAATGTCCTTCCACAAGTCCTGGTCCCGAATTACTCCAACAAAATTGGAATCTGATAAAACGGTCTGAGACGGGGTTCCAGGCACGGAGTCCATGGCGTGGATTCGGGACAAGGCATCGGCTTTCCCATTACGTGACCCTGGACGGTATGTAACGATAAAATTGAACTGGTTAAGGAACAGGCTCCAACGGGCTTGCCGTGGAGACAGGCACCTGGCAGATTTAAGGAATTCTAGGTTACGATGGTCTGTGAGAACTATGACTTGTTGCGCTGCTCCCTGTAAGTGGTGTCTCCATTCCTTAAAAGCAGAAATAATCGCCAACAATTCCTTGTCCGCAATGTCATAGTTCTTTTCTGCAGGGGACAACCGGCGAGAAAAGAAAGCACACGGGTGCAAGAGACTCTTGTCCCCAGTCCTTTGTGAAAGGATAGCCCCTAATGCATAATCGGAAGCATCGACTTCCACAATAAAAGGGAGTGCGGGATTTGGGTGTATTAGTATTGGCGCTGAGGTAAAACAAACCTTGAGATGATTGAAAGCTTCCTGGGCCTGGGCGGACCACACAAACATTTGCCCCTTTTTGGTTAACAGAGTGATAGGACGGACGATCTCTGAAAAGTTGCGAATAAAGCGTCTGTAAAAGTTAGCAAAACCGACAAAGCGTTGTACCTCCTTGATGTTTCTCGATTCCGGCCAGTCTAGAATTGCCCGTATCTTGCCAGACTCCATGTTCAGTCCCTGAGGAGAGATGACATATCCTAAAAATTGTATCTTTGAGCAATGGAATTCGCACTTCTCCAGTTTAATATACAGGTGGTTATCCCTCAGACGGGTCAGTACTGTCTTGACGTGCTCCTGGTGTTCCTGTAGGGAATCAGAAAAGATCAAGATATCATCCAGGTAAATCACCATGAACTGGTCCATTATATCCCTAAAAATATCGTTGACTAGGTGTTGGAAAGCCGCAGGGGCATTACAAAGTCCGAAAGGCATCACTAGATACTTATAATGTCCATACCGACATCTGAACGCTGTTTTCCACTCGTCCCCGGGACGTATGCGGAGTAGATTATATGCCCCATGGAGATCCAATTTAGTAAATATTTTGGCCTGTTGTACTCTCTCCAATAGTTCGGGAATCAACGGTAACGGATACCGGTTCCGGATGGTTATCTTATTTAGTTCCCGGTAGTCGATACAAGGTCTCAGAGTCCCCTCTTTCTTTTTCACGAAAAAGATGGGTGCCCCTGCTGGTGAGGTAGAAGGTCGAATAAATCCCTTGGCTAGGTTTTCATCGATGTAATCTTTTAGTGCTTGTAACTCAGGTGCCGCCAATGGGTAGACATGACCAAACGGGATCTCTGCCCCTGGGAGTAAGTCTATGGGACAATCATACGGTCTATGCGGGGGAAGCCGATCTGCTTTTTTTTTGTCCCATATATCAGCGAAGTCATTATAAACCGGGGGTAGAACAGGTACCTGTACAGTGCCCTCCGCATTCGGTGTTACTGGAACGGGTACAGTTGGACTAATGGTCAGACCACTCTGGGGTGGGAAGAATATTTCTTTAGTCTCCCAATCGATGACTGGATTTGTAGACCGCAGCCAAGGAATTCCTAAAATTATCGGAAAATGGGGAGAAGAAATCAACATGAAAACAAGGATCTCCTGCTGACCTGGTTTCATCACACGTTCAAGGGGTACTGTCTCCCGATCAACTGGTCCGGAAACTAATGGAGAACCGTCTACCATCTCCATGGTAACCGGTGAGGATCTTTGTTGAGTCTGGATACCGTGTTTCCTGGCAAAAGAAGAGTCCATGAAATTTCCCCCTGCCCCAGAGTCTATCATAGCAGATGTAGGAATTAACTGTCCCTCCCACCGTATCTGAATGGGAAGCGAGCAATGGGTGTATTTCCCTTCTAGGTCCTTAGGTGAAGTTGACATCAATGTCGAGGGAAATACCGCATCCAGGTGTAAACTTGCCTCAGAGATATCGGACTCTGCGTCCGTGTTGTTACACTTTGCCATTGCTGCCAGTACCTTATTCGGGCGATTTGGACGTTTTGGGCAGTCAATCAGAAAATGGTCCGATTGACCACAATAGAAACACAAACGCTCACAGAGCCAATGTTCACGACGTTCGTTGGTCTCTCGCCTTTGTAGAGAGTCCACTTGCATAGGAACATCCTCGGCCTCCCAAGTCGTCTTGTGAGCGGGTTCTCTAGAAGGAAACGCAAAGTTGGTTAGCCGGTTTACAGCTGCCCATTTTTCCTGTCTGCGTTCTGTCAAGCGGGTATCGATACGCACACAGTGTTGGAGAAACAGTTCAAAATCCCGTGGAGATTCGGCACGAGCTAACTCGTCCTTGATGGTACCGGACAAACCCTTTCTGAACACTGACAATAGTGCATTATTTCCCCAGTCGGTGTCTACCACTAACCTTTTGAACTCAGTGGCGTATTTGACGACAGACCGCTTTCCCTGACGTAAGGAAAGCAGAGCCGATTCAGCGGTAGCATGGCGATTAGGATCATCAAACATTTGCGCCATTGCTGTTAAAAAGTCATCCAGGTTATCTAAACGGATATCACGATTCTCAATCATAGGATTAGCCCAAGCCAGTGCTCGTGAGGTTAGCAACATGATTATACATAACACTTTTGACCGGTCAGACCGGTAATAATCAGCATGTACATCAAAAAACAGTATACACTGGTTAACAAACCCACGGAACTGACTTCGATCACCACTGAAACGAAATGGAGGTAACCTAGGCATACCGGGAGCTGATACGGATGTAGTGGGGGTGGCTTCCTGAGCCTTCATTCTGGCTTGCAAATCCTGAATAGCCGGACCCAGTACCTGGTGATCATGGCCCAGCTGTACCTCCACATCTCTAAGCTTAGTTTGCACCGCCTCCATCTCCTGCTGCAAGGAGTTAATCATGGAGAAAAGCTGATCTACTCGTGTCTCAGTCATTGCCCCAGCGAAATCCTCTTATTGGCCTGAGTATAATGTAATACTATTGTATGAACTGAGGATTTCGATTGCGTTAGGGCATTGACAACCAGAGACGGGTTCTTGGTGCAAAGACGTTTTATAATATGTAACCACAATATGTAGACAGAACAGAATATACACAGTAGAACATAAACACAGTAAATACCTGCCGGGTTCGGAGCAAAGGGGAATTCCTGGGACCGCGCACCGGACTCCCCCAGGGAGACACCAGGAGTGAACCCCTATACAGGGGCTGTCTGGCAATCACCCCAGAAGGCCTAAATGCGCAGCAGCCGGGACACGAAAGGGCAACAGGTATAGTCCAAAATATGTCCGTACGTGATGTGAGTCCTAGGGTGGATATGAAACGGAAGGGACCGGGCAGAAGTGCCGACCAGACACAGCAGACAGAGTTCGAGCACAGCTTGATGAGACAGGGATAGTCCAGAGCTGGTGTCGGGTGTTTCAGCAGGATCCAAACAGCAATCAGGAGATGAGAGCAGCAGGGCAGGAGTACACAGGAAGCAGTATACTCAGGCAACTAGACTAGGCTTAGGGGCGGGCTTTTAAACAGATGAAGAGGAAGTAGGGCAACAGAACAGAAAACTCCATGTTAACAAAGGGCAAGATCCTTCAGAAGTAAACTGGAAATCCCGGAACTCTGACACAGTCATATACACTGACATACATAGATACACATTATACATACACGCAGACACATTAGAGATATTTTTAATATGGGGAATCCAGCAGTAGCCTCACTTACCTCCCCTGTTTGTCTCCCATACAGCTCCTCCTGGGCATGTGGCTGTGCCTCGCTGATTGGTGGCCGTCAGTAACAGACATGGTCGCACACAGGGCACACTGACTCTGCTGTATATACATCACAGGAGAGGCTGGGGACATATACATTACTGGGGGGCATACACATTACTGAGGAGGGGGGCATACAGCAATGGGGGAGATACAGCTCCAGAGGGGGGATACAGCTCTGAGGGCTATACAGCACTGGGGTGGAGGGGGACATACAGATCTGGGGGGGTATACAGTACTGTTGTGGAAGGGACATAGAGCTCTAGGGGATATACAGCACTGGGGTGGAAGGCACATAGAGCTCTGGGGGGTATACAACACTAGGGTGGAAGGGACATAGAGCTCTGGGGGATATACAGCACTGGGGTGAAGGGGACATACAGTTCTGGGGGGTATAGAAGTATGCAGCAAACTATTCCTCCATATAACTTAATGCAGTGATATTGCTCCACATAATTTAATGCAGCATCATAGTACTCCATAAAATTCACCCGCATAGTCCTCCATATAGTGTTATGCAGCCCCCATAGTCCTCCATATTGAATAATGCACCAAATATTCCTTCATATAATATAATGCACCCCAGATTGCTCAACATAAAATAATGCAGCCTCATATTCCGCCATATAGGGTTATGCAGACCCCATGTAGCAGCAATCTCCAGCCACCATGTAGCAGCATTATGCAGCCCCCATGTAGCAGCATTATGCATCCCCCATGTAGCAGCATTAAGCAGCTCCCATATAATTTAATGCAACCCCATAGTCGACTGGCCACATACATACTCACTTCTCATTCCTCACTGCTCTGGTCTCCTCAGCGTGTTCACTGTTCTACTGCTCTGACAGCTCAGGTCACGGGTGCGCAGAGTAATGACGTCATCATGTTACGCTGTACTGAGCTGTCAAAGGCAGAGTGCAGACAGATGCTGCAGGAGAATGATGAAAGAGGCAGCGCGCCGCTCCATCTATCATCATTGCTTTCAATTGTATCGGCATCTGTGATGCCGATACAATTGAAAGTGTGATCCTCAGTAAGGGGGGGCCCGCAGGAGGAGAGGGGAGGGGGGAGAATAGTGCAGTGCTCGCAACAGGCCTCTCTGACTCATGGGCTCCAAAGCGGCCGCATGGCCTGCCACCATTGTCGGTACACAAACTTGACATCTGCAAGTGGGCCCACTTAGCGGTCCAGGGCCTTGGTACATGCCCAGGTGTGCCGAGTGCTGATGCCGGCCTTCTTCAGATGCTCAATACTCTATCAAGTATCATGTGAGTGCTTGAAATAATATATTCTCCGGACAGCATATTCACTCACTTATTTTTCCGGAAGCTCTTAACAGGAAGGCCGGGTGAGAGAGAGAGATCTCGTCCCTGGCCCTTCTGTTAGCCTCGAGTTTCCAATTTACTTCCATTATGCTCCTTACTCGTGGCGAGCCCATCTGAGCGTCCGACCTGCTCGATTTGAGTACCGGGTACTCGAGCATTTTAGGGCTCGCTCATCACTAGTCTTTTTATTTAGTGCTAATTGCTATGGTCTTTAACAAGTGGACATGTCTTTATGCTACTCTACATAATTTCCCTGTGAGCACCACCACCTTGGTAAAGTCCACAAAGATTAGTATTAATAAAAAAGCCAATTTCTAAAACCATATGGTGGATTTAAAAAAACAAAAAAAACAAAAAAGAAACTGGTCACTCTTGACAATAAAAGGTACAGTTCAACTCAATACATAATTGAAAGATTCTTAGAGTTAATAAATCAAGGGCTTAAGGGGGCTTTACACGCTATGATATTGTTAATGTTTTATCGTCGAGGTCACACCGTTAGTGACGCACATCCGGCGCCATTAACGATATTGCAGCGTGTGACACTTTTGTGCGACCTAAAACGATCGCAAAAGCGGCCAAAATCATTTGCCGCAGAGAGGTCATCCTAAAACCAAAAATCGTTTAACGCTCATTAGCGATGTTGTTCCTCGTTCCTGCAGCAGCACACATGTTTACGTCCCGCTCAGCTCCGCCCCTCCGCTTCTATTGGACGCCTGCTGTGTGACGTTGCTGTGACGCCGCACGACCCGCCCCCTTAGAAAGGAGGCGGATCGCCGGACAGAGCGACGTCGCAGGGCAAGTAAGTCAGTGTGACGGGGGTGCACGATTTAGTGTGCAACGGGCAGCGATATGCACGTGTCGCACTAACAATGGGGGCGGGTACACTCGCTAGCGATATCGGCAATGATATCGTAGCGTGTAACGCCTGCTTTACTCTTTGTAATGTCCTTGCAAATATTTCCTAGCATACAATTTTCACAGCTTTTGGATGAATTCTTGTATTGCCAAAAGCTATTGATTCTGACTTCCTTATATACGTGCACACCCTGCTCGCCCTTGAAAACTGTAATAAGATTAGTTTCCATTTCCTTTGCCGAAGGTCTAACATGCTTTACTTGACTATGGCTTTATTTTATAGCTGTACTTTATCATTATTTTAATATTGAATAGTTGTTTTCATATAAAGTTTTGGTTTTTCATCTAAAGGATTTTCTTTTTAGCTGGCCTTCATCCTAGATGCAACAGCACAGAGTTGAGTGAGTACCTAACTATTCGTACTCGCTATACTTATAACGAGTACTGTCTAATACTCGCGTATTCATTCCGAATAGTGTGTGCAATGCAAGTCAATGGGGAATACTCGGAAAGTAATGAGTAACCCAAATGCCGCACTATTCGCTACTTGCACGAATAGTACAGCAGTCGGATTACTCGTAACTTTGCACGTTTTTCCCCATTGCCTTGCATTGCACGCGCTATTCGGAACGAATACGTAAGTATTAGAGAGTATTCGCTATGAGTATAGCGAGTACGAATAGCTAGGTATTCGCTCAACTCTAAACAGCACCATTAGCTTGCACAACGTTATGTTTTATACAGGTAACATGACCGGAAAGATTTGACTCTGACCTGCTGTATAGCAGCAATTCTAGATCTGCAGTTTGGCTGTAGAAGAAAAAAAATGACGGAGACAGCCACATGCTTAACACACATTGCTCATAACTTACATCAATGTTTATGGAAGCAAAGTCATCTCACAGTACAATGTTTTTTTGGTTGGTCCCATCAGAGGTCCGTGAACGGGAAGGAAGCATTTCTTAGACTTTCTATTTGCGATTTCCATAGCGAAGGTTGAGACAGCAATGGTCAATTAATGAAGTAGAGGGCTTCAGAGGGCAGGAACTGTGACAGACAACATCATATGAGAAGGCAGGTTAACTCTTGTTGTCCCATGTATAACCAATTTTTTTTAATTTTGACTGGAGGGTCGCTTTGACCTCACAGTCAGTGCTTTGTTGAGGAAATAAGATCTTTGCCTGACTCAGCCACCATATGAGAAGCAAGAAGCAACAGCTGAGTTACTAACAGGAAAGATTCGGGTGCGGCCTTGTTAATGATATTGCTTCTTTAATGATTATCACCATGAGGGACACCAATACCTGAAGACAAGAATATTCAACTCTAGGTGTTGTCAAACGGCCACAAAATCACTTTGGGGGGAAATTCATCAAGACTGACATTTTATTTGCCAGAAAGCAGGGACGGACATATCATTGGTGTACACAATGCAGCTGCACAGGGGCCAGGAGGTAAGGGGGCCCATTTCTACCTACAAAGCAGGGGGAATTGTGCATTATTATGAGCTATTGGACTGCAAAGGACCAGGGGTCCTCTTCTGTCTGTGTCCATCAGTGCCAGAAGGCGTTTGAGGCACCAAATTCATTAAAATATGCTCGCCTCTAAATATATTTGTTGAATCTTTTGGGTTGCATATGCAATAAATTCAGCTATAATTTATTATTTACACCAGAAAATGTGACTTTTATATACCAGTTTTCAAAAAGTTATCCTTGCTCAATTGATGAAGATTAACCTACAGCATTATAAAGCTGCTCAAATCAATCAATCCGCTCATTACTTTCATTTTAGTAAAAGCAGCAGAAGTGAAAACTGGAACTTGAAGAGTTGCTATGGGCAACAATTTATTTTTTGCACTAGTTTTCACTAGACAACTCAATAAATAATTCCTAGATAAAAGAGGCAAAACACACTCTTTGTGAAGCCATGCCGCTGAAGGCATAAAATATATAAAATGTTGGCAGTCCTACATGTGAAAAGACCCCAATGTGGCAGATTGGTTGGAGAATTCTCTGTGACTAAAGGTGGTGTCACACACAGCGACGACGACAACGACGTCGCTGCTACGTCACCATTTTCTGTGACGTTGCAGCGACGTCCCGTCCCTGTCGCTGTGTGTGACATCCAGCAACGAGCTGGCCCCTGCTGTGAGGTCGGTGCTCGTTGCTGAATGTCCTGCTTCATTTTTTCGTCATCGCTCTCCCGCTGTGACACACACATCGCTGTGTGTGACAGCGAGAGAGCGACGAAATGAAGCGAGCAGGGAGCAGGAGCCGGCGTCTGGCAGCTGCGGAAAGCTGTAACCACTGTAAACATCGGGTAACCAAGGGAAGACCTTTCCCTGGTTACCCGATATTTACCTTCGTTACCAGCCTCCGCCGCACTTGCTGCTAGTGCCGGCTCCTGCTCTGTGCACATGTAGCTGCAATACGCATCGGGTAATTAACCCTATGTGTACTGTAGCTAGGAGAGCAAGGAGCCAGCGCTAAGCCGTGTGCGCGGCTCCCTGCTCTCTGCACTGTGACATGTAGCTGCAGTACACATCGGGTTAATTAACCTGCTCTCTGCACATGTAGCGATGTTATGATCGCTGCTGCGTCGCTGTGTTTGACAGCTAAGCAGCGATCATAACAGCGACTTACAAGGTCGCTGTTACGTCACAGAAAATGGTGACGTAAGAGCGATGTCGTTGTCGCTGTCGCTATGTGTGAACCCAGCTTTAAACTCAGTTCCATGCATCTAAATGAAGTTGTTTTGACGCTATGCAAACAGATTTCTGCAAACTTCATTCATGGTAAATAGTATATTTGTAATAAACTTTTTAGTCAAACAAATCATGCACTCTAAAAGCAGGAGCATCCAGTAATACAGATTTAAGGCATTGAGAGAATTAAAGTTCCAATCTTTTCTCATGCCAGTATGTCCATGAAACATAAGTTCGCATTCAGGTGTACCAGTGCTGAAATTGCCATTCAACTCGTCCGTTATATATTTATCATATAACTGACCTGTTCATAGACTGGTGAGATGCCATCGGTTGACCCAACATAGATCGCTGATTTTTAATGAGCTATTGACAACGTATTCACTACTCACAAAAAGTTAGGGATATTTGGCTTTCGGGGGAAATTTCAGGATGATCCTAAAATGCCCTCTAACCTTTTCAGGTCAACTTAATGTGACCATCTCTAAACATGTGAATGCACATGTCTAACTGTTCAATGTTTCAGTACTTTTTGCACAACTTACTGTTTTCTAAAAAGAAGTTTAATTCACAACAGGTGTCTGATCCATGGATCCCCCAATAAATGTTGGGGTTCAATTACAATTGGTATTAATCCAGTCATTGTGTCTTTGCATGAACGACACAGGCTTAACTTCATCTTCATGGACAACAATGCTCTAGCTTATCGAGGTCAAATCATTAGGGAATGGCTGCTGGAGATTGGGCTAACTCAAATGGAGTGGCCGATGCTTTCTCCAGACCTGAATCCCATAGAAAAACTATGGTATTAGCTGAGTTGCCGGTAAGAGACTCGTACCTCTGTACCCCAGAACCTCAATGACCTGAGGGCTGCCCGTCAATGAGAGTGGGAACCAATGCCTCAGCAGACAATTACTCCACTTGTGAACAGCATGAGACATTGTTGTCAAGCTGTAAGTGATGCTCAAGGCCACATGACAAGTTATTGAGACAATTACTTTTTTGGGGCTATACCCACCACTGTTGTTGGTTTTTGATTCAATAAATTGTTTGAAATGAAGTAATCACCATTGCACACTTCTACTTAAATGCACTTCTTTCAAGATAAAAAAGCACTATAGTGTAAACTTTTTAAGTTCTCCATAAATTTTACCTAAAAGCCAAATATCCCTAACTTTTTGTCAGTAGTGTCTAACAATAGCTGATATTTGGCGGATAAAGGTTAAACTTGATGGACCAATGTCTTTTACCAAACTATGTAGCTATGTAATTATGTTACTATGTAACTATGATAGTTCCAATTACTGTGTGCCAGACAACACACATGAGGCCCCCTATTTAGTTATTTCCAATTATTTTATCCCCAAAAGTCCCAAAAACCTGTCATTCTAGCATTCAAATTTTCTTTTTAAATTTAATAAAACTTGAAATTTTTGCAATAAAATTATTTTTTGTTAAAAGAAGCCTTGTTTGTCACTTATCCTTGTGTAGCTCTGGAAGTGAAGAAATGACGGCATTTATCTACTATCTGTACACAATCACAAAAAGATTAGTCACTATGGGTTAAATCGTAGCTTAAAAAAGCCCGAAAAATAATTTGACCTTTGACAAAATCAATAGCTCAAAACAAGTTACTTAATTATTCCCATTATATTCCCAATATGTATATTATTCCATAGTCATATGCAGTTACTAGTCTACAAGGCAAGAGAAGGGGACAGGTGAATAAATAAATGACTCATAAGGACCAGACCACTGACTGCTCTATTCTTGACACACTCGTTCACTGGCAGTACTATATTTCAGTCAAGGCATGTAAAGAGTGCCTTAACCTCTGGGTTAAAACTATGAATCATCAATGTATGGTCCATGAGATGAGACATTCCAAGAGTTAATATATATCAAGGGTATTGAAGAAGGGTCAAATCATTTAAGTTAAATTTTTATTAATGCTGATGTGTCGCCCTGGACAAGCCAGGGGCCACAGGTAACACCACCACACCCCACACTCCCTGTAGGCACATCAAAGTCAAAACACAAAATCCTTGTTGCCTTCCCCAGGGGCTGTTGTCCACACCAGGGGGTGGAGCCAGGCGGTTGGTCTCCACCCACCAAGGAGTTCACAGTCCTGGAGGAGGGAAAACACAGAGAGTTAGAGTGAAGCTAGGGAAGCGAGAGGAGAGTTAGAGTATAGAGGAGAAAAGTGACAGCAAAGAGCCTGAAGTTGGTCCGGGTGTGTGGCCCGGACAGAACAGCAAGGTTGGCAGACGGTGGTGACCGTCTGCAGTGGAGGCCGATTGGAGTCTGCCGTAAGGACCGTGGACGGGTGGTGACCCGGCGGTACCGGACCGGCATACAAAGAGAAGCCAGCACCATCGGCAGGGGCCTTTCGGATCCCGGCAAGGCTTGGAGTCGCCGTGAATTTGCCAAATCCGTTAGTGAAGGGGACCTCCGGGTTTCCAAACAACCAAGTCCCGATAGAAGGCAACCGTCCAACCGTGAAGGGGAGACACCGCCACCGCCAAGGGCAACCGTTTCCCAGGGCCAGCACCTGTGGGCAAAAGGGGCTCCTCCGGCCCATATCCAGGTCGGGGAGCGGGTTACCGGTGGGAACCCATCGCTACCAACACTGAACTTAGGTGCAGGGAGAGACAGTCATCACTAACCTGCAGGGAGGAACAACCGCAGCTGTCCGAAGGACCCGTCCATCCAGCCGCTTGATTTACCGTGAACTGTGTCATCATCATTGGGCTGAGTGAGTACCTCCGTGCCGTGCGGCACAGCGCTGCCCCTGCGACCCTGCACCTCGCCAGGCCACGCAACCCGCCTGCCATCCACTCCTACCCCATCACCGGGCCCCGGGACAACCAACCCCCTACCCACGGAGGGGAGAAATAACAACAAAGCTGCTCCCTGTCACCGCTCCAGGGATCCCCGTCCAGAGCAGCGGTGGTGTCCACACAATCACCACAACCGTGGGTGGCGTCACGGACAATATCCCCAAAACCCAAACCACCCCTTTTCACTCATGGGCGAGGAGCGCCGCTCGAGTCCCCGGGATCCGGCCCATCGCTCGAGCCACCGAGTAGCAGCAGCCGCAGAGCAGCGGCAGCCGGACCCAAGCAGTGGGAGAGCGCAGCGTCCCCTCCTCCGCCCGCGACAACTTGGCGTCACGAACAGGATCTTACCGCTCTGCCGTCTGGTAGAGGTGCGCCTTGTTACCGCCGGAGGTGTCCGGTCAGAAAATTTCAGAAGCCGCCATCTTTGGCGCAAAAAGTTCCCGCTCGAGCGTCTCCTCGAGTAGTGGAGGCGCGAAGGCCAAAATCCCGCCCCGATAGAGGAGGAGCCGGAAAGAGGCTAAGGGGGACGAAATGGCGACTGGTCGCATGTAGCCGCGGCTATAAAAGCAGGGACGCCAGGACTCTGCGGCCATCTTGTTCCCGGGAGAGGCCGCCAGCAACATGTACATGCCGTCCCGAAGCACCGTAGCACCCGCGCCTGGAACCGCGGCGTGGGTGGAGATTTGGACCGAGCAGCTCTACCAAAGGCTGCAGATCAAGACGCAGCTCCTCATGGAGGAGTGGCAGACCGACATGGCAGAAGTCATAGCAGCCGTGCGTGAGGAGAAGTAGCGGCAGGGAGGGTGAGTGATCCACGCCCCAGTACCCCTAGTGGGTCGGTCATCGAGGCTGCGGGGCCCGGTCCAAGCCCGCTCGCCCTGCTACCTCCCTCGCTACCTGTCTCGGCTGCCGTGACCCCGCCACTAGGCCCGCTACCACCGCAACCGGTAGCGATACCCGGCGTGTCCGCCCAGGCGGACCGACCTGTAGCCGGAGCCCGTAGCCGACCGGAGGTGCTCCCTTGGAAAGCTCCGAAGCCGGAACCGGAGGCATCCCCCGAGAGATTCCCCGAGCCAGAGCCGACAGCCCGCTCCGTGTCGAAGGCCCAACAGAGGAAAGCCCCTGTGCCCATCCCCCACACCTCGGCTGAGGTTGCGCCGGGTTGCCGCTGCAAGGCGGCGTCCAAGGCCAAGTCACCGCGGGACCTTCCGCCCAGATCACTAGCAGTGAGCAGTGTCCAACAGGTCTCGCAGGGCCCGACCCGTGCGCCAGAGCTCGCAGCAGCGCAATATTGGGATAGGGAGCCAGTACCGTTGGGCCCGGAAATCGAAGAGAGGGAAAGGAGGAAGGCAGAGATGGTGGCCCGTACAATCCGGGAGAAGGAGAGCATGAGGCAAGCGAACTTCCGTGTCCGGGGCCCGCTGTATGAGGGGCAGGTGAGGCGGTTTGATGTCCGCCGGGGCTATGGATTAATTTATGAACCAGGCCTGGAGGCCGAAGTATTCATAGCCCGGCGGGATGTTAATGCCCACCTGCCAGAAGAGCCCCTAGCCGCAACCTGATGCCAGGGGACTTGGTGCAGTACACCCGGCACTGTGGGGAGAGGGGGTGGTTTGCGCTGGATGCCAAGCTGAGGGGCAGCCAGGAAGCCCGGGTGTCCGCCGCACCCTCTCCCCCAGCAGACACAGAAGAATCAGAGTAAGGGCAGCGGAATGTTGTTGCACTGTCCCCGTTGGGAACCACCTGTATGTGATTAAAAGTTTTGAAAGTTTTTGAAAAATGAAAAGTGAATGATTACCGAAGATTAACCTGATTAACCTGCTCATTGAACCGGTCGTAGCCGGCAACTGGTCCCCGTTGGGACCCCCTTCACCTTGCATAGAAACTTCTATGAACATGCCTGAGAACTTGCAGGGCAACCACAAACTTGTGGGATGTAAATAATAATGTTGTTTTGGCTTTACCGTTACCGCCTCCGGAGAGGCAGATTGGAGAGAGGGCCCGCAGTGGAGTAGGCTGGGGCCCAGCCACCACCGGAACCGGTGGCTACCCTCTGGGGGGTTCCAGGGGCTCCCCATGGACGTGGGTCCCCTGGAAAGGACAGATCCCGCTCGCGTAACTTGGTGCAGGACTGGGGTCAAGGTGTGCTGCCTGTTTTCTTAGGGGCAGCATCAGGGCCAGGTTACTTGGGTGGGTGAGAGCGGAAGCCGTAACCATTAACCGTTTGCAACGTTTTAAGAAAAGTGCCTCCCGTTGTGGGATGAAGTTAGTATAATTGTATGTGTTACCGTTTTTCTTATCTTTTTGCAGAAAAATAAAACCGGTGATGGACGGGCAGCCCGAGGACGGTCTGCATTTTGCTAAGGGGGAATGTGTCGCCCTGGACAAGCCAGGGGCCACAGGTAACAACACCACCACACCCCACACTCCCTGTAGGCACATCAAAGTCAAAACACAAAATCCTTGTTGCCTTCCCCAGGGGCTGTTGTCCACACCAGGGGGTGGAGCCAGGCGGTTGGTCTCCACCCACCAAGGAGTTCACAGTCCTGGAGGAGGGAAAACACAGAGAGTTAGAGTGAAGCTAGGGAAGCGAGAGGAGAATTAGAGTAGAGAGGAGAAAAGTGACAGCAAAGAGCCTGAAGTTGGTCCGGGTGTGTGGCCCGGACAGAACAGCAAGGTTGGCAGACGGTGGTGACCGTCTGCAGTGGAGGCCGATTGGAGTCTGCCGTAAGCACCGTGGACGGGTGGTGACCCGGCGGTACCGGACCGGCATACAAAGAGAAGCCAGCACCATCGGCAGGGGCCTTTCGGATCCCGGCAAGGCTTGGAGTCGCCGTGAATTTGCCAAATCCGTTAGTGAAGGGGACCTCCGGGTTTCCAAACAACCAAGTCCCGATAGAAGGCAACCGTCCAACCGTGAAGGGGAGATACCGCCACCGCCAAGGGCAACCGTTTCCCAGGGCCAGCGCATGCGGGCAAAAGGGGCTCCTCCGGCCCATATCCAGGTCAGGGAGCGGGTTACCGGTGGGAACCCATCGCTACCAACACTGAACTTAGGTGCAGGGAGAGACAGTCATCACTAACCTGCAGGGAGGAACAACCGCAGCCGTCCGAAGGACCCGTCCATCCAGCCGCTTGTTTTACCGTGAACTGTGTCATCATCATTGGGCTGAGTGAGTACCTCCGTGCCGTGCGGCACAGCGCTGCCCCTGCGACCCTGCACCTCGCCAGGCCACGCAACCCGCCTGCCATCCACTCCTACCCCATCACCGGGCCCCGGGACAACCAACCCCCTACCCACGGAGGGGAGAAATAACAACAAAGCTGCTCCCTGTCACCGCTCTCCCGGGATCCCCGTCCAGAGCAGCGGTGGTGTCCACACAATCACCACAACCGTGGGTGGCGTCACGGACAATATCCCCAAAACCCAAACCACCCCTTTTCACTCACGGGCGAGGAGCGCCGCTCGAGTCCCCGGGATCCAGCCCATCGCTCGAGCCACCGAGCAGCAGCAGCCGCAGAGCAGCGGCAGCCGGACCCGAGCAGTGGGAGAGCGCAGCGTCCCCTCCTCCGCCTGCGACACTGAACACTGTCCTAAACTGTGAAAAATTAAAACTGCAGATGGACAATGAGTATGAAATAATATCCTGTGTGTAATGGTATTTCTGCTACAGATGAAAATCTCCTTTTTGGGCAGACACACCCTTCTGGGACCCTACTTAAAGTTGGGGTTAATGTTACCATAAAAACAAAAATGGCTCTCTATTATGTTGTTTCAATTAGATCTATTTTACCTGCTTTTTATCTGCTTTTTTGCTGCTTTTTCTTCTGCGCTGTTTAATGCCAAAATGGATGTGTTCTTCTATTCAAGCAAAGTCTATGGGAATTTGGGTTTCTTGTTCACACTATGTTGTTCAAAATGCTGCCTTTTTGTGGCAGAACTTTGGTCAAAAACTCAGCTTTTCAAAGAAGCAACATGTCAATTGTTTTTGCCATTTGGGTTTTGCACTGCAAAGCTGAGTTTTTGACCAAAGTTCTGCCACAAAAAGGCAGCATTTTGAACAACATAGTGTGAACAAGAAACCCAAATTCCCATAGACTTTGCTTGAATAGAAGAACACATCCATTTTGGCATTAAACAGCGCAGAAGAAAAAGCAGCAAAAAAGCAGGTAAAAAGCAGGTAAAAAGCAACGTGCGCACATACCCTAAGGGACTATAAGCACATCGAGATCACCTCCATTAACGATGGTTTTCTAGAGAGCCAGGAATCAGGTGTTGTATAGCTAGCACCCCACCAATGTCAAATTAACAGTTGGGAATGACAGAGACGTTCTATTACTAGTGATCACACTGACTAAATGATGAGCCAAAATGAGCCAATTTTTGAACATTAGCAAGCACTGATTAACTATTTGCAAGTTGATCAGCATTCATATACTCGCCTGTTTACAAGGGACAATGAATACTGGTGGGAAAAGAACAATAGTCAATACGATTTCTCTGTCCCCATAAAGCATGATGTTGATGGCTGCACATTCCCGGTTTATGAGGTGCAATGAGCTACTGACAATTAGGGTCAGACTGGGGTGTCTAGAGTCCACAGGAGTAATTGACTCTAAGGGCCCACTCTACAGCTATATGCAAATACCCGTTAGTTGTTATGACCAATCCACGGAATCCACAGGATAGCTGATAACTTAATTATCAGTGGAATCCGACCATTGGAAATCATACTGATCGGAAAAATAAGTGTAACGCCCCTGGACTAGTCAGGGCATCACAAGGGACTGCACGCTCTTTATTCTTAGTGCAGGACTCAACCCCTCTTGGTTCTGGGTTCCCAACTTGAAGCCTTGCCTCCATCAGCATACAAAAATCCCAATCACACCTCGCATCACACCCTGTCAGACACACCAGTGGGCTGCTAAGCTGGAATAGGGTCGCCCACCTAGGGGTCAGGCAGGGTGGTGGGAGGTGACAAGTGAGTTGGCTCCAGGGGAGTGAAGAGAGAGTTGAGTGGTAGCCCTTGAGAAGTGAGGAGCTAGGAAGGAGCGTGTGGCTCCCGGGGAGAAGAAGATTGGGTTGCAGACGGTGGTCTGGACCCGGAGGAGTCGGAGACCCGGTCGCGGGATATTGGGACTGTGTACCTGGACTTAGTCTTGGAGGACGGTCGGTAGCTCAAGTACAATAGCCGGTCTGGGACCGAAAGCACGTCTAGGTACTGGACCCTAGGTCGGGGAGAGGCTTCAAGCAACCCAGCAATTAACCTGCGGTGGATAGGGTCCTTATGGACTCTCCCCACGAAGTTCAGAGATCAGGGGCACTAGCGCAACGAGGGGGATAGGGCTTTCCAACCAAAGCAGCCCACTGAAATCCAAATAGTGAGCTCCTGAGAGCATAGCTCCTTCATACAAAAAGTGGGGAGTGGGGCCCGGACAGCTTCAAGCTTATGGGCCACTTGGACACTACTAAAATTTGTGCACGGAGGCAGGCTCCGGACCATCAGGCAGTACTTCAGGGGACCGAGACCCAGACGAGCTCCCCCAAGAGGGCAGCGGTACCCAGAGACTTGGTTTACTACGTTGTCAGCATCTGCTTTCCTTCTGATTGAGTACCTGATCACCCCCTGCTCCCAGCGAGCCTGCGCCCCCTGCAAAACCCCCATCATCCAGAGTCCCAGGACCTTCCCTACTTGTGGAAGGTAACATCATCTGGCTGCTCCCGTTCCATCACCCCGGGTACTCCGAACAGCAGCGGTAGTACTCCCTATTACCGCACACCACGGGTGGCATCACAAACTATCTAATCCCCTGTAAATAATCCCCCATTACATTTTAGAGTGACCCTGAGTCCCCGGGTCCAGAGACCCTCGAGCCACGACTAGCAACACCCGGATCCGAGCGGTTCGACCCCTGCTGGGGCGGTACATAAAGAACTTTTATCCCCATTTTAAAATGAAGCAGCAGATCGGATATGTGAGTGCAGCTCCATTCATCCTCTTTGGGGCTGTCAGAAAAAGCCAAGTACAGTGGTTGCAGTCACTGAGGGAATTAATGGATTAGTAGTCAAGTCAAACCAAACATGAGCTCCAGTCTAATGGGGATAAAAGTTCCAGATGCTGCTAATCGGTGTGGTCCCAGCAGTTGGGATGTATCCCGTGGAGGGGTGATTACTTATTTTCACCGGAGACCTCCTGCATGCTTGAACCGTCACATGACCAACCAACACACATTAGCCTGGGAATATTACCGTGCTAAAATGCAGCCTAGAGGAAATCGCTAACCACCCGATGCCCCATCAACCACATCTCATGCTGCTTCTTCCTCCATCACCCTCAAGACTGTTCTCACCCAGATTTCCACCCGCAGAACCTCCACTTATTTACCAATTACAGTTGGGGTGAATGAGAGCCCGACAGTTGTTACAGAAGTGGACATGCCTGTGGATTTTGACCAATCTCAGACCAAGAAGAAAACATGTTTCGCAATCCACCATAACATCTCTACTTGCACCTCCCTTGCAGTCCACCAGTTTGATGTTTACAAATTACTCCACTCTCTCTCAGCACACGAGTCAGCCCTCGGCCCTGCATTTGTGGTCATGGAAAACATTATTTACTCCCTCACATGCCAAAGCTAAGAGCATGAACTTCAGCATACCCAATATGTTGGCCACAGAAATGCTTCCTTTCCACCTGGTGGATAGAGAGGGTTTCAGAAAGCTGATGGCCATTGCAGTCCCCCAGTCGCCATAACTTCTCTAACAAAACTGTGCCTGTGCTACATCATCATGTTGCAGACAACATTACCTTTTCCTTGAAAACCTTTGTCTCTCCCAGGGTGCATTTCATCACTGACACCTGGACGAGCAAACATGACAAGGGGAGTTAAATCTCGCTGACTGGGCACTGGATTACTCTGGTGGCTGCGGGACAGGTAGAGAAGGGGTTGTTTCCCAAGTCTTGAAATCCCCAAGGCTTGCGGGACAAACCTTTGGACCTACCGCTTCCTCCATTGCTTCTTTTTCCTCCACCTCCTCTAGGGCCTCCACCTGCACTCTCAACCTCTCCCTTAATGTAGCACGCATTTCAACAGTGCCAAGAGAATCCCCCACCTCTGTACAGTGCAGCCAGGGCTCAATGCAATCAGGCAGTGCTGAAATTAATATGCATTGGAGAATGCAGTTACACAGCTGAAGAGTTGTGGACCGCTATCCAGACCAAGTTTGATCAATGGCTGTCTCCATTGAACCTGGAGCCAGGGAAGGCAGTGTGCAATACGATGTGAAGCTGGTGGCGGCCCTACGCTTGGGCGACATCATACATGTGCATTGTATGGCTCACGTCCTCAACCTGGTAGTACAGCAACTTCCAGGCCACTATCCTGGCATGGATGAGCTGCTGCAGAAGGCATGGTTGCTGTGTGCTCACTTTTAAAAGTGGAACTGCCAGGCCACATCCTGTGTGTTGCATGGACCATACCTGACTGCTTTGCAAAGACACTATGGGGAAATCGGGGGGGCAATTGATGCCTTTGTCCTGCTGTCTGCCTGAAATGATTTTAAATATCAAAACTCCCAGATGGGCCTCCAAGTTGTGTCTTTTCTGTCCTGGCAGGGGTGTGGGAACAAGAGGACTAATCCTATCATTCATCCACCTCTTGATTTTTACAATGGAGATGCCAGGCCACATTCTGTCTGTTGCATGGACCATACCTGACTGCTGTGCACAGACACTACTATGGGGAGATGGGGGGGCAATTGATGCCGCTGTCCTGTTGTCTGCCTGAAATGTTTTTAAATATCAAGACTCCAAGATAGGTCTCCAAGTTGTATCTTGTCTGTACTGACAGGGGTGTTGGAGCACCAGCCCTATACCTGTCTCTCATCTACCTTAATATTTCTTATGTTCATAGTCTAGGAAGCTAATGGCTGTGCCAAAACAGTAGGGCTGCACTGTAAAACATATTTTTGCTTTTTTGGAAGCTTTTCAACCCACCTTAGGATTGGCCTCACATTGAATCCAATGAGGTTCGAAAATGTTTGTCAGATCATTCAGCGAACATCAGGAATGTTGAAAGGTTGTCTCATCTGTAATGCCAAGGCCATTACCACATACATGGGAGAAATATTGCCACACCTGTGATATACTTTCTACTAACAAGTAGTACATTGCAGCGCTTGTCAGCTGAAGGGACGGCACGTCAAATTATCGGCAGGATGGAGGCAAAGAGGAGAGGTCTTATCTGACCATGAGAGAAAGTCCTGCTCCCACCAGTGACATGCTCTGCTCAGTTTGTCTGATTCCGGTCCCTTGAAGTATCCTTGCTGCATCACAGCAGAGTAATAAAGCAGCCAAACAGACACATGCTTGCAGGAGAAGGGCAGGTAATAGAAATATATTGGGAAATTGATTATTTGATTATATACAGTATGAGCCCAAACACAGCATGAGCTCACACACAGCCCCGTAATATACAGTATGAGCTCACACACAGCCCCCTATATAAAGAAAGAGCCCACTTCCAGGTCTCATATATAGTATGAGCCCTCACAGCCCCCTATCTACAATATGATCATCCTTAAATACAATATGAGCCCACACACATCCACCCTATATGCATCATGAAAACACACAGCCTCCTATATACAGAAAGAGCCCACTCACAGCCCTCTTATATATAGTTTAAGCCCACATACAACCCTCCTATCTACAGAATGATCACCCTTAAATATAATATTAGCGCACACACAGCCAACCTATATACAGTATAAGCCCACACTGCCCCTATATACAGTATGAGCCCACACATAGCCTCTTATACAGTATACAGTATCAGCCCCCACACAGCCCTCTATGTATAGTATGATCCCTCACATAGTCCCTTATATACAGAATGTGCCTCAAAATAGTTCCCTGTAGACAGTATGATTCCGACATTGTTACCTATATATATTATGAGCCCCAACACAGCTCTCTATACAGTCATATGAAAAAGTTTGGGCACCCCTATTAATGTTAACTTTTTTCTTTATAACAATCTGGGTTTTTGCAACAGCTATTTCAGTTTCATATATCTAATAACTGATGGACTGTAATATTTCTGAATTGAAATGAGGTTTATTGTACTAACAGAAAATGTGCAATCCACATTTAAACAAAATTTGCAAAAGTATGGGCACCCTTATCAAATTCTTGAGTTGAATACTCCTAACTACTTTTTACTGACTTACTAAAGCACTAAATTGGTTTTGTAACCTCATTGAGCTTTGAACTTCATAGGCAGGTGTATTCAATCATGAGAAAAGGTATTTAAGGTGGCCACTTGCAAGTTGTTTTCCTATTTGAAACTCCTATGAAGAGTGGCATCATGGGCTCCTCAAAACAACTCTCAAATGATCTGAAAAACAAAGATTATTCAACATAGTTGTTCAGGAGAAGGATACAAAAAGTTGACTCAGAGATTTAAACTGTCAGTTTCCACTGTGAGGAACATAGTAAGGAAATGGAAGAACACAGGTACAGTTCTTGTTAAGCCCAGAAGTGGCAGGGCAAGAAAAATATCAGAAAGGCAGAGAAGAAGAATGGTGAGAACAGTCAAGGACAATCCACAGACCACCTCCAAAGACCTGCAGCATCATCTTGCTGCAGATGGTGTCACAGTGCATCGGTCAACAATACAGCGCACTTTACACAAGGAGAAGCTGTATGGGAGAGTGATGCGAAAGAAGCCGTTTCGGCAAGCACGCCACAAACAGAGTCGCCTGAGGTATGCAAAAGCACATTTGGACAAGCCAGTTACATTTTGGAAGAAGGTCCTGTGGACTGATGAAACAAAGATTGAGTTGTTTGTTCATACAAAAAGGTGTTATGCATCGAGGCAAAAAAACACGGCATTCCAAGAAAAGCACTTGCTACCCACAGTAAAATTTGGTGGAGGTTCCATCATGCTTTGGGGCTGTGTGGCCAATGCCGGCACCGGGAATCTTTGTTAAAGTTGAGGGTCACATGGATTCAACTCAGTATCAGCAGATTCTTGACAATAATGTGCAAGAATCAGTGACGAAGTTGAAGTTACGCAGGGGATGGATATTTCAGCAAGACAATGATCCAAAACACCGCTCCAAATCTACTCAGGCATTCATGCAGAGGAACAATTACAATGTTCTGGAATGGCCATCCCAGTCCCCAGACCTGAATATCATTGAAAATCTGTGGGATGATTTGAAGCGTGCTGTCCATGCTCGGCGACCATCCAACTTAACTGAACTGGAATTGTTTTTTAAACAGGAATGAGCAAATATACCTTCATCCAGGATCCAGGAACTCATTAAAAGCTACAGGAAGCGACTAGAGGCTGTTGTTTTTGCAACAGGAGGATCTACAAAATATTAATGTCACTTTTATGTTGAGGTGCCCATACTTTTGCACCTGTCAAATTTTGTTTAAATGCGGATTGCACATTTTCTGTTAGTACAATAAACCTCATTTCAATCCAGAAATATTACTGAGTCCATCAGTTATTAGATATATGAAACTGAAATAGCTGTTGCAAAAACCCAAATTGTTATAAAGAAAAAAGGTTAACATTAATAGGGGTGCCCAAACGTTTTCATATGACTGTATATCTTATGAGCGTAACCTACACATAGCCCCTATATACAGTATAAGCCCTCACATTGCCCCTTATATACAGAATGTACCCCAAAATAGTCCTCTGTAGACAGTATGATTTTTAACATTGTCCTCTTTATACAATTTGAGCCAACACATAGCCCCTGTATACAGTATGAGTCCCAAAATAGTCCTCTGTAGACAGTATGATCCCCACAGGCCCCTATTGAAATATTAGCCCCCACATAATCTGCTATATACCAGCACACATCGAAAAAATAAAAAACATAGAAAATAAAAGCAACACATACTCACCTTGCTCCTGTTCCCATGCAGTGTCCTCTTGTTCGTTCAAATACATATATGGTTGTTAAAATGGCCGCCAGAGGTTGGTGGCTGACATCGACAATTCATGTCACTACCATGTGCTGCCATGATGCCATTTTTTTCGATGAGGGTCTGTTATCGGCGGGTCTCCTCTATGATTTTTTTTGGGGGCCCACCTAGAGGCAGGGGCTCATCAGAGCATTGTCTGGTGTCCCACGAGGACAGTCCAACCCTGCTGAGAATGATGATTTTTATGCAGGCATATCAGTCCCTTTTCCTAATAATGCTCATAATCTTATATTTCTATTGGATACACAAACATACACACACACACACACACACACACACACACACACATACACTCTAGAGACAATTTTAAAGAGAGTCTGTAATCCCAAATTACTCTTCAAATTAACCACATAGAGGGAGGTAGAGCAAAAATAAAATCCTTTTTTTTCAATCTTTTTCTCCATTGTCCCAAAACAAAACTTTATTGGTATATGCGAATGAAGGTGCAGAGTGTACCCATGGCGTGGCTAAATGCCTTGGTGCACTGTTACACTCACATCTTTAGATTACTGCCACTCCTGCTATGCTCAGAACAAGCTCTGCCTGAAGATAAGCCTGGGTTATGTTATTACTGTTTAGGAGAGAACCTAGTGATGGGTGAATTGTTAACTATTCGTGTTCGGATTATGCTTACCAAATACCAAGCAATATTCCAGTATTCATCATGAACAATAAAATGCTCGAGTTCCCTATTAACTTGCGTTAGGTTCGATATTTGTGATGAATACCGAGATAGTACTTTGGGATTAATTACGAATAATTTAACCATGAATAGTTACTGTTCACCCATCAATAAAGAGCATACAAATCACTCTAACCTCACTGATGACATTGTTCGGGTGTAGCTGCGTAGCGATGTCAGCTGCAAGGAGAAAGTGATGTCTGTGCTCTCTCCTCCACAGGGACATGATAGACATTTATCTTCAGACAGTACTGGCTCTAAAAAACTAAATATACTAGAATCTAAATAATTGGGTAGAACCATGCACCAAGCTGTATATTTATGTCAAGAGTGCACTGACCACCCTCATTTGCATATTACAGTAAAGAAGTTTTTTGGGACAATGGATGCACTGACCACCCTCATTTGCCTATTACAGTAAAGACGTTTTTTGGGACAATGGAGTTTATTATTAATGGCCTTCAGCTCGATCTTATGCAAGCCAATTTCTTGTTCTCTGACGTGTTTTTTTTATTGTATCAAGCCATTGGGTTGCTGGCCTTCCTCTTTGCCTTGTACTTTCTATTCTTCTGACCATGATGTCTTGCTCCAGTGATCTCTCTTTTCATTTGATGTGTCCAAAGTAGGCAATTTGTAGCTTGGTGATCCTTGCTACAAGTGACATGTCTGGCTTGATTTGTTTCAAAATTGATTTGTTTGTTCTTCTTACCATCCATGATATCGATAACACCCTTCCCCAGCACCAAATTAAGAAAGTGTTGATTCTTCTTCTGTCTTGTTTCTTTATCATCCAGGTTTCACATCCATATGTTACTGCAGAAAATACCAGACTCATGTTTTGTCACCAGTGAAATGTTCCTCAATTTGAGGACCTTGTCCAGTTATTTCATTCTTGATATGCCCATACCTATTCTTCTATTGACTTCCGGTGTCATAGCTCCATCTTGAGTGATCATTGATCTGAGTAGGATAAAGTCCTTTGCAACTTCCAATTCATTGTCATTCATCTCAAATGTGTCCTGGTCGTACCTGGCAATAGTCAATATCTTTGTCTTCTTTGTTGTCATACGGTGTTTGGCTCTAAACTTGCCGAGTGTCATGGCAGCATCTGACGCTGTTCACACTGCACAGTCTGTCACTCCTCACGCTGCCTTCTTTGATGCTTCTGAGTTACACACACAGGCCCGGGCGTTGACCAGCTGTGTTCTCATTAGTGATCGTGCTTGCTGGAGTTAATTTTTGCTAGCCTGTTGGTTACCTCTTGGATCACATGTTGTGGGAGACCTATCACATTCACTCCCAGCCTTTTTAAGATGGAAACTGTCTTTCCATGCCGACTATAGCTTTAGCTACACCAGTCTGTGTGCTGTTATATTCCAGTCTTGCTGGTGATTTTATTGCTTTGTGCGTGGATTTGTTGTGGAGTTCTCTTGTTGTGTCATTGTTTTCTCCCTGCTCTTATTTTCCTCCTTATCACTTGTTGTCTGATACCTCTGCGTGAGCGAACTGTGACATTGAGTTTTGATTTTCCCTGTTTGTCCTTATCAGTGGGTTCTACTACTGCTGTCCCGATCCTCCCCTGCGGTGAGGAAGAGAGGGTATTAGATCTGGGCTGTAGAGGAACAGGGCAAGCTAGACGGCCCAATCATCATCACCATTAGACATATCTCTAGGATCAGAAACAGCTAGGGCACCTCTTGCCTAAGGGCCAGTTTAGGAGTTTCGGTTCCTGGTTATCGCATTGCACGCTGTGACATTTATATTCAGCGTTTCATCTTGACACTCCGTAATAAGTCGATCTATGCTTGTTGCTATCAGTGTTGTATCATCTGCGTATCTAAGACTGTTGATGATGTTGATGATAGAGAAAAGGATGCAGCCTTGTCTGACACCTTGTTCTACTTTGAGCCATGCTGTGTCACCGTGTTCCTGTCGGACTGTTGATTCTTGTTCGATATAAAAGATTCCTGATTAGGCTGAGCAGATAGTTTGGCACACTTATATGCTTCATGGTATTCCAAAGTTTCTGGTGATCAACACAGTCAAAGGCTTTGCTATAGTTGATGAAGCAAAAATAGAGCTCCTTGACAGAAGTTTTATCACAGCGAAGACTTTGTGTTTTCAGATGTTCAGTTAGCTATAGTTTCCAGTCTCCTTTTCTTCCTGTATCATTGAGTCATTCTTGTAGAGGTGTTTAATGTATTCTTTCCATCTTTACTTGATCTGTTCTGGCTCAGTTAGTTTGTTCCCATTGGCATCTTTCAACATTCCCACTCTTGGTTGAAACTTTCATCATATCTCTTTGATCTTTTGGTATGTCTTAATGGTCCTGCCCTTCAGATGTTTGTTTTCTATCTTTGTACATATCTTTTGGTAATAAAGTCTCTGTCTGCTCGAATGTCTGTCTTTACTCTGTTACTGATGTTGCCTGCGTCCTACTTGTTACCTTTTGCTTTTGGCATTTGTCTTTCTTCAATGATCTTTAGGGTATCTACTGTGAATTATGGCTGCGAGAGCCTCTTCTGAGTCTTGTTTATTGTCTTTCTAGCTTCTTCACTAATAATAGTTTTTATTTATTGGCATAATTCCTCAGGTTTTGTTTCATCTGTTTCCAGAAATATAAATCAGTTATGCAGACCGGTCCAAAATATTTCAGGTATATTGGTCAAATGGGAGTTGGAAACGACCTGTTGTCTAGTCCTTTTGTGCAGCTTGACTTTAATCTTTGCTGTCAAAAGTTCATGATCAGTTCCACAGTCAGCTTATGGCTTTGTTTTTGCAGTAATGATCCATGACCGCAATGCTTGTCGAACAGATATGTAGTCAGTCTGATTCTTATTGGCCACATTTTGTGATGTCCATTTGTAAAGTCTCCATTTGTGATTTTGGAAGAAGGGGTTAATACTGGACAGTTGATTTGTCATACAAAAGTCAATTAATATTCCTTCAGGCTCATTTCATTCACCAAGTCCAAAATTTTTAGCAACGATTCCATGTTTGCTGTGGCCCACTTTGGCATTCAAGTCTCCTATGATAAAAAGTAAGTCTTGTTTTGCCGTCTTGTTGATTTCTTGATTTCTTCTTGAACTTGATTGTAGAATACAGTAGTTCAACGTCTTCCTCCTCGGCATCTGTTGTTGGTACGTAGGCTTGTATAACTGTGAAATGGATTGGTGCTCTTTGTAATCATATCAAGATGACTCTATCACTAATTGCATTGTGCTTCAGGACAAGGCCAGTCAATTTTCAGTAGGGAAAAAAAGCTACACCATTTCTTCTTCGATTATCATTGCCAGAGTAGTAGACCAAATGTTCATTTGACTGGAAATGTCCAGATTGGGTCCATTTTAGTTAGATAATTCTGAGTAAGATTAGTGGACAATGGAGAAAGAGATTAAAGAATAAACTAACAATTTTTATTGTTTCTTCAGCTCAAATAAGGGAATGTGGTTAAGGTGGTGTCACACACAGTAACAACAGTAATTAACCCAATGTGTACTGTAGATAGGAGTGCAGGGAGCCAGCGCTAAGCAGTGTGCGCGGCTCCCTGCTCTCTGCACATGTAGGTGCAGTACACATCGGGTAATTAACCCGATGTGTACTGTAGCTAGGAGTGTAGGGAGCCAGCGCTAAGCGCGGCTCACTGCTCTCTGCACATGTAGCACAGCGACGCGTGTCGTTATGATCGCTGCTGCGTCTGCTGTGTTTGACAGCTAAGCAGCAATCATAACAGCGACTTACGAGGTCGCTGTTGCCTCACAGAAAATGGTGACGTAACAGCGACGTCGTTGTCGCTGTCGCTATGTGTGAACCCAGCTTTAGTCTGAAGTGTACATTTGGTGTGCCTAACTCCATTTAAAGAAAGCCTATTAACCAAAGGTATTTTTTTGTGTTCGAAGAAACTGGAGTTCCCAGAGGAACATGTGAAGAATATTTAAGCTTTATGTAAATGCAGACCCCAGTGCTGCAAGGCAGCAATACTAACAAATGAGCTACATCACAAGGGAGTTTCAAACAAGTAACACACAGGGACAATACAAGTATTTCTCATTCAGATAAGTTGCTCTAATATTCATGATTGAAGCACAAAAATCAGAAAAGGCCTTGCATCACCACACTGCACCCTGCATTAATGCCGGAAAGGAGGAGGTCAGATCAGGTTATTTTCCCATATAGCACTGGTCGTGGGTGCACGTTGATATAAGAATCAAAGTGTCTCATTACATCATCAAGGAAAGTAGAGAATCAACGGCACATACCATCCGGTGTCCAGAAAAACAGATTCTTTTATTGGTTCCAAAAGTGCATATAAAAGGCAAGAGGAGAGCTGGGTGCTGGTCTCCTCAGGTCAAAAGTAGCAATAATACCTAATACGACCCCAAAACAGGAGTAGGAACCCAAAATAGCAAAGGGGTGTTCACAAACAGAAATTAGAAGCTTAAAACATAACTTTTAATAATGTGCTCATTAATAAGTGACGACTCACTGCATAAAAACGTGAACTAAAAACTAGCAAATGAACCACTAGGCCTCCAAGATCAAATTGGGCCTAAGTAGCACCTTTGTCCTGAGGAGACCCACACCCATCTCTCCTCTTGACTTTTATATGCACTTTTGGAACCAATAAGCACTGGTCGTGGGTGCACGTTGATATAAGAATTAAAGTGTCTCATTACATCATCAAGGAAAGTAGAGAATCAACGGCACATACCATCCAGTGTCCAGAAAAACAGATTCTTTTGTTGGTTACAAAAGTGCTGTTGATTCTCTACTTTCCTTGATAATATTCATGATTGGTATTATATGATTAGCCTCCTCCTGTCTTTACATTAGCAATTAGAAATTAAGAAACCCATTTACTTTTTAAATTGGCCCCATATTGTAGGCACCAACCCTCAGAATTGTTCACACCGAGCAGATTGCGTGTAGTGTTTTTGCTTTTCTTATACCAGATCTAGGATGGAATCCAAAAGAGAAATATTTTCTTAACAATATTCATCTGCTGATTCCACTTGTTCCCCTTTCAATTCCAGCAATACTAAAAGAAAAAAGTTCTCACCTTGGTCCCAGCCACCATTATTCTTTTGGGACTAGACGTATCAAAGGCACACTTGAATAAGCACAGAAACGCATCTCTTTTTAAGAATTCAAGATTTGTTTATAAATGTACAGATACAGGCCCTGACTCGATAAGATGCAAATTTTTTTGTGTAACAGGACACTGCCCAAAAATGTTGAGACTTTTTGTATTTTAAAACTATTTTCGTATACCTCCAACAAGGTGAGCGAAAATGGAGTAGGACAGGAACATGACGGGGCTTGGCAGCCTCTGCTCATCAAATTCACAATGAGCGGTGATGTACTTTATGCCCTGAAATAACTTTTAATTACACAATATAAAACATCACTCATAGAAGAGCATTATTCATTTTGCACTATTAGGCTTCGGTCACACGATAGTATAAACAAATTCGGTCCAATTTTCATGTAGTATAGTGGAACAATTATTTTTCCACTTGTCATCCTTGTGCTATTTGTGTGCAGTCCGTATACAATCCACTTTTTTAGAGTAGCAGCTATTAATCATTTACAGGATGATTTACAGTTTCCTATTTTACAAAACTACAATCTATCCATTAAAATCGGATGCCATACTGTGGCATCTGGGTTTTTTTCTCGCACCCATAGATGTGAATTAGTGAGTGGCATCCGATTTCAGAGTCAAATCGCAGCATGTTACCTTTTTTTTCACAGACAGATTCTATCAATGAAAAAACTTGGTCATCTGCACCGCTTCATTAAATAACATTGATCCAAGTGCTTTCCGTTTTCTTCACGGACCGCACTCGGCCCAAAAATATGGTCGTCTGAGCATACCCTCTGGAGTAGTCCTTTATATAAAGGAATGAAAAGCTATGTTTTAGTAGGCTGCTTTTTCAGTGATTGATATAAAGGTCTACAGTTCCAAAGGTGCTAAATATAATATAACTTTCTTCCTTATGGCATGGTCACAGGTGGCATCTTGCACCAATTCCACTTTGCCACATTATTCTTTGTATCCTCCAGACTAGTAAAATAAAGTAGGAACTGCAAATAAAATTAAAAGCAATTTATACCTTCATCTATATCAGTGTTTCCCAAACTCCAGTCCTCATGGCCTCCAACAGGTCATGTTTTCAGGATTTCCTTACTATTGAACAGGTGATGGAATCATTATCAAGGCATCACCTGTGCTATATTAAGGAAATCCTGAAAACATGACCTGTTGGGGGTCGTGAGAACTGGAGATTGGGAACCACTGATCTATACCTTTTTAACATCTGCTACTGGCTCTACATACCTCCATATCCAATTAATGCTACTAATGGATAATTTTACAGAAAATAGGGCTGCCATAAATCATGTTGTGATATGGCAAACATAAGCTCATGTGGTCATCTTTAGGATTCATACAAAGGCATGTCTGAGGGCAATTTATGCTTAAACCATGGAATTGGCCCTGAAGTGTTTTCATGTTGTTATGGTTAATATTATATATTAAGTTTTGATTATCATTTAAGCAATTTATATAACCATATATCTTTGATAATTTTGTATTTTTATGTTAGCTTTATAAGTGTTATTCATAAATGCAATAACACAGGGTACAGTCTCTGTTATAAAGATGCCTTTTTTTTAAATGTCTTTCGAATGTAAACCTTAAGGGGTTAGAAACAAAAAGGGACATACGTGGCGCCACTCTAACTGTAATAATTAAAATCCATAAATATAAATATTGGTTATAAGATGTGCATAGATTGCACTCACCTTATTGCAAGTTGGAAAGAAAAGAAAGAAAAAAAAACAACCCCCGCCCCCCAAAAAAACATCAATAATAGAGAACCTCCAAGCATGGACCGTGGGAGTTATATGAAACAAGGTGAGGAAAAAGGTGGCGTTACTCAAGTGTTTCTCTTTTTGTTAATTAGATTCCAATAATGTTTTATTTAAAGTCGAGCTCTGAGGGAGCAAATGTCATGTTATTTTACCTGAAGAAGGCTATCTTTTTTAAGATTTTTAGCCGCAACATATTGTAATATCTTTCATTAGCCAAATAAAACTTCTTCTGTTATAATATATTTGGAGAACAGTGCCACCTTTTTGGATTTGAAGGATTTTTAAGCATTTTAAATTTCAAATGTCTTTGTTATTGAAGGTATAGAAAACTATATAGAACTAGCTGTAAGGAATGCAGCAGAAATATAATTTATGATTTTGTTATTCTCAACTTATTTACACCCTTTTAAAGGTAATGTATTAAGCCATGCCCCTTTCTTTAGTGGTAGTAATAATCTGGTGTTTGGGCATCTAAGAACCAGACAAAGCCTGGTACACTGACACTGGCTGTGTGTTCTTGTGTTCTTGTCTCCGATGCATCGCTATTAATTGGACCAACATTAGCAGATCTGGAGATCCCTTGTATCTCACCCCAAATTAATTCTCCCAGGAAAGGGGCTTCCACAACGTTGGTAATACTACATTCTACTGATAAAAAGACAGTTACAATGATACTTCTTAGGTACTCGATGGTAATGATGGATGATCGTGCTTGCAACTGCTTGATACCCAGTTGAGCATCATGGCGCTTGGGTACTTGTGGTGCTCGGCCGAGTATTGCAGGTGCTCGAATGTGTCGTTTGTGGCAAATTGACCAAAAAGCACAGACTCACTTCACTGGATGATGTGTGCCAGCACCTCAGTGAGAGCCACTTGCAGTCTCTGAATGGCACTCACTGGAAGTAAAAGCAAGGGTTTTGGATATAGTGTGCCCCCCCCTTCAAAAAAAAAAAAAAATACTGCCCTCCCCCAGAAGTGTTCTTTTTATGGCTGTATGTGGGTGGAGAGCGCAACTGCCCAATCATTGACTTCCATTATACTTGTTACTCAAGTCGAGTCCGTTCAAGTGATAATGTCCTCGACTCGAGTCAAGATCACTCAAGCATCAAAGGGTTCAATCATGTCCAGTACCGAGCACTGAGCATTGTACTGCTCGCCCATCACCAACTCTAACGTTAATAAAATCCAACATTCTAAATGTAATGCTCTAATATGTTATGTTTATGTTGCTTTAACATAAGTTTCATAACTACAAATTCTTCTTCCATGTGACTAGATAACCTGTCATAGGTAAAAACGCTGGAATTTTTCCTTTTTAGGCACGTGGAGTGTTCATTGCCCCCTCACTTCAGTAACCCATTGTGCGTGTATAGAAAACATTTGGAGATAAGAGCACACGAACACATATCAGCTGATGTCTGACTTTACTGACTTCTGGAATGCATCACATGTAATCAGTGTTAGATTTCAGGAACTGTTCTACAATCGTGTGATGCTTACACATTCACAAAGCTTTTATAAAATTTGTATATGTTTTTCATACTTTTATATTTATATTTTATTATTGACCTTATGTACAATAAATAGCACAGATACTGGGCAGTACATACTGCTGTATCTCTCAAGCAAATCAGATATAATAAATATATAAGAATATAAAAGCCTTAGTAAGGCAGCGCTCACATCAGCGGTATTTTGCCGCAAAGCCGGATCCGGCACAAATGCGTTTCAGTTCCATTTATTTCCAATAGAATCGCGGCAAGATGCGGTCAGGTGCGTCATACACAACTGTTGTGCCCGCTTCTTGCTGCAATTCCATTGGAAATTAATTGAACTGAAATGCATTTGTGTCGGATCCGGCTTTGCGGCAAAATACCGCTGGTGTGAGAGCTGCCTAAGATCTGCAACATTATAAAGGATATGTTCACATGTTGAGTTTTTGCAGCTTTTGTTTGCTGTATTTTTTATGCAAATTGAAAGCTGATTTTTATAGTACCAGCAAAAACGATGACATTTCAGAAATCTCATGCACACGATTGTTTTTTTTCCCGCCTGACGTTATTGAAAAGCTGCAGAGTGTGAATTCATTCAGCGTTTCTGCAGCATTTTTTCAACATAGAAAGCAATGAGGAACTGCAAAAACGCAACAAAAATGCAACCATGTGTTGTTGCTGTGTTTTTCATGAATAACATTAACTTTATTAAACATAATCTGTAGAAAAAGTACACATATAATCTGCACCATAAAAAAAAAAAACAGAGCAAAAAAAGGCACCAAAAAGAAGCAATAATGCTGCTTTATGTAAGCAGCTTTTTACTGCCAAAATAGCAGGTTTTGCCTACAGGAGGAAAAAAAAAAGCAGCAAAGTATGAACATGGTTCAAGGCTATAATTAGAAGATTGATAATATGGGAAATATTGATACAGTTATGCAAGTATGTAAATTATATGTCTATGAACAATTGAGAACCAAACACAATAGCAAATTCAATTAACATTTTATTACCCATGTAACAAGAAAATGTAGGTCATGTTATGTTGGGGTTCAAGCTGTCATAATTGTAATACTTCTAGATGAGTTCTGATGAAGCTGATATTTTCTGACACAAATTACATTTCTGGTATATTGATACAGGCTTTTACAAGATTCTACAACATGAAAACAACTAAAGAAGCAAAACAGCCACTATTTTCTGCAAACAATATGTCATACACTTTTTTTTCTACATTGCCCTATGAGCACTATAGTTGATAAGCCTTTTAAACATTCAGCAACCCAGATTGTATTTTCACGTATTATACAAAACGTCGTACATTGAAGTTACAATATACTTTACCAGCAACCTCAAAATGCAGAAACATATTTATTTAGCATTTGTTTTTCATGGCTTCTCCAGCCACTTGTCCTATCACAATCTCTTTCAAATAAGATAGCACAGAGTGTCCTTAAAGGGACAGGGATAAAAGTAACCGCTCTACTGTATTCAATAGGCTAAAAATAGGTATTAACCTTTTTACTATAACATATACATTTACAAACGACTATTGGTTCTATAAATCAGACATTTTGACTGTGGCTGTAAATTACATCATAGTACATCTCATGGTAATCTCAGTGCAATGAAAGTACGTCACACTGAATTAGTGCACGAGAAGAAACTGACATATAAGAATATAATCATCAGTCCGGGTCTATATGACATCAAAACTGTATAAAATCCCATACAGAGTAATATTAGAAGCAAAAGACGCATGATCTTTAACTCAGAGCTGCCTAATCGAATTCAATGACTATCTTGTAAGACCTTAAAAAAAGTTTATTTCTCCAAGTTTCTCAACATCGTAATACAGAAGGATATTTAGTCCATTAGTAAAAGCACAGATAGGAGAAGACCACTTGTAACATTTGCACAAAGTGACTAATAAATAAAATCTAATGTAACTGTTTCAATGTTATTTAAGAAACAGAGATCAGAACTTACCGTGCAGAGATTAGAGCATTAGCTCTTCAGACAAGATGAGCAGAGGAATTCCAGAGGAAGCAGGTAAATATTGTGCGTTTGCTAAAACGCAACCCTGAAATGATTCTTTCCTACCCCTGGCCAAATCCCCAGCAGCAGCTGTCACTCATGACATGTGCTGCCCACCTTCTATTTATAGACATTCAAGCAAAGGGACGGTCACATTTTCCAGGAGGTCTCAGTAGCTTGGGAAGTGACTGGATATTACTGGGGGAGGGTGAATGCATAGAAGACACAGCCATACGTAACATGTTTTGGTACATGACTTATGTTTACTGTGTTTGAGTAATGGGCATCAAAATTTACTTGACATAATGTATAATGTTAAAGATTTTGCAAAATATTGTTGTTTGTATATTTTTCTTGGAAAGTGTAAAAAGAAGACAACTGCAAACTATCATCACTTAGATCCCATTGACTTCAAAATCACCCAAATAAACTGACTTTATATGTTGAGTAGGAGTTTATCTGCAGTACTCAGGAGATGAGCCCAAGCAATGGACAGAGCTGCAGTGTTCAGGTTCTGTACCTGTCTTAAGCTGGCCATACACGTTAGATGGCTTTGGCTGAATGGGGCTTCAAGCGCTTGTTCACCTGACAGCAGGACGTACATAGAAATCATGGGACCCCATACCAGAATTTCTAATTGGGCCCCCCTCCCAAAAAAAAAAAAATAGTACCATTTGGCTGGATCACAGAAGAGTATACCTCACAACTTCACAGCTCTTATTACAAAGTAATTTTCCTCCTATTGAAGTCCCCTAGATCCTCTTTCATTGCAGCCATAAGGTATGATGGCAACATAAATGGTCCCACAAACACTGTATATTACCCCACAGTAAATTCCTCCACAGTATCCTCGACATACACAGTATGATGACCCTACTGTATCCCCCTTCAACTACCCCAGCAATGAATGGTGACCCTGATACAGTAAAATCCCCAACTGTGACTCCCACACAGCCCTCCATGCAATATAATGGGTCTACATATAGTATAATGGCCCCTACTATCCCTCCCAGGGGCATAACGATTGCGGTCGCAGGGGATCGCCGCTGCGACTGGGCCTGGGGCTTCAAAGGGCCCGTCCTGGGCCTCAGCACTTGGATCAGCTGGATGTGAAACCAAGGACCACATCCAGCTGACGTGTTGCAGAACTGAGCCCAGTCTGGACCTTGTGCTGCAAACTGCGGCAGAACATGGTCACTGCAGCTAGCTCTGGGGATAACACATGTCCCGGCTACTTAAAAAATGTATATGCACTTCTCTCTCCGCCCATACTCCCGCCCACCTCTTTCCACTGAAGGCAGTGCTGAGAAGTGGGCGGAATTATGGGCAGGGAGAGCCGTAATAGCAGCACAGCGATCACCCAGCTTTGTGTATCTGATGGGCGATTGTCTGTTGCTATTAAAGAGAGCTATTTCACTGCTCTCCTGCTCACCTGGAAGTCAGTGGATATCCTGATGGGCCCTGGCTCTGACAGTCTCTCCTCCAGTATACAGCACAGAAGCTGTATGTTCCATGTAAGCTCTGCCCCTCCTGTCCATCAGAAGAGGGAGAAAAGCTGATCATTGCCTCCTCCTCAGCAAAGCCAGCCCCTGCACTCACTGCTCTGGACTTACAGCAGTAAGCCCCTCCGGCACGGGCCTGCTGTGGAGATTCAGGCCTGTGTCATGAGTGCTGCAGAAAAACAAGAAACCTCTGAGGAGATTGTATCCCTCCCTCCTGCATGTCATCCATCTATAGTCGGCACTAACAGGAGGGGAGGCTCCAGAAGACACAATGCGAGCTGAAGTGAGTACTGGAGCTCCCTGAATGATGTCTCTAGCCTCACTGCCCTATTCTATCCTCCTATTTGCCCCTCACAGTTGCACTTTTTTGCCCCCTCCCTAGTCCCCCCTTCTCTCCTTCACCTATCCTCGTATTTGTCTCTCACAGATGCACTTGTAATGCCCCGGTAGCGGTCGAACCGCTCGGATCCGTATGTCGCTATTCGTGGCTCAAGGGTCTCCGGACCCGGGGGCTAAGGGTCACACCCGAATGAAGAATGGGGTATTTACAGGGGAGATATATATAGTTCGTGACGCCACCCATGGTGTGCGATAATAGGGAGTACCGCCGCTGCCGTTGGGAGTACCCGGGGTGATGGAGTGGGGCAGCAAGATGACGTTACTCTCCACGGGTAGGGAAAGGCCCCGGGACTCTGGATGGTGATATGTGGTGCAGGGGGGAGCGCAGGCTCGCTGGTTGCAGGGGTTAATCAGGTACTCACTCAGCAATAAAGCAGATGCTGACAACAGTGTAACAAAGTCTCTGTGTGCCACTGCCCTCTTGGGGGAGCTCGTCCGGGTCCCATCCCCTGCTTGGAAAGCCCTATACCCCTCGTTGCGCTAGTGCCCTCGATCTCCGAGCTTCGTGGGAACAGTCCATTATAGGCCCTATCCTCCGCAGGTTAATTGCCGGGTTGCTTGAAGCTTCTCCCCGATCTAGGGTCCGTGTACCCTGTCGTGCATTCGGTCCCGGACCGGTGATTAGGCCCAGGCTGCTGACCGTCGTCCAAGACAGGTACCAGGTACCTAGCCTCAATCCCCTGCGACTAGGGTCTGACTCCTCTAGGTCCAGACCACTGTCTGCGACCTAGTCTGCTTCTCCCCTGGGAGCTACAACTCCCATCTTCCTCTGAGCTCCTCACAGCTCGAGGGCTACCACTGAACTGACTTGACACCTCCCACCTCCCTTCCTGACCCCTAGGTGGGTGGCCTATTCCAGCTTAAGCAGCCCACTGGTGTGCCTGACAGGGTGTGGAGCAAGGTGCATCTAGGATTTGTGAATGCTGGTGGAGGCAGTACTGCAGCTTGGGTGGCCAGAACCATGGGGGGTTGAACCCTGCACTGGGAGAGAAAGATTGTGCAGAACCCTGTGACGACCTGACTAGTCCAGGGCGTCACATTCCCCCTTGGTTAAACGTAGTTCGTCCCCGAGCTACAGGACATCCAGAGGTTTATTTTTGGGTAACTAGAAAAAGAGTAAAATAACATTTTTATTAACAATTCCTCATCCCCCACATGGGAGGCACATTACGTAAACGTTACATTTAAAACTCTTAGAGATCATTTTTTTATTAAAGAACCCTGGGAACGCTACCGGTTGTAGCAGTAGTTGGTGCTCAGCCTACTCCACTGCAGCACCTTCCTTCGACAGTCCATTCCCAATGTACCTCTCCCTTCAACCCGCCACCCAAACAACCTGAAGCCCACCGCTTCCTTCTTGATTCCGTGACAGGGTTGAAGTCCTGGAGGCATAAAAGACGACTCTGGTGGGCGCACTGGGCACAACTATGTACAAAGAGCACAAGTTCGTGCTGGCGGCTGTTAGTCCCACAGCCATGGTCCATGTTTAACTTTTTAGAAAATCAGATGACTGTCCCGGTTGATCACAATTTCATTCAACATTATCAGCATTTTTAAAACTTCACTTATTATTTTTCAGGAAAATAACAAACTAAGAAAAACAATAAAAGAAAACACAGTATTAACATTTTAACTTTAGATAGCCTGGTACCGCTACCGTTAATGCTTGTAATCCATGGTGGAAGCTGGCATGATCCTCTCATCAATCATGACAAGCCTTTTCACATCTGAGGCATACCAGCCCCGCTCTCCACAATGCCGGGTGTAAGAAACCACCTCTCCCGGTTCCAGGTTACGGCCCGGGTGCCCCATCGGGAGATGCTCCTCTAAATCTCGTCGGGACACAAATACCCCATCCGTAAGGTCCGCTTCCATAATAAACCCCCATCCTTTATCGGGGTCGAAGCGCCTCACATGGCCCTGGTACCGCGGCCCTCTGACTCGGAAAGTGGATTTCCTCAGATTCTCTTTCTTTTTTTGGGTGCGGGCAGCAATCTCCCGTCGTCGCTGGTCTCGGGTCGTCATCTCCAGGTGCAATTTCTGCAGTTGTTGCTCTCTTTCCCAGTAAGGGGCATCAGCGTCCGGCCTCGCCTGCCTTACTGTTATCTCTCGTAGGTGGACTCCTGTGGCCCCAGCAGCCGCTGGGATGCTGCGCGGCGGCGGAGCTGGCAGCTCCTTAGGCTCCGCCTCCGCCATGATGAACAAAGAAACTGACTGCTCCACAGCCGGGGATGCAGATTCCGGGTGCTCCATATCGGGGTATGGCCCGGTGATGCGGCCGAGTCTGGTCGGGCTGGTGTTGGGGTAACCGCTGTCATGGCCTGGTCAGATGGTAGGTTCAGGGGCTCTGCAATCTGCGATTCACAAACGGGGACTGGAGGTTCTGCTGCTGGTATTGGGATTGGCAGCTTGGCGTCTGCCGAGGACGAGGGTGACGGTGGCGGAGTGCTTGCAGCAGGTGTAGGGTCCATGTACCCCGTCGTGCCTTCGGGCCCGGACCGGTGATTAGGCCCAGGCTGCTGACCGTCCCAGGAACCTAGCCTCAATCCCCTGCAACCGGGAGTCTGACTCCTCTAGGTCCAGACCACTGTCTGCGACCTAGTCTGCTTCTCCCCTGGGAGCTACAACTCCCAGCTTCCTCTGAGGTCCTCACAGCTCGAGGGCTACCACTGAACTGACTTGAAACCTCCCACCTCCCTGCCTGACCCCTAGGTGGGCGGTCCTGTTCCAGCTTAAGCAGCCCCCTGGTGCCTGACAGGGTGCGGTGCAAGGTGTATCTAGGATTTGTGAATGCTGGTGGAGGCAGTACTGCAGGTTGGGTTGCCAGAAACATGGAGGGTTGAGCCCTGCACGGGGAGAGAAAGATTGTGCAGAACCCTGTGACAACCTGACTAGTCCAGGGTGTCACACACTCTCTTGCCCCCTCCCCTCTTCTCTCCTCCACCTATCCTCCTATCTGCCTCTCACAGATGCACTCTCTTGTCCCCTCCCCACTGCCCTCTTCTCTCCTTCACCTATCCTTCTGTTTGCCCCTCACAGATGCACTTTTCTTGCCCCCTCCCCTCTTCACTCCTTCACGTATCCTCCTATTTGCCCCTCACAGATGCACTCTTACCCCGTCTCCCACTCCCATCTTCTCTCCTTCACCTATCCTCCTTTTTGCCCCTCACACATGCACTATCCTGCCCCCTCCCCACTCCCCTCATCTCTCCTTCACCTATCCTCCTATTTGCCCCTCACAGCTGCACTATCCTGCCCCCTCCCCCACTGCCCTGTAGCTGATGATGCCCCATTGCTGTCCTGTGATGGTGGACGGTTCTCCTCATCTTCATGGTTTGCTGTCAGACATCCAATCTTCTTATTTCATTGTATATACAGTGTATTTACAAAAGAAGACATATACAGTATATAACATAAATACATAACAAATATAGTGTGTATGTTTGCATTTGTGTGAAGAAGTGACTGTGTACATGCAACATTTTAGTGATAAAATTCAGACATTAAAAAGCATACATAATACTAAAAGCACAAAAAAAACCGCTTAAAAATGGCAAAACTCACGCATCGTTAAAAAACAACTACCATTTTATATGCAAAATTAATAAATCTTGTTATTTTTAGCACAAATATTTACAGAAAAAAATATGAATGGGGCCATATACAAGGACGGAAACATATACGAGGATGGGGGACAAAGATACAAGCATGGGATGGGAAAACTGGATGCTGAGGTAATAAGGCTCTTTCCCCCGGGACACAGGTTCTGCATGCTTTGCTATACATTTGTCCCTGAAGCCCACTTTCCCATGCTCTACTAAACATCTTTCCCTCAACACAAAGCTGTCCCATGTTCTATAACACATCTTTCCCTCAGCATGCAGCTTTCCCATGCTCTGCTATACATCTTTCCTTTAGTACCCAGCTTTCCCATGCTCTGATATCAAGGGCAAGCTGGGTGCTGAGGTAAAGATGTACAGCAGAGCATCAGTAAGCTGGATGCTGAGGTAAAGATGCATCGCAAAACATCGGAAAGCTGGGTGCTGAGGGAAAAAGGGATATTAGAGCATGGGAAAGCTGGGTACTGAAGGAAAGAGGAATACAGTTAGGTCCAGAAATATTTGGACAGTGACACAAGTTTTGTTATTTTAGCTGTTTACAAAAACATGTTCAGAAATACAATTATATATATAATATGGGCTGAAAGTGCACACTCCCAGCTGCAATATAAGAGTTTTCACATCCAAATCGGAGAAAGGGTTTAGGAATCATAGCTCTGTAATGCATAGCCTCATCTTTTTCAAGGGACCAAAAGTAATTGGACAAGGGACTCTAAGGGCTGCAATTAACTCTGAAGGCGTCTCCCTCGTTAACCTGTAATCAATGAAGTTGTTAAAAGGTCTGGGGTTGATTACAGGTGTGTGGTTTTGCATTTGGAAGCTGTTGCTGTGACCAGACAACATGCGGTCTAAGGAACTCTCAATTGAGGTGAAGCAGAACATCCTGAGGCTGAAAAAAAAGAAAAAATCCATCAGAGAGATAGCAGACATGCTTGGAGTAGCAAAATCAACAGTCGGGTACATTCTGAGAAAAAAGGAATTGACTGGTGAGCTTGGGAACTCAAAAAGGCCTGGGCGTCCACGGATGACAACAGTGGTGGATGATCGCCGCATACTTTCTTTGGTGAAGAAGAACCCGTTCACAACATCAACTGAAGTCCAGAACACTCTCAGTGAAGTAGGTGTATCTGTCTCTAAGTCAACAGTAAAGAGAAGACTCCATGAAAGTAAATACAAAGGGTTCACATCTAGATGCAAACCATTCATCAATTCCAAAAATAGACAGGCCAGAGTTAAATTTGCTGAAAAACACCTCATGAAGCCAGCTCAGTTCTGGAAAAGTATTCTATGGACAGATGAGACCAAGATCAACCTGTACCAGAATGATGGGAAGAAAAAAGTTTGGAGAAGAAAGGGAACGGCACATGATCCAAGGCACACCACATCCTCTGTAAAACATGGTGGAGGCAACGTGATGGCATGGGCATGCATGGCTTTCAATGGCACTGGGTCACTTGTGTTTATTGATGACATAACAGCAGACAAGAGTAGCCGGATGAATTCTGAAGTGTACCGGGATATACTTTCAGCCCAGATTCAGCCAAATGCCGCAAAGTTGATCGGTCGGCGCTTCATAGTACAGATGGACAATGACCCCAAGCATACAGCCAAAGCTACCCAGGAGTTCATGAGTGCAAAAAAGTGGAACATTCTGCAATGGCCAAGAAAATCACCAGATCTTAACCCAATTGAGCATGCATTTCACTTGCTCAAATCCAGACTTAAGACGGAAAGACCCACAAACAAGCAAGACCTGAAGGCTGCGGCTGTAAAGGCCTGGCAAAGCATTAAGAAGGAGGAAACCCAGCGTTTGGTGATGTACATGGGTTCCAGACTTAAGGCAGTGATTGCCTCCAAAGGATTCGCAACAAAATATTGAAAATAAAAATATTTTGTTTGGGTTTGGTTTATTTGTCCAATTACTTTTGACCTCCTAAAATGTGGAGTGTTTGTAAAGAAATATGTACAATTCCTACAATTTCTATCAGATATTTTTGTTCAAACCTTCAAATTAAACGTTACAATCTGCACTTGAATTCTGTTGTAGAGATTTCATTTCAAATCCAATGTGGTGGCATGCAGAGCCCAACTCGCGAAAATTGTGTCACTGTCCAAATATTTCTGGACCTAACTGTATCAGAGCATGGGAAAACTGGGTGCTGAGGAAAATATGTATAGAACACCATGGGAGGGCAGGGTGCTGAGGGAAAGTTCCGAGTGAACCAAAAAACCGAATATAGATACCAAGGTAGAGTATACTCATCAAAAACCGAAAATTCCTTTTACCTTAAAATCATAATATTTATTGGACATATATGCCACAAACAGAGTACATACATACATAGAATAATAAAATTATATTAAATTATTATTGGAAAGAAAGCCGAGAAGATTTTTCCCTCTCTCACCCTTCCTTACATACGGAGGTCGGCGTTCTAATTAGTCATAACGCCCCCGTTCCTCGTCGACTGGTGTCCTATACTGACCCTCCACTCACTCTCAAAAGGACATTGAATGAACGCCCAGATGGAGTACATACCGTTACCTGGGGACTGTTTCCTTGATGCGATTCAGAGGGCTTGAACGCTATCTTAGGACTCTGCTTATATTGTTTTTTGAAAACCTGGGTTGCATAGTCCACATGACTAAAAATTTTTTGGATGCATGGACTTTGTCTGTTGCGGCAACTTAGCCTGAACTTCATTCAGACTCTACGTTTAGCAACAATTTTACCAGGTGCATGAAGTGGTGCTTTATTGTTCTTTGGAGGACGTACCATATTATCTATTGGTCCTGGTACGATTCTATAATGGTTTGAAGCTGTGTGTTTCAAGGATCCATGCTGTTATACCCCTGATGAGCCCCTATTTGCTAACTAAGGGGCGAAACGCGTAGGGTGAATCCTGGACAAAAAACAGCTTAAGTCAATAATTTAGTTTTATTGTGTGTCGACTTGAGGACATAGTCTGGCCCATGCCTACTAGTCCACGACAGATGATTAGTGACGGACGTATTTTCCTCCTCTGCACATCTTATGTGTGTTTATAATCTTGTGGGCTCTATCTTTGGTGTTACACCTTACCCACTGCTATTTAGACACACTGTATGTCCTTTTGAGAGTGAGTGGAGGGTCAGTATAGGACACCAGTCGACGAGGAACGGGGGCGTTATGACTAATTAGAACGCCGACCTCCGTATGTAAGGAAGGGTGAGAGAGGGAAAAATCTTCTCGCCTTTCTTTCCAATAATAATTTAATATAATTTTATTATTCTATGTATGTATGTACTCTGTTTGTGGCATATATGTCCAATAAATATTATGATTTTAAGGTAAAAGGAATTTTCGGTTTTGGAAAGTTCCGAGTGTCAGCATAATAATCCCGCACTCCGAACTGGGAGGAGGTGAGAGGAGACGGGGGGCAGATCCAAATTTTGCACCCGGGCCCATTGAACTCTAGTTACGCCACTGATCACTCCAAATATTATAATGGTCCCCACATAGCCCTCCACACATTATGATAAATCCTACACAAACCTTCACACTGTATATATGCTTGCATACAGTATAATATATAAGAATAAGGCTGCACATCAAACTTAGATAATGGTATGATGCCTCAAGCATATGGAAAAATATTGGAATATACAATGAAAAATGCTACTTGCTAATTTGAACATGTGAATAATGAATTGCATACCTGCCATGAATATAAGGAAAAAGGAGATATTTAGCAATCGCATTGATCAATGTAACTGAGCCCCAAGACCTCGTCAAGGTATATCTCTAAATTGGGGTCCCTAGCTCTGTGACCCTAACTGTGTGTCATCTCATTGCAATTAAAAACTGCTATGGGTGGAGAGGGGTAACTAAGGACTTTCTTATATAGGAGATGGAAAAAACATGGCCGAAAGGGGCGGAGCTGTGTTCACATTCAGAAAAAAACTACATATAACTGAATAGGATAACTGAAGTGAGCACTAATATATATATATATGAGTGCAAGCCAAAAATACATACTATATATAAGAATAAGGCTGCACATCAAACTTAGATAATGGTATGATGCCTCAAGCATATGGAAAAATATTGGAATATACAATGAAAAATGCTACTTGCTAACTTGAACATGTGAATAATGAATTGCATACCTGCCATGAATATTAGGAAAAAGGAGATATTTAGCAATCGCATTGATCAATGTAACTGAGCCCCAAGGCCTCGTCAAGGCATATCTCTATATTGGGGTCCTTAGCTCTGTGACCCTAACTGTGTGTCATCTCATTGCAATTAAAAACTGCTATGGGTGGAGAGGGGTAACTAAGGACTTTCTTATATAGGAGATGGAAAAAACATGGCCGAAAGGGGCGGAGCTGTGTTCACATTCAGAAAAAAACTACATATAACTGAATAGGATAACTGAAGTGAGCACTAATATATATATATATGAGTGCAAGCCAAAAATACATACTATATATAAGAATAAGACTGCACATCAAACTTAGATAATGGTATGATGCCTCAAGCATATGGAAAAATATTGGAATATACAATGAAAAATGCTACTTGCTAATTTGAACATGTGAATAATGAATTGCATACCTGCCATGAATATTAGGAAAAAGGAGATATTTAGCAATCGCATTGATCAATGTAACTGAGCCCCAAGGCCTCGTCAAGGCATATCTCTATATTGGGGTCCCTAGCTCTGTGACCCTAACTGTGTGTCATCTCATTGCAATTAAAAACTGCTATGGGTGGAGAGGGGTAACTAAGGACTTTCTTATATAGGAGATGGAAAAAACATGGCCGAAAGGGGCGGAGCTGTGTTCACATTCAGAAAAAAACTACATATAACTGAATAGGATAACTGAAGTGAGCACTAATATATATATATATATGAGTGCAAGCCAAAAATACATACTATATATAAGAATAAGGCTGCACATCAAACTTAGATAATGGTATGATGCCTCATTTTTGGCTTGCACTCATATATATATATATTAGTGCTCACTTCAGTTATCCTATTCAGTTTCTGCATACAGTATAATGGCCCTCAAATATCTGTAGATAAACCATAAAGGCTCCCTCATAGCCCTCCAAATAATATAATGGACCCCACAAAACCTTCCATATAGTATAATGAGCCGCACATAGTCCTCCATAGAGTAATAAGCCCCACATAGTCCTCCATATAGTATAATGTGCTCCCCCATAGTTCTCCATAAAGTATAATGGCCCCCACATAGTCCTCCATATTGTCTAATGTACCCCATAGTCGTCCATGTATTATAATCCACCCCATATTCCTCCATATAGTATAATGCAGCCCACATATTCGTCCATATAGTATTATGCAGAACCCATACTCCTCCATATAGTAGAATGCAGTCCCATATTCCACCATATAGTAGTATGCAGCCCCCATACAGCAGTATACAACCCTCATATACTAGTATGCAGCCTTTATATTCCCCCATATAGTATTACACAGTCCTATCATTCCTCCATATAGCATTATGCAGCCCCCATATTCCTCCATATAGTATTATGCAGCCCCCATATTCCTCCGTATAGTATAATGCACTCCTTATATTCCTCCATATTGTCATGCTCCCGGTGTCCCAGCAGCGCTCCTTACCTACTGAGCCGGTCTCACCATCCAGGCACCACTCCGTAACCACTGAGCCAGTCACACCTGCGTCACGCCACCGCTCTGTACCCACTGATCCAGCCTCGCCAGCGTACCACCGCTCCTTCCTCACTGGTCCAGTCCATGCATCCACCGGTCACGCCTGCCATTCCCGCTCATGCTCCCCAGAGTCCTGTTCCTGGTCTCAGGAGTCTGATTCTGACTAATGTTCTGTATAGGACCGGACCGCGCCCACTCACCTGGTCTTATAGCCCCAGCACTGCTGCAACAGGAAATGACCTGAGGCTGTGCTGAGTACATAAGACTGGCCTCTCCATGTGGGCGGGGCCTGATCAGCGCTTGTGTTTCTATGCCTTGTCTTGTGAGCTAGGTGCTCAGGTCTTTGTTCCTGTTTCCTATTACTGCCTTAAAGTACACTGTGACCTTAGTGACCTGGTCCTGTCTTTGCTTCCTGATACCTGCACCCGTTCCTGCCACGTTAGTGCTCCAGCTACCGTGTACCCTGCCCTCCAGGTGGGGTGCTCGGTCCAGTGGATCCACCTCCTGGGCCTACCAGTCCTCCCTGGCCCTCACAGTATGATTAGGCCATGGATCCCACTGGAGCACAGGCCATGGATCCCGCTGAGACACAGAATTCAGAGCTGGCTGAGCTGCGCCAGGAGCTGGCACAACAGCGTGAAACCCTGAACCGGATGCTGAAATTCTTGGCGTCCGTGGACCACCGGTTATATACGCTGCAGACCGCCGCCTCGTCCACGCAGCAACCAGTCTCCAGACCTGAACCAGTTTCCTCCATGGCCTCGCAACTTTGCCTCGCTGCTCCGCCTCGCTATGCAGGGGATCCCAAGTCCTGCCGTGGTTTCCTGAACCAGTGTTCCCTGCACTTCCAGTTGCTCCCGCACTTGTTTGCCTCAGACCAGGCCAAGGTGGCGTTCCTGATGTCACACCTGGAAGGCGAAGCCCTGGCCTGGATTAACCCCCTGTGGGAAAATGAGGACCCGATGATCACCGACATCCAGGAGTTCCTGCAAGCCTTCAGGGGCACCTTCGATGAACCCGGACGAACTACCGCAGTGACCTCTACGCTCCTCCGGCTACGCCAAGTGACCCAAACAGTCGGCCAGTATGCCATACAGTTCCGCACGCTCGCTTCGGAGCTGGGCTGGAACAATGAGGCCTTAACGGCAGCCTTTTGGGAGGGTCTCTCTGGACGCATCAAAGACGAACTCGCCGGCCGTGACGTTCCCCGCACCTTGGACGCTTTGATTTCCCTGGCCGCTCGGATTGACCTCCGCTTTCAGGAGCATGCCCAAGAGATAGTCCAGGAGAAGCGACAACCTTGCCACGCCTTGCCCCCGCAGATACCTACCGCACCCTCGTCCCTGCCTTTTCACGAATCGTCACCAGAACCCATGCAAGTGGACGTCTGACCCAAGCCAAGCAACGCCGTGCAGAACGGCTCGCCCGGGGCCTGTGCTTCTATTGTGGAGACGGTTCACATATGCTCCGTTCTTGCCCGGAGAAACCAGGTAGACGCTAGGACCAAGGGATGGTGGGAACCGCCAGCCTTGCCACCGAAATCCCTTTGGTTCCAGTTAAACAGACTGTCTGGGTGACGACAGAGGGGACCCGGTTTTCAGCTGAGGCCCACATCGATTCCGGGGCAGCAGGCAACTTTATTCACCAGGCCACAGTAGACAAATACCAGGTCTGTCACCCCGCTGAAGAAGCCTCTCTGGTTCGTCTCAGTGGACGGCAAACCGCTCTACGAACCTGTCCGGTTTACCACCGAGCCCGTGAACCTCCAGGTTGGCACTTCGCATACAGAGACCATCGCCTTCTATGTGATCCCGAGGATGGCTCCTGAGCTCCTGTTGGGCCTGCCCTGGCTGAAACTCCATGACCCTGTTATTAGTTGGCGCTCTGGCGCGATTACCTGCTGGAGTCCCTTGTGCCACGAAACCTGCTTGCAGCCTGTTCCTCAGCCCCTGGCACTTGACTCAGTCAAGCTGCAGGATCCTGAAGAAGAGACTACGCTATCCAGTAACGTTCCACCGCCCCAGGCATCCGAGACCTTGATTCTACCATCTTCTGGAGATGAGACTTTGATTTCACCGCCTTCTAGAGTTGAGACTTTGAGTCCAACGGCTACTGAAGATGACACTATGACCGATACCCGGTCCGAGACGCCCGATCCGGTCGTCCAGGATTCCAGTCCTGCTTCTGACTGTCCTTCCCTTTCCATTGCTTCAGTTGCCACTGCTCGAAAATCTTCAGCTAAGCATGTTGCGGTCCGGAAGGGTGCATGGGGTCAGCCGTCCCTCCTTTCCTTTGCGCCGGGTTACGGTCCGGGGGCTCGGTCCCGGGTGCCCCGGGGGTCCTTTGCTCGGAGAGGGGGGCTTCAAGGGGGGGTATTGTCATGCTCACGGTGTCCCAGCAGCACTCATTACCTACTGAGCCGGTCTCACCATCCAGGCACCGCTCCGTAACCACTGAGCCAGTCACACCTGTGTCACGCCACCGCTCTGTACCCACTGATCCAGCCTCGCCAGCGTACCACCGCTCCTTCCTCACTGGTCCAGTCCATGCGTCCACCGGTCACGCCTGCCATTCCCGCTCATGCTCCCCAGAGTCCTGTTCCTGGTCTCAGGAGTCTGATTCTGACTAATGTTCTGTATAGGACCGGACCGCGCCCACCCACCTGGTCTTATAGCCCTCACCCCTTATATTCCTCCATATAGTATTATGCAGCCCCCATATTCCTCCATATAGTATAATTCACCTCTTATATTCCTCCATATAGTATTATGCTCCCCTTATATTCCTCCACATAGTATTATACAGCCCCATATTCCTCCATTTAGCATTATGCACCCCTTATATTCCTCCATATAGTATTATGCTCCCCTTATATTCCTCCATGTCGTATTATGCAGCCTCCATATTCCTCCAAACAGTATAATGCACCCCTTATATTCCTCCATATCATATTATGCACCCCTTATATTCCTCCATATAGTATTATGCAGCCCCATATTCTTCAATATAGTATTATGCACCCTTTACATTCCTCCATATAGTATTATACAGCCGCCATATTCCTCAATATAGTATTATGTAGCCTCCATATAGTATTATGCAGCCCCCATATAGTAGTATGCAACCCCCATATACTAGTATGCAGCCTTTATATTCCCTCATATAGTATTATACAGCCCCCATATTCCTCAATATAATATTATGCACCCCTTATATTTCTCCATATAGTATTATGCACCCCTTAAGTTCCTCCATATAGTATTATGCTCCCCTTAATTTTCTCCAAATTAGCATTATCAAGCTCCCATATTCCTGCATATAGTATAATGCACCCCTTATATTCCTCCATATAGTATTATGCTCCCCTTATATTTCTGCATATAATATTATCCAGCTCCCATATTCCTCCATATAGTATAATGCACTACTTATATTCATCCATATAGTATTATGCACCCCTTATATTCCTCCATATAGTATTGTATAGTGCTGACATTTATACACCAAATTCCTGCACCAAATCTGCATCTTCTGACAAAAAACGCATCAATATCACATTAAAACCGCATTGCGTTTAGATGCGCTTTTTTTTGCTAGAAGATGCAGATTTGGTGCAGTAATTTGATATATAAATTTAAGGACCAAATCTGTATCTCCTGGCAAAATATCGCATCAAAACTGCATCACGTTTTGATGCAGGTTTTTTTTACCAAGAGATGCAGTATTGGTGCAGGAATTTGGTGTATAAATTGCAACACCATATCTGCATCTCTTGGCAAAAAAATTGGTTTTCTGCCAGGAGAAGCAGGACTCATTGAACTAACTGAGTTCACGTGAAGTGAAGTCACTGAGTTCAATGAGGTCACCTGAGGTCATTTTACCTGCGTTCACAGGTGTGATACCGTAGGAACCTCGAGCTGTGACCACAGATAAACTCAGTGATGTCACAACTCACAGCTACAGCTCAGTCAGTCTCTGCCTGAAGCCACAGTATGCGGTCATGTTCTGTTCCCGCGTACTGTGACTGCAGAGCTTGGATCGTCGGGTGAATTAATTGGAGGGAAAGGGTTTGTCATGTTCTATTTTATTTCAAATAAAGGATTTTTTGTGTTTAGTTTTTTATTTTTTTTCACTTACAGGATTAGTAATGGGGGGTCTCATAGATGCAAACTATTACTAATCTAGGGCTTAATGGCAGCTGTGAGCTGTAATTAAACAATTAAATTAGCCTGATTGCCACCACACCAGGGCAGTCGGGATGAGCAGGGTAAAGCTCTGGGATTGTTGCATCTAATGGAGGTACAATTCTGTGCGGCTGCAGGCTGCCATTTTTAGGATGGGGGCCATGGGCCTCCTCAGCTGCCTGAGAATACCAGTCCCCAGCTGTCGGCATTATCTTGACTAGGTATCAAAATTGGGGGGGACCACATGTTGTTTTTTAAATTATTTATTTAAATAATTGAAAAATACATTGGGTCACTTATATTTTGATACACAGCCAAGATAAGCACACAGCTTGGGGCTGCAGCCTGTAGTAATATGATTTATCTGCACTGCTTATGATTAAGGACTTATCTATATTCCAACTGTCCGAAATGCGTCAAGCCATGATGTTTTCATGGAATCGATGATGTTTTTCTTGGATTTTTAATCGTTGAATCAAGTTTCTACACTTTTATATATTTTTTGTTGGATTTATATTTTTCTATCCTGGAACTGGTGCCGAGTCCTGTCCTTACTCCTTGATAGAACAAAATGAATCCCTTAGTTTTTTATGCAATTTCTCCCAAATGTGGCAATATCCTATCTGTGGTTGAAAAATGGCTGTTTGGGCTTATAGCAGGGTCCAGAATGGAAGAGTGATATTTGTTTTTTGGAATGCAAATTTGGGTGGAAAAGTTAGTGGACGCCATGTTATATATACAGAGTCCTTGACATGCCAAAACAGCAGAAACTATATCAAAAATTGCTCTAGGCCTAGGGAATACTATATGCATAAAAACAACCAATTTATTCCCAATATATATTTTATTAAAGTAGAAAATATTTTTGATACTACACCATTTAGTGAATATTGGACATACAAAACAATTGTCTCAGATTACACCAATTTCCTGGTCACCCCTGGTCTTGAATATCAAGAACAGGGTTTACATTCAGACTAACAAATTGATACAATAAACTTACAATAGATACAAAAAAGAGGTTCACACAAGGGAACAGTAATGCATTGCACCAAGTTAGACTTAACTTTGGGATTCCTAAGCGATTCTTCAGGCACAATGGTACATAAATAAATATATCACTCAGATAGTCAAATTGTCTTGATTGTGGGACTGGATATTAAACGCCTTGTGACCTAATTTCTGGACGACTTTGGATTATACTATCTGCGTGATATATTTATTTATGTACCATTGTGCCTGAAGAATCGCTTAGGAATCCCAAAGTTAAGTCTAACTTGGTGCAATGCATTACTGTTCCCTTGTGTGAACCTCTTTTTTGTATCTATTGTAAGTTTATTGTATCAATTTGTTAGTCTGAATGTAAACTCTGTTCTTGATATTCAAGACCAAGGGTGACCAGGAAATTGGTGTAATCTGAGAGAATTGTTTTGTATGTCCAATATTCACTAAATGGTGTAGTATCAAAAATAGTTTCTACTTTAATAAAATATATATTGGGAATAAATTGGTTGTTTTTATGCGAAACAGCAGAAACCCAAAGAAGTGACCCCATTTTTAAAACACAAGAAATTCATCTAGGAATGTGTTGAACATTATAAACCCAAAAAAGCGTCAAAGAACTTTTTAAAATTCAAATGTGAAAACAAAAATTACTTTTTTTCAGCTAAAATGTTGTTTTAGTCCCAATTTTGTAATTGTCACAAGGGATAATCGAAGAAAATGCAGCCCATAATGTGTTATGCAATTTCTCCCAAATACAGAGATACCCCTAAGGCCCGTTTCACACGTCAGTGAAAAACAGTGACGTTTTTCACTGGCATGTAAAACACGCACATGTCCCTGCGTGTGCCGTGATTCACGGCACACGTGGGTTGTCTAAGTGCAATCCGGGCTCCGTTCTCCGTGGCCCGTGATTGCACTTAGAAAACTACTCACCTGTGCGCGCTCCCGCTGTCCATGGTGCTGATCGCTCCCGCGGTGCAGCATCCGGCCGGCGGTGACCCCCGCAGCAGCTGCTTCCGGGTCGGCTGTGTCGCGCATAATGAATATGCGCGACAATAATGAGCCGGCTCAGAAGCAGCCGGCAGAATGGGCTGCAGAGGACATCGCTGGACGCCGGGTGAGTTCAAATGTTTTTTATTTTAAAAGCACGTTTTTTTCTGGCACGTGTTTCACGGACCACACCACTGCGTGGTCCGTGGAACATCAGTGATGCCAGAAAAAAATGGACATGTCTCCGTACGGCAAACACGCACACGCGGGTACGCCGCACGGAGACACGTGCAGTGAAAAATCACTGACGTGTGAGCAGACCCATTCATTATAATGGGTCTGCGTATGTCAGTGATTCTGGTACGTTTAAAAAAAAAGCACAAACGTACCAGAATCACTGACGTGTGAAAGGGGCCTTATGTGGTTAAAAAACGGCTGTTTGGGCACATGGCAGGGCTTGGAAAGGAAAGAGCATTATTTGATTTTTTGGAGCATGACTTTGGGTGCAATAGTTGTGAATGCCCTGTCGCATTTGCAGATCCCCTAACATGCCAAATCAGCAGAAACCTCCTACAAGTTAAACTATTTTGGGAACTAAATTCAATGAATTCTTCCAAGAGTATATTGAGTTTAAAACGCTTAGATGTTAAAACAAAAAAAAAAATTTCCCACTAAAATACTGTTTTAGCACGAAAATCGTAATTTCCACAGTTTCCGTATAAATCCCAAATAAATGCGATTCAGACAAAACTCCTCTACTGAACCACTTATTATACTGAGCAGTTGGGGTCTCTTTGGACTCCGTTTGACATCTATTCTATGGTATCCATCTTTTTAGGTGTTCATACATCTATGGCCGACCACACTTGTGCACCAAGACGCTTAAAATAATGGGACACCGCAGGTACAGAGACCAGTAAGAGACTAAGGTATCTCCATCTGCTTCATTATAGTGAGTGGTTGCCTTGGGGGGTTTTCATAGGAAATGTGAACCTAGCCTTATTCTGATTTTTGGGAGGCAGAATGAAAAAACTGCAGTACAAAAATAGTTTTTATTTTTACGCCATTTTGTGTGGTGCTAGTGATAAGACAGCTTCGTTGGTCAGTTCAATTATTGTTATACCAAATTAATATCATTATACCAGATTAATATCAGGTATTTATATTTTTTGCTACTACCACACAGTAAAAATTATTTTTTAATTAAAAAAAATGTTTTTTCATATCCATATTCTGAAACCTATAACTTTTTATTATCTTGGCAAAGAGAGCTGTTTGAGGTCTTAGTTTTTGAGAGACAAGTTGAAGATTTTTTGGAGTACCATTTTGTCGCACATAACTTTTTTATTGCTTTTTAATCAGATTTTTCAAATGCAAAATAAGCAAAAAACAGCAAATTAGTTATGTTTTTTTTGGGGGGGGGCTCACGGATCACCGTGCAGTAAAAGTGATAAAACCGGCTCATTCTTTGGGTCTGTACGATTATAGCGATTGCAGATTTACAGTGGGATTTTTATTCTTTGGTACTTATGTAGGCTAAAAACAATATTTTACAAAAATGAATTTGTTTTTGCATCACCTTATTCTGAGAGTTGTAACTTTTTTACTGAAATTATTTTTCTGCAGGAAAATTTGGTGTTTTCATTTGAATCAATTTTTTTTTACATATGAGCACTTTTTATTAAATTTTTGTGTGTCAGTAAGATGAAAAATTTACATTTTTGACTTTTTTTTTTTATTCTTTCTATGGTGTTCACCATACTGAATAAATAACATGACAGCTTTAGAGTTTGGGTCGTTGTGGGCATGGCAATATTTGATCTTTTTTTTTATTTATGTTTTTACAGAAAAGCTGTTTTTACTTTGTTTTACACAAAAGCTTTTTAGTGCTGAAACAACTTTTATTTATATTTTTGTGCACTTTTTTGTGCAGATTTTGCCATTTTTCCCATTTTATTTAAATATTTTAATTAAATCCACTGTGGGACATAAATATTTTTTACTTTGCTGTTCTTATGTATTGCAGTATGTAAACTCATGTACTCGCTATTGACAACCGCAATGAAGGAATAAATTAGCCCTCATCATTACTAAGACCAGTCAGAACCGATGCCCCAGGGTGTCAGCTGTCATATACAGTACATTGCAGGGTATTAGAGCATTCAATTTGACACAGGGAGGAGGTGTGTCGGGTTCTGCATCCATTTATTGGCTTGTGGTCACCATGGAGACCATCGTGTTGTGCCGATCAAAGCAAAGAAGGAGCTCCCTCCCTCTTGTAAGCAAATTGACAGGATCATCAGAGGGATTAACTCCCACGATCGGTGCTAGAACCCATCGTAGACTTTACTGCAGGGTGTCAACTATGATATGTATCTGACATCTGCTGATGATTTTGTTGACTTTGCTTGTGAGCTGGCATGATCTTTGCGCTGTACATGTACTGCGGTTTCTGGGAAAGCACTTCCTGTGGTGCCATACATGTACGGCACATGTTGTGAAGGTGTTAGCAAATAATAAAATTACAGTATTGAAGAAGAAATTATCTTCCAAATCCCTAATAGTATGAATCTGTCCTGCATAAAAATTGCGAACAGGCAGTGTCGGTGCTATTTTGTGAATGTGAATCGTTAGGGAAGGTGCTGCCACTGGGGCTCCCAGTGGGGCTGCTAGACAGCTAGCTTAGCTAGGGGTTTAATGATAGGTAGTTGAGATAGATATGAGACCGGTAGTGTAGAATAGGGACATGCAGTGTAGGAAAGATGTGTGCCACAAATAGTCATTTAATGCTAGAAATAGGGATAGGTACTTGTCAGTGCCTGCTAAAGAGTTGCCAGTGAACGATCTAAATAGCTATTGCTACTCCTTCCAGCCTGCTCCCAATTAGCCAGTCAATCACATTTCTAGGTATTGTTAGTTAGTAGTGCCTGCTGTCAACTTGCTACTGAACTAGGTAAAAAGGTCTTGTCAGTTTTCATTGTCTGCTCAAAATTACGCACTCGATCACATTTTTATGTATTGTTAATTAGTGATAAAAATGAGGAAGTCTTACCAGCATCCGCATAAAGAGTATACTGAAAAGCAAAACTTTATTCCAAATTGATAAAAAATAAATACAAAAAACCACACTTAATCCTGACATATCTCTACATGTGGAAAGGCATTAAATATTAAATGTTTAATTAGACAAGTACACAAAAGGTGAGATAACTATCACAACGAACATTAACCATGACATCACCAGGGAACATAGTTGACATGAACAAACAGTAGTTGGATTCATTGCCTAATGGAAACAAAAAAGAAATTAAAAAAAATTTGCATTTAAAGCAAACCAATCACCAGGATTTTATTATATTAACTAAAGCCAGTGCTATATGGGCACTATCATGCTGATTCTATAAATACCTTTAATTGTCAGATTGGATGTATAGTTTTTGAAATGTTCTGCTTTTTTATTTTGATTTTTTTTCAGCAGCTGCCAAATAGCTAATATGTAGGACTGGTTTTGTTGTCTATTCCCTCCCCTGTTTGCTGCCTGGCCTCTGTAGATGCTAGACTGTATGGGCTCCTTCCATGTATGAGTCATTTCTGTCACGTGATAGGGGCATGTTAGAAATGCAGCCCATACAGTCTAACATCTACAGAAGACAAGCAGCAGATAGGGGCGGGAATAGATAGCAAATCCCGACCCACATATTAGCTATTAGGCAGCTGCTGCTAATCAAAAAGCAGTACATTCATATAACTTTACTTGCCTGTATTTGATAAACTATATGGGATACCCCCTAAAGAAGCTGGGCACTGCAAAATGTACGTCGGGGTGGAGGGACCCGGTATCTTGGCACATTCATCTAGGTAAATTGCACCACTTCTTTATCTTCATGCTGTATTTATTTAATAATTGCTTTGTGATTTATACTGACATGGCACATTGTATTTGCTTGCATTGATTGGGAACTTCACTATGCATTGAACTATAATGCCACCTTGTAGCTATGTGTAATATGTCCAGTTGAATTGCAATTACTACTTTTTTTTTCAGCTCATATTGACCTTTTTTTAGTGTTTGCTTTTTCCTAGTAATATACAGGTGTTTTTTTATAATGTTTGGACTATTGTAGTTCTCATGATTTAATTTTTGTGATATAGCATTTAAAATACACCTTTTGTGGTATATTTATTCCTTGATTTTTACATAATTTTGTGCCATATTCATGGTCCCTGAGTTTTTCTGTAATTTCCTCTCTGATTTTAAATATGTTTTATATAGTCACAATAAAATTACCATTTTTATCCTTATGGATTGCTCTGTTTTTGAAGGGTCTCTACATTATTCCCTTCTTTAGTATTTAATCTATTCCCGCCCCTGTCTGCTGCCTCGCCTCTGTAGATGATAGTCTGTATGGGCTGAATTTTTAACATGCCCCTATCACGTGACAGAAATGACTCATACCTGGAAGGAGCCCATACAGTCTAGCATCTACAGAGGCCAGGCAACAGACAGGGGATAGCAAAACCCGACCCACAGCTGCTGCTAATGAAAATGCTATACATTTCTGTAACTTTACTTCCCTGTATTTCAAAAACTATACATCCATTCTGACAACTAAAAGTATGTATAGAATCAGCAATGGCTTTCATTTATATAGGAAAATCCTAGTTATTGGTTCACTTTAATATAAAAACTCTTTAAAAAAAAAAGTATATGTAGAGCACAACATTGTATGTGCACAACATATGTTTGCATCATATATCCATAACAATAATAAACACAGGAAAAAAATACAGAAAAACCTAAATGCAGTACAAACGCATAAATATAAAAAGTGCATTTAATTCATTAAATGCAAAAATCCACAAAGCTCAAATAAATAATAACCAAAAAGTCCCTGAATGGTTTATAATAGTGGATACACCCACCCGGTATCCATTCAAAGCCATGGACAAAACATTGGGCCACAATCTTCAATAACATTAGATAAATCAGCAGCCTAACTTACTCCAGGAAAGCTCATATGTATTCAAACAAAGTGTCTTCAGTAACATGAGGTAGATAAATCAGCAGGCAAAATTGTCCATGAAAACACATAAACATTCAAGATAATGAATCAGCGGGCAAATTTAAGCCAGGAAAGTTCATACACATTCAAATAGAGTCTTCATTATCATTACGTAGATGACTCAACAGACAAAAATGTATCCAGGAAAACCCATAGATATTCAAGAGAATGAATCAGCAGACAAATTTAAGCTAGGAAAGCTCATAGGCATTCAAAGTATCTTCAGTATAATTAGGTATGTAAGTCAGCAGGCAAAATTTGTGCAGGAAAACTCATAGACATTCAAGATATGGTATCTTCAAAACACCAAGTAAAAGATCTGCAGGCAGAGTAAGGGTATGTGCGCACGTTGCTTTTTACCTGCTTTTTACCTGCTTTTTCAACTGCAGCGTTCAATGGCAAAATGGTTGTGTTCTGCTTTTCAAGCAAAGTCTATGGTAATTTGGGTTTCCTGTCCGCACTATGCAGTTCAAACTGCAGCCTTTTTGTTGCAGAACTTTGGTCAAAAACTCAGCTTTGCAGTGCAAAACCCAAATGGCAAAAACAATTGACATGTGAATTGTTTTTGCCATTTGGGTTTTGCACTGCAAAGCTGAGTTTTTGACCAAAGTTCTGCAACAAAAAGGCTGCAGTTTGAACTGCATAGTGCGGACAAGAAACCCAAATTCCCATAGACTTTGCTTGAAAAGCAGAACACAACCATTTTGCCATTAAACGCTGCAGTTGAAAAAGCAGCAAAAAAGCAGGTAAAAAGCAGGTAAAAAGCAACGTGCGGACATAGCCTTAGTACTCGAAAGCTCATGGATATTCAAACAAGGTGTCTTGAATACCATCACATAGGATGGATCAGCAGGCAAAGTTCGTCCAGGTATGTCAAAGCTCATAAAACATCCAAACAAGGTAAATAAATATAAAAAAAATCATTAAACATAAGCCAAGGGTTATTATAATCTTCATTAATATTGCAATACATAAATAAACAAAATTAAACAAACATATAAACCATCTCAAAAATTAATGGAAACAATGATTAAAAATTGCAGTGTAAATTGAAACATCTCATACTGAGTGTTTGGCGGAATTTAAACTATATGCCAACAGATGAACGTTGCTTGTATGAAGGAAAACCATTGTAGCATAGAATAAACAATTAGATGTAGGAAACTTGACAGACTAAAGGCTGCTTTACACGGATCAATTTATCGTGTGTTCGCATGTGCGATCGCACCCGTCCCCATCGTTTGTGCGATACGGGCAATTTGTTGCCCGTGTCGCACAAACTCGGTAACCCCCGTCACACGTACTTACCTCCCGAACGACGTCGCTGTGGGCGGTGAACATCCTCTTCCTGAAGGGGGAGGGACGTTCGGCGTCACAGCAACGTCACACAGACGCCGGCCAATAGAAGCGGAGGGGCGGAGATGAGCGGAACATAAACATCCCGCCCACCTCCTTCCTTCCGCATTGCCAGCGGCCGCAGGTAAGCTGCAGTTCATTGTTCCCGGGGTGTCACACGGAGTGACGTGTGCTGCCTCGGGAACGATGAACAACCGGCGCGCAGAAGGACGTTTGATTTTTTGAAAATGAGCGACGTGTCAATGAGCAACAATAAGGTGAGTATTTTTGCTCATTCACAGTCGCTCATTTGCGTTACATGCTACGATATGTCAAACGAGGCCAGATGTGCGTCACTAATGACGTGATACCAATGACATATCGTTAGATATATCGTAGCGTGTAAAGCGGCCTTTACTCATAGATTGTGGATCAAAACACAGATCCATTAACACTGTTACAGACCACATAGTAAATACTGTCGTCCTGGAAATTACTAAATAATTACGCAGAAAATAAAATAACCCCCCCCCCCGCCCACCTCCCCGAAAAAAAAAAAACCTGCAAGCGAAAAACCTAACATTTTGTAGATGTGGAAAATCTTAATAGAGAGAGAAGAAATGTGTTTTCAAATTAAAACCACGTGGATTTCTGTTTTCCAACTTAGGCCTCTTTCCCACATCCGGTTTTTGCCGTCGGGTATAATCCGTCGATTTGCGGAAAAATCGGATCCGGCGTCTGATGTCTGTGTCCAGCTGCCAGAAAGGATGCACAAGGGAACGTTTTTTGTCACCAGCAAAAAAATGTACTGCCCCAGATCCGGCGCCGTGCGGCGTGTTATAAAATGAAAGCCTATGGGCGCCGGATCCGTCGTAATGCGGCAAAAAACGCATTCCACCGACGTATCCTTTTTTTTAACTAAGCTTGCTCAGATGTGTAAATTCATTACTGGTTAGAAAATCTCTCTCTCTGTCTGTCGATGTCGGTCTCTCCCTCTCACCCCCTCTCTCATACTCACCAATCACCGGTGTGGCACTGCACAGCTGTCACACTGCTCCCGCGGCTTCTCCTGCTTTTGAAAATGCCAGCCGCTCATTATTCTATCTCGTATTCACTGCTTCCCCCGCCCACCGGCGCCTATGATTGGTTGCAGTCAGACGAGCCCCCACGCTGAGTGACAGCTGTCTCACTGCAACCAATCACAGCCGCCGGTGGGTGGAACTATATCTTGCAGTAAAATAAATAAATCATTTTAAAAAACGGCATGCGGTTCTCCCCAATTTTGATACCAGCCAAGGTAAAGCCACACGGCTGAGGGCTGGTATTCTCAGGATGGGGAGCCCCACGTTATGGGGAGCCCCCCAGCCTAAAAAATATCAGCCAGCAGCCGCCCGGAAATGCTGCATCCATTATATGTGACAGTCCCGGGACTCTACCCGGCTCATCCCGAATTGCCCTGGTGCGGTGGCAATCGAGGTAATAAGGAGTTAATGGCAGCTCATAGCTGCCACTAAGTCCTAGCTTAGTGATGGCAGGCGTCTATGAGAGACCCCCCCATTACTAAACTGTAGTGAAAGTACATAAACAGAAACACCGAAAAATCCTTTCTTTGAAATAAAAGACAAAAAATCACCCTCTTTCACCACTTTATTAATCCTCAAACACCCAACCAGGTCTGATGTAATCCACACGAGGTCCACAACGCTTTCAGCTCTGCTACATTGGAAGCTGACAGGAGCGGCCGTAGAACACAGCCGCTCGCTGTGAGGTCCACGGAGGAACTGAAGTGAGTCACGTCAGCGGTGACGTCACTCAGGTTACCCACGGCCACAGCTGGATTCTCGGTTCAAAATGCTACAACGGATCCATTTTTTTTACCGGATCCGTCACATCAGTTTTACCACAATCTGCGATGGATCCGTTGCATCAGGCACAAGCTGGATTGTGCCTGACGGCAAAAACTGATGTGTGAAAGTAGCCTTAAGGATACATGATGTCTCCCTCTTAAGTAAAAGGGGTTCTAGGTATTGTTATTTAGTAGTGCCTGCTGTAAATTTGATAGGGAACTAGGAAAATAGGTATTGGCACTTGTTACTGCCTGCTCAAAATTATGCAGTCAATCAAATTTGTAGGTATTGTTAGTACTGTCTGCTGTCAATTTGCTAGTGAAGTAGCTAAAAAGTCTTGGTGTTTTTCAGTGTCTGCTCAAAATTATGCAGTGAACCACAATTGGAGTTATTGGTACTTTTCAGTGCTTTCACAATATTGCCAACTCAGGCAGGAAATAAATAATTTATCTTTTGTGTCAGGTGTCTGACTGGTGTGCCGTAGGGTTGCGAAACATCTGTTTTAAAGGGAAAGGTTACATCAACTATGAGTGGTAAATCACGATGAGGTTGTGGTGGAAGAGTGAATAGGCGGGATGTTAGTTCTGGAAGTTCTGTTATTTGAAGCTTTAGTGAGAAAACACTGGATCATGCTATCTCAAGAGAAATGAGAACAACTGCCATTACTGGACAGCCTACTCCACTAGATTTCTTTGACAGCCGCACATTGTTTCAATGTCCAAATGAGGCTGATAAATAGCATGTGCTAGAGTCGATGGCAAGCGCTGCATCAAGTGGCCTCTTCTTCCTGCACCTCAACATCACAAACAGTTTATTCCTGAGAGGTGCCACTCCAATTACCCTTGCGTCACAGTCTCCAACCGGCAAACTGACTGTGGGAAACCACACATGAGTCTGCAGAGCTGTTCACAAATACTATTCCATGGGCATCAGAGGTGTGCTCGAAAGATTCCCAGACTCAAGAGGAGGAAAGTTTCTGCACTGATGCCCAAAATCTTTTCAGTTTGATCCTGGCTAGGACAAAGTTGGGTCCAAGCAGGATCCTGACCCTCATAAACTAATGTTAACTCCCAGGTGTGGATGTGATGATGATGATGATGGGACTCAGATAATTAAGGCGCACGGGTACTGTTATGTGATGTCAGGTCAGGAAGAAGAGGCGTGGGACAACATAGAGCCTGACATTGAAGTTGTAGATCCCACTGGGTGTGAATCCAAAGGCACACAGCTGTGTAGCTCAACAGATAAGGAGGAGGAAGAAGCCAAAAAGGTTACAAAGGCAATACCTATACAAACACGTAGTGATGCAACCATGAGAAGCATTACATCCCCGGCCACAACTGTGGCTGTGGCCAGCAGCAGTCGTGGGTCTGCAGTTCAAAGGAAGGTTTGCCTAGACGGGGCATTTTTTGAGACCACAAAAAATGACCCTATTTTTGTTATTTGCCAACATTGTAAACAATGAGTAAGTAGAGGCAAAAATGAAAATAATTTGAGTTCTACATGCATGAACCGGCACATGCACAAGCAACATGCCTTACTGTGGGAATCCTACTGTGATAATATATGCAGTAGTTGAACTACCCAACTACCGTATGCAAAATCAACAACGTCTGCTGCTTCTTCCTCCTCCACCATAAAAACTATTCTCACACAGGTCTCCGACCGCATAACCTACACTTGTTTACCCGCTACAGTAGGTATGAGTGAGAGACTGTCAGCTGTTATGGAAGTGACCATGCCTGGTGTTTTTGACCCATGTGAGACACCAAGGCCACATCCTGTGTGTTATATGGACCATACCTCCCTGCTGTGCAAACACACAATTGATGCCACTGTCTTGCTCTCTGCCTGAAAGGTTTTTAAATATCAAGACTCCAATATGGGTCACCAAATTGTGTCTTGTCTGTAGTGCCAAGGTTCTGTGAGCAAGAGGCCTATGCTTGTCACTCATTCATCTCTTGATTTTTTAAAGAGAAAATGCCAGCCCATATCCTGTGTGTTGCATGTATCATTCTTCCCTGGTATACAAACACACTATTGGGTAATGGGGGGAGGAAATGATATTGCTGTCCTGCTGTCTACCTAAAAGGTTTTAAATATCAAGACTCAAATATGGGTCTCCAAATTGTGTCTTGTCTGTAGTGCCAGGGTTCTGTGAGCAAGAGGTCTATACCTGTCTGTCATCTTCCTGTCTCTGGTGAAGGTAGAAATGTTGGTTCAGGCCTTGTTACAGGGCTGGTCCCAAGTATCCATGTTGCTTTGTTGGACTATTTGTAGTCTGTGTCAATTGTTGCCACTTTTCTTGTTGCCCGACCTTAATTTAGTGAAATGGGGAGGTTCCAAGTAGAGTTACCAAATTGACTCTGTAGTGCCAGGGTTCTGGAAGCAAGAGTCCTACACCTGTCATTCATGTATCTCTTGATTTTTTAAAATGAAAATGCCAGCCCACATCCTGTTTATACTGTATAATGGACTATACAGCCATACTTACCTGGTGTGCAAACACACTATGGTGAAATAGGGGGAATTGATGCCACTGTCCTTCTGTCTGCCTGAAAGATTTTTAAATATCAAGATTCCAATATGGGTCTCCAAGTTGTGTCTTGTCGGTAGTGCCAGAGTTCTGTGAGCAAAAGCCCTATGCCTGTCACACATTCATCTCTTGATTTTTTAAACTGAAAATGCCAGCCCGCATCCTGTGTGTAAGTCAATGCAATCAGGCAGTGCTTAAATCTATATGCATTGGAGAACGCAGTCACACAGCTGCAGAGTTGTGGACCACTATCCAGGTTTTATCAATGGCTGTCTCCATTGAACCTGGAGCCAGGAAAGGCCGTGTGCGATAATGGTGCAAACCTGGTGGTGGCACTACACCTTGGTGACATCCCATATGCACTGCATGGATCAACCTGGTTGTACAGCAATTTCTAGGGCACTATTACGGCCTGGATGTGCTTCTGCAGAAGGCACGGTTGCTGTGTGCTCACTTTTTAAAATTAAAATGCCAGCCCACATCCTTTGTGTTGCAAAAGACTATACTTCCCTAGTGTGCAAACACACCATGGCAAAATAAGGGGGGGATTAATGCTGCTCTCCTGCTGTCTGTCTGAAAGATTTTTAAATATCAAAACTCCAATATGGGTCACCAAGTTGTGTCTTGTCTGTAGTGCCAGGGTTCTGTGAGCAAGAGTCCTACACCTGTCCCTCATGCATCTGTTGATTTTAATTAAAATGCCTGGCCAAATTCTGTGTGTTGCATGGACCATACTTCCCTGGTGTGGAAACCACTATGGGGAAATGGGGGATATTGATGCTGCTGATTTTTTAAAATTAAAATGCCATGGAGGGGGGATAGATGCCACTGTCCTGCTGTCTACCTGAATGGTTTTTAAATATCAAGACTCCAATATGGGTCCCAAGTTGTGTCTTGCCTGTAGTGCCAGGATTCTGTGAACAAAAGGCCTATGCCTGTCACTCAGGCATCTCTTGATTTTTTTTAAATTAAAGTGCCAGCACACATCATGGAATTGGCTGACACATGAGTGCCTTCTTGCTGCAATATCTTGCTGCAACATGAACGTATTATTAGTATTAGAAATAGTGCTGACTACTGGGTTGCCACTCTGTTAGATCCCCCTGGAAAGGGATGCGTGGATGCTGGAGTATAGAAACAAGCTTGTAGACCATCTTAACAGTAGTTTTCCACAAGACAGAAGTGAAATACACAGCATGCATTCTAGAATTCCAACCAAAGGAACGTCACTTCATCAACGCACAAACATTAGCAGCAGCACCAGTTCAACTGGCAGAAGCAATTTCTGTGATGTTTAGAACACATTTTTTACACCATTGCATGCACCAGCAGAGCAGAGTAGAAGTCTGACACATAGTCAATGACTGGATAGGATGATTCAGGAGTATCTAGAGCTAAATATTGATGCCATAAGGAGGGAAATGGACCTTTTTGCATTTTGGCCTTCAAAAATGGAAGAGTAGCCTGAGCTCCCCAGTCATGTCTTGGAAGTTTTGGCCTGCCCGGCAGCCAGCGTTCTCTCAGAATGTGGCTTCAGCGCTGTTGGCGGTGTATTGATGGATAAGCATACCCTAAAGCATAGACCATCTAACTTTCATAAAGATGAACAAGTCGTGTAAGTCCAATGACTTTGTCACCCTAATCCTAGACTATGCAGACTAGGTGATGGTGTAGTGCCAGGGTTTTGTGAGCAAGAGGCCTATACATGTCTGTCATCTTGCTGTCTCTGGTGAAGGTAGAAATGTTGGTTCAGGTCTTGTACACGGGGATGGTCCCAAGCATCCATGGTGCTTTGTTTGACTATTGTAATCTGTGGCAATTTTTGCCACTATTCCTGTTGCCTGACCTTCATTTTTGGAAATGTGGAGATTCTAAAGTAGGGTTTCCAAATTGTCTATTGTCTGTAGAGCCAGGGTTCTGGGAGCAAGAGGCCTATGCATGTCACTCATGCATCTCTTTTTAAAATGAAACTGCCAGCCCACATCCTGTGTGTTGCATGGAGTAAAATTTCCTGCTGTGCAAACACACTATGGGAAAATGGGGAATGTTGCAATTGATGCTACTGTCCTGCTGTCTGCCTGAATAGTTTTTAAATGTCAAAACTCCAAAGTGGGTCTCCAAGTTGTGTCTTATCTATAGTGGCAGGGGTATAAGAGCACCAGACCTACACCTGTCTCTCATCCACCCCTATATTTTTTATATAAATAGTCTAGGAATTTAATGGCTGTGCTAACACAGTGGTGCTGCACTGTAAAACGTATTTTTTTCTGTTTTGGAAGCTTTTCGACCGCCCCAAAAAAGTGTTTTCTCTGCCTTAGGTTTGGCCTGCAATTGGATCCAATGGAGTTCGAAAAACTGCTCTTTCTAAAGTCTTTTTAATGATCTACTAACAGCTATCTCTAATGGTCACTACTCCCCTCTGATTTTCCTGATCTTACATATCATCTAGTTTTAAAATCTCAAATGGCACAAGACAGGGAAGTCTCCCTAAGAGAGCTTAAATCACTTCAAGCTAGAATAATGTGATTTATATGGAACGATAAACACCATAGAATGTCCAAACAAATACTCACTGCCCATATGTCTAGGGGAGGCCTTTGGGTTCCAGACATCGCTAAATATTATTGGACTACTCATTTAAGAATGATTCCATCCCTAGATTTGCTGTGAGTCTATAACAAGTGGACGGAAACTGAGAAATTATGATTGGCCCCCATTCATCTAAATTCCCTCCTGTGGTCTAGTAGTCAAATTAGGCTCCCATTTCCTTTATTAGGTCCCACGCAGTTCAGGTTACACAAAGAAAAAATACCAAGAGGTTGAGAACATCAAAGTAATTAGCAGCATATACCTAATTCTAAATATAAAATATAAATTTTATTAAAAATTACCCCAATTGGACACAACACAAATAAACACATAAATAACAAGTAAAAGTACAAACTGAGGGTGTAAAGGATATCAATATATCCCCAAGTGACCACTTAAGGGAGGAAAGTATTGGAAACGATATTGATATTCACTCCAAGGGTTCTGTCCCTGTCTGTCAATGGAGTATAACACCCTGATTTGAACGGTGCCCCCATTCCTCGACGGCTAGTCCTAAAAAAAACTCTCCATCCACTCCCTAAACCGGTAAACCAGTAACAATTGGGTTTAAAGGAAAACACTTAGAAGAGTAGCCTAATAAGTAGACAAATTAGTGAAAAAAAGTTTGGGTCACATATGGCATCCTCGTAGATATTATCTTCAGTTAGCTGATACAGTATTTTTCTATATTAACTCCATTTCTCAACGCGTTTCCGCCCCAAAAAATAGTTGGGGTTCATCGGGAGACTCGATAGGGCACAATAGTCTATATACATATGATTTCACACTTAAGGGTTCCAGCCCCATGGATTTCTCTATAGATATTTGGCGCTCAGGTACAAACAGGTTTGGATTTAGGTCCCCAATATCACCAATGATGTCATTCATTTATCAACCCATGATTCCGAATCGCTTAAAATCCTCTATGCTTCACCCATGGATTTCCGCAAAGGTTGTTTAGATATGCGTATACAGTGTGGGAAATAAGTATTTGATCACTTGCTGATTTTGTAAGTTTGCCCACTGACAAAGACATAAACAGTTTATACTTTTAAGGGTAGGTTAACTGTAACAGTGAGAGATAGAATATCCAAAATAAAATCCAGAAAATCACATTGTATAAATTATTTAAATTTATTTGCATTTTGCAGTGAGAAATAAGTATTTGATCCCGCTGGCAATTGTGACACCCCTGCGGTAAACCAGGTGTCACAAAAAGGTAACAGCTCTGTAACAGCCCGAATCCTGTGTATCTGTACTAGTCCACACATACACCAGCTCACCAGGACATTTGCACAGCTTACACATGGGATGAGATGCTCCCTCAGTACCAGGTGACAGGGCTGGACACTGTGATGACAGGCAGCCAACTGGGGGGAGGGAGAGACCTAAACCGGTGGAAGGAGCAAGTGACCAGAGAAGAGAAGACAGACAGGAAGTGGTGGCAGTTAGTCTTTGACAGGAGTCTGTGAGGAGAGTCAAACACGAGCAGTCAGGCAGTTCAGTAGACTGCACAGTGTGTGTTAGGAGAAGCTGTTAGAGGACAAAGGAACCTGACAGCAGCTGACCAGGGCTTGGGTGGTGAGACCGGCTACTGAAGAGGAGGAATTCAGAGGAAGTGAGTGGATGAGCTCCTGAGAAAAGAGGAATCCCAGGGACAGGACGCTCAGCACTTCACTGAGGTTCAGCACGCAAGGGGTGCCGATCTCCCAAGACAGGAAAGACTTCAAGCATCCTGTTAATTCTACAGGCAGGTGGACTTTCATGGTGCATCGGCTAACCACAAAGGGTCTGAGGCTAAGCGTCAAAGAGGGAGCCGGGAAGTACTCCTCAAATAGCTCATGTCGCCAGTGTTAGGACGGGACACCAGGAGGCCCTCCAGAAGCTCTAGGCTGGTGAGGACTTCCAAAGACTTACACGAGTGCAAGGTGGGGAAAGTGGCCCCCAGGTTAAACTTGTACACATTCAAGGAGGACGGCACACCTGGTCCTGGCACGTCCCAAGGCAGCTTTTCCCAGGCTGTAAGTAAACCTGTTAAACTGCACTTACAGTGCTGGCCAAAAGTATTGGCACCCCTGCAATTCTGTCAGATAATACTCAGTTTCTTCTTGAAAATTATTGCAATCAGAGGGGGGCGGAGCTAGCCGATGGCACACTGAGACGCTGTAAGAAGGAGCTCCCACATACCAGCGGTGAATTCTCACACTTCAAAGGCACTCACCGGGTCCAGGATCAGTAATGGCACGCAGGAGAGGACGGGGGACGAGTGTACAGACTCCAGAGGGGGAAGGTACAGATATCACCCGCTTTTTCGGGACCTCAGCCTCCCAGCCTGATACCTCTGCTCTCTCCAACATGGCGCCGGCAGACACTGAGGCAGGAGATAACGCTCAGCAAACATGCAGTGGAGCGACCTCACTGTCTCCTCACATAACAGCAGCCAGCTCAGCCATAAACATAGATAAGGCACAGCAGGACACTACAGAACGGAGTGTTGAAAACCCCCTGTCCCAGCCACAAAAGCGACTGCCAGATAAACTGCAGGCAGAGCAGGGCCCCAGCTCTGTGATACAGCAGACCCCAGCAGCCATGGGAAGCAGATCTGTGACACCCGGAGAGGAGCCTGTAATACCACAACAACAGCACACATCACCTAAAGAACAAAGACTCCCCACCTCCAACACCTCCACCCGCAGAAACAAGGGAGAGAAGAATAAATCAGACCAGACACAGGAGCAAGAAGAAGATTGGGATTGGAAAGCACATATCAGATCAATTCCAACCAGGCAGGAAATGGACTCTTTGCTGGGGAAACTGAGGGAATCCCATAAGCAAGACATGGCCTCTATACAATCAGAAATCAAACAGATTGGTCAGCGTGTAGCAGCTACAGAAGAGGTGCAGGAACAGGTATTTTCCCATATAGAATCACATCAACAAGTCCTATCAGAGCACACGGCCCAGATACAGGACATTCTGACCCACTTAGACGATATTGAAAACAGACATCGCCATAATAACTTAAGAATTAGAGGTCTCACAGAAGCAGTGGCACCACCACAGCTGGATGAATGGGCACAAAAATTCTTTACCCGTCTCCTCCAACGCGACCCAGAACAACGCATAGAACTGGACCGCATCCACAGATCCCTAGGCCCCAAATCTCCTGATCCGGCCAGACCAAGAGATGTGATATGTCGGGTCCACTTCTATAAAGAAAAGGAGGCCATACTACAAAGATGCAGAGAGAAAGGAGCGGGTACATATAAAGGGACACCTCTGATTGTCCTACCAGACCTAGCACGGAGGACACTGCAACTACGCAAGGCCTTAAGACCACTACTCCAATCCCTCAAAGATAAGGATGTTCCATATCGCTGGGGATATCCGTTCCAACTCACAGCAAAGAAAAATGGGAAGTCGGCGGTCTTCCGGTCCTTGGGAGACCTCCCCAACTTCCTAGGGACTTTTGAACTGCCTATGATCAGCCTGCCAGATTGGCCAACCCCGGGGGGCCCTGCACCCTTACCACCAAGAGAGCACTGGCGACAAGTCCAGAAGAGAAGGGGTGGAGGATCCCCCCGTGATATACACCGCTGAATATCGCTGACCATCCAAAGAAAAGGACAAAAACTTCTTGGAAAACCAGGAGGCGAGATATAAATTGATTGTATTGGACTGCTTACCTGTTCATAGAGCGTCATGTATCAGTATCTTCTCTCCTCACGCTTACTTTCCTAGTCCCCCCCCCTTTTTTTTTTTTTTTTTTTTCTTCTTTTCTTCTCTTTCCTTCTCTCTCTCCCTACTCCCCTCCACTCGCCCCCTCTCCCCTCCCCTTATACCTCTTCCTTCGTATCATTCCCACCTTGCGTCTTCCTCTTCACACACCTTCTATGAGCGCACTACTTCCTACAAACTAACTCTACTCAACCCATTTTCCCTCCCCAGCACACATACTTACAAAGGACACATGCCCTACACTAATTTCTACCTCCTTCCTCTCCCCCCCTCTTAGACATGCTCTCTACATACACCACTCCATACGCCTCCTACACTCCGTCCTCCCACTTCTCCCCACGTCCTCCCCCCTGGTCCTTTGCCCTACACCACTTCATATTTATTTATTTATTTTATTTTTTTTTTTTTTTTTTTTTTTTTTATTGTCTCACTCAATCTGTTGCTCCCCCTTTCGTTCTTTACATCTGGATCTGATACTGAGCTCTGGTTTAATGGCATTTTATATTGAGTTGATAGCCTCGTGTTCTCCTCCCGATGTGCGATCCATACCCAAAACACACCAAGTAATTGGGGGTGTGGGGGAGGGGAATGGAAAAGTGATTAATCACTACTAGACTGTATACGTTGATTGTTATTCATATTACTTGTGGGCGTTCTCCGCAGAAGGGAGTTCCTGAAAGACCGTAGGCTTTCCCGCACCTCTATTAGGGACGTGGCAGAGTGCCACATTAGACAATAGTCTACCAGTAGATACCTAAGATCAGTAGGCACCCTAGTCCTACTTAGCTTATCTAATTTTACCTTTCACCACTATCTTATCTCTGCTCTTTCTCTTCTCCCCTTGGTTTTCCCTATACCCTGCCTACCCTTTTCTGTGATGTCGCACCTCACCTTTTGCACTTACAATACTAAAGGCTTAAATAAACCCGAAAAGAGAAGTCAGATCCTATATCGCCTGCACAGGAAGGGAGTTAAAATAGCCCTATTTCAAGAGACACACTTCATAGCCTCCAACACTCCCAACTGTAAAACCAAGAATTACCCGACATGGTTCCATGGCCCACACCCCAACAAGAAGGCATGTGGGGTTTCCATTGCTTTTCACAAGACATTCCAGCCAACAGTTCTCGACACGCTCACTAGCCCGGAGGGACGCTGGCTATTTCTTAAAATATCTTTCCTGAATAATACTTATACAATCGCTAACATCTATTTCCCAAATCAGGACCAGGTATCCTTTGGAGTGGAGACTCTGGAGAAGCTGGCAGAGTTTGCGGGTGGCACCTGTATCATCTTGGGAGGAGACTTCAACCTTGTGCTGGATCCAGCCATGGATTCGTCCTCTGGTAGGTCTGCAATCCCCTCCTCGGCACTACGCAGATTAAAACGAGAACTAACATCCCTTAAACTAGTCGATCTTTGGAGGGTCTTACATCCCGGAGTCAGAGACTACAGTTTTCATTCCACAGTTCATAATAGCTACACCAGACTAGACCACATTTTCATATCCCACGACCTGCTAGACAAATCCCCGGGTTGTTCAATGGATGTTTTTCTCTGGTCGGACCACGCACCAGTATATGGGGAAATTGGGGTGAGAGATATGGGGGGGTGGGACACACATGGAGACTGAACGACAACCTGCTCAAGAATGAACAATGCCTGGAGGATATTCATAAAACCATTGCAAACTTCAAAATAGATCATATGGCAGATCCCACACCTGCCCCGGTCAAATGGGAAGCGTTGAAATGTATGATCAGGGGGGTCTGCATATCCCATGGATCAAGAATTAAAAAAGAAAGTGCAAGGGAACTAAAAGAACTGTTAGCACAACTAGGCCATAAAGAAACGATAAACAAAACCAAATCCAGTGACACCATTAAAACGGAAATTTCTACTATCCGCCACCAAATATTATCTATCCTTGACCGAAAATCACTGTGTATCAGAGATAAATTTCGTAGGAATATCTTTGAGTTTGGAGATAAAAGTGGACGATTGTTAGCCAGGACCCTTCACCCCAGACAGGCACAAACCCCAATATTAGCGTTAAACTCACAGACAGGTACCCAGATACATTCCACCCCTGACATATTAGAAGAATTCAGAAACTACTATACAAAACTTTATAACATCCCATCCCCACATACCCCATCACCTGATGCGAGACATCGCGACATTTGGGAATACTTAAACAAATATGCCCCAGACCCCCTTGAAGATGCGGTAGCTGAAGACATAGACGAGGATTTCTCAGACACAGAGCTAAGCGATGCCATTAAAACCCTTAAAGTGGGTAAAAGCCCTGGTCCTGATGGGTTCACCCCCCGGTTTTACAAAATATGTGGAGGGGCCTGCAGCCCTATAATGCTGAAAGCCTTCAATTCCATAACCAACACATGCCAGTTCCCTAAACAGACACTCCAAGCCCGAATAACTGTAATCCCCAAGCCTGGCAGGGACCCACTGACCTGCTCTAATTACAGACCTATCTCACTAATAAATGTGGATATTAAATTGTACTCTAAAATGATAGCCCTGAGACTAGGCCCCCTCATACCCAAACTAATCCACAAAGACCAGGTGGGATTTGTCCCAGGGAGGGAGGCACGGGACAACACTATTAGAACCCTGTCCCTAGTGGCCCAGGCACGTCAGCGTCAAATCCCAATGTGCCTCTTGACAGTAGATGCCGAAAAGGCATTTGACAGAGTCCATTGGTTTTTTTTAGAAGCCACGATGCAGGCAATCGGCGTCCGTTCGCGCTTACTACAATGGATAAAAGCATTATATCACGAACCAACGGCACAAGTGGGCGTGAACGGACGCCTGTCAGCTCCATTTAATATTAGAAACGGTACCAGACAGGGATGCCCCCTATCGCCATACCTATACATCCTGGTAATGGAATCCTTAGCAAATGCACTCAGGGAAAACCCTTCGATAAAAGGGATACAGATAGGACAAACATCTCATAAATTAGCACTATTTGCGGACGATCTCTTGATATATGTGACACAGCCGAAGACTAGTTTGCCCAACATACTGCAGGAGTTTGAGATCTTTGGCAGACTCTCCAATTTTAAAGTAAACCTACAAAAAACAGAGATCTTAAATGTATCGCTACCATCCGTAGAAGAGAATACTCTCAAACCCGCCTTCCCCTTTAAGTGGGCCAGCAATTACATTAAATATCTGGGGATCAGGGTTTCTCCCAACCACCAAGATCTATATAATTACAATTTCCCAGACCTTTTAAAAAATATCCACAAAGACCTCATAGCATGGCATAACCTCCCCATTTCCTGGTTCGGCAGGGTCAATACAATTAAAATGGATGTCCTACCTAAAATACTATACCTGTTTCAAACTATCCCACTGAACCTAGGAGAAAATGTCTTCCTCAAGTTAAAGAAGATGATCAGCAATTTTATATGGCGTGGCACCAAACCCCGACTGAAATACTCAATGCTGACTAAATCTCGCTGGGACGGAGGGGCGGGGCTCCCGGATCTTAAAGCTTATCACGCAGCAGCGGTGGGTGGTTGCATATTGGATCTCCTGCACAGTAAAGACAGAAAATTGTGGGTGGAGATTGAATGTGAACTATGCCCGAATATGGCACACGGAATCTTCTGGTTGTCATCTAGAACTAACCTTGGGACCCTGGGAGTTTCCCCGATCCTCTTGTCCCTGGCTACAGCGTGGAGGACAGCCAATAGACGATATAGATTGACAGGAGAACCGGGTCCTATGACGCCTCTGGTGGGCAACCCCGCGTTTCAATGCTGGTTTCACGAACCTCATCCCAGACTGATTTCAACGCCAATGGGAAGGATTCCACGAGTTAAAGACGTAATTACCCAACAGGGATGCAAACCACTGATATCCCTGCTTGGAGACCGGCCACGGGAACCAGGTTACTGGTTCCAATATCTACAACTACGTAGTTTCATAGATTCTCTGGCTCCGGGATCTGAGATACATAAGGATCTGACTCCATTTGAAAAACTATGCTTCCTTAGAGAAACACCCCCTCACATAGTCTCAATAATCTACAACATAGCAGTGCCCGAGGGGGGTGGAGGAGACGACTTGCCTGACTACGTTAGACATTGGCAAACAGAATTGTGCCAGACTTTTCCCAAGGCACAATGGTGTAAGTCATTTAACCTAACACATAAATCCACCATTTCTTGTAGAATGCAGGAACTCAATTATAAAATCCTCTCACGGTGGTATAGGACACCCGCCAGACTACATAAAATGTTCCCAGAGGTATCTGACGCCTGTTGGAGGTGCAAGACCTCAGTGGGCACAATGCTACATATCTGGTGGACCTGCCCAGGGATACAGGGTCTTTGGAAAGATGTCTTTGCTCTCTATAACCATTTACATCACACGGAAGTGACACCCTCACCGGAAGTGGCCCTCTTATCAATGTATACAGGGGCAGTCTCCAAGGCGAAGAAAGGCTTGCTCTCGTACTTTATGATTTCAATGAGGCAAATCATACCGAGGCATTGGAGATCCCCCTGTACATTGAGGAGAGCAGACTGGGTAGAGGCTATGGATAGCCTGCGGCGTCTGGAGGAGTTGAGAGCGTTTGACGAAGGGAAAGACTCCTTGTGTTTCTCGGTTTGGTACCCGTGGCTTCAGTATAGAGAAACACAGCAATTCCAAACCTGGTTACTCACAGGCGCTCTATCACAATAAATATTCAAGAAGCCGGGATGGGCTCCCGGACACAGGAGTGGCGCGGCATCACAATACAGACCTTCTCCCCCCCCCCCCCATTTCCCCATGTCTTCCCCTCCTTCCCTTTTTCTCTACCTATCTTTCTCTCCCTCTCTCTATATCTCTTTCTCACCTAATTGATATACATAGGGTCATGTTTTCATACCTATTGAACCAGACTATACAGAAGGAGTTGCCTTTAACACTTTACACGGAATAAATATAAAGATAGAAGATTATTACATGTTAAAATTAAGATGTTCTATAGGATGTTTTACAGATTTTACCTTCCACATGATTTGCGATACATTTCATAGTACCATACGTTTTACGAGACTTCAAGACATAGGTTATTTTATAATCTTCATATGCTGTAACATTGGGTAACATGAAAGACCCTTATGCATTTCTTATCTTCTGTTATATGAAAACTTTTGAAATAATAAAGAAATATTAAACGAAAATTATTGCAATCACAAAAAAAAAAAAATTGTCATGAAGCCAAATTGGATATAATTCGACATCAAACATAAAAATGGGGTTGGACAAAAGTATTGGCACAGTTTGAAAAATCATGTAATGCTTCTCTAATTTGTGTAATTAACAGCACCTGTAACTTATGTGTGGTACCTAACAGGTGTTGGCAATAACTAAATCACACTTGCAGCCAGTTGACATGGATTAAAGTTGACTCAACCTCTGTCCTGTGTCCTTGTGTGTACCACATTGAGCATGGAGAAAAGAAAGAAGACCAAAGAACTGTCTGAGGACTTGAGAATCTAAATTGTGAGGAAGCATGAGCAATCTCAAGGCTACAAGTCCATCTCCAAAGACCTGAAAGTTCCTGTGTCTACGGTGCGCAGTGTCATCAAGAACTTTAAAGCCCATGGCACTGTGGCTAACCTCCCTAGATGTGGAAGGAAAAGAAAAATTGACGAGAGATTTCAACACAAGATTGTGCAGATGGTGGAAAGAACCTCGACTAACATCCAAACAAGTTCAAGCTGCCCTGCAGTCCGAGGGTACAACAGTGTCAACCCGTACTATCCGTCGGCGTCTGAATGAAAAGGGACTATATGGTAGGATACCCAGGAAGACCCCACTTCGTACCTCGAGACATAAAAAAGCCAGGCTGACGTTTGCCAAAACATACCTGAGAAAGCCTAAGACGTTTTGGAAGAATGTTCTCTGGTCAGATGAGACAAAAGAAGAGCTTTTTGGGAAAAGCCATCAACATAGAGTTTACAGGAAAAAAAAAGAGGCATTCAAAGAAAATAACACAGTCCCTACAGTCAAACATGGCGGAGGTTCCCTGATGTTTTGGGGTTGCTTTGCTGCCTTTGGCACTGGACTGCTTGACCGTGTGTATGGCATTATGAAGTCTGAAGACTACCAACAAATTTTGCAGCATAATGTAGGGCCCAGTGTGAGAAAGCTGGGTCTCCCTCAGAGGTCATGGGTCTTCCAGCAGGACAATGACCCAAAACACACTTCAAAAAGCATTAGAAAATGGTTAGATAGAATGCACCGGAGACTACTAAAGTGGCCAGCAATGAGTCCAGACCTGAATCCCATAGAACACCTGTGGAGAGATCTCAAAATGGCAGTTTGGAGAAGGCACCCTTCAAATCTCAGGGACATGGAGCAGTTTGCCAAAGAAGAATGGTCTAAAATTCCAGCAGAGCATTGTAAGAAACTCATTGATGGTTAACGGAAGCGGTTGTTCGCAGTTATTTTGGCTAAAGGTTGTGCAACCAAGTATTAGGCTAAGGGCGGCTTTGCACACTACGACATCGCAGGTGCGATGTCGGTGGGGTCAAATCGAAAGTGACGCAGATCCGGCGTCACTTGCGATGTCGTAGTGTGTAAATCCTAGATGATACGATGAACGAGCGCAAAAGCGTCGTTATCGTATCATCGGTGCAGGCTCCGACATTTCCATAATGCCAGTGCCGCGACAGGTACGATGTAGTTCCTCGTTCCTGCGGCAGCACACATCGCTGTGTGTGAAGCCGCAGGAGCGAGGAACATCACCTTACCTGCCGCCGGCGGCTATACGGAAGGAAGGAGGTGGGCGGGATGTTTACATTCTACTCATCTCCGCCCCTCCGCCGCCATTGGCCGCTTGCCATGTGACGTCGCTGTGACGCCGCACGACCCGCCCCCTTAGGAAGGAGGCGGGTCGCCGGACAGAGCGACGGTCGCAGGGCAGGTGAGTGCATGTGAAGCTGGCGTAGTGATAATTATCACTACGCCAGCTATCACAAGATCTCGTACATGCGACAGGGGCGGGGACTATCGCGTGCGACATCACAGCATCGGCTTGCGATGTCGCAACGTACAAAGCCCGCCTAAGGGTGCCAATACTTTTGTCTGCCCATGTTTGGAGTTTTGTGTGAAATGATCAATGATTTGATTTTTGTTTTATTCTCTTTTGTGTTTCTTCATTGCAAGCAAAATAAATGAACATACATAATTCCAAAGAATTTGTGATTGCAATCATTTTCAAGAAGAAACTGAGTATTATCTGACAGAATTGCAGTGGTGCCAATACTTTTGGCCAGCACTGTAGTGACTGGACTCCCTTTATTCTATTTTTATTTATTTTTCCTTTATTTTATTTTTATTTTCTTTTGCTCCACCGAGCCGCAGGGATACAGAGACCCGGATCCGAGCGGCTCGGGCCAAACTACTCTGGGTCACCAAAGCTCGGGGGAGCTGGCGTAGGAGGACTATCCCCTTTAAAGTAACCCCTTTTTTATTGTGCACCACGGGGCCATGGAACCGTGCCAGGCCACGATTGAACAACCACTGGCTCGGCGACGTGTACACATAGAACGGATCGAGCTACTCCAATCCCTCGGGTTCCCTGCGGGTGTCACAACTTTGGCATAGTCGGCAGGATACCAACTAGACCTGCTAAAATGGGTGACAGCGTGCCATTTTGGGACTATTTGCTTCTTTTTATGGACTTTGGGGTCATTTTCCAGCGTTGCCGCCGAAATTTTATTTTGCCGCCATTTTTCTGGACTATAACTATTTTCTGCGCCACAGCTAAAAAAGGCATGAAACCAGTGCCCCACCCACGAAGCTCCAGCGGAAGCAGCATGACCGCCTAACCCAGAAGGCCGAGGAGTGCTTCAGTCCCTGCGACTCTGGTAAGAAAAACAAAAGGGGAGAACAGCATGGACGGCAGCGGTAACGCAGCGGGCAGTAACCAAGCAGCGCCCGCAGCAGTCGCACCCGGGATGGCAGCACCGATCATCCTGCCCTATGTCCCGGGAGCGGTGTGGCTTCCCCAGTATGCCGGCAAACCTGACACCCTTACCAGATTTAAAAAGAGGCTGTGTATGGTTATGGACATGTACTCTATGAATGCCAGGTAGCAGGCAACCGTTGTCCTGGGACAGTTAACTGGAGCCGCTGAGCTAGAGGCTGAAACCTGGTCTGATGCTGATAGGAGTTCAGCGACCACCATTTTTGAAAAACTCAGACTTGCTTTTGAAGTGAGCACTGAGGCAGAGTTGAGAATGGACTTTTATAACTGTCAGCAGAGGTTGCAGGAAAGCATAAGAGACTTTGCCCTCAGTTCACCCTGAGGACTATCCAGCATCTCAGTCCCCTCAGTGACCAGGAAGCAAATAAGATGCTGGTCAAACAATTCCTGCAAGGGCTGCAGGCTGCAGAGGACCGCAAGCAGCTACGTTTGTGGTTCATGGAACATCCAGATGAGGACTTTGCTATCCTGAAGGATAGGGCCATTAAGGCCCTGCAACCCCCTTCTCTACCAGATTCAGTGCACCTACAGGTCCCGAACCCCTGGGAATCGGTAAAACCAGAGCCTTCATCAGCCGCCACAGCAGAGACTAGCGCACAAGTAGCAGCACCTGATGCCTCAACTCTGCGTTCCCAAGTGCAGCAGCTCAACAGAGACGTGGCCTTGATCCTGGAGGCCCTACAGCTCAAGATGGAACCCAAGTCACCAGGAAAGATTCAGCTTGCTGATTGCCCTGAGGATGTCCCTTGGATGTGAGCCAGGAGGATTCCCCCGCTCCGAGGAAGATCCAGTGACCGTTATGACTAAACAGGACGTCCTATTTGTTGGCGGTGCGGTAAGCCTGGACATTATGCACGTAAATGTCCTTTAAACAGGCAACCCCTGGAGCCAAGGGCCAGTCCCCAGGATTAGATTTTCAAGGCCCAAGTGACTAGCGTGACCGGTATGTGGAAGGATGGCAGATCCTGTCAATTACACTTGATGGGATTCCCACTCCTGCATTGCTAGATACCGGTTCCCAGGTAACAACAATATCCCATGTACTGTACCAAAAATTCTGGTCTGATGATGAACTGACCCACCCAGATCCTAACCTCACCATCTATGCTGTTAATGGACTACCAGTGACTCAAGTTGGGTTTAAGGAGGTAACCATTAAGGTGGGGAGGGTGGAACTTCCAGGCCAAGGGTTAATTGTAGTTACTACTGATCCCCATGAAAGGAATCCCCAGGTGATTCTGGGTACTAACATCATTGAAAATTGTCTAGGTGAAGTGTTGTTCTTACTTCAACAGCTTGTCCCCAAAGCCGGTGCTGGACAGCAGAGGGTGCTGCAGAGAGAGAGATCCGTGCCCTTCTGCAGAGACAACAGGTAAACCCGACTGGTGGAGAAATTGGTAAAGTACGTGTAATGGATTCAGTCCCTATTGTATTACCCCCAAGGAGTGAAGTAATGCTTTGGTGTCGAGCGGCAGTGGGCATTAAAGGGCGGGATTACCAGGCCATGGTAGAGCCTATACACTCAGAGAGTTGGCCCACGGTTCTGACAGCCCGGGGGTGGTAGATGTGCGCAGGGGCCGGGTCCCAGTATGTGTATTGAATTGTGGGGAGGAGGAGGCTAAATTGCCCAAGTATGCCACAATTGCCAAACTACTTACTGTACATGAACATTCCATTCAGTCAGTGGAGCACACCATTCCATCAGGACCGGAGGAGGGTGATAACGGCCCTGAACACTTAGACAAATGGTGGCAGGAATTACATGTGAGAACTGACTCTACTCCCTCTTACCAAAAGCAAGGTGTCTATCGGGTGGTACAGGAGTATGAACAAGTTTTTAGTAAGCATCCCTTGGACTTTGGGAGGGTTAAAGGGGTATACCATCACATCCCCACAGGTGCTCATCCCCCCATTAAAGAACGGTACAGGCCTATACCACCAGCACACTATTAACATGCCAAGGAAATGTTAAGGGACATGAAGGAGGCTGGAGTTATCAGAGACAGTAGTAGCCCCTGGGCAGCTCCCCTGGCCCTAGTTAAGAAAAAAGATGGCACAATGAGGATGTGTGTAGATTATAGGCAAATAAATCGCAGAACACATAAGGATGATCGGGCCGAACTGCTCTGGGGCACCAAAGCTCGGGGGAGCTGGCATAGTCGGACTATCCCCTTTAAATTAACCCCTTTTTATTGCGCACCACGGGGCCACGGAATCGGGCCAGGCCACGACTGCACAACCACTGGCTCGGCGACGGGTGCACAGGAAACGGATCGGGCTACTGCAATCCCTCGGGGTCCCGTGCGGGTGTCTCAAAAACAAGACTTAATGCTGGGTGGCAAAACCCTTGTTGGTAAGCACAGCAGTCAGATGTTTTTTGTAGTTGATGATGAGGTTTGTGCACATGTCAGAAGGAATTTTTGTCCACTCCTCTTTGCAGATCATCTCTAAAACGTTAAGATTTTGAGGCTATCCCTCGGCAACTCGGAGCTTCAACTCCCTCCATACGTTTTCTATGGGATTAAGGTCTGAAGATTGGCTAGGCCACTCCATGACCTTAATGTGCTTCTTTTTGAGCCACTCCTTTGTTGCCTTGGCTGTATGTTTTGGGTCATTGTCATGCTACAAGACCCAGTCCCGACCCATTTTTAATGTCCTGGCGGAGAGAAGGAGGTTGTCACTCAGGATCTTACGGTACATGGCTCCATCTATTGTTCCATTGATGTGGTGAAGTAGTAATGTGCCCTTAGCAGAGAAACACCTCCATGCTTGACAGTGGGGATGGTGTTCTTTGGGTCATATGCAGCATTTCTCTTCCTCCAAACATGGCAAGTTGAGTTAAGGCAAAAGAGCTCAATTTTTGTCTCATCTGACAACAGCACCTTCTCCCAATCACTCTCAGAATCATCCAAGTGTTCATTGGCAAACTTCAGATGGGCTTGCACATGTGCCTTCTTGAGTAGTGAGAAATTGCGGGCACTGCAGGATTTTAATCCATTACAGCGTTATCTGTTACCATGGTTTTCTTGGTGACAGTAGTAACAGCTACATTGAGATGATTAATAAGTTCCCCCGTGTAATTTTAGGCTGATCTCTCACCTTCCTCATGATCCTGGATATACCACGAGGTGAGATGTTGCATGGTGCCCCAGATTGATGTCGATTGACACTCATTTTGTATTTCTTCCATTTTCTTACTATTGTACCAAAAGCTGACTCCTTCTCACCCAGCGTCTTTCTTATGGTTTTGTAGCCCATTCCAGTCTGTGGACAGGAGTCTTTATACAGGTGACAATTTCAGACAGCTGTCTTTAATGCAGGTAACAAGTTGATTAGGAGCATCTAAGTGTCTGCATGAGCTAGAACTCTTAATGGTTGGTAGGGGATCAAATACTTATTTCTCTCTGAAAAATGCAAATAAATTTATTTAATTTATACAATGTGATTTTCTGGATTTTATTTTGGATATTCTATCTCTCACTGTTAAAATTAACCTACCCTTAAAATTAAAGACTGTTCATGTCTTTGTCAGTGGAAAAACTTTCAAAATCAGCAAGGGATCAAAAACTTATTTCCCCCACTGTATAGTTAATGGAGACTCACCACACTTTTGAGTACATTGAAACCTAAGTTTTCCATTACTAATTGTGAATTTTTTCAGTATATCCAGATTAATTATTTAGTGTCATCTCTGTTTGGCTCTGAGTTAGTCTCCCAACCGACAGAGTCTGAGAAACTGTGATCTCCGATATTTATAGGATGTTGCACCAATCGCGGGGGTCCTCTCAGGTTTAGCACTCATATGATCAAGTGTGAATCTTTTTTGGGGGGCGAGAATTATCACCTCAGACCTTGCAGATTATCTGGGATAGAGCAGCGAAAACATCAGTCTGCACATTATATAAGGAAATTCTATATAAAATTTTAATGTACTTGTATCACATTCCAGATCTTCTGCCTAAATTTAACCCCTTGTTCCCAGATGTCTTCTGGCACCATGGGACCTCATCAAGTACACTAACTCACATCTTTTGGTCATGTTCTGGAATTATGATGTTTTGTCTCTCAGTGAAATCCCTTATCCACAAGATGCTGTTCACTGAGGTGTCTTTGGATCCATTGAACTATATTGTTAAGGTTCCTCCCAAGGGGATGAGTAAAAACTCTTCTAAACTACTCCTCCATATATTAACAGCATGTAGATGCTTGATTGCTCTCCATTGGAAGAAGAAAAATCCCCCCTTTTACCAGGACTTGATCTCTGATATTCGAAGGATGAATTATATGATAGTTATCATGAATTCAGAGGGTGAATTATGCAAATCAATTGTGGCCTTGGGATTATGTTTGGGTTCAACACTTTCGGTTATTTTTCCTTCTTAACCTCATTTTCCCTCTGGGCCTAGCTCTTTTTTTAGTTAAAAGAAAAAAAGTTTTGGTACCGTGTTAGCCAGTTGAAAAATGATTGATTGCTCTCTATGAGAAGGAGGAGGAGGATTTATGACACACTACAAAATCTGAGGGGTACGCTCCAGAGACTGTGAGGGCACCAGACCTCTGATCTTACATGGATATTAGTAGACTAGAAGGTGGCCCGATTCTACGCATCGGGTATTCTAGAATTTACGTATTGTGTAGTTCATGTATTTTTGTTATATATATGTATATAGATGTTGTTGTGTGTAGTTACCAAGTGTTTGTGTAGGGCGCTGTACATGTTCTGGGTGTGGCGGGGGGTGAGAGCGGTGTTGTATGTGTGTTGCGTGTGTTGCGTTGTTTGTGGAGCGCTGAGTGTCTGTAGCGTTGTGTGTGTGTATGTGTGTTGTGCGGTTTGTGTGTGTGTGGTGTGTTTTGGGGGGAGGTATGTTTTGAGCAATGTGTGTGTTGTGCGGTATGTGCGTATATTTGTGTGTGCTGCGGTGTTTGTGTGTTGGGTGTTGTGTGTGTGCAGCGTTGTGTGTGTGTGTGGGTGTCTGTGTAGGGCGTTGTTTGTGGTTCCTATGCTGCGCATTCCCAAACGTGCTCAATCCGCCATGCTGCGCACTCCCAAACGTGGTCCATCCGCCATGCTGCGCACTCCCAAACGTGCTCCATCCGCCATACTGCGCACTCCCCATCGTGCTGCATCCCCCATGCTGCGCACTCCCAAACGTGCTCCATCCGCCATGCTGCGCACTCCCCATCGTGCTCCATCCGCCATGCTGCGCACTCCCAAACGTGCTCCATCCGCCATGCTGCGCACCCCCCATCATGCTCCATCCGCCATGCTGCGCACTCCCAAACGTGCTCCACCCGCCATGCTGCACACTCCCAAACGTGCTCCATCCGCCATGCTGCGCACTCCCAAACGTGCTCCATCCGCCATGCTGCGCACTCCCAAACGTGGTCCATCCGTCATGCTGCACACTCCCAAACGTGCTCCATCCGCCATGCTGCGCACTCCCAAACGTGCTTCATCCGCCATACTGCGCACTCCTAAACGTGCTCCATCCGCCATACTGCGCACTCCCCATCGTGCACCATCCGGCATGCTGCGCACTCCCAAACGTGCTCCATCCGCCATGCTGCGCACTCCCAAACGTGCTCCATCCGTCATGCTGCGCACTCCCAAACGTGCTCCATCCGCCATGCTGCGCACTCCCAAACGTGGTCCATCCGCCATGCTGCGCACTCCCAAACGTGGTCCATCCGCCATGCTGCGCACTCCCAAACGTGGTCCATCCGCTATGCTGCGCACTCCCAAACGTGGTCCATCCGCCATGCTGCGCACTCCCAAACGTGCTCCATCCGCCATGCTGCGCACTCCCAAACGTGCTCCATCCGCCATGCTGCGCACTCCCAAACGTGTTCCATCCGCCATGCTGCTCACTCCCTAACGTGGTCCATCCGCCATGCTGCGCACTGCCAAACGTGCTCCATCCTCCATGCTGCGCACTCCCAAACGTGGTCCATCCACCATGCTGCGCACTCCCAAACGTGCTCCATCCCCCATGCTGCGCACTCCCCATCGTGCTCCATCCCCCATGCTGCGCACCCCCCATCGTGCTCCATTCCCCATGCTGCACCAGCATCAGCCTCTCTGCCCGCAGCATCAGCCTCTCTGCCCGCAGCATCAGCCTCTCTGCCCGCAGCATCAGCCTCTCTGCACACAGCATCAGCCTCTCTCCTCCCAGCATCAGCCTCTCTCCTCACAGCATCAGCCTTTTCTGTCCCTAGCATCAGCCTCTCTCCTCCCAGCCTACCCCAGCCTCAGCCTCCCTCAGCATCAGCCTCTCTTCTCTCAGCCTTCCCCTTCCAGCCTTCCCCAGGATCAGCCTCTCTCATCCCAGCATCAGCCTCTCTCCTCCCAGCATCAGCCTCTCCTCTCTGTCCCCAGCATCAGCCTCTCTCCTCCCAGCCTTCCCCAGCATCAGCCTCTCTCCTCCCAGCCTTCCCCAGCATCAGCCTCTCTCCTCCCAGCCTCCCCCAGCATCAGCCTCTCTCCTTCTAGCCTCCCCCAGCATCAGCCTCTCTCCTTCCAGCCTCCTCCAGCATCAGCCTCCCTCTCCCAGCCTTCCCCAGGATCAGTCTCTCTCCTCCCAGCCTCCGTCTTCCCAGCCTCCCCCAGCATCAGCCTCCCCCAGCATCAGCCTCCCCCAGCATCAGCCTCTCTCCTTCCAGCCTCCCCCAGCATCACCCTCTCTCCTTCCAGCCTCCCCCAGCATCAGCCTCCCTCTCCCAGCCTTCCACAGGATCAGCCTCTCTCCTCCCAGCCTCCGTCCTCCCAGCCTTCCCCAGCATCAGCTTTCCCCTCCCAGCCTCCCTCAGCATCAGCCTTCCCCAGCATCAGCCTCTCTCCTCCCAGCCTCAGCCTCTCTCCTTCCAGCCTTCCCCAGCATCAGCCTCTCTCCTCCCAGCCTCAGCCTCTCTCCTTCCAGCCTCCCTCAGCATCAGCCTCCCCTTCCCAGCCTTCCCCAGGATCAGCCTCTCTCCTCCCAGCCTCCTTCAGCATCAGCCTTCCCCTCCCAGTCTCCCCTAGCATCAGCCTCCCCCTCCCAGCCTTCCCCAAGATCAGCCTCTCTGCTCCCAGCCTCCTCCAGCACGCCGTGCTCCTCTGCCGACACTCACACACACCCGATCGCATACACTCACACACACAACCGATCGCATACACTCACCCACACAACCGATCGCATACACTCACCCACACAACCGATCGCATACACTCACCCACACCCGATCGCATACACTCACCCACACCCGATCGCATACACTCACACACACCCGATCGCATACACTCACACACACCCGATCGCATACACTCACACACACCCGATCGCATACACTCACACACACCCGATCGCATACACTCACACACACAGACACTGACGAAATTGCACATACGCGCCGATACTCACAACATCCGGAGATATCACATGCTTCTGGCCATGTGATCCTCCGTCAGGTCCTGGAAGCTCACAGCACAGTATCGCCGCCGAGAAGCAAGCGATATCCCAGGATGTTGTGAGTATGTGGATGCGATGTGATGTGTGTGTGAGGGTGAGTGTGATCTGATGTGTGTATGTGTGTGTGTGCTGTTATGTGTGTGTGTGCGTGTGTGTATGTTCCGCCGCTGCAGGACCTTGATGTGTGGATGCGATGTGATGTGTGTGTGATGTGTGTGTGAGAGTGAGTGTGAGCCGGTGTACGCTGGTAACTATGATACACATCGGGTAACTAAGGGACCTTAGTTACCCGATGTGTATAATGGTTACCAGCTTTCACGGCCTCCGTCAAGATCCCAGCATCGCAAGGTTATGTCTGGCGCTGCTGGGATCCTGACGGAGCCGGTGTAGAAGCAAGCGATATCCCAGGATGTTGTGAGTGTGTGGATGTGATGTGTGAGGTGTGTGTGAGAGTGAGTGTGATCTGAGGTGTGTGTGAGGTGTGTGTGAGAGTGAGTGTGAGAGTGAGTGTGATCTGATGTGTGTGTGTACTCACCTGGGAATCGGAGCTCTGTGTCAGTTGGGCCAGAGCGAGCATGCATTGCGTGAGGGGGGCGGGGCCTGCAGAGAGGCGGGGCGAGAGGCCAATCCGTGTGGGGGGGCGGGGCCATGGCGAGCCCAGCGGCCAATCAGCTTTGTGTCACCGTAAGGACACAATTTCGGAGCATGACAGACAGACAGATAGACAGACAGACAGACAGACAGACAGAATAAGGCAATTATATATATAGATATAAAGGAGAGCATGTTTTTATGCCGCGTTACCACCAGGAAGCGATGTTGATTAAATATTCTCATTATTCATGTGCAGGTAAAGTCAATGAGTTTCCGAGGAGAGTATTGTTGATGTTCTCTATTGTTCTGATGAAGAAGACTGCGTCTTCGGAAACGCGTTGACTTGACCTGCACATGAATAAAGAGAATATTTAATCAACATGGCTTCCTGGTGGTAGCGTGGCATAAAAACCCGCTCTCCTTTATATCTACTATTGTCTCTTCCTGGGGCTGCTGCTATCACCTCTTACATGCTGATACAGGTGTTGTGACTTTCACAACTCTATCAGGTGAGTGTATTCATCCACATTTCCCTGAGACTTATCATCGGATAAGACCCTATTGCACTATATCTCTCCACAGTTCATCTCCTACATGGATATTGGGACAATAAAACTTTCACACGACTAATCAAAGCTAATTAAGGATTCACTCTCTAAGCTTAAGGTACTGTCACACTAAGCAACATCGCTAGCAACATCGCTGCTGAGGCACAACTTGCTAGCGATGTTGCTGTGTGTGACATCCAGCAACAACCTGGCCCCTGCTGTGAGGTCGTTTGTTGTTGCTGAATGTCCTGGACCATTTTTTAGTTGTTGCTCTCCCGATGTGAAGCACACATCACTGTGTGTGACAGCGACAGAGCAACAACTGAATGTGCAGTGAGCAGGGAGCCGGCTTCTGCGGACGCTGGTAACCAATGTAAATATCGGGTAACCAAGAAGCCCTTTCCTTGGTTACCCGATATTTACCTTCGTTACCAGTGTCCGCCGCTCTCAGCTGTAAGTGCCGGCTCCCTGTTCCCTGCACACGTAGCTGGAGTACACATCGGGTAATTAACCCGATGTGTACTGTGGCCAGGAGTGCAGGGAACAGGGAGCCGGCACTGGCAGTGTGAGAGCGGCGGACGCTGGTAACGAAGGTAAATATCGGGTAACCAAGGGAAGGGCTTCTTGGTTACCCGATGTTTAACGTGGTTATCAGCGTCCGCAGAAGCCGGCTCCCTGCTGCCTGCACACGTAGCAGAGTACACATCGGGTAATTAACCCAATGTGTACTGTGGCTAGGTGTGCAGGGAGCCAGCGCTAAGCGGTGTGCGCTGGTAACCAAGGTAAATATCGGGTTGGATACCCAATATTTACCTTAGTTACCAAGCGCAGCATGCTTCCACGTGTAGCAACGCTCCAGCGATCCCTGCCAGGTCAGGTTGCTGGTGGGATCGCTGCAGCGTCCTTAGTGTGACATCTCACCAGCGACCTCCTAGCAACTTACCAGCGATCCCTATCAGGTTGTATCATTGTTGGGATCGCTGGTAAGTTGTTTAGTGTGACTGGGCCTTTAGTGTTTGTTTATTTAAATATCCTTTTATTATGCCATCCCTCTGCTCTGTTAGTGTATATATTTGTGTTTCTTCAGATATTTTGTCATATTTTGCCTGATGAAGAGATCTGAGAAGTCTCAAAAGCTTGCTTTGTAACATCTTTTTATTTTATTTTAGTTAGCCATTAAAAGGTATTACAACTACAAAATTATAATTTTGTTTCTCTCTCAGGGAGCAATCAATCACCTAGGTCTTTTGTTATATTTCAGAATGGATATGGTGGAGTAATAGAATTTAGTAATAGGCTGGGATTCTTAAGGTACCGTCACACTAAGCGACGCTCCAGCGATCCCACCAGCAACCTGACCTGGCCCTCGTATGCGTGCCTCTTCCTGGGGTATTGGAAGCGCTCCATTCAATATCCTGACAGTAATAGGGGTTCAGTCTTGTTGTGGGTGAGGTATATAGATGACGTGCTCATGGTTTGGCAGGGTGGACAGGAGGAATTAGAGCCGTTTATGTGCTCACTGAATGTTAACAATTCTAATATAAAATTAACCTATCATTGCAGCCCTAGCTCAATAGAGTTTCTGGATGTCAGAATAATGAGAGGAGTGGACGGTTCTGTCGTGACGGATATCTTTAGAAAAGAAACAGCAGTTAACTCCCTTCTTAGTGCAAAATCATCTCATCCTCCACAAGTCATCAACTCCATACCAACAGGTCAGTTTTTGAGAGCCCGTAGGGTTTGTTCGGACAATGATTTTTTTCGAGAGTCAGGCGGTGGACCTCAAGAGACGGTTTAAGTCCTGCCACTATAGTGATAGGTCGATTGAATCTGGCTATGAGAGGGCAAGAAATACCTCGAGGGATAACCTCCTTAAACCGAGTACAAAAAGATCGGATCAACAAGTCAGATTCATTACGGCCTACCACTCTCAGTGGAGGGAAATGAATGAAGTTGTGGCACGCTACTGGCCTATACTCCAGTCAGACGGTGATTTAGCGAAAGTTATTTCGGTTAGGCCATCAATCACACCACGTAGGTCCAGGACTCTCAAGGACATGATAGTGAAAAGTCACTATGTCCCACCCCCCTCTACATTTTTGGGTTTGTCAAAGCGACCCAAATGGGGTTCATTCTCCTGTGGAGATTGTGGGGCTTTTCCCCAAATGGAAAGGTCTTTCACTTTCCATGACGCATCTAATACCAAGTCCTACAAGATTGTACATAATATTAACTGCAGGATAACTTTTGTTGTCTATTGGGCAAAATGTCCTTGCGGACTGGTATATGTAGGGTTGACCTCCTGGGAATTTAGAGTTAGGGTCCTTGAACACATTAGGGACATCAAAAAGGCAGCGAAAGCTGAAACAATAGAAGAAATTGAGGCTCTTAATAACATACCTAAGCACTTTCGTGAAAAGCATAGTTGCAATTGGCGTCTCCTCAAGTTTAGAGGGATAGATAGAGTCTACTTTGGTGCGAGGGGAGGTGATCACAGGAAGGTTTTGGCCCAGAAGGAGGTAAAGTGGATTACCACACTGGAAACTGTTAAACCTCAGGGTTTGAACGATCTGGTGTCCTTTAAGCCTTTCCTGTGATCGCCTTCCCTAGGGATACTGTTATTTGAATCCTGTTCTCTGCATTTTTGGTGCGTCTTTTCCTTTGTCTAGTCGAGTTCTGTGCGATACTTGTTTCTTGAGTCTTGATCTGAGTTGCCTCTTTAAGCTCCTTGCTCTTTGTCTGATTTTTATGGTCATTATTTTAAAAATTTCTTTTTTTATCTGTTATCCTTATACAGGGCTTGGTGAGAGCGGTCATTTGAAAATCTGCCACATGTGACATTTTTCACATTTATGATGGAATGATATCCCAGGATTTACATGCATCAAAAAACAGCATATTGTATCTTATTTTGTTTAATTCACCCTTTATGGGATGTATGGTGAGGTGCCTGGCTGTGGTTATGCAGCGCACGATTTAATTATAGAATGAATAATATCCCTTTATGTCATATATGGGTGGATTAATGTCCCCTGGTATTTTTGTTCGCTGCGTTTCCACATGCTTGGCGTGAACCTATGTAGACTATGTCTATGTGTGACTATATTGTGTATTTTTACCCATTTCATGTGTCTTGGTTTATATTTATAATATGGATATTGCTTTGTATTAACATCTTTGCACAATTTGAAGGTACATTCCTGATTTATGGCGATTTGCCAATACTACTGCCCTCACCTAAAATGGTGCTGAGCGCGCTGACGCTTGTGCGCGCTCTGTGTGTTGGTGTCTGTCCCTCCCCTCCAGCCGGCGCCCAATGAGTGAAGCGATTAGTGCACATGTGCATCCTAACTTCCGGGACGCCGGCTGGAGTGGGCAGCATGGCCGCCGCCATGCACTGCGCGCCAGTAATGGGCCTCAGATGAGTCCAGCACCATATAATGATGACCATCTCCGTGTCACAGCACCTCCTGACGAAGCGAGTGTGAAACGCGCGTAGAGGTGCTGGGCAGTGTGGTCCTTCAGGTAGTGGTCTCACCAATCTTTCAGATTGCCTCCAGCAGCCTTTGGCATTGGTCTTTCCCCCTCCCCCCCCTCCCCCTTGTGGGTGGCAGGATGGCATGGTGTATATTGGGATTATACTGATCTGAGTGTGGGCGAATTGCATGTGGGTGGATATTGAACTTCTCATTGCAGAAGTTTATGCATAATTAATTTACCTGCAATTCCCTCTCTGCATTATATACATGTATTTGCATGGCACTGTTATTTATAGCCTGATCATCTCTGCTGGATTGTCAGTCTTGCAATATCATGTTTGATGTTTCCAAATGACTATGGTATAATTTTTTATGACCACCACTATGTATTAGTTTTGATACCACACTGTTCCAGGATTTTTCTGTGCTTTTAAAGGGGAAGAAAAACTTTTACTGTGTGTTTTCTGATATCCATCTACAATCATGTGATGAATCTTTGATGTTTGTTAATATCATGTTAATAAAATTTGGTAATTTTTGGATTTATGTGTGTTTCTCTGATAGATCTCACCAGCAACCAGTGACCAGCCCCCAGCCAGCAGCGACGCGTGGAAGCGATGCTGCGCTTGGTAACTAAGGTAAATATCGGGTAACCAACCTGATATTTACCTTGGTTACCAGCGCACACCGCTCAGCGCTGGCTCCCTGCACTCCTAGCCAGAGTACACATCGGGTTAATTACCCGATGTGTAGTATGGCTATATGTGCAGGGAGCAGGGAGCCGGCACTGACAGCGTGAGAGCGGCGGACGCTGGTAACGAAGGTAAATATTGGGTAACCAAGGAAAGGGCTTCTTGGTTACCCGATATTTACATTGGTTACCAGCGTCCGCAGAAGCCGGCTCCTGCTCACTGCACATTCAGTTGTTGCTGTCTCACTGTCACACACAGTGATGTGTGCTTCACAGCAGGAGAGCAACAACTAAAAAATGGTCCAGGACATTTAGCAACAACCAGCGACCTCACAGCAGGGGCCAGGTTGTTGCTGGATGTCACACACAGCAACATCGCTAGCAACATTGCTGTTGCGTCACAAAAGTCGTGCCTCAGCAGCGATGTTGCTAGCGATGTTGCTTAGTGAGACGTGGCCTTTAGAGATGCATGCAACCGACCCGCTCCTGTGAGGAGTGTGTGAGTCTGTGTCGGGTTATGCACCGCGAGACTCGCGCGAGATACACGCGAGGCAATCGCAACTGTGACACCGGCCTTAGGCCTCTTTCACACGGCCGTGAAAATAACGCACGTGTCACGGACGTGTCAAAGATGCGTATTGCCCTCGGTGTGCTGTGTGTATGGCACACGTGTGTTCTCCGTGTGTTCTCCGTGTGTTATCCGTGATAACACACGGAGAACGGGAACTTTCTACTCACCTGTCCCTGGCGTCGCTGTCCGTGGTGCTGATCTTCGGTCTCCGATCCTGCCGACTCCCCGCTGCTGCTGCTTCCGGCCGCAGTGAAGTGAATATTAAATGAGCATAATGAGCGGTGGTCGGCAGCAAGTGACAGCAGCAGGAGAGATTGCAGGGCTGGAGAAGGTGAGTAAAGGTTTGTTTTTTTCTCAAAGACACATGTCTTTTCACACGGAACACATCCGTGTGGTCCGTGTGTGTTACGTGTGACACGTTTGCATTCCGTGTGACACCCGTGATGCCGGAGAAAAACGGACATGTCGGCGTGTGGAGAATACTTAGGTGTGATTACAAAAATACTTACGTGTACCCGAAACTATAGGAAAACATATGTCAACGTGTGTCCGTGTCTCCGGTACGTGAGAAAACTGTCCATACACGTACCGGAGGCACGGACGTGTGAAAGAGGCCTTAGAGAGGTTTGCTGAGGTTTTGGCGATGTTTGTCTGCAGGACCTTGGCAGACTCTTCACTCTCTTAGATAAATATTTCATTGAGTGTCTTGCTCTGCCATACAAATTTTATGTGATTGTGTTTTTCCCCTGTTTTTCTATACATGTGATAAGTACTTTTAAAAAAAAAATCACTACAAATTACAGTTATATAAAAAAAAAGGCATAACAAAATATTCAGCATCTTTATATTTGCAAAAACAATAATGTTTCAAAGTACTGAAATTTTTATGCATTAATTATATGTAGCAGTAGAGGGAAAACTCTTGGATATCATAGAAACAGGAGCCAACAACAAATTTTCATTATCAGATTTGATTTTAGGCTAGTTTCACACTTGCGTTGAACGGTATCCATTGCATTGCGTTGTGTAACGGATGCAACGGATGTGTTGCATATAGTGGCACAACGGATGCAACGGATGCTGCAAAACATCGCAATTCGTTTTTATTTTTTTTTATTTTTTTTTTTACAGTTTTACCAGCAGCAGACTATTGTGAACGATCAGCTGATCGCTCCCAGTAGCCGGCCGCCGGGTGATCAGCTGATCGCTCCCTGCAGCCGGCCGCCGGGTGATCAGCTGATCGCTCCCAGTAGCCAGCCGCCGGGTGATCAGCTGATCGCTCCCTGCAGCCGGCCGCTGGGTGATCAGCTGATCGCTCCCTGCAGCCGGCCGCCGGGTGATCAGCTGATCGCTCCCTGCAGCCGGCCGATCAGCTGATTGCTCCCTGCAGCCAGCCGCCGGGTGATCAGCTGATCGCTCCCAGTAGCCAGCCGCCAGGTGATCAGCTGATCGCTCCCTGCAGCCGGCCGCCGGGTGATAAGCTGATCGCTCCCTGCAGCCGGCCGATCAGCTGATCGCTCCCTGCAGCCGGCCGCCGGGTGATCAGCTGATCGCTCCCTGCAGCCGGCCGCCGGGTGATCAGCTGATTGCTCCCAGTAGCCGGCCGCCGGGTGATCAGCTGATCGCTCCCTGCAGCCGACCGCCGGTGATCAGCTGAGCGCTGTCACTTGCCGGCCGCCGGGTAATCAGCTGATCGCTCCCAGTAGCCGGCCGCCGGGTGATCAGCTGATCGCTCCCAGTAGCCGGCCGCCGGGTGATCAGCTGATCGCTCCCAGTAGCCGGCCGCCGGGTGATCAGCTGATCGCTCCCAGTAGCCGGCCGCCGGGTGATCAGCTGATCGCTCCCAGTAGCCGGCCGCCGGGTGATCAGCTGATCGCTCCCAGTAGCCGGCCGCCGGGTGATCAGCTGATCGCTCCCAGTAGCCGGCCGCCGGGTAATCAGCTGATCGCTCCCTGCAGCCGACTGCCGGTGATCAGCTGAGCGCTGTCACTTGCCGGCCGCCGGGTGATCAGCTGATCGCTCCCTGCAGCCGACCGCCGGGTGATCATCTGAGCGCTGTCACTTGCCGGCGGCCGGGCATGCCGGCGGCCGGGCGGGCGCTCAGCTGAGCGCTGTCACTTGCCAGCGGCCGGGCATGCTGGCGGTCGGTCGCTCAGCTGAGCGCTGTCGCTTGCCGACGGCCGGGCGCTCAGCTGAACGTTCAGCCACCGCGAGCCAAAATAAAGTTTGATTTAAAAAAGAAAAAAAAAGCGCATGCGCAGTGAAATCCAGAGGATTCCGCTGCTCAAAATAACGTTACATGCTGCGTTGCTCCCGCTGGGCGGAAGCAACGGAGCGTCGCCCAGCGGAAGCAACGCAGGTCCTTTTGGTACAATCCGTCACCCATACAAGTCTATGGGAAACAGCCGAATCCGTTACCGGATTCCGCTGTTTTCTAAAAGGGCGGATTGTAACGGAAGGAAATAAACGCAAGTGTGAAAGTACCCTGCGGAAGTCAAAATCATTGACAAAAGGCTCATTTTATAACTGAACCTGACAATGTTTGAAACTATGTAGAACAATGTAGGCACAACTGTGATGTTTTGGAGAGCACCAATTTCTCAAAAATGTATCATGTACCTCCCACACTATTAATAAACCTACAATCATGTGACTAATGATTAAAACATCAAATATATTAAATTATGCATTCAGAAATGGACTGTCATTTTCATAAGTCTTTAAATATTTCCATATTACTACATTTATAACAACTTTTTTCCAAAATCTTTTACCAAAAATTACAAAGACAAGTGTAAAAAAAATACCGCAACCAAATCATCAGTTCACCTATCTGGTAGTGGTCAATAAGAATTTATACTGATGCAAGATATAAAAAAGCAACAAAAAAGAGGAATAAATATCATTACTTACAGCAAAGATGGAACTGCAGCTGTACGTTACCTAGGCCAAAAACTACTACTCCTGCATTATACAGCTAAGCCCCCACTAGGGGGAGGCATCACAAGTGCAGGAGGAGCAAATCACATAGACACTTCCAAACATGGAGGGAGCGATTCCTGGATGGAAAAATTGCACACTGAAGGCTTGCATAGAGCGCTGTTCACACTTACAGATGCACAATAACAAACCCGCAGCCTATTAGGCGATGCCCATACTATTAGATCAGGCTGGCTGCCAAGCCGTACTCAACTGCGCATGATACGGGGACAGAAACTCTAATATGCAGGGCCTAACAAAAAGGGGGCCTGGCTGCATCCTGTACAAAAAAATATGAGTTTTTTTTGTTGGTGTTATGGCCATAAATCGGAAGTTTACAACCCTCGTCACGGGAACCACATGCTTCTAGATCCCTACACTATATATTATATAAAAAAGCAACAAAAGAGGAATAAATATCATTACTTACAACAAAGATGGAACTGCAACTGTACGTTGCCTAGTACAAAAACTACTACTCTTGCAGGATACAGCTAAGCCCCCACTAGGGGGAGGCATCACAGGTGCAGGAGGAGCAAATCACACACACACACTTGCAAACATGGAGGGGGCAAAAAAACACTGCAACCAAATCATCAGTTCACCTATCTGGTAGTGGTCAATAAGAATCTATACTGATGCAAGTACAAAAATGTGGTCACTAATTATAACACAAAATCCCAGTTGTGTTCCATTAAATATTCTGTTTTGTTGTCTTCAACTAGAGAACTTGGGAAATGTTATAGCTTGTTTAACATCCTTGAATAATATTGTAATTGAGGTGGTGTTGTCATGGCACAAAGGACATTACATTGGGTTAAAGTGCACCTCTCCCAACTTATTTATGAATGACAATGCATGACCATGTAGAGATAACATACGTAATAAATATCTAGTAATAGTCGACACCAGGCAGTTAGAATGAGTAAATCATTCTTCTGGCAAGCCCAACTGAGCATGCATGAGGCTCGGTTGCATTATTTTAGAGGCAATCTCTAGGAATCTACAGAATTTTAATAATCCTTTAATCTATTCTGAGCTGAAATATTCTCATAGTACATATATGTACAGAAACATAATCAGTAAATACCAGTAAATGATCTAATTTATCTATGTACAGTACCTGTGTGATATATCACGCAAATACAACATACAGATCAGGTATGCGTTTACTGACGTGTATATTGAAAGAGCTGTGTGAGTGCCCACAAAAGATAAGTAAATGGAGTGAATTGGTGAACTGACAACTCTGTAGATTGGAATTTCTGAAGAATTGGGAATAAACAATCTAACATACTGTCCAAAACAGCTACACTTACATAGTTACATAGGTTGGAAAAAGACCTAGGACCATCTAGTTCATCCTTCCTCCATCAATTATACATTTTGTCACTAAATCATTTGTAACCGACAATGTTATGCATACTGAGGAAATCATCCAGCCCTTTTATAAAAGTTGTTATATTGTCTGCAATTACTACCTCTTGTGGTAGGGCATTCCACAGTCTGACTGCTCTAACTGTAAAGAAACCTTTACTATTTAGCTGCCGGAATCACCTTTCTTCCACTCGCAGTGCGTGCCCCTGGTAATTAGTATTTGGAAGGAATAAGTCGTGTGCCAGTCCTTTCTATTGACTACACATGTATTGATACATATACAGTTGAAACTAGAAGTTTACATACACTATCTAAAAAAGACACATCTGCATGTTTTTCTCACTATCTGACATGAAATCAGAATAAATCTTTCTCGTTTTAGGTCAATTAGGAATCAAAATTATTTATATTTGCCAAATGCCAATAATGAGAGAAAGAGAATGTTGTAAGACATTTTTATATACTTATTGCAAAGTCAAACGTTTACATACACTAAAAGTACTATGTCTTTAAACAATATGGGACAGCCCATATGATGATGTCATGCCTTTGGAAGCTTCTGGTAGGTATATTGGCAACATCAGAGTTAAGAGACACACCTAGGGATGTATTTTAATGCACAACTGAAACACACTGCTTATTTGTTTAGCATCATGGGAAAGTCAAAAGAAATCAGCCAAGATCTCAGGAAGAGAATTTTGGACTTGCACAAGTCTGGTTCAGTCTTCAGTGCAATTTCCAGATATCTGAAGGTGCCTTGTTTATCTGTACAAACAATTATACACAAGTATAAACAATATGGGAATGTCCAGCCATCATACCACTCAAGAAGGAGACGAGTTCTGTGTACTAGAGATGAACATGCTTTGGTCAGACATGTGCATATCAACCCAAGAACAAAGGCAAAATACCTTGTGAAGATGCTGGCGGAAACTGGTAACATTGTGTCACTATTCACAGTTAAATGAGTGCTGTATCAACATGGAATGAAAGGCCACTCTGCCAGGAAGAAGCCATTACTCCAAAATAAACATAAAAATGCCAGATTAATGTTTGCAAATGCACACAGGAACAAAGACCTTAATTTTTTGAGACATATCTTGTGGTGTGATGAAACTAAAATTGAACTGTTTGGCCATAATGATCATCATGATGTTTGGAGTAAACAGGGTGAAACTTTGAAGCCTAAGAACACCATCCCAACTATGAAACACAGGGGTGGCAGCATCATGTCATGGGGTTGTTTTACTGCAGAAGGGACTGCTGCACTTTGCAAAATAGATGGCATCATGAGGAAAGAAGATTATGTGGCAATACTGAAGCAACATCTCAAGACATCAGCTAGGAACTTAAAGCTTGGGTGGAAATGGGACTTCCAACTCAACAATGACCTGAAGGATACTGCCAAAATGGTTACAAAATGGCATAAGGATAATAAAGTCAATGGTTTGCAGTGGTCATCACAAAGTCCTGATCCTAATGAAAATTTATGGGCAAAGCTGAAAAGGCAGGTGTGAGCAAGGTGACCAACAAACATGGCTCAGTTACACCAGTTCTGTCAAGAGAAGTGGGCTCAAATTCCTACCAACTATTGTGAGAAACTTGTGGAAGGATATCCAAAACATTTGACCAAAATCATATAGTTTAAGGGCAATGATACCAAATACTAATGAAATGTATCTAAACTTTTGACTTTGCAGAAAGTAATAAAAATGCCATAAAACATTCTCTCTCACTATTCTGGTGTGGTGCCCCTTTTGCTTCAGGTGCCACAGGGTACTGCACCTCCATTAAGGTGCAGTGCTTATTCTGGGTAAGTGGGGGGGGCCAAATACTGGTGCCAACCACAATAGACTTTACACTCAATGAGTGGAGCTCTCCCACTGGGATTGCGCTTGGGTGGTCACTGGGGACAGCCATTAATAATATGGGATTCCCGGTCCAGTAGCGCAGACAGTTCGGCGGCGGGGCTATCGCATGCAGAAAAGGGAAGATCATGACACTGAGGGGGAGTCTGTCCGGGGAGCCTCTAGAGAGGAGACGTGTGGGAAGGACGTGGAGTAGAGAGAAGTACAAGGCAGCTGAGGAGAGAGCTTCGTTATTCCCTCGGGGCCCTATGGTGGAGAACGCTTTATGATTCACCATCAGAATTTTCCTGGAAAGACGAGTTCAAGTTCCTTTGCCCACCATTAGTGCCCGGGGCACAGGAACACAGAGCCAGGAGCCTGGACCAGGGTTCGGCTCCAACAAGTGACTCACATTGCCTCCTATATGGGTTAAGACTTTTAATACAAAATGGAGGAGTTCCTGATGAGCTTTAGGACACGGGGATTCATAAAACAGCGCAAGGAGGAAAGAGATCACGTTACTTCCATGGCACCGATTTTGGCCCATTTTACTATTCGGGATGAGCCTGGAGCCCTGGAGCCCATGACAGTGGAGATCGGCATCCCATGGGCGACACCATATGAGTGAGTAAAGAACTTGAACTGCATCACTGTGTCGTCCCTTTACTACCAGCCCATACCTGCCATTGGCGAGACTCTCATCACCAACCTCCCGGGACTAAGCTATACCTGTGGAGAGCTGGACCAACTCTGCTGCATCACACCAACAGCCCCGGTAGAGAGACATTGGCGGCTCCCCTTATAGCTGCATACCACAGGTGGCGTCACGAAACAACTACCCCCATCATCATCCCTTTCCCCTTCTTTGGTGGACACCTCGGGACCATGGAGCTGGGCAGGACCACCCGTGACATCCCTGACCCGTACCAGCCTGGTGACGAGTAGGACCCCGGCCCCGTGAGGTGCTCCACTGGCATTTGGCAAATATAAATAATTTTGGTTCCTAATTGACCTAAAACGGAAAAGGTTTATTCTAATTTCATGTCAGATAGTGAGAAAAACATGCAGATGTGTCTTTTTAGATAGTGGATGTACACTTCTGGTTTCAACTGTAAATGAGATCTCTTTTTTCTAAGCTAAACAAGCCTAACTTTTCCAACCTCTCATAATACGGGAGGCATTCCATCCATTGTAATAATCTAGTTGCCTGCATTTTAACTGACTCTAACATCTGAATATCTTTTTAAAGCCCAAAACCGGATCCCATATGCCAGATTTAGAGGGGTAACAATACGTTGGGATCAATTGTAATATCACTAAATTAGTTGTTTTAATTTCAATATGTATTAAAAGATTTTCTTTTCCTAAATAACTAACATATTTCATCAGAGGTTTTTCTTGCACTCCAAAGACGTGCTGATAAGTTTTTTTGGTTTCCATTATTCAATTGCTTGTTAGATTTTTATTATGCATAGTAGAATACTTTGCAGTGTGTACTACAAGAAATTCCAACAACTTGCAAAATTCAGTGACAATACATTTATGTGATTTATCCCTCACAGTCTTATAGCAACCGACCATACGAAATGTGGTTGATAGCAACTGAGTGTAAATGTCTGCTAGACACACATCACTGTGTGACCTTGGCTTGATTTAATCGCTGAACTTTCCTGCTCCCTTCGCACTTTCCTGTTTGCATCAGCTTAACAGCTTCTCTGTGCAGACACTGATGCAAGTGGTGTTGGTTTCATTTTATCTGTATCACATGGCAGGAGCTTCTCTTGATTTGATGCCCTAGAATTTTTTTCGAGATTGTAAACGCCAATTCAGAGGAACAAAAAGTTTCCAAATGTTGCACTAAGCTATCGGTTTACATATCCAATGCCGTATATTACCCTCCTGAACTAGTAAACAATACGTTAGCTGACTGGTAACTCAAGTATCACAGATGAGTTCCTTTGAAGTATGTCCCATGCAGATGCTCAGTCTTTCTACATCAGTTTTAGCTGGACCTTGTGTTACATTCCTAACAATACCATTACACAGTCTTGGGGAATTAAATTTTTCCACATTCACAATTTAATACTGAGACCAGAACCCTTCAATTTTATAGGACAGCAATATGGCATATTAATCCGATAACGACCAAGCACCTTAAATGTATGGCGTTTGGTCCTAGAGTTTAACCCCTCACCATGCTAAATTTTATAGTACACAGTTATACCTTTTGCTCATGCAATCTAACAGGAGTAGACCAGTCCCCGGCTGTCAGGCACAAGAGCGGACACTGTGCAGATGTCTGGTCTGGTAAAATCCTGTAAAAATCTGTACAGTAGGAAAAAGACAAAGGGAAGGTGTAAGTTAAGAAGGAGTAAAAACAAGAAAATTGCATGTACCTTGGCTTTAATTTTCTTGCAGCAAGGAAAGTAAATCCTGAAAGACCTATTGTTCTTTAGCTGGTAAAGTCTACAACAGACAATTGATAGTACATCAGTTTAATGTAAAGGTACCGTCACACTAAAGGCCCAGTCACACTAAACAACTTACCAGCAATCCCAACAACGATCCAACCGGATAGGGATCGCTGGTAAGTTGCTAGGAGGTTGCTGGTGAGATGTCACACTGCGACGCTCCAGCGATCCCACCAGCAACCTGACCTGGCAGGGATCACTGGAGCGTGGCTACACGAGTTGCTGGTGAGCTCACCAGCAACCAGTGTCCCAGCCCCCAGCGCCGCGTGGAAGATGCTGCGCTTGGTAACTAAGGTAAATATCGGGTAACCAACCAGCGCACGCAGCTACACGTGCAGAGAGCAGGGAGCAGCACACACCGCTTAGCGCTGGCTCCCTGCTCTCCTAGTTACAGCACACATCGGCTTAATTACCCGATGTGTACTGCAGCTAAATGTGCACAGAGCAGGGAGCAGCGCACAATGCTTAGCGCTGGCTCCTTGCTCTCCTAGTTACAGCACACATTGGGTTAATTACCCGATGTGTGCTGTAGCTACATGTGCAGAGAGCAGGGAGCCGCGCACACTGCTTAGTGCTGGCACCCTGCTCTCCTAGCTACAGTACACATGGGGTTAATTACCCGATGTGTACTCTGCTACATGTGCAAGGAGCAGGAGCCGGCACTGACAGTGAGAGCGGCGGAGGCTGGTAACGAAGGTAAATATCGGGTAACCAAGGACAGGGCTTCTTGGTTACTCGATGTTTACCGTGGTTACCAGCGTTCGCAGAAGCCGGCTCCTGCTGCCTGCACATTTAGTTGTTGCTGTCTCGCTGTCACACACAGCGATCTGTGCTTCACAACAGGACAGCAACAACTAAAAAATGGTCCAGGACATTCAGCAACAACCAACGACCTCACAGCAGGGGCCAGGTTGTTGCTGGATGTCACACACAGCAACATCACTAGCAACATCGCTGCTACGTCACAAAAGTTATTCGTTAGCAGCGATGTTGCTAGCGATGTTGCTTAGTGTGACGGGGCCTTTAGCAACATCGCTAGCAACATCGCTGCTGAGGCACAACTTGCTAGCAATATTGCTTAGTGTGACATCCAGCAACAACCTGGCCCCTGCTGTGACGTCGCTGGTTGTTGCTGAATGTCCTGGACCATTTTTTAGTTGTTGCTCTCCCGCTGTGAAGCGCACATCGCTGTGTTTGACAGCGACAGAGCAACAACTAAATGTGCAGGCAGCAGGAGCCGGCTTTTGCGGACGCTGGTAACCACGGTAAACAGCGGGTAACCAAGAAGCCCTTACCTTGGTTACCCAATATTTACATTCGTTACCAGCGTTCGCCGCTCTCACACTGTCAGTGCCAGCTCCCTGCTCTCTGCACACGTAGCCGGACTACACATCGGGTAATTAACCCGATGTGTACTGTGGCTATGTGTGCAGGGAACAGGGAGCCGGCACTGGCAGTGTGAGAGCGGCAGGTTGGTTACCCGATATTTACCTTAGTTACCAAACGCAGCATGCTTCCACGTGTAGCGACGCTCCAGCGATCCCTGCCAGGTCAGGTTGCTGGTGGGATCGCTGGAGCGTCGCTTAGTGTGACATCTCACCAGCGACCTCCTAGCAACTTACCAGTGATCCCTATCAGGTTGTATCGTTATTGGGATCACTGGTAAGTTCTTTAGTGTGACTGGGCCTTAAGTTGCCTGCAAAAGAGGTAAAGATCTTTAATAAACTTAAAGGGGTTGTCCACTACTTGGACAAGTCCCTTTCATTCCTCATATTTGGACCCATTAAAATTAAAAAGCGTATACTTGCCTCTTACATGGGCACATTTCCAGCGGTGTCAGCACTCTCTCTCCCAATGCTCACATGAGGTTGTTACATCATGCAAGCCCCTTGCCCAATCATCGCTGGCTCCTCCCTCCCTGCCCTCAGACAAGTAAGAGAGAAGATGATTGGCCTTGGAGCTGACGTGACATCACAGCCTCACATGAGCCCCAGGAATGACGCCAGCACAGGTGATTATAGGTGCTTTATTTTTTTAATGGGGCCAAACATATGGAATGAGAAGGGGTTGTTCTAGTTAGTAGACAACCCCTTTAAATTTGTCCAGAGGCTCTACTGCCAAGCAAGAAAGTCCCTTTTGTAGAATAGATCTTTCTTGATCAGAGAGAAGAAAATAAGATAAATTGAGAACCTGTAAATCATTTACATTCAAACCCAAAGACATTGGTATAGTGGAGTCTAAGGTCTGTGATTATTACTCTTGCTTGTCTTGCAGGTAAGAGAGTAATCCTTCTTCATGAGGCCACTTTTTCTGCCGTTTATCACATCCTTTTCAAACTCTGTGCCACTCTCTGGGTCGCTTATTATAGAGGACAAAAAATTACTAGAGAACTGTTCAGTAAGGGGTCTAGTGTGCGCTCGGAAATGGGATATAAAAATTTAACAATTTTTGTTCAGCGATTTCATTTTTTTCCTTTCAGAGCATGTTGTTAGAATACTCGAGGTGCAGAGACCAGCACCGCAAGTGACATCACTGGTATTCAGACCCCTTCTGTTGCTGGCTCACTACCCCTGATCTGAGCTAGCAATAGAGAGCAGCGCTGTCATTGTGCACATCGCACTCAAAGTAGCCCGTCCCCTGAAACAAGCGTCACTGATGATGCTTTGATTCAGGAAGTGGGCAGAGACTGCAGCCTCTGCTTCCTGGTGACACTTCTTTTGAGTATCCCAGCATGCACTGGGATTCTCAAACAAAGACTAATCAAAAAGGAAGGGGAAAAAAAGAAAAGCAGTTAGGTAATAGTACTGAATTTTTAATTCAAGTTTATTAGAAAATAGTTTGGATTATGGTACTAAATAGGGATTTAGGAAGAAAATTACTTTGGACTTCGGACCACCCCTTAAATTGCTAGTATATATATGTATGTGATTTCTATACAGGTAATGTTTCTTGCTGTCAGATTCGTATGTGGATATGCCGGGTTTAAATTTAATTTAGGCTGGGCATCATTGTCAACCGCAATGGTCTCTTTTGTGTCTTCCACAATTTGTATTTATTTTTCTTTTGCATAATTGTTTATTCATAGTACTGCTTACTTACCTTGGTATAGATTATTGATGACTTTTATGGCAATATTGTCAAGGCGTCTGTTTGGGTTATTTTTCTGTATGTACAGTGGGAAACTGGAGGTTGCATATTATCTCGCTGGCAATGGGTTTATATATCCTAAACCTTGATCAAAGAAAAACCTGTCACCAGGCTTTTCCCATATAAAGTAGGGCCAGCCCCTATAAGCCCTCATATACAGCTGTCTAGATTGCTGTATAAATGTTCCCAAGCAGTTCTGCTTAATGCAAAATGACCTATTTTTATACTCCCCTCAGGGCGGTCCTGTCCTATGGATGTCACTGGTCTTGATCCGATGCCTCCACTCATCTTGCGCTCGCAATCCTTCTTCACTGTTTCATGTGGATGACACATCTTATGTCATCTAATTAAAAAATGTACGTCTGGAACATCTATGGTGTGAACAAGGTGCAAGACTCAAAAATATACAACTAAACAATAGGATAAAGAGTTGCACACCAGTCACAATGTATAGGGGAATAATGAAAAGCAGAACTGCTACAGGAATACTAGACTGAAAAATACAATGGACTAGCTGAAAAAAAAGTGAAAAACATGAAAATGGAATGTGCATAACTGCTATGAATAATAGGAATGAGAGATGTTTAGCCATTGTATTGATCAATGCAAAGGAGCCCCAAAACCAAACGCCAAGGTAATCTCTATTTGTGGGATCCCTAACCTATGTGTAACCTCACCTGCAGTTAAAAACTTGCTCTGTATGGGAAGCTAAGGACCAAGCTATATATGTGAAATAAGACACATGGCTATGGGTCGGGCAGGGTTCTCAGACAGAAAATGCATACTAATTAAAAAAAAGTGTTCCAGACGTACATTTTTTAATTAGCATGCATTTCCTGTCTGAGAACCCTGCCCGACCCATAGCCATGTGTCTTAGGCTATGTGCGCACTTTGCGTCAAGGTAGTTGCAGTTCTAAATGCATCCTCTGGCAGAAATGCTATTTGCCAAAGTTGCTTTTGACCTCAAAAACGCTATAAATATGTGTACGTTTCTACCGCGATTTACCTGCTTTTTCAGTGCTTAAAGTCAGATGCGTTTTGACTAAAAATATAATGTTAAATAAAGTTTTAACATACAAACACTATATAAAAAAAGGGAAAAAAGATAACAAATAACAAGATTAATATCAAACAGAAAATGGCTTATTTTATTAAAATGATAACTTTGTGATAATAGTTATGCATAAAATAAAATTTATTTATTGATTTTCATAAATGTAATTGTCGGACTATGTGTGTGTGTAAAGGGACATATCATGCCATTAATATTTTGTCAAAAACGCATGCAATTAAGTGGTCCAAAACGCATGTTTTATGCATCAAAAGAGCATGTAAAACACTTGAATTTTGAATTTGATTGCGTTTTGCAACTTCTCATTGACTTCAATGCTAGCAAAACGCAGCCAAAATAGCAAAAACAATTGACATGCTGCTTCTTTAAACGCTGAGTTTTTGCCCAAAAATATGCAAATTAAACGCTGCGTTTTTAACAGCAAAGTGCGTACAAGAAATTCCCATAGACTTTGCTTAAAAATCAAAACGCATGCCTTTTGGCATGAAAACGCTGCAGTTCAAAACACTGCGGAAACGCAGGTAAAAACGCAAAGTGCGCACATAGCCTTATTTCACATATATAGCTTGGTCCTTAGATTCCCATACAGAGCAATTGTTTAACTGCAGGTGAGGTTACACATAGGTTAGGGATCCCAAAAATAGAGATTACCTTGATGTTTGGTTTTGGGGCTCCTTTGCATTGATCAATACAATGGCTAAACATCTCTCATTCCTATTATTCATAGCAGTTATGCACATTCCATTTTCATGTTTTTCACTTTTTTCAGATAGTCCATTGTATTTTTCAGTCTAGCATTCCCGTAGCAGTTCTACTTTTCATTATTCCCCTATACATTGTGACTGGTGTGCAACTCTTTATCCTGTTGTTTACATCCTATGTCATTGACATAATTTCTTTCATTGTGCTCCGATGCAGACACAAGTCTCGCTGTACTGTTAAAGACAGAGCAAAGTACTGTAGTGCGCATGCATAAGAAAAGTGTCATGGCTCAGTTTAGGGATTCGATCCAGTAACCGGTTGTTACATGGGCCGTTCCTGTCTGCTGGGATATTGTTTTTTTCCTCAATATCCAAACGATAATGGTTCCTATTGTTTTTGTTCTCCTCTCGTGGTTTGCTTTTCTCCAGATGTTTCTTGTTTTCCCATTTTGGTCTGCCTTATCACATTCTGGATTTGGATATATATGTTCACCATTCCCTGCATTTCCTTTCTGGCTATACCTCTAGGTCGACCTGTTTTTCGGCATTCCAGCCCTTCAGCATAGAGGTTTACCTTTGGATAAACACCAGTTGAGTTACTGCTGTGATTTGGTTTGTTTTCCTTCCCAGCACCTACTACTTTTACTTTATATGAACGTGTTTTTAGTTTTCTAACTCTGGGCTTTTGTGTCTTCCTGCACACCTTCTTCTCCCCTTGTAGACAGTATGTTGCTGCCTCCCCTCTGATCCTTCAGGAGGTACAAGAAACCCATTGATGACCTTTTAGATAGTTAAGTCGGAGGTGGTGTTTTTAAGGTCTTTCTAATCTGTACAAGCAATAGTTGGGTACAGGTGTTTTGTCTCCCTATAGTAGGTCCTCCCTATTTCTGTTATCTGTGTTTGAGAGTATATGTTCATAACAGGAAGGCCAAAGAGCACCAACGCATGCACACTACTATACTTTGCTCTGCCTTTGGCATGGCAGAGAGTATTTAGCCTGCGCTAAAGCGTGATGGAAGACACTGTGTGAATGACATAGGAAAAATTATCCATATGGAGCAAGAATGAGGACCATGATCGCAAGAATAGAGGAGGCACTGGACGAAGGCCAGCAACGCCCATTGGACCGGATCACACCATTGGTGAGTACAATATAAGGTCTTTTTCGTGTTATGCAGAGTGGCTTGGAGGATATATACAGCATTTTAGAATGGTGTATAAGATGGCTTATAGGTACTGGCCCTACTTTATATAGGAACAATTTGGTGACTGGTTCCCTTTAAGATTTTTTTACCCATAATAGGATGTTTTTAAATGTTTGGGTTTTTTTTTTTACAATGCTTCTGCCTTAGCTTTGTCTTGAAATAATGAAAAAAACATTAGCTATTTGTCCAACATAATGCACATTGTGCATCCCTGTGCAGTCCTTTTCATATACGGTATATGAAAAAAGAAAAACTTGGGTATGATGATGGTCAATTTGGAGGTGCAATAAAACTCAAATTTTTATTTCTTTTTCATTTTAGATTTTTTTTTTTAAATTTCCAATATAATTTATTCATTTATTGTGCGATGCGCAATGATTATCTTCATTAGTACATACTTAGGTGGCAACATCTGTCAATCAAAAGGCATGTTAAAATTGAAGTTGGTGTTTACTAGTGGTTAGACATTTTTGTTGGTTTATCTAAATTTTCCAAGATGGCATTGCTGTGAACAGAAATCTACAGTGACCTCTTGTGGGAGGAATATAAAACTGATATTGGGCAACCAATGGATTAATTCTATTTCTAAAAACTCAGGGGTTTTACTAGGACTGGCCATATCTCTTATTAGTAACTTAGTTGATGGCCTACTTACAAGAGTCTGATTATCAAAATGATACTGATTTTTAATAGCTGCAAGTTATGTCAGCTTAGTAAGGCAAACCAGCCTAACTAGTATCCACTGCGTTACAATGAGTAAATATGTGTTTTACAGTGTCCTATTCCTATAGGAAGAGGAAGATAGAGAAGAACCAATAGCTAAAGAGCATACTAATAGCAATGCATGCCAATGCTTCCTTGATCGACATCTCCTGAGCCTTTGACGTCAGCATTAACTTTTCCATAAGGAAGTCACTTTGGATGGTCAGAAATTAATTTAATGATCATCTTGTTACAAGGCATCTGCCTCACAGCAGCTGAAATTATTAATCCCGTGCCTCCAAAGGCAATTTTCATTTTTTTCCCATGCATTTTTATTTTTCCCTCCAAGAGCCATAACTTTTTTGTATTGTTACATCCACATAGCTAGCTGTCTGAGGCCTTGTTTTTTGCAGGACTAATTGTAGTTTGTAGTGGAATGAAACAGGAAAAAAGTACAATTTTGTTTTGACGGCATCAATTGTATCATAAAAATGACCTGGAAACGATTATCTAGGTGAGCATAAATACAGCGGTACCAAACTTGAATACATTTTGTTTTTATTTTAAGGGAACCTGTCAGGTGCAATATGCATTCAGAACCACTCACAGCAAGATGGGCTGCAGTGTGTACATCGCCCAGGCCAAAAGCTAATGCTCTACCAGGATACAGCTAAACCCCCACTAATGTGGAAGCATCACAAGTGCAGGAGAAGCAGATCACACACACACCTCCATGGAATGGAGGGGAGGCGAATGCTAGATGATAAAACTGCACACTAGTGGCTTGCATAGAGCGCTGTTCACATGCAGATGGCACAGTCACAAACCCGCAGCCTATTAGGTGACGCCCATACTATTAGATCAGGCGGGCTACCAAACCGTACCCCACCTGTGTATCATGCACGGACAGACACTCAACAATGTAAGGCCCAACAGAAAGGGGCCTGGCTGTATCCTTTACAAAAAGAGATGAGGTTTTTGTTGGTATTTATGGTAACATAAGTCCATTTCTTTAATATAACTTTCACACTTCTTGCATCCATTGAACGTGTGAAGTTTTGGATAGTTTCTGCATGAATTTCTTTGCTTTTAAATCTGAGTAGCCTCCCAGAGCTGCTGTTTTGATGTGAGCATCCTTGCACTCTCATTGAGCTTTTGCTTGGCAATAATCCAAAGGTTCTCAATGGGATTGAGATCAGGGGAAGCTGGTGGCTACATCATGAGTTTGTCTCCTTTTGTGTCCATAGCAGCCAGTGACTCAGAGGTGTTCTTTGTAGCATGAGATGGTGCATTGTCCTGCATGATGATGATTTTTCTACTATGGCACAGTTCTTCTTTTTATACCTTGGAAGAAAGTGGTCTGTCAGAAACTCTATATACTTTACGAAGCTCATTTTCATACCTTCGGGGACTGTAAAGAGGCCTACCAGCTCTCTGTCCATCATTCCGACCCAAAACATGAGTCTACCACCTCGTTCTTGATGTTGCAGCCTTGTTGGGACATGGTGGCCATCCACCAATCATCCACTACCCCATCCGCCTGAACCATCCAGGTTTATACCGCACTCATCAGCAAAGAACACTTTTAAAATTGGTCTTCATGTATGTCTGGGCCCAGTGCAACTGTTTCTGCTTCTGAGCACTGTTCAGGTGTAACAGTAGGTTTATGCTCAAATGCAAGCCCCTGGAAGATGCTTCACTTTCAGGTTTGCGAGACTCCTGAGGCACCAGAACCTTTAAATACCTGTTTGTGGCTTTAAAATTGTATTTTAGCAGCTGCTCTCTTAATCAAATTAATTTTTCAGGCTGAAACCTACCTCTTCCTGCCTTATCTGCACAAATCCATCTGTGATGAATATCAGCCAGAAATGTGTTAAAGTATGATGATCATGCTTAGTTGTTCATGAAATATCTAATGCTTTCATGCCTTTGACAATGCACTATTTGATGCTTTTCAGCAATAAAGACATCTTTTTTCTTTCCCATACTACTTGAAGCCTGTGGCCTGCGTGGAACGTCCTTAGTTTTCCTTTAACTGGGCTCAACTGGAAAACTAATTAACACAGGTGTTTGAGATTGATTTCAGTTTTCCAAAGAGCCCTGAGACACAATATCATCCCTGAGCTAAAAAAACAAAAAATGAAATCTTTGTGACATTAAATCTAATGTGCAAAATAATTTGGAACACAGTTTATATATTGAAATGGGCCGCCCCCATGCCAGCAGCTGGTGCTGCTCGGATCCGGATCTACGGTACGGCTCGAGGGGTCCTCCGAACCTGGGGGGGGGTCGCGCGGACACTCCGAATAATAGGGGACGTATTTATACGGGATTGGTTGTAGAATGTCTGTGACGCCACCACGGTGTGCGGTGAGATGTAGCACCACCGCTGCCATTGCGGGGCTCCCGGGGATGTTGGGCTGGAAGCTAGATGTTAACCCCTCCATGGGTAGGGATGGATGTCCCGGGGCCCAATGTCTCTATGCCGGGGATGGTGATTGCAGGGGCTGGCGCACCCAGCCAGGCTGTGGATGTTACTCACGGTCGAATAAAGCACATGAGTCCTGTGGTAAACCAAGGTGATGGTGGCCGGCTGCCGCAGACGGGTGTATCTGATCCCGCACCCAGGTTGGTAGTCAAAGTCTCTCTCCTCTGCACTTAGTGTTTTGTAAGTAGGACTTTCTGGTGTGAAACACGGGAGTCCGCTCCCAGTTCTTTGGTTGGGAGCCATGCCCATCTGACGCTGACCCTTGGGATCTACGGGCCCTGGCAGTAGCCTTATCTCTGTCTGTGGGTGGTTGTCTACTTTTCGGGACTTAGGTTGGGACAGGACCTAAAATCCTGCCCTCAATTGGTTAATTAGCTAGGCCGTCGGTGGCGGTCCGGGCTTCAGGGTCCAAGTACCCCCTCTGTGCACACGGTTTCCGGGTCGGTTCTCCGGTGTCAGTACCGGCGGGCTCAACCCTGTCCTGGTCCACCTCGGATCTCCGCAGCCGTCTTCCCATCTCCTGCAGACTCTGGCTACCATCTGCCACCTAGCCAAGGTGTCAGGGCTCCGACCCTGGCACATGCCAGCTTGCACCTCCACTCCAGACTTCAACTTCAACTACTCTCTGACTGTTTTCCCGCCCCGGGCTCTCCAGACCCCTAGGTGGGCGTTTCCAACCGCCTGGTCCCGCCCACTGGTGTGTCTGTACTTCCCTGAGGGGGGGGTGACTAGGGTTTCAGGTCAGCTGATTTAACCCTTTGTGGGATTAGTGTTATGCGGGGGCCTATATGTTCAACTACCTGGTTTTCCAGGGCGCTACAGAAATACTACTGTAATGTAACATGCGCTTTCTAATAAAACCCAGTCGCAAGCATAGGAGTACCAAGATGGGAAAAACTGAGGCCTTCAGCAGGCCCCTGGCTACCATTGTAAAGATTGGTGTAACCATTGCATTTAAATACTGCTGTTAGAGATAGATAACAGCATCTAAATAGCTAACAGCAGAAATCACCGCTAAGCTCTGCTCGCTACTGTTAGAGATAGATGCTGACTATATATATATATTGTTTTTGTTGTTTTTTTTAGCAAAAACAGTGTTTACTAAGTACCCTATGTTTATATGCACTATGCTTTTATTTAGTTACAGCAGGGTATGTTTTCACAATTTTTTCCTTGGTTTCTCTTTGTCTCATGGCCAGTGTGAACATGGTCTCACAAGTTCCATGTATACCATCTCATACTCCGGCTCACTTTTTTGTTTTTATGTAGTTTTTTTGTATTCAGTACAAACAGGGAGTGGCCCCCTTCTCAGCGAGCTGGACATTTCATTTTGTGAATCCCCCTGACTGTGTGTGTCCTGTTGGGACCCGGTCGCTCTCAGCCCTTAGCCACATTGAGGCCTATTTTAGACCCATGGTAAGGTTTTAATATTAGAGAGTGTAGGTACTATCCCAACTGGGTACACCTTGACGTTTGGTGGGATAGCTTTATGCTTTTTTTTGATCAAAAACAGTGTTTACTAAGTACCCTATGTTTATATGCACTATGCTTTTATTTAGTTACAGCAGGGTATGTTTTCACAATTTTTTCCTTGGTTTCTCTTTGTCTCATGGCCAGTGTGAACATGGTCTCACAAGTTCCATGTATACCATCTCATACTCCGGCTCACTTTTTTGTTTTTATGTAGTTTTTTTGTATTCAGTACAAACAGGGAGTGGCCCCCTTCTCAGCGAGCTGGACATTTCATTTTGTGAATCCCCCTGACTGTGTGTGTCCTGTTGGGACCCGGTCGCTCTCAGCCCTTAGCCACATTGAGGCCTATTTTAGACCCATGGTAAGGTTTTAATATTTTAATATTAGAGAGTGTACGTACTATCCCAACTGGGTACACCTTGACGTTTGGTGGGATAGCTTTATGCTTTTTTTTTATCAAAAACAGTGTTTACTAAGTACCCTATGTTTATATGCACTATGCTTTTATTTAGTTACAGCAGGGTATGTTTTCACAATTTTTTCCTTGGTTTCTCTATATATATACATTGAGCGGAGATCCAAACTGCCCAATTAGTGACTTCTATTGGGGTTCAGGTCAAGTCCGGATCCCAAATCGAACTTTAGCTAAAGTCCGGCTGAACCCAAACTTCCATGGGTCTGTTCATCTCTAATAAACACCTGTAGCTTCAGTCACTCATATAAGCTAATCCTCAAAAATTTCTGAAGAATCCAAAAAAGTCCAAGGCACCAAAAAGCTTCTCTCCGTTTCTAAATCTTTATTTGTTCCAGCATACAGAAGGAAAAAATGCAAAAAAAACAACATTTTGGCCGAGAAAGGGCCTTTTTCAAGCCATAAGTATGGAATCTTTTGCATTCTTTACAAAGTTGCAGCTGGTGGAGAGCTGCACCAAGCAGCACGAGTGGTGGAGTGGTGCATGGGATACTGTTGATTCATTAAGAATTTCTGAACATGGACCCATGGTAATTGATTGCTTTAATTTCAAGCAGATCTGTATAATTGACAGTTTGCATCGTCCAATCTGGTGACAGATCTGGATCGGATTTAAAAATATGCTCTTTATAATATAGATTCTGTCAGGTTTTTTTACAGTGGAATATATTGTGGAACATGTCTGCACCCATCAATTCCTAATAAGGTCTGCTCTTGTCCTGAAACTAAAAAAAAGAGAAATGGACTGCTTGCAAAAGCTCTTTGTCTTGTCCAGTTATTTCTGCAATATCAACCATTAGGGAAGCAATTAAGCAATAATGATTTACCCATGGAAAGCATTTACTCATAGTATTATTTAGAATTTATTTAGAATTAGGATTTTTTAGCAAAATATTTTTCCTGTATATCAATGACATTTTTTCACAAGCACTATGGACATCACATTTAAAAGAATGCACTTGGGATTTTAATAAAAATAATACAGCTGCTAATACAGCTCAAAGTTAAATATACTGTATATTCAGAAAGAAGTTTTATGCCAATTTTTATTCTCAAATACCAACCTCATACTTTCTCATACAATTTAAGCAAAATAGTGGTATCCTGTTATTCCGCTACAGCAGGGGTGGGGAACCTTTTTACTGCCGGGGGCCATTTGGAATTTCCTACTAACCTTTGGGGGCCGCACAACATTATCAACCTGAAAAATAACCCTGCTATATTTGGTCAAACGATTAATTAACTCACCCCTATTGTGGTGGCCGGAGCTGCTTCTCTTTGGTGCGATTGTGATGTTCGGTGATATTGATCATCTTGTTTCTCACAGCTGCTTTTCCAGGTTTGTCTCTGTCTGGAGATGCTGGGGGCATACACATCACAGGAGGGGCCAGGGCGCATAAATTACAGGAGACACTGGGAGTACACATCACAGGAGGGGCTGGGGCATATACATCACAGGAGGGGCTGGGGCATATACATCACAGGAGGGGCTGGGGCATATACATCACAGGAGGGGCTGGGGCATATACATCACAGGAGGGGCTGGGGCATATACATCACAGGAGGGGCTGGGGCATATACATCACAGAAGGGGCTGGGGCATATACATCACAGGAGGGGCTGGGGCATATACATCACAGGAGGGGCTGGGGCATATACATCACAGGAGGGGCTGGGGCATATACATCACAGGAGGGGCTGGGGCATATACATCTCAGGAGGGGCTGGGGCATATACATCAGTAGGGGGCATGGACAGCCCTGGCGGTGGCACAGACATGACTGGGGACACGCACAGCACTGGGTGGCAGCACGCACTGCACTGGGTGGCAGCACGGACTGCACTGGGTGGCAGCACGCACTGCACTGGGTGGCAGCACGGACTGCACTGGGTGGCAGCATTAGGGAGACAGACAGGTCTGGGGGAACATAGACATCAATAGGAGAGCACGGACTGGGGAGCATAGAAAGCAGTGGGAGGGTACAGACAGCAGTAGCGAGTTAAGAGCACTGAGGGGTGGCACACAGCACTGGGGAGCATGGACAGCATAAGGGGGGCAAAGGCAGCACTCACCGTGGCATGGACAGCACTGGTGGCAGCATGGACAGCATTAGGTGGTGCGGACAGCACTGGTGGGGGGGCATAGACATCACCCAGGGGGTACAGACAGCACTAGGGGGGGCACGGACAGCAGTGAGGGGTTACACCGCGCTGAGGGGGTACACAGCACTGGGGTGTACACAGCATTAGGGGGTACACACAGCACTAGGGGGTACACAAAGCACCTGGGGGTACACAGCACTGGGGGGTACACACTGTACTAGGAGGTACACAGCATGAGGGGGTACACACAGCACGAGGGGGTACACACAGCACGAGGGGGTACACACAGCACGAGGGGGTACACAGCACTAGGGGGTACACAGCACGAGGGGGTACACAGCACGAGGGGGTACACACAGCATTAAGGGGTACACAGCATTAAGGGGTACACACAGCATTAAGGGGTACACACAGCATTAGGGAGTACTCACTGTACTAGGGGGTACTCACTGTACTAGGGGGTACACACTGCACTAGGGGGTACACACTGCACTAGGGGGTACATACAGCACAAGGGGGTACACACAGCATTGGGGGGTACATACAGCACGAGGGGGTACACAGCACGAAGGGGTACACACAGCATTGGGGGGTACATACAGCATTGGGGGGTACACACAGTACGAGGGGGTACACAGCACTGAGCGGGGGGGCAGCGATGGGTTGAGTACTCGCAGTGAGGGGGAGGGAGAGTCACACACACACAGCACAGTTTCGGGAGGCTGGTAAACCTGCTGCAGCTCTTCTGTGTGACTTTATCGCAGCGTGCTGCTTACCCGCCCACCAGAGCACACAGGCCGGGGATAAGCCTAGAATGTATGGGCTGCAGTCAGGTCCTGGAAGTCAGGATCTGGAGAGAGCCCGTACATTCTAGCATCTACCCACAGGGCATCAGGCAGTGGGATTTAAAGGGCCGGCAGCCGGGAAAAGCGCGGCTGCCACCAAAGCACAATGGTCTCCGGGAATGTGCCCGGGGGCCGCATAAAAAGTCGTCACGGGCCGTATACGGCCCGCGGGCCGGAGGTTCCCCACCCCTGCGCTACAGAATATATACAATATGCATACAAAAGTTCAAAAGCTGTATTAGTTTGTGGTAATGCAATAACAATCCTCTTACTCTATGATATTATGTTGATGTACCAGGAAGTCTTGTCTGTGGATTGAGTAAAATCTATGTTCCTTTTCCACAAATAATGAAGTTTAAGTAGAAAGCAAGAAGTGGATCTTATTCTTAACACCTTGATGACATATGACGTATTGCTACGTCATATGCCGGCTCCCTGACTTTGATGTGGACTCACTTGCTGAGCTTGCATGTTTGCTGACAGATGATGGATGAGGTATTCAGTCATCATCTGCTCATAATAGGCAGTTAACCTGCTGAATGCCATTGGCAATCTCTGATTTGTTAGTTCCCCTAAGGGACATGTCATCATCTGATCGCTTTTTCTATATACAGCAGTGGCACAATTGACGCGCTAGTTGTGGCATTGCTGTTTGTAGCAAAAGTGATCAGATGAACACATGTACAAGTCCCTTAAGGGAGCTAACAGATATAGTAGAAAGTGAAAAAAAATATTTAAAAAAGATCTGGAAAAAAAAACTATATCGAGCAGTAAAAAAAATAAATAAATAATTTAAAAAAAAACTTTCCCAATTTCAATATCAGCCAGGGTAAAGTCACACGGCTGAAGGCTGGTATTCTTAGGATGGGGAGCTCCACGTTATGGGGAGCCCCCCAGCCTAACAATATCAGCCAGCAGCCGCCCGGAATTGCCGCATCCATTAGATGAGACAGTCCCGGGCCCCTACCCGGCTTATCTCGAATTGCCCTGATGTGGTGGCAAACGGGGTAATAAGGAGTTAATGGCAGCAGCCCATAGCTGCCACTAAAGGGTACTTTACACGCTGCGATCTTGCTAGCGAGATCGTAAGCGATTATATCCGCCCCCGTCGGTTGTGCGACACGAGCAAATCGTTGCCCGTGGTGCACAACCTCGCTTACACCCGTCACACGGACTTACCTGACCCTGTGACGTCGCTGTGGCCAGCGAACTGCCTCCTTTCTAAGGGGGTGGTTCATGCGGCATCACAGCGATGTCAAACGGCAGGCATCCAATAGAAGCGGAGGGGCGGAGATGAGCGGGACGTAACATCCCGCCCACCTGCTTCCTTCCGCATTGCCGATGGAGGCAGGTAAGGAGATGTTCGTCGCTCCTGCGGTGTCACACACAGCGATGTGTGGTGCCGCAGGAACGAGGAACAACACCGCTAATACGCAGAGAACGATTTGTGGTTTCAGGACGACCTCTCCGCTGCAAACGATTTTGCCCGCTTTTGTGATAGTTTAAGGTCGCTCGTACTTGTCACACACTGCGATATCGTTAATGACGCCGGATGTGTGTCACAAACACCGTGACCCCGACGATAATTCACTAACAATATTGCAGCGTGTAAAGCCCCCTTTAGTCCTAGGTTAATCATGGCAGGCGTCTCCCTGAGATACCTTCCATGATTAACCTGTAAGGTAAAGAAAACAAACACACACATCCAAAAAATCCTTTATTTGTAATGAAAGACAAAAAAACACCCTCTTTCACCCCTTTATTAACCCCTCAAAAACACCTCCAGGTCCGATGTAATCCATGCAAGGTCCCACGACGCTTTCAGCTCTGCTACATCGGAAGCTGATAGGAGCAGCAGTAGAACACCGCCTCTCCTGTGAGCTCCATTCAGCAACTGAAATGAATCGCGCGATCAGCTGTGCTGTCACTGAGGTTACTCGCGGCCACCGCTCTCAGGTGGAAGACTGCAGCTGTGGCTGCGAGTAACCTGAGTGAAAGCACAGCTGATCGCGCGGCTCACTGCAGTCACTCAGGGGATATGCGATCACAGGTGAGTCCTTCACATGTGACCACAAATCAAGTCGCGGCACACGCACAGAGCCGCGCAAACACAATGAAGTCGGGTGAAGTTCATCCGAGTTCATTCTGATCGTGCGGCTCTGTTTCGCAGCCAGCCATGTTCTTTTTGACAGTGCGGTCCCACTCGGCTCTGCTGCAAGTCTATGGGGATGCTGCAGAGCCGAATGGGACCACACTGTGAAAAATGTGCGTTTTGGAAGCATCCAGAACACATGAATTCAGCAGGAATTCTGCAGTAGCAATGCGTCTCAGAACGCAGCTTTTCGGTTGCGTTCTGAGACGCACATGCAGTGACTTACACGCTGCGGAATAGAACGCAACGTGCGCACATACCCTAAAGTAGATCTTTCCTATACCCTCCTCAATCTGTTTCTATTGGGGACTCATTAGCCAGCATTGTCAACTGAAAAAATGTACAAAAAATACCAAACACAAGAGCCTCCAGATAAAGACTAAGAAATATTTTATTTAGTCATACCCTCCCAGATCCATTGAATCTTTGCATAGTTGTCATCTATCCTTGATTTCTCTACACACCAGGGTTATAAGTCACATGGTTAATGCAAACCCCATGCAAAGTAGACCGATGCAGATGCGATGTAACGTTCCAACAAAGTGAGTAGGAATTATACAAATCTCCTGCCCATTGTGCTTTTCTTACGCACCATAGCTTGCCGAATTCTGACACTGAGAAATATCCACTGTTAGCATTTGGCTCTGGTTGACTTTTCAAGCGGTCGTCATGTAGCGCCCCACGGGGCAGGCTGTTAAACTACTCGTCGCCAGGCCGTTTAGGATCTGGTCAGGCATTGCCACGAGGTGGTCTTGCCTGGTTCCGTTGCCCCGAGGCAAACAGTTAAATGGTGGGGGAAGCGGGGTATTGGGAAAAGTTTGTCATGACACCACCTGTGGTATTTGGCCAGGGAATAGCCACCGCTGCTGGGTTCCTCTCAGGAGCAGGTGTTAAGGCAGCCTTGATGGTGTCGCTCCCCACAGGTGGAGTAAGCCCTGGGTGGATGATGAGGGTTGTAATACCCGTTGCCACCTAAGAGCTGTGCGGCGCCGCCGGTAAGGATGAGCCAACACAGTCTCTGCGGGTTGAAGGTGTAGTTTACTTACAACTTCGGTTGCCAGCCCAGTCACACTGGTCACTGCGATGATGGGTTCCGGTCAATCCCAGGTCCTGTAACGGTCCACCACCGGTGTTGTGAAAGAGAAAGAGTGAGAGTCCTATTTCTAGGGTGTCCCCCTCTGCAGTTAGGTACCCTGGCTGAAGCTCCTGCTCCAAGCCCCTGGGCCCAATAAAGTCCAAGTTTTCCAGAGGTGTCTTGCCAGAACTATGGTCCTGACGGGCCTGTTTTCCTTCTGAAGTGCGTGTGTCGTGCCTATTTCTACCCCAAGTGGAACCCGCCCCCCAGGTGGCTGACTTCAGTGACCGAAAAGTCCATGTTCGTATGGCTACCCCCCTGCCTACCCTGAGTCAACGCACTCTGTGTGAAGGTTCCTAAGCTGTGTGTAGTGTGTGTAAATGTGGAACACCGATGATTAACCCCCTCCTTACCTGAGATAGATACCGCACCCTAATTGGGGTGCAGTACCCTGTGACGACCAGAGCTTCCTTCCTTTTGTTATTGTGAAGGTACAATGTTGAAGCCTGAATATGTGATTAGTGGTATTTTAGGTAACGTTCATTAACAGTGTAAACAGGAAGAATCATCCCTGAAGTAACTTTGATTCAATGATGTTAACATTTTTTGCAGATTTATGAAGATTGGAGTTCCATCTGCCTGAAGTAAATTGAAGCACGTTGGTGTAAAATACATAGGCGCATGCCTCTTAGTTAAAAAGTTTTGCAAATTTTTGCTATCTTTAAGTCAAAATATCTTTACGTAAGATATAACATAACATCTTCTTTATTATGTTCTATATGTACAATATAAATATGCCCCTCATAGCCTGAAACCTGTTTGTAAAGGGTTAAACACAGATGTAATATGGATGGCATCTGTGTGCTGTCAGTTAACATTATGGACCTATGCAATTAAAGGGTATATCTGGGACTTTTAAAAAAAAAAAAAAAAAAGTGCCTAAGCACTAACAGGCAGGCAATTGCTACCAACCTGCCTGTAGTGCCCCGCACCATTCTTCACAGATCGCTCCTGCTGGAGACACAATTGCTTTGTCAACAGAGCAAGGGCTTCTTTTCCACTCTGTTCTGTAGGTGGGGATGGACAGCCAATATCATGCTGATTGACAGCTGGCTTCCCGCTGCCTAACTGGGGGAGTTTTACGAGGAGGATGTGACAGCTTGTGAGAGAGAGTAGACAGGGGGCCCTGCGCTTACCCTCAAGCTAAGGGTGGTACTCTGGGCTGACCCTCAACCCAGAATTACACTTGAAGGTTGCAACATCTGAGCCCCCAACCTCTCCCTGTCTCTTGTCCTGGTCCTGATGGTAATGTCCACTCCACACCCACCACCCAAGGGGACAGACCAGGATGGAGATCCCCAAAAACCCCACCAACAAATAGTAACAGAAAGGAAGTAACAACTGAAACACACGCACACCAAGGACTCACACAAGGGAACAACAAAAAGGTGCACAGTGAGGTGTAACCAAGTACAGGGAAAAATAACAACAAAAGGTAGTTGCACACAACTCAGCACAAGGTAACCACAGCAGCAAAATAGGACTCCGAGTCCTCACCACTCCAGGCCTAGCATCAGAATGAACTGAATAACCAGCACCCTGTGCAGGAAGCTGAGGGCTTGAATCCAGGCCGGAAGTGGTAATCAACTGGAACAGCTAAGTGGAACCGAGAAGTCTGCTGCTACAACAGAAAAGGGAGTTAACCCCTAATGTGCCCAAAGGAAAACAAACACATTTAATGTGCATGGTCACAGATGGTAAGAAAAACTAGCCCTGAGCTTGTCCTTAGTAACATGTCACATAGTGACAGGGAGCCAGCTGTCAATCAGCACGGCAGTCCCACCCTGTCTGCAAAACAGAACGGATGAGAAGCCGCTGCTCTGTTGTCGTTACATCAGCGGAAGTAGCTGAGTCACTGGCACGAGTGGTCTGTGTCCGCTCTGTGCCAGTGAAGAATGGCACCAGTCACAACAGGCCAGTAGGTAGCAACTACATACCTGTTAGTTCTTTGGCATACTTTATAAATAAAAAAGACCCAGATATACCCTTTAAATGAATGGATTTTGTCTTTAGTTAGGACCAAACTAAGACAGGTTAAAAGGGACTCTGTCAGGACGTTTTTTGCTATGTAATCTGAAGCTTGGATACCTAGGCTAGGCTACTGTAAAGCCCTGCCCATGAGGTTGGTGACATAAATTTTCAGACGAACTATACTAGATTTCTAATTGGAGGTATTTGATAATATTCTTATTATTACATTTACTAAAAATTGGGATAGGATCTTGGGGATGGAATACCCCTTTAAAGAGTTAAATGTTTTTTTCCTGTTATCAAACTCCCACCATATCTGTCATGTCTCCACCAGAGTCCACTCCTGCAACTTCTCCTTCGATCACCAGGTGCTGCCGTATTCCCGCCGTGGGCAGTGCTGGTGATAGGGGAGGAATCAGTACCAGTGCATCTGGTGGGCGCAGGCTCCTCCCATCCACTAAGCTGGGTTTTACTGGGACCTGCAGTACCACTGGCTGACTGTGGTGGCGTGTGCCTTCTCTGCTGACGTTACCACCTTTCAGCCACAGACAATGGAAAGGCACCAAACCTTTCATATTCCTCCTCCAGTCTGCTGATTGCTGCCAGATATAGGCTTGTAGTTTTACTGCTGCAGCCCTGGTTCACACTCTGCTCTTGTACTATTGATACCCGTGTTTTGACCTCTGCCTGTTCACTGACACCTCTCCTACCTGCCGTTTTTTGTACTATGCTGCCATCTCCGTTAGCCTGATTTCCTGACTACTCTCCTGCCTGCCGATTTTGTCCCTTTTTGTACCTCCTGATTTTGACCCTGCCTGACGACTACTCTTCTCTGGATTGCAGCCTTCCATAGGTAGCGACCTCCTGGACCCTGTAGTAATTCCAGATCCATGTACAAGTGTTAAAGGGTTTTTGGGTTCTCAGACCGTGACATCCATCTTGAGTCTGTGGTCCTGTGCAGACGTCACAATATAATTTTCCTTTGGCCTTGGGCCACACCCTACTTTCAATTCCTATAATGGTGACTCATGTAGAATGACCAGCAGATTGGAAATAATTTATTTCTAGTTAAAAATAACCCTTTCTTTCCAGAATAACGAGCATGTGGTCTTTATTTTAAACATTTTATGTAGATGAACTTCCCCCTAACAGTACAATTAAATATCTAGTTATACTTTCTTATAGTAACAGTGAAAATCCTCTTGAAATGTTTGTGGCCAAAATATCGGCGCTCCTTGTCATGTTACTCTAGTTTAGTAAACAATTTTTTTATCTCTACTGGCTAACACGGTACAAAGATATATTTTACTTGTATCTAGTTTAGTCATGATTCATAAGGAATAGGCAGTGTCACATCCTGTGGAAGTAGTTCTCTAAAGCAACCACAAAACTTTGAGAACTACTTTTGTTTTATTTTATTTGTTTTTATTAATAAAACTAACATACATTTATATTTTATTTATTTATATTTTATATTACATATATAAGTTTTTGTTCAAAACAGCCAAATTGTAAGATGCATACATATCTACAATGCCAAAAAAAGTATTCATATCCCGTGAACTTTTCCACATCTTTTTCACGTTACACCCACAAACTTAAATATTAAGTATTTTACTGGGATTTTATGTGACACACCAACACAAAGTAACAACTATTTGTGAAGTGTAAAGGAAATGACACATGATTTTTTAAATATTTAAAAAATATAAAAATGAAAATTGCGACATGCACAATTTTCAATACTTTGTAGGACCACCTTTTGCTGCAATTACTGGTCTTTTGGGCTATGTCTCTACAAGCTTTCACATCTAGACTCTAACATTTTTGTCCATTCTTTGCAAAATTGATCTAGCTCAGTAAGATTAGATGGAGAACGACAGTGAATTTTCAACTCTTGCCACAAATTCTCAATAGGATTTAGGTCTCTACTTTGACTGAGCCAGTCACACACATGAATATGCTTTGAGCTAAACCTTGTAAATGTAAAACATTGTAGTTCAGCTCTGGCAGTATATTTAGTGTTGTTGTCCTGCTGGAAGGCAAACCTACGTCCCAGTCTCGTCTTTTGCAGCATATAACAAGTTTTCATCTAGGATTGCCCTGTATATAGCTTCTTCCATCTCCCAATCAAATCTGACTAGCTTTCCTGTCCCTGCTGAAGAAAAGCCTCCCCACAGCATGATGCTGCCACCCCCATGTTTGACTGGGTAATGACATTTTCAAGGTGATGTGCAGTGTTAGTTTTCCACCAAAGATAGTGTTTTGCATTTAGCGCAAAAGGTTCTACTTTGAGCTCATCTGACCAGACCACAGTCTTCCACATGCTTGTTCTGTTCCCTACATGACTTTTTTGCAAACTGCAAATGGGACTTATTTTTTGCTTTCAAAAATGGCTTTCTTCGTGAAACTCTTTTATAATGAACAGATTTGTGGAGTATACAACAAATAGTTGTCCTGTGGACAGATTCTCTCACCTGAACTGTGGATCTCTACAGCTCCTTGGTAGGTTTGCAGTTGTGTCATACTCCATCCATTTTTATATGATAGATTGAACACTGCTCCATGAGATGTTCAGAGCTTGAGCTATTTTTTATACTCTAAACCTACTTTACTCTTTTCGACAATTTAATCCCTGACCCGTTTGGTCTGTTCCTTGTTTTTCATGATGCTATTTGAGCCCTAATATTCTCAAACCCTGAGGCCTTAACAGAACAGCTGTAGTTAAACTGAAAATAAATTACATACAAGTGGACTCAATTTATTAATTAGGTAACTTCTGGAGGCAATTGACCACTTAAGAGTTTATTTAGGGTATCAAACTACAGGGGGCGGAATACAAATGCATGTCACAATTTTCAGATTTATATTTTTAAAATATTTAGGAAAACATGATTTGTTGCCTTTACACTTCACAAATATGTGCTACTTAGGGGTACATGGCATGCTGCGACATCGCTAGCTGATGATAGCAATGGCGAGCGCGATAGTACCTGCCCCCGTCGCACATGCGATATCTTGTGATAGCTGCCGTAGCGAATATTATCGCTACGGCAGCTTCACACGCACTTACCTGCCCTGTGACGTCGCTCTGGCTGGCGACCCGCCTCCTTCCTAAGGGGGCGGGTCGTGCGGCGTCACAGCGACGTCGCACGGCAGGCGGCCAATAGAAGTGGAGGGGGCGGAGATGAGCGGGACGTAAACATCCCGCCCACCTCCTTCCTTCCGCATAGCTGCTGGAGGCAGATAAGGAGATGTTCCTTGCTCCTGCGGCTTCATACACAGCGATGTATGCTGCCGCAGGAATGAGGAACAACATCGTACCTGTCGCTGCAGCGAAATTATGAAAATGACTGACACTACACAGATCACCGATTTACGACGCTTTTGCGATCGTTTATCGGTGCATCTAGGCTTTACACGTTGCGACGTCGTTTGACCTCAGGAGACTTCTGTAAACTCAGTGACCCTACATCTGGTGAGACCTGCATTTCCTGGCAGAAAACCGTGTTTTTTGCCAAGAGATGTAGATTTAGTGCTGAAATGTTCACACCATATTCTTGCACTAAATCTACAAACCGTGGCAAAAAAACCACATCATACCGTTTGTGGCCCAAAAATACAAAAAAAGGTTTTGTCGCCATTTTGGTGCAGTTTTGTGCCAGGAAGTACAAATTTGGTGCTAAAATATCTGCACCAGATGTCAACACCAAATTTGTACTGCCTGGTAGAAAAAAACGGGGGTTTTTTGCATTTGTGTGCCGAGATGCAAATTCGATGATGATATTTTTACATGATATTCATACACCCAATCTATACCTCCTGGCAAAAAAAATGCATCAAAACCAAATGTGATATGATGCAGTACTGATGATTTTTTTGATAAGTATAGATTGGGTGCAGGAATATGGTGTAGAAACTTCAGCACCAAATCTGCATCTATTGGCAAAAAAATGCAGGTTTCTGCCAGGAGATGCAGGTTTGTGAACCTGAGTTTACATAGGTCACTTGATGTTAAGTTTCCTGCGATCACAGGTGGAGGACCATGGGAACCTCCAGCTGTGACCACAACTAACCCGAGAGACGTCACTGCTCATTGCTGCGGCTTATTCTTTGCCTGAAGCTCACAGTGGGTGGTCATTGTTCTATGGCCGCTCGCTGTGACTTCAGATATAGTAGAGCTGGAATCGTCATGGGACCTCATGTGGATTATGTCGGACTTAGGTATTTTGTGGGTAATAAATTGGTGAAAGAGGGTGTGCTTTTTGTATTTTATTTCAAATAAAGGACTTTTGGGGTGTTTGTGTTTATTTCTTTTCACTTACAGAGTAGTGATGGGGGGTCCCATAGATGCCTTCCATTACTAATCTTTGGCTTAGTGGTAGCTGTGAGCTGCCATTAACCCCTTATTACCCCGACTGCCATCGCACCTCTGCAATTGGGAAGAGCTAGGTAAAGTGCCAGGATTGTCACATCTAATGAATGTGACAATCCTGGGCGTCTGCAGGCTGCTATTTTTAGGTTGAGGGTGCTCAATAAGCATGGGTCTCCCCAGTATGAGAATACCAGCTCCTAGCTGTTGGGCTTTATCTTGGCTGGGTATCAAAATTGGGGAAACCGCATGCTGGGTTTTTTAATTATTTATTTAAATAATTAAAAAAAAAAGAGCCATATGTGGTTCCTCTTATTTTGATACACAGCCAAGATAAGCACATGGCTGGGTGCTGCAGCCTGTAGCTGTATGATTTATATGTGATGGGTATCATAATATGGGAGGCCCTACGCTAATTTTTGTTTTTAATTTATTTATGTTTACACCACGATAGACCTACAGACAGGGTTTGTGATTGCAAGCAGTCAGACACTGTCACACAGGCTTGGGGCGCATCTGACTGCAATCAATCACAGACGCCAGGATAGCCAATGGGCAGGGAAAACAGTGAATATAGATGAGCAATAATGAGCGGCCCCAGAAGAAGAATGAGCGACCCAGAATCAGTTACAGATATGCTGGAGACTTGGTAAGTGTGAAGCATGTTTTGCCGCTTTTACACCGTAAAAACAATTTTATAGAAAAAAATAATTGTTTATGCATTGCTGTATTCTGAGAGCTGTAGCTTTTTATTTCTCTGCTAAAGGAGCTGCATGGCTGCTTGTTATTTGCAGGTCAAGATGACATTTTCAGCTATATAATTTTTATTTGCATGCGACTTTTTGATTGCGTTTTATTCCACTTTTTTGGGTAATATGACAAAAAAGCATAGCTTTCTTGCCGCGTTTTGTATTTATTTTTTATGGTATTCACTGAAGGGGTTAACTAGTGTGACAGTTTATAGATCAGATTGTTCCGGATGCGAGAAAACCAAATATGTGCAGTGAGCTGGAGGGAAAAAAGCGCAATCTGGGGTTTTATCCGAGAAAGATGATTAAAACAAATGTTGGAAATGCTCACCTTGGCAGGTTGTGTGAGTCACAACCAACTTGAAACTACCAAAATGATGACTGCAGCAGACTCACGAATGTAACAGCAAACACCAGGAGAAGAGAATGGGTATGAAAGCTGCCGTAGTCAGAGAAACATCCAGGAGTAGGTCAATAATGATTTATTTCTACATGTTCAGAGAGAACCCTCTCCTTCCTCAGGAAAATCACATATGCAAGGAGGTGTACTGTACATAGCTGGGTATAAATAAGGAGCAGCTATCCCAAAGCACTGCCCCTTCAATTTTGAAAATAAGGGTATACTGTGAGACAAATCAGTACAAATCAGACAAATCAGAGAACACAAAATATCACCATTTTATACATGGATAGTTGGTGTGATACAAACAATAAACATGTAAAGCCCACGAATGAAAAATTGCATCTGTACAATTTTATTCATATGGAAACTACCAGAAACAAGCCAACCAAAAAAAACCAAAAAACATTTTCCAAAAATGTATGTCTATGGTCTAGAACCCCACTGTGATATGGAAGTTTTTTTTTTGTGTAACTGCATATTAGCTGACTGAGTAGCTCAGACGGCTAATATACTAATACACAAAAAACACTACTGGATTAATAATGAAGGTGTCTGATAGATGCCCAGTCATTACTAATACCAGGGCTTGATGTCAGCTGGCAATTCACAGCTGGTATCAACCCTATACATTACACCATTTGCTAACACACAAGGGCAATGGGCAGAACAGAGGTGAAGTGCCAGGATTGGTGCATCTAATGGATGCGCCACTTCTGGGGCGAGTGCAGTCAGCTATTTTTAGGCTAGGGAGGGCCCTATGACCATGGGCCTCCCCAGCCTGAAAATACCAGACCCCAGCTGTCAGCTTGACTTTGGCTGGTGATCCAATATGGGGGGATCCTACATTGTTTTTTTAAGTTATTTAATTAATTTACAACTAATTTTAAACAACACTGAGGGGTGACCTCTGTTTCGGATTACCAGCCATGGTAAAGTTGCCAGCTGTGGGCTGCAGGCTACAGCTGTCTGCTTTACCTTAGCTGGCTCCAAAAATAGAGGGGACCCCGTGTGATATTTTTTATCTGTTTTAAATTATTGAATTTGTGGCTAAAGACAAGGGTAAACACCCCTTTGTGCCACCATGAAAGGCACTAAAAAATGCAAGCTTAGAATATGTAGAGGGGAGCATTATACATATATGTATTTCACATCTATCTATCTATCTGTTTGTCATCTATCTATCCTATCCATCAATCTAGCTGTCCAGCTTTTGACAAAATGTAAAACTCCATGTTAAAAACGCATTGCGCAAGCATGTCCGTATGCTCTCTGTGTCTTGTTCGTGTTGTCTGCATTTTTCTCGCACCCATTGACTTGTATAGGTGAGGTACACAGCCACTCATCACAGCATGCTGCGATCTGTCCCATATGCCAAATTTTAGAGGGAAAACTAGCAGATATGATCTGTCTTAGGCTATGTGCCCACGTTGCGTTCTGTCCCTGCAGAAATTTTTGCAGTGATTTGAACACCACACGTGCGCTTCAAATCGCTGCAGAAACAGTGCGTACTGAAAAGCCGATTTCATGCGCTCTGGATGCAGTCCCTCCCATAGACAGAGCGGGGGCTGCATGCAAAGCGCACGAAAGGAGTGACATGTCACTTCTTAGAACGCAGAGCTTCGGCAGCAGCCGAAGCGCTGCGTTCTAATACGCCACATGGGCATGGATAATGCACAATCTTCATAGATTGTGCTGGGGACGCAGGATGCATGCAGTTACGCTGCGTTGCAGAACGCAGCGTAACTGCATGAAAATACACTATGTGGGCACATAGCCTTATTGTTTAACATTGGTGCGAGTGCAATGCGATTTTTTTTAATGATTTGCACGAGCATATTTTATATTCAGATGTAGCTGAACACTAAGGGGCACTTTGCACACTACGACATCGCAAGCCGATGTTGCGATGTCGAGCGCGATAGTCCCCGCCCCCGTCGCAACTGCGATATCCTTGTGATAGCTGCCGTAGTGAACATTATTGCTACGGCAGCTTCACATGGACTCACCTGTCCTGCGACCGTCGCTCTGGCCGGCGACCCGCCTCCTTATTAAGGGGGCGGGTCGTATGGCGTCACTGCGACGTCACACGGCAGGCGGCCAATAGGAGCGGAGGGGCGGAGATGAGCGGGATGTAAACATCCCGCCCACCTCCTTCCTTCCGCATATCCTACGGAAGCCGCAGTGACGCCGGTAGGAGATGTTCCTCACTCCTGCGGCTCACACACAGCGATGTGTGCTGCCGCAGGAGCGAGGAACAACATCGGACCGTCGCGTCAGCGTAATGATGGATTACGCCGACGCTGCACCGATGATACGATTACGACGCTTTTGCGCTCGTTAATCGTATCATCGAGCCTTTACACACTACGATGTCGCATGCGATGCCGGAAGTACGTTATTTTCAATTTGACCCCACCGACATCGCACCTGCGATGTCGTAGTGTGCAAAGCCCGCCTTAGGCTATGTGCGCACGTTGCATTTTTTCATGCGTTTACGCAGCGTTTTAAGCTGCAGCATAAACGCATGAGTTCTGCGTCCCCAGCAAAGTCTATGAGAATTTAGCAAATTACATGTCTACATTGCGTTTTAAAACGCAGCGTTTTGCATGCCAAATTTTTGACAAAATCGAGGTGTTCTAAAAAGCAGCATGTCACTTCTTTTGTACGTTTTGGATGCTTTTCCCACTCTGTCTATGGCAGAGCAAGCATCCAGAACATAAGAATTCTGCATCCATTCTGCATTCAAAATACATCCAAAACGCAGCTTTTCGGCTGCGTTTTGAACACACATGCAGTGAAAAAACGCTGCAGAATATTTGTCATGGCAGAACGCAACGTGTGCACATACCCTTAGGCTATGTGCGCACGTTGTGTAATTTCATGCGTTTATGCTGCCTATTTCACTGCAGTGTAAACGCATACGTCCTGCATCCTTAGCACAATCTATGAAGATTGTGCATAATCCATCCGCACATTGCGTTTGAGAGTGCAGCGATTTGCATGCTGAAATTTTGATCCAAATCGCTGGGCTCAAAAAAGCAACATGTCACTTATTTTGTGCGCTTTGGATGCAGCTCCCACTCTGTCTATGGCCTGCGACACACATCCGTGCCGCCGGCACGTGTTAGTCATTTTTTGCACGTACCAGTGGCGCGGAGACACGTTCAGCAATGCTACCCTATTGTAGCAGGCACACACACGTAAAACCACACGGAACGTGTGTCCGTGTGCGTTTGTACGTGTGTGCGTTTTTCTAAACGCTGACATATCAGTGTTTTCTCCGGCAGCACGGGTGTCACACGGCCCGCACCCGTACCACACGGATGTAGTGTGGATGCGGTCCCGTGTGACACAGAAAACACACGTGTCAGTTAAAAAAAACCAAAATATTTACTCACCTTCTCCAGCCCTGCTGTCTCTGCCGCTGCTGCCTCTTGCTGCCGACCGCCGCTCATTATTCTCATTTAATATTCACTTCACTGACTGGCAGCAGCGGGGAGACGGGAGGGCTGGAGACCGAGGATCAGCACCACGGACAGCAGCGCGGACAGCAGGAAGGACCACGTGAGTAGGTAAATTACCGGTTCTACGTGTGCTATCGCTGATAGCACACGTAGAACACACGTGGCCCGCATGTACCAGAGACACGTACTTACCTGCACGCAACATGCAGGGGAAATACGTGTCTCTTGGCACGTGCGTGATTTTCACGTGAGTGTGGCAGAGGCCTATAAGAGAGGCAGCATACATAGCGCATGAAATCTATTCCGCAGACACACTACAACCATTATGCAGTGTTTCTGCAGCGATTTGAAGCGCACATGTGCTGCCAAATCGCTGCAGAATATTTGTCATGGCAGTACGCAACGTGCTCACATAGCCTAAGGGTGCGACCGCACTTTGCGTTCACCTACTTGCAGTTCTAAACGCACGTTTTGGGCTTAATTGATTTGACCAAAGTTGCCTTTTCCTGAACTTTAGCGCTGAAACGCATGCGTATTTACCGCGTTTTAGATGCGTTTTCAGCGCTTTTTACATGCTTTTTCACCTGCGTTTTGACAGATGCTTTTTGAACATCATGACACTGCTAAATAAAGTTTAATCTGTCAAACACAATGAAAAAATAGAAAAAAAGGAACAAATCTTTATTAATGGGAAAAATAATGAAAAAATATATATTTAATAAAATTATAGCGGTAATATGCATTTTATAGGTAAAATAGCAATAAAAGCATATTTTTCTTAAATTTAATTGTCGAATTATGTGTGTGTGTAAAGGGACATATGAAATCATTATTTTAATGTCCAAAAAGCATGCGTTTTGTTAGTCCAAAACGCATGTTTTCTGCACCTAAAAAGCAGGTAAAACGCAGGAATTTGAAGGATTCTTGGTTTTTGCCATTTCTCATCGACTTCAATGTTAGCAAAACGCACCTAAAATGGCAAAAACAATTGACATGCTACTTCTTTGAACGCATGGTTTTTGCCACAAAATATGCAAATTAAATGCAGCGTTTAGAAACGCAAAGTGCGGTCTGCAAATCCCCATTTTCCATTGACTTTGCTGTAAAATCAAAACGCATGCCTTTTCGCATGAAAAAGGTGCTTCTCAAAATGGACCTAAAAAGCACCTGAAGCGCAGGTGGAAACGCAAAGTGCGGTCGCACCCTTAAGTGGTTTTGTTGAGTTTATTGTGCAGTTTGTTGCCCTAAACTGCATGTATTATCCTTCCCCAGCAAAGTAAAATTGTATGAAAAATACCCTGACTATATATATAAATAAATTGCAAGTGCTTAATAACAGGGTACTTAGTATATACATTTTTGCAAAAAGGTAAAAAGCTGTCCCACCTCGTCACGGTGTACCCATCTGAGACAGTCCCTAACCAACTAAAGTTAAAAACATTTTCTATACCTGACTTGTGTCATCTCAAAACTCCAATATGAATGGTAACAAGTGGTCAGCTGTGTCCCAGATTAAATACACAGCAAAGTGGGAAGCAGTAACAAATATTAAGTAAATATGCAACATTACAAGCATGTGAATGGCAGCCTCAAGACTAGAAAAAAAACAGAGAAAAATTGTATGAAAAATACCCTGACTATATATAAATAAATTGCAAGTGCTTGAGGCTGCCATTCACATGCTTGTAATGTTGTATGTTTACTTAATATTTCTTACAGCTCAGTTTCTTTTGGTGTTTTTTGTCTGTTTTCTTGCTTAGGCGGTGCGTTTTTTCATGCTTTTCTGCAGCGTTTTCAACTGCACCTTTTTAGTGCCCAAATGGCTGCGTTTTGATTTCCCAGCAAAGTCTATGGGAAATAGGGTTTTCCTGTGCCCACCATGCATTTGAAAACGCTGCGTCAAATTTGCATATTTTTTTACAAAAACCATGCATTTATAAAAGCAGCATATCAATTGTTTTTGCCATTTGAGGTGCGTTTAGATAACATAGAAGTCAATGAGAAGCAGGGAGTAACCAAGAAACATCAAAATTCCAGCGTTTTACCTGCTTTTTAGGTGCAGAAAACATGCGTTTTGGACTACTAAAACGCATGCTTTTTGCACATCAAAATAATGATTTCATATGTCCCTTTATTGCTATATTTCCGATTTTTATTAAACAACCGCTATAATTCTATTAAATCTTGCTATTTTCTTTTTTTCATACAAATATTTATGTGCCCATTTTTTTTCTCTTTTTTCATTTGGTTTGACTGTTGTAACTTTATTTATCAGTGTCTTGATGTTCAAAACGCATGTGTCAAAAAGCATTTGAAAAAGCATTCAAAAAGCGCTAAAAACGCATCAAATACGCGGCAAATACGCATGCGTTTTCAGCGCTAAAGTTCTGCAAAAGGTAACTTTGGCTAATTCAATTAAGGACAAAACGTGCATTTAGAACTGCAAGTAGGGCAAAGCAACGTGGACACATAGCCTTAGTGCAAAATTATACTGAGACTGAGCAATCAATCTGCTTCTCACTTTGCTGTGTATTTTAATCTGGGACCCAGCTGAACACTTCTTACCATTCACATTGGAGTTTTTGATTGACACAAGTCAGGTATAGAAAATGTTTTTAACTTTAGTTGGTTAGGGACTGTCCCAGATGGATACACCGTGGCGAGGTGGGACAGCTTTTTACCTTTTTGCAAAAATGTATATACTGAGTACCCTGTTATTAAGCACTTGCAATTCATTTATATATAGTCAGGGTATTTTTCATGCAATTTTTCTCTTTGTTTTTTTCTAGTCTTGAGGCTGCCATTCACATGCTTGTAATGTTGCATGTTTACTTAATATTTGTTACAGCTCAGTTTCTTTTGGCGTTTTTTTTTCTCCCCAGCAAAGTGTATAAGGGTAAGGCTATGTCCGCACTTTGCTTTTTACCTGCTTTTTACCTGCTTTTTCAACTGCAGCGTTTAATGCCAAAATGGTTGTGTTCTGCTTTTCAAGCAAAGTCTATGGGAATTTGGGTTTCTTGTCCGCACTTTGCAGTTCAAAGTGCAGCCTTTTTGTTGCAGAACTTTGGTCAAAAACTCAGCTTTGCAGGGCAAAACCCAAATGGCAAAAACAAAAACATGACAATTGTTTTTGCCATTTGGGTTTTGCCCTGCAAAGCTGAGTTTTTGCCCAAACTTCTGCCACAAAAAAAGCACCTTTTTGAACTGCATAGTGCGGTCAACAAACCCAAATTCCCATAGACTTTGCTTGAAAAGCAGAACACATCCATTTTGGCATTAAACGCTGCAGTTGAAAAAGCAGCAAAAAAGCAGGTAAAAAGCAAAGTGCGTTCTTACCCTTAGAATTCAGATAGGCTGTGCGCACGTTGCTTCTTTTTTGCCTGCAGTCTTGGGTGCAGAAAAAAGAAGCAGCATGTCACTTTTTTTTAGTTTTTCCATTGAATATAGTGATTAAAAAGGCATGGGCAAAAACGCACCAAAACGTGGCAAAAACGCACAGAAAATGCGGCAAAAACGCATGCATTTTTTCGGCCAAAGGTGTGTTTTTCTCCCAGAAGGTGCGTTTTTTGCTGGAGAAACAAAACTGCAGTATGCGCACATAGCCTCTGACACCATGCTCCTGCCATGGTCTCAGAGACTCGCCATAACTGGGTGATGCGGAGGTCAACATGACGTCATTATGATAAACTAAAGTTACCATGGCAACAATTGGGACTCTGTGATCACATTGCGGGAGTCCTTATCGCTTGGGAGAAGGAGCGCACTTCATTTCCCAGTCCCTAAATGCTGTGATAACTATTGATTGCAGCATTTAGCGAATTAAACAGCCAGGGGCGGTGCGATCTTTCGTTTTATCATTAGTGACATAGAAGTCTCTTTGTAGGTAGGACATAAATCCTGGCTTTGGCTAAATTATGTCATTGGAGAACTTTCTGCCTAATGGAGAGTCAGGAAAGTGGAAGAGCGCAATTTATGGATATAGAGAAAAGTAAACCAATGTTCTGCCTTTTTTTATAATGCAGTTAAAACAAAGGTAAGAGTACATGATAGAGACATTTTTCTGTCATTTCTTCTAGTGAGAGAAAAAGGAAGAGATAGTGAGACAGGAAGACATATCTCTTCCTTCCCCAGAGTAAACAACTTTTCACACAGACAGACTCCGATTTCTTAAAGGGGAACCACGCAGATTATATTCGGAAAAATATAGCCTAAAACTACTACTGGGGTTTAGAGTACCTGTTCACTTAACATTTCTTGTAGAATATGCTGCTTTTGTTGTGCAAAAAAACAACATTTTGGTTGATATGCAAATTAAGGCTATGTTCACACACGGCATCTTTTGGTGCATTTTTGGTGTGTTTTTGAGGTCACAGAGATGCACCTAAATGCATGCATTCCCTTCCCTCAGCAAAGTTTATAAGATTTCTATTTTGCTGTCCACACAGTGCATCTTTGTCTACATATTGGCTGCATTATTGAAGATGCAGCATGTCAATTATTTTTGTATTTTTCCAGTGATTTTGAGCCTTTCCAGTCAATGGATTTGACTTAAAAATGCATTGGGCAAAATGCGGTAAAAATGTGTCAAAACCGCATGCATTTTTTTATGCCTTTTTGCTGCGGAGGAGTTTTCTGGGGCCAAAAACGCTGCATCTGTAGTTACAAAAGATGCAGTGTGTGAGCATAGCCTTAGGTGTTTGATGCACCTTTGACGTGGCCAAGAGATTTTGGCCATCATTCTGCCACTTCACTTTCCAAAAATGGCCACTGCTCCCTTGGCCAGAGCAAGCACTGCCTAAAAAAAAAACTCTGTCATGTGGGCACGCAGCAAAATAGCAGGAGTCAGCATATGTGATCACAGATGTCTCTACTGGGGCTGCTCGTGTAAGGAGGTGGACTGGTTGTCGCATTTCCCCTGAAGACACCAATTGTTGTAATTTGTAATTGTTGTAATTTGAATACTGTCTTGCATCATTGTGGAAGTAATGTGCCATGTGAATTGTGATGCAATGTATAAGATGTTACATTGTTGTGTGTGTTTTGCCAGACTGTAGATCAAGAAATAGTTAATAATTGGGACAAGCTCATAGTGGGAGAGGTTAGCATGCAGGTAAAGGAACAGTTTTGTGTAAGAAGGACAGATAGGGCCCAGCTTGTGACAGAAACTGACCTTTGGTTTGAATGGTCATCAAGGCCGCATGCAGTGGGTGACCTGAAACAAGAGAAAAGCGACTGAGAGAAAGAAAGCATGCTTCTAAGGAACGGACTGAAATACACAGTGAATAACAGCATCAGGTCTAGTAACTGACCAGAAAATGGAGTGACCCACTAAGGAGGGTCTGAAAAGAGAACACCTAGCAGCAAGGGCCCGAGTAGCTTACAGCTCCTTAAAGGTAACAGGCCAAGATGATATAGTCCATGGGCTTAAGTGAGAGTCCCAGGCGGGAGTTCCTTAAGCGTCAATGAACTTGAAGCTTGAGTCCAGCCATATTGGAAAACCCACTCCATTACGAGGAGATTTAGAAATGGAACTGCAGGAAGACAAAATGACTTCCATGAACTTTACTGTAGTTATAGGTTGGGTTGTGCTGAACTGAGCAAGACCTGTGAAGTCAGAAAGAACTTAGGTGGAAGTGGAGAAGATGTGTCTTTGGTGCTTTGTGCTACTGAAACATACAAGAAGTTGTGTACCCACCATCTTATATACACAGTTATCATCAAAGGACTGACAAGTAAAATTTCGTTGCTTTTTAAGAACTGGTGGTCTTTCTTCTTGATCTTAGCAAGCCGAAGCCATCAGCTTCATGTGGCCTGTAGGGGCATACCACCCTCACGACACAACTATACACATCCAGCCAGAACCCCATCTTTCATGTAGTGTTCCAGGGTGTGGGTGACCAGCACCTTGACCAGGACTACTGACTGTGCCCTATTAGGGCTCATGCGCACGTAACTGCTGAATATTCTGCAGCGATTTGACAGCACATGTGCGCGTCAAATTGCTGCAGAAACACTGCATAAGGCTGGAAACACAGCTATGCGAGTAAAATCGGTCCGACTGGGCTGAAAAATACTCGGCTGATTTTAGTTCACGTTAGGTGCGAGTGCAACGCAAGTGCGATGCTTTTCGCTCGTGTGTGTGTCGCGTTTGCGATGCTAGTTTCCTGCAACATCTTAATTATATAAAAGCTATTACACATGTGTCATTTAATTTACCTTTGGGAATGTGATGTCACATTCATCTGTTGAATATTTAATGAGCGAAGTTACTGCCACACTCGCAAATGTGAACGCTGGTGCGCGTGTGTGATCCTACTTTTAATCCCCTTCCATAGGAAATCATTGGGACAAATGGTGCGAGAAACTCGCAAAAAAGCAGCATTCTGCGATTTTTTTCTCAGTCCGATTTGGACTGAGAAAAAAATCGCAGATGAGAGCTGAATCATTCACTAACATGTGTCCGATTCCAATGCGAGTTTTTCTCGCATTGCTCTACTGCGAGAAACTCGCAAGTGAGAAGCAGCCCTAATGGATGCAGTTTTTCTGTACAAAAAAAGATGGCCGATGGCTCTGGTGCAGGGGGAATGATGACCGCAGAGGGTGCTGGTGTACTCACAGTTAGGAAAACCGGTGCCTCGGCCAGTTGTGTTCGGGATCCCCCATCCGGCTGGTGGTCTCTATCCTTGTCCTGCACCTTTTTAGTAGAAAAGACTTCCTTGTTTGAAACGTAGGAGTCCGCTCCCGGCTGGATGTGGCCTAAGGAGCCGTGCCCGCAGATGCTGGCCCGTGGGATCTATGGGCCTTGGCGGTGACCTCTTATCCCTTATCGGTGGGCTGTTGTCTTCTATGAGGGACTTTGGGTGGGACAGGACCTCTAGTCCTGGCCTCAATCAGTTTATTAACCAGTTCCAGTAGGTTCTGGTTCCTGGCTTCAGGGTCCGAGTACCCCCCCTTTGTGCTACGGTTTCCGGGTCGGTTCCCCGTGTCAGCACCGGCGGGCTACAACTCTGGCCCACTCCACCTAAGTTCCACCGAGCCGTCTTCCCGTCTCCTGTCGAAGGAGACCACCATCTGCCTCCTAGCCAGTGGCACCAGGGCTCCTACCCTGGTACCTGTCAGTTTACTTCAGGCCTGACACACAGGCCTGACCTCCACTCTACCTGAACTCTAAAACTGATCTGACATTTTTCCTGCCCTGGGCTGTCTAAACCTCTGGGTGGGCGTGCACCAACCGCCTGGCCACACCCACTGGTGTGTCTGTCTGTCCCTAAGGGGGTGACTAGGGTTTAATGGTTGGCTGTGTGTTTCCTAGTGAGGGAACAGTGTTATGCAGGGGCCTATTTGTGACTACTTGGCACCACAACCATGTCTGCACTCCTCTCCCTCCTTCCACTGACTGACTCAACTCCTCCCCTTCTGCTCCTTTTGTTACACTGGGGGGAGTTGCAGCTGCTTCACTGTACCAGTGTGGGATCAGGTGGTACAAAGGAGGTTTAACTATTTCTGTGACTACCTGGTTTTGCCAGGGCGTCACATACCCCCTTGGTTAAACACAGACCGTCCGCGGGCTGTCCAGACACCGACTTTTTTTTTATTTTTCAGGAAAACTGCAAGGGAAAAACGGGTAAAACATTAACATTTTATCCCCTTAAGGGGAGGCATTTTTGCTTACACGTTACTAAACTGTCCTTCCCACCAGTACATAAAACAACATTTTTACAACTGCTGCCGCTCCCAATATGGGGTACGGGTTCCGTACTCCGACTCCTGCTCAAGAGCCAAGCCCACTCGGATGCCCTCAGTGCCGGCTACAACCGGCCTCGCTAACCACCAAAAGCCCCAACGCTCAGTGGCCTGCTCATCCTCTCGGAAGGTGCACTCCCGCTGTTCCACAGACAGGACGGGGTATTTGGGAGCGGCTGGCGCTGCAGCTGGGGAGATTTCAGGATGAGGGGCTGCCTCCGTTGCGGCCGGGTGGACTGCCGGAGCCGACGTCATCACCGTTGCGGCCGTGCGGACTGCCGGAGCCGACGTCATCACCGTTGCGGCCATGCTCGGGGCTGGGTGAGATGTCATCGGGGTTGCAGCCTGGCTCGGGGCTGGATGAGATGTCATCGGGGTTTCTGCCAGTGACATCTTGCCGCTCTTGTGTCCAGGAAAGTAATTTTGCAGAGTCCTGGCGTCCCTGCACTTTACAGTTCTGGTTACATGCTGCAGATTCTTCACCCGCCCCCCTTGGTCTTTTGCAGGCACTCCTTTCTGCGGCCTGATAGTTTCGTTTTGCGACTTTCGGGCTCGCTTTCCGGCCGCATTCCCAGGGGGTGGGGCTTTAGCTTTCGCGCCCTTTTCTCGGGGAAGAAGACGCTGGGCTGCAGTTTTCGTGCCCAAAGTTGGCCACTTATGAAAATTTAGCAACAGATCACCGCTGACTGTCCAATACAAGGCGCACTTCCACAAGGTAAGGGAATGGGTAAGTATCCTGTTCACAGCACCATAAATTGAGGTGTACCACCCCGCTCTCAGCAGCCGACGCTGGTCGGATCCGGACCTTCTGTGGGTGGCTCGAGGATCTCCGGACCCGGGGGTCTCGCGGTCACTTCAATTGAAAAGGGAGTTATGGTGTATGGATTTTGGAAAGTTTGTATATGACGCCACCCACGGTATGTGGTAAATGGGGTACCACCGCTGCCGTTGAGGGGACTCCCGGGGGCTTTGGGCTAGCAGCTGGATGTTATTAACCCTCCGTGGGTAGGGATGGATGCCCCGGGGCCCAGTGGGAGTTGTTGTGGTGGCAGGGATTGCAGGGAGCAGGAAACTCACAGTTCGGTTGTCCTGGTGTTGGATGAGGCTGCTTTCATGTGTAGCGTCAGGAAACACAGAGTCCAGTACTTAACCAGAAATTGCCGGTGTCCGTAGGCCTTTGGTACGGGGGTGTTTGGATCCCACACCAGGTGCAAGAAGCAGGGCCCTCTCTCTCCTGCGCTCCAGCTATGAGTCACCTTCTCTGTTTTGGACGGGGGAAGTCCTTTTTTTGCACAAGTCCGGGGTCCCTTGCACTCTACCGGTGGGCCACTACCCTGTCCCGGTCCACTACAAGTTCCCTTTGAGCCTACTCTCCACTTCAGCTCCAAGACTTCTGCTTTCTCCTGGCTTCACTTCCCCTGCAGCACAGGGGACCACAACCCTGTCTGCACTCCTCTCCCTCCTTCCACTGACTGACTCAACTCCTCCCCTCCTGCTCCTTTTGTTACACTGTGGTGGAGTTGCAGCTGCTTCACTGTTCCAGTGTGGGATCAGGTACCAAGGAGGTTTAAAGGAGTTATCCGACATATACTCCAAAAAAACTTGTAAGCTAATCTGTGCTGTATTGTTATATAAATCACCCCTACATTGTTATTTTTAGTTTTCTAACTTTTGTTCCTCTTGAATTCACCCTTTATTCTCTGCAGCACCTTGTTTACATTCAGCTCCAACAAACTGACCACTTCCTGTATTCTTGGTTGCCAAACCTCAGTCAGAGCTGGCACCACCCAGCCTCAGTGTCCAGAAACGCCCCCTGCCCGGCCTCAGTGTCCAGAAACGCCCCCTGCCCTCCCTCTGCACATTCAATGGCTGTCAGTATTCTGCCCAGCACCTGACCTCTCAGCATGTGACAGAGCAGAGATCCAGCTTCTCTCATCTGTGACACAGCAATCAGCTCACATCCCATCAACAATGGTAACAGAAAGAGTTGTTACATGTTCCTCACCCCTTATAGATAAATGAATACTGTGTAAGGCCCCTTTCACACGTCAGTGATTCTGGTACGTTTGTGCTTTTTTTAAACGTACCAGAATCACTGACATACGCAGACCCATTCTAATGAATGGGTCTGCTCACACGTCAGTGATTTATCACTGCACGTGTCTCCATGCGGCGTAGCCGCATGTGCGTGATTGCCGCACGGAGACATGTCCATTTTTTTCTGGCATCACTGATGTTCCACGGACCACGCAGTGGTGTGGTCCGTGAAACACGTGCCAGAAAAAAACGTGCTTTTAAAATAAAAAACATTTTAACTCACCCGGCGTCCAGCGATGTCCTCTGCAGCCCGTGCAGCTTGCTGCTTCTGAGTCGGCTGATTACTGTCGCGCATATTCATGATGCGCGACACAGCCGACCCGGAAGCAGCTGCTGCGGGGGTCAGCGCCGGCCGGATGCTGCACCGCGGGAGCGATCAGCGCCATGGAGAGCGGGAGCGGGCGCAGGTGAGTTGATTACTAAGTGCAATCACGGGCCACAGAGAACGGAGCCCGGATTGCACTTAGACAACCCACGTGTGCCGTGATTCACGGCACACGCAGGGACATGTGCGTGTTTTACAGGCCAGTGAAAAACGTCACTGTTTTTCACTGACGTGTGAAACGGGCCTAAGGCAGACTATATATAGCACCCAATGTGAGTCTATAGTAGATATATACGCCATGTATGTATGGTACATGTGTGTGTGTGCGTGGTTTGTGTCATATAGTTATATGTGTGTATATATATATATATATATATATATGATATATATATATGCACATAGATTCTCCAGGCTTATCCCTCTATGTGTCACTATATGAATTGACACATTGGGGTCCGAATGTGGAGTGTGCAGATTGCATACGAGTGGTCACATGACCATTCATTCTGACTGTCGACAACTGTGTCTGCTGCATGTGATGTGAGGATTCACATATCTACACTGTGTAGCAGCAAGCAAGAAATAGTGCCATAATAATAATAATAATCATCATCTACAATAAAATATAGTTACTGCAGATTTTTGTGAAAAATCTTGACCACTATTTTTTCCTTGGGCTACATGATATTTTGGTCATGCTGTCATACATCACAGCATGCCTATGTCACTACTAGCATGATGCAGGTCTGTGAGGTGGCTTTCATTTCCGCACTGTCTCGTTCACCGTCTCTCGTTCACCGTCTGTCTCGTTCACCGTCTGTCTCTGTCTGTCTCTAGCTTTCCGTCTCTTTTCTTTCCCTGTCTGTCTCTCTCTATCCGTCTCCCCACTGACATCTTATTACCTCTTATACTAACACTGTCCTTTGTTACTATAGTAACCAATCACAGCTGAGATTAATAAACTGTAGTTCCAGGCTCCATTCACTTTAATGGAGTCATGTTTTTTGGAGAGTAACTGTAAAGTGCAGGGTTAAATTTTCCTGTGAAACCGTAGTCTATGACGTTCCCTGGGTCACATGGGTCATCTGTGCAAAAAAACGTTATTGTAAATGAGATGCGGATTCCTTTAGCGGACACACACACACACACACACACACACACACACTCAGCTTTATATATTAGATTTTTTATATATATATATATATATATATATATATATATATATATATATATATATATTTATTTAAAATTGAAAGATATATACAGTTGTGTACCGCTCATGGCGGCAGACCACGTTGCTACTAAGGGACCTGTGAGTCAGGGGGCCAGTTCCAGGGCCTGCACTGGACCCTCCTCCGTCCTGTATTGCACGTTCAACTGAACGATAAATGCCAATATAATTGAAAGCAATGATCTGACGGCTCCATCCTCCATTATTCTCCCTGTGCTTATGAGCTTTGATGTATCAGTGCAGAGGGCACAATGATGTCACTTCAACGCACCCTCTGCAGACCAGTGCCGAACATTCAGGACACCTGCTGCGAAGATTGGAGCAGCGGGAGAATGGGGAGAGATGAGTAATTTTTTTTAATCATTAGGTGGGGCAGCCATTATACTGTTTTGATCTGTGTAGGGGCCAAAATATAGTTTGCTGGGCTGTATGAGGGGGACATTATAGTATTTGGATGTCTATGTGAAGCGCATTATACTGTGTGTGAGCCATTATAAAATGTGGTGGGTTGTGTCGGGGGTATCATACTGTGTTGATGAAACTGTACTTTGTGGGTTGTTGAAAATGGAGGTTCACGAAACTTTGCGTCATCTGTTCAGAGTAGCTACTGAAAAAACTCGTTCTATCAGTCAGTGTAGGGGTAAACGTCCCTCTTTTCAGAGTATCAGAGGCTATTGTTGGGCAGAACCAGGCCCTGGATTCCGGATGTGTGATCAGGATCAGGCACTTGTGAAATTAAAAATGAATAGTAAAGTAAAAAAAAAAAAAGAAGAAAGCGCTTCATACTGACCGAGGCTCCGTTGCAGCTGTACACTGCTCCCGTGGCTTCTCCTTCACTTGCTGGGCCGCTAATTACTGCTCATTCATATGCACTGCTTTCCTCGTCCTCCGGCTGTCCTGTCTCCTGTGATTGGTTGCAGTCAGACGCACCCTTAGCGTATGTGACAGCATCTGCCTACAACCAATCACGGGCGCCAAGACGGTTGATGAGCGGGAAAGCAATTCAACTCTGCGGATCATTATTGTGGTATAAAACGCATAAAATTTTTCACTGTGTTTTTCTCCCATATTATGACACCAAGAACAGAAAAAGCATATGGCTACAGTATGCAGCCCCCAGCCGTGCGCTTATCTTGGCTGTGTATCCAAATAAGAGGAACTGCATGCGGCTTTTTTCTTGATTTACAAAAATAATTTAAAAATAAACGAAATTCAGTCCCCCCGAATTTTGGTACCCAGGCATGATAAACCACAAAAGCTGGGGGCTGGTATTGTCAGGCTGGGGAGACCCCTATTTATTGAGCCGCCCCGTGCCTAAAAATAGCAGCCTGCAGCCACTCAGGATTGTCACATCCATTAGATGTGACAATCCCAGCACTTTACCTGGCTCTTCCTGGTTGCTCTGGGGCGGTGGCAATCAGGCTAATATGAAGTTAATCACAGCCCACAGCTGCCTCTAAGCCAGATATTAATCGTCAGGGTCTATGAGCCCCCCTCCCCCCTTTGTAATCTGTAAGTGATAGTAAATAAACACATACACCAAGAAAAAACAGTTTTTTGTAATTAAATACATCACCCTCATAAGCCTCTTGATTAGGCTACATTCACAGGACTGCCCCGTTTTTGCGGTCTGCAAAAAAATGGTCATGTTTTTTCACGGATGCAACTGTGTGGCATCCGTTCCGTTCCGTATATGGTCCGTGTGTCATCTGCGTACCTTCCTATTTTTTTCATACTGCAAAAAACGGAAGCAGCTAGATAGATAGAGGGATAGATAGAGACAGATAGCTAGAGGGATAAATAGAGGGATGGATGAATGAATCAAGGGATAGATAGAGGGATAGATCATAGATGAGAAAGACCAATATAATGTCCTACCCCCCCGCATATTCTAAGCTGGCACCCCTTAGTGCCTTTCATGTGGCACTAAAGGGTGCTTAGCCTTTGTATTTAGCCAATAAATAAATAATTAAAAAAAAAACCGATGTGAGGTCCCCCCTATCTTTTGTAGCCAGCTAGGGTAAAGCAGACGGCTGCAGCCTGCAGACCACAGCTGGCAGCTTCACCTTGGCTGGTAATCCAAAACAGAGGGCACCCCACGCTGTTAAAATTAAATAAATAATTTAAAACAAAAAACGTGGGGTCCCCCCCAAATTGCATCACCAGCCAAGGTAAAGCGGACAGCTGTGGTCTGGTATTCTCAGACTAGGGAGGTCCACCGTTATTGGACACTCCCCAGCCTAAAAATAGCAGGCTACAGCTGCCCCAGAAGTGGCGCATCCATTGGATGTGCCAATCCTGGCACTTTGCCCCAACTCATCCCGTTGCCCTGGTGCGTTGGCAAATGGGGTAATATATGGGGTTGATGCCAGATGTGTAATGTCACCTGGCATCAAGCCCTGGGGTTGGTGAGGTCAGGCGTCTATCAGATACCCGACATCACCAACCCAGTCAGTAAGAAATAAAAAATAGACAACAAAAAAAGTTTTATTTGAAAAAACACTCCCCACATTCCCTCTTTCAACAATTTATTGACAAGAACAATCCAATCCGGGTCCGGCGTAATCCAATAAGGGGGTCGCACGGCGATCCATACCATAGTCAATGAGACTCCCAGTCAATGAAGAACAAAATGTTCCCCATTGGCTGGGAGAGCCGTGCAGTGACCTGAGCTAACATCAATAGGTCAGCCCAGGTCACTGCAGGGGATGCCGAGCGCTGCCGTCAGGAGGTTAGATGAGATCATTACCTGCAGTAACGATCTCCTGTACTCCTGACGTCAGCGCTGTCACTGACTTCTATGCCCGCCGCGTTCTACGCAGTATCGCGAGAGCCCGTGACGTCACTGCTAGTGACAGTCTCGGGCTGCCCGTGAGACAGGCAGAGAAGGCAGTGACCGCGGTGACGTCAGGAGGCAGGAGATCATCACAGCAGGTAATTATCTCATCTAATCTAACCTGCAGCTACATGTGCAGAGAGCAGGGAGCCGCGCACACTGAGCGCTGGCTCCCTGCTCTCCTAGCTACAGTACACATCGGGTTAATTAACCCGATGTGTACTGCAGCTACATGTCACAGTGCAGAGAGCAGGGAGCCGTGCACACAGCTTAGCGCTGGCTCCTTGCTCTCCTAGCTACAGTACACATCGGGTTAATTACACGATGTGTACTGCAGCTACATGTGCACAGAGCAGGAGCCGACGCTGGCAGCGTGAGAGCGGCGGAGGCTGGTAACTAAGGTAAATATCGGGTAACCACCTTGGTTACCCGATGTTTACCTTGGTTACAGCTTACCGCAGCTGCCAGATGCTAGCTCCTGCTCCCTGCTCGCTTCATTTCGTCGCTCTCTCGCTGTCACACAGCGATCTGTGCGTCACAGCGGGAGAGCGACGACCAAAAAATGAAGCTGGACATTCAGCAACGACCGGCGACCTCACGGCAGGGGCCAGCTCGTTGCTGGATGTCACACACAGCGACAGCGACGGGACGTCGCTGCAACGTCACAGAAAATGGTGACGTAGCAGCGACGTCGTTGTCGCTGTGTGTGACACCACCTTTAGCAGTCAGTGTCCCGCTCCCTGCCAGCCCCGCGGCGTGAGAAGCTGCTGATACTGAGGGCAGACACTGACATTGCAGTGCGGGCAGCTGCGGGGCTGGCAGGGAGCGGGACACAGACTGCACGGGCAGTGATGACAAGCAGCGCTCGTCATCCCCGCGGCTGCACGCACTGCAGGGTGAGAAGCAGCTTATACTGCAGAGGGGGGCAAACACTGACACGCTGCAGTGCGGGCATCCGCGGGGCTGGCGCGGGACACAGACTGATGCACACACACAGGTGACCCATGATGACACAGACAGCGTGCACGGGGGAGGGGGGGAGACAGTTCCCAGGGCGTCAGGCAGTAAACATGATAAAGCGCTGGGGACACAGCGCTGACAGTGTATCTGACAGCAAGTGTTCCTTGCCTTATTGAACTGGACACTGAATCGGCTGGAATTCAGGGCGCACGTAGCTGGGCACAGGAGGCGGGGGAGGGAGACTACGGAGTGTGTGGGAGGTTGTGGGCAGAGTACGGGGTGCAGGGGAATGTGTGGGAGGGTGCAGGGAATGGGGGCGGTTACTCCACGCACTGTACAGCCCAGCAGGGAGGCGACATGCTGTTCCAGATTTGCATGTCAACATGGCCCTGCCCATGTAAACATGAAATGACCGGAAGCAGCAAAATCGCGGCAGGAGCGGTCACATGACCACTCTGAGCCGGGGGAGAGGGGCTGACAGCAGGGCAGGTAAGTGGTCTCTATCTACTTACCTGCCCCAATGTAGCCCAATAGTGTAATAATGAAAAAAAGTCAAAAGAAGCCGGATAACCCCTTTAACTCTTTCTGTGACTACCTGGTTTTGCCAGGGCGTCACATATACGGTACATGTGGCCTTACAGAAACTGAGGTAAAAAAAACCTCACCAAATACTCATTGCAGCACGTGGCCTTACAGATACTGAGTTAAAAAACTCACCAAATACTCTGTGTAATTGAGGCTTAAGGCCATGTGCGCACGTTGCGTCCAGTACCTTGCAGAAATGAACGCATCCTCTGACAGAATTTGTCATTGCCAAATTTGGTTTTGACCACATAAACGCAGGAAATACGCGTGCGTTTTTTATAGCGTTTTTGCTGCGTTTTGACCGCGTTTTACATGCTTTTTCTGTGCTTAAATTGAGATACACACATAAATAAAGTTTGAACATTCAAAAAAAAAAGATTACCTTTAAATCATACACTATAATGATAATTTACCGAAAATGTTTATTGAGATTTAATAAGTATGTTCCAAATAAAGTAAAACTATTGTTTCACTCATTTTTTAAAGTTGGAATGGATATGAGGGCAAATGGAAACCTCTTGACCTCACTATAATGGCAAAAACGCATGCATTCTGCATCAAAAAAGCATGGAAAACGCTAGAAATTTCTTTTAGGATGCGTTTTGAGAATTCTCATTGACTTCAATGCTAGCAAAACGCTGCCAAAATGGCAAAAGCAATTGACATGCTGCTTCTTCAAACGCAGAGATTTTGACAAATTTTAGGCAACTAAAACGCTGCATTTTTAAAAGAATCGTGCGCACAATAAATCCCTATTTTCCAAAGACTTTGCCTGGAAATCAAAAAGCATGCATTTTGGCATTAAAACGCTGCAGTTCAAAATGCTGCAGAAACTCATGAAAAAACGCAACGTGCGGACATAGCCTGAGGGTATGTGCGCACGTTGCTTTTTACCTGCTTTTTACCTGCTTTTTTGCTGCTTTTTCTTCTGCGCTGTTTAATGCCAAAATGGATGTGTTCTTCTATTCAAGCAAAGTCTATGGGAATTTGGGTTTCTTGTTCACACTATGTTGTTCAAAATGCTGCCTTTTTGTGGCAGAACTTTGGTCAAAAACTCAGCTTTGCAGTGCAAAACCCAAATGGCAAAAACAATTGACATGTTGCTTCTTTGAAAAGCTGAGTTTTTGACCAAAGTTCTGCCACAAAAAGGCAGCATTTTGAACAACATAGTGTGAACAAGAAACCCAAATTCCCATAGACTTTGCTTGAATAGAAGAACACATCCATTTTGGCATTAAACAGCGCAGAATAAAAAGCAGCAAAAAAGCAGGTAAAAAGCAGGTAAAAAGCAACGTGCGCACATACCCTCACAAATACTGAGGTAAAAAAAATCACCATGTACTCTGTGTGCACGTGGCCTTACAAATACTGAGGTAAAATGCTCACCAAATACTCAATGTGTGCACGTAGCCTAATGTTGTGTCATGTTTGAAACAAAGTGCTTTGTTTTTTATACTTTCTGGTATTTCACTTTGACTAAACTTTGTGGATAAGGTTATGTGCGGATTACATGTGTTTTTGATGGGTTTCCATTGCGAAGCGTACAAAGCGAATGTGCGCTTTTACCTGACAATTTTCTGCATCTAATACAAGTCTATGGGGAAAATCTACAGGAAACTCAACGTGTAGAGAAATTGACATGCGCTGGATTTGAAACAGGCACCACAGGTCAGTTTACATTGAGTAATAAAGAACAGAGGGCAGATTTCTGTAAATACACCTTTCTTAGGCTGCTTTCACACTACGTTTTTTTTACATGCGTCATGAACTTTTTTTGCTGTAAAAGTGGATCCTGTTTTTACAAAGAAAAACGCATGCAAACGCATGTGTTATTTTGCAGTATCCTGTCACTTGAAGTTTATGGGCGGGCATTGAAGTATTGTGATTGGGAGTGAGGGGAACTGAACGTGATAGACTGGGAGCCTGCATCTGACAGCTGCAGACGCTGGTAACAAAGGTAAACATCAGGTAACTAAGCGAAGTGCTTTGCTTGGATACCCGATATTTACCTTGCAAATATAAGTAATGAAAGGCCACCACCCGTTGGGATCTCCTGATATATGAAAGTAACCATACACAAGAAGGGGGAAGATATATCAAAAAATGGGATCACCAACACAATATTAGAATCATAGAAAAATATTTTTATTTATTACTGAAAAAAGTGTGGACAGATCACGGGGGGTGGGCCAGGCGGTTGGCTCCGCCCACCGAGGAGTTCACAGCCCTGGAGGCGGGAAAACCAGGCAGATCAGTGAGGGAAGTGAAAGTAGAAGGAGGTGAAGTGGTAGAGGAGCTTAGGAGAGAAGCTGAAGTAAAGTGAAAAAAAACAGTTTGTAAAGCCTGAAGTTGATCCGGGTGTGTGCCCCGGACAGTGACAGCAAGGTCAGCAGACGGCGGTGATAGTCTGCAGGGGGACTGCTCGGAGGTTGCTAGAAGTGTGACGCCCTGGGCAAGCCAGGGGTCACAGGTCATCACACCACCACACCCTACACCCCAGTTAGGCACATACAGCTAACCCAAAAATCCTTGTTGCCTTCCTCCAGGGGTTGATGTTCACACCAGGGGGTGGGCCAGGCGGTAGGCTCCGCCCACCGAGGAGTTCACAGCCCTGGAGGCGGGAGGAACCAGGCAGAACAGTGAGGGAAGTGAAAGTAGAAGGAAGTGGTAGTGGAGCTAAAGAGAAAAGCTGAAGTAACAGAAAAGGAGTAAAAGTGAGAGTAGTAAAGCCTGAAGTTGGTCCGGCTGTGTGCCCGGACAGTGACAGCAAGGTCAGCAGACGGCGGTGATTGTCTGGAGGGGTGACTGCTCGGAGGTTGCTGGAAGGACCGCGGACGGGTAGTGGCCCGGCGGTCTGGAGCAGTATACGAAGGACAGTCAGCACCAGGGCAGGGGCCTCTCGGACCCCGGCAAGGCTAGGAGTCGCCATAATTTGCCAAATCCGTCAGTGAAGGGGACGTCTGTCTCCAAACAACCAAGTCCCGATTGAAGGCAACAGTCCAACCATTAAGGAGGAACACCGCCACCGCCAGGGCACCAGTTCCTCAGGGCCAGCGCCTGCGGGCAAAGTAGGGCTCCTCCGGCCCATATCCAAGCCGGGGAGCGGGTTACCGGTGGGAACCCATCGCTACCAACACAGGAACATCAGGTGCAGGAAAAGGGACATCACCGTCACCTACTGGGGAAAGCAAGTGCAGCCGTCCGTGGGAACCGTCTTTCCAGCCGTGTGTTTTACCGAGAACTGTGTCATCGTCTCAGGCTGAGTGAGTACCACTGTGCCGCAAGGCACAGCGCTGCCCCCCGCGTCCCTGCGCCCACCAAGCCCTGCATCTCCCACCTCATCACTGGGCCCCGGGATCACCAACCCCTACCCACGGAGGGGCAACACAACAACTGGCTGCTCCACATCATCACTCCCGGGATCCCCATACAGAGCAGCGGTGGTGTCAACAAATCACCACAACCGTGGGTGGCGTCACGGACAATATACTTTATCCCAAAACCCAATCCCCTTTCACTCACGGGCGAGGAGTGCCGCTCGAGACCCCCGGGATCCGGCCCACCGCTCGAGCCACCACTGAGCAGTAGCAGCCGGACCCGAGCCGAGGGGTGAGCGCAGTGCTGACACCCTCCTCCCCGCCCGCGACAACTTGGCGTCACGAACAGGATCTTACTGCTCTGCCGTCTGGTAGAGGTGCGCCTTGTTACCGCCGGAGGTGTCCGGCAGGAAAATTTCAGAAGCCGCCATCTTTGGCGCGAAAAGTCCCCGCTCGAGCGTCTTCTCGAGTAGAAGAGGCGCGAAGGCCAAAACCCCGCCCCGATAGAGGAGTGGCTGGAGAGAAGCTAAGGGGGACGCGATGGCGGCTGGCTGCATGTGAGAGCAGCTATAAAAGCAGGGACGCCAGGACTCTGCAGTCACCCTGTTCCTAGAAGAAGTCACCATGTGGATGCCGTCCCGCGACACCGTAGCCCCCGCGCCTGGAACCGCGGCATGGGTGGAGATCCGGACCGCGCAGCTCTACCAACGGCTGCAGGTTAAGATGCAGCTCCTCATGGAGGAGTGGGAGACCGACATGGCGGACGTTATAGCAGCCGTGCGGAGACGCGAGGAGGAAGCGGAGAAAGGGAGGGTGAGTGACCCACGCCCCGATGCCCTTGAAGGGTCGGTCATCGCGGCTGCGGGACCCGGTCCAAGCCCTTTACCCCCACTGCCTCCCTCGCCACCCGTCTCGGAGGCCGTGACCCCGCCACAAGGCCTGCTACCACCGCAACCGGTAGCAATACCCAGCGTCCCTGCCCAGGCGGGCCGACCTGTAGCCGGAGCCCGTAGTCGACCGGAGGTGTTGCCATGGAAGGCCCCAAAGACTGAACCGGAGGCATCCCCTGAAAAGTCCCCCGAGCCGGAGCTGATGACCCGCTCCGAGCCGAAGGCCCAGCAGCGGAAAGCCCCTGTGCCCATCCCCCACACCTCGGCTGAGGTGGCGCCGGGTTGTAGCTGTAAGGCAGCGCCCAAGGCCAAGACACCGCGGGACCCGCCGCCCAGATTCCTGACAGTGGGCAACGTCCAGAATGTCCCGCGGGGCCCGACCCGTGCGCCGGAGCTCGCAGCAGCGCCGTATTGGGATAGGGAGCCGGTACCACTGGGCCTGGAGATTGGTGAACGGGAGAGGAAGAAGGCCGAGCTGGTGGCCCGAGCGATAAGGGAGAAGGAGAATCTCCGCCAGGCCACGTTCCGTGTCCGGGGTCCGCTGTACGAGGGGCAGGTGAGGCGGTTTGATGTCCGCCGGGGCTATGGGTTTATTTATGAACCGGGCCTGGAGGCCGAAGTGTTTGTAGCCCGGCGGGATGTAAATGCCCACCTGCCTGAAGAGCAACCCGGCCGCAACCCAATGCCGGGTGACATTGTCCAGTATACCCGGCACTGTGGAGAGAGGGGGTGGTTCGCCCTGGATGCCAAACTGAGGGGCAGCCAAGAGAGCCGAGTGAGTCCTGCACCCCCTCCCTCGGATGACACTGAATATCCGGAGTAAGGGCAGCGGAGCACCGTTGTCCAGTCCCCGTTGGGACCATCACTGAGTTGTGTTTGTTTGAAAGTTTTGAAAACAATGATGGAAGCAATGATAACCGAAGAAGTAACCTGATTGACCGTGATTTGGAAAACCGGCCGTTGCCGGCACCGTTGTCCCCGTGGGGACCGTTTGAAAGTTGTTTTGCATGAGGAACTGCTCATGGACAACCCCGTGAACTTGCAGGGCAACCACAAACGTTAGTGGCATGTAAATAAGTTGTTTACCGTTACCGTTTCCGCATTGCCGCCTCCGGAGAGGCAGGTTGGAGGGAGGGCCCTCAGCAGAGCAGGCTGGGGCCCAGCCACCACAGGAACCGGTGGCTACCCTCTGGAGGGGAAGGACAGATCCCGCTCGGGTAACGTGTGCTGGACTTGGGGACAAGGGGTGCTGCCTGGGTTTTAGGGGCAGCATCAGCGCCAGGTTGCTTGGGTGGGAGAGAGCGGAAACCGTAACCATGAACCGTTTTGCAACGTTTAAGTAAAGTGCCTCCCGTTATGGGAAGAAGTAATAAAAATGTATATATGTTACCGTTTTACGGAACCGAGCCGAGGGGTGAGCGCAGTGCTGACACCCTCCTCCCCGCCCGCGACAGAAGGACCGCGGACGGGTGGTGACCCGGCGGTACCGGAGCAGTATACGAAGAACAGTCAGCACCAGGGCAGGGGCCTTTCGGATCCCGGCAAGGCTAGGAGTCGCCATAATTTGCCAAATCCGTCAGTGAAGGGGACGTCTGTCTCCTAACAACCAAGTCCCGATTGAAGGCAACAGCCCGACCGTGAAGGGGAGACACCGCCACCGCCAGGGCACCAGTTTCCCAGGGCCAGCGCCTGCGGGCAAAGTAGGGCTCCTTCGGCCCAGCTTGAAGCTGAGGAGTGGGTAACCGGTGGGGACCCATCGCTACCAAAGAGACTTTCATAGGTGCAGGGAAGAGACCGTCACCGCTAACTGCAGGGAACATCAGCACCGTGAACCGTCCGAGGGACCCGTCCAACCAGCCGTTTGTTTACCGAGAACTGTGTCGTGTTTACTGGCTGAGTGAGTACCTCCGTGCCGTGCGGCACAGCGCTGTCCCTGCGCCCCTGCACCTCCACAGGCCCCATACCCGCCTGTCCACCATACCAACCCCATCACCGGGCCCCGGGAGCACCAAGACCCCTACCCACGGAGGGGCAAATCAACAACTGGCTGCTCCGTACCATCACTCCCGGGCTCCCCAGAAAGAGAGCGGTGGTGTCCACTTAATCACCACAACCATGGGTGGCGTCACGGACAATAAACTATCCCAAATCCCAATCCCCTTTCACTCACGGGCGAGGAGCACCGCTCGAGTCCCCGGGATCCGGCCCATCGCTCAAGCCACCGAGCAGCAGCAGGCCGCAGCAGCCGCGGCAGCCGGACCCGAGCAGTGGGAGAGCGCGGCGTCCCCTCCTGCGCCCGCGACAATAGCAAGCTAGAGGACCGGCCCCAAATAACCAGTGCAGAATCAACGGCACACGCTAGGGAGATGCAGAATCAAAGCAGGGATGAAGGGACCTGCAAGATGACATACTCACACCTAGCACGGCACAACAATACTAGGGGGAGCGAAAGAGGAGGTACAGGAAGAGGAGGCAGGAGGCGTGCGACCCAAACGCATGTGTTATTTTGTAGGATCCTGTCACTTGAAGTTTATGGGCGGGCATTGAAGTCATGTGATCGGGAGTGAGGGGAACTGAACGTGATAGACTGGGAGCCGGCATCTGACAGCTGCAGACGCTGGTTACAAAGGTAAACAGCGGGTAACTAAGCGAAGTACTTTGCTTGGTTACCCGATATTTACTTTGGTTACGAGCGTCCGCCGCTCTCAGGCGGGGGAGAGAGAGAGGAGAGAGAGGGGGGAGAGATAGAGAGGAAGGGGGAGAGAGACTGATCACGCCAGGCTGGTTTCTGGGCATGCTCAGTAGAGCAAGTAGGATCCTGTCTATCAGCATGCCAGCGTTCACATGCGTTTGTGTGCAGTATAGTCAGGATCCAGTGAAAAACAGCATTTGGCCGCAGCTCAAAAACGCTACAAGTAGCGTTTTTGAAAAAGTTAAAAAAACTGCAAGTCGCTGGATCCTCACTATAAGGCTGCTTTCACACTACGTCTTTTTAACATGCGTCCTGAACGTTTTTTTGCTGCAAAAGCGGATCCTGCTTTTACAGCAAAAAATGCATGCAAACGCATGTGTTACTTTGCAGGATCCTGTCACTGGATGTTTAGGGGCGGGCATTGGAGTCATGTGATCGGGAGTGAGGGGAACTAAACGTGCCAGACTGGGAGCCAGCATCTGACAGCTGCGAGGCTCGTAATCAAGGTAAACATCGGGTATACTTGCTTGGATACCCGATATTTACTTTGGTTACAAGCGTCTGCAGCTGCTAGGAGCCAGGCTCCCTGCACACGTTACCAACGTAAACATCGGGTAACTAAGATAAGTGGTTACCCGATATTTACCTTGGTTACGAGTGTCCGCAGCTCTCAGGTGGGAGAGAGAGACAGGAGAGGGAGGGGGAGAGACAGAGAGAGAGGGAGGAGAGAGAGGGGGAGAGACAGAGAGAGAGGGAGGAGAGAGAGGGGGAGAGACAGAGAGAGAGGGAGAGAGAGACTGATCACGGAGGCTGGTTTCTGGGCATGCTCAGTAGAGCAAGCAGGATCCTGCCTATCAGCACGCCAGCGTTCACATGCGTTTGCATGCTGTTTAGTCAGGAAGAAGTTGGACGCATCTCAAAAACGCTACAAGTAGCGTTTTTGAAAGATGTTAAAAAACTGCAAGTCGCTGGATCCTCACTATAAGGCTAGTTTCACACTACGTCTTTTTAACCCCTTCACCCCCGGCCACTAAAACACCCTAATGACCGGGCCATTTTTTGCAATTCTGACCAGTGTCACTTTGACAGGTTATAACTCTGGAACGCTTCAACGGATCCTGGCGATTCTGAGATTGTTTTTTCGTGACATATTGTGCTTCATGTCAGTGGTAAATTTAGGCCGATATTTTTTGCGTTTATTTGTGAAAATTTAGGAAATTTGGCGAAAATTTTGAAAATTTCGCAATTTTCAAACTTTGAAAATTTATGCCCATAAATCTGTGAGATATGTCACACAAAATAGTTACTAAATAACATTTCCCACTTGTGTACTTTACATCAGCGCAATTTTCGAAACAAATTTTTTTTCCGTTAGGAAGTTAGAAGGGGTCAAAGGTCATCAGCAAATTCTCATTTTTCCAACAAAATTTACAAAATAATTTTTTTAGGGACCACATTACATTTGAGGTGACTTTGAGAGGCCTAGGTGACAGAAAATACCCAAAAGTGACCCCATTCTAAAAACTACACCCCTCACACTGCTCAAAACCACATCCAATAAGTTTATTAACCCTTTAGGTGCTTCACAGGAACCAAAGCAATGTGGAAGGAAAAAATGAAAATTTTACTTTTTAACACAAAAATGTTACTTTAGCCATAAAATTTTCATTTTTACAAGGGAGAAAAGAGAAAGTGCACCCTACAAATTATTGTGCATTTTCTCCTGAGTACGCTGATACCCCATATGTGGTAAAAATCAATTGTTTGGGCGCACGGCAGAGCTCGGAAGGGAAGGAGCGCCATTTGAATTTTTGAACGCAAAATTAGCTGCACTCATTAGCAGACGCCATGTCGGGTTTGAAGACCCCCTGAGGTGCCTAACCAATGGAGCTCCCCCACAAGTGACCCCATTTTGGAAACTAGAGCCCTCAAATAATTTTTCTAGATGTTTGGTGAGCACTTTGAACCCCTGGGGGCTTCACATAAGTTTATAGCGTTGAGCCGTGAAAAGAAAAAAAATTTTTTTTACCACAAAACGGTTGCTTCAACTAGGTAGCTTTTTTTTTCACAAGGGTAACAGGAAAAAATGCACCATAAAATGTATTGTGCATTTTCTCCTGAGTACGCAGATACCTCATATGTGGTGGAAATCAAATGTTTGGACACACAGCAGTGCTCGGAAGGCAAGGAGCGCCATTTGAATTTTTGAGTGCAAAATTAGCTGCACCTGTTAGCGGACGCCATGTCGGGTTTGAAGACCCCCTGAGGTGCCTAAACAATGGAGCTCCCCCACAAGTGACCCCATTTTGGAAACTAGAGCCCTCAAATAATTGTTCTAGATGTTTGGTGAGCACTTTGAACCCCTGGGGGCTTCACAGAAGTTTATAGCGTTGAGCCGTGAAAAGAAAAAAAATTTTTTTTACAACAAAACGGTTGCTTCAACTAGGTAGCTTTTTTTTTCACAAGGGTAACAGGAAAAAATGCACCATAAAATGTATTGTGCATTTTCTCCTGAATACGCAGATACCTCATATGTGGTGGAAATCAAATCTTTGGACACACGGCAGTGCTCGGAAGGCAAGGAGCGCCATTTGAATTTTTGAATGCAAAATTAGCTGCACTCATTAGCGGACGCCATGTCGGGTTTGAAGACCCCCTGAGGTGCCTAAACAATGGAGCTCCCCCACAAGTCACCCCATTTTGGAAACTAGAGCCCTCAAATAATTTTTCTAGATGTTTGGTGAGCACTTTGAACACTTGGGGGCTTCACAGAAGTTTATAGCGTTGAGCCGTGAAAAGAAAAAAAAATTTTTTTACCACAAAACGGTTGCTTCAACTAGGTAGCTTTTTTTTTCACAAGGCTATCAGGAAAAAATGCACCATAAAATGTATTGTGCATTTTCTCCTGAGTACGCAGATACCTCATATGTGGTGGAAAGTAATTGTTTGGGCGCATGGCGGGGCTCAGAAGAGAAGGAGCGCCATTTGACAGCAAAATTGGTTGGAATCATTAGCGGACGCCATGTCACATTTGGAGACCCCCTATGGTGCCTAAACAGTGGAGCTCCCCCACAAGTGACACCATTTTGGAAACTAGAGCCCTCAAATAATTTTTCTAGATGTTTGATGTGCACTTTGAACACCTGGGGGCTTCACAGAAGTTTATAGCGTTGAGCCGTGAAAAGAAAAATTTTTTTTTTTTACCACAAAACAGTTGCTTCAACTAGGTAGCTTTTTTTTTCACAAGGGTAACAGGAAAAAATGCACCATAAAATGTATTGTGCATTTTCTCCTGAGTACGCAGATACCTCATATGTGGTGGAAAGTAATTGTTTGGGCGCATGGCGGGGCTCAGAAGAGAAGGAGCGCCATTTGACAGCAAAATTGGTTTGAATCATTAGCGGACGCCATGTCACGTTTGGAGACCCCCTATGGTGCCTAAACAGTGGAGCTCCCCCACAAGTGACACCATTTTGGAAACTAGAGCCCTCAAATAATTTTTCTAGATGTTTGATGTGCACTTTGAACACCTGGGGGCTTCACAGAAGTTTATAGCGTTGAGCCGTGAAAAGAAAAAATTTTTTTTTTACCACAAAACGGTTGCTTCAACTAGGTAGCTTTTTTTTTCACAAGGGTAACAGGAAAAAATGCACCATAAAATGTATTGTGCATTTTCTCCTGAGTACGCAGATACCTCATATGTGGTGGAAATAAATTGTTTGAGCGCATGGCGGGGCTCAGAAGAGAAGGAGCGCCATTTGACTTTTCAAACGCACAGACGCAGTGCACTGATCGGCCGCTGCAGGACGCACGGTCGGATGCGATAAAAAAAAGCGTCGGGGATACGTAAAAAAAAAAAAAGTCACGCCAAAAATTGACCATGGATGCAGATCCGTTATGTGCATCCCTGATCAGCGCTTGGTGGGACGCACGGACGGATGCGATACAAAAAGCGTCGCAAATATGGAAAAAAGTCACGCCAAAAATTGACCATGGATGCCGATCCGTTATGTGCATCCCTGATCAGCGCTTGGCGGGACGCACGGATGGATGCGATACAAAAAGCGTCGCGAATACGGAAAAAAAAAAGTCACGCCAAAAATTGAGCAGGGATGCCGATCCGTTATCTGCATCCCTGATCAGCGCTTGGCGGGACGCACAGACGGATGCGATACAAAAAGCGTCGGGGATACGGAAAAAAAAGTCACGCCAAAAATTGAGCAGGGATGCCGATCCGTTATCTGCATCCCTGTTCAGCGCTTGGCGGGACGCACGGACGGATGCGATACAAAAAGCGTCGGGGATACGGAAAAAAAAAAAAAAGTCACGCCAAAAATTGAGCAGGGATGCCGATCCGTTATCTGCATCCCTGATCAGCGCTTGGCGGGACGCACGGACGGATGAGGTGTAAAAATGGACAGGGGATACGGAAAAAAAAAAAAAAAGTTATACTCACAGTACCCAGAGGACTAGCAGGAGGAACACTGACCAGAAGAGCTGCAGAGGAACAGATGGCAGAGAGATGGACAGCTTTACAGGAGCAGCAGGCAGATCAGCAGAATGCCCAGGAAGGACCCAGCGATGGACGCAGATGTGATCAGGCCGGTGAAGACAGGTAAGAGGACGTCGGGGGAGAGCAGAGGGGGAGAGGGGGGGGGGAGTGAGAGCAGAGAGGGGGGGGGGGAAGCAGAGGGGGAGGGGGTAGAGCAGAGGGGGAGACCGGAGAGGGAGCTGCAGAACAGAGATAATGGGGGAGGCAGTCAGATCGCGGGGGGGAGCAGATCGGGATGTCGGGGGGGGGGGTGGGGGGGGTTGGGGGGGTGGGTTGGGGGGAGCAGATCGCGAGGGGGGGGCACGGCAGGGGCTACCATGGCAGCGCGCAGGGGCACCACGGGAGCGCGCAGGGGCACCACGGGAGCGCGCACGGGCTGGCTGCAAAGTGAGCACAGTACTCACGTGCAGCAGCGGTGACAGCTAGGGCGGCGGCGGCGGCAGCAGCGGCGGTGGCGTGGTACCACAAGTACCAGCCACTGCACGCTGCAGACATGTTGGGGGAGGGCTCGCAGGCCAGCACAGGCCTGGGGAGGGCGGCCACCGGCAAATCACACCGCCCCACTGCACACTGATTGGAGCGATTGCGCGTCATAGCACGATCGCTCCAATCAGTGCTGCAGGGGGCTGGGGGAGACATGTTTGAGGTCCACCTATGATATGCTGCAGCAGCTGCGGCATCTCATAGCTGGATCTCACAGGATCGCACTAATTCGGGCATTATTTTTGCCGAAATTAGTGCGATCGATGTGGTTGGCGGTTCAGATTTGAACAGCCAATCACATCGATCGTCGATAGGGGGTGGCGATGCCGCCCCCCCTAGGGTCAAGCAAAGGTCCCCTGCTGTAAGAAACAGCAGGGGACATCATTTGAAAGCCGTTGCTATGGCCACGGCAATCAAATGAAGTTTAGGCAGTAAAATTACGTCCCTGGTCGTTAAGTCACGTTAAAATAGGACGTAATTTTACTGCCCCGCGGTCGTGAAGGGGTTAACATCCGCTGAAAACGTTTTTTTAGCGGAAATACGGATCCTGCTTTTACAGCAAATAACGTATGCAAACGCATCTGTTATTTTGCAGGATCCTGCACTGGATGTTTAGGGGGCGGGCATTGGAGTCATGTGATCGGGAGTGAGGGGAACTAGACTGGGAGGAGGCTTCTGACAGCTGCAGACGCTGGTAACCAAGGTAAACATCGGCCTTGGATACCCGATATTTATCTTGGTTACGAGTGTCTGCAGCTGCTAGGAGCAGGGCTGCCTGCACGCGTAACCAACGTAAACATCGGGTAACTAAGAGAAGTGGTTACGCGATATTTACCTTAGTTACGAGTGTCCGCAGCTCTCAGGTGGGAGAGAGAGGAAGGGGAGGAAGGGGGAAAGACAGAGATAGAGAGAGAGAGGGTGAGGGAGGGAGTAGAGAGAGAGACAGATCACGCGAGACTGGTTCTGGGCATGCTCAGTACTTTCTGGGCATGCTCAGTACAAAAGCAGGATCCTGTCTATCAGCACGCCAGCGTTCACCTGCGTTCGCGTGCGTTATAGTCAGGATCCAGCAATTTGCAGTATTTGGACGGAGCTCAAAAACGCTACAAGTAGCGTTTTTGAAACATGTTAAAAAACTGCAAGTCACCGGATCCGCACTATAACGCACGCAAACGCAGGTGAACGGATGTTAACGCGAGTCCATTGCAAATGCATTGAAATGAAAACGCATTTGCACTGGATCCGTTTCTGCGTTAAAAAAACGTTCAGGACGGATGTTAAAAAGACGTAGTGTGAAAGCAGCCTAACGCACGCAAACGCATGTTGACGCGAGTTCATTGCAAATGCATTGAAATGAAAACGCATTTGCACTGGATCCGTTTTTTTGTTAAAAAAACGTTCATGACGCATGTTAAAAAAACGTAGTGTGAAAGCAGCCCAGCCATGCTTATCCTATCTGCTTTTATGCTTTTTGCCCAAGATGAGTTTTTGATGCTGAGTATTTTCGCCTCCATGAAAACACGAGGAACTTACAGTTTCAGCAGAGTGGGTGGATTATGCTGTATAGTGGGTAATGTCATCGCTGCTGCTCCATGCGCAGGGGTCATAATGCCACATCATGCTTCATGGGGACTTCACGCAGTGTCACATGATTGTTTATTCTCTAGTTTCACTTTCGCCTGCGTTTTCATTGGCTGCTTGTGCTGCTCACTGAGAACGTTCACAGCAGACAGACGAGGAAGTCCCTCTGTGGATGTGTCACCAGGAGCCGACTGCTGGAGCCTTCTGAGTGAGTACAGTGATTTCTTGTAACATCTCCTCTGACAGGGACGAAAAGGAAATGAATAGTGTGAAAGATCAGGTAACAGCTCTAATCAGGGGTTAATGAGACCTAGTGAGAGTTCCATGAAAAGTAACTACCCTAAAGCAATGAATATGTTACATATGGCCACATAATGTAAAGATCAATAAGCTGTGAAAAATGATCAAGATTATTCGGAGGATTATAGTCAAAACTGCAAACACTGCAAGGAGTTTGTATGTTCTCCCCGTGTTTGCGTGGGTTTCCTCCGGGGTCTCCGGTTTCCTCCCACACTCCAAAGACATACAGATAGGGACTCTAGATTGTGAGCCCCAATGGGGACAGTGTTGCAAATGTATGTAAAGTGCTGTGGAATTAATAGCGCTATATAAATGAATAAAATTATTATTATTATTAAAACTGCTGTGCCCAGATGTGAGTACCCGGCTACACCCCTGGAAACAAGGAACTAATAACACTGCATAGAGGTAGTACCACAGTCTGAGGGTGGTAATAAAGCCAAGTCTAGCAGTGTCCGTGTGTGGACCAGCGTGCTACAATATGGATTGGATAGCAAATAATATACATTATAGCTTTACTGCATCCAACACCTGAATATTCTTGTGGATGGAAGTGAACCCCAATATCCATCTTCTCTCCATATCACACACACATTTTCAAGGAACCAAGATATGTGAAATTGTCTGAAGGAGTCTTCAAACTACCGAGATCTTTCTCTCTCACCGTCCCTCTGACAGGCCGAGGATTTTATTTACCGAAGTAAAGAAATATCTGTAAAATCAAAAATTTAGAAATGTGTGTAAAGTGTTAAGGATATTTGGTTGGGTTACATTTTTGTGAAAATGATATCTTAGTTTGGCTAACGGTTTATTTAAATTTGTAAACAAAGCGAAATAATGTTGGTCGTTTTTTTTTAATTTGACCTTGGTATACTTGGCCTGTAAGGCTATATTCACACATTGCGTCTTTTAGGCTAGGGCCCCACTTTGCGGTCTCCTACTTGCAGTTCTAAACGCACGTTTTGGGCTTAATTGATTTGACCTAAGTTGCCTTTTTCAGAAATTTAGCGCTGAAAACGTATGCGTATTTACCGCGTTTTAGATACGTTTTCAGCGCTTTTTACCTGCTTTTTCACCTGCGTTTTGACAGATGCGTTTTGAACATCAAGACACTGCTAAATAAAGTTTAAACAGTCAAACAGAATGAAAAAATTGAAAAAAAAAGGATAAATCTATAATAATGGGAAAAATAAGGAAAAGAGATATATTTCATAAAATTATAGCGGTAATATACATTTTATCGCTAAAATAGCAATAAATGCATATTTTTCTAAAATGTAACTGTCGGATTATGTGTGTGTGTAAAGGGACATATCAAATCATTATTTTGATGACCAAAAAGCATGTGTTTTGGAAGTCCAAAACGCATGTTTTCTGCACATAAAAAGCAGGTAAAACGCAGGAATTTGAAGGAATCTTTGTTTTTGCCATTTCTCATAGACTTCAATGTTAGTAAAACGCACCCAAAATGGCAAAAACAACTGACATGCTGCTTCTTTGAGCGCATGGTTTTTGCCACAAAATATGCAAATTAAACGCAGCGTTTAGAAACACAAAGTGCGGTCTGAAAATCCCCATTTTCCATAGACTTTGCCGGAAAATCAAAACGCATGCCTTTTGGCATTAGAAAGGTGCTTCTCAAAACGGACCTAAAAAGCAGCAGAAACACAGGTGGAAACGCAAAGGGAGGTCTTACCTTTACTATGTTTTTGGGGCATTTTTGAGGTCACAGAGATGCACCTACATGCATGCATTTCCTTCTCCCAGCAAAGTCTATGTGATTTCTATTTTGCTGTCCACACTGGGCATCTTTTGTTGGCTGCATCTTGGCTGCGTTTTTGAAGATGTAACATGTCAATTCTTTTTGCGTTTTTCCATCGTTTTTGAGCCCTTCCAGTCAATAGATTTGACTTAAAAAATGTATTGGGCAAAGTGTGGTAAAAACGCGTAAAAAACGTATGCTTTTTCATGCGTTTTTGTCACGAATACATTTTTTTTAAGCCAAAAACGCTGCATCTTTGTGGTTAAAGGGAACCTGTCACTAGAATTTTCGCTATGAAACTAAAAGAATCCCCTTCTGCAGCTCCAGGGCTGCATTCTAGAAAGGTTCATGTGCAGGCAGTCTCCACGTGGACTCCTGTGATGCACGAGGTGGTAATGAATCCGCCCTTATGATATGATATGGGTCAGCTGGGAGGGTCAGTTGCAGGCAGGAAATTATGTATCTGGAACGCAGGGCCTGGCCGTGGCACGCACGCTGCTCATGCGCGGAGAAGCCAGGTGGGCTGGTCGGTGCATGCGCCAGCTGCGGCCACAGACGGCCCATGTGTGCATCATATGGTGTCGTGGGAGAGGACAAGTGATTGCGTGTAGACCGGACATCCGGTCGGTGAAACGCACTGTGGAGGCGCGAGATTATGGGCGGCTACTTGGATGACGCTGGTGATGATATTGTCATCACCAGCGTCATCCAAGTAGCCGCCCATAATCTCGCGCATGCGCAGTGGCACTATCGCTAGACAGCACTGTTTTCAAATTGCGAGCAATTTGAAGTGTCCAGCGATAGTGCCACTGCGCATGCGTGAGATTGTGGGTGGCAGCTTGGATGACGCTAGTGATGACATTGTCATCACCAGCGTCATACAAGTAGCCGCCCATAATCTCGCGCCTGCGCAATAAGATCACCGGCGCTCGCGATTTGAACATTGCTCAGTCCCACGATAGTGCCACTGCACATGCGCGAGACTTCAGAAGCACTAAGTAACATAAGGGCGGCGGCCTCATCTATGTCAATCAACACTGGGGGATGGCGAACAGCAGCAGGAGGGGGAATAATGGACGCAATATAGCCCGCCCCCGTGGCCAGCAAAGCTCATTAGCATACCAAAAGGTAATATTTTAGAAAAGGGTTTATTTAGGTCTGAAAGGGGGCCAGTAGCAAGATGAACCTTTCTAGAATGCAGTCCAGGAGCTGCAGAAGGGGATTCTTTTAGTTTCATAGCGAAAATTCTAGTGACAGGTTCCCTTTAAGAAAAGATTCAGTGTGTGAATATAGCCTAAAGGCCGCTTTACACGCTGCGATATCATTACCGATATCGCTAGCATGCGTACCCGCCCCCATCGGTTGTGCGACATGGGCATATCGCTGCCCGTGGCGCACAACATCGCTAAGACCCGTCACACTACTTACCTGCCTAGCGACGTCGCTGTGACCGGCAAACCGCCTCCTTTCTAAGGGGGTGGTTCGTTCAGCGTCACAGCGACATCACTAAGCGGGCGCCCAATAGAATCGGAGGGGCGGAGATTAGCGGGACGTAACATCCCGCCCACCTCATTCCTTCCTCATTTCGTGCGGCCACAGGTAACGTGAGGTTCCTCGTTCCTGCGGTGTCACACATAGCGATGTGTGCTGCCTCAGGAACGCCGAATAACATCGGACACGCAACAGCAACGATAATCGAGAATAGGGGGGCATGTCACCGATTAGCGATTTTGCACGTTTAATAGGTGTCACATGCAACGACATCGCTAAAGCGGCCGGATGTGCATCACAAATTCAGTGACCCCAACGAGATCGCTTGAGCGATGTCGTAGCGTGTAAAGTGACCTTAAGGCTTAGTTCACTACCATGGTATAAGTCAGTAAAATCCATTCCTTGGGTGTACTTGGTGTGTTAGGCCTCATTCAGATGTTACGGTAGTTTTTTTAATATAAGAGAAAAACTGACAAAGTTTTCCTCTTTCATCAAAATTTGGTCAGAGTTTCATCAGTTTTTTCACCGAGTAACAAAAAAAACTGTTTCTCCAGCTTTTCCCATCTATCATGCAGTGAAATACAGATGGCATGAGAGTGCTGTCTGATTTTTTTCACAGACCTATAGACTTTCATTGCTGAGTTTGACACTCGAATCAATATCAGACATGTCTCCGCGATTTTGCACTTGGTCCGCAAAATAATCACTGATGTGAAGAGCCCCATAGAATGTCACAAGTACTATGGGGGAGTGCTATTCGTGAAAATCATGGGCTCGTACATGAAAAACTGAAGTGTGAATGAGCCCTTAGGCGCAGTTCACCATTACTGCATAAAGCCTGCTTTACACGCTGCAATGTATCTTACAATGTGTCGGCGGGGTCACGTCGTAAGTGACGCACATCCGGCATCGTCAGGCTGGAAACACATCTATGCGAGTAAAATCGGTCCGAGTTGGCTGAAAAAAACTCGGCTGATTTTAGTTCACGTTAGGTCCGAGTGCAACGCAAGTGCGATGCTATTTCTGAGATTTTACTAGCGTGTGTAATGCGTGTGTAATGCGTATTTTTTACTATGTCATCTGCCATTCAGCTCTGCTACATGGCCGCTGACAGCAGACACAGACAGCCATGTAGCAGAGCTGAATGGCAGATTACAGCAGACACAGAAAGAGCTGCACGATCAGAATGAACTCGGCTTAACTTAACCCGACTTCATTGTCATGCTGCGGCTCTGTCTGTGCCGCGTCCTGATTAGCGGTCACCAGTGAAGGACTCACCGGTGACCGCTAATCCCCTGAGTGACTGAAGTGAACAGCCCTCTCTCATATACTCACCGATCACCGGCGCGGCGCTGCACGGCATTCACACTGCTGCGGCGGCTTTTACTATTTTGAAAAAGCCGGCCGCTCATTAAACAATCTCGTATTCCCTACTTTCCCCGCCCACCGGCGCCTATGACTGGTGGCAGTGAGACATGCCCCCACGCTGAGTGATAGGTGTCTCACTGTGTCGCGGGCGGGGAGGAGGGTGTCAGCGCTCACCCCTTCTGCTCGGGTCCGGCGGCTGCTCAGTGGTGGCTCGAGCCGTGGGCCGGATCCCGGGGGTTTCTCTAGCGGCGCTCCTCGCCCGTGAGTGAAAGGGGGGTTTGGGGTGTTGGGATAATGTCCGTGACGCCACCCACGGTTGCGGTGATTGAGTGTACACCACCGCTGCTCTATGTGGAGGTCCCGGGGATGGTGAGGCGGAGCAGCCAGTTGTTGTGTTGTCCCTCCGTGGGTAGGGGTTGGTGATCCCGGGGCCCAGTGGGGTGCAGGGGCGCAGGGGCAGCGCTGTGCCTTGCGGCACGAAGGTACTCACTCAGCCAGTAAACACGACACAGTTCTCGGTAAACAAACGGCTGGTTGGACGGGTCCCTCGGACGGTTCACGGTGCTGCGGTTCCCTGCAGTTAGTGGTGACGGTCTCTTCCCTGCACCTTTGAAATGTTTGTTTGGTAGCGATGGATTCCCACCGGTTACCCGCTCCCCGACTGCAATCTGGGCCGGAGGAGCTCCACACTTTGCCCGCAGGCGCCGGCCCTGGGAAACTGGTGCCTTGGCGGTGGCGGTGTTTCCCCGTTGTGGTTGGACCTTTGCCGTCAATCAGGACTTGCTTGTTGGGAGATCTACGTCCCCTTCACTAACGGATTTAGCAATTTACAGCGACTCCAAGCCTTGCTGGGATCCGAAAAGCCCCTGCTCTGGTGCTGACTGCCCTTTGTATCCGCTCCAGACCACCGGGCACACAGCCAACGGGGTCCTTCCAGTAACCTCCAGACAGTCCCACTGCAGACCTTCACCGCCGTCTGCTGACCTTGCTGACTCCGTCTGGGCACACAGCCACAGACCAACTTCAGGCTTTCTGTCACTTCACTACTGTTTCACTTCACTCCAGCTCCCTCCTGAGCTACCTGCTCCCTGTCCCTCACTGGACTCTCTCGACTTCCCGCCTCCAGAGCTGTGATCTCCTTGGTGGGCGGAGCCAACCGCCTGGCCCACCCCCCTGGTGTGAATCATCAGCCTCTGGAGGAAGGCAACAAGGATTTGTAGGTTAGCTGGTGTACTTGCAGGGAATGTGGGGTGTGTGTGTGTGTGTTGTTGTGACCTGTGACCCCTGGCTTGCCCAGGGCGTCACAACTGCACCCAATCACAGCAGCCGGTAGGCGTGTCTATACTGTGCAGTGAAATAAATAATTAAAAAAAACGGCGTGCGGTCCCCCCAATTTCAATACCAGCCAAATAAAGCCATACAGCTGAAGGCTGGTATTCTCAGGATGGGGAGCTCCACGTTATGGGGAGCCCCCCAGCCTAACAATATCAGCCAGCAGCCGCCCAGAATTGCCGCATACATTAGATGCGACAGTTCTGGGACTGTACCCGGCTCTTCCCGATTTGCCCTGGTGCGAATATACGATGAATAGGTCGTCGCTATACAAATATTCGATGCACAATGTAAGAGAGAGAGGGGAGCCAGCACGATCTGAAAATGGCATGCATCATATAAAAAGTGCAAATTCACAGATTTATTCTAACTGTACTGTAATATAAATGAGATTTTTAGCAAATAATTGATCAATTCTTTGAGCCACCCCTGCCAACGTCACGGCAAATCTCAATAGGGGGGTCCTACTCTATATTCTGTATTTCATGTGCCATGCGGCCTCATAGATAAAGTTAAAAGCAGAACCATAATGGAGCACACATACCTGTAACCTGTATATATAACCGCTTCTATGTTGCAAAAGAGGCAATTGTGGATAGAGGCCAGCCCAGGTCCCAGCATGTGGAGCAAGCTCTACACATACCAGGACTATATCAGAACTGACCCTCCCAGTGCCAGAGAGCAACCATTGATAAAGGCGGACCAGATCCAAGTATGGTGCTTAATTAGCAATGCCTGTGGAAAGGGTGAGGCAACTGAATGTGTACAGCTACCAACAGGAGGAATATATTGCAAACCAAGATCAGGCGTGCATAGCATGGTGGTGACCAGCCACCAGACATTTGTAGCATAACTACAACCAAACAGAGAGAAAGGGGAGCCAGCACGATCTGAAAATGGCATGCATCATATAAAAAGTGCAAATTCACAGATTTATTCCAACTGTACTGTAATATAAATGAGATTTTTAGCAAATAATTGATCAATTCTTTGAGCCACCCCTGCCAACGTCACGGCAAATCTCAATAGGGGGGTCCTACTCTATATTCTGTATTTCATGTGCTATGCGGCCTCATAGATAAAGTTAAAAGCAGAACCATAATGGAGCACACATACCTGTAACCTGTATATATAACCGCTTCTATGTTGCAAAAGAGGCAATTGTGGATAGAGGCCAGCCCAGGTCCCAGCATGTGGAGCAAGCTCTACACATACCAGGACTATATCAGAACTGACCCTCCCAGTGCCAGAGAGCAACCATTGATAAAGGCGGACCAGATCCAAGTATGGTGCTTAATTAGCAATGCCTGTGGAAAGGGTGAGGCAACTGAATGTGTACAGCTACCAACAGGAGGAATATATTGCAAACCAAGATCAGGCGTGCATAGCATGGTGGTGACCAGCCACCAGACATTTGTAGCATAACTACAACCAAACAGAGAGAGAGGGGAGCCAGCACGATCTGAAAATGGCATGCATCATATAAAAAGTGCAAATTCACAGATTTATTCCAACTGTACTGTAATATAAATGAGATTTTTAGCAAATAATTGATCAATTCTTTGAGCCACCCCTGCCAACGTCACGGCAAATCTCAATAGGGGGGTCCTACTCTATATTCTGTATTTCTCTGTTTTGACCGTAGTTATGCTACAATTCTGGTGACTGACCATCACTATACCATGCACGCCTGATTTTGGTTTGCAATGTATTCCTCCTGTTGGTAGCTGTTCAGATTCAGTTACCTCACCCCTTTCCACAGGCAATGCTAATTAAGCACCATTCTTGGATCTGGTCCGCCTTTATCAATGGTTGCTGTTTGGCACTGGGAGGATCAGTTCTGATATAGTCCTGGTATGTGTAGAGCTTGCTCCACATGCTGGGACCTGGGCTGGTCTCTATCCACAATTGCCTTTTTTGCAACATGGAAGCGGCTATATACAGGTTACAGGTATGTGTGCTCCATTATGGTTCTGCTTTTAACTTTATCTAGGAGGCTGCATGGCACATGAAATACAGAATATAGAGTAGGACCCCCCTATTGAGATTTGCCGTGACGTTGGCAGGGGTGGCTCAAAAAATTGATCAATTATTTGCTAAAAATCTCATTTTTTTTTTTTATTATAGTACAGTTGGAATAAATCTGTGAATTTTCACTTTTTATATGATGCATGCCAATTTCAGATCGTGCTGGCTCCTTTTTTTTTTCTTTTTTTTTTTTTTCTTTTTTTTCGATGCACAATGTACGTCTATGGGAAGCCCGAATAGTTGTTATTCGGTTTCCCATAGACTTACATTGTGCATCGAATATTCGAGAATAATCGAATAGTGGCGACCTATTCGGCAAATATTTGCAAAGCCGAATATTTGAGGTATTCGATCATCCCCAATTATTACGCTTTATTTATAAGCCCCAACTGAAGGCCCTAAAGAGCTTACAATCTAAAAAGAAGGGACAGCACTATTCTGAAAGGAAATCCATTAGCGGATTTTTGCTGTTTAGTCTGAGAGCACTGTAATGTAGTGGCCGAGACCCTGATTCCAGAAATGTGTCACTTATTAATCTGTGTGCTGTTGTTTCAATAGAGTCAGTCTCAGCAAAATATCAAAAGATGAATAGGTCTCACTATGCCGCCCCCGTGTCAGCAGCCGAGCTGCTCGGATCTGGATCCGCGGTGGCTCGAGGGGCGTCCGGACCCGAGGGTCTTGCGGCCACTCGAATGAAGGGGGGTATTTACAGGGGGTGGTATATTGAAGGTTTGTGATGCCACCTGTGGTGTGTGGTAAGGTGGAGTACCAGCGCTGCAGCTGGGAATACCCGGTGGCGATGGAGTGGGCAGCCAGGTGTTTCAATCCTCCACGGCTAGGTGGAATGCCCAGGGACTCGGTGATGGTGACAGGGAGGTGCCGTTGGGGAGGTAAGGGGTCACTTGCGTACTCACTCAGTCCAATAACGCTGACACCGACAACTCTAGTAAACCAAAGTTTTGGACACCGCTGCCGCTGAGAGGGAGCACGTTTGGGTCCCGTTTCTGCTAGTGTTGCCTGTTGATCTGTGATCTTTCCCCTGGCACCTTGTTTCCCTCTAGTTGCTCCCTGTAGCTTGAAACTAGTCGTGTCCCGCTCCCCAGTATGGCTAACTGAGGGAGCTTGCTCTCAGGGTTCACGCCTGGGATTTCTTGGACCGTATTTGTGGAAAGTCCTATCCCTCTCGTTGCGCTAGTACCCCGATTTTGGAGCGGGTGGAGAGCGGATTTTGAATGCTCCGTTCTCGTCGGGCGAATTGTCAGGTTGCCTGAAGCTATGCCCTGACCTAGGGTCCACGTACCCAGTCGTGCCTTGGTCCCAGCCCGGTGATGGCACAGGGCCGCCAGCTGTCCTCCACGACAATGTCGTGCCCCTTGTCACAATCCCCTGCGACCGGGGCTCCAGCTCCTACCAGGCCGAGACCAACATCTGCTAGCTAGTAGTTCCAAGGAACCCAGCTCCTGACCTCCTCTCACTTTCACCTCCAACACTACACACTGACTGACTCCTGACACTCCTGACCTACCCTTAATCAACCCCCCCAAGTGGGCTACCCTATTCCACTCAGGCCGTCCACTGGTGTGGTCTGGTGGGTGTGGTGCAGAGTGTTCCTAGGATTTTGATTAGCTGGTTTTGACAACACCATTAGTTGGGGACCCGTAACCAAGGAGGAGGTGGATATTGCACAGAAGGGCAGATTGCACAATACCCTGTGACGACCTGATAGGCCAGGGCATCACATCACGACCAGACCATTCAGGCTAATTTGTGCAATCCTGCACCCACCACTGAGCAGTTCAATAAGTGATACATCTCTAAAATCAGATTCTGCCCCTGCATTTCGATGCTCTCAGATTACATAGCAAAAACCTGCTGACAAATTCCCTTTGAAATTAATAGAAACTATAACATAATGGACTCCCAGCAATCTTCTGGTTACATATATCCTACTTTCACACAATTGATTTTATTTGCTGTATAATAGCATTAAATTTACAGTATAATCAAAAGCACATGTAAAGTTTGCAAACAAAACCCACAAATGTAAATCAATAGGTAAATTCCCATACATACAGGGGCTTGAACAGTGCTCCGTGATATATTGAGAGCTTGAAATACTTTTTACAGCCTAACCCTGATTTACTCTTCTCCACAACTTTATCCCTGACCTGTCTGGTGTGTTCCTTGATTTTCATAATTCTGATTGATCCCTAATATTCTCAAACAAACCTTTTGAGGTCTGCACAGAACAACAGTACTTACACTGAGGATAAATTACACCCAGGTGGACTCAATGTACTGATTAGGTGACATCACAATTTTTTAGATTTGTATTTTTAAAATATTTAGAAAACCATGTAACATTTCCATTATATTTCACAAATACTTGATACTTAGTATTAGTATAGCACATAAAATCCCAATAAAATACATTTGTTTCTGGGCGTAACATGAAAAAAAATGTGTAAAAATTCACGAGGTATGAATACTTTTTCAACTCACTGTATCTGTTAAAAAGAAATGCCAATTCAAATATCTTCAGCATGCCCTCAAATCTGTGCAAAAAATGTCCACACTTTGTTTATGAGTTTTGGAAAAGGCGTCATTCAGCCAGGCAAATTGTTATTAAAACCTAGAGAGGTTCTAAATTCTAGAGAGAACTACAGAAGGTAATTCACATGTAGAAGATTCGTTGCGCAAATTTCTTTCACTGTCCTAGTTCTCAGAATAGGACAATAGGAAGGTAATTATAGTATGATCCAAAAGTAATGTAAATATAGGACATGATATAAGTGTCTGATCTTTAAGGCTCTACCACTGAAACCCCTACTAATCAACAGGAAGGGGGACCTGGGTCCCATGTTCGATTTTAGAAGTGGGATACAGAGCTTGTACTCGGCTATATCCTTCAGTACTATAGAGAATGCATAAAATTGAAGTTCTCAAGAGGAACTGCTGCACCATTCAGATGGGGAAACTAGGACTCCTAATGATCAGACACTTATGATCTATCCTATAGATAAAGGAATTTTAAACGGCTTTACACGCTACAATACATCTTACGATGTGTCGGCGGGGTCACGTCGTACGTGACGCACATCCGGCATCGTAAGTAATATTGTAGCGTGTAAAACCTACGTGCGATTGCGATTGAACGAAAAACCGTTCATCACATGCACGTCGTTCAAAAGCTAAAAATTGAACGTCAGGTTGTTCAATGTTCCTGAAGTAGCACACATCGCAGTGTGTGACACCCCGGGAACGATGAACGGATCTTACCTGCGTCCCGCGGCTCCTGCCGGCAATGCGGAAGGAAGGAGGTGGGTGGGATGTTTACGTCCCGCTCATCTCCGCCCCTCCGCTTCTATTGGCCGGCTGCCTCGTGATGTCGCGGTGACGCCGAACGTCCCTCCCACTCCAGGAAGTGGATGTTCGCCGCCCACATCGAGGTTCTATGAAAGGGTAAGTACGTGTGACGGGAAATAATCGTTTGTGCGACACGGTGAAACAAATTGAACGTGCCGCACATATGATGGTGGCGGATACGATATCGTATGCTTAATCGTAACGTGTAAAGCAGGCTTAAGAAATGTACATTGTACAATATGTTAATTGCCATATAAAATAACCAAGCATCACATATTATTTTAAGAAAATTAACCTGATGTAATTCTGCCTGACTTATTATAAAAGACACTGCTTTGGTATGTGCTTCACCCATAAAAATCTAGTACGTCACAAACTTGTATAAAAGAAGATTCAACTGTATTCATCATGGGAGCCCTGCCATTCAGAAAAATCACAGAAGGGATTTCCCCTATAACACCTACTTACCTCTTTAAGGGTGGAAATTCCCTTCTCTGTTGACTTTTTTTTATTAAACTATCACAGAGCTTAGTTTTATACAGCTTCAGTGATTGCGCCTGTCATATCCTGAAATATCTGCAGATTTGTAATGATACAGTTATTATTGGTACTATTGAAGATGCCCACACAGCAATTCATGTTTCTATAAATGGCCTAACTTCACATAAAACAAGGCAGGAGGTCAGATTGAGGGCAGGATTACAGATTCCTAAGTAATGTAGCCCTACGTGAGTAGATGCTCATCTCTGCAAGGAATTAAGCTGTTTATTCACTTCACAATAGAGATATTAAAGGGGTTGTCCTGGTAAAATCAAAATTTTACCGGAGGCTTGGTATAGTAAAAAATAACAAAGATATACTCCCTTACCGACACCAGGATTCAACACAGATCGCTCCATGTTCTGTATTTATACCGTATAGACATTGTCTCTGTTCAAAGCGGCAACAGGACCGCTAGGACCTCTGATTGGGTGCCATATTAGGTGTCTTCACCAGCGACACGCTTTTGATAGACCTGTGATTGACTGACATATTTGGTGTCTTCATTAATGACTAGTGATGGGCGAATCCGAACTGTAAAGTTTGGGGTCGGTACCAAACACATAGTGTTCGACTGCACACGCTCCCGAACACGAGTTTTCCTGGGAAACCCGTGTTACAGTTTGCGTCCAGTTCAGGTCCAGGGGCTGTAAAAAAAAGCACATTATTAAAAAAACATTATGATTACACTTACCGATCCCGCGACGCGTCCTGCAGACCCACTCAGCCGCTGTCTCCCAGCTGCTTCTGCTTCCGGGTCCAATCATTAACTTCTGGCAGTATTCATCGCACTATTCGTCACTAGGCAGTCTTCAGCTTTTTTCGGCCATGTTCGCGGTGTTGTCAGGGTTCATCCAAGTCCATGGCTTAGCCATCAACTCGATTTGAACTTTGACTGTCACTGTCAGTGTAAGCCTGTTTCTTGCTCTGAAGAGACTGTCTGTACAGAGCAATGAAGCATAGATGACATTGCTCTCCCTGATGGCTGTAGCATGCTGGGAAATAAAGGGGTTAGGGTTAGCTTTGTATTATCAGCTGGTACTAAGCCCGAATTCATGGTGTCACGCCAAATTAGACATGGCCACCATGAATTTCTAGTAAACAGTAAAAAAAAAGCAGAACACATTAAAAAAAATTTTTTATTAGAAATAAAACAAAAAAAATTTAGAGACTCCATTTTTATTATAAAAAAAATCCTTAGTCCGATATAGTCCACCGGGAGAGTAATGTCAGCTCTGCTTCATTGCTCTGTACAGACAAGTGTCTCTACAGAGCAAGAAGCAGGCTGACAGTGACAGTCAAAGTTCAGTCGAGTCCATGGCTAAGCCTGATCTCACCAAGAACACGGCCAAAAAAAGCCGAAGACTGCTGAGAGACGAGCAGTGCAGTGAATACAACCGGAAGTTAATGATTGGACCCGGAAGCAGAACAGGCCGGGAGACAGTGGTTGAGCGAGTCTGCAGTACGTGTCGCTGGACCGGTAAGTATAATGACAATGTTTATTATTACCTCTATTATTTATTTTACAGCCCCCCACCTCATCCCATAACTGTAAAGTCCAAGCTCGAGGTTCAGACTCAAGTTAACGTTATCACGGGCCCCAAACTCGAACTTTACAAAAATTTCAGGCGAGGCTCCTGATCCCCAACATCGGGGGGGGATTCGCCCATCACTAATGATGACACGCTTTTGATAGACCTGTGATTGACTACCATGTTAGCTGTCTTCACCAATGACATGCTTTGATAGACCTATGATTGGCTGTCGTGTTAGGTATCTTCCCCGATGACACGCTTTTGAAAGACATGTGATTGGCAGCTGTGTTAGGAGTCTTTACTAATGACACATTTTTGATAGACCTGTGATTGACTGCCATTTTTGGTCTCTTCACCGATGAAACGCTTTTGCTAGACCTGTGATTTACTGTCGTGTTAGGTGTCTTTACTGATGACATGTTTTTGATAGACCTGTGATTGGCTGCTGTGTTAGATGTCTTCACCAATAACACGCTTTTGATAGACTTGTGATTGGCTGCCATGTTAGGTATCTTCACTGATGACACACTTTTTAAGACATCTGACTAGGCCAGCCAATCCCAGGTCCCAGCTGTCTTGCGGCTGCTTTGAATGATTACTTCCTTTTAGTGTGAACACAGACAGCTCAGTGGCCTATGCTGGATCCCATTAAGTGCCAGTAAGTGATAAAAGTTGTGTTTATTTTTTCATCTACCAAATTACCAGTTGAAATTTAATTTTGACTGGATAACCCCTTTAACCAGTGTCAGTACTGTATAAAAAAAGCGCCACTAAACACAGAAAGACATCAATAGAGTTGAAACATTGTATGCAGTCCATACGCAGTTCATCTGAATTGTAATGCTTGTTGAAGACTTCTCTAAGGGTATGTGCGCACTAGGCGTTTTTTTCACGCTGCGTTTTTATGTGCGTTTTTGTCTAAAAAACGCACCCGCGGCTAAAAAAACGCGGCAAAAACGCATGCGTTTTTGCCGCGATTTGGTGCGTTTTTGCTGCGTTTTTGCTCACTGCGTTTTTAATCAGTGCACAATGCCATTAAAGATTGTTGATGAAAAAAAAAAAAAAAAAAAGGTCTGATGTCATTTCCTTCTTCAAAATGTTCATTGTATGCAGGAGAGCAGACAGCAGCTGCAGAACTACAAGTCTCAGCATCCTCCATTCACTAGTGTATGCAGGAGAGCAGACAGCAGCTGCAGAACTACAAGTCTCAGCATCCTCCATTCACTAGTGTATGCAGGAGAGCAGACAGCAGCTGTAGAACTACAAGTCTCAGCATCCTCCATTCACTAGTGTATGCAGGAGAGCAGACAGCAGCTGCAGAACTACAAGTCTCAGCATCCTCCATTCACTAGTGTATGCAGGAGAGCAGGCAGCAGCTGCAGAACTACAAGTCTCAGCATCCTCCATTCACTAGTGAATGCAGTAGAGCAGGCAGCAGCTGCAGAACTACAAGTCTCAGCATCCTCCATTCACTAGTGTATGCAGGAGAGCAGACAGCAGCTGCAGAACTACAAGTCTCAGCATCCTCCATTCACTAGTGTATGCAGGAGAGCAGACAGCAGCTGCAGGACTACAAGTCTCAGCATCCTCCATTCACTAGTGAATGCAGGAGAGCAGGCAGCAGCTGCAGAACTACAAGTCTCAGCATCCTCCATTCACTAGTGTATGCAGGAGAGCAGACAGCAGCTGCAGAACTACAAGTCTCAGCATCCTCCATTCACTAGTGAATGCAGGAGAGCAGGCAGCAGCTGCAGAACTACAAGTCTCAGCATCCTCCATTCACTAGTGTATGCAGGAGAGCAGACAGCAGCTGCAGAACTACAAGTCTCAGCATCCTCCATTCACTAGTGTATGCAGGAGAGCAGGCAGCAGCTGCAGAACTACAAGGCTCAGCAGCCTCCATCCAGGACTGTATGCAGTTTTTTGCCCAAAAAGAAAAAAAAATGACATGGGCTTCGCCATATTTTTCTATGCTAGCCGGGTACAGCAGGCAGATACGGGCTGCCCCCAACCCCCAGCTGCCTATTTGTACCCGGCTGGGAACCAAAAATATAGAGAAGCCCTTTTTTTTTAATTATTTCATGAAATAATTAAAAAAAAAAAATGACGTGGGCTTCGCCTAATTTTTGAGTCCAGCCGGGTACAACTAGGCAGCTGGGGATTGGAATCCACAGTGCAGGGTGCCCATGCTTTCTGGGCACCCCCACTGCGAATTGCAGTCCGCAGCCACCCCAGAAAATGGCGCTTTCATAGAAGCGCCATCTTCTGGCGCTGTATCCAACTCTTCTAGCTGCCCTGATGCCGGGTGGCTAGCTAGGTAATAATGGAGTTAGGGCTAGCTGTATATTATCAGCTAGCCCTAAGCCCGAAATTCATGGTGTCACGCCAATATTAGACATGGCCACCATGAATTTCTAGTAATGATAAAAAAAAAAACACAACACACAGAAAAATATTTTTATTAGAAATAAAACACAACACAATTAGTGACTCCATCTTTATTGAAATTAACCCCCCTCCGCAGTAATCCTGGGTCAGGGTCCCGCGCCGTCCAATCAGGATCCAATATCATCTGATCGGTTTGCTGGAAGGCAAAGCGATCAGATGATGTGTCAGGTTCAAGTGCCTGAATCCCATCACACATCAGCTGATTGTATAAAAGCCGATTATACAATCAGCTGATGCATCAGTAGAAAAAAAAAAAATAATAATACTCACTTGTGTGCTGTGGTGATTACCGGCAGCTCCTGGAGCGATCGATTGGACAGGAGTCTGATCCTATACGATCGCTGCCGGAGCTGCCGGTGATCAGCTGATGAAGTCCCCTGACGGCAGGATCAGCTGATAGCCGGCCGGGCGCGAAGAAGCCGGCGAGACTACGATCAGCTGATGCGTCAGGTGACTGCATCAGGTGATCCCTCGCCAGGTCCTGCAAGCAAGGTCCTGCCGGCCGGGGAGACTGCACACAGCCAGAGCGGCGGGACCGGGAGGAGCTGGGAGCGGGCATGGCACCGGGACCCTGCAGACAGGTGAGTATATATGACATTTTTTTATTTTTCTACTGTTCACTTTGGTTTTCGCCGCTGCCTCCACCTCCCGCCCAGACACGGCGCCGCACGGAGCTGACATGCACAGGACGGGAGGTGGAGGCAGCGGTGACGGTACCGGGAGGATTCATGCTTCTGTGTTTACCAACAGAAGGAATCCTCTTCCTGTACACGTCACTGTACTGCCCACCCATTGCGTTTATAGCTGCGTTTTTAGTCATAGAAACGCGGCTATATGCGTTTTTCATTGCGTTTTTAACATCTCATTGAATTCAATGAGTGAAAAACGCAGTGAAAAACGCAGAAATAATTGACATGCTGCGTTATTGTGGTCACCACAAAAACGCAGCTAAAAAAAAAACGCTGTGTGGGGACAGCACTTATGAAAACCCATTGACATTGCTGGGGAAGCAATGTCACTGCGTTTTCAGCACAAAAACGCGGTAAAAAACGCCGCTAAAAACGCGGCAAAAACGCCTAGTGCGCACATAGCCTAACCATATCTGTTACACACCACATAATGATAACAATTATCCCCAAAAGGAACAGATTTTCATCAGTCAGAAATAACTATAGCGTAAAATGTTTATTTTTACCTAGATTTTAAAAAAAAAACAATATTTGGACACTTTTAGGCCTTGTGCGCACTTGCCGGATTTTACCCTGGATTTTCTGCATGTTTCGCTGCAGAAAATGTTCATAATATCTCTGCAGTGATTCACCAGCAAATCCTATGGGAAAAAAAATGCTGTGCACACTAGGCGGATTTTGACAGCTGCATGTTTTGCTGCGGGATTCCCTCAGAAAAAACAATTGCATGTCACTTCTTTTCCGCACGTCGCTGCGGGACTTCACTCCATTGACTGTAATGTAATCGTGAAATCCCGCAGGGAATAACGCAGGTAGAAAATTCTGTGCGGTTCATTGCGTTTTCCTGCGTTATTCCCCGCGGTATTTTACGTTTTCGGGACATAATGTACATCACTGCCTGCGTTTTGCAAGGAAGTGATGTCATTATGACAGGAAGAGGAATCTGAGCAGAGTGTAAACACACAAAGCTCACACACAGACACAGGCATATAGAATACACATACAAATCAAACGTACATATAAAAATAAAAAAATTAAAAAAAAACGCGGGCTCCGCCGTATTTTTACCGTCCAGCAAAGGTAAACACACAGCGGCGGCCCGGTATTCTCAGGCTGGGGAGGGCAAGGGCCAGAGTTAATGCCCCCCCCTGCTGTAGCTGAGAATATCAGCCCGCAGCTGCCCCGAGACTGTCGCATCCATTATGCGACAGTCCCGGAGTGTCGCCAACTCTTCCAGATTGCCGTGATGCGGTGGCAATCCAGGTAATAAGGAATTAAATGGCAGCGGATTGCTTAATCATGGCAGCGTCTATGAGACAGCTTTCATGATTAACCCGTAAGTAAAGTGAATAAACACACACCGAAAAATCCTTTATTTTAAATAAAAAAGCCCCCTCTTTCAGCCTTTTATTAACCCCTCCCAACACACAGCTCCGGCGTAATCCACCGAGGTCCCACGATGCTTGCAGACTGCTGCAGCTGAGTCTGACACACTGTACTTTATGCAGCCTCGTAACGAGCCTGCAGAGGTAACCACAGGTCATTTCTCACGGTCGGTAATGTGAACACACTATCGCTCGCGAGAACTGCAGTGTGTCCTCACAGGGACTCTATCTATTGATTGATCTGTCCTCTATCTATTGATTATCTATCCCTCTATCTATCTATCTCTCTATCTATCTATCTATCTATTATCTATCTATCTATCTATCTATCTATCCATCTATCTATCTCTCTATCTTTCTCAGAAAGAAAGAAAGAAATGACCTTTTTTTTTTTTTCTTTTTCAATGTGCTTTATTGCATTGAATGCATTAAAACACATGTACCAACCCGCAGAAAAACCGCACCAAAACCGCACCAAAAACCACACCAAAACGCAACAAAACGCATGCTGATTTCGGTGCTTTTTTTTTGCGTTTTTTTCCCGCGGATGCGGAAATCTTTCAGAGCCTGCGGAATTTTCTTAAGAAAATTCCATTTTCTAGTGCGCACAGGGCCTTAGGCAGACATAATTTGTGTGCTTTATTTACTTTTGCATAACAGCTGGCGGACCTGGACCTTTGTAGTTTGTCAGAGCCCAGTGTTATAATTCTCTAGCTCCTGTATTGAACCATGGTAGGCCTGTGGTACATCCATAGTATGAGACCAAAAAGGAACCTGTCCTTCAGCCGTAAGGGCTCATGCGCACGTTGCGTAATTGGATGCATTTACGCTGCGTATAGCACTGCAGTGTTAATGAATGCGTCCTGCGTCCCCTGCACAATCTATGTAGATTGTGCATGATGGGTGCGCACGATGCTTTTATGAATGCAACTATTTTGGTGCTAAAATTTTGACCCAAATCCGTGCGTTCATAAAAACAGCATGTCAATTATTTCTGCATTCTGGATGCAGCTCCCACTCTGTCTATGGTGGGGGAAACAGCCAGAGCGCATGAAATGGGCTTTTTTAACAAAAAAAACTGCATTCATTATGTAGTCTTTCTGCAGCGATTTGACGCGCACATGTGCTGTCAAATCGCTGCAGAAATTTCAGCAGTTACGTGCGCATGAGCCCTAAAACCAGTCTTGCCCTACGTTAACATGACTATTTTTGGGACGAGTGCATTTGTGATAATAAGCAGTTGGCCCAATGATTTTCAATAGGACTGTTCAGATTACTTTTTTTTAACGGATTTAATGTCCTCGTGAAAAAAAATCTCACCATGTACTAGTCTGTTCTGCATTTCAGATGAGCCTATTCAAGTCTATCAGTCAGCAAAAGAAATTTGGATCCCTTACAGATAAATCATATAGCATCCAATCTTTATGGATACATTACAATTCTTTAACATGGGACACTATATTGGGCCTTGTAAATTTTAACCCCTTCACGACTTAGGACGTATATATACAATCTAGGTAGCCTCCCTCCGGTTATCGCAGGCTCACACAGCGAACCTGCATTCATCCCCTCATATGTTTGCTGATCTGAATAGCAGACATGTCCCGCTAACAGGCACAGGTGGATCTCTGATCCACCCACATCTGTTAACCCCCTAGATCACGCTGTCAAAATCTAACAGAGTGATCTAAGGCACTCTGATGGGGATACACTTTTTGAGTAATTACATACACCACAATTACGTTTGTTTATTTTTTATCATCGCACTATTGCATTAAAATGCAATAACAGGCGATTAAAACATCGCATCTCCCCAAAAATAATTAAAAACGTCAAGTCAAGACACAAAAAATAATTTCTCACACAAGCCCAGATCCCGAAAAATGAAAACATAACGGGTCTCAGAAAATGGCGACAAAAACGCAATTTTTTTTTTTTTGCAAACTTCTGAATTTCTTTTCACCCCTTAGATAAAAGTAAAACTATAAATGTTTGGTACAATGGAACAATCCGTTCTGGGAGTGTGCTTGTTAACCAAGTTACTCATTCAGCAAAGCAAGATTTCCCATAGGAAATCATTGCAATGCAAACAATTCGTTCCACAACTTGTTAAATGTCCCATCCTGGTCCCCTATTGTGCCATTCCACACACACATAAACACGCACAAACACACACAAACACGTACGCACGCACGCACACACAAATTTGGCTCACCTTACCTTCCGTTCCATCGCCAGCCTCCTGGATCTTGTAGTTCGCCGGTACAAGATGTGTATTGGGTACCCATCGTGACGAGGGAGGAACGTCCTCTGCCAAAGCGCTAATGTCAAAGGCAGGAGCCGCTTGCCTCTGATTGGCCAGCTCACTGCCTTTGAGTAGCAGCTGACAGCGGAAGTTCCTCAATCGTCACCATGGTTACCCGATACACATCCTGTAGCGGCGAACTACAAGGACCATGAGGCCGGCGATGGAATGGAAGGTAAGGTGAGCATAAGATGTGTGTGTACTCATGTTTCTGTGTGTTTGTGCGGACTGCAAGAGCGGGTTAGAGCGCGGTGGATGTATGAGTATTTTGCTTGTATGGCAAAGCTTGCTCAAAAACTGAGTTACAAATTTACAGCAAACTTTGCTCGTTAAGCGAAATACTCGCTAACTGGGTTACTCGAGGTTAAGCGAGGTTCCACTGAATCTACGTATTGTACTGATCTGGGAAATCATACTGCCTGGTAAGTTTTACCATATAGTGAATAAATATGGTAATTAAAAAACCCAACATACAATTGTACAATTGCACTTTTTTTGCAATTACACTGCAATTTGAATTTTTTCCCATTTTCCAATATAATTTGTGGCAGAATGAATGGTATAATTCAAAAATACAACTTGTTCCACAAAAAACAAGCCCTCAAATGGCTTTATTGATGGAAAAATAACAAAGTTATTTCTCTAGGAAGAAGGGGAGGAAAAAATGAAAACAGAAAATCGCCGGGGGGGGGGGGGGGTGTGAAGTAATTAATAACTACTGATGTATAAAAACAGATGCCATATGGATGAAAAATGTTCAGGTTTATCTGGCTGAAAATCAGACAACTTTTTAAACTTTCTTGCGAACTTAGCCTCAGATGGGTGATCACCTATTTATTGTCTTGCTGATGTTTTAGTGATGGGAATAACCCTATGAGGTTTAATTTTTGGTTTGTTTGGTGGATTTAATTTACTGTATCAGTTTTATGCAATTTTTATGAAAAATTACACTTCGACATAAAATTACATGAAGATTCCTGTTTGTGTAAAACTCTAAATGGCCATTCTGACAATGTGCTAGGTGTCTACTTCCACAAACATATGATATTGGGATACAATTTGAATAGATTTCTCAAAAATAAAAATAGGATATCTAACTGAAAGGTATGGATTTAGTCAATAGAACAGCGACTTTACATAGAATACATATGAAGTGTAAAAACCTTATGACTGGTTTCACTGGCGAACACCAACAAAAAAAGGCCCCTGTGCAAGAACAATACATGGGTCCTATGCAGCCCATGAACTCATAAAAATGTAAAATTGCACCTTCTTTAGAGGTTAAAATGTGCCCCCTGACCTATTGGGTCCCTGTGTGGCTACACAGGTTGCACCAATGATATGTCCGCCCCTGGCTGGTTTCCCTTAAAGTGATCTGTGCAGTGTTCCATTTCGTAGTTTGGTGCTTCCCAATCATTTCACCTTACTTTTGTAGAGAATAGACTGTTCTGCAATGTGTATAGATCTGTCATCTAAGCAGTTACAATGCTCCCACGCAAGACACTTACGGGAACTGAAAAACAATGCAATTTCCAGTTTACGTTTGTAGAGCCTCAGGCAGCATGACACAATATGTACGGCACCTTTAGATTGATGTAACAGACCACAGAATGGAACTGGGACGAGTCTGTTGATTTGTGGCAACTCTCTACTAACAAAAACCTGTATGAGACGGTGACTTTGAGCTTCATGCCCTAACAGAAATTACTGCTATAAGATTGCTGTAATAAATGCTACAACAAGAGCTTGTAAAAAGAAATGCTAATTTATACCCAAAGGGACAGTTCACATGCTGTGTTTATGCCACATTTTATTCTGTGCATTTTGAAGGATAAAAATTGGTGGTGAGGGAGTGTAGTCGGCACAGCTCGTTACTTGATCGAGCATCGGTAGTGCCCTGGTACTCATGGAACTCAGCCAAAATATTGCGGGTACTCTGATATTTTGACCATAAAACAACGACCACAACAACGCACACTGCATGATGTGTGCAGGCACCGCAGGGAGATCCATTCTTTTGGGGGATAAAACATTGTTCTCGGCTCAGTGGTTAGCACTGCAGTCTTGCAGTGCTGGGGTCCTGGGTTTGAATCTCACCAAGGACATCATCTGGAAGGAGTCTGTATGTTCTCCCCGTGTTTGCGTGGGTTTCCTCCGGGTACTCCGGTTTCCTCCCACACTCCAAAGACATACAGACAGGGAATTTAGATTGTGAGCCCCAATGGGGACAGTGTTCCTGATGTATGTAAAGTGTTATATAAAAATAAAGATTTATTTATTTTATTTATTTATTTCTCGGACCAATAATAAAAAATCCTCCCTCCAACCAGTAATGCTCTGTTTATGGCTGGCTGTATGTGGGTGGGGAGACGAATTGCCCAATCATTGACTTCCATAATGTTCGTACTAGTGTCTGGCCTGTCCGAGCGTCTGACCTGCTCGAATTGAGTAACGAGCATTCAAGCATTTTAGTGCTCGCCCATTATTAGTAAAAATCACTGCCCTTTACATTATTGAAATCTCATGCAGGTTACTTTTTTTTTTCCTTTCGGATTTGAAACATCAAAGCATTTTTTTTTTCAAATCTGCAGCATGTAAAATCATTCAGCAATTTTCACACATTCAAATGAAAGGAAAAAAGTTGCACGTAAAGTTGCCAAAAAAAATACATACAGACATTGAGTAAAAAAAGAACATGGATTTTCCCTGGCGGTTTTCCTGCCAATACTCTGGTTTTTGAGGGCAGAAAGATCTGCTGCACATACTCAATGTAACTTTAGTTTACATTATTTACATTTTTGCATCCTATTTTAGTTTTACCTTCATAGAAATTATGATCGTGGAAAGTTCTGGAAATCCATGTAAAGTTTCAGCTTCCAGTGTACTGGCATTACTGCTCAAATATTGCTGGCGTATTGTAAATAAAGATTGGCTGGTGACTACTGGAGATCACCAGGGAATTAGAGTGTTTTGTTTTTTTTTAGGAAAACTTAACTCAAAAGGATGTGGAATCTTTCTTGAAATACATAATGTCAGATGTAGAGATGAGCAGACCCATGGAGGTTCGGGTTCAGTTGGACTTTAGATAACGTTCAGTTCGGAATCCAGATTTGACCTGAACTTGATCCCGGACTCCAAACCCCATAGAAAGCCACAGATTGGGCAGTTCAGGTCTCCACCCACATACAGCCAGCCATATACAGAGCATTTCTGCGGGAGGGCGGTTTTTTGGTTTTTTTTTTGGGACACACTACATGATTATTTTGACCCCCAGTTAGAGCCATTCAAAGACTGCAAGTGGCTGAGGCAGAGCACTGAGCATACCTGAGCACCCAGATTCTTGATCGAGTGGTTAGCATACAGTATGTACAGCACCTGAACTCCAAACTCAGCCACTGATTCTACTAAAATCCAAGTTCGGTACGAACCCCGAACTTTATAAGACTGGTACGTCCATCTTTAATCACAAGTCACCTGCCCTATATTGGTTGAGATGTATTAATGATCCTATATCCTATACATTTAGTATATAGCAATGTAAACACATATCAAATCTATATACAGTACAAACCAAAAGTTTGGACACACCTTCTCATCTCTAGAACAACTGTTAAGATGAGACTTTGTGCAGCATGCCTTCATGGTACAATAGCTGCTAGGAAACCACTGCTAAGGACAGGCAACAAGCAGAAGAGACTTGTTTGGTCTAAAGAACACAAGGAACGGACATTAGACCAGTGGAAATCTGTGCTTTAGTCTGATGAGTCCAAATTTGAGATCTTTGGATCCAACCACCGTGTCTTTGTAGCTAAGGTGAATGGATGGGCTCTACATGGCTGGTTCCCACCGTGAAGCATGGAGGAGGTGTGATGGTGTGGGGGTGCTTTGCTGGTGACACTTTTGGGGATTTATTCAAAATTGAAGGCATACAGAACCAGCATGCCTACCACTGCATCTTGCAGCGGCGTGCTATTCCATCTGGTTTGCGTTTAGTTGGACCATCATTTATTTTTCAAGAGGACAATGACCCCAAACACACCTCCAGGCTGTGTAAGGGCTATTTGATCAAGAAGGAGAGTGATGGGGTGCTACGCCAGATGACCTGGTCTCCACAGTCACCAGACCTGAACCCAATCGAGATGGTTTGGGGTGAGCTGGACCACAGACTGAAGGCAAAAGGGCTAACAAGTGATAAGCATCTCTGGGAACTCCTTCAAGATTGTTGGACAACCATTTCCGGTGACTACCTCTTGAAGTTCATCAAGAGAATGCCAAGAGTGTGCAAAGTAGTAATGAAAGCAAAAGGTGGCTACTTTGAAGAACCTAGAATATAAGACATATTTTCAGTTGTTTCACACTTTTTTAAGTATTTCATTCCACATGTTTTAATTCATAGTTTTGATGCCTTCAATGTGAATCTACAATTTTCAGAGTCCTGAAAATAAAGAAAACCCTTTGAATGAGAAGGTGTGTCCAAACCTTTGGTCTGTACTGTATACATATCCATATATATATGACGCCCTGGCCGGGCCAGGTAGTCACAAATAGGGCCCCACACAACACCTTTCCCTCACAGGTGACATCAGCCAACCTTTAAAAACCCTAGTCACCCCCCCAAAGGCTTGATAGACACACCGGGGGCGAAACCAGGCGGTTGGAAGACGCCCACCTAGGAGTTTTAGACAGCCCGGGGCGGGGAAAAGCAGTCAGATCAGTTGTAGAGTTCAAGGAGAGTGGAGGTCAGGCCTGTGTCTCAGGCCTGAAGGAAAACTGACAGGTACCAGGGTAGGAGCCCTGGTGCCTTTGGCTAGGAGGCAGACGGCGGTCTCCGTCTGCAGGAGCCGGGAAGATGGCTCGGTGGAACCGAGGTGGCCCGGGACATGGTTGTAGCCCGCTGGTACCGACCCGGGGAACCGACTCGGAAACCGGAGCACACAGGGGGGGTACTCAGACCCTGAAGCTCGGTTCAGAAGCGACTGGAACTGGTTAATTAACTGATTGCGGCCAGGACTAGAGGTCCTGTCCCACCCAAAGTCCCGATTGAAAGCAACAGCTCACCGAGGGGGATAACAGGCCACCGCCAGGGCTCAGAGATCCCACGGGCCAGCGTCTGCGGGCAAGGGCTCCTTAGGCCACATCCAGCCGGGAGCGGACTCGTGAAGTTGCAAGCACAGGCAATCCACCGTTCTAAAAAAGGTGCAGGAGAAAGACAGAGACCACCAGCCGGGTGGGGGAACCAGAACGCAGCCGGCTACGGGCACCAACCACCATCACCTTGGTTTACCAGAGACTCGTGTGTTTTCTTAATAGTGAGTACACCAGTACCCTGCAGTCGCCCATCTCCCTGCACCACCAACCCCAACGGGTCCCGGGGCCACCATCCCTGCCCACGGAGGGGTTAACAACTTGCTGCAAAACATCTCCCCCGGGTGCCTCATAACTGCAGCGGTGGTGTCCAATATCACCACATACCGTGGGTGGCGTCACAAACCTAGTATGGCTCACCCCATACATATACGTCCACCACCCACCGACCCTTTTCATTCGGAGTATCCGTGGGATCCCCCAAGACGCTCGAGCCACCCACCGGAAGGTCATGACCCGAGCAGCGGCAGGCTGCTGGCACGGGGGCGGCACAATATACATATAAATATTAAACATTTCTACACTTCTGTTTACAGTGACCTTAGTGTGTGAAGGGTTAATAAATCAATTACTCTTTTGCCTAAGGCAAATTAGAACTCCGTTACTCAAAACTTAACCTTTATTAAATATTCATTACAAAGTCTAAGAAGAGTTAAAAATAGCAGGGATGAGGACTTATATCTTGTTCTAATATAAATAGTTATGCAGTAGAGCCAGTCACAGTAGAAGGTATATGACCATCAGGTTTATATTGGTGTCTGCAGGTTGAAGTCACTATAAACTCTCCTCATTATTAGAGAATTCCAGTGCCCTGACTAATAAAGTATCAATTCTGCCACCCACCTTCCCTTCCAAATGTTTCACTGGTTAAATTAGCTTCATCAGGGGAAATTGTACAAATGACCATTCTCAAGGTGAGGACTGCAGGAAAATAGGCTAAACTAGATAAACTTTATTCCAACTTGACTATGTAACTATGTAAGTTACTCTAAAGATGGCAACGTCTCCTATTAGAACACATATAACATTATGTGCCAATTGTAAAGGCATTTACCTACATTGAATACTCCCTCTTGTTTTTTCACCAGGAATCAGGTCAGTATCTTTATTAACTGTATTATCATTACTCTTTAAGTTTATCCCGGCAACCTGGAAACATCAAACCGTTCTAAGTATTTTAATGTCCTGGCTCTTTTTGTTAATTCTCCTCACTCAGCAGTCGGCAGATTCCTCGGTGTGACTGTTTTATTAACCTTTGTTGTCATGAATGTCACTCTCCAGCTGAAGTTATATTTAAGGTAGCAGCTCAGATGGACAAGGGTTTGATCCTGGGTAACATAAAATAGATGAATCATGCAGTAAAAAGAAGACTAGAAAGTAGGGTTACGTAAGCGTAGAGGGCCCCAATGCAAAATTTCCAACAAGGCCCCAGCTATGCCAGGTCATTAAAAGTATTTTATCTTCTGATATTGAACAAAGAGACCTTTTCGACCCTCCTAGGCTTCATGGCCCAGGTGCGAATACAACCCCTTCATTCACTATAGATACTCCCCCTGGCTAAAATATCTATATCCCATAGATCTATAGCTAATTGGCTTACAAGAAAGAAGATTAGGGTGATGTCTTAAGCTGGTGTCACACATAACGACGACGACAACGACGTCGCTGCTACGTCACCATTTTCTGTGACGTTTGCAGCGACGTCCCCGTCGCTGTCGCTGTGTGTGACATCCAGCAACGACCTGGCCCCTGCTGTGAGGTCGGCCGGTCGTTGCTGAATGTCCAGCTTCATTTTTTTGGTCGTCACTCTCCCGCTGTGACACACACATTGCTGTGTGTGACAGCGAGAGAGCGACGAAATGAAGCGATCAGGAGCCGGCACTGGCAGCTGCGGTAAGCTGTAACCAGCGTAAACATCGGGTAACCAAGGGAAGCCCTTTCCCTGGTTACCCGATGTTTACGCTGGTTACCAGCCTCCGCTCTTGCTGCCAGTGCTGGCTCCTGCACTGTGACATGTGGCTGCAGTACGCATCGGGTAATTAACCCGATGTATACTGTAGCAAGGAGAGCAAGGAGCCAGCGCTAAGCAGTGCGCGCGGCTCCCTGCTCTCTGCACTGTGACATGTAGCTGCAGCACACATCGGGTTAATTAACCCGATGTGTGCTGCAGGAGAGCAAGGAGCCAGCGCTAAGCGCGGCTCCCTGCTCTCTGAACTGTGACATGTAGCTGCAGCACACATCGGGTTAATTAACCCGATGTGTGCTGCAGGAGAGCAAGGAGCCAGCGCTAAGCGCGGCTCCCTGCTCTCTGCACATGTAGCACAGCGACGTTATGATCGCTGCTTCTGCTGTGTTTGACAGCTAAGCAGCGATCATAACAGCGACTTACAAGGTCGCTGTTACGTCACCGAAAATGGTGACGTAACAGCGACGTCGTTGTCGCTGTCGTTTAGTGTGACACCAGCTTTAAGGTACCGTCACACTAAGCGACGCTCCAGCGATCCCACCAGCAACCTGACCTGGCAGGGATCGCTTGAGCGTCGCTACACGGGTTGCTGGTGAGCTGTCACACAGGCAGATCTCACCAGCAACCAGTGACCAGCCCCCAGCCAGCAGCGACGCTTGGAAGCATGCCGTGCTTGGTAACTAAGGTAAATATCGGGTAACCAACCCGATATTTACCTTGGTTACCAGCACTCCTAGCCAGAGTACACATCGGGTTATCGGGTAACCAAGGAAAGGGCTTCTTGGTTACCCGATATTTACCTTCGTTACCAGCATCCGCAGAAGCTGGCTCCCTTCTCACTGCACATTTAGTTGTTACTGTCTCGCTGTCACACACAGCGATCTGTGCTTCACAGCGGGACAGCAACAACTAAAAAATGGTCCAGGACATTCAGCAACAACCAGCGACCTCACAGCAGGGGCCAGGTTGTTGCTGGATGTCACACACAGCAACATCGCTAGCAAGTCGTGCCTCAGCAGCGATGTTGCTAGCGATGTTGCTTAGTGTGACGGTACCTTAAAACAAAGTTAATGATTATGATGGCACAAAAGAATGTAATGTATCAGTGAGAAATGGACAACACTAGGATGAATCTAGTATGTCATTAGTATGATGCCCAAGTTATTCAGTAACCCATAGACTTGCATGTGTTAGTTTTATCTGTGACTCATAAAAAAACTAGTATGTCTCATTTTTTTTCTGAACAATAGGCTCGCAAAAAAAATTAGATATGAAAAGCCCCACAGATCATAATAAGTATGTTTTCAATCCATAAAAGACACTGATACAACACATTAGAAATATCAAACATTTGAAAGGGGCCTTAACTTTAGGATTGATATGCTGTCATATCTAGGCTACTAGCAAGAAGAGAATGGCACTTCCTATATATGCATCAAGGAGATACTGGGGTGCACTTCAGGTTCCAAAGCCAAACAGTGAGAAGTATACAAGGCACTCCCAAGATGATTTGAAGAAAAATTTATTCATGTGCATAACAAAAACGTTTTCGGTCCTATGTGGACCTTCCTCAGTAGCACATGTGTGAGGGAACACGCTGTGTGGGCTGTCAGACGCGGAATCCACCGCTGTATGGGGGCTGCCATTTTTGTTACGCACATGAATACATTTTTCTTCAAATCATCTCGGGAGTGCCTTGTATACTTCTCAATATCTAGGCTACTGGCAAGAAGGCAGATTTGTCAGTAAATCATCCACTCTTGCTGACTATATCACAAGTGTCAGCCTCTTATGACAATTATAATGGCCATTGTGAAAACTCCACTGTTTTGAGATGTTCTTTATGTAAACAGGCAAAAAAATAATCCATTTATGATTAGAATAGTTTAATAAACATAAAATAAATTGTACATATATTTATTAATCAATAAAAGTCAGACTTTCTGGTATATATCTTGCCTGATACATGTTCCACTGTATGTATAAAAATATCTGGTAAACCTTAGATCTGTGCAATCCTCTCTTTTAGAAATCCAATGCGTATTACATACATTGTTGATACTAGTTCCCTAATTTCCATTTCCATTCTAAGGTTCACAAACGTAAAGGAATGTGGAGTGGAAAGCAGAAGTTCCAAAGTTAGCAAAGATTGTAATGCACTTTACTGTACTTATGTAAAAAGGAAGTCCTGTGTCATCCTGTGTCTTTTAAATAACAAGAGAGTGTGCTGTAAATAACAAGTAAATATGCTATGTAAGGGACGGTGCTATACATAACAAGAAGTTATACTTTGTAATAATGCTACGGCACTATATATCACGAGAGGACACTATGTAGTAAGGTATGGTGCCACACATAACTAGAATGGATGCTACATAATAAGAGATGGCACTGTATAGTACATAACAAGAGCGTATGATATATGATGATGGACTGCTATTGTTACAAACAGAGTAAACTATCTAATAAAGGCTGTGCTTTATAAAAGAGGAAATAAGGATCAATGCTACATAGAACAAGAAAGCACACTATACACTAAGGGACAGCACTATACACAACAAGAGAGTACACTTTGTAATAAGCAGCAATATACATATTAAGTGAGTGCACTATATACTAAGGGATGATGTTTTATATAAAAAGGCTATATTCATATCATTCATATATCTGTTTAATCTCTTGGTGTGCTGTCTGATTTTTTTTTTACATACAAAATCGTATCAAAATAAAACATATTCTGAGTCTCACTGAAGAGTTTACAGTTCACGGTGTTGATTGCTCCAATTGGAAGACCGCCCGCTCTGCCTCCCCGGTAGCTACGCCACTGCCCACCCCTAATTCCTAGACTGATCATTCAAAAGCTGCTGAAATATGTCTTCAAATTTGTTTTCAGTCAGGGATGAAATTACACCTGCTGCCTATAGAAGACTATATAGAAAGTTGCGGGAAAAAACTGGAAAGGGGTAGAAGAAGGCTACACATAAAGAAAAGCTGCGTAGCTTCTCGTAACCATTGCCTACAGAGCAAAAAAACAGCGAAGTAATGCAGGATACAAGTCATATAATTACCAGAAGTAGTTTTATTCCTCATGAACATATACCAGACAATTTATTCATAAAAGTTACCTGAAAATGAGAGTATACTTAAATATACTTATTGCTGTACTGATGTTAAATACAGTGGTACACTCAATATCTATTCTCTGAACATTGTCAGTTTATTGAAAACTGGCCATTGGTATGTCAGTAATAAGTTTATTATAGATCCCTGATAACAAGTGAACACAGCAAATTCACCAAAGATTGAGTGGTATATCTAGCAACATACATATTCCATTCTCTTGCTGGGCCTCATGGCCTTGTTGGCCATTCATAATAGTTCTGCCAATGATAGATAATACTGCGAGCTAACAAGGTGCCCTGCCATTCCATTTTTACATTTGTCCATGTTTGACCACCTATAACTACCACATGATTTTGCCATGCACAGTGGCTTATAAAAGTATTCATACCCCATGAACTTTTCCATATTTTTTAACATTACACCCAAAAAGTTAAGTATTTTTTATTGAGATCTTATGTGATATACCAACAGAAAGTAGCAGGTGTTTTTGAAGTGTTACATGGTTTTCTAAATATTTTAAAAATCTAAATCTGAAAATTGTGACGTGCATTTGCATTCAGACCCATGTAGTCTGATACCCCTAAATAAAATCCTGAGTGGTCAGTTGCCTCCAGAAGTTGCTTAATTAGTAAATTGAGTCCACTTGTGTGTAATTTATTTTCAGTATAAATACAGCTTTCTGTGAAGGCCTCAAAGGTTTACTTGAGAACATTAGGGATTAAACAGCAACATGAAAACCAAGGAACACATCAGATAGGTCAGGGATAAAGTAGTGGAGAATAGTAAAGCAGGGATAAGTTATAAAAAAAAATAGCCCAAGCTCTGAATATTTCAGAGCACTGTTCAATCAATCTTCCAAAAATGGAATAAGTATGGCACAACTGTAAACCTATAAATATATGGCCGGCAATCTAAACTAACATCCCAAGCAAGAAGATCACTGATTAAAGAAGCAGCCAAGAGGTCCATGGTCACTCTGGAGTAGCTGCAGAGATCCACAGCTCTGGTGGGAGACTTTGTCTACAAATTTGGCCTTTATGGAAGAGTTCAAAGAAGAAAGCCTTAAGTATGATAATGACAGGTTGCCTCCCCTCCACACAGATCCAAGATGCACTGCATTTCAGCTCTGCAGACTCAACTCTGCTATGGAGGTCCTATTGTCCACAGCTCAATCAACTATGAATGAACACAAACCAGCTTCTCTAGTTGATCTATATTTACTGATACAATTGATCCCTACCAAGCTAAACATATCTGCCTTAGCCACTCGAATGGTAGCAGCGCGCAAACCGGAATTCGCACAATTTTGCTCTGAACATTCAACACTCGCCTGTAAGGCTGATTCGACCTACCACAGAATGTTATCTCCATAGCCTACAGTGTTAAACAAACAGTAAAAACAATCCATCTTCCATCCATGAAAGGCATTTTAGTCGACCCAAAGGGATCACTTCTACACATATATCAGGTAGCCCCCGAAGATGTGTTCCTACCTTCTCCCACTATCCTCGGGGGATTGGACTGTACTGACTCGCTATAAATTTAAATATGTTCATCTCCAACATTTCTACTCCCCCATAATGGGCGACCCGATCATGTTCATCCTCTATCAACTTTTCAGAGGATGTGTGTGTCTGCTTCAGGTTCTCCACATGCTATCTCATACAGACCTGGAGCTTCTTCCCCCCCTTCTGTAAAGCCTGGGAAATTAAACTTCACAAAACTTTCACACAAGAACAGTGGGATAAGTGTTTCTTTTTGTCCCATAAATTGGTAATTGCAACTAAATCTCAAGAGACCAGTTTTAAAATTGTCTTTAGGTGGTATCAGATTCCCTCTGCCTTACATAGATGGTATGTGAGAGTCACCAATTTATGCTAGCATTGTGGGGTAGAAAATGGAACAATGACATATCTGGTCGGCATGTCCAATCCTGGAAGATTTTTAGGAGGGAGTGATCAAAGTTATCAAAGAGGTTACTGGTGTGACAATCCTCCCGTCTCCGAAGGCGCTATAGAAAAAATCCCTCATACGGCATCTACCTCAGGATGCCAAGACAATAAGTTTGCGGCACGGTTAAGATCAATGCATATTCATGTGTGTGACTGCCCCAGTCAAAGTTCTGTCCTATATCCCACTAACAATCTGTGGCAAGACTTAAAATTGCTGTTCACAAACGCTCTTCAGCCAATCTCATTGAGCAAGAGCTATACTGAATAAAAATATAAATGGAACATTTTTGTTTTTTCTCCCATTTTTCATGAGCTGAACTCAAAAATCTAAGACTTTTTCTATGTACACAAAAGGCCTTTTGCTCTCAAATATTGTTCACAAATTTGTCTAAATCTGTATTAGTCAACACTTCTCCTTTTGTCAAGATAATCCATCCACCTCACAGGTATGGCATATAACGATGTTGATTAGACAGCATAATTATGGCACATGTGTATCTTAGGCTGTCCACAATAAAAGGTCACTCTAAAATGTGCCATTTTACTTTATTGGGGTCAACTGGGAGAGTCAGCAGAGAGCTGATTACTCTAGCTAATAAGCACACACACCCATACTGCCACACTGGACAGTACTACAGGGTCCCAGGCAACGTAGTCTTAGTGGCTAGACACAGGCTGCACTATGTAGAGCTTATGGTTCTAACATGTCCATCAGCAGTGCTGCCCATAGAATGAGTATGGTGGTTCATGGTGAGAAAAGTAGACGTCAGTAGGAGATATGACAGAACCAAAATGTCAACACAAACCATCAGAAGGCATTTGTACGACATTAGTCTACAAGCCAAATGTCCAGCTATACACCATATACCAGCGCTGCCAAAGGTTATCAAGGTTCATAGCAATATGGCAATGGAAATCTATTCCTTTCAGCAACGAGTCCTGCTTTTGTCTTGGACACAATGATAGGCAGAGATTGATCTGGTTACCACGTGGGCTATGCGTTGAAGAAGCCCTCATGAGGGAATATCCCATTGGTCCTACTCTTGGGATTATGGTGTGGGCTGGCATATTGTGGCAGCCAGACTCCATCCAATCTTCATTCCAGGTACACTGACAGCTTGATGTTACATTGTTTTTGTTGTAGAACCAGTGGCATGGCCATTTCTACAAAGTGTCCAAGTGCAATTTTTCAACAATGTCAGGCCACATGTTGTTCATGCTACTGTGAGCAGCCTGTGTGACCTAAATGTTCTACCATGGCCTGAAGTGCCACTTGTACTTAATTATTGTAGCACACATCTGTTATGTCATTGGTTGACAATTAAAAAGGCAGCTGCAATCAGTAGATTTTAATGCTTTGCGTGCCCAAGTGCATCTATTGTGGCAGAACATTCCTCAGACAACTATTAATAACCTCACTGGTTACATGCCCAGGCTGTAAGTGCGTGTATTTCTGCATTGGGTGCTCATACTTGATACTGAACAAATTAATATGGTTTTGAAAATGTTGTTTTCATGTTTTCATCAATTGCATATCATTAATATGTGTAACGATCCTAGGATTTTCCTAATTCCACAACTTTTCCTTCTTCATGTTGCAATTTCAATGTTGAGGTGTGTATGCATACATAGCTCAATAGGGCAAATCAACCACAAATATTTCATTAAGGGGAAGCTCAAGCTTTCTTCATTGTATGAAACGTAGGAGTTTTGGAATACATACTACTGAATCAACATCTATAAATTGTTGATGACCCATATTGGTCTTGGTGTACTCCTATGTTAACAGCAAAAAATCAGTTTAAAATGAGAAATCACCAATAACAGTCCTAACGCAGAATAAAGTACTGATGGCTATAAAAGTAAAAAAAAAAATGATGAATGACTTAATAAAAATTAGCCTTTTAATAATGCATTGTCTGCATTCTGATAATTCACCTCTTTTATCTCCAGCTGACCATTCTGATACAATGGAGGAATACTTCATAATGTCCCATCTGTGATGTTTCCCACATGCTCCCAGGCTCTTCCAATGTATAACCATGCTGAAAGGTAAGAACTTTACTTGTGTCTGATTTTCAAAAAAATGCAACAGTGAGTTTTGTTTAGAAGAATAGTAAAAGTAATAAAACACATTTATTGACTTATCTTCACCTAATCAAAAAAACAAAACAAACATACAGTAAATCTGCTCATGAATTCCCTTGTTCTGCTCATCTACACACTAGTTAGCACTTTGAGCAACAGTTTGAACTCCCGATCTGTTCTTCTAGAACTATGAAAAGTAACTTTAAGTCAACTATTTTGGAAATTATAACTTGTCTTTTCTTAGTCATATAATTTGTATAATAACATATGCATTGACGACACTGGAAGTCAATGAGAGAATAGCTATGGGCAAATCAAAAATTAAGTCACTGGATCAGGTCTTCAAATCAAGGAACATTTCACTGGTGGTGAAGACATGGCTCGTACATAGTCTGGTCTTTTCTGTAGTAATATATGGGTGTGAAAACTGGATGATAAAGAAACAAGACTTAAGAAGAATCAACACCTTTGAAATGTGGTGCTGGAGAAGGATGTTATCAATATCATGGATGGCAAGAAGAACAAACAAATCAATTTTGGAACAAATCAAGCCAGACCTGTCACTTGAAGCAGGGATCACCAAGCTACGACTTGCTTACATCATTCAGAGAGAGCAATTACTGGAGAAGGACAGCATGGTCAGAAGAATAGAAGGAGCAAGGCAAAGAGGAAGACCCGCAACCCAATGGTTTTATACAATCAAGACCCTCGTGGACCTATCTAGGCTTTCACATGATCAATCTTCCTACAGAAGGTTCATCCATCATATATAGTACATATATACAACTAAGGTCATCTCTCTATGCCCTTTACGAGACTTGAATTAGAAACACAACAGAAAGACATTCCTACTCTGAGATATTGGTGATTACATGACAGCAGACATGCACTTTCAGCATTAGTAATGCAAACTCTGTCTCATACTGCTGCCAGAAAACTGCTGGGAAATTGTGAAAGAATCAAATGTAGAAAACTAAAAAACACAACAAGCCCGATGCAACCTCTGTATGATACACATCAATGACCTTTTTCAAAAGTGAGCTGTCTTAATGCTGTGGGACTGGAATGATGAATTTGCAGATCCAAAGATCACCATAAAAAACGCATTGGCTAGAATAATTTATTGCAAAAAGAACATGTTTCAACCACGACATTTGGTGTTTGTCAGACTTACAAAAAAAATCAACATTAACCCCTTAACGACCCATGACGTACTGAGTATGTCAAGGGTCGTGTATGGTTAATCCCCGCCCCCTGCCGTGGGCAGGTCGCGGCGATCCGCGCACATATCAGCTGTTTTCAACAGCTGACATGTGTACCTGCTAGTCGCGGGTGGAATCACTTCCACCCGCGATTATTAACCCCTTACATCTCGCTGCCAAAATCTGGCAGCGAGATGTATATGTGCGCCGCCATGACAGTGACTTACCCCGCCCCCATCGGAAGTCACGTGACTTGATCACGTGACTTCCGGTGGTTGCCATTGTAGCACAGGGTCATGTGATGACGCCTGTAGCTAACATGAGTCACTTCCTCTCAATGCCGGAATACAGCCGGCATTGAAAGTAAAGCACCATATCTGCAGTTCTCAGCTGTGTAGCTGAGATCTGCAGAGAGGGAAGAGCGATCGGATTGCTGATCGCTATAGCCCCCTAGGGAGACTAGTAAAATAAAAAAATAAAAAAAGTTAAAAAAAGTTTTAAAAAATTTAAAAAGAAATAAAAAAACCTAAAAGTTCAAATCACCCCCCTTTTGCCCCATTGAAAATTAAAGGGTTAAAAAAATAAAAAATATACACATATTGGGTATCGCCACGTTCAGATAAAAATATCTATATAAAATCAATTCATCTGATTGGTAAACGGCGTAGCGGCAAAAAATTCTAAACACTAAAATTACGTTTTTTGGTCGCTGCAAATTTTGCGCAAAATGCAATAACATGCGATCAAAACGTAGCATCTGCGCAAAAATGGTACCATTAGAAAAGTCAGCTCGAGATGCAAAAAATAAGCCGTCACTGATCAAGAAAAATGAGAACGCTACGGGTTTTGGAAAATGGCGCAAAACATGCATCACTTTTTTTTGGACACGCTTGTGAATTTTTTTTAACCCCTTAAGTACAAGTAAACCTATTCATGTTTGGTGTCTACAAACTCGCACCGACGTCTGGCATCACAATGACACATCAGTGTTACCATATAGTGAACACGGTGAATAAAATATCCCAAAAACTATTGTGCGATCACACTTTTTTTGCAATTTTTCCGCACTTGGAATTTTTTTGCTGTTTTCCAGTACACTATATGGTAAAACTTATGGTTTCATTTAAAAATACAACTTGTCCCGCAAAAAACAAGCCCTTATATGGCGAGATTGACGGAAAAATAAAAACGTTACTGCTCTCGGAAGAAGGGGAGGAAAAAATCAAAATGGAAAAAACGCAAAATGCCTGGGGGCTGAAGGGGTTAAAGGGAACCAACCACCAGATTTTTGCCCTATAAACTAGAGGTAATGTCATTATGGCGCTAACATGCTGATTAAAATTCTACTTTTAGCTGACACATGCTAGGCTTGATTGGAGAATAATCCTTGTTCAAACCTTCAGAAATTACGTCATCTGTGCACTGTCTTATGCATCGGGGGGGAACTTTGCGGGTTGGTTCCTCTGGAATGATTCCTCCTCTTGCCTTGCCTCCTTCTCTTCATTTAAATTTCGTACCACAGCCTCCATTATTGCTGTTGGCGGTGCGTGTACATTGCTATAGTGACATTGTCTTCAATAAAATAGCGCCAGAATCAGCACATGCTCGTTCCGCGATCTCCAGCGCCATTTTATTGTAGATACCTGTATGCTTCTGTGAACTATAAATAAAAAAAAATAAAAAATGACTTGGAGTCCCCTCTATTTTTGATAACCAACCAAAGTAAAGCAGACATCTGAAAGCTGCAGCACACAGCTGTCTGCTTTATCTTCACTGGTTAACAGAAATAGGAGGTCACCACTTCATTTTTTGTATTATTATTATTATTATTATTATTATTTATTCCCTATCCATATTTGTTTGCAGGGCTATTGTCCCATTTTGTTTCCTTTTGCAGCCCACTAGTCCCTACTACAAACATTTTGGAGCCATTTTAGAGCACCTCAGTTTGGGTCCTCACTGATTCCTATGGAGATGGGGTCCAGGGTCAAGTTTCATCAAAATCAACTGAACCAAACTTTTAACTAAACAAACTTCCACGGATCAGCTCATCCCTATTTATGGATTCTTAACCCCTTAATGACAGCGGGCCATATTGGTACATCCTAAGCCATATAGTTGTAATCACCTGCTGCTGCTGCGGGCAGCCGGTGGTGATTCCTGCACATGTCAGCTGATTTGAACAGCTGACATGTGTGATTTTCAGGCACGGGTGGACCCGTGATCCACCCACGCCTGCTAACCCCTTAAATCGCGCTGGCAAAATGTGACAGCACGATTTAAATGTTCCCTCACCCGGCTCCCTCGGCGGCGGCGTGACGTGATCACTGTAAGTCGATGGTTGCCATGGTAGCACAGGGTCATGTGATGACTCCTGTAGCTCACATGACTCACTTCCTGTTTCAGCTGGCCAAGTGCTGCCTGTTACATGATTATTTCTGCTGATCTGAATTGTGTAGCTGTGATCAATAGAAATGAATGAGTGATTAGACTGCTAATCCTTATAGTTCCCTAGGGGGATTAGTAAAATAAAAAAAAAGTAAAAAATAAAAAGTTTAAAAAATTTAAAAAAGTAAAAAACCTAAAAGTTCATATCGTACATATATACAACTAAGGTCATCTCTCTATGCCCTTTACGAGACTTGAATTAGAAACACAACAGAAAGACATTCCTACTCTGAGATATTGGTGATTACATGACAGCAGACATGCACGTTCAGCATTAGTAATGCAAACTCTGTCTCATACTGCTGCCAGAAAACTGCTGAGAAATTGTGAAAGAATCAACTGTAGAAGACTAAAAAAACACAACAAGCCCGATGCAACCTCTGTATGATACACATCAATGACCTTTTTCAAAAGTGAGCTGTCTAAATGCTGTGGGACTGGAATGATGAATTTGCAGATCCAAAGATCACCATAAAAAACGCATTGGCTAGAATAATTTATTGCAAAAAGAACATGTTTCAACCACGACATTTGGTGTTTGTCAGACTTACAAAAAAATCAACATTAACCCCTTAAAGACCCATGACGTACTGAGTACGTCATGGGTCGTGTATGGTTAATCCCCGCCCCCTGCCGTGGGCAGGTCGCGGTGATCCGCGCACATATCAGCTGTTTTCAACAGCTGACATGTGTACCTGCTAGTCGCGGGTGGAATCACTTCCACCCGCGATTATTAACCCCTTACATCTCGCTGCCAAAATCTGGCAGCGAGATGTATATGCGCGCCGCCATGACACGTCACGTGACATGATCACGTGACTTCCGGTGGTTGCCATTGTAGCACAGGGTCATGTGATGACGCCTGTAGCTAACATGAGTCACTTCCTCTCAATGCCGGAATACAGCCGGCATTGAAAGTAAAGCACCATATCTGCAGTTCTCAGCTGTGTAGCTGAGATCTGCAGATAGGGCAGAGCGATCGGATTGCTGATCGCTATAGCCCCCTTTCGACCCATTGAAAATTAAAGGGTTACAAAAATAAAAATATACACAGATTTGGTATCGCCGTGTTCAGAAATGCCCGATTTATCAAAATATGAAGTCAATTTATCTGATCAGTAAACGGAGTAGCAGCAAAATATTCCAAATGCAAAAATTACGTTTTTTTTTGGTTGCCGCAAATTTTGCTCAAAATGCAATAACAGGCGATCAAAACGTAGCATCTGCGCAAAATGGTGCAATTAAAAACGTGAGTTCAAGACGCAAAAAATAAGCCATCACTGACCCATAAATCCCAGAATATGAGAACGCTACGGCTCGCCCAAAAAGTGTGCCACTTTTTTTTTAACAAACTTCAGATTTTTTTTAACCCCTTCCATAAAATTAAACTTATACATGTTTGGTGTCTACGAACTTGTACTGACCTGAGGGTTCACAGCAACACATCAGTTTTACCATATAGTGAACACGGTGAATAAAATATCCCAAAAACAATTGTGCAATCGCACTTTTTTTGCAATTTTTCCACACTAGGAATTGTATTTCCGTTTTCCAGTACACTATATGGTAAAACGTATGGTTTCATTTAAAAGTACAACTCGCCCTGCAAAAAACAGGCCCTCATATGGCAACATTAACGGAAAAATATAAAAATGTAACGGCTCTCAGAAGATGGGGAGCAAACAAAAAAAAAACCTAAAAACAGAAACTTGACCGGGGCAAAGGGGTTAAATTGGTTGGTTTCATTTGTTACATTACTGGTATACTATAATAATGATTCACTCGATATTTAGAACACAGGCATGTGTCTAGAAGCGATAAGACACTGGAATAACGTGTGATCAATTAAATAATATTTTAGTAATGACTGATTTCTGAGATATTGGTTAGTGGAAATAACACAACTTCTGTTTTTTTGCCGTAGATATCCGAATCACAGAGCAGCCGGTGTGTGCCTGTGTTCCCCTGGACTTTCCCCTCACCCTACGCTGCAAGGCCCAGGGTCCTAAACTGCTATATTATCAGTGGTTCATGCAGTCGGAGGTAATTTCAACACATTTGCTTGCATAAGTAGTATACAGTGTCTATTTATAGAAAGTTAACCTCACGGAACAAGCATGTGTCAAACACACTTCCTTTTTCACTGGCTTATCTGAAATAAAAATAGATTTTCTCTCCTGTGAAAGTGCTATATTCACATTTCAGAATTATGACAAATGCAGACAAGAAGAGTGGGAGTTAAAGAGTTGTCCACTACTGTAACATTGATGGCTTATCCTTGGTCTTTAATGTCTGATCAGCCGGGGTCCGACACCCTGCCCCCCCGCTGATGACCTGTTCTCGATGCTTGCAGTGGCATCAGAAATGCTCAGTTCCAAAACTGCCCCCTCTTCTGATAGCGGGTGCAGCCGGGTGCTGCACATCTGCCTCCCATTGATCTGAATGGGAGGCGAATGTGCAGTACCCAGTTGCTGTCACTCTCATCAGAAGACGGGGCAGTTCTGGAACTGAGCCCTTCTGGCCACCTGTCGTTGCAGTCGGCACCAAGAACAGTTGATGAGTGGTGATGCCGGGTGTCGGACCCCGACCAATCAGACATGGATAACCTATCCTAAGGATAAGCAATCAATGTTAAAGTAGTGGACAACCCCTTTAACATGCAGGTTCCCTTTAACACTAAGCATAAAAGGTTTTATTGGCACTCTCTCATTTTCATTATTTGTCTATCTTGAATATTAATCTATCTATATAGAAAAAGATATAATGAAACAATGCCAAAAATATTACAATGTGGAGGCAGAGCTTTTTGGACATTTACCCCTTTTAGTCCAATATACTATAGATGGAAAAAATATAAGCAGCACTTCCAATAAAGTGAAAAACGGCACATCTCTTTATTAGCCCATGTTCCACATTGACTAATAATGAGATAATATAATCACTTCTTCATTAGAATCATCTTCTTTATTAGAAGTACTACATATATTTTTTTATGTTTATCTATTATCCATTTTAATCTATCTCTTTATATTTAGCTATTTTTCATCAAAGTGACTCCCTACTTAAGAAATAAAATGTATTATTTTTAGGTATGGGCGGACCATAACTGTAAAAGTCCAGATCTGCACAGTTTCAAATGTTTCAAATGTTCAAAAAAAAAGAAAAGAAAAATAAAGAAAATAAGAATGAAGCTAGCGCTTCATATTTACCAAAGCTCCGGCACTTGTGTTGAGCGAGTAGTTAACTATTCGTACTCGCTATGCTGTTAGCGAGTACTGTTCGCTACTCGCATATTCATTACAGGTAGCGGGCGCAATATAAGTCAATGGGAAATACTCGCTAAGTAGCGAGTAACCCGAAAGCCGTACTTTTCGTGCGAGTAGCGCATAGTACGGCTTTTGGGTTTGCTCGCTACTTAGCGAGTATTTCCCAATAACTTACATTGCGCCCGCTACTTGTAACAAATATTCGAGTAGCGGACAGTACTCGCTAATAGCATAGCGAATACGAATAGTTAATTACTTGCTCAACACTATCCGTCGTGGCTGTACACTGCTCCTGCGGCCTCTCCTTTACTTCATGCGCTGCTCATCACTGCTCATCCATATGCACTGCTTTACCCATCCACTGGCCCGGAACTGGATTTTAAAAAACAGATAACATGAACCCACCCACCTGTCCCAGTTATTTGCGAGTCCGGTCATTACTAATTATTTTAATTCAGAGATACATATTTGTCACAATGAAAGGTTTTTAACCTTAAGCTTCTTACCGACATTTGACAAACTGTCAAATTAAGCCATTAAGGGCTATCTATATATATAATTGCCTTATTCTGTCTGTCTGTCTGTCTGTCATGCTCCAAAATTGTGTCCTTACGGTGACACAAAGCTGATTGGCCGCTGGGCTCGCCATGGCCCCGCCCCCCCACACGGATTGGCCTCTCGCCCCGGCTCTCTGCAGGCCCCGCCCCCCTCACGCAATGCACGCTCGCTCTGGCCCAACTGACACGGAGCTCCGACTCCCAGGTGAGTACACACACACACATCAGATCACACTCACTCTCACACACACCTCACACATCACATCCACACACTCACAACATCCAGGGATATCGCTTGCTTCTACACCGGCTCCGTCACGATCCCAGCAGCGCCAGACATAAGCTTGCGATGCTGGGATCTTGACGGAGCCCGTGAACGCTGGTAACCATTATACACATCGGGTAACTAAGGTCCCTTAGTTACCCGATGTGTATCATAGTTACCAGTGTACACCAGCTCCCGGTACACATGTGCAGGGAGCCGGCATTATACTCCTCTCCCCCCAGGACTACTCCTCCTATTACAGTCCTCCTATTATACTCCTCTCTGAGCATGGCATGGGGGATGTAGCACGATGGGGGGTGCGCAGCATGGGGGATGTAGCACGATGGGGAGTGCGCAGCATGGGGGATGTAGCACGATAGGGAGTGCGCAGCATGGGGGATGTAGCACGATGGGGGGTGCGCAGCATGGGGGATGGAGCACGATGGGGGGTGCGCAGCATGGGGGATGTAGCACGATGGGGAGTGCGCAGCATGGGGGATGTAGCACGATGGGGAGTGCGCAGCATGGGGGATGTAGTACGTTGGGGAGTGCGCAGCATGGGGGATGTAGCACGATGGAGAGTGTGCAGCATGGGGGATGTAGCACGATGGGGAGTGCGCAGCATGGGGGATGTAGCACAATGGGGAGTGCGCAGCATGGGGGATGTAGCACGATGGGGAGGTGCGCAGCATGGGGGATGTAGCACGATGGGGGATGTAGCACGATGGGGATTGCGCAGCATGGGGGATGTAGCACGATGGGGAGTGCGCAGCATGGCGGATGGAGCACGATGGCGGGTGCGCAGCATGGGGGATGTAGCACGATGGGGAGTGCGCAGCATGGGGGATGTAGCACGATGGGGGATGTAGCACGATGGGGGGTGCGCAGCATGGAGGATGTAGCACGATGGGGAGTGCGCAGCATGGGGGATGTAGCACGATGGGGAGTGCGCAGCATGGGGGATGTAGCACGATGGGGAGTGCGCAGCATGGGGGATGTAGCACGATGGGGAGTGCGCAGCATGGCGGATGTAGCACGATGGGGAGTGCGCAGCATGGCGGATGGAGCACGATGGCGGGTGCGCAGCATGGGGGATGTAGCACGATGGGGAGTGCGCAGCATGGGGGATGTAGCACGATGGGGGATGTAGCACGATGGGGGATGTAGCACGATGGGGGGTGCGCAGCATGGGGGATGTAGCACGATGGGGAGTGCGCAGCATGGGGGATGTAGCATGATGGGGAGTGCACAGCATGGGGGATGTAGCACGATGGGGGGTGCGCAGCATGGGGGATGTAGCACGATGGGGGGTGCGCAGCATGGGGGATGGAGCATGATGGGGAGTGCGCAGCATGGAGGATGGAGCACGATGGGGAGTGCGCAGCATGGAGGATGGAGCACGATGGGGAGTGCGCAGCATGGGGGATGGAGCACGATGGGGGGTGCGCAGCATGGGGGATGGAGCACGATGGGGAATGAGCAGCATAGGGGATGGGGCATGATGGGGGGTGCGCAGCATGGGGGATGGAGCACGATGGGAGGTGCACACCTCCCCCCAACACACACACACACACAGGGAACCACAAACACCGCCATACACAGACACCCACACACACAGACAACGCTGCACACACACAACACCCAACACACAAACACTGCGGCATACATAAATATACGCACATACCGCACAACACACACATTGCACAAAACATACCTCCCCCCAAAACACACCACACCTACACAAACCGCGCAACACACACACACACAACGCGACAGACACACAGCGCTCCACAAACAACGCAACACGCATACAACACCGCTCTCACCCCCCGCCACACCCAGACAACACCCAGAACATGTACAGCGCCCTACACAAACACTTGGTAACTACACACAACAATATCTATATATATATATATATATATATATATATATATATATCTATATCTATATCTATAACAAAAATCATACATGAACTACACAATACGTAAATTCTAGAATACCCGATGCGTAGAATCGGGCCACCTTCTAGTGTATGATATATGTACAATGAACTTTCCAGGTATGTACAGATTATATGACTACTAACATTAACTCCTTCTTCACCAGTCCACATGTCAAGAAATCCCAGGGGCAACACAGCCAGATCTGCACATTCATGCCAGGCAAACAAAATTGTACATCTGCCGAATAAATGACCAAAAGCACCGCATCTTATTCAGCAACTGGGTGAAGGTGAAAGTACTGAAAAACATTCCTGCTGGTAAGATATGAGTTACTGCCAATCCAATGGTCACAGTTATTTCACACGTTTATGTATTGCTTGATTTGGGCTTAACAGTTTGCAGGGTAAAGTGACTATAGAATGTTCTTCTGTTTTAGGGGCCATTCTTCCTGGCTGGAATGGTAAACCCATTATTGTTACTGAACCAGTCTCTGCACATGTGAGCTCATATACTGCAGCGCGGCTTTGCTGCTATGCTCTGGGCTTCCCTGCCCCTGAATACCAGTGGTATCACAATGGCCTGTGCCTGCCCCACAGGAATGAGAAGGAAATCAAGGTGGGAATCTGAATGAGAGCAGTACGTTTTAGTGTTTGTCCAGCAATAGACTTTCATTGAAACTGTGAGGTTGGGGAAGTTTATATTGTCAATGTGATGATCACACAGCGTGTATTTAATAGGTGGCAACCCGGAAAACACATTTATAATAACTGCTACAGGAAACTGATATATTATTTTGTTATTTATTATGCTTGCTTATATAGCGCCATCATATTCTACAGCGATTTACAGACATCATCTCTGTCTCCATTAGGGCTCACAATCCAATCCCCTATCACTATGTATTTGGAGTGTGGGAGGAAATCAGAGTACCCGGAGGAAACCCAAGCAAAAACAGAGAACATACGAACTTATTATTTTAAATTTCGTTTGAGGTTATAGCCCCGGAAACATGCTGTAGATTAGACTTCTTTCACACGTCTGCTTAAAACACCTCCGGTGCCGACGCTGTTCCAGCTGTGTCATGACATGTGATCCCCAATCAGCGCTGCTTTCTCTCTCCCTACCTCCGGACATGTAAGTAACGTACATGAGCGGCAGCTGCAGATCTAATGTGCTGTTAATTACTTACCGTACGAAGGCGGAGAGACAGAAACCGGCAGTGATTGGACATGGGGCAGACTTGTCATTACAATGTCACATGAGTTCCGACACCACTGGAATGGTGCTGAACATGAGTATAAGATTTATTTATTTTTATGGTGGCGAACAAGGGGAAAGAGAAGGGGTTGTCAAGTAGTGGACTACCCCTTTAAAGCAGGAGGTCCTGACTACATAGCCTGGTTACTGTAGATCGCCAAGATTACGCCACATAATTCCTGTTACTACCATAATTACTGTTATAGAATGAAGTCCACTCCACATAAATATTATTATTATTTATTATTATTATAGCGCCATTTATTCCATGTGAAAGAGGGTATATGCACAACAATCATTAACAGTACAAAATAGACTGGTATAGGAGGAGAGAGGACCCTGCCCGCGAGGGCTCACAGTCTACAGGGAATGGGTGATGTACAATAGGTGAGGATAGAGCTGGTTGCGCAGTGGTGTACTGGACTGAGGGCTATTGTAGGTTGTAGGCTTGGTGGAAGAGGTGGGTCTTGAGGTTCCTCTTGAAGCTTTCCACGGTAGGTGAGAGTCTGATATGCTGAGGTAGAGCATTCCAGAGTATGGGGGATGCACGGGAGAAATCTTGTACGCGATTGTGGGAAGAGGGAATAATATATATAAATATAGTATTGTTTTGGATGAGCTTAAGACTACTGAACCAAACTGTTATACAAATGCTATAATAGAACATGGTCCAGCCTACACAGTCAAACTAATATTATAGACAAAGATCAAGACTATACAAGACACTTTGGAAGGTTCTCAAGATTCCACAGAGAAAATACTGTTAAACTATACATGGTATTGAATTTTCAGAAAAAGGTGAAAGATTAGGCCAAATGACAAACAGTATGTGCATATTTATAGTTGTGAAAAGGCAAAATATAGCACTGATGTTATTCTAATTCATTCTAGATCAAATCACTAAGGCAAAGGGATACCGGAAACTACCTGTGCCATGTGTCAAATGCCCATGGAGAAATTTGGAGTGAACCAGCTGAACTAACAATAGGTAAATAATCTATTACTTTATTTCAGTGATATGATGCAGGGTTACGTCATTTTTTCATAATACCATTACCTGTATTTCAGAAGATGGCATCATTCTTGAAGCTTCTCCACAGCCATTTATATGTCCAGGTAACAGATATATGTGACATGATTAATAGAGTATTCACAAGTTGTCTCTTGTTAAGAGTTGCCAACTTTTTATTTTTTTCTGGACAGCTTCTCAAGTCTCTCCAGCTTCAAAAAAAAATCAGACACATCAATTTTTATTTACAGACAGGAGAAAAATGCCCTGTTTTTATGGGAGTCCAGGGATTTTTGGATGGTTGGCAACCCTTCTACTGATCAGCTAAGAGCAGTGCAGTTTCCTTGCTTCCTGGTTTCTTTGCAGGGTTGACTTTCCTCCTTGAGTGAAGAGTAAAACTATAGTATTAGTACAATAATAAAGCTCAGCACAACTTCTGCTGTAACACATTAGAGAGAGAGAGATAACTTGGCATTTGACCACAGGCACAGCTCTAGACAGTGAGCAGAGTGCCTTGATTAGACCTGCTCTGAAAGCTGTGGGCTGATGATTTCGTAAGAGGGAAAGGGGGAGGTTGGTCTGGCTCTAGAGGCCATGCTTCATGGAAACATGTTCTGTGCTATAAAATATTAAAGTTCTCATTGCAGGAGAATAACAGCAGGTAGAAAAAGCAAGTCAATTGTAAACTTGCTTATTTTCTTGCTAACTAATTAAAGCAATTTAAGAACTTAGGAACACGCCTTTGAGTTATTCTCAAACAAATTATATAGCAATTCAAGCCTTAAAAGTTCCACCTGTCGTGCTTATACTCGCTGGATGTCGTCGTGGCATCGGACTCTGTTCACACAGCAGAGTTCGACAAGCTGCCTGGAATTCTTTAGTTGCCCAGCCTGCCATGGGCATCAGCTGGTTCTCGCTTCACTGCTTTCCAGCACAGTGGGTGTTAATTTCTGCTGCTCTGGGATCAGCTGCTAGGAGGTCAGGCTGCTGATACCATCTCCAGCCTTAATAAGCTTCTGGAGACTGGGGCTCTATGCCAGATATAGCTCTTTGCTTCCTGGTGCAAGCCAGGTGCATGGTGATCACCAGTTTGCAGTTCTGTGTGGTGTGTGTGTGTGGCGCCCCTGAGGCTTCAGTCGCCACAGGGTACTGCACCTCACCAGAGGTGCGGTATTCATCCGGATACGGAAGAGGTCATTGCCGGTAACCACCACAATCCACATAACACACAATTAGTTGCCCTCCCACTGGGACTGGGCTAGGGTAGGGCCTGAGGGGTGGCCGTCGCTAAAGTAGTGGACCTCCTGCTCACTAGTTCAGCAACCCGGGGGGTGGAGCTAGACTGGGGAGTAAGGCGACACACACACACTCAGACAGAACAGTGACAGACAGGAAACAAGTGAGGCGTGGGGAGAATACGGTCACTGGGGAGAGAGCTGCGCTCTAGCTCCCTGAGGACCGAGCGCATAGAACAGGGTGCGGAACCTAGGCTTGGTGGGTACTGCAAGTCCCACCAGCAAAATCCACAGGACAGAGGATTTCAAGTCTTCTGGCCCACACAAAGTGCCCGGGGCACATCAGCATACTAGAGCCAGGAGCCGTGACTAGACTAAAGAGCGGCAGCAGTAAAGGACTTGCGCTGCCTGCCATATGGGACAGGACCAGAGCCAATACAAGGCAGAGGGTCACTGTGCGGCTTTTAGCCACAGAGATTCACACACACAGCGCAGGGAAGAGGACTAACAGAGAAAATTACCGGCTCTGACTTCCGAACTATCCGGGATCAGCTGGAGCCCGGCACTCCAGAGGCGGTGATACTTCAGTGTGTAAAGAACTTTTACTGCAACCCCTGTGTCGTTCAATCCTTCCCACGCCCTACCCTCGCCTTAGCTGGAGACTACTACTTCCAACATCCCTGGGGCCTGAGCTCTGCCTATGGAGAGCTGCACCAACCGAGCTGCGCTACCATCTGCCCCAGAGGACACCTCACACAGCGGCGGCTCCTATGTTAGCCGCAAACCACAAGTGGCGTCACGAATACAAACTCCATCCTCCCCTGTATATAACCTTTCCGTCTTCATTGACACCACCAGGGTCATGGAACCAGGCCTGGCCGCTGTGACATCCCACTGCCTACACCGGCCAGGTGACGAGTAACCTCCCCCAGACCCCGTGGGCGCGTCATGTGAGTCCTCCAGTTGTGAAGTTATTTCCTAGACCTTTTGTGTTACTCCCCAGTTCACATATTGTCCCGCCTTTGTGTTTGAGTGCAGTGTGCACAAGTTTTCATTTACTTTTGTCTGTTACTATTTTTGGGGTGTTAGTAACTGGGTCTCCGGCCCGCTCCTTGGGTGGGGGGAAGTAGAATCAGGGTTTGGACAGGAGACAGTATCACAAGGAGGCTTGACCCTGACTACCATCAAGTCTACTGTCGGGATAAAGGACAGCACAGGGCTCCCAGTCATAGGGTCAGCCTAGGGACCCCTGTTTCATCCATACACTCCCGTGACACAACCCCTTGATTCCCATGGCATAACCTGTACATAGCTGGTTCTGCCCATTTGACAACTCTGATTGGCATCATTTAAGAGGATACATAAGCCCAACCACCAATCCCTTCCAAATAAGCCCAAACTGAAACACAAATTTTTTTTTATTTTTTTCAGGGGAGGGGGAGTGTTTACATAAATCCCTTCTCTTTTCAGCCCAGGAGTCCTGGGAAATGCAGGATATCTGAAGGGTTTGTACATCCACATCCATACAAAGAATGTTTCCTCAGGAGAGTTCATCAATGTCTCATGGGTGGGGTTTAGGGTTGATGCATTGATGCCGATCAGTTTTTCCCAGTGCCGCCGCCAGCTACTCGGTTGAGGAGCTCCACAGCCCTGTCGACAAAATGGTGGCCATGGCTAAGTACTGCACATCCGTCCCCTATTGATTTGAATATGGGCCGACTATGCAGTACCCAGCTGTGGCCACTATACAGGTGACAGAGCTGTATTCTCCCTGAAATATATCAGACATTTTTGGAACTCTCTAGTTATATAGTGATTAAGCTTGATTTACATAAAATACTATTTTTAATTGGTTAGTTCATACTGTCTGAGAACCTCTTACTTAATAATATACTAGTAGAGTTAGTGCAAGTAAAAAGGTGTGTATTTTCTGACTTAAAGGGGATTTGTGAGTACTACATAAATTTCTGCAATCATCATATAACTGCAGATAAATCCAGACAGTGTGCAATTTGCAGACTGTCAGAATTCTGCTCTGTTGGCCTTGTGATAAAAAGTATGTGATTTGCATACTAGCTGTCACATGCCAAATAGCAATGTTTCCGCCTTCTCCAAGTGTTCTAGTTTCATAGCATATGACAGCTAGTATTCAAATTGTAAAATTCTGTCACATGACTGTAAGGGGGTGGCAGGAGCCAAAAACCGAGCACCTGGCCCCATGTTCTGGTAGAAAGGTGGGTTGGGGTGGAGTACCATAGCTCACCACTAGAGGGCACAGTGTCTCCATAGTTGGATGCAGGGGGGAAGGGATGAGCTGAGAAGAAAATAGGGGGAGGGGCACTAGTTGGAGTCAGGGAAGGTGTAGTTTAGGAAGGAGTAGTGAGGACATAAAGAGGCTGCAGAAAGATGGAGTGGAGGAAGATCGGATCCTGATGTGGAGAAGGCCGCCCTGTGGCTTGAGGACTGGCGGATAACGACACGAATGCTGCAGGCGTGGGGCTAAGTCCTAGGGACCGCCACCGTGTAGGAATGCTGAGGAACTCCGGAAGTGGGAAATCAGCATGGCCAGAGCACCCATATCCACAGGAAGAAGGGCTGGTAATCCAGGAGGCCGATGGAACACTGTGACAGTTGGGGTAATGAGAGTAGTGAGGAAATGGATGTGTCCGGTGGAGAAAACATGCCCTGTCTCGGAAAAAGAAGGTGTTTGCAAAACCATTAAATTGCTGATGTTGAATGAGAACTGGAGTCTGCCTCTCTTTTACTGAGACTGTGTCTTAACCCAGAGGTAAACTCTTCAGCACCCCTGAGGAGCTTGCATCCTTTCACCACCTCTACACACAATATCCCTTTTTCATGAAGTGAGTCGATCGGGGTGTCACGACTACTACAACACCCAGCTTTGGCAGAGCCCCCGGCAGCTCCTTCATGACATCCACACAAGAGCAGCATCAGAGTGGTATCCTTACAGTGTGCATATTACATATTGTTAGGATTTCACATTCTGCAGCCACATAGAGTGACTGCAGAAATTTATATTGAGCCCAGAAATGTTTTTCAGCTTTTATTAAACATCAGATAGCTTTAGGTTGAGCTAATTTCTATGGTCTTTACCAAGGGGACATGGCTCGAAGGATTCTCTGGAGACGTGGCTTTAGTTTACTCTGCATAATTACCTTGTCAAATCCATAATAATGTGCGTGCTGAGAATGAATCTCTGGAACCAAATGGCAGATTTTTACTTGGTAAAAAGTTACTATGTTTAGTAGTCATCAATATATACTTTTCAGCAAGGAGGATCTTATCCCTTTAAATAATGACGTTCTGTCTTTACAGGACCACCTCCTAGACATAAGTACTATGGTGAGTACCATTCTCAGCAGCTTTGACATATGCACTTATTCTTTTAGAATGATTTGAGTTGGTTGATATTTTCATGTAAACTATAAAATCATCAGTGAACTAACTGAAATTTAATAAAGTTGTTGAGGTATAAATTTAATGTGTCATCAGAAAATAACTCAGATTTTTTTGTTAAATGTATAGTAATATTTTTATTTTCATTTCAATGCCTAATTTTAGATTCACATTTCCTCTTCTTCACAAAAGGCTTTTCAACATTATTATCATCATCACAGACAGCTTTACAGTAACACCTCTATATACAGTCGATAACACCGGATCTACAATTCAAAATATGTAATGTCACTGCTTATCTTGTCTCCCTTTCTTAACAATAACCTTTGTCCAGACCAGAGCATAATGTCACGCTAGGTATGAGGATGTACCAAGAGACCCACAAAAGGGAAGAGAAACTCTGTGTCTAGGGAAGGGAGAGATGGTGACCCCTGACCAAACGTGCTGCTGACCCCTGGCTTCCCTCACCACCTAGACAGGTTCCGCACCTATGCGCTGGGCTGGATACTTGACCCTTAAATAGCCAGGATGGGTTGAGCACTTAGTCAACCCCACTAAGGTCTAAAGAACACACAGGGAAAACCTCACAGGAGAAAGTAAGTAAATAATTTATCTCCAGATGACGACTCAGGGAGAGGAACTGCAACAACAAAATTTGTCTAGATGAAAACAAGTCAACTGCTTGCACTGAAGACTTCTTAGGCTAAGTGCACGCATCCGTTTTTTGCCGTCAGGCAGAATCGGGCATGTGAGTCCCGCAACGGATCCCTCAAAATGTGTGAAAAACCGGATGCGCTGGACCATTTTTATCCCAGATCCGGCAAAAACCGGATCTGATGCATCCAGTTTTTCATCCGGCGCATCCAGTTTTCTGTCCGTTTTATGCCGGATCCGTTGTTTTTGGGATTCTTTTAACCCCTTATATAAAAGTAAACCTATACATGTTTGGTGTCTACGAACTCGCACTGACCTGATGCATCACACCCACACATCATTTTTACCATATAGTGAACACAGTGAATAAAATATCTCAAAAACAATAGTGCTATCGCACTTATTTTTGCAGTTTTTCTGCATTTGGAATTTTTTTGCCGTTTTCCAGTACACTATATGGTAAAACTGATGGTTTCATTTAAAAGTACAGCTCGATCCCCAAAAAAGGAGCCCTCACATTACCATATTGACTGAAAAATAAAAAGTTACGTCTCTCAGAAGAAGAATGGTGAAAAAAAAAAAAGGAAAGCGTAAAATCGGCCGGTTGTGAAAGGGTTAAATCCCTCAATCCCCCCTTTTATTACATATATAACACATATGTAAGGTTTCAAAAACCCTTCATTTAAAAAAAAAAACAAAACATTTTTCCCCATTTGTATACACAAAGACCCCCAAAGTACCATAGGTGCTTTCCTTTGAGAAACAACCCAATCATGTAAAGTTACCTTAAAATGACACAGCAAATACAAAGGTTTTGGAACAAGTTTAATATTTCTTTTTTTAATCTATTTTTTTTCTGCAATGGAGGAGCTACATAGCTCTTTATTAAAATACAAGGACAATAATAGTACAAAACAAACGTGCCTCAAAAATGGGGACCTCCTGGCTGGCGGATGGCTGGCTGCAGGCGGATGGCTGGCAGGGTTTCAGCAGGCTGGCAGGGTTGGGCAGCAGGCAGTGTTGGTCTTGGTCGGCAGGCAGTCATCACAGTGAGGAGTGAGGGCTTTATATAGCTTTGTTGTGCCAGTTTGAGCATGCTCAGTTTAAAAAAACGGATCCGTTCATGTATTCCGGTTTTTGCCGCATCCCGCCAGATCTGGCGTCTATAGACAGCCATTATACATTAGGCCGCATCGCGCTGGATCCGGCGGGATGCAATTTTTTTTCATGAGACAAAAAACGTCTAGGTCAACATTTTCTCCTGCCGCCGGATCAGACAAGTACGCCGTATCCGGCAAAAAACAGAGAGAATGCACGGCCATACGGCACAATCTGGCGCTAATGAAAGTCTATGAGGAAAAAAACGGATCCGGCGACAGCTGTCTCCGCATCCAATTTTTCATAAATGCGCCGGATTGTGCCGTACAGCAAAAAACTGATGCGTGTACATACCCTTAAGGGTATTAGACTTATCACCAGCACAGAGTAAGGAGGAATGAGGGTATTTAAAGACACAAAGGGAAATGCTAAAGATTAACAGCTGAAAAGATGAGGAAATCTGCAGGGTCCTAAAGAGAAAGGGATAAACCCCCAAGCAGGGACAAAGAGAAGATTGTGTAGCCAAATGCTGTGAACTTCTACTGCCAGAAACTACAGGTTTGTATCTCAAGTGTGACACACCCATGAAACATACTCATTACAATTGCAATATAACTAAGTAGCATCTGAGTTAGTCTATTGCTTCTAATGTCTGTGGTGCATTCCTGAAAGAACAGGAAGTATAAATCTAGAACCATGCCTAGTGGTCAGTGTAAAAATTGAAAGATTTGTGATCTAAAAAAATATATTACCAAAAATGTAAGAAAAAAAATCATTTAAACTGAAAATCTGATTTACACAATAGATCATTTTTCTGATGACACATTACCTTTAAGGGAGTTGTCGGGGCTTAAGGGTGCTTTACACGCTGCGACATCGCTAGCGATAGCTAGCGATGTCGTGCGTGATAGCACCCACCCCCGTTGTTTGCGCGACATTTGGTGAACATTATTGCTACAGCAGCGTCACACGCACATACCTTTTCAGCGACGTCGCTGTGGCCGCCGAACAATTACTCCTTCAAGGGCGAGGTGCGTTCGGCATCATAGCGACGTCACTGCGGCGTCACTAAGCAGCCGCCCAATAGCAGAGGAGGGGCGGAGATGAGCAGCCGGAACATCCCGCCCACCTCCTTCCTTCCTGATTGCCGGTGGACGCAGGTAAGGAGATGTTCGTCGTTCCTGCGGTGACACACATAGCGATGTGTGACGCCGCAGGAACGACGAACAACCAGCGGCATGCACCATCAACGATATTATGAAAAGGAGCGACGTGTCAACGATTTTTGACGTTTTGGCGATCGTTGATCGTCGCTCCTTGGTGTCACACGCTGCGATGTCGCTAACGGCGCCTGATGTGCGTCACTAACGATGTGACCCCGACGATATATCGTTAGCGATGTCTCAGCGTATAAAGCACCCTTTAGGCTACAAGATTGCATTCACTCTGTGACTGCAGACATGTGAGTTTTCACATCACAGGTAGTATGCACTGTAAAGATACTCCGTTGATGGGAGTGGGTGGTCATGTGACCACAAGTATGTGATTTGCATACTTCAGAGGACACTCATACTAGACTGTATCTGGCCTTGCAGAATACACTTGCATTGTGCAAGGCCTCACTCTTCTAGTTGGCACATGACCGCATGTATGCGAATCCCATACTTGCAGTTACGTGCCCACTACTCTCAGCACCGACACCAGAGAACCCTCAGAATGTGCAGGTACACAAATCTGCAGTCACTTAGGCGGGCTTTGCACGTTGCAACATCGCAAGCCGATGCTGCGATGTCGCACGCGATAGTCCCCGCCCCCGTCGCAGGTACGATATCTTGTGATAGCTGGCGTAGCGAAAATTATTGCTACGCCAGCTTCGCATGCACTCACCTGCCCTGCGACCGTCGCTCTGGCCGGCGACCCGCCTCCTTCCTAAGGGGGCGGGTCGTGCGGCGTCTTAGCGACGTCACACGGCAGGCGGCCGATAGCGGCGGAGGGGCGTAGATGAGCAGGATGTAAACATCCTGCCCATCTCCTTCCTTCCGTATAGCCGCCGGCGGCAGGTAGGTGATGTTCCTTGCTCCTGCGGCTTCACACACAGCGATGTGTGCTGCCGCAGGAACAAGGAACAACATCGTACCTGTCGCTGCACCGGCATTATAGAAATGTTGGAGCCTGCACCGATGATACCGATGTTTGCGCGACATTTGGTGAACATTATTGCTACAGCAGCGTCACACGCACATACCTTTTCAGCGACGTCGCTGTGGCCGCCGAACAATTACTCCTTCAAGGGCGAGGTGCGTTCGGCATCATAGCGACGTCACTGCGGCGTCACTAAGCAGCCGCCCAATAGCAGAGGAGGGGCGGAGATGAGCAGCCGGAACATCCCGCCCACCTCCTTCCTTCCTGATTGCCGGTGGACGCAGGTAAGGAGATGTTCGTCGTTCCTGCGGTGACACACATAGCGATGTGTGACGCCGCAGGAACGACGAACAACCAGCGGCATGCACCATCAACGATATTATGAAAAGGAGCGACGTGTCAACGATTTTTGACGTTTTGGCGATCGTTGATCGTCGCTCCTTGGTGTCACACGCTGCGATGTCGCTAACTGCGCCTGATGTGCGTCACTAACGATGTGACCCCGACGATATATCGTTAGCGATGTCTCAGCGTATAAAGCACCCTTTAGGCTACAAGATTGCATTCACTCTGTGACTGCAGACATGTGAGTTTTCACATCACAGGTAGTATGCACTGTAAAGATACTCCGTTGATGGGAGTGGGTGGTCATGTGACCACAAGTATGTGATTTGCATACTTCAGAGGACACTCATACTAGACTGTATCTGGCCTTGCAGAATACACTTGCATTGTGCAAGGCCTCACTCTTCTAGTTGGCACATGACCGCATGTATGCGAATCCCATACTTGCAGTTACGTGCCCACTACTCTCAGCACCGACACCAGAGAACCCTCAGAATGTGCAGGTACACAAATCTGCAGTCACTTAGGCGGGCTTTGCACGTTGCAACATCGCAAGCCGATGCTGCGATGTCGCACGCGATAGTCCCCGCCCCCGTCGCAGGTACGATATCTTGTGATAGCTGGCGTAGCGAAAATTATTGCTACGCCAGCTTCGCATGCACTCACCTGCCCTGCGACCGTCGCTCTGGCCGGCGACCCGCCTCCTTCCTAAGGGGGCGGGTCGTGCGGCGTCTTAGCGACGTCACACGGCAGGCGGCCGATAGCGGCGGAGGGGCGGAGATGAGCAGGATGTAAACATCCTGCCCATCTCCTTCCTTCCGTATAGCCGCCGGCGGCAGGTAGGTGATGTTCCTTGCTCCTGCGGCTTCACACACAGCGATGTGTGCTGCCGCAGGAACAAGGAACAACATCGTACCTGTCGCTGCACCGGCATTATAGAAATGTCGGAGCCTGCACCGATGATACGATAACGACGCTTTTGCGCTCGTTCATCGTATCATCTAGGATTTACACACTACGACATCGCAAGTGACGCCGGATGTGCGTCACTTTCGATTTGACCCCACCGACATCGCACCTGCGATGTCGTAGTGTGCAAAGCCGCCCTTAGAGTTCCTTCGGCCACACAACCTTAAGGAACCAGCCCAAAATAATATGCAATTCTTTAAATAATCTATTTTATAGTAATAAAGCTATCTACCAATATTAAATCTCATGAATTCTTTGTGACATTACAGCGACTGGAAAAGTAGCACTATTGATTGGCAACAATGGTTACGTAAATCACCCCAATCTTCTCGCCCCTATGGTGGATGTGTTTGAGCTGTCCGTCCTTCTCAGAAAACTGGGCTTCTGTGTAATATCACTTGTAGACGTGACACGAGAAGAGATGTTGGTATCTATCAGACAGTTTCTACAGCTTCTGGATAAAGGTGTATATGGTGAGTTTGTAGATTATGAATCACAATAGAGACTATCATGTTAAAAGCTAATGATCACAAATAAAGCCGCTTACCAAGAAGTATGAAGTAAAGATTTTCTCTTATGGGTTACTAGCTACAGAACGAGAACCACTTGAACTCTGTCCTGACTTCTCCTAGCCTCTCCTGGTGGATATTTATTCCTCTTCCAGGAACGTTTACATCATTGGCTAATAATACACAGAATTAGCTACTGCCAGTCCTCAGTGACCTTGTAGTGAAGGTCAAGGAAGGGTTCTCAAGATAGAATTACCAGTATGATCTGTGTTCCTTTCTTATTCTTGTTTGCTTTAAACAGATATAAAAATATTTGTCCCCTTGAAAGCCCAGGCTAGTCTTACCTCTTTACTATAGGCTATATGAACCTGCACTGTTAAAAAAAGTATAGATCATTCTCAACACCTTTCACCTGCAAAAGTTATAAAGAATGCTAAGACAATGGGAAAGGGCAATAAGAATTTAAAGAAAACTTGTCACCAGGGCAAAGTGTCTGGTTTTTGCTCTGATTTTATTCCCTCTGCTACCTTGAGTATTCCTTTTTTGTTTTTTTTTCTTTTTTAATCCACAATAAAGTTCTAGAGATATGGGCTTTTTTATGCAGTGTTAATATTTATGGTCTTTAACAAGGGGGTGGTTCCTAAAGGATTTTCTGAGGGTGTTTCTTTAGGCTGCTCTACATTAATACCCACAATAACATTTTATTGTTTGCATAGCTGGTCCATTCCTTCTATGCTCCTCTCAATTGTGTAATATTTTTGTCAACTCTTTTTAAAGTGCTTTTAATAAAGATTACTTTTATCTTTTCTATAGAAGTCCACTTGTTTCTCCTCTTGTGCCATGTTTGCTATGGTGGACACATGCATAGTAATAGGGTTTTTCACCTTATGTTAAATATTTTGGACAGATAGAGTTTTTGTATCTAACCTCTACTGTAGAACGCAGCGTTTTGGATGCAGCTGAAGCATGCAAACACTAATCGTGGGCACGCAGCCTTGCAGTATTGTATGTTGTAGTGACAGATGTAATCATCCTAGCTTTGTCCTTTTTACATTCAGGTTTGTTCTATTATGCTGGTCATGGATATGAACGCTCAGGGAGAAATTATATGGTACCAATTGATGCACCACAACCATACAGACCCGAAAACTGCATCAGCGTACAAAGAATCCTACAGCAGATGCAAGACAGAAAGACAGCCTTGAATGTGGTTTTACTGGACACCTGCCGGAAGTGGTATGTTGCTTAATGTAATCTGCTAACCTGAGTTAACTAGAGATGAGCGAACTTGAACTGTAAAGGTCAAGGTTCATATCGAACACTGGGTATCTAGAGCTCAAACCCGAACACAGTCTTTTTTTAAAAAAAAAAGTCTGTGTCTGAGTTTGGGTGCGGTTCTTATGCTGTCCACTTGATTGAGCATTGGGGTGCTTGGGTATCCTCAGTGCTCGGCTCAGTGAGAGCCGCTTACAATCTCTGAACAGCTCTCAATAAGGGTCAAAACAATGTTTTTAGATGTAATATGTCCCAAAGAAAAAAAAACACCCTGCCTCCCCTGGAAATGCTCTGTTTATGGCTGGCTGTATGTGGGTGGAGAGCCAACCAGCTCAATCATTGACTTCCATTATACTCATTACTTGAGTCAAGCCTGTTAGTTCGGGTCACCATCGACTTATATGGGGTTTTGGAGTTCGGAAACAAGTTCAGGTCAAGTGTGGGTTCGAAAACAAACTTTTAACTAAAGTCTGGCCGAACCCGGTGAACCGGAACATACACAAATCTGCTCATCTCTAGAAATAACCTCTATATAATAACTAAAGCTAGTCAGTCACTGACATGGTTCTATTGAGCTTGCGACATAAGCTCACATTTGAGCTTTAGCCAGAGCTTCTCATGTAGGACTCTCCATACCAGATAGGCTGGATTCAGACAACTGTATGAAAAAAGTCATATTTCTTATCCCCAAAAATATATTTTTCATCCGTATTGTCATCCACATGCCATCCATGTGGCTTCCATTTTTATACACTCCTCAGTATTGAAATTGCAACACCAATAATTAAAAGTCATGGAATTCTGGAAATCACAGGATGCATAGACATGTTGAGGATATGGAAATGATGAAAACATAGAAACAACATTTACCAAAGACCTCGATTTATTCAGTATCAAATATGAGCACTATGTGCAGAAATACTCGCACTTACAGCCTTGGCATGGTATCAATAAAGTCATCAGTCTGGGGTTACGCGAACGTATATAAAAAACAGTCCTATTTTCATCCAGAAAAGATGTACGATTTTTTTTCTCACTTGTCATCTATGTGCTGTCCATATGCAATCCATAGCAGAACTCATTTTTAACCATTTACAGTTTCTTATGCTACAGAATTGCAATGTATCCGTAAAAATCAGATGCTATACTGTGGCTTCATATAACATCCGATTTTTTTTCTTGCACTCATCCAATTTCGGAGTGTAATCAGAGCATGCTGGGATTTTTTCACATAAGGATTATGTCAATGAAAAAAAAGTAATCGGCACTGCCGCCTCGAATAACATTGACTCTATCTGATAAAAAAAGTCAGATGGCACTTGTTACTGTTTGTCTGAGGAAAGCATGTAAGTGCGTGTATTTCTGTGCAAGTCTGAATAAATCAAGATGTTTTGAAAATGTATTTTGTCATCAATAACATATTATGAACATGTCTATCAATCCTGTGATTTCCATAATTCCACAACTTTTCTCCATGGTATTAAAATTTTAATGTTCAGGAGTGTACATCAACAACTAAAGATGTTACAAAACCAAATGCAGTTTCCTATATTAAAAATTGCAATGGTTCAGTTAAAAACGAATGCCATACACATGGTGTCGGTAAGATTTTAGGTTTTTCACTCTTCATTTGGCTAGTCGTATTCAAATAATGGATCATAGTAATGCATGATTTTTTACGTTGCTTAAATCTTGCTGTTTGGCACAGCAGAGAGCAACTGATCAGTGTGGCGTCGTCACCGTTATATTTAACAAGTGGTAATAAACAATAATGCCAAAGACAATAATGGAAAAATGGATGAATAGTACACATAATGTCAAAGTTACAGGTATTATAAACATAATGTCCATAGTGTATATGCAAAAAAAAATTATATCCCTTAAAATATAACAAGGATTGAAAAAAAAGTGATTACTGTTCCAGTCTAAGCATAATACAGTTCTTTTACTTAAAGGGAATATGTCAGCAGGTTTTTGCTATGAAATATGAAAGCAGCAGGAAGTAGGGACAGAGTCCTGATTCCAGAGATATATCACTTAAGGCCACGTCACACTAAGCAACATCGCTAGCAACATCGCTGCTGATGCACAACTTGCTAGCGATGTTGCTGTGTGTGACATCCAGCAACAACCTGGCCCCTGCTGTGAGGTCGCTGGTTGTTGCTGAATGTCCTGGGCCATTTTTTAGTTGTTGCTCTCCTGCTGTGAAGCGCACATCGCTGTGTGTGACAGCGACAGAGCAACAACTAAATGTGCAGGCGGCTTCTGCAGACGCTGGTAACCACAGTAAACATCAGGTAACCAAGAAGCCCTTACCTTGGTTACCCGATATTTACCTTCGTTACCAGCCTCCGCCGCTCTCAGCTGTCAGTGCCGGCTCCTGCTCTGTGCACATGTAGCTGCAGTACACATCAGGTAATTAACCCCATGTGTACTGTAGCTAGGAGAGCAGTGAGCCAGCGCTAAGCAGTGTGCGCGGCTCCCTGCTCTGTGCACATGTAGCTGCAGTACACATTGGGTAATTAACCCCATGTGTACTGTAGCCAGGAGAGCAGGGAGCAAGCGCTAAGCACTGTGCGCGGCTCCCTGCTCTCTGCACATGTAGCTGCAGTACACATCGGGTAATTAACCCCATGTGTACTGTGGCTAGGTGTGTGCTGGTAACCAAGGTAAATATTGGGTTGGTTACCCGATATTTACCTTAGTTACCAAGCGCAGCATGCTTCCACGTGTAGCGACGCTCCAGCGATCCCTGCCAGGTCAGGTTGCTGGTGGGATCGCTGGAGCGTCGCTTAGTGTGACATCTCACCAGCGACCTCCTAGCAACTTACCAGCGATCCCTATCGGGTTGTATCGTTGTTGGGATCGCTGGTAAGTTGTTTAGTGTGACTGGGCCTTTACTGGGCTGTTTAATACAGTTTTGATAGAATCCCTGTTTTCTCCACTGTAGATGTAGCAGTGGTCAGAATGCTAACCTGTATATTACTCCGCCCACTCCCTTGATTGGTAGCTTCCTGTGTACACTGTACATTGTCAGCATGCTGCTAACCAGTGGTTGTATAGATTAGCCTGACTGCCCTGCATACGATACCATGTCCTCTAATGATAATTTCATGATGATGAAACACTTATTATATTGAAACTACAGCAAGCTGTTGAGCAAGTGACACATTACTGTAATCAGTATCTCTGCACCTACATTATCATGTTTGAAAATGAAATACCTGGTGATAGATTCCCTTTAGCAAGAATATACACGATGATGTCACAGCAGAAACATAGTGTATACCAATGTTATAGTAGGGAATAATGTACTATACACGGTGTCACAAACTTAATAAAAATCTAATAATACAATTACATACGGCATAATATCTAAAGTTATCAAAACATAGTACAAAAAAAAGACAGTGGATAATACACAGGGTAGTGTCACAGTATAGTAAATACAGCGATGCCATGGCGCATAAAAAAACAACCCAGAAAATTATTAATTATTTTGGGAATTCAATAATGACCTACTACAGAAATGATGAATACAATGATGTAAACTACTGAAAATTGTTATTTAAGGGATAATAATAATGCACAAATGTTGCATAGGAATAACACGGATGTTATGGTAAAGGCATATTACACACAGTGATTGTAAAGTACCAGTATAATAAACAGTGGTATCATAGCACAAATGTAATAACATAGTAAAGTATAATACATGCAATTATATCAGCAGCGTAACTAGACAACGCACGCAGTGCTGTCCAAGCACAAAGATAATGGCAACTATTATTTCCCAAAAAAATTGATGATTCAAAAAATGAATATTACAACGCAGAGATAATAAAAAGTGGAACTGTAACATGATATGCAGCAGTTGTCGGAAACGTGTGGCTCTTGTGACTATAATCTCCCTCTTCAGAGTCACCAATGTCCGAAAAATGTAACATTGCAGTATTTTTTATAATTACCAGTCTCTTATGAAGCTGCTCATAGGAGAAAACTAATATGATAGGTACAGGAGCCTTGACAATCCATTGTCAACCCGAGATGGTGTCAGTCGGGCATTAATTGGCGTTAGATGCAACCCCCATTTTTAATCTCCTAAATGCCTTTCTCACAATTAGGCTGGACTCACACGAGCGTATGGCATCCGATGCGAGAGCATCGGATGCGATATGCTAATGTCCCCCGCCTCAGGCTCTGCTGCGAGCGTGAGCCGAGTGTCATGCGAATGTAACCCGATCTTGCGATCGGGTCACAGCTGTGAAGCTGAGTGCGGGCGCTGCGGAGGAGAGGGAGGGGTTAATCCTCCCATCTCCTCCACTGTCAGCCTGTGCGTATATCGCACTGCACTGGGATAACATCCAAGTGCAGTCCGATGTATCTCTCGCATCCATTCACTTGAATGGGTGCGAGAGATACGGCGGTAGAAGCAAAACGCAGCATGCTGCCGCTTTTCTCGCATCCAGAATCTGGATGCAAGAAAAGCTGACCAACAGCTCAACCTCATTGCCTAACATTGGTCAGAGTGCAATGCGAGAATTTCTCGCATTGCACTCGTCTGATTTTCACGCTCGTGTGAGCGTACCCTTAAAACAAGCATCTAAGGTTAAATTGTTGCAATGAAGTTGGCTCCAATTGGAGCAGTGATTCCCGGGTGTTGGCTGTATAGCGTAGCCAGGACCCACACTTTATGGTGCGGGCACAGCTCCTGAGCGCGCTACATATATTGAGGCCACCGTACACATACGTATATATGTCCTGTAATGAACAATGCCTCTATTTAAAAACATCAATAAATAAAATTAGATAAAGTTGGCAACACACCAGTTCTATTCTTTGTAATAGTAGCTTTAGTACATAAATGTTCCTTATGTGTAGTCTTTAATTTACATTTTATTGAACAGTTGCTTCATATTTGTCCAATCTTGTTTAGGTACAACTCAGGCTGTGCTTTATCCATAGTGAGTCCTCTCAAGCCATTGGGCAACACAGTTTATGGATACGCCACGTAAGTCATGTGATAAAATGTTGTGCTATCTTTTGAGTCTTTTTTTGTACAACTTGTTGCTGAGGTTTTATGGTAAAATGTCTTCCATGTACTAGTTAGTATATTACAGAACAGTGAAGAAGGGGAGATTCAAGAATTCTGATCTGCCCTCAGCAAGGTATAGAGCAGAAGATGATGGGCAGATTGATATATAGGTTTGTGTAGAGAGCCAGTATCATTGACATACTTGCTTATTCTAGACAAAGCTGAAGGTGAGAGGTCTTAATTAGTGAGCACTACCATGCTTGTGTACTCAGTACTCATAACGATCAGGTAAGGCTTGGATGGGCGCGACTCGAATACCCGAGTATAATGGAAGTCAATGGGAAACTAGAGCAAAAAAAATACTTGAGTTTCTAATTGACTTCCATTATTTTCTATCTCAGTATTCGAGTCACCCCCATCCGAGCATTAACTGATCGTTACCGAGTAACCACTCATCACTAGGCCTAGTCAGTGGTCAACAGCTCTGTCTGTATACCTAAACAGGGAAAGTTGTCAATTGTGGCAGATCAAGAATAGACAGGGCCCCAGAAAGTGTAGAGGGCACTGGTCCCCCCCAGGTCGGTATATTATGTGACATGATCCCTGTGATCTATCATGTGATAGGTCATGTGATTAACGCCTAGGTGCACATCTACACACATAAAATGAGAAAGACAAATTTGTTTCCCCTTATGTACAGCGCTATATACAGTATATACATATTAGAGCAGAGCTAGGAAATACATTTTTCCAAGGGGCCACTGACTGTTGAGGAGGGCTTAACCAAAAGGCTGAAATTATTTTTTCTCATTATTAATATTAACATATGAATTATAATTATTATTTTATATTAACCTTTTCACAACATCCGCCGTACATGGCATGGCGCAAGTCAGAGGCTGGTGGATAGAGCGGGCTCACAGGGTGAGCCGCCCCATACTCGGCAGATAATGGCTCTGTATTGCAGCTAGGAATTGCCTCTAACAAATGCGGTGGAACCATTTAAATCCCACAGTCAGATTCTGACAACGGGGTTTAACATACCATTTCAAGCTCCCATTGGCATACCTGTGATCTCGGGTCGCCAATAGGTCGCTATGACAGCAGGGGGTCTGCTGAAGAGCTCCGTGCTTGTCATAGCACCGCTCCTTTGAAACCCTGCCTGTGGCAAGACTTATATAGCAAAAGCAATCAGACGATCGTAACTTCAAGTCACCTAAGGGAGTTATTAAAATCTGTGAAAAGTAAAAAATAAATGTGTTAAAACATATGAAAAAAAATCATAAAAGTTCAAATCACACCATTAAAAATTAAGATAATAAAAAAATACACATATGTTGTATCGCCACATTCAGAAAAGTTCGATCTATCAAAATATAAAATTAACTAACCCAATTGGTAAGTACTATAACCAAACAAATTTCAAGAACACCAAAATTACAATTTTTTACTTACTGCAATACAACAAAAAAAGCAGAAACAAGTATTCAAAACTTCATATCTATACCAAAATGGTATCAATAAAAACATAAAAAGCCATATTATAGCTCCATTGACTAAAAAATGACGTTAGGGGTCTTGGAAATCAAAATTCTTTTGCACTTTTCAGATATGTCTATGGTGACAGAAAAATCAAAATGTTATGGCTTGGAGAAAAAAAACAAAAACGCAAACACTGAAATTGGCCCCGTTGTGAAGGGGTTAATATTAATAGTTTCATTTAATATTGAGCAGAATTAAGTATAACACTCCCCCTATATACATTGAGCCCACACACAGCACCCCCTATATACAGTTTGAGTAGCCCCGCAATATACAGCATGAGCCCCTACATAGCCCCTAATTACAATGTGAGCCTACACATAGCTGCTACCCTGTTTCCCCGAAAATAAGACACCCCCTGAAAATAAGACCTAGTAGAGATTTTGCTGAATTGGTATATACAGTATGAGCCCATAAACCTCCCCCTTAAATACAGCATGAGCCCCCACATAGTCCCTATGCATAAGCCCCCACATAAACTCCTATATACAGCAGAAGCCCCCACATAGCTTACTATATACAATGTGAGCCCCCATATAGCCTCCTATATGCAGCATGAGCCCCCTTCACATGCCACTATGTACATCATTAGCCCCCACATAGCCCCTATGGATGAGCCCCCACAGCCTCCCATACACAACAGCAGTCCCCAGATAGCTTCCTATATACAGAATGAGCCCCCACATAGCTTCCTATATACAGTATGAGACTCACATAGCCTCCTATATACAGTATGAGCCCATACATAGCTGCTATATACAGAATGAGCCCACACATAGTCCCCTTATATACAGCATGATCCCCCACATAACCTCTATGCATAAGCTCCCACATAGCCTTCTATATACAGTGTGAGCCCTCATATAGCCTCCTATGTACAGCATGAGCCCCCCTCACATGCCAATATATACAGCATGATCCCCCACATAGCCCCTAGGCATGAGCCCCCACAGTCTGCCAATACATAGAAGCCCCCATATAACTTCCTATATACAGCATGAGCCCCCACATAGCCACCTATATAGAGCATGAGCCCCCATATAGCTTTCTATTTAGAGTGAGCCCCCACATAGCTTCTTATGTACAGCATGAGCCCACACATAGCCTCCTATATACAGCATGAGCCCCCACACATCTCATACCCATATTCATATTTAAAAAAAAACACATACTCTCCTCATTTCTGCTCCTCGGGACTCCAATTCTTCTTGATGCCGGTGTATACATGCTGGTGCACACCAGCTGACGACATCATTACGCCGGCAACCGAAGCTCAGTTCCAGGAACACTCCCTGCTTGGAGATTTTTGCCAAGGGAATGGGTGGAGGTGAGTATGTGTTGCTGAACAAAACTTTATAATAAGAGCAATCTGGCCGTGGGCCCCCTGAGCTTCTGATAATTCGCCTATGTTGTTATTTACGGATTAGGAACACCCCATTGAATCTGAAAATGAGCAGGAATTTCAATTAAAAACACATAAGTTATATTGAATCTTTTCCCATCAATCTTCGAGTCTTCCTGCTCTATAACTTGCTGTTCATAAATATGGTGGGTATAAAACGTAAAGAAAGGTACCATTAAATAACAATAGGAAGGGAATGGGGGATTCAAGAAAAGACTGGCTGTTGTGCACGAGAGGCTAAAAGACAGTTAATAGTATGCCAGGGAAGAAGCAGATGGGTTGCGGTATCCAAACATGTAAGAGTGGCATCAGAAGTGAAATAATTTGAATGCACATTATAGTAGCTTGCTTTATTTTCTTAGACCGATTGTAAACTATTGATTAGACTGGAAGTGAATAAAGGTACCGTCACACATAACGAGATCGCTGCTGAGTCACGGTTTCTGTGACGCAGTAGCGATCCCGTTAGCGGTCTCGTTATGTGTGACACCTACCAGCGATCAGGCCCCTGCTGTGAGATCTCTAGTCGTTGCCGAATGGTCCAGGCCATTTTCTTCAAAGGGGATGTCTTGCTGGGCAGGACACATCGCTTTGTTTGACGCTGTGTGACAGGGTCACAGTGACTGCTGAGATCGTTATACAGGTCGCTACTGCGACCTATATCGTTCCTGCATCGTTGGTAAGGTCTGACTGTGACATCTCACCAGCGACCTCCCAGCGACTTACCAGCGATCCCTATCAGGCTGCATCGTTTTCGGGATCACTGGTAAGTTGTTGTGTGTGACTGGGCCTTAAAACCAGACTGCCAGAATGGATCGGTAGCGGGCTAAGGACAGTAGGAACATTTCTGAATTGCCACAGATAAGGCCCCTACTTGTCCATCGGCGCAGCTAGAAGAGCGCAGAGGTAGAAGTCGCACCAGGTCCTCACTCCTATATGAAAAAATGCCAGTATTCTAATTGTGACATAGGGCATCATTACAGATTTTTCATTTGAGTCCTTTTTGCATTTACTGATTGAGCACCAGAAGGTACACAAACTTGGGCTATGCATATTAAACTGAAGGTACGGCCATAGTGGCATTGTTATGATGATTTCATACATATATTCAGTGAAGAAATCCACAACCTGCTTTTTCTCTTTGTTTTTTGCACATGCCCCTCTGCTGTCTGTACCTTCTTTCTTATTTAAATTTTGTGCTAATGCCATCTTTGCCATGGGCAGATCATGCGTAGGCTGATCTCTTGGCAATCTTCAGGAACATGGCACCATTGCAGGCACATGGTCAGATTTAAATCTCAAGGTAAATGACAAGCCAAGATTTCAATCTGCGTATGCACCGCCACTGGCGCCATTTCACTGAAAGCCATCTGAAGGTCAAAGTGCGCATGTGCTGCCCACAGCTAGTAACAAAGAAGATAAAGATACCAGTGGCAGCCGAGAGGCCAGTGCAGAGCTTAAGACCCTACGCCCCAATACACAGAAATCAAAATTTCTAGTGATGATTTAATAAAAAATCATGCTACAGATTTCTTCACTAAATATTTCTATGAAATCAGTATAACAGTGCCATTCTGACCATACCTTTAGTTTAAAGGGGTTCTCTGGTCTAAATCCATATGTGTGCAGTCACTACGTGACTGCAAGCTTTGAATCCTCGTTGCACGCACGGCTCGCTATGGGGATTCGCTGTTTTCTGAGGTGGATACGTCGGTCAGGTGGCTACAAATATTTGATATGTATATTGCAGTCCAGAATCCGACTAGAGCTGCTCAGCTTCACACAATACACTTGCATTGAGCGAGGCCTCTCCCTTCTAATCATATTCTGGCCGGAAGTATATACAGTACAGACCAAAAGTTTGGCACACCTTCTCATTCAAAGAGTTTTCTTTATTTTCATGACTCTAAAAATTGTAGATTCACACTGAATACATCAAAACTATGAATGAAAACATGTGGAATGAAATACTTAAAAAAGTGTGAAACAACTGAAAATATGTCTTATATTCTAGATTCTTCAAAGTAGCCACCTTTTGCTTTCATTACTGCTTTGCACACTCTTGGCATTCTCTTGATGAGTTTCAAGAGGTAGTCACCGGGAATGGTTTTCCAACAGTCTTAAAGGAGTTCCCAGAGATGCTTAGCACTTGTTGGCCCTTTTGCCTTTACTCTGGGGTCCAGCTCACCCCAAACCATCTCGAATGGGTTCAGGTCTGGTGACTGTGGAGGCCAGGTCATCTGGCGTAGCACCCCATCACTCTCCTTCTTAGTCAAAGAGCCCTTACACAGTCTGGAGGTGTGTTTGGGGTCATTGTCCTGTTGAAAAATAAATGATGGTCCAACTAAACGCAAACCGAATGGAATAGCACACCGCTGCAAGATGCTGTGGTAGCCATGGTGGTTCAGTATGCCTTCAATTTTGAATAAATTCCCAACAGTGTCAACAGCAAAGCACCCCCACACCATCACACCTCTTCCTCCATGCTTCACGGTGGGAACCAGGCATGTAGAGTCCATCTTTTCACCTTTTCTACAAAGACACAGTGGTTGGATCCAAAGATCTCAAATTTGGACTCAGCAGACCAAAACACAGATTTCCACTGGCCTAATGTCCATTCCTTGTGTTCTTTAGCCCAAACAAGTCTCTTCTGCTTGTTGCCTGTCCTTAGCAGTGGTTTCCTAGCAGCTATTTTACAATGAAGGCCTGCTGCACAAAGTCTCCTCTTAATAGTTGTTCTAGAGATGAGGTGTGTCCAAAGATTTAGACCGGACAACCCCTTTAATATACATAACCCTGATGACAGCCTCTGTCTAAAAATGATATTGCATATTACAATTATTTACAATTTGGAATAATATATATAATGTGGAGTGCAGATTATGTCTGGCACTGACGGCACAAATTGGTTGCAATTAATAGGTGAAGAAGTGAGTCAATTCAGTAAACGCTTTTTTTCTGCTTTGTGTGTCCCTTGGGTACTGGTGATTAATGCAATTGTTACCTTTTGTATAAACTCATTTCATCTTTGTCGCTCAAGCAGAATCAGATCACAGTGTTCATTGTGCTAAATGCCAACTAATAATATTCATCCACTTTTCAATCAATTTTACTGTGTCAGCCCGGAATCGTCATAAAACCATGAATCATAAACCATTATAATGATTCTTCCTCTGAGAACAATTGAACTTGTTAGTCAGCTATTAGGAGGAAATGAACTTTATTCCTCCTGGCAGCCTCTGGCTTTCAGTCATACAGGCACTGCCGGAGCACTCTTAAGGCCGCTTTACACGCTGCGACATTGCTAAAGTGATGTCGTTGGGGTCACGGATTTTGTGACGCACATTCCAGCCGCTTTAGCGATGTCATTGTGTGTGACACCTATGAGCGATTTTGAATCGTCGCAAAAACGTTCAAAATTGCTAATTGGTGACATGCCCCCCTCTTCCCAATTATCGTTGCTGCTGCAGGTACGATATTGTTCGTCATTCCTGCGGCAGCACACATTGCTATGTGTGACACCGCAGGAACGAGGAACCTCACCTTACCTGCGGCCGCCGGCAATGAGCAAGGAAGGAGGTGGGCGGGATGTTACGTCCCGCTCATCTCCGCCCCTCCGCTTCTATTGGGCGGCCGCTTAGTGACGTCGCTGTGATGCCGAACGAACCGCCCCCTTAGAAAGGAGGCGGTTCGCCGGTCACAGCGACGTCGCTAGGCAGGTGAGTAGTGTGACGGTTCCGCGTGATTTTGTGCGCCACGGGCAGCAATTTGCCCGTGACGCACAAACGATGGGGGCGGGTACGCACGCTTGCTTAACGCAGCGTGTAAAGCGGCCTTAAGTCACCGCTCAGTACACACCCCACCACTGACTGACAGACGACTCAGTAGTCTATCAGCACAGAGCTGGCTGTCAGTCAGTGCTGAGGCATGGTTACAGCCACCACTCACTGTATACTGAGCACTATACTGACCGGTATCCTTTAAAAAGTATGCCACATGACATGCCCTGCAGATCAGTGAAGATCCTGGTCTTGAGACACCTACCAATTGATCAAAAAGCCGTTTGGAAATGTAACATGTCAGAAAACAAAAGCTGTCCTTCTGTCTAAGCACACATAGAGTCCAGAGGCTCATAGACTTGTTATTGAGCCCATACAAAAGCTAGTGCGTGGTCAGGCAGAAGCTGAGGGCTTCACACAGGCCAATACAAGTGGTCTGAGGTCAGAAGGATAGTAAATTATTGCTCTCTTTACATACAGGATGCATCCTGGTGGCAGCACATAACTATTATTAAAGGCCCACATAAAGTATTAGCTGATGAACTAGCATTTTGCACGTTAATCAGCTGAATGGCAACATGTTTAGATTGGCCTATGGAAAAGAAAGCAATTCTGGGTGTGTGAAATATTGGTCTTTGTGTCAAGTATTTGAAAGGAGTATATTGTCTATAAAAAATGTGATGGTCGCCTGTGTAATGTATTCAAGAAAGTAACTGTGTCCTCCTTTCCCTGTAGAAGCGAGAATGCAGAGGCATATGAAGTTCAGGATGAGGCGTTCAGCTCTGGGATCTTTATGACGTATCTGAAGAAGCATATTCTGAAAGAACAGAAGGTTACACAGATGCTAGATGAGGTCCTCGAAGGTAAATTATATTGTGTTAGTATTAACTACAATAGCATTAATATATTTCATGTGCCCTTTATTGTATACTAATCCCAAGATCTGGTCTTCCTCCTACTCTGTTATCTCATGCTGCCAGCCATAATTCTTATAAAAAGTCCTGGTTGTTTGCAGTGACCAACAGAGGAGTTTTGTGCATATTGCTATACACTAGACTCAGTTAAAGGAGTTGCCCACTACTTGGACAACTCCTTTTCAATCTGAGTGTTTTGCCCAGTTAAAATGAAAATACTTTATAATCCCCTCCAGTGCAATTGCCTTTCCAGCATGTTGGCACTCGCTCTCCCGGGGCTCACGTGACATTATTACGTCACACGAGCCCTGCACCCAACACTGGCTTCCCTCTCACCACCATCAGGCGAATTGAACAGCAAGATGAAGTCAGAGCTTCAGCTGTACGCTCATTTACTAATGTTGTTTGAGATGTCCAAACGTGGGGAGAGGGAAGCTGATTGGGTGCAGGGCTCACGTGACGTAATAACGTCACAAGAACCCCGGGAGAGAGTGCCAACATCTCTGGTGTCAAAACTGGAGGTGAGTATAAATGTTGTTATTTTAATGGGGCAAACACTCAGATTGAGAAGGGGTTATCTTAGTAGTGGACACACTGACTAATGCTATTTTCCTGCAAGGTTTTCTTTAAGGTTGGGTTTGATTAGAATTATTAGAATAGGTATATCATAAATATGGTGAGATTTCCTGCTGTTCAGTTCTCTTTTATATATGCACATATCAAAGACATACAGTAATATACTTTATTTTACACTAGAAATTGAGCAGCAGTTCATGTATCAGAAATAAAAATACTCTATACTTCTTGTGATATAGGCAACATCCAAACAAAATGCATATGAAATGTTTTCAATGCAAGTCTTATGTTCACTGCTGAGCTTTCCATGTACTTTATCTCCATAAAGATATTGGCAGAGATCGTTTGGTGACTGGCAAACAAGTTATGGAAATAAGACACTCTCTAAAAGAGCCTCGAGCTTTGACTGACAAGATCTACTTTTCGGGCAATGAACATCTGAACCGGACTGTTTGGGACCAGCGTGCTAGTAAGTTGGGGACATGGCGCCCTCTGGTGTGTGCCTGTAGTCTGCATGATTTTGGGGAACAGGTGTATTATCTTTGTATTCTCAGATACATATAATACAATACTACCTTCTTATTTAAGTTAAGTCAAGTGTGCATTTGTATAATTTATGATACAAAAGGATATATAAAACATTTACAATATTTGGACCTTAAAGTCATGGAGCGGGCTCAGCTGCTGAGCTGACTCCACATGGTGCAGGTGTGTTATACATCCAGCCATTAAACCATTAAAATAATGTACAGACGCGGCTTTTACGGTATTGCATTTTATGTTAACATGTGCAGTACATTTTGCTATACTTTCACTCTATCATGTAACCATACATGAGTTTGGGCGCCAAGTCTATCTGTACCAACGATGCCAGTTGTGTGCTCCTTCTGTGCAACACAGAAAATGTTCTTACGACAATAAGAGCCTAGTAGTAAAAAGGTGTTCACACTCTTTAAATATCTAGATATATACCATACCTGTATCCCTCTGGGCATAGGAATCACTAAAGGATGTAATGCAAAAATATGTTTGGCCTCTAATATTTATATATCCTATATAATTTTATGTTTTTGAATAGTATTGTATAGGGTAGGATGGGGCATGAATTTATATAAAATGCAGATATTATGCTCAGTCCTGTACATTGCGCAGTCGAATACTATAATGGAGCATTTGATTTCTCTCTTCTATATAGTAAGATACACAGAACCATATCTATATTTGGTTCTGTGAACTGCGTGAAAGAAGACTGTGATGGTGTGTGGTCCTATACAAATCATATATACTATGCGGCTGTCATTTGTCCACCTGGGCATACACCATGATTGAACTTGTGGCCTGTTACGATAAATACACTCTGTGACGGACTGCATGGCTTCACAAAACTATATAAACTGTTTTTTTCTGGCTTCACTAAAAGCATATCATGTTGCCTGTTATGATGTAAGCATGCGCTATGAAAAACTACACGCTACTAAGGGGAACCATGATTGTTCCTGGTGATGCACAAACGCACAAGTATCCTTTATCTTATTTCGCATAGTGCATTTGCCTCAGTTTGGTACGCTCTGCGCATGCGTCATGTCTTAGCTTCACACCTTCATCCAGTCCCTCTTTAACATCTGTACATCGGTCACTGCCAGCTCCACTGCCTCTCTTGCAAATCTGTAATTATGATTAATGATTAAACTTGTTTTTAAGAGCTTCTCCAATAGCCATAGTCTTCACCCTTACCTCTGAGGAAGCCAAAGCAGTGTAGCGAAACGCGTGGGTTCCTTCCCATCCCCCGCACACTTACCTGGTATCCATCAGCAGGTTCTTTTAGTAGCATCGCCTGCTCCTTCTTTCTCATGCTGATTTGCATTTGGCTGTTATATGTTTCATTATGGCTCTATCATTGGTCTCATTTAGTATTCATTTTGTTTCATAGTTTCTTGTTCTGCTGTGTAATTTTATTCATTACTCTTTATGCAGTGGCTTATTTGTTCTGCTTTATATCTTCTCTCGGGGACTGTTACTTTGATTAATTGATTTGCAAGGACATCTTAAACACCTTTTTACTTATATATTGTGTTGCATTTTTTCATCTTTTGAGGCATAGTCTTTTTTTCATGTATGCTGGGGGATTGCTTATTTCCTTACAGGAACACATACTTTGAATTTATACATCTTTGGTTGTTTTTAGGTTTTGTATGTGCTATCTTGTTTTTGTTCTTTATTCATGTTGCTAATCAGTATTTTTAATATCTACGGTGATCCCAATTTTTTATACACACCACTTTCTTTCCCCTTTCCAGTTCATTGTTTGTTCTGGTGTGTTATTGGTTTAGATCCGATTATACATCTGTGGTGCCCTCTATATACATCCAGCACCTGCCTCTAAAAGCAGCGATCGGTGCTATCTTCGATTGCTGTTGTTTAACCACTTAAGGCCCTGTGCGCACTTACTGGATTTTGCCGCGGATTTTTTTGCGGTTTTGCTGCATGTTTCGCTGCAGAAAATGTTCATAACATCTCTGCAGTGATTCACCAGCAAAACCTATGGGAAAAAAAAATCCTGTGCGCACTAGGCGGATTTTGACAGCTGCATGTTTTGCTGCGGGATTCCCGCAGCAAAAACAATTGCATGTCAATTCTTTTCCGCACATCGCTGCGGGATTTCACTCCATTGACTCCAATGTAATCGTGAAATCCCGCAGGGAATAACGCAGGCAGCAAATTCTGTGCGGTTCACTGCGTTTTCCTGCATTATTCCCTGCGGTATTTCGTGGTTTACCTCCAGTAATGTACATCGCTGCCTGCGGTTTTGCAGGGAAGTGATGTCATTACAGGAAGAGGAAGCAAAGCAGAGAGTAAACACACACACATATCAGACACACACAGACATCACAGACATAGAACACAGACACAGACACATAGAACACACATAGAAAGCAAACGGACATATAGAAAACAAAGCACGTGGGCTCCGCTGCATATTTACCGTCCAGCTGAGGTAAGCACACAGCGGCGGCCCGTATTCTCAGGCTGGGGAGGGAGAGGGGCAGGGTTAATGTCCCCCGCCTCACTCCCCCTCCCGCAGCCGAGAATATCAGCCGCACCTGTCCCAGGACTGTCGCATGCATTATGCGGCAGTACCGGCGTGTCCCCGGCTCTTCTTGCTGCCGTGTAGCAGTGGCAGTCAAGGTAATACAAGAGGTTAATGGTGGCGGATCACCGCCATTAACTCCAGGCTTGATCATGGCAGCGTCTATGTGACAGCTGACATGATCAACCCATAAATAAAGTGAAAAAACACACACACACCGAAAAATCCTTTATTTTAAATAAAACACAAACAAGCCTCGTTCACCCTTTTATTAACCCCTCCCGAAACAAAGCTCCAACGTAATCCACAGGTCCTGCGCTGCTCACATCCAGCCGCGACTGACACTGTCACAGCGCTGAATGAATGCAGCCTCGCAGCGAGACAGCAGAGGTAACCACAGGGCATTTCCCACGGCCGGTAATGTGAACTCACTGCCGACCATGGGAAATGCAGAGTGTGCTCACAGGGACTCTATCTATCCCTCTATCTATCCCTCTATCTATCCCTCTATCTATCCTTCTATCTATTCTTCTGTCTATTTCTCTATCTCAGAATGAAATGACTTTTTTTTTTCTTCAATGTGCTTTATTGCATTGAATGCAATAAAGCACATACCAACCCGCACGCGGCAAAACCGCGGCAATACCGCGAACAATGCCGCGGTAAAACCGCGGCAAACCGCATGCGGTTTTCGGGTGCGGTTTGCCGCGTTTTTTTACCGCGGGTGCGGTAATCTTTGAATACCTGCGAAATTTTCTTGAGAAAATTCCATTTTCCAGTGCGCACAGGGCCTAAATAGTTACATAGTTACTTAGATTGAAAAAAAAGACCTAGGTGCATCTAGTTCAACCTTCCTCCACCAATTATACATTTTGTCATTAAGTCATTTATAACCGACAGTGTTGTGTGTACTGAGGAAATCATCCAGGTCTTTTTTAAAAGCCGTTATAGTATCTGCCATTACTACCTTTTGTGGTAGGGCATTCCATAGTCTGGCTGGGTATAAGTCATGTGCCAGTCCTTTATATTGACCACACATGTGTTTATACATATAAATGAGATCTCCTCTGAGATGTCTTTTTTCTAAGCTAACTTTTTCAACCTGTCATCATATGGGAGGCCTTCCATTCCTTGTAGTAGTCTAGTTGCCCGCCTTTCAACTAACTTCTGAATGTCCTTTTTAAAATGTGGAGCCCAAAACTTGACCCAATATTCCAAATGTGGTTTTACAAGTGATTTATAATGCTGCTGAAAATCACGGAAAGTGGAATTCAAGTGTTGCGATCCTGTTGGGGTATTTGTTTGAGTTCCCATTTATTCCCCCTCAATGGAGTCTTGCCATCTTTGTGTGCTTCATAGAAGACAGTGATTTTTAATATATACTGTAATAGTATTGTATTGCAGTATATTGCATAAGCGATTAAATGCAGGTTCAAGTTCCCGAAAAGGGATAAAAAATAAAGTTAAATGTAAACAAGCAAAACACGTTTATTAATGGTTTATAAACATTTGAATCACTCCTCTTTATTACCCCTGTTTTAGATAAAAAAGACTTTGCAGGCACTTCCCTCTGATAGCGTGAGATTTATAGTAAGCAGCCTGACTTCCTTATAATTAATACCCAGCACTATTAGTAAAACATCAAGTGTGTTTTGGTAATCCCCATTTAAGTTCCTCTTACATTGTTTGCTTGAGGAAGTGATAATGTCTACAACCAATTTTATATTAGCCGCTTTCCGACCGAGCACGCTTTTTTTTAGCTTTAGTTGTGCTCTAGCGTTTTTTGTCATCCCTTCTTCCAAGGGCCATCATTTTTTTTATTCTTGTGTCTACATAGCTGTATGAGGGTTTCTTTTTTTACAAAACGAGTTGTAGTTTTCAAAAACAGTATGAATATTGCCATATAATATATTGAAGAATGGGAAAAAAAGAATTGTAACTGGGGTGAAATTGTATAAAAAAAGTAATTATGCTATTTGCTTTTTGGTTACATTTTTATAGCGTTCATTGTGCTGAAAAAATGATTTTACAAGATGAGCCTTGAGGTCAGCACGATTACGGCAATACCAAACTTGTATATTATTTTTATATTTACATCATTGTATTCTCGTTACAAGTAAGGCTGCTTTCACACATCCGGCTTGAGCTCTGCGGCTCAATCCGGCTGTGCAAGCTATGCAACGGATGCGGTGAAAACACCGCATCCTTTGCATAAGTTTTTCCTTTGCGGCCAGTCCGGTTTTTGCCGCTTGCGGCATGCTACTGAGCATGCGCAGTGGCAAAAACCGCATGCGGCGGCCAGATGCGGTTATTGCCGCATCACGCCGCATCCGGCCGCCATAGGCATGCATTGAAAAATGTGCCGCATCGGCCGAATGCGGCGCGATGCGGGTTTTTTTGCCGCACGAAAAAACGTGCCAGGCAACGTTCCATCCGGGCCCGCATCGGCTAAATCTGCCGCATGCGGCAAAAACCGGATGGAACGCAAGGCCTTGCGGCACAATGCGGCACTAATTAAAGTCTATGCAGAAAAAACGCAACCGGCAGCAAAAAAAAAACGGTTGCGATTTTCCTGCAAAGTGCCGGATTGTGCCGCATTGCAGAAACCGGAGGTGTGAAAGCAGCCTAAGCTGAGCAGCAGCACTCAACGTCAAGCAGCAGCTGCAAAAGCAAACAAGATTTTAGGGTGTATAAAAACAGAGACTGTGATCTCAATATGGGATCTAGTTTTGTGCTCCACATTTTAAAAAGGATATTAAGAAGATTCAGAGTCAGTTTAAAGGCGAGCAGCTAGATTATTGAAAAGAATGGAAGGCCTCCCATATCATGAGAGGTTGAAAAAGTTGAATTTGTTTACCTTCCTTCAATTACATGAAGTTTGCTGCAAAAGAACCCCATACCATGATGTTCCCACCTCCAAACTTCACTGTTGGCATGGTGTTTTTATGGTGATATACAGTGATCTCATTTGACCAGATTATATTTTCAAGTATTTCTCAAGCTTGTCTAAATGTTGTTGAGCAAACAACACATTTAAACAAGCTTTTTGTTCAGCAATCGAGTCTTGCATGGTGACTGTGGATACAGGCCATGGAGGTTGCATGCATTACTTATTGTTTTCTTTGAAACAAGTGTACCTGCTTACTCCAGGTCTTTCATTAGCCTTCCACAGGTTGTTCTTGGCTCATGGACAACTCTTCTAATAATTTTGTTCACTCCTCTGTCGGAAATCTTGCAGGGAGCAACTGGTCATGACAGGTTTATGGTGAAATGATGTTTTTTCTACTTCCGGATTATGGCCCCATCAGTGGTCACTGGAACCATCGATAGTTTAGAAATTCTTCACAATGACTAAGGACACCAACCCGAAACACGTTTGTTTGTAACTCAGTACCGCATGTAAACCAGTCTTGCTGTATATGCGCTGAAGCTTTTGGTTTTGCGACTTTTTAATGAATGTATCAATAAGTGTTTTTATGAAGATGTGGATTATGGAACTCTTTCCCTATTGCATCCACTCTTTTATGCTTTGTTTGCTTTTTAAATACAGCTTGGCTTCTTAGACGTTTAGAAGTACAAAAAAGGCAGCCACAGAAGCCTTCAGTAGGCCCTAGAAACACATCAGCACTCCAGAATCACATCTTGAGAGAACCAATGAGTGCCTAAGGAAAACCCATCACTGAAATGTCACTGTCATGATTGGCATTTAACGACATCATCAATCGCTGCCACTAGAAGCAGGTGCTGGCTGTATGGCACCTACTTTGTATGGAGAGTGCTCAGCACCTGAGTCTGCTCCATTTGCCTGCATCAGATGTAGGATTTTATGCTACATCTTATGTTGGGAAGGAATTAACCCATTTATATTAATGTGTACCCTCAATTATAATTAATTTCTGACATATCTTTTTGCTGCAAAATTGACTGAAGTTTGGAACAGTTAATAATTCCCTCCACCTTGACAAAAGCCTCAGTTCCAGCTGCTAAAAAACAGCCCCAAAGCATAATGCTGACTCCACCATGCTTCACTGTGGGTGGGGTAATCTTTTGGTGATTTTCAGCGTTGGCTTAGCACCAAATATACATTTTTGGAATTATGGACAAAAAGGGCAGATTGTAACATGCTTTCCCATGTTTTTTTTTATTGACTTGATGTAGGTTTTAGCAAAACAGGCAGGCTAGAAAGTTTTTCTTTATAAGAAAAGGCTTCCATCTTGCTACCCTATCATCCAGGACAGACATGAAGAATATGGGACATTGTTGTCATATGCAGTACACAACCAGAAATTCCTCCAGATCCTTTATTGCTGCTTTAGGCCTCTTCGCAGCCTTCTAAACAATTTTTTTTTCCTTGTCTTTACATCAATCTTTGAGTGATGTTCAGATATAGGTAATATCAATGTTGTGTCAAATTTTAACTCACATCTTGATGACCATGTTCAGTGTTCCATGGTATATCTAATGCTTTGGAAACATTTTTGTACCAATCTCCTGATTGATAACTTTCAACAATGATCTCACTTTGCGGTGTTGAAAGTTGTTTACGAACCATGGCTTTTGCTATTAGAAAATGTAATTTGCTAAGAAAATGTAAGGAAAATCCTACTGGAACAGCTAAAGTTTATACGGGGTTAATTAGAATCACTTTAAATGATGGCAGCTGTGTACTGACTACTATTAAATATGAGTTTGAAAGCTTACTCACACTAGCATATATTCTCTCATGCAAGAGAATTGGATGGATTATGCCAATGATACCTGACTCAAACTCTGCTGAGAGCATGAGCCGATTGTCATTTTACTGTGATCTAATTAGGTAAGGAAAAGATGGGGAATGTGATTTCTCCATCTTCTCCATTGTCTGTGTTGGCATATATCGGACTGCACTCAGATGACATCCAAGTGCAGTCTGATGTTTTGAACGCACCCATTGACTTGAATGGGTGAGCACTGTCTGATATTAGCTGCCAATCGCAGCATGCGACTACATATCATGTATCACAACTGACCTAGGTAAGGCTGACCTGACTAGGAGGATCAGGATAGAACCAGTAGGATGTAACACCTACTAATAGCAGAAAAATGTAAAAAATGCTACAATTGCTATTGCTTGTAATATTATTGCTGCACTTTCAACATTCATGTTAATGGGTAAAAATACACAATTGTGAACTATTCTATTACCGTATTTTAGAAATTATTTTACATAGTCATTTGTAAGTCAAAATGATTGGGTCTAAACATGAAAAAGGCGCATATCTTCCTATTATACTTTTTCCACTGTTTACTTTTAACTCCTTGCGTTGGTTACTGAATACTGATGCAATACTAACCGAAGTACTGCCATGTGAAAATTCATGTGCTTAAAGTGGACCTGTCACCATGAGAAAAATTTAAAGTTTTAGCTCTAATTTTATTGCTACTGCTGCCCTGACTATTCTTTTTTATTTTTGTTTAAATCCACCATATGGTTTCATAAATATGGGTCCTTTATTTTTTTTCCTCTGGGGTACCTCTTTAGGCTGCTCTGCATAATTACATTAGAAACTACGCCCTTTGCAAAGATCTTAAACATAAAAATGAAAGGACCATGGGCCTGATTCATCATGACTGGCATTGTTAATGCCAGTCATGATGATGCGATATACTGGAGTCAGACGTTCCTGATTTTATAAAGAGGTGTATGACTCTTCATGAATCAAGAGTGTCAGACTGGTGGTGTATACCTTTCTGTGCGCCTCGGAACAAATCTTACTTCATTCCCTGCTGGAGTAAAGGGCCATTTACACGCTGCAACATCGCTAACGATATATCATCGGGGTCACGGTGTTTATGACGCACATCCGGCGTCATTAGCGACATCGCAGCGTGTGACAGGCTGGAGCGATCTTAAATGATCGCAAAAGAGGCAAAAATCGTGTGTCTGAGAGAGGTCGTTTATTTATGAAAAATCGTTTTCTGGTTAGTAGCGATGTTGTTCGTCGTTCCTGCGGCAGCACACATCGCTGTGTGTGACACCGCAGGAGCAACGAACATCTCCTTACCTCCATCCACCGGCAATGAGGAAGGAAGGAGGTGGGCGGGATGTTCCAGCCGCTCATCTCCGCCCCTCCTCTGCTATTGGATGGCTGCCGTGTGACTGCGCTGTGACAACGCACGAACCGCCCCCTAGAAAGGAGGCGGTTCGCCGGCAACAGTGACATCGCAGGGAAGGTAAGTCCGTGTGACGGATGTTAGCGATGTTTTGTGCCACGAGCAGCGATTTGCCCATGACGCACAACTGACGGGGGTGGGTATGCTCGCTAGCGATATCGGTACCAATATCGCAGCATGTAAGGTACCCTTAAGATTTGTGGCAAAGCTGCCGCTTTTGATGAATTTAAGGAGTTGAGGTCGCTCACCACTCCCCTGTCCCATCCCAGTTCTGTACGCACTGTCAGAGCTGGGGAAAAATGGCATGACCATGACAAAAGTTGAAAATTTTTAGCTCAGCCTTGAGCTGTGCCAAAATTGTGCGACTTTTCAAAGTTTTTATACTTCAAAATACCATTATAAAAGCTTTGATGAATCGGGCTCTATGTTTCTGGAGCCATACGGCAGATTTAAAAAGAACAAAAACAAAAACCACAGAAACAAAATATTTAGGGGAGTCACAGGAATAAAATAAGCAAAAACTGGTGACTTTTGAACTGGTGACAGGTCCTCCTTAAATCATAGTTAAAATTAGACTAATATTTGTTATTGACCAATGCAACAAAACATCCTTAAACCTTTGTTCCTTAATGTATTACAGAAATCCCAAAACAAGTGGTAAAGTTCTCATGTGGAGTTGAAGCAGAACTGAGATTTAAAGTTGTGTTTTCAAACCTCATCCACACCTTTGCAAAACTGACTGAGACCCCTCCTCAATTATCCGATGTCAGGATTATCCTCTACAAACCTACCGTAAGTCATCATCATAGTTCGTATAAACCTTAAGAATAAAAGTAGCTTCACAATACGTACAATATATTCTATTTCTACAAAAAAAATCCTCCAGTCATAAAATAATATAGTCTCCAGACAGAACTTGCTGGATTATACTATAAGGACACCACAGGCCCTAAAGCCTCTACCACTTTAGAACCCAAGGAGGCCTCCACCACCTACTTACATCCAATTCAGTTGTTAAGGCTGGACTCACACGAGCGTATGGCATCCGATGCGAGAGCATCGAATGCGATATGCTAATGCCCCCTGGCTCAGGCTCTGCTGCGAGCATGAGCCGAGTGTCATGCGACTGTAAGCCGATCTTGCGATCGGGTCACAGCTGTGAAGCTGTGTGCGGGCGCTGCGGAGGAGAGGGAGGGGTTAATCCTCCCATCTCCTCCACTGTCAGCCTGTGCGTATATCGCACTGCACTGGGATAACATCCGAGCGCAGTCCGATGTATCTCTCGCATCCATTCACTTGAATGGGTGCGAGAGATTCGGCGGAAGCAGCAAAACGCAGCATGCTGCCGCTTTTCTCGCATCCAGAATCTGGATGCGAGAAAAGCTGACCAACAGCTCAACCTCATTGCCTAACATTGGTCAGAGTGCAATGCGAGAATTTCTCGCATTGCACTCGTCCGATTTTCATGCTCGTGTGAGCGTACCCTAAGAGTTCAACTAGGATAGCAAAACGTGCTTTGGTATTGTTCTCAATGCCTTGTCATTCTCCTCCTCAGCCACATGCTTATTTTTACGTCATATTACCTATTCTCCTAGTCATGAAAGCTAGGCTCTTCCGGCACACAGAAAATTTGGAGCACAAGATAGGAACAGAGGTATATAGGAAGGATAAAATCCAGTAGTAGGAATTATGCCTTGATAAAAATGCATCTTCTTTATTAAAATACGATAAACTTGGAAAAACCATGCAAAAGTTAAAAATCACAAACACATTTAAGGGTTTTGTCCTCGCATGCATAGATTAAAGAGTTTGACACTTAACTTTTGCATGGTTTTTACAATTTTTTTTATTGATTTATAATAAAAAGATGCACTTTATCAAGGCATGATTCCTACTGCTGGATTTCATAGTTTCTTCACAAACTTATTTTAACTTAAGGCCGCTTTACACACTGCGATATCGGTACCGATATCACCAGTGTGCGTATCCGCCCCCATCGGTTGTGCGACACAGACAAATCTCTGCCCGTGTCGCACAACATTGCCCGGACCTGTCACATGGACTTACCTTTCCTGCGACGTCGCTGTGACCGGCGATCCGCCTCCTTTCTAAGGGGGTGGTTCGTTCAGCGTCACAGCGACGTCACAGCAGCATCACTGAAACGCCGCCCAATAGAAGCAGAGGGGCGGAGATGAGCGGGACGTAACATCCCGCCCACCTCCTTCCTTCCGCATTGTGGCCAGGACGCAGGTAAGGTGAGGTTCCTTGTTCCTGCGGTGTCACACGGAGCGATGTGTGCTGCCGCAGGAACGAGGAACAACTTCGTTACTGCTGCAGTAACGATATTTAAGAATAGACCCCCATGTCACCGATGAGCGATTTTGCACATTTTTGCGACGATGCAAAATCGCTCATAGGTGTCACACGCAACGGCATCGCTAAAGCGACCGGATGTGCGCCACACAATCCGTGACCCCAAGGAGATCGCTTGAGCGATGTCGTAGCGTGTAAAGCCCGCTTTAATGTATGATATCAATGAGTCTGCCTGTTTGGCAACACAGGTATATGGACCACACCGCTGGATGCAGATTTGGCAATGGGGCAGGTAGGTATATCAATGGCTATTTGTGACTATATAGACTTTACTGGCTTAGAATTTGGGTTTGTAAACTTCCCTGAAATGAGGTTTGAGTCCTAAAAGGTGGATTTAATCTGGCCCTGAAAAAATGCCCAATTATCCAGCCCTATTTCAACTATCCCTACTAAGGCGTGTGACTCACACAAGGATCACACTGCCTGGACCGGCCGGTGGCTGTTGTGACAGGAGTGTGCATGAAGATGACCTGCTCCTGTCAGGAGAGCCAGCACCCAGTCTGGGCAATGTGATGCGATCCTCGCCAGAGTCACACGCAAGTCTTGTGCATAATAGGAAACAGGCAACTAAAGATCGGGCACTTGGATGACTCTATGGCTATTTTATCTACTTGAGTAGAAAGCAGGGTCCACTGTGCTGCTTGTAACTTCAGGTCAACACATTAAACAAGAACAAGAAACAAAGTTATTGTTACATGATCAGTTGCCATGAAATAGATAAAAACACATATGAGATGAATCATCTGTCACATGTTTGTGAATATTCTCAGTAAGAATGTAGTATTATTAAAGGGAAAATAACATTTCAGCAAATACAGGTTCTTGCTGTATAATGAAAAGTTCTGCAATTATTCAGTATCATTTTTGTATCAATTCCCCAGAATTTTCATATCTATACTTGCAGTCATTCAGTGGGAAACTTCATTATTTACTTGCAGTGAATAAATACAGTATGTCACAAAAATGAGTACACCCCTAACATTTTTGTAAATATTTTATTACATCTCTTCATTAGACAACACTGAAGATTTGACACTTTGATACAATTTATATTAGTCAGTGTACAGCTTGTATAAGGCTATGTGCCCACGGGACTCTGTACCCACGGATTTTGCCGCGGAAAACCTGCGGATTTATCTGGATTTTCTAGATAAATCTGCAGGTTTTAGCAAGTACAAACACTCCCCATGTTATCCTATGGGATATGGGGAGTGCTGTGTCCATGCTGCAGTATGTGTGGCTTCGGAATAAGCGGCGGATCTCCTGCAGCCGCACATAACTGCATGTCAATTATTCCTGCGGAAATACCTGCGGAAATCCCGGCCCTCCAGTATGGAGATAGAGGCCAGGACTTCCGCAGGTATGTCCGGAGGTTTACCACAGCTATTTTGCTGGAATCCCGCAGCTAGGTATATCTGCGGATTCAGGGGAGCTGCTGCAGGAAACCTGCGGACATACTCGCGGATATATCCGCGCGTACAGAGTCCCGTGGGCACATAGCCTTACAGTGTAAATTTGGTGTGCCTTCTAACTTAACACACAGCCATTAATGTCTAAACCGCTGGCAATAAAAGTGAGTACACCCTCAAGTAAAAATGGCCAAATTGTGCCCAAAGGTGAGGCCTTTTCTGAGTGGAACCTCTCTTGTTAAACCGCTGTATGGTCTTGGCCCCTATGCTGCAGCTCAGTTTCAGGATGTTGGCAATCTTCTTATAGTCTAGGCCATCTTGTGTAAAGCAACAATGCTTTTTTTTAGATCCTCAGAGAATTCTTTGTAATGAGGTGCCATGCTGAACTTCCAGTGACCAGTATGAGAGAGTGTGTGAACAAAAAATAATTTGCCACAACCGCTCGCCATTCACACCTGAGACCTTGTACCACTAATGAGTCACAGTACACTGGGGATCCTTACAAGAAAAATCCAGGTGGACACTTTCTCTTGGTGCTTGAATCATAGGGTGTTACCCCCCAAGTAACAATAGCAATATATGATCGGCACTCATATTTATTTGTTCTTCCAATTTTATTCCATTTTCTCAAAATAGCAGTCAGAAATACAATGACACATTTTGGCTTGTATCCACAAGCGTTTCTGTTGAATACATTTATATATACTATTTGAGGGAAAACTTGAGGATACAAGCCAAAATGCATAATTGTTTTTGTGACAGCTATTTTGAGAATATGGAATAAAATTGGAAACAAAATATAAATACTATTACATCAGATAGGGAAAATAGCTAATTGAGCACAAAATATTGACCCTTAGTACACAATATGGTCTTTTTCACTTGGAGGTGTACAAATTTTTTTGCCAGCAGTTTATACATTAATGGCTGTGTGCTGAGTTATTTAGAAGGCACAACACATTTACACTGTTATACAAGCTGGACACTGACGAGTTTACATTGTATCGAAGTGTCATATCTTCAGTGTTGCCCCATGAAAAGATATAAAATATTTACAGAAATGTGAAGGGTGTACTCACTTTTGTGACATACTGTATCTGTGCAGTTAGTATGGTTGTGGTCAACACTCTGGTAGTATATATACTAATATACGATGGTAGATTAGTCCAGTTAAGTTATACCTTAAAAAATCACAGCATATTTTAATGCAACCTAGGTTATTTGGAAATCACTTTTCCTAAACAAAAAAAGAGAAATCTGAAGATCTGAAAATTATACATCCATGGATCCAATACTAATTCAATGTTTCAATAATGACAATATATGAACTCAAGCTAAACCAGTGGTTGATGTTAAGGGGGCTTTACATGCTACGATATCGTTAATGTTTGGTCGTCGGGGTCAAGTTGTTAGTGACGCACATCCGGCGTCATTAACGATATCGCAGCGTGTGACACTGACCAGCGACCTTAAGCGACCTCAAAAATGGTGAAAATCGTTCACCATGGAGAGGTCGTCCCAAACTCAAAAATCGGTAAGGCTTGTTTATCCAGGTGGTTCATCGCTCATGTGGCAGCACACATCGCTATGTGTGACAACGCAGGAGCGAGGAACGTCTCCTTACCTGCCGCCGGCCGCAATGTGGAAGGAAGGAGGTGGGTGGGACGTTACGTCCTGCTCATCTCCGCCCCTCCGCTTTGATTGGCCGGCTGCTTAGTGGCGTCGCGGTGACGTCGCTGTGATGCCGAACGTCCCTCCCCCTTGAAGGAGGGATTGTTCGGCAGTCACAGCGCCGACGCCGACCAGGTAAGTATGTGTGACGCTGCCGTAGCGATAATGTTCGCTACGGCAGCGATCACAAACAATCGCATGCGCGACGGGGACGGGTGCTTACACGCTCGCTATCGCTACAAATTGCTAGCGATATCGCTACCGTGTAAAGCCCCCTTTACAGTCCAGCCTGGCTCTATACAGATGCAATGCTTAGCCAGCTGTCAGTGCCAGGGGTGCCGTTACAGCCACTATTCACTATGCACGGAGTGGTGACTAAAACTGCGCAGGCCACGACTCTATGACTGAGAGCCCGAGGCTGCCAAGAGGAATAAAGTTAATTTCTTCCCAGCAGCAGGAATGTCAGTGTGGCCACCACACGTTATCAGAATGCTATTGCCTAGTGATGAGCGACGTGAAATTGAGGATTGTTGTGCTGAAGACACTCGATACTCTATCGAGTATCCTGTTTATTGGTGGACGTCATGCTAAAATCCATGCCCCGTATTTTTTATGTATTTTTTTTCAGCCACTAAATATGCAAGGATTGCCTGCCAATCACGGTAATGCCATAGCAATGTTAGCTAGTGGCATTACTGTGATTGACTGGTTGCATAGCGTCATTGGGTCCACATAAGACCCAGTGACGCCATGCTTGATGCACTGTACCTGGAAATGGTGTAGGGAAAGTTTCCGCCAGAGAAGGGACAGTGTGTTATAGCGCTACAGCACCTGCTGGAGCAACATTACACCAATAGTACTTTTCAGGGATAATTTAAATAGATTCTATTGTTTACTAACACCAGTTTTAAGGTCCAGTCACACTAAACAACTTACCAGCGATCCCAACAACGATAGGGATCGCTGGTAAGTTGCTAGGAGGTTGCTGGTGAGATGTCACACTGCGACGCTCCAGCGATCCCACCAGCAACCTGACCTGGCAGGGATCGCTGGAGCGTGGCTACACAAGTTGCTGGTGAGCTCACCAGCAACCAGTGACCAGCCCCCAGCGCCGCGTGGAAGATGCTGCGCTTGGTAACTAAGGTAAATATCGGGTAGCCAACCCGATATTTACCTTGGTTACCAGCTCACGCAGCTACACGTGCAGAGAGCAGGGAGCAGCGCACACTGAGCGCTGGCTCCCTGCTCTCCTAGTTACAGCACACATCGGGTTAATTACCCGATGTGTGCTGCAGCTAAATGTGCACAGAGCAGGGAGCAGCGCACAATGCTTAGCGCTGGCTCCCTGCTCTCCTAGCTACAGCACACATCGGGTTAATTAACCCGATGTGTCCTGCAGCTACATGTGCACAGAGCAGGAGCCGGCACTGACAGTGAGAGCGACGGAGGCTGGTAACAAAGGTAAATATCGGGTAACCAAGGACAGGGCTTCTTGGTTACCCGATGTTTACTGTGGTTACCAGCCTCCGCAGAAGCCGGCTCCTGCTGCCTGCACATTTAGTTGTTGCTGTCTCGCTGTCACACACAGCGATCTGTGCTTCACAGCAGGACAGCAACAACTAAAAAATGGCCCAGGACATTCAGCAACAACCAACGACCTCACAGCAGGGGCCAGGTTGTTGCTGGATGTCACACACAGCAACATCGCTAGCAACGTCACAAAAGTTGTTCGTTAGCAGCGATGTTGCTAGCGATGTTGCTAGCGATGTTGCTTAGTGTGACGGGGCCTTTTGTCTGCAATTAGTGTAGGGCAAGCTTCTGGAGTAGGGATAGTGTGTTAGAGACATGTAAGCAAGGCTTTTAGCCTGACAGACTTTGCTGCTGCTACATAAAAAAATCTATTGTAATAATACTCAAATCGCAGAAATAAGTAGTATTGAGCACACAAGCATTTTAGTGCTCGCTCATCATTACTATTAACCTGCTGATTAACCCCATGTCTGCAGTTATTAGCATTTTTTACATGACAAGTTCCCTTTAAACAACTGATTGTCTTTTGTGTCAATTAGGATTGTGTGGGACTCTCAGACAACAGACTTGATCCAGTAGATTCCCTGTTGACCATGGATGAAGATGGAGAAGTGGACTATATGCTCAGGCTTTGCAGCCTCCAGAAGTACAAGGTGAGGAATTGCAAACAATTTTTATAATTTACAATGTGTTCTAAATTAGTGGTGTAACTTATTGTGTATATAAAATATCTATTTTTTGTTTTGTATTTTTAGAATAACGTAATTATAAAAATTGACCTTCACTGCACAAGCCTGGACACTGGAGCAAGACTTCATGAAAGTTTAGAGCAAATAATTCCTTTAGCATGGATAGCCAGATTGTTAAACAAGACAAACACATGCTGTTTGGAAAGACTTGGAGCTGCAGCCAAAGACAATATTCCATGCTTCGAGAATCCACTGAAAACAATGTCTATAGATGTAAACCCTCCACCAGCACAATGTCTCGCAAATGCTGTAAAAATGCCTTGTAGCGGACAATCTAAGCAGGGCAGTGAACCAGAGGAAAATGATGAAGATGACATATTGCCCGTCTCATGAACGCCTTTTATTGGGTTCTTGATTATTCTGCCTGTACTGCACAACTAATAATAATAATAATTTATTCATTTATATAGCGCTATTAATTCCATAGCACTTTACATACATTGGCAACACTGTCCCCATTGGGGCTCACAATCTAAATTCCCTATCTGTATGTCTTTGGAGTGTGGGAGGAAACCGGAGTACCCGGAGGAATCCCACGCAAACACGGGGAGAACATACAAACTCCTTGCAGATGGTGTCCTTGGTGGAAATTGAACCCAGGACCTCAGCGCTGCAAGACTACAGTGCTAACCACTGAGCCACCGTGCCGCCCAACTGAACTAATCAGATCATATCTTTACATTAAGGGGTGCAGCGTGCTTGGTACTTTAATGCACAGGAAGTATATTTTCTACACATATTGGGTTTTCACATTCCGGATATCTGCAGATGATGCATCCATCATCTTTGTGGCTGTAACTATATGCCGAAGGAACGTCACATCATTTAGCTTACATGCAATGCTTGCAATGCAAAACTCTGGCAAAAAAATGTCAATATTTACTCCTTTTGTTCCGGTACATATTATGGAGCTATTTTTAAAGCGGTTGGCCAATACTTTTACACTGATTGCCTATCCTTAGGATAGTTAATCAATGTCTAATTGGCTGCGGTTTGACGCCCAGCACCCTGCTGATCAGTTACTCTCGATACTGGCAGCAGGACGTTGGATATGCTCAGTTCTGGAGCTGCCCCATCTTCTGATAATGGCCACGGCTGGGTACTGCACATCCACCTCCCATTCAAATCAATAGGAGGTGGATACCTCAGAACCCAGCTGCGGCTGTTATCAGAAGACAAGGTAGCTCCGGAACTGAGCATATCCGACTGCCACTGCCAGCACTGTGAGCAACCGCTTGGTGGGGTTACGGGGTGTCTGACCCCAGGCAACCAGACGTTGATAACCTATCCTAATGATAGGTCATTAATGTAAAAGTAGTGGATAACCTCTTAAGGCTAGGTATACACTACATTGATGGCCATTATTGGGCCTATACACTCTGAAGATGTACCCAACAGCGGCCACAGTCATGATGGATGCTGAAACATCTTCTAAAAAAACATATACTGGATGGTATCTGTTTCCTTGCAGTAACCCTATGTATAGGAAATCACAGTCCATTGTGCTTTTCTATGCAGTTAAAAAATTGTATGCTGGTGCACACAGGCCAGATAGAGGGCGAGAGAATAGAACACTCTTTTGGCCTTTGTCCCATTAATGATGGCCTGTGGTGTTGTTACATTATATGTCAGTAAAAGCTCTTGATATATACTGTAAGCTAACTGCACAGACACAGTGTACACCGAGCCTTACTTATTATTTTAGACTAATATTTCTACAATGATAGTTTCCATCCGGTCTTTTAGGTCCCAATATCTAGTGGTGACCCACCCGCAACTTACTGGTGTCGCTATGTTCATAACGTGACCCCCTTTCGGTTTACTGCCAGTGTGGGTCGGTCTCTGCATGCCACTGCACCCTTCCCTGAGCATCACTCTCTGTAGTAAGGACAGTACAGTCGGGCCGAATGTGAGGATACTGGGGTTCCCAGTATGTTTATATAGGAAATTGCTGGCAAGGCATCCGACCGTCGTGAGAAAGGATAAAACCTGGTTACGCAAATTAAAGCTGGTAAGGGAATAAATAATAAAAAATGCTGGAGTGCGTCTTTAAATGTTTATGGTACTATGAGCAATCTGGTTGGCAACATATTCCCTACCAGGCATGGGGTGGGGGGAGGGGGGGGGACAGGATAGGTTTCTAAAGAACAACTATGAGCTTCATTTATCTGGCTCATTTTACAAGGGATGGAAGGTGTGAGCACATCACCACCGAAAATTCAGTCCGCAAACAAAATGAAGAGTTCTCAATATACATATTTTATTTATTTTAACTTATTATTATGCTGGACAGAATTTAGGGCTACACATTTATGGGTTAGAAACATCACAAAGAAAAAGGAGCAAAGTGAACGTCAGTAATAAACATCTGCGGCTGCTGCAGAGCACAATTCTTGGAAGTCCTTAACGAAAATGTTCTTGTATAGAAAAAATCCTACTGGGATTTAGGTTAGTGGAAATATTTTATAATCAGCAACAATCAGGTGTAGGGTTGCAACTGCAACTAGGTTTAAGCACTCTATGACACAGTCATTTATGACGTCTGCGACCTATATCATCTAGGAATTCATGAGAACTCCCTTTAAATCAGTTATGTCATCAAATCATCCTTTGAGATGTAGTGTAGCCTTTACTAAAGACAGAATTCCCATATAGCATACTATAATGCCACTATAAGGGCTACATTTCTAGGCCTGGCATGTTCACCATTTGATAATGCTCAATTTTGCTTATTAAATTCTTCAGTTCTTCCTCATAGACAGTAAGTAATGATCGCATTAGATTTATGGAAAGCCACACACTCTTGGTGTAGTGCACTCATGCAGCCAGCGGATGGCAACATTTTACTATTACAACGCATTGATTTCTCCGTAAAATATCGGACTTATTAACAGACCAAGATAAGGCAGATATTTGTAAAATTAGTGGATAATTCTGTTCTTCTGCCAATCTGAGTAATTCTAATTGTTGTTTCTTGTGGCCATAATTTCCAGATCACAAATATTGCTATTTTTAATAGTAATAAAAATTGTAATGTTAAATGCATTGTTATATATGGCAAAAAAGTGGCTCATCAATATCACATCTGTGGGGGACTGTTACTTGGCATCCCCAATAATCAGCTGGTTAGTGTACGGAAAAGAAAACCACAGCTCCATTACAGATTAGTGGCTGATTCCAAATTTTACAGATCAGCAACTGTGAGAGTATCAGTTGTCAGAACCCAACCAATATAATAAAAAAAAAACCTGGAGAACCTAGGTCCATGAATGTACAAAATATATAAGCCTTATTTGAAGGAAAAAGTAAATTGTATTGACAAATAAAAATAGGGTACAGTACCTAATATCATCAAGAGAAAAGAATAATAATGCCATAGGTCAATGGTGAGAATGCAATATATATATATATATATATATATATATATATATATATATATACAACCACACAGAGGACCCTTGAAAAATCTGAAAAACAAGGGATAGCACGTGAATGTGTACTATGTAATCATATATACCAAGTGCTGGTAATGAGAAAAAATCCCCAGAAATCTCCAGATCAATGTAACACACTGATGTAACCGCAAGGTGGTGCCCAAGTATAGTTGTAAATACATTTGCATATAAATTCAAGGAAATCACAGGTTCAAAGTTATAGGTGTCCCAAGATTGTATTTCAATGGGGAATATAGTCAAAGGTAATAGTAGCAAAAGCATCTACAAAGTGCTTAAGCATAAGGTGCTGAGTGCCTGAGTGTGTCAGGGACCCCGACGCACGTTTCGCTTTGGCTGCTCATACTACAGATGATTTATCCTAAGCAATGGTTATCAATATCATTGTAGTGGGAAACCCCTTTAGAAGGATATTTGTAAGGAGTAAATTATGCCATATTTATAAAATTGCAAACACCTTGGTGCATCTTGGACTGTCCCGAAGATGTAAAATTTAATTTAAGCCTGCTATAAGTATGCATAGATTTGAGGTAAAATTTATATGGTGGCCAGAAAAATGTGCTATTTTTTATACACAAATCCCGCTCTGTCTCTTTCAGTTTTAAGTAAACTTTTTTTGCTATGTTTAAGTAGATTGCAATTATAACTACTACTGGACTACAAGTCAGATCTTTCCAACATTGCAGTGTCTAAATCCAGGGTAAATAGGGCTAGCTATTGACTTATATACCTGTTTGGCAAATAATCTGTTCCTCTCAACTCCCCCATACACATGTATGCTCAATTCTGCCATGTGTGCATGTGTTCTCAATGGGAAGAGGGGAGTAAAGGTGCTTAGACAGTTTCAATAACCGTTGGCCAAACCATCTGGACACTCTGGTCTGCTTACATGTTTCCCAACAATGAGAGGGGAGTAAGCCACTGCCGGATACCTATTGCAGCTTTTTATCTACCCGGAGAACAAATAGGTTGGACAATCACATTCAACATAGTTGACCGGTCCTGCCATGATCATCATCTTTGGCCAAACTTGCTCTAACGTGTATGTACACCTTAAGCAACTGCCAGGAACTTTTGGTAAAAGGCTTGTGTACAGTGTGAGTAAAATGACTGAAAATATTGGAATTCTACATGCCTGACTGGTTTTCCCATTAACATTTGTCATCGAGAAAGATTTAGAGAATTCCCACACACATTAGATGTTCAGCTGGTCCTGTATGGGGGCGTTTGCCCAAAATTGATCTAAAATGTATGGCCTTTTTAACATAACTGTAGCTGTTCTCATAGTCTGGCCCGCTGTATGGTTTTCTCAAACATATACACTAAATACAATTTTCCTAATGGTTGTATTATTCTATGTTAACTTCTTCGATTACACTGTAGTTCTGTACTGTATCATATTATAGTGCATACACCAACATGGCATAAAAAATATAGTTACTGTCAAGCATTTATTTTTTCTTAGGAAATAATTCTACAGCAAATGTCTTAATTTTAAGTTTGTATTGTTTGGTGAAAATACTTAATTTAATGATATATGTGCTTATGTTTTAGAGAAAATTAAGTTGACAACAATTTGCTATGTATATAAAAATCAAAAAGTAATTAAAAATATTTGCATATTTTTCAATTGTTACTGCAGTGATTAATATTAACGATGTCCTACTGTTTGTGATCAGGAGACATACACTTAGGTCCGGGGGGGGTTGAACAAAAATATCCTGTGAAACGTTTAGAAATTACAACCATTTATCTACAAACAAAAGAAAATTGAACCAAAGCACATCTCGTATCAAAAATCAACGCCACTCCATATGGCACATAATATTAAGAAAAAGAAATGGAGCTTAAAAGGCCAATATTGTAAAAATATCAAAGTTTTTATTGTACAAAATTCATATTGAAATGGTTACAATCATTATGGAAAAAATGCATATACGGTGCTTCATAGAGGAAAAGGTGAATTACCACACATTAGTGGGAGAGCAAGAGTGATAACACCCCAAGTAAATATAAGGGGGCAAAGGGTCATAAATAATTTATGAGTGGCTAGCTAGTGGCTATGGTATCTCTGTCCTAATAATGACCATGGTTCTATATAGCTCAATCAGCATAGATCTATGGAGCAGGACACGGATATACCAAGAATAAGGCTGATCATGACAAAAGGTCACAAAAGGACTAACAAATATGGTGCCCTCACCCTGACTGGACACATAAAGTTAAATAGCCAAATCGGCATAAGTCCGTTTTGCAGTACAGGGATCGCCAATAACAAGCCAGTCACATAAAGAGGACCCTAAAAACCCGTAACTTACACATGGTTAAAAAGAGGGGCGAACACCGGAGCGTCCCACGATAGTGTAACGAGCCTTCCTACGCGCGTTTCGCACGGCTTGCGTCTGCTGGCTTCATCAGGGAAGGTGTCATTATTAGGACAGAGATACCATAGCCACTAGCTAGCCACTCATAAATTATTTATGACCCTTTGCCCCCTTATATTTACTTGGGGTGTTATCACTCTTGCTCTCCCACTAATGTGTGGTAATTCACCTTTTCCTCTATGAAGCACCGTATATGCATTTTTTCCATAATGATTGTAACCATTTCAATATGAATTTTGTACAATAAAAACTTTGATATTTTTACAATATTGGCCTTTTAAGCTCCATTTCTTTTTCTTAACATTTATCTACAAAGCCTCCTCATTTCAGACGCTCAAAAGTAATTGGACAAATTACCGTATTTTTCAGATTATAAGACGCACTTTTCCTCCTAAAAATTTTACTGGTGGTTTTACTGGCGCTACGGGTGAGGACTTCAAATAATGCCGCCCAGAGTCTGCGCGTGCGCAGTTGGAGCTCTCGGCTCACGCTCTCATCTGTGGAGGCGCTGCCTTCGGCCCATTTGATCTCCCTCCAGTGGACTTCAGGAAAATGCCGTCCGGAGGTGGCACTTGCGCAGATGAGATCTTGGCTTGCCATTGAGCCTAGAGTTCAATCTGCGCTGACTCCGGGCGCCATTTCTTTGAAGCCCTCACCGTCCACAGCCACCGCAGCATCAGCTGCCGCAGCCCGAGCCCCAGCACAGCTGCCCCAGCACAGCAGCACCAGCCTCCGCCGTAGCCCAAGCCCCAGCCTCCGCAGCAGCAGCAGCAGCCACCGCAGCTAGAGCCCAAGCACAGCTGCCCCAGCACAGCACCACCAGCCTCTGCCACAGCTCGAGCCCCAGCCTCCGCCACAGTCCCAGTCCCCTCTGGTAAGACATCACCGGATTACAAGACGAACCCCTTTCTTTTTTTTTTCACCTTTTCTTGCTCTCAGTTTGGGGTGCGTCTTATAATCTGGTGTGTCTTATAAAACGAAAAATATGGTAACTTTACCATAAATAAAATGTTTATTTTTAATACTTTGTAGGGAATCCTTTGCAGGAAATGACTGCCTGAAGTCTGGAAGCCATGGATGTCATCAAACGCTGGGTTTCCTTCTTTTGCTATGCTTTGCCAGGCCTTTACTGCAGCTAACTTCAGTTATTGCTTGTTTGTGGGTCTTTCTGCCTTAAAGGGAAAAATCACCAGGATTAGCACATATAAAGTAAAAATACTGCCAGGGCCAGTGTCAGCAACTGGCGCACCCAGGCAAGTGCCAGAGCCCTGGATGGGCGGGGGGGCCACTCACAGTTGGCAGGAGCAGGTCAGTCACTTTCTTTCCTGCGGCCCCCGGGCAGATTTCTGGGGACCGCAGAAAGTGCTCCAGTCAGCAGCCTTACGTTCTGGCTGCCAGCACTTTAAGTCAAGCATACTCCCTCAGTGTTCACTGCTGCGTCTATAAGCATTGATTGCAGCCCGTGGTTCATCTGTGGGCGGAGCTAGCATGCAATGCGCTCCAATCCCATAGATGAAAATGACTGACTGCCGGCTCCCAGCGTCCTTTGTTGCTGCTGCCTGCCTGCATATCCCCAAGCGTCACCAGGGCCAGTATGTGAGTGCCTACAGGCTTCCAGTGCTGCTTTCTGCCTGTATGTGCCCCGAGAGTCCCCAGGGCCAGTATGTGAGTAGCCCTCAGGCCCCCAGGTCCAATATGTGAATGCCCCACAGGCCCCAGTGTCTTCCAGTGCTGGTGCCTGCATAAATGTGCCTCCAGCATCCCCAGGGACAGTATGTAAATGCCCCACAGACCCCCTGGCCCAGTGTATTAATGTCCTGCATGCGCCCAGGTCCAGTATGTGAATGCCCTAGAGGCCCTCAGGGCCAGTATGTGAATACCCCACAGGCCAGGTCCAGTATGTGAATGTCCCACAGGCCCTCAGGGCCAGTATGTGAATGCCCCCAGTGTCCTCAGAGCCAGTATGTGAATGCCCAACTGGCCCCCAGGGCCAGTATGGGAATGCCCCACAGACCCCCAGGGCCACTATGTGAATACCCCACAGGTCTCCAGGGCCAGTATCTGCAGGCCCCCAAGGCCATATGTGACTGCTTCACAGGCTCCTGAGGTCAGCATGTGAATGCCCAACAGGACAGGCCCCCAGGGCTACTTTTTGAATGTCCCCAACACTTCCCAGTAATATGTATGCCCCACTTTCCCCAGGGCCACTATGTATGTGCCCCCAGTGATGTGTATGCCCCCAGCATCACCCAGTAATGTGTATGCCCCCCAGGCCCCCAGTAATGTGTATGCCCCCCCAGGGTCCCCCAGTAATATCTATGCCCCCCAGCGTTCCTCAGTAATGTGAATATCCCACAGACCCTCAGTAATGTGTATGACCTAGCATTCCCCAGTAATGTGCATGCCCCCTAGTGTCCCCCAGTAATGTGTATACTCCCAGGCTCCCACCATTCCACAGTAATGTGTATGCACCCCAGGCCATCAGTAATGTGAGTGTGACACCCTGACAAAGTCGGGGTGTCGCGGAGGACTGCACCCCTCTTCCAGGTGCAGGAGTCTCTCCTCTTTGGTCCTCCATCACGATCCCCATACTGGTACACAACACCAGCCATCTAAACCCTAGTCACCCCCCCATGAAAATAGGGACATACCAGTGGGCAGAGCCAAGCGGATGGCGACACCCACCTAGGGGTTCTGAGGTGTTATGGAAGGGGATGGTTGACAGTTGAGAGGAGAGTTGACAGTTGAGTGGAAGAAGACAGTTGTGAGGAGGGGAGAGTGAGAGACGGTGAACAGAGTAGTCAGGAGTTGGAGCTCCTGGGCTACCGGATGACTTGACAACTGACTAGGTGGCAGTCGGTAGACAGGGCCACAGGCGACAGAGATCCGGTCGCGGGAAACTTTAAGTGTACCGGGGCAGGGTCGTAGCCCGCCGGTACCGACAGCAGGAATCTGATCCGGAGCCGTGCACAGACAGGGTACCTGGACCCTAGGGCGAGGAGCAGCTTTAAGCCCCTTACCAATTGACCAGCCGGGGACAAGATTTCAGATCTCGTCCCACAGGAGGCCCAGATAGAGCGAGACGGAAGCCCAACGAGTGGAATAGGGCTCCGCAATTGCCTGCTAAGTTCCCACGGGTCAGTTCTCGTGGGCCACAGCTCCCAAAAGACAGTAACACCGGGAGCAGACTTCCCCATTTCACACGGAGTAATTAATACAAAGGACTCAAAAAAAAGTGCAGGTGGAAGGGCCCCTGTTCTACTGTACCGGGGTGCGGGATCCGAACACACCCTCCGGAGGCTACTGGCTACTGGTAATTTGGTTTACCATCTGGTCTCTGCGGCAAGTTATTTCAGAACTGTACACCGACACCATCCGATCCAACCCTGCAGACTGCACTCCATCACACCATCCCACCTGTACCGGTACACCTCACCTACCCATGGAGGGGATGACATCCAGCTGCCCCACTCCATCAGCCCCGGGCACCACCTCCAGCGGTAGTGGCAGTGTCACCAAAATCACCGCATACCACTGGTGGCATCACTGACAAACCTCCCCTATATATATAATACCCCTTTTTCACTTGCGGGTCGACAGACGGGTGCTCAGGCCCGGGTCCAGCCTCCCCTCGAGCCACTGCAACGATCCCGGATCAGAGCGTCTCGAGTAGCCCCCCTGCCGCGGTCTGTTCTCTCGCCCGCAACAACTTGGCGTCACGAACAGGATATTTACCCCATCCACTAACCTGGGTGAAGTGCGCCTTTTCTGGACTGTTGACCCTTGAAACGCTACAATTTTTCAGACTGCCGCCATCTTGCCCGCCATTTTGGCGCCAAAAAGGACAACTTTGACATCTTTATCCCTGAAAAGAGCATGAGTCCTGAGCCCTGCCATCTTCCTGTGAACGCAGCCGGAATCCGGTGACCTCCGGAGCAGGAAGTTGCAAAGGACTGTGGGTCCCGCGAGACTGCTGTGGAAAACCAAGGGGGGGCGGGAGAGCGACATGTGATCAGAACTGATAAAGTGCAGGGACACCAGGACTCTGCAGAAACCCGTTCCTGGACACCAAGACGGCAGGATGTCATTACAGCCCAGCAGCTGGTGCCCAGAAAGTCCCGTTCCCGAAACTGCTGACTGGGTGGAGAAACAGACCAAGAAGATGTGCTGGAAGATCAGGGCCCAGGTTTACTTCATGCTGACGGAGTGGACATCGGAGATGAAGGATCTGGCTGCAACTGTCCGGGCACGTGAAACGGAGAATCGGGTAAAAGGAGACCCATACCCCTATGTTCCCCAGGAACCGGCCTGCCCGGCTGAGGGACCCGGCCCGCTCCTGTCCGCCACGCGACCTGCCTCACTGACCCTGACTGCGGCCAATGCCCCGACCGACCCGTTGCCTCAGTCTGTGGCAGCGGAACCCGTGACATCTGTGGAGCAGGATCTAGTTACTGGGTCCTCAGGCCTTGTCCTCACCACCACCCCGGCACTCATCCCGACCTCCATCCCGGCCGCACCATGTCCATACAGTTTTTTATTTAAGGAAAAAGAAATCCAAAACCACAGGGCCCTGGGTGAAAAAGTGATTTCCTCGTAAACCTAATAGCTGGTTGGGCCACCCTTAGCAGCGACAACGGCAATGAAGTGTTTGCAAATACTGGCAATAAGTCTTTTACAAAGCTCTTGGGTTTCCGAGCATGAATCACCTTTTTAAGGTCATGCCACAGCTTCTGAATCGGACTAAGGTCAGGACTTTCACTAGGTCACTCCAAAGTTTTAATCTTGTTTTTCTTAGGCTATGTGCGCACTTACCGGATTTTGCCGCGGATTTGCTGCATGTTTCGCTGCAGAAAATGTTCATAACATCTCTGCAGTGAATCACCAGCAAATCCTATGGAGAAAAAAAATCCTGTGCGCACTAGGCGGAATTTGACAGCTGCATGTTTTGCTGCGGGAATCCCGCAGCAAAAACAAGTGCATGTCAATTCTTTTCCACACGTCGCTGCGGGATTTCACTCCATTGACTCCAATGTTAATCATGAAATCCCGCAGGGAATAACGCAGGCAGCAAATTCTGTGCGGTTCACTGCGTTTTCATGCGTTATTCCCTGCGGTATTTCGCGGTTTACCTCCGGTAATGTACATCACTTGTCTGCGGTTTGCAGGGAAGTGATGTCATTACAGGAAGAGGAAGCCGTGCAGAGAGTAAACACAAACACATCACAGACACAGATAGACATCACAGACACATAGAACACACATAGAAATCAAACGGAAATATAGAAAACAAAGAACGTGGGCTCCGCTGCATATTTACCTTCCAGCCGAGGTAAGCACACAGCGGCGGCCCGGTATTCTCAGGCTGGGGAGGGCGAGGGGCAGGGATAATGTCCCCCGCCTCACTCCCCCTCCCGCAGCCGAGAATATCAGCCGCAGCTGCCCCGGGACTGTCGCATGCATTATGCGGCAGCACCGGCGTGTCCCCGGCTCTTCTTGCTGCCGTGTACTCCAGGCTTGATCATGGCAGCGTCTATGAGACAGCTGACATGATCAACCCGTAAGTAAAGTGAATAAAACACACACACAGAAAAATCCTTTATTTTAAATAAAACAAACAAGCCTCGTTCACCATTTTATTAACCCCTCCCGCACCAAAGCTCCGGCGTAATCCACCGCTCCGGCGTAATCCACAGGTCCTGCGCTGCTCACATCCAGCCGCGACTGTCACAGACACAGCGCTGAATGAAAGCAGCAGACAGCAGAGGTAATTACCGGTCATTTCCCACGGCCGGTAATGTGAACTCACTGCCGACCGTGGGAAATGCAGCGATCTGTCCTCTATCTATCTATCTATCTATCCCTCTATCCCTCTATCTGTCTGTCTATCTATCTATCCCTCTATTCTTCTGTCTATCTATCTACTATCTCAGAATTAAATGACTTTTTTTTTTTTTTTCTTCAATGTGCTTTATTGCATTGAATGCAATAAAGCACATCCCAACCCGCACGCGGCAAAACCGCGGCAATACCGCGAACAATACCGCGGTAAAACCGCAGCAAACCGCGGCAAACCGCATGCGGTTTTAGGGTGCGGTTTCCCGCGTTTTTTTACCGCGGGTGCGGTAATCTTTGAGAGCATGCGGAATTTTCTCAAGAAAATTCCATTTCCCAGTGCGCACATAGCCTTAAGCTATTCAAAGGTGGACTTGGTTTTGTGTTTTGGATCAGCTTGAAGTCACAAATAGTGATGGGCAGACCTGGACTGTAAAAGTCCGGATCCCCACAGGTTCAAAAGTACCCGAGCACTGACTATGGGCCCAGAGTTCCCAGGGTAATTAAAAAAAAAATAAAGGAAAATAAAGAAAAAAAGGGGAAAGCAGGCATGTTACACTTACCAAGTCACTTGCGTGGCTGTACGTGGCTGTTCTGCTGATCCTTAATAATCTTGCTGATAAGCCAAATAAACACTAGGAAGGCTAAAGGCCCCGTCACACTAAAGGTCCAGTCACACTAAGCAACTTACCAGCGATCCCAACAACGATAGGGATCGCTGGTAAGTTGCTAGGAGGTTGCTGGTGAGATGTCACACTGCGACGCTCCAGCGATCCCACCAGCAACCTGACCTGGCAGGGATCGCTGGAGCGTCGCTACACGAGTTGCTGGTGAGCTCACCAGCAACCAGTGACCAGCCCCCAGCGCCGCGTGGAAGATGCTGCGCTTGGTAACTAAGGTAAATATCGGGTAACCAACCCGATATTTACCTTGGTTACCAGCGCACGGAGCTACACGTGCAGAGAGCAGGGAGCAGCACACACTGAGCGCTGGCTCCCTGCTCTCCTAGTACAGCACACATCGGGTTAATTACCCGATGTGTGCTGCAGCTACATGTGCACAGAGCAGGGAGCAGCGCACATCGCTTAGCGCTGGCTCCTTGCTCTCCTAGTTACAGCACACATCGGGTTAATTACCCGATGTGTGCTGCAGCTACATGTGCACAGAGCAGGGAGCAGCGCACATCGCTTAGCGCTGGCTCCTTGCTCTCCTAGTGTGTGACATCCAGCAACAACCCGGCCCCTGCTGTGAGGTCGTTGGTTGTTGCTGAATGTCCTGGGCCATTTTTTAGTTGTTGCTGTCCCGCTGTGAAGCACAGATCGCTGTGTGTGACAGCGAGACAGCAACAACTAAATGTGCAGGCAGCAGGAGCCGGCTTCTGCGGAGGCTGGTAACCAATGTAAACATCGGGTAACCAAGAAGCCCTGTCCTTGGTTACCCGATATTTACCTTTGTTACCAGCCTCCGCCGCTCTCACTGTCAGTGCCGGCTCCTGCTCTGTGCACATGTAGCTGCAGCACACATCAGGTAATTAACCCGATGTGTGCTGTAACTAGGAGAGCAGGGAGCCAGCGCTAAGCGGTGTGCGCTGCTCCCTGTTCTGTGCACATATAGCTGCGTGCACTGGTAACCAAGGTAAATATCGGGTTGGTTACCCGATATTTACCTTAGTTACCAAGCGCAGCATCTTCCACGCGGCGCTGCTGGCTGGGGGCTGGGACACTGGTTGCTGGTGAGCTCACCAGCAACTCGTGTAGCGACGCTCCAGCGATCCCTGCCAGGTCAGGTTGCTGGTGGGATCGCTGGAGCGTCGCAGTGTGACATCTCACCAACAACCTCCTAGCAACTTACCAGCGATCCCTATCAGGTTTGATCGTTGTTGGGATCGCTGGTAAGTTGTTTAGTGTGACTGGGCCTTAAAACACAATACATGACTAAAATTTCTAGAATCCTTTATATTCATATACATATACAGTATATTGCATTATATCAACTCTAAACAACGCTCTTTGGGCAAGGCAACACCAGCATAAAGCTTACCCAGACTAACCTTACTTAACATTGTGAAGGACAGAGAGATCTGTAAGACATGTTTTCTTATCTTATGCAGCTCCTGTGACGTCTGTCTATTCCGGTGAAGGGGGGTTGGTGTTGGGATAACTGCAGGTGGTGCCACTTCCCTGTTTGAGCGCCAGTTGTTCTCTGAGCAAAATCAGTTTCTTGCAATATAGTGTGGTGCCAGTGTTAATATAAAACAAATTGTCTCTTCAGTAAAGGAGACAAACTCTAGCGCAGCGCACCTATTGGAAGTAGCGATCCTAAAAGTCAAAAGTGGATTTTTAACAATCCTTTGCAATATGACTCAGGATATATGCCAGATCAGAATCCCAATTTGCAGACACGGTGTTTCGGGGCGCTTGCCCTTCGTCAGTACAAAGTATGGGGTGTCTGATCTGGCTCATGAGAAAGCTATGTGGGGACCACGGGGGAACACTATTCTCCTTAAGGAGACTTTGCAAGCCAGTCTGGCTGCCAAGTAAGGGGACTTATAGCTGCCACGCCCCTCTGGGAAATATTCAAATTGTCTCTCCAGTAAAGGAGACAAACTCTAGCGCAGTGCCACCTATTGGAAGTAGCGATCCTAAAAGTCACAAGTGGATTTTTAACAATCCTTTGCAATATGACTCAGGATATATGCCAGATCAGAATCCCAATTTGCAGACACGGTGTTTCAGGGTGCTTGCTTCCCTGAAACACCGTGTCTGCAAATTGGGATTCTGATCTGGCATATATCCTGAGT